>NC_137084.1:36114885-37553015 GCF_951640355.1 Cnephaeus nilssonii | reverse complement strand
TCCTCCCTTTCTCTTGGAAATCAATAAAATATGTATTTTTTTTTTTTAGATTGTGTTTACTCATGGATAAGTACTGTTCCATTTTAACAGAAAGAGACTAAAAATAATCAAAATGTACTTCAATAAAGGTCTGATTAAATAAATCATGTAGCAGCCCGGCTGGCATGGCTCAGTGGTTGAGTGTCAACCTATGAACCAGGAGGTCACTGCTCAATTCCCGGTCAGGGCATATGCCCAGGGTTGCAGGCTCGAATCCCCAGTGTAGTGCCTGCAGAAGGCAGTGATCAATGATTCTCTCTCATTATTGATGTTTCTATCTCTTTCTCCCTCTCCCTTCCTCTCTAAAATCAATAAAAATATGTATAAAATAAAATAAAATAAAATTTTAAAAAATGCAGCACCCAAACTGAAGAGCCAGGCCCTGGGCAGAGCACTGCTCCTGAGCCAAGACTCAGCCACTGGGTGAGGGGCACAGAGCCTACAGATGGGAGCACATAAGCCTAGTTTATAAAACATTTTCCTACCTTTGTACCTCAGGATATTCTTCCTAGTTAAAGTCCCCCTGGTCTTCTTCACCAAGTCAAATCCTGCCAACCCTCCAAGGGCCAAGATCATGCCCCTTGTTCTCCCTATGCAACCTCCTCAAACCCTTCTTGTTCATAAGTAAGTTCTTGTTTCTCTAAACCCTTGTCATTCCAGATGCTTGCCAATAACTTCTAACCTGCCTTGTGAATCCACTTGTAGTTTGGTACTAACCTTTAGCTCTTTACTCTAGGTGTTTCATGCCTCTTTGAGGGCAGGGTCTTTGACTTACTAGTCTTGTAAGTCTGTGACTTTCCTATCCACGGAGTTGGCCCTCAATGCTTTTACCATGCAGGATGCCTACTTGCTTACAGTTTCAGTGGACACATTGTCTCCTATGCCTTATCCCAAATATCCACCTCTTTTACATAATTAAAGATTCCCTACCAAGCATGTGAACTCTTCTCGGGTCTTTACCATCTCTAGCTTAGGGCTGCACACTTGCTAAGCACTCAGTGAAACTCAGTCACTAGGTGCCACCCTAAGTGGAGGCTGTAACGCCAACCAGCCTCTCCAGAAACATACCCAAGTTTACATCCTTCAGGCACAAACCACGTCCTATGAAAGGAGGATGAACAAGTAAATGCAGAAGATTGAATGAATAAAAAAAAGATATAAGCAGTAAAAAAAAAAAAAAGTATGGTAGAAAAGAAGAGCAAAGTTAATCCCAGTAATGGAATGCTTTCCTCACAGTAAATACTCAATAAATAAGTAAATAAAATTTACAAAATGGTGGATATTGATTCTCAAGAAGATGAAACAGACTATCATAATGACTATGCAAGTACATATCACAAAAGAAATATTAAAAACATAAGGTTCATACTAAATCAATGAAGAGATGAATACAAGTCAATTTACAGTGAAACTAGCATGTTAAAATAACAGTGCCTACATCACAGGTTTGTTGAAAGTATTAGAGTCAATACCTGTAAAGCACGTGTCTGGCATAATAGTATGGACTCAAAAATATTAACTGTTATCATTATTATTATTTTACTAGAGTCCCAGTGCACGGATTCATGCACCGGTGGGGTCCCTCTGCCTGACCTGCGCCCTCTTGCAATCTGGAACCCCTCGGAGGATGTTGGAGAGCCGGTTTCAGCCCGATCCCCACAGGGCAGGCTGAGGGACTCCACCGGTGCACGAATCTGTGTACCAGGCCTCTAGTATGCATGTAAGATCTTTGGTTAATCTCTTCCTGCCCTCCCCTCTCTGAGATTAATCTGTCTGTTCCATGTTTCCATGCCTGTGGTTTCCACTCCTGTGTTGAGCATCTACCCCCTGGTGGTCAGTGAGCATCATAGCTACTGGCTGGTCAGCCAGTCACTTAGGCTTTTATATATATAGGTAACAATAAATTCCAGACTGAGTAAAGATTTAAGTAAAATAATGACATCATAAAAGAAGTAGAAGACCACATAATAGTTTTTATCTTAATCTTTCTGAGGGAAGATTGTTCTAAGAATAACACCACAGATTTTTTTAAAAATTGTTTAAAGCTAATAAATTTCACTACATTAAATTATTTAAAATGTTTATCTGCCCTAGCCAGTTCAGTTCAGTGGATAGAGCGTCAGCCTGTGGACTGAAGGGTCGGTTCAATTCTGGTCAAGGGCACATGCCCAGGTTGCAATAGGGGGTGTACAGGAGGTAGCCAATCAGTGATTTTTCTCTCATCTTTGATGTTTCCATCTCTTGCTCCCTCTCCCTTCCTCTCTGAAATCAATAAAAATATATTAAAAATAAAATGTTTATCTGAAGAAGACAATAAAGTAAAAAGATAAATGACAAACTGAGGGAAATACATGTAGTATATACCATGAGTTAATATCCTTAATATTAAAATAATTGGTAAAATCAGTAAAAATAAAATATGAAAATACATGAACATGTAAATCACAAATAAATTAAGTGGCCTTAAACATGAGAAAATATTAAATCTCAGTAGCAATCAAATAAATGCAAATTAAAATAGCAATGCAATACCATTTTTATCTTATCAGATTTGCAAATATTACTTTCATTCCTTTTAGTTTGGCATGGATGGCTACAATCAGACACTCTCACTCATCCTAGAGGAGTATATGCAGGTTCAGGACTTTCTGGAGGGCAATTTGGCCACATGCATCAAAAAGCCTTGAAAATGTTCATATCTTTCATCTATCCATTTTACTTCTACGAATGTATCCTCCAAGATCAATCAGGAAACTGCACTAAAATATAGGCATCAGGAAGTTCATCACTGTGTTTTATAATAGCAAAGCGGGGGGTGGAGGGGCTGACTAAACATAAATAAGGTAGATAAATATTCAGTATTTTCATGAATGTGTATCTGTTTGTTTTACAGTGTTGATACATGTTTTAGTATATATGTAAAACTTGGTCATCTCTGTACAGTGGGATTGCAGATGATTTTTGTTCAGTGGATAGAGCGTCAGCCTGCAGACTGAAGGGTCAGTTCTGTTTTGTTTATTTCTGTTTTCTGATTTTTCTGGAAAGAACATTAGCTGTGTAAAGTTCAACTAACTAAGGAGGGAAATGCCCCATTCATGGTCTCTTAAACATGATGAGAAGAGGAGAAAAACACTTAAAGAAGTAACTTCTAGAATAATCATGCCTCCAGGGTGCATAGCAGGTGTGATTCAGCCTGGAGCTGGGTCCGCAGGAAGGATGAATTTGCCAGGGAATTAAGTCAGAAGGCCAAGAGAACCTCAAGTGGAAAAAAAAAAAAGAAAAAGAAAGAAAGGGAAAAGGGCCTATGGTGTTGGTAAACTGCACGCAATTTTGACCGGCAGGAAGGGCAGGCTGTGTGTGAAGGACTTGAAGTAAAAGCCAGATGACAAAGAGTTTTGAATGTCAAATAAGTTTGGACTTATCCTGTGAAAGAAGATTCAGTAAAGACCTTTTGTGATTCACTTATATAAAGATCAAGAAAAGGCCGAACAAAAGGTAAAGGAAGAGTGTTCAGGGATAGGACTGCAGATACATCAGGGAAGAGACCTAAGGCAGCCTTCTGCAGTGCTGGAAATGTTCTATACCTTGATCTGAGTGGTGGTTACACGGGCGGGTACAAATGTTGAAAGCCTCTAAGATATACGCTGCGTATTTGTACACTTTACTGTATGTTATCCCTCATAAAAAGGAAATAAGTATGGTGATGAAACCGTAGTTAGAAAGCTGACTCCTGAGATTGACTGAAGAACATCCAGGGGCAGACATGCTGACACACTGAAGCGGCATGCCAGGAAAGATGGTCAAGGCTTCAACTGGGATGGAGGCAGCAAAATAGTAAGAGGGACTTTGGGGAAATGAAACTGACAGGACTTTATGAGTGTGATTACTGAGAGAGAAGGAGAAATCGGAGATGACACTGATATCGTTCAAGGAGCTGGTGAAGACAAGAGAAGAAAGAGCAGCTCTAGAGAGACAAGTACTGAACATGGAAAGTCTGAGGTGACTGTGGGTCATCCAGCTGTCCGTCAGCAATAATTACAGGCTATCTTCTAAGTAATATATATATATATTTAACTGCACAAAGACCTTATGAGGTAGGCTCCATATTATTGAAGAAATAGATGCACAGAGAGGTTAAGTGACTTATCCAGGATCACATATAATAGGTGATGAAAAAAGGATTTGAATCCAGGCCATTTGGCTCAAGATTTCATGCTCTTAAGGTGACCATTGAGATAAAGGTGATGTATCTCCGAGATAAAGGAAATAGTTGAAGTTCCAGGGATACCTGAGGTCCCACAGGAAGACAGTATAAAAAAAATGCAGAATACTAAAGTATGCTTCTCAGTTTTGGAGCAAGGATTAAATAAAATGACATGTATAAACCTCTTAGCAGTGCACAGGTCACAGAGTCAGCACTCAATTAATGGAACCTATTATGGAAATTCTTCAACCAGACCGTATCATACAAAAGGGACTGGCTTAGAGTAAAAGCAGTTTAAGGGACATAACAACCAGATAGAGTACATGATTGTAGGTTCAATGTTGGTATAGAAAAACAATAACAGCCCTAGACGGTTTGGCTCATTGGATAGAGTGTCAGCCTTTGGACTGAATGATCCCAGATTCAATTCCAGTCAAAGACACATGCTCGGGTTGCAGGCTCCATCCCCAGTAGGGGGCGTGCAGGAGGCAACAAATCAATGATTCTCTCTCACATTGATGTTTCTATCTCTCTCTCCCTTCCTGTCTGAAATCAATAAACATATATTTAAGAAAAAACAAAACTAATACGGACACTTGGAGGTCAATGAGAAGTATGAAAAGTGGTTACAATGTAAATTTACTAGACTGGAAAAATTGAGATAATCCTATATCATAGAGATGTAATATGCAAATGGTCGTTACCCCGTGAAGCGTAACGACTGACCGCGTAACGACCGGATCATGGATCAGCAGGAGAGTGGGGCAGTGAGCTACAAGTGGGCGGCAGAGAGCTACAGGAGGGGGCAGGGCAGCAAGCTATGAGGAGGGTGCGGGGGACGGGGGAGAGAGGGAGCTACAGGAGGGTGGCAGCAAGCTACTGGCAAGCTACTGGTGCACGGATTTGTGCACAGGGCTACTAGTTTTAAAATAAGACAGAATGAAAAACATGTATAGTATGATCTTGTTTTGGTAAATAAGAGAATACAAATGTGTACATAGATATGACTAAAGAAGAGGGTGCACTAAGATATGAACAGTGACCACTGACCTCTGATTGTTGGAAAAGTGAAGCTTTTATTTTTTATAGTCTACTACAATGCATAAATTAAAATTTTAAAAGTACTAATTTAAAATTGAAGATGAACATAATTTTATATTTTGTAGTTTGAGCTCACAGACACAAAGAAAGCAGACTAAACCTCAAACAGTGTATAAGCTGGCTCCAGGTGCCAAGCAACGGACAGGGAAATCACCTCACGCAGGCTGGCAATCCAAAGGCTCAATAAAACACTCCTCCCCAAGTATCTTCTCTTGCCTCTTTTGTTCTAAGCAGCTGCCTTTCCAAATGACGGGAAAATTTACCCTGATTGCCTCCCTCTCATTTGTGTCATTCATTCTGAGAGAACAAGACACTGTGCTCCTCCCAGCATCCTCAGATAAAACCAGGGAAACAGGCAGAAGTGAAGAGCCGGAGAAATAGAGAATAATGCATGCCCTGTTTCCATACTGCAGACAAAGCAACGTTCAGAGGCAGGAGGAAAGGTCTCATAGAGAAGTCTTCTTTGGGATTACACCAGCAGGAGAGATTCTCCTGGAAAAATTTTGAACTTAAAAGTTTTTATCAAGGAAATGCTGCCCTCGTGGTACTTCCCAAAACTAATGCAAAGGAGCTAATTTTCATTTCTATAAAATTTAAAGATGGAGTTAGGGAACAAAAGTAAAAAGGAGATGGGAGGGCTCAGTGTGGGCAAAGAAGTAAAGGAGAATACATTACTGCTGACCACTCTCCTATTGGCTAAACTGGAAAAATGCTACATCAGTTACCAATTCTTATTCATCTTCAAAATGGCCTCAGCATTCAGTATTTGCTGTGATACAATCAAAGATTAACGTTCCACCTTGACCAGCGTGGCTCAGTGAGTTGAGCAGTCCTGTGCACTGAAAGGTCACCAGTTCCATTCCTGGCTAGGGCACATACCCAGGTTTAGAGTTCAATCCTTGGTCAGGGTGCATACAGGAGGCAACCAATCAATGTTTCTCTCTCACATTGATGTTTCTCTCTCTCTTTCTCTCTCTCTCTCTGAAATCAATAAAAAATTTATTTTTAAAAAAGATTAAAGTTCCAGTACTCAGCACAGTATCTGGTATTTAACAGGTCCTGCTCAAACTTCCAGATCCAGTATGAGATATTATTTAAAGGTCTGTGTTCTCACTTTCATGCTGACCTTTAAAGATTTTTCCTTAGAGATGGAAAGCAATTCCTGAGGATTAAAAAAATATTTTAAAGTATCATACCCTGTGCCAATTAACTTGGCTGGTAAGGGCTATAACAATCTATTCTCATCAGCACTGGTTGAAAACCAGTGGGCCCAGGAGGCAGGTTATACTTCCATAGGCCTCATGTCCTTAAAAAAATTTTTTTTTAAAAAAAAGGCAGTGCAAGATTGGGGTCCTGGATGCCGGACTCCCCAGCCTCCATGCCGCCCTCTGACAGCCAGGTCCAGGCCTTCTCTCAGAAGCTGCTCCCATTCATTTTCCTTGTGATCTTCTGCCCCTCCCCACCCCCTCTATCACTGTTTTCACACTAGTATGGTGTTACCTTCTAGCCTTACTTTCCTAACCTGACTCAGATTAGCAAAATCCAGGAATTAACATTTGGATACTGAAATGACATTTACAACCATATGCAGAATTAAGGCAAAATATCAGTTCTCCAGCTTCATATTCCAAAACCCTCTTAGAAATCTGGGTACACACATCTTACCAGAGAAGTATATGTCATCTTTAAAACCACCATAAATTTCTAAAGAATAAAAACAAAACAAACAAATGCTACTAGGCCCCTAACTACACTAATACCTGGATTGTTACCTCCTAACTCCTCCAAGGCTCCATTTTCTATATTATATGTCACCTTCACTGGAGAGAAAAGATGGAACAATATTTCAAGCATTTTCACATGTGTCCCTGTCATTCCAAATTTAAAGTCTTCAAGATAACATTCAAGATCCTTCAGGATCTGGTCCTCATCTTATACAGCCTACTGTATCTCCCATGTATCTCCCTACTGTATCTGTCATTAACCTGCTGATATAATTAGGACACCTCATTCCTATCCCAGTTTCTATCCCACACAAGCCAACATCTCTGCCTCTGGGCTTTGCTCATACTATTCCTAGTCACTTCCCACCCCCCTCCCCAAAGTGTCCTCCTCAATTCTGAAGGTAGCATTGTGTGGAGGAAAGAGAACTGACTTAGGAATCAAAATACCTGAATTCTAGACATGGTTCTGACAATCACTAGTTGTGTGCCTTTGGACGAGTCCTTTGCTCTCTGGGCTAAGTTTCCCCATTATAAACAGAAAGACTGAACTAGATCATCTTAATAGTCCTGCCAGCTTAAAAAAAAATTAATCTATAATTCCTATATGCTCAACAAATCCAATCTCTCCCTCAGAGTCTACAAATCCTCCACAAATTTTCTCTAAGCACTCCAGCCCACACTATTCTAACCCTTCTCTAAACTCCTAGATCTGGAAACCAAAACAAATCACAGAGCATTTATTCAACTAAGATTTTCTGAGCATTTTCTTGGCCAAATATTATGGGAAAGCCTTGGTAATAAACATAAAGCCAAGTAAGAGCCAGACATATCACCTGTATATCCCTTTCCTCTCCATTATTTTTATCTAAGTGAAGTCACGTGAAACATGAACATCAGATGCAAATGATATCATTTATTCATTTGACAAATATTTAAAGAAAACTTTCTAAAATAAAGACACCAATAAACAGATGAACCAACTCCCTAACCTTCATGGAGTTTATTTGAGAAAGCAAACAGGAAAAACACACAAATATGTATATAATTTTAGCAACAAAAACAAAGCAAAGATTAAAGATTGACGAAGAACAGTTGTGCATTTGAGCCGACACCTGAATAAAGTAAGGATAGAAATATTCATCCCAGGTGCAGGGCGAAGACTGAGACAGAAGAGATAGAACAAAAGTGGACAGCAGCTGGGAGGGTTAGAGGTTAGAGCACTTAAGGACTGGGTAGTAAATTTGGATTCTAAGTATGATGGGTGGGATTCCATATGAGGGTTAAAGTAGGGGACAAATGTGAAACTTTGGTTACTATGTGGAGAAGAGACTGTGAAGGGACAGGAGTAGAGGAGTCGGGACCAGTTAGAAGGCTAGAGAGAACCATTAAGAACTTAGCATCCAGTCTCACCGCTGCCTAGGTTCACATCCTGAATCTTCAGCTTATGAGCTGTGTAATCTCAAGAAAGTTCATTTCTCTGTACTTCAGTTTCCACATGTTTAAGTGAGGATAACAGTATCTAAATCATAAATTTGTCTGGAAGATTAAACTAGTGCACTAAACCCCTTAAAACGAGTCTGGCACAGAGGAAACACTCCATGAATGCTAGTACTTTGAAATCATGAGACCACCTAAGAGAAGTGCACAGAGAAAAGAAAGGGGCTCACGCTTGAACCCTGGGACACTCCAACATCTCCAAAGGCCTTCCCTTCAACCCAAGATTTTACCATAAACCTGCATTTTCTAAGCCTTGTCTGGGGCCCCAAACCCCTGTATGTGATTCACAGTTGAAAGCTTGATAAAGTAATACTTGATATAGTTCTTTAGGCAACAATTATATGTTCTAAGTTCCAGTTGTTGTTTTTTCACATACTTGTCTTGTATATCCACCACCATGCTCAGCCTAGAGTTAAACACACACTCGGGTGTTCATGACACTCACTTGTGGATATGTCATGTAAATTTAAAAAAAACAACAACACAACAACAATGTAATGCACTATGATTTCTCTTTTTAAAAAGCATCTTCTTCTTTATGGAATAACGTGGATTGTAAGATATCCTCAACACC
This sequence comes from Cnephaeus nilssonii, assembly GCF_951640355.1. Taxonomy (NCBI): domain Eukaryota; kingdom Metazoa; phylum Chordata; class Mammalia; order Chiroptera; family Vespertilionidae; genus Cnephaeus; species Cnephaeus nilssonii. The sequence goes on along the minus strand of NC_137084.1, from coordinate 37,543,876 downwards.
TCCCCATCATCCAACCATCAGGCCCATCTTGACAGAGATAGTCACACTGGCCAGAATAGTTACACTAAAAGCCATTTTTCCTTCTGACTTCCCAATCGTTATGATTTGTGTATAAATTTTTCTGTCTCTCCTTTCCTGGAGATTTATCTAAGTGCAAAAATCTTTCATATTTAGCAACATGTCACACTCAGACCCCCAACCCCAGTCCCCATAGCTCTAAAAAAATGTATACACTGAAGCCAAAATATTCCTAAAAAAACAACAGCATAAAACTTAGGAAATAAGGGAAAGAAAACTGGCATAACCCAAATACATATCCAAAGGTTAATCTAGGAGGGTTCCTTCCACCAGTATACAGAGGTCTCAGTGTCTTTAGCTAGTTACTGTAAGTACTGATAAAATGACCTTGAGTGATAAGAGTTTCCAACAGAACAAAGGTCCCAGTCAATGGGGGTGGGGGGGAGAGGGAAGAGTTCTAACTTTTTAATTTCTTCACTCAATTTCCACAAAGCTATATGCCCTTTTATTTTTTTCTTCCCTGCCCCACCCACTCATCTACCCACACCCCCAATCCTAGTGATGATAAACCACAGAAAATAATGCTGACCTATCAGGACCAATCCTTGATGTGGCTTCAACCAAGCCTGAGCCTCATATCCTGAGATCTACCCCTAGCCCTCCAGGGACCAGGAACAGTGACAAATAGATGGGAAGTATGTAGGCGACTTGAGTGTAGGCAGAACTGGACACGTGACGCTGCTCCCAAATTGGCTTTACTGCTCAAATCTAATCCTGGAATAGACAAAGGCTGCTAGATGCTATTTTACCAATACCTTTCAACAAAATTATTGCTTACTAATTCTGACCACTAATCTACTTATGGGGGTTTTAAAAATGGTCCATCTGAAATAAGGTATAAAGTGGCCTCTGCTCATCTCCCATGACTCGGCCATCACTTCCTGTATAAACACTTTGGTCCTAAATACTATTCTGATTCAAGGCAGTGACCTGTCAAGTCACAGATGTGTGGAAAAATAGTAAAACAGAACCTTCACAACTAATATCTCTGATTAATTGGATAGTAAGGATTCAAAGAAACACTTTGACATTAAATCCTATTTCTCCATGTCCTTCCTAACCCCACAGCATGGAATATTCATTTAAAGTTGGGCTTTCTTCATCTCTAAGTCTCTGTATACAGATTCTAGCATCCACCGAGAAGCAAAAAGCCTATTCCTCCTTCCCCATGAAGTACACAATTTTCAAGAGAAGCTGCATTTCCTTTGGTACTCATGTTAGGATCACTCTGGCTTGTGTAGAAGCCCTTTGGGTCTAAGCACCTAGAATCCAATCCATCTGTCCTTGGCTCAAGTGACAAGACCAGACTTTTGGGGAAAACTTCTCAAGGCAGTTCTTACTACTAATCATTGGCTCTAATACAGGGCATATTATGTTAAACGGATGTCCTGGCAACAGTAAGTGTAATCTATCATGACTAATAGGAAAAATAACTGACTGAGCCCTGTTCACTCACTAGAAAATGTATCAGGGGTCATCTCAGCACTTAGGGCAATATAACCAGAGTGATGTATAAACAGCCACTTCCCAAAGCAGTGTGAACCAGGTGGTATTCAACACCCACATCCCAAAATAATTTTCTATCTAATTTCTTAACATTACTCACTCATTGGGTTGTCAAACACCTAATATTAAGCATGTTTACTGAAAAAAAAGTAATGAGAACAAACAGATGCTTGAAAGCGCTAGCCCAGTGCTTTTTCCACAGCAGATATTCAATAAATACTGGAAGGAAGGAAGGAAGGAAGGAAGGAAGGAAGGAAGGAAGGAAGGAAGGAAGGAAGGAAGGGGGGAAGGAGAGGGGAGGGGAGGGGAAAGGGCGGGGAGGGAAGGGGGGAAAAGGAAGACCTGTTTGTTTAGCCAGAGAAAGGGAATAACAGCATAAATAATAGTAACACAGCAGAATGCTTCTTTGGAGACTAGTGTCTGACAGAACATCCAGGACACTGACTCCTTGATTAGAAGCACCTTCTACCCTATTCCAGTTAGCTGTGGGGAAAAGGAAGAATAGGGAGAAGGGGGAAAAATATCCACAAATATCTAGATTTAAACTTTACAACAAAGACAGACAAAAGACCACCAATATTGACAATCCAGGTATATCTAACCAGCATATTCTAACCACAGTGGCCCTTGATCACAAGAGGTCCATTAAAAAAGGATTTATTTCTTATGCTATTAACAAAGGGTTAAGCAGACTATTTCTAGCATATTTCTTAGAGATCCTAAAGTCCAGTTTAAACAAATGATTCTAAACTTCTGAAAGGCCTTAATTGGGCAAGTCTGTTACTTTTAGTGCAATCTTGCAAAGACTGGATTCTTTTTAAGACCTTAAAAGATTTGGGCAAAATTCTTTCAATGGTAACTTTTTGAAAAAATCATCTCCAAAGTTCACACATGTTCCTCAATTACTCATACTGATAGAGGGGAGGGGGGAGAGAGAAGGGAGGAGGAAGGTGACACATTTTATTTCCAAACTAGAGGCCCGATGCATGAAATTCGTGCAAAGGGCTCGGCCCTCACAGCCCCGGCATCATCCAGAAGGTCATCCGGACAGTCGTCCGGACAGTTGTCCTGCTGTTCGGTCTAATTAGCATATTAGCTCTTTATTATATAGGATGATTCCTTTATATCTAATTGCCAGCATAACTAATATTGACTTTCTGCATAAAACAAAACACAAAGCAACAAGTATCATCATAGGTCTAAAAAGTAAGACATAAAGAAAAACAGGGAAAGCCCTGTTTGTTTAGTCAGAGGAGGGAAGGAAAGCATGTGTATCAAAAGGACAGTCTGTACATGTGGTGCAGCCATTGGGATCCAGGAAAGACAATTGGTTCACTCTGTGAACACCTGTGCATTGAAGAGAGATGGAAAAACAGTAAAAGTAAGAAATACTAAAAGAAAACTTGGGCTAACTATAAGGAGATAATCTGTGATCATCAGTCTAGAAAGCTCAGAAAACGTTTCTTAGGCAGGTAGTGAAATCTCTTGAGAGAGATTTAAGGATATTTGGAGGTAGAGTGGGTTAAAATAATCAAATGGTTCTGCTATACTAGGAGATTACATCTGACTGTCAAAAGAATATACCAGTTCTATTTTTCTAAGCTACCTTTTCGCTATCTTAGAAAATTTAAATCACTCCTTAATAAATAATAAAAATGACAAATGCTTACCAAATATAAAAACATTAACAACTGTGTGAGTAAGCAATGAGGCAAAAATGTAACCAAACATCTCTGACATTTAAATAAGAGAATTGAGAAAGTCTCTTTTTGAGACCCCCAACTCACAAAACTAACCTCGAGAGCATTCTCACTGGAACTCATACTGAAAGATCACCAATGGGCTACAATGAGCTGGAGGAAGCCCTCGATGGCTTTCCTTCCTGATCTATAACTAGAAGCTACAGAAAAAAAACAAAATGGCTTTTAAGTGATACCACATAAAAAACAAGAGAAGGAACCAGGGGACTAATCAGGGCATGAACCCCATCTGGTCCTAGGGGATTACCCTGACCCAGAAGAACTAGAAAAATTGAGCTAAGAGAATCCTCCCAACATCAAACTCCAAAAACTTCTAAAGAAATGGCAAAGCTGAAACTTTAACTCATAACTTTGGACTCTAAGATCCCTACACTGAGAGGTCACATTCCTCAGAGGCTCAAAACCCAAACTGGGTCATCCTGACACATTTAAAGGTGCTGGTGAGAACTTCACATATCAAAGCACCATTCCATAGGGCAAGCTCTCTAGTTATAGGCTCTTAAAGGTAAAATGGGTATGAAAACCTGTGGTCATATTTTGGTTTTGCATTTTTTTATTTTACAAAAAAAAAAAAAAAAAGTTGACTAACATTAATTAGAATAAAACTTCTCTAGCAAACGAACTTGATTTTTCTGCCTGTCCCTTTTTTGTGCAACTTTCTACTACCTGACATTCCTGGCCTAAGAACCAAGTCTTCAGAGTTCTGACAAGTTCAGAGGAAAAGGTTGCACAAGGAAGAGCAAGAAATCTGCATTGTATACAAAGTGAGAGAAAATTCTAGCAAAATGGCTCCACCCACTGCTGCCCTTCCTGAGTCATTATCTGTCGAGAATCAAAGGGCTTGGCTATAAACTTGGGTATTCAACTGGCTTGTAAGATCCCTAGCTGTATCTATGAACAACACAATTAACTGGTAAGAAATGTGGAGGGGTAGGAAGGGTTTTCTCATCTCTGAACCCTCGCTTTCATAGCCCTTCCAAATTCCCAAAGGCATCCATCCTATTGTTTCTCCATAACAAAACAATGAAATAAATGTACTTTTTATCTTAAGTATTAAGAAAGGTAATCTCAGTTCATTTCTACCTTACCAGTACCAAGTTTTTCTTTAATTTAGCATTTTTAAGAAACAAGGGAATTTGGAGAAGGGAGCACCTCAATTTAAATCTTTAGGGCAGAGGCCCTGGTTTGGAGCTCAACTTTTCCACTTAGTAAAGGCTCTTAAGCAAATTATAACACTGATTGTCCCAGGGGTCCCTGGGTAAGTCATGAGAGAAAAGAACTTGCACCAAAGCATTGCGAAACATGTGGGGAACATAAAGGACAAACCACCAGTTGTGTGGCTCCATATACACATTCCATTTCAGTGTTCGCCTGGTCATATCCAGCTCTTTGCTGATCCCCAGTAGCCCTACGGTCAGTGTGACTAGTTCTCATCCCAAGACCCAAGCTATTGAAAGTTAAATAGGGCAGGAATTTAAACATCCAGATATCTTGGCTACATTCACTTTTTTTTTAATCTCCTAATTAGGAATTACATCTTACCTGTGATGAGTCTGTCACATTCCTGAACACAGGTGTCACATTAATCTTCTAAAAACACAGTTTTCCCTATCACTCCTTTTCTCCAAAATCTTTAAAAGCTAGACAATGTGTGTAGGATAAAGTTCCAGAATTCAAGCTGACCACGGTCTGCCTCCACCGAACCTCCCACTACCCATTGTGGAAGGACAAGCTTTAGAGTCAGACAACCGGGGAGTTGGAATTCCAGCTCTACCACTTACTACTTGTGTGATCTTAAGCAGGTCACTTATCTTTCTGATCTCCTTTAAAACAAGAATTCCCTCTCTTTAAAACAAGAATAACAATGCCTACTTCACAACACTGAAAGATGAAAGAGAGAGCATGGCATGTGGCACAGAGTAGATGCTCAGTAAGCTCCAATCCAAATGGTCTGCTCTCTTCTCTTGAAAACTCTCCCCAGCAACTCTCTGCTTGTTTCTGAACCACACTTTGCTTCAAGGCCTAAAGGAAATTCATTCTCTTCTATGAAGCCACCCTGGCTCATTAAGTTTTCTCCTCTGAGCTTTTCTAATCTCAAACTGTTATTTTTCTCTTATGTGTCATTCTTCTTTCCCAAATGAGTCCACAAACCCAAGAGCAAAATTTTTTACTAAATATCAAGCCAATCACAATCTAAGTGTGCAATAAAAAAATACTTTGGCCCTGGCCAGTTTTGCTCATTTGGCCCTCGGGCCAAAGAGTCACAAGTTTGATTCCCGGTAGAGGGCATGATTCCCAGCACATAACTGGGTTGTGGGTCCTCCCCTTGCCTTGCAGGAGGCACCTGATTGACGTGTCTTTCTCACATCGGTGTTTCTCTCTCTCACCCTTTCCCTTCCACTCTCTCTAAAAATCAATGGGAAAAAATATCCTGGGGTGAGGATTCACACACACACACACACACACACACACACACACACACACACACAAATACTTTGAAGACAGCGTTGTCTCAGAGCTGTCTATCAAGGGTGCAGAAAGCCTGTACTTCACTCCATGCATTCAACCGCCTCTTCTTGAGCTCTTGCTTTGCACTGTCCTTAATTCAGCATGGAAGACAGACTATGAGCAATTTGGTCTCCATCTCTGATTAGCTTTCTGGAACCTAGATTATTTCTGATCCTTTAGAAACCCCTACTTCTGAAGAATCCCATCAATGAAGGGATTCACCTTCTGAGAATATTACTTGGAGAGAAACAAATAATGCAATCTGGGGTTTTAACCTTGTGGTCCTGTCCTAAGATAGCCAGCTGAAATGTGTGCATGTACAAGATAGCTCCAAACAGTCCTGGAGATGGGATACTGACCTCTTCACCCTTCCCAAGACCCTGCTGTCCAAACGGCAGAAACACCTGCATGGGGATACAAGCAAAAGCTGGACTTGGGCAGCCACAAGGCAAATTCTCTCACTTAGTGAAGAAGTTGTTTTATTCAAGTAATATGAACCACGTTCATTTAAAGATCTCAGGAAATGCAATAATCTCTTTAGAAACACTTGAAAATGTTCAGTCTCTTGAACTCTACTAAATTACTAAATTCTTGGATAAGGTAGCATAAACGTTGGCTGAAGTGTGTTCCCTTAGTCTTGGGTCACTTTTTAAAAAAGATAGCTTTAATACTTAAGAAGAGGAGCAAAAAAGGAAAGGTAATCATTCCCAATAAACACAGTTTAATTTGTTTAGAGTACAAAGTTAATTTTCCTTTGTTTGAGTTCTGTGTGTGTGTGTGTGTGTGTGTGTGTGTGTGTGTATGTATGTGTGTGTGTGTGTGTTCTTTACAGAGCCTGCATTCAAGCTACTACAGCCACTGCCGAGCAGCTTGGGCATGTCCAGGGGACAAGGCGTCTTGTCCACTTCTAGGGCCGCCCCGATTGTAGCCATCTCTTGCACACCACAGCTCTGCACTTCCCCAAACCGCTGTCTGGATGTTCCCCACCCCCAACCGCAGTCCCAGCGGGCGGGAAGGCAGAGCCAGCCCCGACCTCCCGGAGGGCAGTCCCCTCCAGCCCCGACGAGCTCCCACCCGTCCAGCTCCTCGGTGCCTACAGAGTCCCCCCAGAGTGTGGGCGCCAGGATGCTAACACTCACAGAACTGGAACACCGCCGGGGGCAAGGAGTAGTGAATAGCGGGAAACCGGCTGGGACGGCAGCGGCAGGCAAGGCAGAGCCGGAACCGGCACCTTCTGGACCGCCACCCGCCTTGAGCAAGGGCACTGGGGCGAGCAGGCAACCTCCCGGCCGGCTGGCAGGAAAAGCCATGGGGGACGGCGGGGGGCGAACGCACTTACCTCCGCGCTCCCCAGCGAGGCTGGGCGCTCGCACCGACGGGGAGCTCGACTGGAGCCGCGCACCCGGAGGAGGAGCTGATCCTGGAGGGCGGGCGGGCGGCCGGCAGGCATCCGCACCGCTGGGCTGCAGGGAGAAAGGGAGGGAGAGCAGATTTGAGTGGAGGGGGCGTGGAGGAGGTGTGCCTCCACCCCAGACAGAGAGGGTGGGCTGCTGGAGCCGGGCGGAGGGGTGTGTTCCGAGGCTACAAGAAAACCGCGCTCAGAGTGCGCGAGGGGCGGGCCGCATGGGGGTGGGGGGAAGAAGACCTAGGAATAGGGAAGATGGGGGCTGAGGGTGGGCAGGATCAGGAGTCGGCCCTCAAACTGAAAGGTTCTCACCTCGGCACCCTCCAACTAAGAATTGTCTGGGTCTGGAGCAAAGCACAAGGGGGTCTAAAACTTTATGTCATTTTCTCATACACACGTGACCCCCCTGTAGTCCAGATGGTTTCAATCACTGGAGGAAAAAAGCGGCTCTGCTGGTATGCATGAAAAGCCGGAGCCGAGAGTCTGGGAAAAGCTGCCTGGACCTGCCTCCAAAAAACCCGATGAGATCTTCCCGTTCTCCCGGTCCTCGGCCTGGGGAGCCGTGCAAAACCCAGAGACACTGAAAGCTCCGTTTGGTGCTGCAGGGGTAGCCCGGGAACTCGGAAAGCTGGGGTTCCAAGGAGTCTGGGCTGGACCGAAAGTTCCAAGGGCATTCTGAGAATGTGTTTTAAATACTCCATTGGCTCGCAAAACCAGAAACTAGAAAAGGGTGTCATTCAATAATAAGCAATAAAATACCTCACAGCAGTGAGACTCTGTGATTTATTAGTGGGCTTCTGAAAGAAAATTTTAACCCAATATGACAGTCCACTTGGAAAAGAATAATACAAGTCACTTAAAATCTACACTCATACATACTTAGTGGGATATTAGGAAGCCATGTAACCCAATTTCTTCTCCCATAAATCACTATAAATAGAACTTGATATTGAAATGCATGAAATTGACTTTCACAAACCTACTTACATTTTGAAGGAACAAATGTGTATGAACATAAACGGGCCCTAAGGCCAAGACGCGTTTAAAAGCCCAAGCCAGTTCAATTGTCACATATGCTAAGGAGGTGTTTACTCAGCTGCAGGGCAAGCATCAAAAATCATGGGGACGCCCTAGCTGGTTTGGCTCAGTGGGTAGAGCTTCCGCCTGCACACTGAAGATTTCGGGGTTCAATTCCACATGTACCTCGGTTGCATGCTCATCCCAGGGTGCCTATAGAAGGCAACCACTCGATGTGTCTATCTTACATCCATGTTTCTCTCTCTCTGTCTCTCCCACTCCCTTCCACTATTTCTAAAAATCAATGGAAAAATATCCATGATTTTTTAAAAAAATCATGGGGAGTTTAAGATACATCCTGGAAATAATTTAACTTGTTTACGGTAGAACAGAAATAGTGGCAAGAACCAAACTGATAAAGCCCATTGTTCCTTTGCCAAAAAAAAGGATATTAACATGAATTACCAGTATGAACTCTAGCTCAATAATATTGAGGCCAGAGGGTGTTTGGCCTTTTTTAGAAGACCTTACATACAGTGTGACACAGTGATCTGTGTGAAAAATAAATCAATTCTTAGTAAAGTGAATTGGTCTACATTAAGAAAACCCAAAATTTCAGTTGATGTTGAGGCACACTGGAAAACGCAGGAGACAACTTGAAACTAGGCAAATTAGAATAAGTTTTACTTCAAATTCAAAATCCAGCAGTGAGTTTCTACCGTGGTTCATTGACGTGCTTAAATCCTTCAGGAGACAGAGGCCGTATTTGGATGGACTTAGCCTTCTCCAATCTTCTCCAACCTCGGTTTTGGGTGATACTACCCTCCACATGCAACTAGAGAACTCATGTACTAGACTCCTTGGGGGGCAGGAGCCACAGAATCTAATACTTCAGGCAAATTCCACCTGCAGCTCCCTACGCTCTGTAAGGAGATTCTTAAATTTCCCACTTCCAAAGCTATTAAAATTTCTACTATTAAAGTCCTGATTTTCTTGTGAGTGGTATCTGTAAAGAAAGCCAACTCAACAGAAAGCATCAAAATTTTCTGTGTTCAGACCCAGGACAGTAATCGTTTTTATCTCTGGCAGCAAAAATAAGATACAAATAGTTCTTTTTGTTTGCCAATTCCATTGCAAATTATGCATGGAACTTTTTTAATTCCTAAGAAAAAACTTAATTAGATCTGCTCTTTCAGAAAGAAAATTAACATCCCTTAAGTTTGCTAAATATAGTTTTGAGTCTAAATTCCACTGTCAGTATTAATCTTAATACTAGCCAAAGATTTATGAGACACTGACATCTGAAATGTTTTAACACTATTGCAAATGGTGCTAATTTAATAATTTGCATTAACCTAATGTCCACATCACTTGACAAATAAAGCCAACCATGTATAAAGTACTAAGGGAGATGTAAGCTCTATGAGGACAGGAACCAGCTCTATCTTGCTAATAATCACATCTATGTGCCCAGCACAATTTTCATCCTATATAATAAAAGGCTAATATGCAAATTGTCCCCTCAACCAGGAGTTCAACTGGGAGTTCGACGGGTGGGATCCAGCTGGCCCACCCTGATCGGGCCTATCAAGCTGGCTGGGGCGTAGGGGCCAAGGGCAGATTGGTGGGCCTGCCCTGCTCCCCCCCCATCAGGGTGGGTGAGGCAATTGAGGGTGGGACCAGCCCACCAACCGCCTTTGGTCCCTCCCCCTGGCCAGCCCTGCCCCCAATCGCCCCTCCCCCATGGGGGCGCAGGGCAGACCCACCAAATGCCTGTGGCCCCTCCCCCCCGCCGACCTGATAAGCCCGATCCGTGTGAGCCAGCCAGACCCCACCCATGCACGAATTCGTGCACCGGGCCTCTAGTCATGAAATAGTTGCACAAAAAATATATGCTGTCTGAGTAAATGAAAAATAAAAACATTCCCCATAAAGTTACAATCCTATGGAAGCAAGTGACTTGTAAACAATAGGATGAACTAACAGCTTTAGCAAGGATACTGGCAACAACAAAGAGGAAGGGGTAATTAGCATTAGCTGGCTTTGGACTTTAATCACAATATATATTGAGACATGCAGAGATTGCTTATAGGAGGAATTTGGTATATTTAGTGCTGAATTTAGGGATCTCAGAGATACACTTTCCCATGTCCCATTATTCAGTCCCCTCAACACAGAGCCAAGACAAGATTTGAGCATAAACATCCTGGCTCTAATTTGGACAGTATGAATACTGTTCCTTTCATCCTCCCTCATACGTCTCCTCCACCCCCAAGCCATTTCCTCTGTACTGTCTTCTGTCAGTCTAAGGAAAGTTTCCTAATCTTTAGAAGCAGTAGCTTTGGTTCTCTTTGTGTGGAGAAGTGCAATATACTCTGATTACTCGGGTAATAATTCCATACAGATGCCAGGCAACACATCTTATAGCTAAGGGTCTGTTTAATATTTTAACTGTGTGGGACTTACAATTCAACTGTTTTGTTACATACCAGAATAGCACTTGACATCACAGAAATGGGCTTTACTTCCTATTGCTACTTTAAATCCTGCACTTAAGATTGGTGAGTAGTTTGGTTTTTTCTGGTTCATGGATTTCCCTTTATATGTTTCTCTGAAAGACAAAGGGGTTAAGATGTTCAAAGAAGTCTTTCAGGTTTGCAGGTCTAGTACTCATGGAGCAGTTATTTCCTCCTAATGTAATGTTATATGTGGTTATTAAAGGGGCTTATTTATGCCTGATGATGCAAACAATAAGGTTTCTCTAAGGCAGGCAACAGGAAGAGATTGTGTGCCCAGATGACCTTTAAGTTTTCTAGATTGTGCTTTTCCACATATCAGGTCTTTTAAAATTTTTTAACAAAAATAGTATGTTTTGTTTAAACAGCTAAACATAAATGCTAAAGATTGAAATCATCCTAAAACATTTTTTAAAAATAATTATTAATCACTAATCCATAACTTCAACAAGTACTATTTAACCCAATCCTGCTTTGCATTCCCCCTACATTTGAGCAGAACCTCATTTCTAAAGCACCACATATTTGAAGTTTTTGCATAATAAGCTTTAAGACTTTGGGCCAGTTTTGACATAAAACGCTCTGAAATAGTTATCAGGAGTGCAAAGGGATGAGTTTGTTACTCTTGCCTTTTTAGTTGCCTCTTTTCCAAGCCCTCAAAAGGCAAATGGGGTTTACATTCACACAGATGAAACTAAGTCAGTTGTATGAGTCCTTGTAATTCGTTTTTATCATCAGTAACGCATATGTACTAGGTACATCACTAGTTCCTAACTCCTAGTTCAGAATCATCTAAGAAGCGTGTCAGAAATACAGATTTTGGCCCAGTTCCAGACCCACTAAATTGGAATCTCCAAGATTAAGAAACACTAGACTAAATTTATTCTATTATCTTTACTTTGTCAGTTCTACATACGGTGGTTTTCCCTTGGAGGAAAGCCCCACGATTGCCACACACTCACACAGGCTTCCCATAAGGAATCAAGCAGATATACATGAGTTGAAATATAATGTAGTTCTTTCCTTCATAATAACCAATTTACCTGGGCACAGCTACGTTTATAGCCTACCTCCGAAAGAAATAAGTCCTTAAACTGAATGTTTTTTTAAAAATGTCCTACTAAGTTTAAACAAAGTTTAATAAGGTATTAAAATAGATCATTGAGGAATCAGCAAGGTTTTATTATATAAACATAATAGCACTAATAGGCCGCTCAAACTAAATGTCTATCTTTTGTAATCTAATAAAATAATCCATAACTGCCTAATTGTTATATTGTGTTATTCCTATAGTCCAGTGGTCGGCAAACTCATTAGTCAACAGAGCCAAATATCAACAGTACAACAATTGAAATTTCTTTTGAGAGCCAAATTTTTTAAACTTAAACTTCTTCTAATACCACTTCTTCAAAATAGACTCGCCCAGGCTGTGGTATTTTGTGAAAGAGCCACACTCAAGGGGCCAAAGAGCCGCATGTGGCTCGCGAGCCGTGGTTTACCGACCACTGCTATAGTCTATTAAAATATCTTATGTTCTATTAAAAGCTACTTAATTTAAAAAATCTACAGGGGTCAAAAGCATAGAACCCAAAATGTGTGTGCACAAATATTTGACATCGTGACTTAAAAAAACATAGAGCCCGGCTGGTGTGGTCAGTGGTTGAGCACCGATGTATGAACCATAAGGTGACAGTTTGATTCCCAGTCAGGGCACATGCCCAGGTTGTGGGTTTGATCCCCAGTAGGGGGCGTGCAAGAGGCCTGAAGAGAGGGGAACTGGAGAGCAAGAGTGGGAAGGAAGACTTCCTTTTCTCTGTATATTCTTTTATACTCTTCAGGCAATCACTGTGGTTTCTTGTATATTCTTCCAGAGATGTTCAAATGGAATGTAAAATTATTATATACCTCGATGGGGAGATTGTGGGGACGAGAAGAGATAAACCAAAGAATTTATAGGACATGGGCAATAGGGTGGTGAAGACCTGTGTATGTGTATGTGTTTGGGGGGGGTGGGGAAGGGTAGGAAATTGGAGGAGGGAGAGGAAGGGGCAGGGAATTGGAGACATCTGTAATACTATCAACAATAAAAATATATATTAATAAATAAATAAATAAAAACAAAAATTATTTATGTGCACATAATGCATTTTTGGAAGGAGAGATCTATAGCCTGTAACAAAATCTCAAAGGTGTTCATTATCTTAAAAAAGGTAAGCATCACCATTCTAGAGCAAGGCTAAGGGTTCTCTACCCCCAGTCCTTTGGTAAGCTTAGCAGAATTGCAATCTTGTCTGCTTTTGAGTATTACCATGCATCATTCCAGACTACAAAATAGGTTCAGTAAGCAATGTTGGTTAACTGTGCATGTGGTTATAAAATACCACATCTGTTTGTAAATAACTTTCTAATTTTTATGTTTTTCCCTCAAACAATCCCTCCAGTGAATAGTCCCTTCTGTTACTGTTTTGACTGACAATGAAAACCTGTAGAAAATTTCTGGCACATATCTATATATACATCAAGACAGTAGATGTCTTTCTCTCACGACCTGAAAATGTTCTATTGGTATAAAAAAGATTTTATTTATATCTAAACAGACTTTAAGGGGCAAAAATTATTTAATACTCCTGGTCGATGTAACTAACATAAGTTATAGGGTTATTAATAAACATCCTGCCCTAGCCGGTTTGGCTCAGTGGGTAGAGTGTCCAACCACAGACTGTAGGGTCGCGTGTTCGATTCCAGTCCAGGGCACATACCTCGGTTGCAGGCTCGATCCCTGGCCTGGTCCGGGAGTGTGCAGGAGGCAAACAATCAATGTGTCTCTCTCACATCAATATTTCTCTCTGTGTCTCTCCCCCTCCCTTCCACTCTCTCTAAAAATCAATGGAAAAATATCCTCAGGTGAGGATTAACAATAAAATAAATAAATAAACATCTAAATGCGGAGAAAAAAGGACCTTAATGCACTGCTGGTGGGAATGCAGACTGTTGCAGCCACTGTGGAAAACAGTATGGAGTTTCCACAAAAAATAAAAAATGGAACTCCCATTTGACCCAGCAATCCCACTTCTAGGAATATATCCCAAGAAACCAGAAACACCAATCAGAAAGGATATATGCACCCCTATGTTCATAGCAGCACAATTTACAATAGCTAACAACCTAAGTGCCCATCAGCAGATGAGTGGATTAAAAAACTGCAGAACATCTACACAGTGAAATACTACGCTGCTGTAAAAAAGAAGGAATGCTTACCATTTGCAACAACATGGATGGACCTGGAGAGCATTATGCTAACTAAAATAAGCCAGTTGGAGAAAGATAAATATCACATGATCTCACTCATTTGTAGAATAAAATGAACAACATAAACTGATGAACAAAAATAGAGCCAGAGGAAAAAATATTTTGGAAAATAACAGAAGTAATCCTGTTATTTGCAGATTTTTAATATTTCCTACAACTTTTATAATATTATACTATGTTAGTGCAGTTTTGGTAATATTATTACATTTAAAATCTTTTTTCTTGAAATATTAATGTATATTGCATAAAATATTATATTTAAAATAGTTTTTCTTGAAATATTGTTTATTGCATGTAAGTGGCAAATTATTTTGTATCTACAATCTGATAATAGATTTATTTTGTATATTGTAAAAAATAAATAAAATAAATGTCATAGAGCCATACCCTTTAAGATAAACATTAATTTTTTCAGGATGGTAAATCTCATTTGGATTTCAGTGATTGTAAAATATTATAATTGCATTTTAACAAAATCATAAATGTTAGTTTTAAAAGATAACTGCTTAACTTATTCCCTTTTTCATAGTAGAATATATTTCCTTGCCTGAATATCATGTAATGAGTGCCTTTCACTCTCCCCTGCCAAAGTGCATAAAAGATACAATACATAAAATCAAGGTTCTTTTTCTATAACCAGCTTTAAAAAGATTCAGTCTGACCTATGTTCATTTATTTTATTGCTCTGTAATGTTGTTGTTTGGGAGGGGGAGGTTATTCCAAATACCAGTCTATTTTCTATTTATTTAAGGAAAGTACTTGATTGATGATGGTGGGCGGGCTGGACCTGGAAGAAAATGAGATGCCAGGTGCTCTTTAAATGGATAGGAGACAAGAGCAGACTCAGAAAAGCTAAGCCTGGAAGGTCTCCTCACCTGTTCGTCTTGCTGAACAGTCCTTTTTCCTTCTCTCATGGGCTTGAAGATAATTTTAGATTGGAAGAACTTAAAGTCTAAAAATTTACTGATTTGAAACTGGTTGCCAATCATTGTTCCAGTGGTATCAATCTTAGATCTAATCAAACATCTCTAGATTAAAGAATGATTTACCCCTCATGACTAAGTTTACTGAATTTTGTTCAAGCATCCCTGAAATAATAATTATGGGAATTAATGTCTTCCAGTCATTTTCTAGATTAATTGCAAAAACAAAAAAATGAACCTATAGCAAGCAAATGAGGAAGGCACATATAAACAAGTCAGAATAAAAGAGGTGGTATAAAAGAAATAAAGAGGAAATATAGGAATTTGTAGAAGCAGTAGTGATTCTTACGGAGAACTCAGGGAAAGGGACTTGAAACCGAACTTAAATGATTGTTAGAATTTCTATTTCAATAAATAGGAGGGAAGATCATTCAGAACCAAAGGAATTGCCTGGGCTGTGAAAGTGAAATACTGGCTTTAAGAACAATGACTGGTCCTCCTCTGACTAGAGTAACAGAGGCTAAAAAGGTAGATTAAGTAGAAAATAGTTTGGCAGTTCAACATAGAATTACCATGTGACCCAGCAATTCTACTCCTAGGTATATACCCCAAAGATTGAAAACAGGTGTTCAGACAGTGTACACATTCATAGCAGCACTAGTCACAATAACCAAAAGGTAGAAACAACCCAATATCCATCAACAGATGAATGGATGAATAAAATGTAGTATATTTACATAATAGAATATTATCTGGCCACAAAAAGAATGAAGTACTAATACATGCTGCAGTGTGGTGAGCACTGAAAATAT
Organism: Cnephaeus nilssonii; assembly: GCF_951640355.1. NCBI lineage: Eukaryota > Metazoa > Chordata > Mammalia > Chiroptera > Vespertilionidae > Cnephaeus > Cnephaeus nilssonii. Next base: position 37,528,042 of record NC_137084.1, on the reverse strand, counting down.
TATGTAAGTGAAAGAAGCCAGACAAAGGTCAAATGTTGTAGGATTCCACTTATTTGAACTATCCAGATAGGTAAATCTACACAAAAAGAAAGATTAGTAATGGCCAGAGGCCAGAGGGAGGGAGAAATGGGTATGGGATCTCCTTTTGGGGTGATGAAAATGTATTAAAACTACATAGACGTGATAGTTGCACAACATTTTGAATGCAATTAATGCCACTGAATTATACATTTTTAATGGTTTTTATGCTGTATGAATTTCACCTCAAATTCTTTTGAAAAGGTAGATTACGGATCTGTGGTAGATACTACTAGGGCTTGCTAATATCCATCCCAGTCCCCAGAAGTTTATATGTTGCAGTCATCCTGCTGTTGGGCAGGGCCATGTGACTCTTCTGGACAACAGGCTGTGGGCAGAATGGATAGATGTCACTTTCTGGTCAAAGTATTGAAGAATGGGTGAGAGATGTCCATTCTTCTCTTCTCTGCCACATGGATCCAAAGCCATGTGAGTCAATGGAGCAGACTCTCCCTGAATAAACTAGCACCTCCCTAATGACCCATGCTGGACATACTGCATTAATAAGAAATATGCTTTTGTTGTTTTAAGCCATTGAAATCTTAAGGGATGTTATTGCAGCATAAGCAAAGCCTACTCTGACCGATATAAAGGTCAGATCTAGAAAGGCCATGAAAGTGTTATTAAGAAATTTGAATTTTATTCAGAAGGGTGTGGAAAGACAATATTTTCAAGGAAAAAAGTGACATGATATGCACTTGAGAAAAATAATTCTGGATGCAACGTGCAGAGCAAATTAGAAACAAAAGTAGTCCTCAACCTTTGGTGCATGCTAGAAATCATCAGAGGAGAACTGTAGTCATCTTTCAATTCCTTTATATTTCTATAAAGAATAAAATATTTGTCCTCTTGGAAATAAAAACCACCTGAAGAGCTTTTCAAAAGGCAATTCTCTGGTCCAGGATATCTTTAGATATTATGAATCAGAATCTCTAAGGGACATGTCTAGTTCAGATGACCAAATTTACATGCTTAATAGATTCAAATAAACAGTACAATTTAACTATTTTCTAAACAAATGGAATCATAAGTGCTTAGGGAGTTATTAAAATAGTAAACTATGAAAAGGTTACTCATATTAACATGTGTATAGTCATAGTTATTACTGTAAAAATTTGTACACCAGTACAATGGGAGTGGCAGTGTGCATGCATCTACCTTACTGCTAAGTGGTAGCCCACCCTAACATTTCTGGTATGCTAGGAAACATGGTTGACACACTGGAGTCAGAGGACAGAGCCATCCTCAGTCTCCCGAAAGGCTAAGCTCTTCCCAGCACTTACATCTACTATCTCATTTCCTCCTTTCTTTCCTCTTTGCTTCTCCTTTGGGATACTAGCATTCCATTCTGTCCTTAGTTCCTTCCTCCTGAGTATCTATCTCATCAGCCAACTTTCAATTCATCAAGACTTGAAGAGCCAAGACTTAAGGGTTCAAAAAGTCTAGGTTATAGATGCATAGGAAGCTTTCACTCTAAACTGTGTGTGTGTGGGTGGGGGGAGAAATACTACCAAATATGACTTATTAAATGCAATTGCTAAGAGCCTCAGCTTTCCAACATAGAGATTCTAATACCATAAAGAAATAGATCCTCTGCTGACCATAATTCAGTTTGTGTTGCAAAAGCAAATCTTCAGAGCATCTCAAGAAAAGGGGTTTTTTTTTAACCTCTGATAAATAGAATTGAAGTGACTGACAGAAAAAGCACCTTTATCATTTCTGAAACCCTACTGCAAGGTGCAAAAGAAACTGACAGGCTTCACTACAAACCTCCTCCCAATACTAAATATTGCCCAACAATCCTTTTACTTTTTCTTAGTGATTTAGATCCTCTTTTTGCTTCCCACAGCAACTGTTCTAAGCCTATTTTCAAAACTTCTAACTACTGCCAGCAGGTAACCACTGAGAAAACAGAGATGTGACTCTCTCACAAGTTCCTGTACTGTGTCAAAATGTACCTTCTTTCCTCCCTGTCCCAGAAGCAGGCCTATTCCTTGGGGAGAATAATCTCTACTATGTTGTATCGCCTGCATTTCATGTCTTCTTTTTCTACCTCCTAATTTTTGTAAGTGCCTCCGCCACTGTTTTCTGAGAAAGGGTGTGTAGGAAGTGAATAGTTTACTATTTTGCAAGGCTGAAAATGATTTCAAACTATGCTCCCCCTGAACTGACAGTTTGTCCTTGTAAAGAATTCTAGGTAAAAAAAATATATTTTTGATTCAGATTTTAGAAGGTGATGCCCCACTGCTAACATACTTTTTAATACTGCAGCTGAGGAATATAATGCTTTTTTTGGTCTCTGGAAGCTTGTAGAATCTTTTCTGAAATTTCATGATGTGCCTTGGCACTTTTTTAAACACTGGTTTAAGGCACCTGGTGAGCCTTTTTAACGTGGAGGCTCATGTCCTTTAGTGCCAACAAATGCTCCTGTATTGTTTTTAAAATAAATTTCATTCCCTGCATTTTCTTTAATTTCTTCTTCTACAACTCCTATTATTTATATGTTGAACCCCCTAGATTGATCTCTTTAATTGTCCATCTCATTGTCTTTTTGTTCTACTTTATGGGGAATTTTATAAGTTTTTCCTTCTAACTCTTTAATTTTTTAATTTCAACTATTTTATATTTTTACTTTCCAAATACTTTCTTGTTCTGATTGTTCCTTTTTTCTATAGCATCTTGAGCTTCCTTCTTGACATTCTCTACAGTCCCAGCATTACTATCAACACCTTCTCCTACCTCTAGGACCACTATTTTCCATTACTACCTCTTCTTTTATATACCCTTTAATTGGAAGATTTTCTTTTGGCTCTTTTCTACATATAGCCTCTCCTTAGGCATCTTATCTGCTTGCATGGTTTGAATGAAATATGCTTATATTTCCAAACTATTATCTCTAGCTCCAACCTTTTCTCTTGAGTTCCAGACCTGAACTTCCAACTATTTGGTGGATATTTGCACCTGGATGTACCAAAGACACCCCAAATTTTTAATCCTATTGCTGGCTTCAGGCAGTCTATGCTCCAATCTCATAAATAACTCGTCATTTCCAGAAAATATCAAGTTAACATCTTTGAGAGACCCAACTCAAATGTTATCTCTTCAGTAAAGCCTTCTATGACTTCTTCCTACACCCAGGCAAAATGTATTACTCCCCCTCTTTGAACCCAAGACAGAGTTCACAGCCCTTAACACCTGTTCACAACTATTGTTCACCATGACCCAATCTGTTGACTCTGTTAGAACGTGCAACTCTTGAAGATGTATCTATCTTCAACATTTAGCAAATAGTAATTACTCAATAAATAGCTGTTGAATTACAGTAATTTCAAATAAATATACAGTATAAATATTTGACTATGTAATCATTAAATAAGCAAAGAATCTAACCAGAAATCTAGCCCTCTAGAAAAAAGTTACATGACTTTAAGAATAAACGTGTAGATATTTTTAATCTTAAAAGATCATTATTTTTTATTTTTTAATATATTTTATTGATTTTTTACAGAGAGGAAGGGAGAGGGATAGAGAGTTAGAAACATCGATGAGAGAGAAACATGGATCAGCTGCCTCCTGCACACCTCCTACTGGGGATGTGCCCGCAACCCAGGTACATGCCCTTGACCAGAATCGAACCTAGGACCCTTCAGTCCGCAGGCCGATGCTCTATCCACTGAGCCAAACTGGTTAGGGTGAAGATTATTATTTTTTAACCAAACATTTCCAGTCTTATCCAAAGGCACATTCTTCATAGTCATTTACACATGTACACATTCAGAAATTAAATAGCTAATCACTTTTAAATTATCTGCTCACCCAAACAGGCACCTGAACAGTTTCCTTAAAATGCTGGACACATTTCTGTTGCTGTTTGGAATAATCAAAAATAAAACAAAAAGGGCAAAAAGATATTTCTTTAGAATGTATCACCAATATAAAAATGTTAGTAATGGGTATCCAGTCACTCTGGTAACTTTTTTTCAGAAATATCAAGTGATTGAAGAGTAAGGAAGATCTCTCATGAACACTAACTGGGGCACTGCTACTAAGGACATCACAAGGCTGATTAAAGAATGTTCATTCGTATGCAGGGATGTAAGCATTTTTGTGGGCTTTTTGTTTACTTCAGTTTGAGTTTGATTTTCTTTTTAAAACTATGCCCTAATGCCAAATCTTATGTGTGTGTTATTTCTTTTTACTGTTGAATTGATGCTATGTTAAGATATAAGCACAAACATCTCCTAAGTGTTTTAAATCCATCCAATTGTTTGAGAAGGCATACGTGCTGGGCCAATGAAGCCAAAACATTAGAGCTAGGAATTTTGATGAAGATAATAATTGCTTACAGACCAGCTTGTTTTAACTTGCTGAACAAAGAACACAATTTTATACCACATTTTCATCACGGGCTTTTTCTCTACATAATCACTACTGTAATGAGCACTTTAAAAGGGGAGATTATCTACAGGTTAAACATTAAGGAAGTTATCAATTAGATTCCATCATCTTCAAAATTTCACTTACTCAAACTTTATATTAATTAAAAAATATTTTTTTTGCTGGCCTAAGCACTGTTTTGATTTTCACAAACCATTTGTTTAGTGTGCACAGCATAAATCTAGGAATGAAGAAACTCAGTTAATTTCCAGTCCTGCCCTGAATGGTTCTATAGCCTTCGATATGTCAGTTATTTCTTTGTGCCTGAGTTTATTTCTAGGACATTTCTGTATAGAAATATAGTTCCATCTTTCTCACCTCTGAAAGCTGCATTCAACCCCTGTTCCTGTCAGGGGTTACTCCCTCACTCCTTCTCCCCGCTTAGGTGCTTCCATCAATTACAGACCCCACAATTCAATATTCAACCAATATTTATTTAGGGCCTACTCCATGGCAGGCAAGTCACTGAGTGTGGAGATGAGCTCCATCCCTAAGAGGACAGTGATACTAGTTTCCTGTTAACAGAGAGGATTGTCTCAATTATTCTGCTTGTCTCACCCTGGCTCTGGATTTCCTATCCTTTACTTTCTCTAGAATATGTACCTGAAGTCCTAAATATAAAGGTGGTGCATATTTACAGGACTATCAGTCACTCAGTGATGAGAGGGTTACAGGCCAGGCAGTCCAAGAATCAAAATGGTTTTCAAGACAGAGATAAGCAGTCAGAGAAGAGACCAAAGTCACCAATTCACAAGAGCAAGGTAACTCTATGAATGGTGCCAGTGCTGACCCTAGGTCTGCTGCATCTTTTTGCCCTTACATCTCCAGCCTCTGAGGCAGAACTCTCCAGTGTCAGCAAGCTCTAGTGACTTCTGATTCCCTTAAGGCAGGGAGTCATTCGTCTCAGTGCATAAGCCTTCAGTATCAGTTGTGCGAAGGCATGGTCACATCTTCCAATTAATTATGAAACCTTGTAAATTACAGAGGGGCTAGGAGGTCCCATAGACCTATGTTGCACAGAAGTATTAAGGGGCCAGACTCTAGCAGCAGACCTTAAATTTGAGATTCCAAACTCGGGACATGTGCTCATCATTCCCCATCTACCCATCCCATTGGTGTGTGCGTGCCAATCTTCTATATTCTTATTCTCTGATCTGTAATTTGCCCTGGTCCTTGCCATTCAGAGGTATTCTGGCTCTGATCCATGGCTGTGTTCTGATCTTGGGTCATGTATATGCTCCCAATCCGAAACATGTATCTGGCTCCAGATCCCTGGCCCAGGCCCGAGCACAAACTTTATTCTTTTCACCTGCTCCTATGCCATACTCTCAGCCACACCACAGCTTCTGGTCCTGCTTCCCCAGCCATTGCTGTCTGCAGTTCTGCTGGCTAGTATTTTAGAATCCTTTTTTAGCTCCCTCTGGCAGGACAAAGGAAGTGTGTTATTTATTAGTTTACTTATTCAGAGAGGACCTAACTTTGCTCATGTTTAACTGCAGTATATATGTCAAGTTATTGTATTTTTGTGTGTCTCAAGTTTCTCATCTTTAAATTAATACATTTGCCACCATATTCCCTTAAAGATATAGTTAGACTTAATTAAAATAACACAGTTTCTAGGATTACAATAAAGCTATCATACTTCTGCATTCCTAACTTTTAATGAGTTTTGAGTATTAAAAACATTTAGAAACAAATCAGCTCCCTAAAAGGAATAAACATTTTGAGTTATTTTTTTAAAATATAGTATCTCTCTCACTTCACAAAATATTTCTAAAATATTATGTAAAAAAGTATTATAAATTAACTAAGTAGATCACATTCTTCAGAAGAAACTCAATGATGGATTCTTTTTTTTAGTGAAGAAGGATTTTGGAAATGTTAACAATTATCCCATACTTAACAAGTTTTATATATTCAGATATAATTGCACTGAGTTTTCTGAAAGAGATTTATCTTAACAATCTTAAGGGAAAGGAACATTCTAAGTACATTTTATTGGGTTAATTCACTTTAAGGCTTTGACTTTTCTTCTAGAGAATTACACTACTAAAACAGATGTGTTCTTCTTTTATTAAAGACATGAGAATTTCCATTGTGCTAGTAGAAAGAGCAGATTCTAAAGTGCTATATAAAGGATGCTTCTAAAATGTAAAAGAGTTAGAGGAGATTCTTCATCTCAATTCCTAGGAGATGCTGTAGGGAAAGGGTAAACAGAAGCAAACAGTTTCCTGAAGTTGTGCCAAGGCTACATGTCAACTGCCTGGCAGGAAATGCTTTTGGAGGGCCTAGATAAACAGACTATCATCTTTTTTTTTCTTTTTTTTTTTCATCCTCTCCTGCTTCTTACAAAACAAATGTAAGGGCTTTAGCATCATAAACACAATAAGGAGAAGAGGGCACACAGGATTTAAGTGATGATACCTATAGATTCTATATGACAGTTATATCATCTGCCCTTCACTTTTAACTCACATGAATCTCATGGTAAGTAGTTCCATTAGGATAGGACAAGACGTGAAAACCAGCAGCTCTGCAGTTGGAGAGTGACTGATGATTTGATTTGGTGCCCAGGATATTGTCAGAAACAAGTGACCTTAGAAAACAAGTGGTATACGCCCTAACTGGTTTGGCTCAGTGGATAGAGTGTCGGCCTGAGGACTGAAAGGTCCCAGGTTCGATTCCGGTCACGGGCCTGTACCTTGGTTGCGGACACATCCCTAGTAGGAGATGTGCAGGATGCGGCTGATCTATGTTTCTCTCTTGTCGATGTTTCTAACTCTCTGTCCCTCTCCCTTCCTCTCTGTAAAAAATCAATAAAATATAATAAAACAAAACAAAACAAAAACAAGTGGTAAACAATAAACCTCACAGCTGGCTGAGATTGCAGCACCAGTTGGGCCAAGAAACAGATCAGCCAGAAAAACAGACCAGCCAGAAATTTAACAGTGAGCTCCCAAGAACAAGACAGCCATGGTGGGCCGTGATAAACTCTCACAAATCCTTGGTGATCTGGAAGGTGTGCACATGTTCAAGGTTATACACAGGCTGAATGTGAGGCCTTGCACACACAGAAAACAAAAGTCATGGCAGACTAAACTGAACTTTACATGTGTTCCCCAACCCATACACAGACCAATCAGCAAGCAGCAGAAGCCTAACTAGGCTCAAAATATTTAAATACAGCCTCTTACTTATTATGAGCCGACTACTAAGCTCTGCTGACAATCCCTAGGGAGTCAGGCTTTAAAAATAAAAACAAGAATGAAAAGAAAAAATCTGAGGCGAGACATCTGTAGCCATACACTGCAAGGGAGACAGACACTACAGAATTAGTTTAGGCAAACCACTAAACAAGTAAACTAATAAATAATAGTCAACAATCTCTGGAAAGGGGAGCAGATCAAAATCTAGAGCTGCTGTATTATCTAAAATAGAGGTCAGCAAACTATAGCCCATGGCCCAATTATGGCCCACTGCCTGTCTCTTACATAAATTTTTTTGGGGGAAGACATCTATAGTCACCATTTACATATTGTCTGTTTTCACACAACAGCAGAGTTAAGTAGTTACAATAGAGACTATATGGCTTACTAAGTCTGAAATAATTATTATCTTGTTCTTTATAGAAAAAGTTTCTTGGTCCCTTATCTAAAATGTTCCATTTTCAACAAAAAAAAATTATGAGACATACAAAAAAGAAAAGAAAGTAGAACGCATACACAGGAAAAAAAATGCATTTAATAGAAACTAGCTGTAAGGGGGCCCAAATGTTAGATTTAACAAAGACTTCAAGGCAGCTATCATAAATATGTTCAAAGAACTGAAAAAATAAGCCTTATTAATTGAAGGACAGTATAACAACTCAATAGAGAATATTAATAAAAAGATAGAAATTATAAAATAAACACAGAAATGCCAGAGTTGGAAAGTACAATAACAGAAATGAACATCTACTAGAGAGGGGCTCGAAAACAGATTTGAGATTATGAAAAAAAGAATCAGTGATCATGAACAATAGAGATTATCCAATTTAGAAAAAAGAAAGGAAAAAGAATGAAGAAAAAGTCACATTCATTCATATGATACATTTATATGACTTATCCAGAAAAGTGGTTGTCTGGGTCTAGCAGTGGGAGCTGAGACTGACTGCACACGGAGGGCTCTAGGAATCTTTTTCAGCTCATGAAAATGTTCCCAAACTGCATTGTGGTGATGCTTGCACAATTCTGTAAATTTACTAAAAATTACTGAATTGTATACTTAAAACAGGTGAATTTTATATGTAAATTATACCTCAATAAAGTAGTTTTTAAGAAACTCTACATGGCTCAGCTGCTGCATCAGTGGTTGAGCGTTGACCCATGAACCAGGAAGTCACAGTCCCATTCCTGGTCAAGGCACATGGCGGGGGGGGGGGGGGGGGGGGGGGGGGGGGGTTAGGTTTCAGGTTTCAGGCTTGATCCCCAGTAGGAGGTGTACAGGAGGCAGCTGATCAATGATTCTCTCTCATCGTTGATGTTTCTCTCTCTCCCTCCCTCCCTCCCTCCCTCCCTTTCTCTCTCGGAAATCAATAAAAAACATATTTTTTAAAACTCTAGCCCTAGCTGACTTGGCTCAGTGGATAGAGCCTCAGCCTACCGACTCAAGGGTCCCGGGTTCGATTCCGGCCAAGGGCACATGCCTGGGTTGCAGGCTCAATCCCCAGTGGGGGTCGTGCAGGAGGCAGCCGATCAATGATTCTCTCTCATCATTGATGTTTCTATCTCTCTCTCCTTCTCCCTTCCTCTCTGAAATCAATAAAGAAATATATTTAAAACAAAAACAAACAAAAAAACTCTACATGAATTCTAACTATTTATATCTTCCTAATTACTATTCTTCAATCTGATAGTTTTTAAATGACAAAACTTATCCCTACCTAATCATTCCTGCTCTGCAACCAATTTTTTAACCTCCAGTAAATTTTAAAAGGTTGTGAAAGCTAATTCTCAGAAGTTTTGATTCATTTTCTTTAATCTATATAATCAAGATGGCAATTTTGATCATGAGTTACTTTCATTCCCCAATAACCCAATGAATTGATGTAATCAGGCAAAATGAATGATCTGATGACTCATACTATAATACTACTTTACAAAGCTGTAATAATCCTAAAGCTCCTAAGTCTTCTGAAGAAATAAAAATACCACCTGTCAAATGAGATAATTTATACATTCTCTGGTATGTACAGTATAAATCATTGTCTAACTCAGGCATGATACCCACTTTTGCATCCCAAGTTTTTAACCCTTTTTTTGCTCCCTTCACAGAGGAAAAAGAACTTACATTGCACTTCACTAGACTTGTTTTTTCTCCTTAAAATGTCCCCAAAATATAGAGCACCAATCTCCTTCCTCGGCTCTCAGGAATAAAGACTTCCTCCAACTCATCTAGCCCCCAAAACATGTAACTTAAGACAAATAACTTCTATGTGTTCTCTGTAATGAATTTACCCTCATGAAGTGAGAAATCATAAAAGACTTACACCAACAGTTGCTCTCTCTGTTGATGATCAGGCACATTCCTGAGCCATTTGCCCTTCCTCTGGTTTCTGCTCCATTTCCAAGTCTCACTGCTGGCTTTCTCAAGTACCTGGCTTGGGTGTGTTTGACCTGCACAGGCCCTGATGGTAGGTCATGTTCCATCAATCTTATTTCCATTCAATTTTTAAAAAGAAAAAAAAAATGACTCTCTCAATCTGTGGTTTACAGTATAAATCTTGAAATTATAAAATTACTAGAGGCCCAGTGCACACACTGGTGGGGTCCCTCAGCCTGGTGTGCACCCTCTCGCAATCCAGGACCTCATGGGGGATGTCAGACTGCCGGTTTCAGCCCTGTCCCCACAGGCCAGGCCGAGGGACCCTACCAGTGCACGAATTCGTGCACCGGGCCTCTAGTATGCATATAAGATCTTTGGTTAATCTCTTCCCACACTATACCCTCCTCCCTCCCCTCTGAAATTCATCAGTCTGTTCCATTGATCTATGCATTGAGCGTCTGCCCCCTGGTGGTCAGTACGCATCATAGCTAACAGTCAAACAGTCAGACACTTAGCATATTAGCCTTTTATATATATAGATTATATATATAGATGTATGTATATGTAAATATACTTATAAATATAAAAATAAATGCCAAAATTTAGTGTCAGTTTTTAGGCTTCCATTTCATTCTAAGCATCTCCTTTCCCACATATTTCTAAATATTAAATTCTGGGAAAATTAGTTATAACTGAATATTCATTACATTCTTTAAAGTACATGTAGGTAGATTTTATTTTTTAATAGCCAACTCTTATCTGGCCTAATGGGTCTATTTTTTTATTCTTTATTGTTGAAAGTATTACATATGTCTCCTTTTTTCCCCACTAACAGGGATCTACTTAAATTAAAAATTAAATCAGTCTATTCAACAATGTCTATCAAATACCCACTAATTAACAGGCCCTGGATATTTAGGGATAACTATGATATAGTTTCTGCCTTTAAGGAGTCCATAGCTGTTGAGAGAGAATGAATTACAACTACATATAATTTAAATCAGATCAAGTGAAATAAGTACCACAATGTATATAGTTTTTAAAGCTATGGAAACAGAGGTTGAAATTTGGGAACAACTGAAGAAGATTTCAAAGAGTTGACTTGACAAGGAAGTAATGCTTCAATTGGACCAAAATAGGGTAAGTGGGTAGCAATAGAATCCTAGGGAAGAGCCAAGTGAGGTGAGGTATGGCTGTAGAATCAAGTGAGGGCATACTGGGAGACCAACATGCTGTCTGATTAAGTTAATAATGCTAGCTAATACTCATTGAGCACTTACTTTATGCCAAATGCTATTCAAAGCACTTTACAATTATTAACTTACTAGAGGCCCAGTGCATGATTGAATCATGCACATGTAGGGTCCCCTACATGCTTTTGCTTTTCGCGGTGGACCTGGGTGCCTGTCCGCTGGTGCACCAGGCCTTTCAGAAGCCTCCGGCGCGGCGGAGGCTTCTGAAAGGCCTGGTGCCGGAGCAGACAGGCACCCAGCTCCCACGCTTTTGATGGTCTGCGGCCGCTGAGGGGGGCTGCCGCGGACACCTGGCTACCCTGCCGTTGAGAGGTGCAGCTGGGTGTCCGCAGCAGGCCCCCTCAGCGGCCGCGGATCTGGCCGTTGAGAGGCACAGGGGGCGGGAGTCCTGCCCCCTGCGCCTCTCAACAGCAGGGTAGCCCCCCTCAGTGGCAGCAGATCCGTGCCTCTCAATGGCCGGATAGGCCACCCCAAGTCCCGCCCCCCAGCCTCCCGCCGCCCAATCGTGGGCGTAGTGGAGTGATGGTAATTTACATGTTACTCTATTATTAGATAGGATTTGATCTGCACAACAACCCTATGAGGAATTTACTATCATTCCCATCCTATATAATAAAGAGGTAATATGCAAATTGACTGTCACGCCCTTGCACACAAGATGGCCACCCCCATGTGGTCACAAGATGGCCACGCCCATGTCATCACAAGATAGCTGGCAGGGGAGGACAATTGGGGGCAATCAGGCCGGCAGGGGAGCAGTTAGGCATTGATCAGGCTAGCAGAGGAGTGGTTAGGGGGTGATCAGGCTGGCAGGCAGAGTGGTTAGGGGCAAACAGGCCAGCGAGCGGTTAGGAGCCAGCAGTCCTGGATTGTGAGAGGGATGTCTGACTGCCGGTTTAGGCCCGATCCCACACCAGCAGTCGGACATTCCCTGAGGGCTCCCAGATTGGAGAGGGTGCAGGGTGAGCTGAGGGACATCCCCCTCCCCCCCCCGCAAGTGCACAAATTTCATGCACCGGGCCTCTAGTTTTATAGATAACAAAACTGAGATATAGAACAGTTAAGTAACCTGTTCATGGTTATACAGACAGAGCTAAAATTTATGGCGCAGGATCTTGAAGTTCGTAAGTAATAAAATAAAAAAAAATTATCTCATCCCTAACCACACTCATTACAAAAGCAGTTAATAGGTATCTTAGCTACTCCCTTTCTCATTAATTCCTAGGCCATCCTTCAAGGTCTACTTGAAATAATTCCTTATCCACAAAGCCTTCTTTGATCCCCCCAACCAAACACAATCTCTTTCTCCTCTGGGCTTCATATCACTTTATCTGTTTCAGTCTTATGACAAGTCACATTTTATTCCCGACACTACAGATTTTATGTTTTGTTTTTTCTTATTTTCCTTTAGTCTGATCCATTTTCCATTCTCCACACTCCTAAGACAGTGCCTGGTACATATTAATTCTAACTAAATTTATGGAGCACCTATTCTTTGCAAGGCATTGTGCTAAGCATTTTACAGGAATTATTTCACAGAATTCTCACAGCAACCCAATTCACAATAGCTATTTTTAGCCCCTTCTGTGACAGATAAAATACTACATGCACCTTAAACTAGTAAAGAAGACAGATATGGTCCCTTCAAGAAGCTTACAGTCTAGGGAGGTTGGTACTATTCGTATCCCCAAGTATAGATAAAAGTGAGGTTCAAAGGATTTAAAATAATTTGTTTACCCAGAATCACACAGCAAAAGTGACAGAGACGTAATTTAAACACAGTTGTCAACTTTTTGAGAGGAAAGCAGAAAACGAGCAAAAATGCTTATGAATCCTGATACATAGGTGGTAGAGCTAAGAACTGCTAATGAAGCCATCGGTTGAGAAACCCAGGTGAGCATTTGATTTCCGTGTCTCTTAAAGCGGTCCCTCTGAGCATCAGTGCTTGGTTGCACGCGGGGAGGAATCACTAATTAGCAGCGAGACCTTGGGCTGCATCTATCCAATATCCGAATGGAACGATGTGGAAGGTAACAATGCACAATTCCTTACATGCACGTGGTTCACCTATTCTTAAAAGGTGGGTTTAATCCGTACTTTCCACTGGAAGGGTGAGGAAGCTGCCATTTAAGATTACCCTACACAACTCAGGCGCCCTCTGGCCCTGTGGGCCAGGAATACCTGCCTTCTGACTGATGGCTGAACGTTTCTCCCAACCCCCACCCCCGCCCACAGCCCGCTGGCCAGACTCCCTTCTCCAAAGGCCACTTTGGCAGCCGTACGGTTTGGTCTATCCTAGCCATCTCCTCAAATAAAAGTAGCGACATCCCAAAATATTGACCGGGCAGAAAGAGGAAACCGGACACACGAGTCTTATTCCCACAATTTCTCAGCCCAATAGGAGACCACCTGACTTTGGACCAAGTTCATTCATTACGTTAAACAGCGGAGATGACTTCCAAGGGCCAGGCCCCAGGCCCTGGGCCTCCCCGGACAGCGCGCACCGGCCGCCCTGGCTGCAAGGTAACATCGACCAGCGCGCCCCGCACGCCACCAGCGCTCAGCCTCTTGCTCCGCTACCCCACGCAGGGGCCGCGGACCGTACGCAGGAGGCGTGTCCGGCGTAGAACGCGCGCCCCGCCTCTCGACACCCACCAATGGCCTGCGTCCCACCGCTCCGCCCCACCTCCTTCACCCCCCTGCTGCGCCGGCGCTGAGTGCTCCAGGCCCCGCCCCCTGCCCGCCCAAGCGTGGAGCGCATGCGCCTTGAGAGATGGGCTGGGTGAGGGCTTCCTATGAGGGCAGGGGGAGACGGAAATGGAGGGGGTCTGCGCGCACCGGCTTGCCCCGACCCGGCAGCCGCTGGACAACGCGTGGGGGGCGGAGCCGGGAGCGCTGGTCGCTGGGGAGGCTGAGGCCCCGGCTCCGACCCGGATTTGGAGCCGGGTCGCGGCCGCAGGCTGACCCGCCCGTATGTGTGTGTGTATGTACCCGCTTAGGTAGACATGGAGAACTATTTGGCGGTCGCGGTGCTGAACGGGGTGGACCGGCGTTCCCTGCAGCGCTCGGCTAGGCTGGGTCAAGAAGTGCTGGAGCGGGCTAAGAGGAGGGCAGTGGACTGGCATTCTCTGGAGCTTGCCAAAAGCAACGTGGGGGGCATTTTCCCGGAGCGGCCCTACCGAGAAAGATGGCCCGCGGCCGGCCCCCAGCGCCTTCTCCCAGGAGAGGTGAGGGCCCCTGCGCCGGGGATCAGCCCATTCATTCGCTCGGCGGTGGTCCGCTGGGCCCGGGGCACTGGCCACACGGAAGCAGCTGAGGGATCTTGTTCTTGGCGAAAGCTGTGAAGTATCAGGACACGAACGGAAAAGCCCTTTGAAAACTCTTCACATTTGACAGATCATTATTGGGTAGCTTTAGGATGCTGCTCAGCCCTGGTTAGTTACTTTATTTAAAAAAATTATTACTTGCTACCATCTGATATTAGAAGAAAGCCCGCAAACCAGTCTTGGTCCTGGGTAAATTGCATGTCAATGGATTCCTTGTGGAGTTGGAATTCTTTCCCAGTAAGATCCTTCTTACTGACTTAAAGTTTCTAAGCCTTTCAAAAAGTAAAAAGAAAGCTATTCCCTAAATGACTTCACTCTCCAGTAGGGAATACCAGATCTCACCTGTGACTTGCCATTTATTCAAATAGAGAGAAGAAAGATGCCCAACACTCAGTGCTTCTTTCAGAACGATGGCTGAATTCATGGACTATACTTCAAGTCAGTGTGGGGTAAGTTGGTGTAAGCTGAGGCCATGCCCCGTTCTGTCTGGTGATGGATCACAAAGTGGGTCTTTGTGGAATTTAGGGAGAATCTGGAGACTACCAGTTTACACTGCCCCGTCTTTGTGGACGGATTATAATCACTCAGGGATTTAAACCAAGCGATAAATCCATGTTAGAATTCATTCAACAAATATTTGTTTGAATGCATTCAGTAATTGTTATTGAGGATACTGCGGTGAACAAGTCAGAAAAGGTCTCTGCTCTCACTATTGTTTCAGACTAGTAGAAGGAAAAAAGCTTATTTGCTGAATTCTAAAACAATCAAATCCAAATATTTGCCGTTTTTAACACTTCTGACATGGAGTCTTAAAAAAAAATCAGTAGGGTCACCATAAACTGGAACTGAGCCTCTCTGTTTTCAAAATGTATCGAAACATAATCCCTACATTAGGAATTTGACCTGTTTCAAGTGCCTGGTAATGTCGTTTTTAAGTAGGCCCCTGTGGGTCTGTATCGCTTGATGGCCACAAAGGTGGTTCTGTGGAACAGATGCAGCACCCTCATCGGAAGAGGTGTGGCTTAATGGCAGGAGCAGCCTCCCAGGAATCATATCCAGGTTCTGCCACACACTGACTATAATGCCTTCGGCCAGTTAGTCGCCCTTCCCTTCCCCATGGAAAAAATGAAGGTCTCTCAAATCCTTGCCAGCCTTTACTGTCTCTTTGTTTCCACTGAGAAACGAACATCAGAAATTATCATAAATTGTAGCATGAGGGACATAGGATTTTTGGTACCATTCATTGAAATGGCTGAGCAAGGGTTTTTAAGACCCTCTTCTCAAAACTATATACTAACGTCATCTTTAAGTACTTTGAGGGAATGGTGGAGGCAGGCCAGCCAACATTCAAGGAAATCACCTGCATGGAAGGCACTCTTTATCTAAGAATTACAACCGACTCTGGGTCTCTCCCACCCTTACCTTTTTTATGATTCCAGTGTGGTTGTAAGGATGCTGGTCTGTAAGGGAGACGAGGAGAATACCTTGTTTCTGTCCTGCTTTTCAATTTAATATGTTAAGATTTCAAAAAAAATCACTAATCTTTCTACATCTTTTATAAAATCCCTGTGACTCCCAAGAACAGGATTCCAACCAATGAGATAGAGTTCAGAGAATATTTTTATGTTCTTATTCTGTTAAATGGTTTTCAGAAAAATTCATAACTTGGGCTCTACTATAAAGTGACCAACTTAAACTTTGGTTCATGGCTCAGTAAAAGGAATAATATTTGTCTTTGGTTTGAGGTTTAGCAAATTGGTGTTCTTCATTGTGGTTTTCAGTTCAAGTATCCGTTATGGAATGGAGCCTTAGAACCCTTTGGCTTTCCGAGATAGAATTAAGAACAGTATTCTGAGTTTGCCTTCACAATGTTGAAGTAGCCCCTAAGGTACATCATTAGACCCATGTCTTGAAGTGCTTTCCCCTGCTTCTCATTCTTTTGGTCTCATGCCTTAAACGCTGACCCTACACTGTGTTCAAAACAAGCAGGCTAGCCCTGACCGGTTTGGCTCAGTGGATAGAGCGTCAGCCTGCGGACTCAAGGGTCCCAGGTTCGATTCTGGTCAAGGGCATGTACCTTGCTTACGGGCACATCCCCAGTAGGGGGTGTGCAGGAGGCAGCTGATCGATGTTTCTCTCTCATCGATGTTTCTGACTCTCTATCCTTCTCCCTTCCTCTCTGTAAAAAAAACAAAAAACAAAAAACAAGCAGGCTAGTGATATCCTCATCATCAGTCATAATTAAGGGCACATCTAAGGTTAACTTCAAGGGGAAAAAGGAAATAGACAAGAAAAATGTAATTACTTTTTTTATCCTTTGGATTATTCTCCTTAAATTGGAGATCTCACCCTCTTCCTCCACAGTGGAGAACTGACTGCATAGCTCTTGGATTTATGTTACTCTTCCTGTTGTATTTCCACATCTCGAGGAGATGCACCCCTCTCTTCCCTTGTCCTTGTCTGAGACTTAGACAATAAACACAGAACTGTTCATTAGAACTTGTCATGAGAGGAGGTGAAAGGGCATGTGTATTTGACATGGGGGCGCAGATAAGAAAATTATTTAAGCTGGCAGAGAGCATGGCCCTGCCCAGCTTTAGTTGGCCAGAGTTCTTGCCCTACAGAGGCAGCAGATGGCAGCAAAGTGATGCCAAACGCAGTTTCCTTCTCTGCAGCCACTTGACACGGGCTAAGATTTGTTAGATGCCTCAGAGGCCTGTCGAGCAGGCAGGTAACTTATCTTTGCTCTTTTGTCTCCCTTCTTAACCATATTTTGCCCAAGTAACAGCTTTTTAAAAATGTATCTATTTGGTTACCCAACATCTTTCATGTTACTTCTCTAGAAATATTATTCATCTGTGCCAGAGGAAGGAGGGGCAACCCATGTCTATCGTTATCACAGAGGGAAGTCGCAGCTGCCCTTGTGCTCAGACCTCGGGAGTGGCCAGGTGTGTATCCTCATGTCCTGTGCTGTGCACCCAGCCTCCCAAGGTGGGAGACCCCAGGTCTGGGAGCTCCTGCTGGATCTGTATTATTGGATGCCTGTGTGACTCAGCATTACAGTGCTCAACAGAAATGTCTCAACCCCCAGTCTTTGAGAACTTAACAGCCATGATCATGTCCAAAATATAAGACTGATGCCACCGTGGGATCTTCCTGGGCCATGGGATTCTTGGCAGGTTAATGAAAAGAGCTTCAGATAGCCTCTTCTACATCTAGGGATGGGAAAGAGGTTTTTCATAAGCACATATTTTACTCTTAAGCTAGCGACACCTATCATTCTGTTTGGTAATTTAAAAAAAAGAAAGTGCAAGGAGGATGTCTCTGTAACAAAATACTTTTCCTAAAGATAATATCACAGGCCTCTCACTATGAACTTACTTATTTTTTACCACACATCATTCTGGGAAAGGCAAATATTCTACTTGTTAAACGGATTCAACAGAAATCCTTTGTTGTTGTTTTTGAGGAGAGTGGATGGTTTTGTTTTTGTTTTTAAACTCCTAGTTGTACTCAAAGATAGTGAACTTAAATCCAGAGTCCAATCCACAGTTGGATCTCTGACTTCTCTGGCCTGTGGGTTCAGGGAAAGAATGGAAGTGTGGCCACAGGGATACGAGTGAGAGCTGGATGCACGCTGGAAGTCCCTCCTGTTTCCCCAGCCTTGAGATATGGGGAGTAACACCACAGCCCGAGCCTGGCTCCCCTTTTCTGGCCTGACGATAAGGGGGTTACATGTGAGCGAGATTCACTCCTATCCCACCCATTCTTTCCTATAAATGTGAGTTGGTGCCTCTAAGGGAAATTGATTTTATCAGCCTGTTCCCTACTAGCGCCCCCACTCTCAAGACAAGCACAGTAAATAATATATTTTCTGAGAGCCTGTTAAGTGTCAGGCACTTCTACACTATAAATCGTCCCTGAAATCTAGTGCCCCCATGTTATTGATGAGGAAAGCAAGGCTGAGAGAAATTAATCTGCGCTTCTCAGCAAAGAGCAGACATAGGATTCAAACTCGGGTTTATCTGACTCCAAAACCCAAGGAGGATAAAAAATAATCATGGTGAACATCTAAAAATGCCCGACAGGATTCACTAAAAGCCTTAATAATTTAGGTGACACCTTAGAAAAATGGATGGAACAATGGTTAGTTCCTCATAAGGTAGGAGAAGATTTCTCTTTATTATCCAGAAGTCAGAGCCTGGGCACTAATGTTTCTGCTTGTTTCTCCAGAGACAAGAAACGCCCCTTGGTTTTGGAGGCCTCTGTCCAGCCACAGAGTGTACACTAGAGGCACCCCAGCCTGTGAGTACGGAGCTCCTGGTGTCCCCGCTGGCCTCCCCGCACGGCCATTTCATGAACCGATTGACCTGGTGACTCTAGAGCTCTCTGTACTGGGCCCGCAGTGTTTTCATGTTGGAATGTTTTTATCCTTGTGCGGAGTGCACACATTGTGGCTCGGTGTAAAATGTTTCCTTGGTATCCTTCCCCCACTGGAAGCTTCAGGGGTGCTCTGTGCCTGGACTCATAGTTGTGGTTGGAAAGAATGCGAAGTATTCACATCTCAGTTCCTACAGCTCAGCTGGGCTGGTGGGTCCTGCTGGAATTCCACCATCTGTTGGAGCAGCAGGAGCAGCCTGACCCCTCTGCTTACAAAGTGAATACCATCACTACAGTTCTGAAACATACCCTTGGTTAGATCAGGTTCCAAAACATTAGAAGGGACTTGTTCCTATTTTCCACTAATGTTTCTCTGTAAAAACATATAGGGACGAGTTTCTCATTTTTAGGATAAAGTGCTCATTAGTTTTTAAATTCAGGAAATCTGGAACTGGCCAGGGCTGGAATTCTGAGGGAAGGAACTCCAGCATGTTGCTGCAATCATTTGTTTAGTTTTTGTTTGTCTACAGTGTGCTAGCCAGGATTCAGAATACACTAGAATTTAGTTAGGTTTAGATGCCTCCAAAACCTGCTGGCTTTTGGTAACTCTAATCTTCCAGATGTTCATGGTGTGGGAAGCACAGATGCCGATCTTACCCCCGGGTTTCCTTTTATCGGGACAAACGAGGCGTCCTTGGCTTTCTGCAATTCTGATACAGCTGTATTTTCTGAAACCTACTTTTATTTACATAGTTGATAACCAATAAATAGTTGTGGCGTTGTCCCATACATTCACAGCTGTTAAATTATACTAGACCCCTGATTTTGCAGTAACGGGTAAACATGAAAGGATACAACATAAAGCAGCTTTGAGAAAAATCAGCTTCAAATCTGTCATGTGGAGGAGGAGGAAGTATACAAATTATCATTTATCCTCCTAGTGGAATTTGCTGGCCAGGGCTTGGTTTCCCCCACTGAGAGTGGTGGTGGGGGTGACAGCTCTGCCTGCAGCTCCTTCTGAGCACTGCGTAAGCATGAGTGGCATCTCGTGCATGAGCCGGGCTCTTCATGACGGCTCTGTTCTGAGCTAAGACCCCGCTGCCTGCACACCTGCCGTGACCCACTTCCCCGCCTTGCATGAAGTCTGTCGTTGGAGGTTTGTGCTCAGCTCAGCTCCAAACATAAAGCTTTCCCTTTACTCCAGCCTCCAGTGTTCTTGCCCCATAGGAGAACCAGTCTGCCCAGGGAGGGCTTTGCCAGCCAGCTGACTTGCTGCATGACAGAAAGGAATCTACTCGTAGTATTCCCAGCCTTAGGAGAAAGGAAATGTTTCACTGTCTTAAAAATGAATTTAGCAAAACACAGTGAAAAAGAATGATTCTCATCACCCCAAGGTGCCTTGCCATTACTGCTCATCTGTGTGACAAGTGCCACTGTCTGCTTTTGATCCCCAAAGCTATGTCCTTAGTCTTTTCCTCTAATTCTTATCTTTCTACTCCAGCTAGAGTGTTCCTTTTATGACTCATGTTCCCATAACACTTGAGCATCTACAGAGTGTTCTCACATGTGAGGTAGGTATTACCGAAGTCTTAGAATAAGGAAACAGGCATAAGGAGACCCAGGACTTACCTAAAGGATAGTCCTACTATGTGGCTGAGACTTGAAAACAGAACCTCCATCTCCCACAGGAATGCTTTCTTCCCTCCGGCCTCTGGCACACAAAGGAAGCCTGGTGGAGGTGCCCTGGGCATTGGGATATAAAATCTCTAAACCGCTAATATCCGCTTTCCTTCCAGGCTGAGAACATCTCTAAGGACCTCTACATAGAAGTATATCCGGGGACCTATTCTGTCACTGTGGGTGCAAATGACTTAACCAAGAAGACTCAAGTGGTGGCTGTTGATTCAGGACAAAGTGTGGACTTGGTTTTCCCCATCTGATGTGGACCATCACATTGCCTTTTTTAAGTAGCAAGGAGAATAAAGCCACCATATGATCCTGTTACTATTCATACATTAATCCTGCTCTTAAGGTCGGCCTTCCTGAGACCTGGAGCTTGTCTCTTTCAGTGCCTATTTTAACCTCAGAAGTTTTTAACCTCTCACCCTCTTCTGCCTGAAAGTAATAATGATGCTGTCTGAATAGTTTTTACTGCTTGCTTTCCAAGTAAAGGATAATTATGATAATAAAAGGAAAGATTTGTAAATAAAGAGAATTCCTTTTTATTGGTATTAAGAGCAACAAAATGTCATTCATGTACAATTGTAGGCTTTGTAAGAAAAGGTGGCAGAGAGGCTGTGGATACACTTGCCCAAAGCAGGCTGACCACGACCTGTGACTTCTGTGGAACAGCATCCTCAGCGCTCATCTTACCAGGCAGGGAGACCTGGCCGGGCCGGCAGCACTCCTGTGGCTCTTACGACAGGTGCCTTCCTGCGCCCATCAGCAGGGAAGTCTTAAAAGGGATGAAGCTGCTGCTTATGCCACTGCCATTTGTGGCCTGCACTCTATCACTGAAGGCTTTGCCAGCCACTTTGTAACTCTTCCTCAGGTATTCACTCTCCTTTGCTTCCTATAAGAGAAAGAATCCTGAGGGTCGTATGCTGGTGTAATTTTTAAGGATCAAAAATCACTGATTTTAAAGAGTCACAGATGTGTCCTTAACTTTTAAGCTACCACACCAACGGTATTGTTGCACCTTTCAGTTTAGTTATTCATCTCATTTTGAACATGTCTTTCCTCAGGAAAAAATGCCAGCATTTTATGTGATGAATTGAAATTTTAAGTAGAGCTATGTTAGCATTCCTAGTGAGAAACAGACTCCCATGGACATGGGGCCTAGGAAAGCAGACCCATGCCCATCACCAAATAAGGGGTCATTTAAATGGAGATCCTTGCACCCCCCAAGAAGTTTATAATGACCTTTGTAGGTTCTGTAAGCCTTTTGAAATTATATGCAAAATTCTGGGCGCCCTGGCCAATGTGGCTTGGTTGAGTGTCATCCCATGCACTGAAAGGTTAATGGTTCGAATCCTGGTCAGGGCACATACCCAGATTGCAGGTTCAGTCCCTGGTTGGGATGCATACAGGAGGCAACCAATTGATATTTCTCTCTCACATCAATGTTTCTCTTTCTCCCTCTCCCTTTCTCTCTCTAAGCTCAATAAAAACATTTTTTATAATTATAGGTATGTGCATTTTTCTGGAAAGGGGAGCCATGGGCTTTATTTTCAAAGGGGATATGACCCCAAGAGGTCAAAGAACCTTGGAAGGAATCCTTAAGAAGCCCCTTCCCAAGGAATTCAGAAGTGCAAACAAGGTAGTTACAAAATAGTCACAGGGATATAAAGTACAGCATCGGGGATATAGTCAATAATATTGTAATAACGATGTTTGGTGCCAGTGAGTACTAGACATATTGGGGGATCACTTCGGAAATTATATAATTGTCTAACCACTGTGCTGTATACCTGAAACTAATATAATATTGAATGTTAACTGAAACTGAAAAAAAAAAAAAAAACAACCATAAGAAAGGAAGCAGCCCCTTCCCTGCCATGTTGCTTTACCTAGATCCTCAGGGCTTTTAGTCTAAGGCCTTCCGGTGTCTCTGACGTGTCGCAGTGGTCCCCTGACTCAGTTTCCCGTGTTCAGCTTTGTCTGGCAGGGTCTGTAGAGGCTTTGCGTTGTTTGCTTCCAGGACCAGCTCCTTGGTGTCCCCCCCTTCTGCTATTTGTTCTCTCTGCTGCTTGTGGCCCTTCTCTTCTTTCTGGAAGCTGCAGCATCTTTTGCCTAAACCCAAAATTCAATGAGGTGTGCTGAAGATGCCACCGTTCTGATGGGATTAGTCTGGACGACTTGAGTACAACTCTACCAAGGATCACAGAATCTCTTCACTACCTATAAGCTCCTAGCACTGTTCTCTATATTTAAAGAAGAACTAGATTTTGTTAGTCATTTCTGGCTATTATGTTTTTGAGGAACGTTGTATCTGATCACCAGGTTTGGCATTGAGTAGATGTTATCAAACCAATTTTTCAAAACAGCCAGTAGGGGAAGCAAAGGTAACCAATCACCACCAGCTGAAGGAGCTTACCAATCACACTGATCACAAAGAGGAGATCCTAAGCTGATGGGGGAAAGTTCAGAGGTTGAGTGGGGCAGGGGCTGTGACTTCCTGAGGAATAGGGCAATATCTAAAAAGGAAGGGATACTGGAACAGAAATCCATCCCCTCCTGACTTTTAAAACTACAGATTGAATCCTGTTTTAACCACAAGCAAGGGAGGAGAGCAATGTAGCTGCCGGCAGCCAACAGTCTGGCTTTTCCAGGATCGCTAGGTTAGGATTGGACAGGAACCTCACTGCCTGAACCTGAAAGTCATACATGTGGAGGGCGGAGGGACCCATACGGGAGGATTGGTAAGAGGCAGGTCCTGAGGCGGAGCCCAAGACTGACTGTCAGCATCAGTATTGGTGGCTGCCAGGCACAGTTAGGAGACAAAACGGCGCATTCCCTCTAAAGAATACAAAGTCTGGAGGGAGAAGGAAGAGCTCTGGTGTTGGGCACACACCGATTAGTTAGTTGTGGTATGTAGTACCCTGTCTGTGCCTAGGGCTGGGGATGGTGCCTTTTTCTCCACACCCCATCTCAGGCATACACTCCAGAGCTTTGGGTGCAGGATTGGGTCCTGGCAGAAGCCAGGTTCACTGATTCTCATGGTTCAGCTCCAAGAATTACCTTTACCGGGAGCAACAAGTGACCCAGTTCCTAAAGGAGAGCCCCCTCTTAGCTCAAGATGGAGAGACCTGGGGGTGGCTGCGGACTGCCAGCAAGAACACTGCCTTCCTCCGAGTGGGAAAGAACAAGCAGCTTCATGCAGTGTCCTGCTTCTGACTTTATTAAAGGGGCCCTCTGGAGGGGAGGGTCTGATGACCAATGTTTAAAAAATAGTTTCTCTGCTTTTCAGGATGTGGAAGACTAATCAACACCTGCAGGCATTTTGACTATTCATCTGGAGAAAAATCTAGGCCTCCAAGGACAAAGTGGCAGGGCGGGGGGTGGGGGGGGGCGGCGGTGTGGAGGGCAGTACAAACAGACAATGGTGGTGCCCTGTCCGGAGAGACTAAGGACAGTTGTTCAATAGGGATGCAAACCTTTGCATAAAAATCAGCCCGGCCTTTCATGCTGGGCTTTACTGCTTGAATGGAAACCTACCCTTTCCCTCTCGCCACAGACTCCCCTTCAACATGACCACACTCCTAAGTTTTACTTCCAACCCCAGCTTAGTGGTCACACGGCTCAGGTTCCTGAGAGACCCGCGGAAGGGAAGGAGCAAGGCCCTGGGCCCTGCCTCAGAAGAAGGTGTACCTGGCTTCCCGGGAAGCGGCTCCGGCCCGTTCCTCCTCCAATACCTCCACTCGGGCTGGCCCAGGCCCGCCTGCCTCCTCCGAGTCTTCTCAGGAGGCACGGGGTCGGAGGTGACTGTGCTGTCCACCACCAGCCTCTGAGGGAGGCCCGTCTCCAGATCTTTCTCTAAATCCCCTTCAGAGAAGGAGGAGGAGGAGGAGGAAGAAACAGCCACGGGAGCCTGCACGGCCACTTTCTCCTTTTTGGGAGCCTCTAGGGGCAGAGGCTGCACCTTGGGCTTTAGCTCCGCCTCTGGTTGCTCTCTGGCCGTGGCCCCCAAGGTCCTGCTGAGAGGCCACCAGGTGGGTCCAGCCAAAGGGCAGCAGCCGGGGCAGCCCTGGCACAGCAGCTGGCAGCAGGCGCGGGGGTGGCACGGAGGGCACAGGAACGGGGTGCCCAGCGGAAGCCCGTGGGTGACATATCCAGTGCCCGGCCCCAGCAGAGAGCAGCAAGGGGCCCAGAGGAGGGTAGTGGGGGGCCTGCTGATGAAATGCCCATGCAGCCGCTCCACGGCCTTCTGCCAGACAGCAGGGGGCACCCCCCAGACCCCGCCCCGGGGCACTGTGGCTGTCCTGCCATTCCAGAAGTGAACAGTAATGTCTTCTTTGGATGCTGCATAATAGAAAAGGGCAACATTTTAGTACAACCACCACTTCCATATCATGGCATAAGGGTTCTCCTACCCCCCAAGGCAAAACTCAGCGCAGCCCCGCGGCTCTGCCTGCCTCCTCATGCACACTTCTCGGGGGAGGGGGGCTGCCGGGAGCATCCCTCGCCTGGTTAGAGGCTCCATATTTACCACCACACCTCCTTGTCTCCATTTTCATGGCAAAGCCAAAATGCCTCCTCGGGTGGGGAAGGGAAGGAGGAACCTCCTCCTCTCATTCCCTGAATTACAGTGATGCTGACCGGTCAGCCCTGTAGAAGGGAACTGTCCCTGTCTCTGGACAGCGTGGCGGGGACAGGCCAGGAGTACTGGCGTGACCCAGGCTAACGCCGCCGCACCCGCCCTAGGTTAGCTAACCAACAGAGACGTAGTAGCTTTAGGCGCTTGTACCCTGATGAAAAATAGTTTTTAATCTGAAAGGTATGATTTATATATCTGTTACCACCCCCAGGATTAAACAGCAAGTGAGGGGGTAAGGGTTTTGAGTGTGTGTGTTTTGTTAATCCTCACGCAAGGATATTCTTTTCCACTTATTTTTTTATGTTTAAGAGAGAGTGGAAGGGAGGGAGGGGGACAGAGAGAGAGAAACATCTATCTGAGAGAGAGACACATGGATTGGTTGCCTCCCACATGCACCCCAGCCAGGGCTGGGGATGGAGCCTGCATTCCAGTAAGTGCCCTTGACTGGAATCGAACCTGAGACCCTTCAGTCTGTGGGCCAACACTCTAACCACTGAGCAAACCGGCCAGGGCAAGGATTTTGTGGGGTTTTTTGCTTCTAAGACCCTTGAGCTACAGCGACGCCTTTTGCTCTCTCCTCCTGCCTGAACACCAGGCTGGCTCCTTCCGGGGGCTGGGAGGTCAGAGCAGCTTCCCTTACCTCTCTGGGGGCCGCTCGCCTCCAAGCCCCAAACAGTGGCAGGGCCGTACCACTGTCCGTCCGGCTCCCAGGGCGCCAGCACCTTGTCCCCAGGTTGCA
Source organism: Cnephaeus nilssonii (assembly GCF_951640355.1). Lineage (NCBI taxonomy): Eukaryota > Metazoa > Chordata > Mammalia > Chiroptera > Vespertilionidae > Cnephaeus > Cnephaeus nilssonii. The sequence goes on along the minus strand of NC_137084.1, from coordinate 37,501,930 downwards.
GTGAGTATTCCGCGGGTGGCGAGAACTGGATGACATCTTCTCCCAAGACCACGCTCTGCCGCGGGGCTGGCAGCTCCGGGCCTGTGACAAGGGGAGCCTCAAACTCCACAAGCAGCGCCCCCTGCCTCTCCAGCTGTGGGCAAGAAAGCACTCAGAATACGACCTGGAGGGAGGGAGTACCACGGGGAGCACCCGGTTCCCCACAGCCACGGCTGAAACCAGACCCAGGGGCTCCTCACACACGGAGGCCGTTTAGAGAAGGGACGGGGACATGCCCGCCCGTTGTCGCTGAGACAACTTGCCTCTGGAGCGGTCTTTATCTGAGCCCGGTGATAAAAGCCATCGGGTCCCCTTCTTGCCAGGACCCACGTGCCAGCAGCATCCCCAACTCTCCCCAGCCTGCCAGGCCCCTGCCGTGCTGGGTCAGCAGTGGGGAGACGTGGTTGAGACGATGCACATCTGGGGAAAAGCAAATGGAATTAGGGAGTAGAGAAGGCCAATCCCTAAAAACATCAAGAAACACGCTCCACAGGCAGGTCTGCGCAGCACCATGGCGTGTGTATGACATAGAAAGCTACATGGAACAGAAATCCACACAAAAAGTGCTTGAGGACTTCCAGGGAGATGAACTGTGAGCCTGGGCAGAAGGAGAGGACAGTGAAGGGGACCATTGTTTGAGGACGGGGAATTGCTTCAGGGTAATCAAAATATCGTTAGCCTTGGTATGTTCAATTAATGCTGGTTCTGAGATTAGATTGCGGACCAGGAAAAGGGTACCACGAAGGTACATACCAAGTGGGTGTGTGTGGGATTCCAGGATGAGGTGGGGAGGCTTGGACAGAAATGACAAAGGAACGAATGTGTAAGATGGCTTGGCGCTGTGGGTCAGAGGGAGGAAGGAGCGCTTGAGCAGGGGAAGCACAGAGGAGCCGAGTAAGAGGCTGTGGGAACAGAAAAAAGGAGAAGCTAGTTCTGGGAATTTTGTGGTCACAGCCGGGGTGGGGTAGGGGTGAGGAGATGATTGTAGAGTCAGGGTTTGGGTTTCTGAAGAAGCTGTTTACTTTTGTGGGTGAGCCTGGATGCAGGGATGCTTAACGCTGGCTTTGGATGAGATGGCCCACACAGGAGAAGCAAGAAAGGGGCTATTAAGAGTGCAAGCTGGCATGTCCGTAACCTGGGCAGACTGGATTGAGTAGCGTGGGCATGAATCCCTGGGACTTACACAGCTGGTATGTGCTTGTAGGCTGAGGTGCCTTTCTTTAGGCACCTGACTGAGGATACTATTCAGGAAAAGCCAGGATAACGGAGGGAACCTGAGGAGGGGCCTGGAGACCTCAGCTTAGCTATTGGTGGCAGAAACTCTAATTTCTCACGTGGTGCCAGAGCAAGTCCATGGTGGATGATAAAATGGTCTAGAGCCCAGCCGGCATGGCTCCGTGGTTGAGTGCCGACCTAGGAATGAGGAGGTCATGGTTCGATTCCTGGTCAGGACACATGCCTGGGCTTGATCCCCAGTGTAGGGTGTGCAGAAAACAGCCCATCAATGTTTCTCTCTCTCTCTCTCTCTCTCTCTCTCTCTCTCTCTCTCTTTTTTCATCCCTTCCTCTCTGAAATCAATTTAAAAATTACATATTTAAAAAATACTTTAAAAAAATGGTCTAGAAACTTTGTAACTGGAGATGCCTGACAGCCTCTCACACATGCCAACTCTGATACCTGCCACTCTGCCACAAGGTGGGACAAAAGCCAGGTCAGCCCTTGCGGTCACTGGGAGCACAGTTGAGACTGAGGTCATGTAATACCTTAAGCAAATCATAGCCCACGCGGTGGAGAGCCCTTGGGCCTTCCCAGGAAGCGAGTTCTCTCCCTCACGGTTCACTATCTAGAGCCACAGGACAGGGAAGAAAAAGGAAGGCGCACACCACTTCCTCGAGAGGGGCAGAGATCGGTACCTGGTGAGAGGGCTGTGCCAGGTGAGCCAGGGTGCTTGGAGGGCAAAGGGGCAGCTGAAGGACAGGTTCCAGGGAGGAGCAGCGCCGGCCCAGGCGGGGGCCTCCAGGGTGGTGGCCACGCTGCAGTACTTGGGCAAAGGCCCCCCAGGCTCCGCGGAGGGTTCCATGGCCTTCGGAGACACCACCTAGAACAAGCACTACGGTTGTCTGAGTCGCAGCCCCACCGCTCAGCAGGGGACACGGGCTGGGGCAAGGTTAGCGGTTAGTGGCCAGGGGCCAGCGGCTTCTCTGGGGCCCCACTCGCTCCCACAGACGCTCAGGGTGTCCTCGGGAACCTCAGCTCAGGAGAGAGAGCTGTGATTTTGGAGAAGCCAGCTTTAAACCCTTCCCAGCCTGTGGCCGGCGTGCTCACCTCACCTGTGTGCTTGTTACCGCTCAGGGGATAGTACATGGAAAGCACCTGGCATATACGTAGCTCCATGCATGTTCGTTTTTCCTCCCCCTCCTCCCAAAGTGTAGGGACCTCTGAGGGTAAGGCCATACTTCGCTTCACAAATCCTAACCCTGATGACAAACTGACCCCCAGCGCGAGCCAGACTCCCCCCCCAGCCCGACCCAGTCATCTGTAGGACCAACTCAGCCCCAGGCCCGCTGACATCCCAGGGCTGTGGCCTCCCTACCTGCTCAGAGGCAGCAGCTGTGACTCAGGGCCCACGAGCACGCTGCCCCTGCCCAGCAGAGCCCGTGAGGGTCTGCCCTGCTCCAGCCACAGGTCTGAACCCACAGGAAGACTTACCCACAGCCCAGCCTCCTCCACCTCAGCCTTGGCCCCTTTTGACAGTTGGACTCAGGCCTCAGCCCAACTGACTCCGGGTTGCCAAGCAGGTTGCCATGGGTGTGAGCCAGGGGAACACTGTGGGCTGAGTGTACTGGGCATGTGCAGAAGAGTGACAGAGGGTCTTGGAAGGCAGGTGCAGGGAGAAGGGGCAGGGGTGTTATTCTCCATCTTTCTCTTTGAAGAGGGGGTGAGGAGGATATTGGAAAAGTCATTGTAGCTTTAATTCCCAAAAGCTGAGACTTGCCCACTGCCCAGAAGAGCCAGCCATAGTGGGAAGCCCTCAGGGATCCCAGGGGAGCCCTGCGAGGGAGGGGGCTGACCCTCAGACTCAGGACTATTGATCTGGCTCCACCCTGAGACAGCAGGAGGCCGGGTGGGGGAGCCACTGGCTGGACTAGGGACTCTCACATAGAATGTGTTCGTAGTTTAAAACAAAGTAACAAAGGTGTGGGCATGTCTGTCTGTAACAGACAGGACTCTGTGAGAAGCAGAGGTGAGGTGACCACTTGGGGTGGTGGGAGAGGACAGCGGAGACCAGAGGAACAGAATTCTAGCTTCCGCGCTCATGAACATCCATGGAGAGGCTGGTATTTTGAGACACCTGACAGTCAGTCCTTGGGCACCGGTTGTGTGCCCGGCAGTGTTCAGTGGAGAATACCAAAACAGCATGTAGGGACATTCGTGGGTCTCTTTCCCACTTTACTATTCCCCTGTACCACCAGTTCCTGTCTCTATTTGAGGATCCATGTGGTTAGGAGAGGCTGAATGAAGGTACCCCCAGCTCCACAGGTGGAACATGTCAATCAGCACATCCCGTCGTCCTGGCTGCAGGGACTGGCTAGGCGTAAACATGTTCCCAGGGCGCTCCGGACTTCTGCTGGGGACACCCTGGGTTATAGACTCTCTTTCCTACTATCCTATATAATAAAGGGCTAATATGCAAACAGTCATCACGCTTTCATGCCATCACGCCATAATGGCTCAGACACTCAACACTGGGGATAGAGGAATGGGGGCCAGCCAGGCTGCAGCCTGAGAGAGGGACAAGCCACCCACTCTAGGGTCCCAGGTGCCAGCAGCTGCACCTGCGTCTCTGGCCCAGGAGAGGGACAAGCCGCCCACCCCGCAGTCCTGGGCGCCAGCATAGGGATCGGGCCTAAACCGGCAGTTGGACATCCCCGAAGTGGTCCCTGATTGGAGAGGGTGCAGGCTGAGCTAAAGGAATCCTTCCTCCATGCATGAATTTCGTGCACTGGGCCACTGGTAAGTAATAAGGATGTGTGTGGTTCTGAGAGCTCCTGACAGCCTTTCTGGGACACCGAAACTTCCCAGAGGAAGACAAGGGATAGGCCTAAAGAAGACAGGTGGCTGGTGACTGTTGAGCCTGGCCTTAGGGCAGCCTTAGGAGAAGCTTCAGCTATGTGAGCCTTTACTGACTGTACCAATGTAGATTGGATTTTTTTTTCTTCCTTACAGCCGAAAGCATCTTACCCGATGATTGCTCTCACAGAGCGTAACTTAATAGTCAGAATGACTGTTACCCAGGACTACATACCTAAAGGCTGAGGTCTCTGCTGCACAAAGTTAAGAGTCCAAGAAAAACCAGTGAAGTCTCTGGCAGTGAGAGAAGGATTCCTAAATAAGACGGGTAGGATTTCCATAGGGACTATTCCAATTTAGGTAGGAAGCAAGAGCTAACAGAGAAGGATGCATTTGCAAAACTATCTTTCTTTTTGGGGTAGGAATGGGTTTCATGGGAAAAATCAAGGTGTGTGTGAATATCTGGGAAGGGGCCAGATTGGTGGGAGCCTTGAAAACCAAGCAGATAAACATAAAAAACAAAAACAAACAAAAAAACATGTGGTAGTCAACAGGCCGTCGTCTTGGGGTTTGAGCAATGTAATGCTTTAAGGAAGAACAACCGAGTGAGGATGGAGCCATTTGAGAACAGAGCCTGGGAGGCTGGGGAGGAGACTGTTAACAGTTACCCCGACAGGTAACGGGGTAGGAAAAGGAAAACAGTAACACCGAATATTTCCTGACAACACCTGCCTGACTTGAGGCTCTTCGCTGGGTGCCAAGAGTACAGGATGAGTAAGACTGGTCCCTATCTTCAAGGAGCTTACAGTCTACTGAAGAAGACAGAGAGGTGTGTAATGGCATGTAAGGATAGCAGGAGAGAAACTGCCCAGAAATGTGTATACAAAACAAAGCAGCAAGTAATGGCTGGGGTGGGAAGACGTCATCGAGAATCACACTGGAGATGAGTGGGACAGTGTATTGGAAGTTCTGACTGAGCCTGGTGACAGATGGGACCTGGGAGAAGGAAGAGCTGAGCCTAGTCATGGGAAGAGGAACAGATATTCTGGAGGCAAACTCCAAGATATGGGGCAGCGACTGTCCTTCCAGGGGTGAAGGCAGCTGCAGGTTTTTTGGCTTAAAGAACCTGGAGAATGGAGATGCTATGGACAAAACAAGAGGAGAATAATGACACCAATAATAAAGATTATAAATACTTACTACGTGCCAGGCACTGCTAACCTGCTAATCCTCATAGTAAACATATTGGGTAACTGCTATTTTTTTAATTCTCATTCTGTGGATGAAGAGCTGAGACATGGAGAGCAAGTAGCAGAGTCACAGTTTAAATTGAAGCAGTTTGATTCCAGAGCGTGACCTCTTACCCTCTACACTAAGCTGCCTCAGGAAGTCTTCTCTATGCAGGAGAAAGGTGACTCTGAAATAACTTGAAATGACAAGGTTTTGTTAACTACTTTTGCCATAGATCTGAGACACTTTCTTATCATGACATGGGTAAGGCATAGATTTATTGTCAACCCCAAATCATAAAAAAACACCAAACTTTGACAAATCAAGGGAGTTCGTTGTGTTTGCTTAGCATGAGGGTTAGCAAAGTGCACTACTAGTATTCAGGAACCATTCCTCAACAATGCTTTTAAGAGTTTCTCACGGCTGAGACTCTGGCGAAGGGTGTGAGAAGTATAGAGAATCCTGGGACTCCTGCTCCCCTAAAGTGCTTAAGAAGCATCTTCTCAATCTACAGAAGATGATGTTTAGTACACCTGAAACCCAGGTAAGAAATATTCAGCACAGGTTAATCCGAGCTATTACCTGCCCACCCACAAATTACATTTAGGGAAAACTACTGCATGATGCTATGAAACCCCATTTTGTGATATTATTTGTTTCTATTTAGAACCACTGAGTCAAATGATTCTAAAAATGGGGTCCGTGTGGCGGCTGGCAGTTGCTATGATGGCGGAACCTTTCCCAGGGTTGTTCTCGGTCTCGGCCTTATCAGGGTGCAGGAGAGACTGCAGGTAATGAATGTACTTGATCGCAGCTCTGAGGGTTTCCACTTTGCTGAGTCGCTTCTCCAGGTACTCCTCTGGCAGGTGATGTCGGAGCTGGGCATAGCCTTCGTTGACACACTTCACACGCTGCCTTTCCCGTTCATTCCTTTTCCGGATAAAGGAGGGCCCGTAGGAGTAGTCGCACCTCCTGTAATTTGGATAAGGCATTGGGAAGAAGGGGCAGGGCTCACTGTAGTTTTCCAGGACCAGTGAATCACTGGAAAAGGGCAGCAATGGCAAGTCTTCAAAGTAAGGGGATGGCACCGGGGCCTCGGGGTACAAGTGGAGAGTGACCATGGGGTCCAGATAGAAGGACCTGCTCAGCGGCAAGTGGGCAGAATCAGAGAAGACAGGCACTTTTTCTGGCAGATTAGAGTAGCTTCTATTGTCCATCATTTCTTTGTTAGCCTGGAAACATAACCAAGTTTATAAATTTGGGAAAAAATCCAAGGAGAGCAAATATCATCAATTTCCTCAGAGATCAATGTTTTGAAGACTTTACTGCTTTGATGTACTAGTATAGTTTTTGAGCTCATTCTGAAAACTAGATGGGGTTACAATATTCTGTGGGTAGTAAGAGGGAGGATTTTTTTAAAAATATATTTTTATTGATTTCAGAGAGGAAGGGAGAGTTAGAAACATCAATGATGAGAGAGAAACATTGATTGGCTGCCTTCTGCACGCCCCACATTGGGGATCAAGCCCCTGACCGGAATCGAACCCGGGATCCTTCAGTCCACAGGCCGATGCTCTATCTACCAAGATAAACCAGCTAGAGCAAGAGGGAGGATTTTTGATGCTGCACAGAAACAGCATGAAATAATACAGAATTACCTGGTGAGAAAATTATTGCCTTTCAATTCTCTTCCTGTTCCAATGATTACATAGATATAGTGTTAGTCTGGTGATAGTGTCTCCTACATTCCCAGAAGGCTTTCTGATCCTCCTCAGATGGAAGCCTTCAACAAGCAGTACTAACTAGCTAGACTCTAATAATATTTAACCCTTCATGTCTATTTATTGTGAATTATACTGATTTCACATTTATAGTATGACACAAATTTTAAAAATAAAATCTACTTGAGTAAAAATTGTGAATTGGTTTGAAGAAAAATAGTAAATACCCATACAGGTGGAACACAGATAATGAAGACTGTGAAGGTGTATGCAAATAACTGACGTTTGGGAAACACTGAAATACCACAATATTTAAAATACACGTTGGAGAAATTACAAACTAGTTAATGATCATGCCACCTCACAGCATAGCCTTTCTAAATAATACCTGATGTGCTAGAGGCAAATCCGAAAATAAAAAAGGAATCATTTACTCTTAAAAATTCACTGTAATGCCCTGGCCAGGTGGCTCAGTTGGTTGGAGTATTGTTCTGTACACCAATAGGTTTCAGGTTTAATTCTGGGTCAGGGCACATACCTAGGTTGTGGGTTTGATCCCTGGTTGGGGCAAGTACGGAAAGCCCCAATCGATGTTTCTCTCTCACATCTCTCTCTCTCTCTCTCTCAAATCAATAAAAACATATCCTCAGCCCTAATGCTTATGGGCAGGATTAGATAACATTGTCACTTGTTGCCCTACCTGAGGGGAGCAAAAACTCTGCAGGCTGCACTATGTAATGGGTGGAACAGCCTCTAAGCACCAGAATTCAAGTGTGAAAAAATGTATTACAGTTCCTGTGAAAAAGCCTAGCCCCGGGGTCGGCAAACTGCGGCTCGCGAGCCACATGCGGCTCTTTGGCCCCTTGAGTGTGGCTCTTCCACAAAATTCCATGGCCTGGGCGAGTCTATTTTGAAGAAGTGGCGTTAGAAGAAGTTTAAAAAATTTGGCTCTCAAAAGAAATTTCAATCGTTGTACTGTTGATATTTGGCTCTGTTGACTAATGAGTTTGCTGACCACTAGCCTAGCCTATCTAGTATGGTTACTGAAGGACAAATGACTATGGAAACAGAAAGGGCAACAGGGGGTGGGGGGTGAGGGTTAAATCATGTTGAGACAGACTGGAAAAGGGGTAAATGCCAGGAAAAACTATTCCTAAGAGGGGGGTAGGAGAGGGGGAATGATGTAAGTGCGATAGGTCCAATGAAAAATCAAAACTGAGAAACAGGAAGTGAAAGATTCCTAATCACTGACCAAATGATCTGAAATAACTAACATAAAACAAAAATCTCTGGGAGATGAAAAACTAGCCAACATTGTGTCAGAAAGAAAAAGTTGCTGAGAGAAAACAGTTAGAAAATTCCCAAGCCAGAGAGAGAGAGAGAGAGAGAGAGAGAAGATAAAGAACAAGTATGGCAGAAGCTACAAAACGATGGCACAGTGAGGACGGAGCCCGTAGTTCTACATTTCTGAGGACAGCAAAGCCTTGTTTCTGCCTACGGCTGACAAGCCAGAAGCGACACAACAGGACACCAAACATAAGGCAGATGCCACCAAAGCCAATCACACACACACACACACACACACACACACACACACACACACACTTTTTGAGAATGGTTTTGTTCTGACACATCATTTAATACTATCGTAAACCTTGACTCAGATGAAATCTGAATAATTTGCATATGCCACAGGTAATTAAAAATGTCTAGGCTTTAACAAGACTTTGCTTTATCCTGGGAAATAGAGCCTTGTGTCTGGAGACACACCCATGAGAAGCTTTTCTATTGACCATTTCCAAAAAGTTCACTCATCAGTGCTCGCTTCGGGAACCTCTATCAAAAGCTCACCACTCAATGTAGTAGCATTTAAATATGATCACCTTTTATTCAAAGAAGAACATTTAACCACAACACAACAGAGTGACAGAATGCAAAATGCAGTAATGAAGATGATCAAGGAAGTCTAGTGGAAGCTGGACATGTTTGTAGAACCTGAGCAGTTTCTAAAAGAAAGCAACACAGACTATTAGTGCTGGGGTCTGGCAGTTCCAGATTCATGCACAGCTAACAAATTCACCTATCTTGGAAGAGTCTCAGGTTTCTGTCCTAGAGCTCTTCTGGGAAATAAATGAGGTCTTAATGATAACATTCTAAATAGATTTTGGATGCTCTGCTGAGCATAAAAGCTTCAACTTGCAGAGACATTAAAAATATCTAGCATGTGAAAAACAAAGCTACAACTACACCTGTAATTGCGTTATGGAAAGTCAGGGATGGAGGAACCTTAGAAATCCTCTCACCCAATCCCTCGTGGGATGTAACTTGGCTAAGGTTGCAGAGCGGGGTTGCAGAGCATGGGTCAGAACCTAGGTCTCTTGACTTCCAAACCAAAACCCTTCCCACTGCTCCAGAGGAATTAATCACCAGCAAAATCTGAATCTTTAAACATATAGGCATAATTGATAGTTTAAGATAATGGAATAACCAGGTAGCTGACAAAATTCACCATTTACCAACAGTACCTAGGGATTTTCCGATAAATCATATTCTATTCTCCCCCATGGGCCACTCTGGGGAAGAGTCTCTTACCTGAGTATTGTCACCACCGTGCTGTATTTTGGATTCAGTCAGATTCAACCTGATTTATAGGTGATCATTTAGTAACAATATGCAAAGTAGCTTACAGTTAAACAGAACTGCTCAGTTCTGGTTTAGCTGTGTGGTTTTTTTTCCTTCTACCTAACATGTAGATATGATAACACATAACAATACCAAGTAGAAAGGTTTACTTATGAAACTGGACTCCTGTAACAAAGTCTTTTGTGAAAAGAATGCTCCCCCATTCATCTGGGTTATATTATTTTATATCAGAATTATCTTTAAGTAATAGCCTCATAATGTGCAATATTGGTCAATATTCTTTAAATAGAGATTAAGGCCATAACCGGGAAGATCTACGTGAACCTAGTTTATTAAAATGTCTATTAAATGTGTTGGCTTCTAAATAGATAGTATTTTTTAGAACAATTTTGGGTGCACAGCAAAACTGAGCAGAAAGTAGAGTTCCTATATAGCTCCCGCCCCTACACACACACATTCTTCCCCACCAGCAACATCCCACCTAAATATATGTTACAATTAATGAACCAATATTGACACATCATTATCACTCAAAGCCCGTAGTGTACACAGAGTTCACACTTGGTGTTGTACATTCCATGAGTTTTGACAAATGTACAATGACAAATACAGAACAGTTTTACCGCTCTACAAAGACTCTGTGCTCCACCTATTCATCCCTCCCTTCCCCCAATACCTGACAACCACTGATTTTTTTTTACTGCCTCCATACATAGTTTTGCCTTTTCCAGAATGTCATATAGTATGTAGCCTTTTCAGACTGGCTTCTTTATTTAGTAATACACATTTAAGGTTTCTCTATGTATTTTTAATTTGGCTTGATAATTTCTTTTTGGCACTGAATATTCCACTGTTTGGATATAGTCTACTTTATTTATCCATTCACCTACTGAAGAACATCTTGGTTGCTTTTAAGTTGTGACAATTTTAAATAAAGCTGCTATAAAAATTTATGTGCAGGTTTTCGTGTGTCTATAAGATTTCAATTAATTTAGGTAAATACCAAGGATTGTGATTGTTGGTTTTTATAGTAAGGGTATGTTATACAGTTTTGTAAGAAACTGTCAAACTGTTTTCCAAAGTGGCCATACCATTTTGCATTTTCATCAACAATGTGAGTTCCTGTTGCTCCATATCCATATCAGCATTTGGTGTTATCAGTGTCCTGGATTTTGGTCATTCTAAAAGGTCATTTTAATATATCCTATTAGAATATATGAGGTGGAGCATTTCTTCATATACTTATTTGCCATCTATATATCTTCTTTGGTGAGGTGTCTGTTCAGGTCTTTGGCCTTTTGTTAATCAGGTTGTCTTATTGTTGAGTTTTAAGAGTTCTTTGTATATTTTAGATAATAGTACTTTATCAGATGTCTTTTGCAAATATTTTCTCCTAGTCTGTGGCTTGTCTTCTACTTCTCTTGACAATGTCTTTCAGAGCAGAAGTTTTTAATTTTAATGAAGTCCAGCTTATCAATTATTTCTTTCATGATTTGTGCTTTTGGTGTTTTATCTAAAAAGTCATTGCCAAACCAACAGTAATCTAGATTTTCCCGTTATCTTCTAGGCATTTATAGTTTTGTGTTTTACATTTAGGTCTGTAGTCCATTTTGAGTTAATATTTTGAAGGGTATAAGGTCTGTGTCTACTTGAAAGAACTCTCCAAAAATTCATCTGGAATAAAAAAAGACCCCGAATAGCCACAGCAATCCTGAGAAAGAAGAATAAAGTAGGAGGGATCTCAATACCAGATTTCAAGCTGTATTACAAAGCCACTGTTCTCAAAACAGCCTGGTACTGGCACAAGAACAGACATATAGATCAATGGAACAGAATAGAGAATCCAGATATTGACCCAAACCACTATGCTCAATTAATATTTGACAAAGGAGGCATGAACATACAATGGAATAAAGACAGTCTCTTCAATAAATGGTGTTGGGAAAATTGGACAGATACATGCAAAAAAATGAAGCTTGATCACCAACTTACGCCATACACAAAAATAAACTCAAAATGGATACAGGACTTAAACATAAGACGGGAAACCATAAAAATACTAGAGCAATCCACAGGCAGCAAAATCTCAGACATATGCCAAAAGAAATTCTTCACTGACACTGCTCCTAGGGCAGTGGAAGCTAAAGAGAAAATTAACAAATGGGACTACATCAAAATAAAAAGCTTTTTCACAGCAAAAGAAACCATCAACAAAACAACAAGAAGGCCCACTACATGGGAGAACATATTTGCAAATGGCATCACTGATAAAGGTTTAATCTCCAACATCTACAGGCAGCTTATGCAACTTAATAAAAGGAAGATAAATGATCCAATAAAAAAATGGGCAACAGACCTAAATAGAATCTTTTCAAAAGAAGACAGAAGGAAGGCCAAGAGACACATGAAAACATGCTCAACGTCACTAATTATCCGAGAGATGCAAATCAAAACAACAATGCGGTACCATCTTACACCTGTCAGAATGGCTATCATCAACAAATCAACAAACGACAAGTGTTGGCGAGGATGCGGAGAAAAAGGAACCCTCGTGCACTGCTGGTGGGAATGCAGATTGGTGCAGCCACTGTGGAGAACAGTATGGAGTTTCCTCAAAAAACTGAAAATGGAACTCCCATTTGACCCAGTAATCCCACTCCTGGGAATATATCCGAAGAAACTAGAAACACCAATCAGAAAGGATATATGCACCCCCATGTTCATAGCAGCACAATTCACCATAGCTAAGATTTGGAAACAGCCTAGGTGCCCGTCAGCAGATGACTGGATCAGAAAACTGTGGTACATCTACACAATGGAATACTATGCTGCCATAAAAAAGAAGGAATTCTCATCATTTGCAGCAACCTGGATGGAATTGGAGAACATTATGTTAAGTGAAATAAGTCAGTCAATGAAAGAAAAATACCACATGATCTCACTCATTTATGGATAATAAAGAACAATATAAAATTGAACAAAAAGATAGATACAGAGACAGTAAAGCATCAAACAGACTGTCAAATTACAGGGGGAAGGTTAGGGAGAGATGGGGGAGATAAGAGATTAATCAAAGGACTTGTATGCATGCATATAAGCATAACCAATGGACGCAAAACTCGGGGGGGTGAGGGCATATATGGGAGTGGGGTGGGGGGGGCAATGGTAAGATATGTACACATATAATACCTTAATAAAAAATTGGAATGAAAAAAAAAAGGTCTGTGTCTAGCTTTCTGCCCTCCATTGTATTGCCTTTGTTTCTTTGTCAAAGATCAGTTGACTATATTTGTATGGGTCTATTAGGCTCTCTATTGTGTTCTATTAATCTATTCTGTCAGTACTACACTGACACTGAGTTGATTGCTGTAACTTTATAATGTCTTCAAATTGGATATTGTCACTCCTCTGTACTTCTACGTTAATATTGTGTTGGCTTTTCTGGTTCTTTGGCTTCTTGATATAAACTTTAGGGTTAGTTTGTTGAAATACAGAAAATAACTTGCTGGGATTTTCAATGGGTTGTATTGAATCTATAGATCAAGTTGAGAAAAACTGACATTTTGACAGTATTGAGTCTTCCTGTTCATGGACATTGAGTATCTCTCTGTCTATTTAGTCCTTCTTTGACTTTTTCCATTAGTTTTCCTCATTTGTATATATTTTGTTAGATTTATACTTATTTCATTTTGGGGGCTGGTATTGGTAAATGGTATTGTTTTTAATTTCATTTGTTCAATGCTAGAATATATATTAATATTCTGTATATTAACTTTCTATCCTGCAACTTTGCTATGATCATTCTTTTTAAGAGGTTTTTGTTTTGTGATTTTTTATTTTCTACATAGATGATCATTTCATCTGAAACAGACAATTTTACTTCTTCCTTCCCAATCTGTATACCTCTTCTTGTCTTACTGCATTAGCTAGGATTTGCAGTATAATGCCGAAAAACAGTGGTGAGGACACCTTGCCATGTTCCTCACCTTAGCAGGAACACTTGCACTTTTTACCGTTAAGTATGTTAGCTGTGGGTTTTTGCAGATATTTTTTATCTAGTTGAGGATGTTCTCTTCTATTCTTAGTTTACTGAGGTGTTTTGTTCTTTTCATAAATGGGTGTTGAAGTTTGCCAAATGCTTTTTCTGCATCTATTGATAGGATCATTTCATTTTTCTTCTCTAGCCTGTTGATGTGCTAGGTTTTATTAGCTGATTTTTGAATATTCAACCAGTCTTGAATCTCTGGCATAAATTTCACTTGGTTGTAGTTGAAATTACATATTTTAATATTAACAATAAAATCAATAATTTAGGTTAAATTTGTAGGTCTGAAAAATTGTTTTTATTAACTAAAAAATCCAATAGCTTCTAAAACCTTATACTTATAAATTTAATATAATTTAATTATAATTTTTGCCAAGAATTTCTTTATTTTATTTTATTTTTTATTTTTTAAAAATATGGAACGCTTCACGAATTTGCGTGTCATCCTTGCGCAGGGGCCATGCTAATCTTCTCTGTATCGTTCCAATTTTAGTATATGTGCTGCCGAAGCGAGCACAAGAATTTCTTATAACATCCATTTTAAATCTCCCAATATATCAAAATGGTATTTGTATACTTTCAGAGGCCTATCTTAGTACCCATTCTCTCTCTCTCTCTCTCTCTCTCTCTCTCTCTCTCTCTCTCTGTACATACACACACACACACACACACACACAATTTAGTACCAATGTTTTATGATTAGACTGGTCTAAACAGTAATCTCACAATAGGGTGCACATGCCTTTGCATCTCCAAGTTCATCATACAGCAAAAGAGGGAGGAAAGAAAAGTTAGGAGACATAGATATACTGGTAGGCGTTTCAAAAATTATTTTTATTGTTCCATTCCAAAGAGGACATAGGAAGAAAAAAGCCAGTTATCCAATGACTGTTATACCCTTCAGAGGGAGGCACACAGAACTCCATTACTTATTCAACACTGCACACACCAGAGCTCAAACAGCTGCCTCTCAACCTGACCAGAAATGCTGACAATATGTGTATGTCATCAATCCATGGCTTGGTTTAAAAGAAAAGTTCTTTATTGCAAGTATCCAAGTCCTTAGGATTCATCCTTAAAGATATTAGGGGATGAGAAAGACCACTCATGCCAAGACTATGTTTAGTCATTAGAGTGAACTAGAAAGTGGCCAGTTTGTTCTAGGATGCATTGCATCAGACATCATAGTACTTAAAAGAAAATCTGCATTTTGTGAAGAGGCACCAGGCATTTCAGATCTAGTTTACCATAAAGTGCAGCTACCGGCCAACCAGATACCTATAATACAGTCAGTGCAAAATTCAAAAAGGATAAGTCAGGGCTTTGATGAGGCTGGCCACACTGCAATATAGAAATGAAACTTAAAAATATAAGATAAAGTCTATTTACAAAAGTGTTTTTTTTTATAGTAAAGTGACTTGAGAAAAGTTATGTTAAGCAGTTCCCACACATCCCTTCCCTCCCCTGCCAAAAAAACCCACCTGAAAATTATCTTGAAAACCAAGTTAAAACTGTGTGGTGAAAAAGAGAATGCCTGTTCCAGGTAAAGGACTTCAAGGTAATTTATAGGCAGACAGACTTTGTCATAAATAGGATAAGGTTTATTGGCGACTTGGTGTGTGCTTTAAAAAATGTCTCTATTAATATGTTAACAAGAAAAAAAATTCCAAGCACGTTTTTGTTTCAGGTTTTCAATTTTCCAGCAAGAGTTGGTGAAATCAACAGGGCATTAAAACAAAACCCAGGAAAAATCAGTCAGTTTTTTCCAGTTGTCTGCATTGTTGCTTTCTAGTTACCTTGAATTTGATTCTCAATTAGCTGAGGACAACATGACGATCAAAGACGGACTTCCGCTGCTCTTGAACTTGAAGCTTCCAGCGCTGCTGGGCATACTCTACCTTGTTCAGCACATTGGCGCGACTGCGGGAGCGGGCCAACACATCATGGGCATTTGCGAATGGCTGGTGATCCTGAAAATCCAGGAATGGAGAACGTAAGAGATGGCCTAATTGGTGTAAAACATGCACACAAAACAGCAGTTATCCAGCCAGAGACAGAAGCAGCTGGATTTTTCAAAGAACAGACCACCTATTTGCCCAAGCACTTCTAGGCACTCAACTGCTAGAAGTAGGCTGAACTCAACTGCAGAAATAGGTGGTTCAAGTGGCATAAGCAATGAGGAGGTATCTGTGTCATGTTCCCATGAGTCACCATTTCCAAAGACATTTCCCTTAAGAAGCAGGGACCAAAGATAAAGACAGTGGTCATTTATGTTAAAGAGAAGCTTCCCTAATGGGTAGGGAAAGAAAATCTATTTTCATGTTAAAATCTATATGCTACAGATACAGAAAGTAGGAATCTTCCTTGCTTCACTCAATACTGTATAGCTAAACAGTAGCAGAGGAAAGACCTGTCTTACCTGACTCCCATTATATTAGAACTAGAGGCCCGGTGCACGAAATTCATGCAGGGTGTGTGTGTGTGTGTGTGTGTGTGTGTGTGTGTGTGTCCGTCCCTCAGCCCAGCCTGCACCCTCTCCAATCTGGGACTGCTGGCTCCCAACTGTTTGCCTACCTGCCTTCCTGATTGCCCCTAACCACTTCTGCCTGCCAGCCTGATCACCCCCTAACCACTCCCCTGCCAGCCTGATTGATGCCTAACTGCTCCCCTGCCAGCCTGATTGCCCCTAACTGCCCTCCCCTGCAGGCCTGGTCACCCCTAACTGCCCTCCCCTGCAGGCCTGGTCACCCCTAACTGCCCTCCCCTGCAGGCTTGATCGCCCCCAACTGCCCTCCCTTGTAGGCCTGGTCCCTCCCAACTGCCCTCCCCTGCTGGCCTGATTGCCTCCAACTGCCCTCCCTTGCAGGCCTGGTCCCTCCCAACTGCCCTCCCCTGCTGGCCATCTTGTGTCCACATGGGGGCAGCCATCTTTGACCACATGGGGGCAGCAATCTTATGTGTTGGAGTGATGGTCAATTTGCATATTACTCTTTTATTAGATAAGATTGTTACTTGCCAGCTGGGGCCACATTCACCCTGAGAGATGAGTTGATAAGATTTTATCTTGGTTGGTTTTAATCTCTCCCTGCCCCCTCAACAGATACACTAAATGGACTGGTTTACCCGTTCCCCAATCTGTGATGAAAAGAGATACCTCATATGCTAAAATTACCCTCTATTACCAAGGGCAGTAAGAATTACTGCTTTAGAATTTCTATTCGAAAAAGACTTGACTCTTTCAATGCTGAGCACTATGGCTTCTGTGCTAGTTGCTGCCTTAGGAAAGAGGCTATTGAAGGCTTACCCAGGTATCTGTGTAGAAAACCAACTTATCCTGGTCAAAGTAAACCAATGCCACTGATGTTTGTAGTCATTACAGGGGAAACCACTGTGCTAATCTATCTGTGAAGGAGATATAAACACAGCTGCCTTAATGACAAAAAGCATTAAAAACTAACTTACTGCTTTTGTTTGCCTTTTCCTTGATCTCTTTTTCCCAAACCCTGGTTAACAAAGCTTCTAAATGTTCCAACATAGGATCCAAGTCACAAGTTGTATCCCTTAAACTAAACTTTGCCTCTAGTAAAGAAACAACATGGTCTTGTTGTGCATGCTTGCAAAAGTTCTATTATATATCCAGGGCAGGCATCAGCATGTCTATAGAAAGCTATACACTCCATATACCTAAATATAACCATAACCATATGGTGTTATAATACCTGGTCTTCTTTTTTTTTGTTAATCCTCACTCGAGGATATTTCTCCATTGGTTTTTTTTAGATATAGTGGGAGGGAAGGAGAGATAGATAGAAACGTGAATGTGAGAGAGACACATCGACTGGTTGCCTCCCACACCAGCCCGAACCAAGGCCGGGGATCAGTCTGCAACCGAGGTACATATCCTTGACTGGGAATAGAACCGAGGACCCTTCAGTCCGCAGGCTGACGCTCTATCCACTGAGCCAAACCAGCTAGGATTAGTCTTCTTTTTATACCAAAACATGTACATGATTACATCAAAAAGTTTTCTATAAATAATCTTGCCCTGCCTTCTTTACCAAAATTCCTTCAACTTTTCACTTAATTTATGTAACAGCTTGTGCAAAGCCTATTAAATTTATTTTTAATCTTCAAATGAAAATAATAACAATTTCATAAAGTTAAAAATGTATTGAAGATATAAGAAATAAGGTGAGGGAAGAGGAAGGCTGAAGTTGTTGGATTACTTGATTTCCCACAAAGAAATAAACTGATCCAAGGTCATCTAACAAATAAGCACAAACACAAAACTTAAGCTCACCTAACCTTGACTTGGCGTCATATTGTCTAAACATACTGATTTTGTTCGGGTAGATTAAAATGACACTATAAGGATATGGTGATGAACTTGTATATAAAATATTATCACCATTGGCTTGTTTTGACATAAACAAGATTAGGAAGAAGGACGTACTTTTTCAGCAGAGCACCTCTCAATTTCATAATCCTGCTATCTACTCTTCAAGATGGGGGGCGGCCTTTTTAAGGAACAAATTTAAAGGACTAAACAATTCTTTTGGTCTGTTCTCCACCTATCAGAACAAGATTGAACTAGCTGCTCATGGTCATGGAGGCTTGGAGAATGCAAATAGAGATTTACCCTTTTTATATGTTTGTTCTTTTCACACCTGATAAAATTACAATAAATACAAAACATGTTTTAATGTAATGCTTTGATAATAGCAATGATGTGTCATGGATATATAATATAGTAAATATTGTGACTGCTTACAGTGAGCTTCTGAACTATTTGTACTAACTCTTGCTTGATTTAAAATGCTCTACAATGAACAAAAATAAAAACAATTTAATTGAGAATTTAACAAAAGCACTTTTAAAAGCACATAGTGAACTCTCATCTTGGGCAAGCAACAACTATAAAATTTAAATTTAACTTTTTATTTTATATGGTAACAGATTGTTACCATAAATTCACAGCTTTGGTCTGAAAATCTCTCTGTGCCGACAATCAGTTTAACAGATACTCTAGAGTCAGCCAGGCCGCTCAGAAATAATGTTCTCTAATGGTCAACTTACACAGAGAACCTATCACTGGTGAGCAAAAAGGTTATTAAGCACATGACCCCACCAATCAAATGCCTTTCCTACATGTTTTTGTCTACACATTTGTGCATCCATTTCTTTTATGTTCTTTGATATTATCTATTCCTAAAATCAGGAACTAGATATTTAATGCTGTAAGTGATGTAGTTTAAGTCAGACTTTTTATTTATGTGCCTTATAATGAAATGGTTTATATGGCCTTTGACACATAACATTTTCATATGTTAGTTCTCAACTGGGGGTGATTATGCTCCCCAGGAACATTTGACAATGTCTGTGGACAATTTTTGCTGTCATGACTGGGATGAAGATGCTATTGGCATCTAGTGGGTAGAGGTCAGGGATGCTGCTAAATATCTTACAATGAACAATGTAGGCAGCCCCCTTCAACAAAGAATTATCTAACCCTATCTTTTGATGAGAATCATTGACTGGCTGCCTCCTGCACGGATGGAGCTCACAACCTGGGCATGTGCCCTGACCAGGAATCGAACCATGATCTCCTGGTTCCTGGGTCAATGCTCAACCACTAATCCACACCGGCCTGGCTACATGTCTATTTGTCTTATTCATCTCTTTATTGCTAGTATCTAGCATGGTACCTGATAATAAAAAGTTACTCATTTTATATTGGATAATTCATAAAAGAAACAAGGGAAAAAGAAGTAAATAGAGGTGTTTCTATGAAAGTTCTTAACAAAACTAAGATGAAATCTTGGGTAAATAAGTTGAATATTCATAACTGATATTCACGAGACAATAATGTATTGATCAAAAAGGAGGTTCTGGCCCTAGCTGGTTTGGCTCAGTGGACAGAGCATCGGCCTGTGGACTGAAGAGTTCCGGGATCAATTCCAGCCAAGGGCACATGTTCAGGTTGAGGGCTCAATCCCCAGTAGGGGGTGTGCAGGAGGCAGCCGGTCAATGATTCTCTCTCATCATTGATGTTTCTATCTTTCTCTCCTTCTCCCTTCCTCTCTGAAATCAATTAAAAAAAAAATTATATATATATAAAAGGAGACTTTGTTTGTAGATGTAACTCAAGCCATCTAGTCAGGATACACTTTCCCATCTTTTACCAACAGGTCCACAAGCCATTTAAGAGTAAAAGGGCTTCTGACTGTGGTTAGCAAGGGCTCATCCTGGTGTTTGCTTTTGGAATTGGTTCTTGAAGCTTTACTGAATTTTACTCACTTTTAAGGAACATAGTCCAATAAAGTAATTCAAAATAAGAAGTAATTTCTAAAAAATTATATATAATAATGAAATTTTGGAAATAAGCCCAAACAGGATAATAACAAAACAAACAATGTATTTCTCTAAGTTAAAATGAATAACAAGTTTGTGGACTATGTCATTTTCTGGACATTTTTGAAAGATGTTGACGCAAAAAGGAGATCACAAAACATTTATACACTGATTATACCAACTGTATGGACGAATATAAATGTGTTTTAAAGATAGGAAGAGAATCTGGAGTGATGGTTTTATGTTTCTCTAAAGTTAAAGATCACAGATTTTTAAGAAGAATAACAAGATATAACTCAGTGGAGTGGCCAGATTATTATGATCTCTGAATGCATAATAATCTGGCCACTCAGTGTATATCCTATATAATAAAAGGCTAATATGCAAATTGTCCCCTCGACCAGGAGTTCGACCAGCAGGCAGGCCAGCCAATCGCCCATGTCCTCTCCCCCTGGCCAGACTGGCCAGACCCCACCCATGCACGAATTCATGCACCAGGCCTCTAATACACACACACACACACACACACACACACACACACACACACACACACTGAGTGGCCAGATTATTATGCATTCAGAGATCATAATAATCTGGCCACTCAGTGTATAAAACATCAGCAGGTTATCAAGCTACATGTCATTAAGAAAAGAATAGTATGGTCTTCATACTTTCCTTCACTAAAGCCTCTTTACCTCCTATGATATTTGGTGATGCTAACAGGGAAGGTGTTCAGGTGGGCAGAAAGCTAGCTCAGATGCTTTTCTTAAAGTAAAGAGGGAAAGGTAATGAAAATTGCGCCTTGGGTACTGAAGAGCAAAGCCTTGTATAACACACTCACTAAAGATCATCAGTTTAAACCACCATATTTGTGGCTTTACAAAGCAATCCTATCTAATAAAAGAGTAATATGCAAATTGACCATCACTCCAACACAAGATGGCTGCCCCCATGTGGACAAAAATGGCTACCCCCATGTGGACACAAGATGGCCGCCACAAGATGGCCAGCAGGGAAGGGCAGTTGGGAGGGACCAGGCCTGCAAGGGAGGGCAGTTGGGGCAATCAAGCCTGCAGGGGAGGGCAGTTAGGGGTGACCAGGCCGGCAGAGGAGGGAAGTAGGGGGTGACCGGGCCTGCAGGGAAGGGCAGTTGGGGGGGCCCAGGCCTGCAGGGGAGGGCAGTTGGAGGCAATCAACCCTGCAGGGGAGGGCAGTTAGGGGCAAACAGGCTGGCAGGGGAGCAGTTAGGCATCAATCAGGCTGGCAGGGGAGTGGTTAGGGGGTGATCAGGCTGGCAGGCAGAAGCGGTTAGGGGAAATCAGGAAGTTAGGCAGGCGAGCAGTTGGGAGCCAGCAGTCCTGGATTGTGAGAGGGATGACCGACTGCCCTCGAGGGGTCCCAGATTGGAGAGGGTGCAGGCTGGACTGAGGGACACAACCCCCCGTGCACGAATTTCGTGCATCGGGCCTCTAGTTTCCTCATAAAGAGACATATACTAAAATTAGAACCGTCTTTAGCTTCTCTAGTTGACTATCTGCTCCAGTACATGAACATTTATATTACTTCATGATGATGATCTGTCAGCTAGGGCATGCTGAGAACTTACCCCAACATCGTCATCACTCTGTATTAATTGTGAGTGTCCAAATAGGCGTCTCTTCAGTATGGGCTCAACCAGAGTAAGGTACACCATGTATAGAAGTAGAAGGCCCAAAATGGACAGATAAATTATAATGGTAACCTAAAGGAAATTGAAAATAAGTTACAGGAATCAGAATTCTATATAACTATAGTAAAGCCGCAGTGAAGACTGGTCTATCTGCTAAGCATACAGGATTTCTATATCAACCAGATTCCAACATAAGAAACAAATTCAACTCTTCACCAAAGTATTAAAGAAAAAAAGGAAAAAAGCATTTTGTCTTTGAGATCTTTTTGTAAGTCTTCAAAACTACATTTTCACTTACTGCTAATCACTACCGCTAGCACAGTTTTCTTTCTCACCTGAATACAGTGTTCTAGTGCTGTCAAGAAAACATAAAAGAACCCTAGCAGGAAATGCAATGCACATGAATTTCAACAGAATACTCTTTTAAGATCAAGTTAGATGTACAAAATACGTTTTAGGCCAGTGATTTTCTTGAGATCTTAATTCATGTGCTGATATCCCCAAGAATGGCTTTAATTAAAGACAGACAATACCAAATGTTGACAAGGATGTGGAGAAACTGAACCCTCATATGTTGCTGGGGGGAATGTAAAATGGTACAACCACTTTGGAAAACAATCTGGCAGTCTCTTAAAAGTTAAACATAAACTTACCTCTCTAAGAAATCTACCCAAAAGAAAGGAAAACATAGCCACACAAAGACATGTAAGCAGATATTCATGACAGTATTATTCATAATAGTAAATATCTGGAAATAATCCAAATGTCTATCAACTGATGAACGGATAAATAAAATGTGGTATATTCATATAACAGAATGCTATCCAGCAATAAAAAGGAATTAAGTACTGACATATGTTACAACATGAATAAACCTCAAAAACATTATGCTAAGTGAAAGAACCAGTCACAGAAGACCACATACTGTATGATTCCATTTATATGAACTGTCCAGACCTGTAGAGACACAAGGCAGAACAGCCACCGCCTAGGACTGAGGGTAGGAATGGGATTAACTGTAAATGGACATGAGAGATCTTTTTGGGGTTTGGGGAATGTTCTAAACCTAGATTTTTATAAATTGTTTAAAATCTGCTAAGATTTATGGACTTGTACACTTACAATGAATTACTTTTAGGGTATATAAATTATACATAAAAATTTTTGTTTTAAGATTAAAAAGTACAGTGAGAATTTCTCTATAGGACAGCACCGTGCTGGAGCAGAGGGCTCTCCCACAGGGTCAACCACACCAGAAATCTTTGTAACTGTTATAGCTGACCATTCCCAGATTTCCCATGTGCCCTCTTTTTGGGAAAGGAATGGGAAGCTCCATATAGAAAAAAAACTCGGGCGAGAACCATTAGTCACGATAAAGTAACTGAACTCATTAGAGGTCCAAATGGTGATCAGAGCGATCCACCTTCCACTTCTTATAGCAAATAAAGAAAGGAAATCTTAAAATCCAGAAGTGATGTTTCTAAAATAGACGAGTCACTATATGTATAATTTTTCCTAAGGGTTGAGAGGGCAGGAAGAAGAGGGCCTCGTCACGCTATTCTCACTATCTTCTGGAATATGCTAATTACACAGGGCATTTTTGTGCTATTACACATACCATGCCTATCTACCTTATCTTAATTAATCCACAAAGCATCTCAATGTGGCAGGCAGAGAGCAGGCCTACTGTTTCTTTGGGGTTGGGTGTTGGAGATGAGGAAGGAGGTAAAGTCGGTGAGGAGAGCAGTATTTGAGTAACTAAAATAGAATTCATATGTCAAAATTTTTTCTTGTCTCAGTACTATCAAGAACTATTCCAGAAGCAGAAAAGATGGATTTTTGTTCTTCACCTTGATGGTTACAGAGCTTCTTTCCTCATATTTGCATTCACAGCGCAGACAGTATGCTTCTATGTCAGGCTCCCGCACAGACATGAGCTCCACAACATGAAGGCAATCGCTGAAAAACACAAAGATAAAATACTGCTCAAGTCTAGCTGGATTTTCTATTCACACTGATCAAAACTTTCTTGAAATCCGGAATAATCACTGAACTTATCCAGTGAAAGAATATAAGGAACAAATAATCAATAAGGGAAGTGAAATAGTTTTCTCTTTTGATATCAGCAATTTGGTAAGATCTAAAAGTCTAAGAAACCATAAAGACACATATATAGTAACTATTTTCAAAGGTGCTACTGTTAGAAGTTTATAATGCACCTGAAAAATCCCAAATGGGATCAGAACCTACTTAGCAGATTGAGTCATATTCAAACCTGTTTAGTTACCAAGCAAAACTGCTTTAAATGATTTAAAGTGACCTGGGGCATTGCTGAAATATGAGATTATCTCTTTTATGAATCAACTAACATCATTCTTAATTGCTGCAGTCTGGTGTATGAATGGCTAATCACACTTAGCAGTTGGTAAATTCTGAAACCGGAACATTCAAAGCTACAGTAAGAAATAATTACTTGTCTTAACGAGCAAATATCTATTGAAAAAGAATGAAGAAGGAGGATTAGGACAACAAACATTTTTTAATGAAAAGTGATTACTTGGAAGAAGTATATAAAAAATAAAAGGCTGAATGTTTTTGTTGTTGGACATTTTCTATTTTCCAAGCTACATATTTATGGCTTATGAAAAAACAATTCTATTAAAAAAAAAGCATTATCCCAGAAATCTGTCAATTCTAGGAAATAATTAAGCTAATACTTTCCCCAGCTAATAAAAGCCTACCACTCTGATCACCTTCAGCAAAAGTAGGCAAACTTTTCTGTCTTCCTGCCTTCTGCTGGGCAACTTTCTTCCCTTTTGGCATCTCTTCCTTGGGTATTTCTGGCTGCCAAAAGAACTCCACTATAATTTCCTGTCTCTTTTCACCATCCTTCTTGGGGGCACCCAATGCTCTAGGCCAGTGGTCAGCAAACTCATTAGTCAACAGAGCCAAATATCAACAGTACGACTGAAATTTCTTTTGAGAGCCAAATTTTTTAAACTTAAACTTCTTCTAACGCCACTTCTTCAAAATAGACTCGCCCAGGCCGTGGTATTTTGTGGAAGAGCCACACTCAAGGGGCCCAAGAGCCGCATGTGGCTCGAGAGCCGCAGTTTGCCGACCACTGCTCTAGGCTGATTCTTTCCATTTGCCCTATCAAAATGTACTTTTTGTTTTGTTTTGTACTGTGGCTTAAAAAACCCCAAAACAATATAAATAATAAAAGTGCAATCAATTACACTTAACGGGTAATTTAAACAAAGGTAGTCTGTAATAATAATAATAAGTCTTCAACGGTAGAATTTCAAATAAGGGTAAGGTCCCACAACTCACACATACAAGTGTGTGATATCTGTTCCAAACAGAAAGAAGACTAAGAATGTAGCCAGCTGAATGCAGGCATAAAATGGACAGAGAAAGCTAAATCCCATTACAGGAGTATCTAGCTCAGAGTCAGAGTTCATCCAGCCCAATACTTTCAGAGAAGTCACCTGCACAAGGTTACAGAGTCAACTACCAGCTAAAAGGACCCAAATCCAGGGCTCCTGTCTCCTAGGTCAGCCCTCCTGTATCTCTCTGAACTTCAGGAATATCAGACTTATCTCCCATTTAGTTTCCTATTTCAACTTCAGAAGCCTGAGTAACAATACCTAAGAATTATTTGAGAGTCTAAGTGCTGAGTAATTGCGTGTTTCTTTTGAAGAATACAGTTTAATTAAATGATGAAATACTGGGTGGGAGAGGAAGCAGGAAGGTTGGTTCTGAAGGGCCAGTCACGGTAAACACAGAACCCAGATACAGAACTCAACCACTTTAGGAACTGGGCAACACCTCCCCCTAGTGCCAAAGGGAGGACATTTTTGGCTTTAAATCACCCCCCAAACACAAACCAGAGAACTCAAACTTTTCTTAAGTCACACAGCAGAAGTCAATGAAGAATTAAAGCTAACAACTGAGTACAACGGAGGCCAAAAGGTAAATACAGGGTGTCCCAAAAAATGTATATACACTTTGAATAATTATTAATTCCAATGAGTTAAATTTGAAAAGGAAGAAACAACAATTGAGCATATTAGCTGTGAAGTATGTATACATTTTGGGGGGACACCCTGTCTATCTAGGGCCAGATGGATATTAGAGGCCTCATAAGGCCATAACATAACTTGCCTACCCTTCTGCCAGTTAAAAACTTTGTTAGGCCCTAACCGGTTTGGCTCAGTGGATAGAGCATCGGCCTGCGGACTGAAAGGTCCCAGGTTCAATTCCGGTCAAGGACATGTACCTTGGTTGCAGGCCCATCCCCAGTGGAAGGTGTGCAGGAGGCAGCTGATCGATGTTTCTCTCTCATCGATGTTTCTAACTCTCTATCCCTCTCCCTTCCTCTCTGTAAAAAATCAATAAAATATATTTAAAACAAAAAAACTTTGTCAGTGACAACTGGGTAATATCACACCTATTCTCAGTAAATGGCTAAGTTGCAGGAAGGAAACAGGGAGGGAAGAAAAACCCCAAACATGCCTTGTTTCCACTGTTTATTTTCAAACCTCCCCCTTCTGACCAATGATCAGGGATGAATGACATATGGTTCTGTCTGAATCTAGAGTAAGAAAAGTCAGTGAAAAGATTAGTGTTAACCACTTGAATAGTGAGTTCATTTGCCACTCAAATAATAGTCATCATATTTTATTACTAATACAATAAACTAAGTTCTCAATATATTTAGAAAATTTATAGGAAAAACTTAAAACTTATTTGAGCTTTTTTTATATCATATCATATCAATAACTTGCTGCTATAAAACCTATAAGAATATAGCTAAATCACTTTGCAATATGAGACAATTTAAGTGGAATGTGAACATTCATAAGAAGTTCTCAAGAATATACTTATCAAATATCAGATTGAACCAAAATGAGAAGAATAGACAATAACATCAAAAAAACTAAACAAGCTCAAATGCTGCCTTTTCTTTTTCCAAGGCAGCTTGGAATATTGTAACCGCACGAATTTAATTTTGCTTTCAAATTTTTGCAGGCTGTTTATCTATAAAATCAAGTACATGTGAAGCACACAGCATTTGGAGCTATTTTTCTTCTGTGCCTATCCTGGTATTCTTCTACTGTGGTTACAAACCATAAAACATGACAATTCCATGGGAATGACCTCATCCATCCTTTGACAGAAACAACTGTTTCCCAGCCATTTTATGGCACATGCAGAAAAAGCTATCATTTGCAAGGTCCACTGAGATAAACAGAGAAGGCTGCTGGTGGCTAGCCAGTCAGGATCTCAATCATCACATGCCTGCCTGATTACCCGGAGAGCTGAATGGATCAATATCACACCTATAACCTATTCATGGCACACCAACTGGGAAACGGGTATACATGATTCATTCCCATTCCTTTCTGAGTCTCTGACACTTTTAAACATAGTCTCCTACATTTGGCAATGTATCACCAGAACCTACAAGCTGTAGAAATTATAACCCAGATAAATGAGGTTTGCTTAGCTTTCACTGAAAAGCAAGAGAGAGGGCCAAAATTTAAGGGGGCAAAGGAAGGAAGTTTTGGTGGCACAAACTCTGCCCCATCTCCATAGAAAACCCACCCTATCTGGGGCTTAGAGTTTTTGCTATATTACTTTAGGCTTACACCATACACTCAGCGTCTTACTCTCACTTTTTCAAATGGAAATGGAATTTGACACTTCTGCTTAGAAAGAAATACTTAAAAAGAAAACAATACACTGGATGAACATTCTGGGCGAACAGTGACAACCACAGAAAGAAATCTGACAGGTAATTAAGCAATCAAGAATACTTACCAATCTTTTTGGGATATGTTCCTATTATAAATATGTCCAGGAATATCTTTATAGGGAGGACAAATACATTTACACCGAACATCCTCCGAATTCTGTAACCAAAATGGAAACTTAGTATAGAGCTTGTTGACAGGTTATCATAATTTTTTTTTAAGTTTTTATTTATTTCAGAGAGAGAAAGGGAGAGAGAGAAAGAGAAACATCAATGATGAGAGAGAATCATTGATCAGCTGCCTCCTGCACGCCCCCTATTGGGGATTGAGCCCACAACAGGGGCATGTGCCTTGACCTGGAACCGAACTATGACCTCCTGGTTCATGGGTCCACTTTCAGCCACTGAAACACACTGGCCGAGCTATCATCAATATTTTTTTTAAATGCACCATATACATTTTGTTACGCACCCCCTACCAAACATTCTAAAACCATTCACTTAAAACTTTAAATAACTTTGAGAGATACATGTTCTTTTTGATAATGCAAATGAATCATTAAACATTATATAAAGTCAGTTTAAAATAATACTTAGTACTTGATCTGTAACTGATTAATCACATTTATGGGTCAGATAACACTCAAATTGTGCTAATGTTATCACCATCTACCTGTCAGTTGAAAGATATGATACATGGATAGCTGTGTCTATGTGGATATTTCTCTCTTTTCCGAGTCCAGTGCGGCTAGAGAGAGATCAGGTTCCTTAGTAGGGGCTGCTGGGGATTGAGAAAATGAAAGAGACAGACACAGAGATAGAAGGAAAAAGCTGGGGCTGTGTGGGACCACTGTCCTCTGACAGGGACAGGGACAGGGACAGGGACAGGGACAGGGACCCAGAGCCAATACAGCGTGTTTATTTTATTCAGCAAAAACCAGGAAGTTTTACTAAAAGTCAAGACAAAGGAGATTAAGTGCATTCTTGGGTGGGCCCGAGTATTATTCATTCCTGGTGTTTGGCTGGATTTAAATAACAAAACCCACCCCCTGGCACCTGGGCTGAAGGTCAAGCTGACAACACTCCTGCCTCTGGCAAAGCGTGTTTCCAGAACATGGGGGTGCCAACGCCACTGGATTCAGCTGACAATAATTAAAGAAATGCCCATGTGCCTTCCCAGGCACTCTCTACATGTCTACAAATAAGAATGTTGATTATTTCATGAAAAAAAAAAAAGAAAAAAAAAGAAAAGAAAAAAGAAAAAAAAAAAGAATGTTGATTATAAAAGGATTGGGAGGAATCAAACTAAAAATCACTAAAAAAAAAACAAAACCAAAAACACCAAGTCTCCATTCTTCTATCCACATTCTTCCATGCTTTGGTAGAAAGGCATTGATTGATATGGACAGAAGGGGTTGGGCCAGAGTCCTATAGAAGGGCTGAAGTTTTAGAGGCACTCAGCTACAATTAGAAAGTACATAAGGGAAGCAGCTTGAGTATAGCCGAGATCAGTGTGGTCTACCCTTTGCAGGAAACTTTGCTTCTACTCCCTACAGAGAGGACAACTGTGGAGAAAGAAAATTTCAAGAGGTGGAGAAAGAGGTGACTAATAGAGGAATTGAGGGGGCGTAGAAGATCCTTCCTCAGCAAAGGGGAGTCTACCTGAGAGGCAGTGGCTCCTTAGTCCCAGAGGACCAGGCCCCCTGCTCTTAGATATGGTATGTGATAGATCCTCCCTTCCCCCAACTGATGGACAGAGTATGACGTAAACTCCACCTGCAGCCGGACATTCCCGAACACCTTATATGGACTGTACATTGAACCACCAATCAGCACCTGCCAAATACCCTAAGCCCCCGATTCCTAAGTCCTAGGTGCCTAATCATGTACCTTACATGAAACCACCAATCAGCGTGTGCTGAGTGCCCTAAGCCCCGTCCCCTCCTTTCCTTCCCTCAAAAGGCGCTTACACCCCGGCACGCCCTCTTCTTTTCCCTCTGGAAGGCGGCCGGCAGGGTGATCTCCAATAAAGCCTGTGTCCTGGTATCCCATGGTCTCTGGCCCTCTGTTTCATCTTTCAGTATGTCTAAGTTGTTAATTCATTCACTCATTCAGCAACCATTTAGTGAGCATTTGCTTGGTGCCAGACCTTTGCTCGATGAGGTGGTTCGGATAAGTATAAGGCCTGGTTCCTGCCTGTAATTAGGATGTGCCCTAGGAAAGGAGACTGACAAATAAATACAAGATTGCAATACCCTACCTAAAGTGATGACAAAGAGATATGCAGAGGGTGCCAGCAATGTTTTGAAAGTCAGGAGACATGCTGCTGTTCCTGTTTCTGGTGGAAGGTAGGGAAGATTTCAACAAGAATCCCTGAGCAAGAACCCCAATCAAAACCCCCATCTGTCTGCCTGTGATGTGTCTTTCCCAAATTTTATATTTAAAGATGTTATAAAGCTCCTATTTTTTTTTTAAAGAAATGCAAACGCCATTCTGTTTTCCCGTCTCATTAACATGAATTCCTTCTGTTTTCCCCAACAACAAGCTAGCTCATCAAGGAGGAAGCACAAGTGTGCATGGGGCCAGGTCAGGTCTGGACAGTAGGGACAGGAGTGGGGCTAGAAAGCAGCATGAGGGATCAGAAGGGCCATGAAATGGGGCCGGGGAGAAGGCCACATCCTCATCTCTCCTGTAGTTGGGATCCTCCCTTTCCCACTAAATGATCAGTTACAGAGAAGGCAAGAAAGGGCTCCAGAGGCCCTGGAGGGATTTGGGTGAGGGAGGGTATTAGGCTGGTGAGGGCTCCGTAAGTCCTTTTGGAAGGAAGGCTGCCAGGAGAGGCAAGTTCCCACAAATGGCTTCGTTCCTGAGAGGGAAGCCCTCGGAGGGAAGGAGACTTTCCATCCTTTTGGCCTGGGGACGGGGCGGAGTGGTGGTCGGGGAGGCTGGCGGGGGTGCTGGGAGGCCGGCAGAGCGTAAGGGTGGGACGCTGGCGTTCAAGGCTCCCAGGATCGGAAAGGTTATGAAGCTTGGGGTGGGTGCTTGGGGGGCGGGAAGGGAAACGCCGAGGAGGTGGAGGGGCTGCTGCCCAGGCTGTGGGCACTGCCCAGGAGGGGCATGTGGGCGGGAAAGAGGGGAGCGCCGTCCGGGCCGGAGGTGGCAGCGGGGGCGGTGACGGTCGGGCTGTCGGGGCAGGAGGGTGATGGGTGGGGGCTGCCGGGGCTGCGCGGCCAGGAGACGCCGGCCGGGGCTGGGAGAGGGACGGGGCGAGGAGCAGGTGGAGAGACCCCGCGGGCGGGAGGCAGGGGAGGAGCTCGGGGAGCGCGGCTGGGCGGGACTCACCTTGGCGGCGTCTGCCGTGCGCACCAGCAGCAGCGCCGACAGCGCCAGGCAGGACAGGCTGAGCGAGGAGCCGAGACGCAGGAGGCCTCCCCACGGAGTCGCCATCGCGGCCACACCGAGCGGCCCCGCAGCCCGGGCCCCCAGACCGGCTCCGGCTCGGGCGCCTCCGCCCGCACTTCCGTCCGGGCCCTCGCGTCACCCGCCGCGCCGGGCCGGCCCCTAAAAGCCTCCGCCCCGGAAACTGTTCCGGGTGCGCAGGGCCCGAGGCTGCGCGGCGCCGGCCCGGCCTACGCTCGGACCCCGGGGACCCGGGAGCGGAGGGAACCTTTGGGGGGCAGCCTCGGCCGGCAAAGTTCTGAGGCGCTGGCCTGTCTTTCCGGGGCGCAGACGCCGCGGGGCTGGGGCGCCTTCCCGCCAGCCGGCAGGTCGGGGCGGGCCGAGCCACCCCTTCCCGGGAAGCGCGCCCCAGTCAGAAGGTCGGGGGTCGTGCAGGGACTCGGGACTGACCTGCCGCCCACGCGCTTCCCGGACGCAATCCCCCCAAGGTTTCCAACAGCCTGGGAGCTGCCTTCGCGGGTGTGGCCTCCGCCGGGGCCCCCCCCGGCCTCGCGCTGGGGGCTGGCTGCCTGGAACTGGGCCCCGGGGCTCGGCCGGGCTCGGCCAGGTCGGGCTCCGAAAGGTGTGAAGTTGGCGAAAGATCCGCCCTCGTAGCCTCCTGCGCCCAGGACTCCGAAGGTGGGGGATGGCTGGCCGCTGAGTCTTAGCGGAGCGCTGACCCGCCTTTCCAGGGGGTCATCCTCCGCAGGTAATTTAGGACCTTGGAGATGGCACAGTGTCCTCAATTAAAATATTTTTTCCTTCAGTGGAGATAATAGTTTAAAGGGTACAGGGTTCATCACAACCCCTTACGGATTTGCTGAATGACCTTGGACAAAACTTCCTTTTTCTGGGCCTCTCATTCTTGGTTCAATATGAGATTGAAGTCTTTATGGATTTCAAATTCTGCTCCCATGGAATACCCGTGTTTCTTTCATAAACCTTTTTAAAAGGTGGCCTCCTATTTGTGGAAATGTTTTACCAGAGCATTTTTACGATTTTTTTCTCCTTTGATTATATATTTTTTTCTCCTTTGATTCTCGATGCTAGAGTTTAACACAAGAACATGTCTGATATTGCACCAAATATATTTGGCCCCTTTAAGTCCCAAATGGCAAGTAACATCGGAGTTGTTCTATTTACAGGCAAAGCAGGCCTTAGTGCCCACTTTCCCCCTTCCCTTTTCTTTGCTTCCCTGGGACTAGGTTTCCCTACTTTATTCCTTTTACCTAGTAAGGAGTGACACAGGCCCAGCTGGGCCCGCTCACTTCTTCCTGAGGCCTGAAAAATTCCCTGGAGGGGGATGGTCGAGAGTAAAAAGAGCCTTCTCTAAATTTAAGTGTGAAAGTCTGAAGGTTAGGAAGCAGAAATGACAATTGATGTATCTGGGACCAAGGTTTTGCCAGCTTTATCTTCAGTGGTCAAATAGCTCTCTAGACCAGTGGTCGGCAAACTCATTAGTCAACAGAGCCAAATATCAACAGTACAACGATTGAAATTTCTTTTGAGAGCCAAATTTTTTAAACTTAAACTATATAGGTAGATACATTGTTATTAACTTAATTAGGATATTCCTAAGCTGGCCTTTGCTAAAAACTCAAGGGGCCAAAGAGCCGCATGTGACTCGCAAGCCGCAGTTTGCCGACCACTGCTCTAGACTGTTAAGAAATATGAAATTAACTTCATTGGACAGTTAACTTCTCTACCCCATCCTTTCTGACCTACCCAGCACTTTCCCAGGCCACACCAGTGCCTGAGAACAGATGAAGTCACGAACAGCATCAATGATGGTTACTTGGATTGTGCCTCTAGTGGTTGTGGCAGGACATACGTGTGCATGCCCTCATGCATGCGCATACACACACACACACACACACACACACACAGTTCTTCCAGTTATTTCTGAGCATATCATGAGTCCTCTCTTTTACCATGTGCATCACTTGGCCCTTTTAGTTAGATGTTCTGCCCTCTGCTGCCTGTGTGCCATGCTATCACTTGCTTGTGCCCACTATGACAACAATGTATGAGGTCAGGATATTATCTCTCTGTTCCTGGAGATTTTGGTGTCCCTATTGCTGACAAGTTACTGCAGCCCCCCAAATAACAAAGCAACACAAATTTAGTACCAAAGCAGAGATAATTTTTAAAGTTTCTTTCAGAGGAGTGCCAAATCAGTATTGTTGGTTTCCCAGTGTCTTAAAGAAATACTTAAGAAAAACAGTACATCCTTTCTGACCACTAAGATTTTCAAATAAATACTACATTATTTTTATTCATTTTTATTTTTACTAGTATAGAACATTTAAAAAAATCAAATAGTATTTCACAGCAGACCCTGAACCAACCTTGTTACACAATCAATTTCTACTATGCAGATACTTATCTTTTAGCTCTCTCTTCTGGGATTTATCTTCATATTTCTTAGCAACATCCTTATACTGTTCTTGATTTTTTTTTTCCAGTTTGGTCTATTATTTTACTACCTATAAAAATCATCTATGTGTTTATGCTCTAATACACTCTCATAAACATATTATTTCTTCATCTTCTATCCCTCAATATATCTATATCACCTTACTTAGGTAAATCACAATTCTTTATATTATGACTGTGTACCAATTATTAATAATTGACACAATTAGTAATAATATATTTCCTTTTTAAAAAGTATTCCTACTTTTTGCTCAGAGGGAGGATAGGGGAGGGTGGGGGGAGGGGGGAGAGATCAACCAAAGGACTTGTGTGCATGCATATGAGCCTAACTAATGGTTAAGTTCAACAGGGGGTTGGGGCATCCGTGGGGAGGGGTGTGGGATGGGAATGGGGGGATGAGGACAAATATGTGACACCTTAATCAATAAATTAAAAATAATAATAATAAAAATGGGGTGAAGATTTGACAAAAAAAAGTATTCCTACTTTTTAAATATATATATATATATATATATATATATATATATATATATATATATATTATTTTATTGATTTCAGAGAGGAAGGGAAAGAAACATCAGTGATGAGAGAGAATCATTGATTGGCTGCCTCCTGCACGCCCCCTATTGGGAATGGAGCAGGAAACCCAGGCATGTGTCCTTGACCGAAATTGAACCCGGGACCCTTCAGTCCACAGGCTGATGCTCTATCCACTGAGCCAAACCAGCTAGGGCTACATTTCCTTTTTTAAATTGAAGTTAGCCATTGCCTCCTTTCCCCTGCTTTCTTAATTACCTAGTATTCAAGTACCTATAATTTATCCCAAACCTGCCTCTCAATACACTCAAAAACATCAAGTAACTTATCAGTTTAATTTTTAAATTGGAAACGACCCTCCAGGAATCCTCCTCCTTCCTTCTGGACAGGCTGCTCTCTAAGCCTACTGCATGGTTTTTGTCCTAGAATACGTTATAATTTCTTCCCCAAGTCCTACTTTTTTTTCCTGAAATATTTCCATATTCCAACTCTTATTTTGAATTTTTACATTTCTGTTATCATATTTTAAAGTTACTAGAGCACTTTCGTGTCCATCCTTCCCCCTGCCCAATAGCATTCTGTTCCATTTGTGTGCTTTAATATCTTATTTCTCTGAGGACATTTCTAGTGATTTGTTTCTTGAATCGTCTGAGTTTTTCAGTGTTTCTGTCTTTTCTACTCTTCAAGGCTGAGTAAAAACTCATTTAAGACATTTCTTAAATGTTGGAGATCCCTGGCTATCCATGCATATGCAAGAGTGAGGCATTAGAACATAGACTAGAAGCTCTATGTACATAGACAGGGCTTGTAGTATAGTATTTTTAAAACTCTGGTTGAAACCCCATTAGTGGTTTGCGAAATCAATGTAATCAGTTGCAGCCAGTCTTCCACCCCCTCCCCCAAACAGTAGAATAGAATAGAAAATACTACATTAGAACACATCACACATGAAAGGAAATTATTTTGTGAAACTTTAGTTCCTCTCTCTCTCTCTCTCTCTCTCTCTCTCACACACACACACACACACACACACACACACAATGTATATATATTATGTGCTGGGTCAGTCCCATAAAATACTTTCAAAGAAAATTTATTTCAAATTGCTTTGAAAAAAAAACAAAACACTTAGGGCACTCAAGGAGATCCCCAACTGTCCAGGTAGATAAGGCTTTTCTCTTGGAAGGAGAGGTAAGTTTCTCTGGAGAAAAATTCTCTATACTCCTGCCTGCTGGTCTAGTAGCCAGTGTTCATTTAAGTATTTGTTCAACACTTACATGCTAAACACTGCTATAGGTACCAGATATGCATCAGTGTATAAAAAAGACAAAACTCATTATCCACTCGGATCTAAGATTCCAGAGGGGAACTCGGACAGTAAGTTATACAGTATTTGGATACTGTGCTATGGTAACACAGTAATAGAAGGGAAAAGCTGAATATTTGTATACAGATGCTGGTTAGAGGGTAGATGTGGTGGGAATGGTAAATGCTCTGATTATTTCACAAATGAAGTAGAAAGCAAGGTCATCATCTGAGAGTGAGAATGTGGAAGGTGTTAGACATGTCTGATTGGCTTGGTCTTCTCAGGATGCTTCCCAGTCCTTCAAACACATAGGCTCCAATTGGCCCACCCTATGAGCTTCTGGTATACACACAGAGATCTGAATCCCAGTGGTGGAGTCAACTTAGGCTGATGCAGGGATTCCCACCCCATATTTCCTTTGTCATTCCTTTCAACTCCTACCCTTCCCCTCACCCCTTACTGAGGCTGGAACCTCCTCTCAGGCGGGCTGCCCCTCTTCAGATCTTAGAACAGGCCCTCTTCACACACCCCTGTGGTCTAACTGGTCTTTTAGAAACTTGTTCACTTTTTTGTTTTGTTTTGTTAATCATCACACTAGGATATTTCCATTGAG
Organism: Cnephaeus nilssonii; assembly: GCF_951640355.1. Taxonomy (NCBI): domain Eukaryota; kingdom Metazoa; phylum Chordata; class Mammalia; order Chiroptera; family Vespertilionidae; genus Cnephaeus; species Cnephaeus nilssonii. Next base: position 37,466,073 of record NC_137084.1, on the reverse strand, counting down.
TTTTAGAAAGAGTGGAAGAGAGAGAGGGGGAGAGAGAAACATGATGTGAGAGAGACATTAACTCGTTGCCTCCTTGCAGGTGCCCTGACCAGGATACAGATTGAACTAGCAACCCAGGCACATGCCCTTCACCGGGAATAGAACCCAAGACCCTTTGGTACTCGGGCCAACACTCTTAACCACTGCTCAGGGCTAGAAACCTGTTCACTTTAATAACTTTCTATTCCCCAACTGGTTCATATATACCAGAGAAACTATTAGGAATTCAGACATGTGGGGGACAATTTCTATAGAACTTTCAAAACTGAGTAATTGCTTCCTCAGCACCAGATTCTCAAAATAAATAAGAACCACTACAGCAGCCCCCCAAGAACAAGGTCATCCAGTATATCCACGAGTCCAGCATTTCATAAGGAAATCCCAAGGTATCCCAAATGATGAAAGCAAAGTTAAATTCCTGTTATCCAGGCTCACAGTACAGAGATCATATGTCCACACTCCTATTGCCCTCCAAGTGTCTCCTCTGGCAAACACAAGTATCTCTGCTAGATCAACCATACTCCCTCTTCCTAACCTTAGCAACATCAGCACTCTTGATGGCCTCTTTATGTTTTAAAATTGTACTAACCTTTGATTTCATCAGCAACAAAAGCATTCTCTCCTTAGTTTGTTGCCTGAGAGCAGCTTTTTGTCATGCTGAGGTATCAGCTTGAAAGGGTTGTCAGTTCGAAAACTGAGACATTTTTTTCTGTGAACAACTTGGATGAGAACCCAATTGTTTGAGACGGGAGACTTGCGAGAAACGAGGTTTGACTGTATTTCCTTTTCTAGAAGTAAGTGTTCTCATGCTGCTGAGCCACCATATTGTGAGGGAATTAAAGCTGTGAGGGAACACCATATGCCAACCACTTTACAGGGATTATCTCATTTGATTCTGTAAAGTTAGTATTATTATCACTTGTGTTCTAGATTACAAAACCAAGCTCAGAGAGGTCCACTGATTTGCCCAAGGGCATACAGGCAGTAAGAGGGAGAGCTCCAGGGCCAGTAGCAATAGAGGAAATGAGAGCAACAAAGCCTAGTGTTCAGAAGACCCTATGAGACAAACACCCACGCAATTCGGCTGTTCCCAGGCTCCCACCTTCCGGGGCCCCGACGGACAGACATCTTATCAGACAAGCACACAGAGGGGAAGGTTTCACTTTATTGTTAATTATGTCAATTTCACAAATAAACCCAACACAGCCAGAAACACTGAGCAGATAAAGTGCTAATGCAGAGGCCTGGAAACAGAAGGAGGGAGGAATCCAGTTCGTCTCCTCCATGTCCCCAACCTGGAAAGATATTTCTATCACACAGAGTGAGGATAGCTGACATACCAAGCAATCCATTCTATAGACACTTTGAGCTAAGGGATAGAAAATCTTACCAGGTGGGATCTGTGCAGGGCAAGGAAATAGAAAAAGTCAGAAAACGTTTATTCCACAAGTAAGTCCGGCATAGAAATGCCAAATGACAAAAACAATATTTTCTAAACTTTCTGTATTTGAGATGGACACCTAATAAGGAAGGTGAGGGGTACCAGTTCTACAGGGTTACTTCTTGCTACTGCCTGTCTTCAGAACTGTGACCTAGGTAGACACTCTTCCAACACCCTCCATCAGAGGCCCCAGAGAGAACATTCTAGGATTCTGGGAAGAACTGACCTTACCTGCTTACCTTACCAGCCCCACAAACGTAGACCCAGAGCTCCCTAATGAATATCAAGGAGATGTGGGCTACCAGAGTAATCAACTTGGCAGCATTTAAAGAAGATTAATGGAGCTCAAGATTCCTCATCATTGTCATTAGACATTTTAAGGTACCTCTATCAAGCCTGAGGTTTAAAGCGCAATTACTTGGTTAGTAAATTCAAATGATTTGACTGCATTGAGATTATGATACCCTAAGCTTAAATGGCCCCAACTGTTTCTATTTCAAATTTAGAAAATCACTGACTGATTCTCAGAGGCCAAAAAGACCACTAAAGGTCATCTGATCATCCCCCTGATGCCACAGAATCCTGAACTCAAAGGGTCAGAATCAGTCGCATCTTTCCCTGAGAATTCCTGGTCTACTCGTCCACAGGGAATCCACATAAGGATAAAGGAGGCCAAGGAACTTCCAACATGCCTTACTTGTGGCCAAGAGTCAAGGCTCGGAGTGGAACTTTCAACTAGGGAAGGAGGGGTGAAGCATTTCAACTCAGTCCTAGGATCAGAAGCAGGCCAAAGTGCTGCTATGATAGGTAGGGGAGGAGAGTAGAGAGACTTCAATGGAAAGGCACAAGGCCCCCTAGGTAAGACAATGGGGTGGAATTGGAGGGGGCTTGAAGGTTGGTAACCTGAGATCACCCCTGCTGAGCTTCAAATGTGACCTCCTCTACTGTGGCTACACTTAGTTTTCCATCTCACTTCCTCTATAGGGGCTGATAAGAAGGGGGCCTGAGGATGAACAGCTGCAGCTGTTCAAGTGGAGGTCACCAACTTTCTAGTCTTTAGGGAGTTTCCGTAAAGCTAAAAACATTCAGAGTCCCAAAGAGTTGTTTGGTAGGGACAGCAACTGAACACTAAATGAGATTGTTGGTGGGACCTGGCAAAGTTCAAAGTGGGATCCATTAAATACTCTGGGAACTAATGCTATGAATCAAGGGTAGAACTGGGATTCTCCTAAAGAGATAATCACAGCTGGCTATTTTTCTGACTTCTCCAGGTACTTCCATGACCAAATTGAAGAGGAAATTCCACTATAGGTATCTGTGTGCCCAAGATGACACCCCCAACAAAGAGTTTCGAGAAGTCCCTGTGATTTTCAACACTTTGAGAGGGGTCAGGAAATATTGGGCAGTCAGAAAAAGTTGTCCTTAATACTGCCAGCCCGCCCGCACCCCCCTCTCCCCCAACCCACCCACCGCCCTGCCTCTTTCCTAATACCAGGACAGAGCTGAAGAGTTCCTAATCCTCAATACCCGGCCTGAAGTTTCATCCTGACCATCCCAGAAAGATTTCCCTATGTAGGCCTTCCCACCAACTGATTCTACCTAGTACTCCCTTCTATTCTAGACCTGCTCTGGGTCTTCTTTACCTACTCCTGTTCTCAGCTACTTGAGTCCATGGCAGACAAAGACCCAGAGTCTATACAGAGATAGTGACTGGATCTTGGGAATATTAATGTCTAACAATGATGCCCAGATTATTTACTGAAGCCTTCAATTCCATCCGAGAGAGTAATTAATGTTCTTCTGTCTGTGGTTCCTTCTCCTCTTCCCCTCCAAAAAATTCCACATGAAAGACCATCTCATTGATCTTTGTACCCTCAGCTTTTAGGCGCTAAGATAAGGTCCTAAAAGTGTCAATTTGGGTGGGGGGACTTTTAGTGGGCTTAGCACAAAGGAAGGAGATCTACCCAGATTCTTCTTGCATCCATCTCCAAAGCATACTCTTCCCCTACCCTACCTTTTTACAAGCCCTCATTTCTTCATCTTCCTCTCAAGGCTGGAATACAAATGAAGTAGTAAGGGAGAATGAACATAGCCTTGGCTTATCAGGTCTCAGTTCTAGGTCCCTTCTGCCACTGACTCCGTATATGAGCTTAGGCAATTCACTTGCCTCTCTGGAACTTTATATGATGTTTCTGGGCTCTTTTAGATTTCAGATCTATCCATACTTGAGAAATCAATGAATGAATGAGAAGAAATATTGATTCTGAGACACAGGCATCCTGCACCTCTCTGAAACAGCTGAAAGGAGGTAAAGGTCAGGTTCCTGTTCATTATACATTTTAGCTATAGGAAAAGAAGCAAGTGTACTTATGGAGAAATGGAACCTGGCAGCTCCTATATTTGACAAATAAAAGCAAATTCCTGGAAGAAGCATAAAAATAGGCCACAAGTGAGACCTGGCAGTGTCAAAAAGGTCTAGAAATTAAGTGATCAAAGGAGTAAAAAACAATGGCTATAATCAGACAGGATCTCTAAGCACAGACTAAAGTCTAGAGAGGTTTGGGTGGGAAGGAGCCCTGGAGCTTCTATTAGAGAAAAGGACTTGGTCCACAGCAAGTTGCTACTGCATTTGGTTCAAACCCAGTTTCCTCAATCTGTCAACCTGGTGTGTGTGCATGTGCTGCAGGCTGTAGTTATGCTTCTGAAGTGCTGAAATGAAAAAGAAACAGAAGAAATGATACCAAATTCAAGGAAGTTAGGAAGGCAAGTACAAGTTTAGTTTAAAAGCTACTCATTTTCCCCATCACTCTGTGCAGTATCATCACTGTTCATTCTGAAATGTGAGCTAGAGGGTTTTGTAAGATGGTGAAAAATCTGGAAGTGGGGAGAGATGTATCTGTGGTATGACTGAAGGTCAAAGACAGGACACAACCCAGTATCCTATATGGGAAATCCTCTGGTTAATGGCAAATGAATTTGACTTGATCTGACCCATTTGGACACTCACTTGTCTTCATTCAAAGAAACTGTCTCCACAAAAGGGATTTCTTCTTTGTCTGTTTTCCCCATGATCAGCTGGTGCTTATCCAAGTTTATGATGCACTGAAACAAAGGAGATTCACTGTCAATTATCTCACTGTGGAGGTATCCATATAAGATGACCCTTGCCTGGCCGGCATGGCTCAGTGGTTGAGCATCAACCTATGAACCAGGAAGTCACAGTTTGATTCCCAGTCAGGGCACATGCCTGGGTTGTAGGCTTGATCCCCAGTGGAGAGCATGCAGGAGGCAGCTGATTCATGATTCTCTCTCATCATTGATGTTTCTATCTCTCTCTTCCTTTCCTTTCCTCTCTGAAAAAAAAAAATGACCCTTGCCTTAGAAAGAAAGTGTCAAAGGGAAAGTAGAATCATCCTACCTTCAAAGATCGGAGAGTCTGGAGACCAAGGGATAAGTTCTTCTCATTATCCTCTAATAAAAAATAATTAAAATTCAACCATTTCTATACTGGTTTAGAAGTCAGCCTTATCACCATTAGGTTCTATCCATCCAACCAATCAACCATCCATCTATCCATTCATCCAATATCATGTTGCATCCATCTAATAAATATCTGTTGTTCATCTACTTAAGTAATTTTCCCAGATTATTATAGTAAAAGGTGATAGAACTAATAATCAAACTCAGGTCTTTTTAACCAAGATTCAAACACAGGTACTTTTAAAAAAACCAGGAACTTATAAGTAGTCTAGAATAGAGAACATGACGGAACATATGAGATGGTGGGAAATTATCAAGGGATTTATGGAAAAGGAGTAAGAGGATCTTGCCCTCTACCTCAAACTAGCTCATGGAAATCTCTGACGGACCCTTTTCACTGGCACACAAAATGTTTGCTGTCTTGCCTCCCCCTTTTTAAAGAATAATTCTCATCTTGCCTTGAATGTAGCCCAGGGTCCAACTGGTACTATGGAAGGCAAAAATTGGGACAAGGTCTATAGTACAAAAAAGTGAAAACCTGGGATTTTGAAGAAGTCAGGCATGAGATATCATGTGGTTTTAGAAGTAGGGGGAAGATTTACATTAGGGTCCATAGATCAGGTCCCCAATTCTACTCACCAACCACCGCTGCTGGGCAGTCCAGGCAAAGGGAGCCCAGTGTGATCACTAGGTGCTCAATCTGCCCCACTACTTTCAGATGCCGGGGTAGAGAAAGCTTCTCTCCTTCATGCTTGTGAGATTTGACATGCTCCTTGAGTCTGCACCAGAGGAGAAGATACCAGAGGTTTCTGACAGAATCTGGCAATGTCTACCTTCTCACCCATAGTCGGAATTTTCCAAGGATTTCCTGGGATTCATTTACCAAGAAAGTGCTAGCCAGCCTATGCTTTTTGTTTCAGCACTTTGTCCTAAACATGCCAGGGAATATAAAGAAAACTAAAGATTCATTTCCTGTTCTCAAAGAGATACCCCACTGTGTGCACTGATAAAAGTAAGAGTTGACTGACTCCGAGAATCTATTCTGCATCCTAACATTCCCACCTGTGTGCAAGTTTAGTTAACATGTCCTTTTACCCATCTGTGGATAATAGATCCCAGAGAGGGCAGGTCAGGTCTACTTTTAGAAGATACTCTGTTCAATATCTAATTTTCTCTATATCTTTTTCATTTCAGTCTACCCTCATCACTTAGTCTTAGGCTCTAAGTTTAGTGTCAGTAAGTGCATTGATATTGATATCAGCAAGAAGTATCATGGAGAAAGTCCCAATTAATTTAACTTGTCTCTACAGAGGAAGAAGGAAAAAAACAGCGCCAAGGTTTCACAGTTATGTAATGTGATTGGAACAGCTAGCACCCGAGCTATTATGGGTTGGTGGATAAATACTTAATTATGGGCTTTCTGTGCCAGTACTTTTGCTTTACTCCACTTCCTATCTTTTGGTGTTATAACCCATCCAAAAGAAAAATAAGTGCAGTTTTACAGATGGTTATTAATTTGTCTGGAATCATGGCAGTCTGCTACCTACTAGTAATTATGCGCAAGGACATGATTAGTCTTTCTGGAACCATCATGGTGCACTATGTCTCATCTCTTCACCACATTAAAAAGCTCAGGATTCTTCCCACAAGAGCACTTGTGTCCTGGACTCCCCCCACCACCCTGTATGTACAAAATCCACAGAGGCTGCTTCAGAGTCACAATGATGGTGAGGGATGAGGACAGGGTAGAAACAAGATGAAAAAGGTCATGTAGCAGGGGTCACTGATTACACAAATCAAGTCTTGTGCAAACCCTACCTAAGAATATGGACATCGTGAAAGTAGTTTACAATGGGCCATTATATCTACCCTAGTGATTGTTTCAATGCAGAGATTTGGGCTAAGGGATGACTTATTGTACTTAGGGATACAGAAGTGGAAAAGCATGTTGGGTTGATCCAATTCTGGGCCCATCTGGTACTTTGGAGGAAAGAGAAGGAAGAAGAAATCAAAGTACAGATGGAGTGAAAAGGAAGAAGAACATATCTGTCAGAGAACTGAAGACATTCAATTCTGAGAGGTGTCTGCCCCTCACACCCAATACCCAGCAAGCTCAGCAGTAAGATCTCATATTATATGTTTTTCAAAGAGAGAAAAGGCACTAAAAGACTATTGGTTAATGACCCCTATGATGGTTCAGGCCTAGCAGCTATAGCAATCCTATTCTAAGTTCAGTTTGATGCTTTTGGGGACAGGCAATGTCACCTTCAGAAGGACCCTGAGTTAAGCTAAAGCCAACCACATTCCCTGCTTTTACTCATCAGGGCTACTTCAACAGGACAGCTCCTCCTAATTTGTTATCTGGGCAGGTCACAAATCAGGAACAGGGCACGGCACACAATAAACCAAGAGTCTCACATTCTCTCCAGAGCTCTCATGTCTTTTCTCAAAACTTAATAGGTGGGAGTTAATGGAAAGTTTGAGGCTTGCCTGGCTCACTGAATTCTCCCAGGTGTGTGAGATCCCTCACTCTGTCCCGCTACTAAGGACTGGTTCCAGTTGATATTTGAGCTCTGCACACTTCTCTTGGAGCCTCTGTGGAGACCCTCACCATCTCTAACATCAAAATAGACTCAGGCGGAGTGATTGGCATCTGAATTCCACCCAGTACAAGTAGCTACTTACCCCAGTCTATACACACAAGCTGAAGAGATGAGATTATATTGACAGCCTGTGTCAATCAGGGCTTTCACATCCTTTCCAGCACACTGTGGAGAGGAACATACTGTTCAATAGGAGCAAGGGAAGGGAGACCCAGAGAGCAGCCGCAGATGTCATGTGAAAGGCAGGTTTGGAGAGCATCTTCACAATTATGGGTTTGTAGTGTTCCATCTTTACCCACTGCTAAGTCTCCTTTGAGGGGCCCTTTTTCTTGCTCAATCTAAAGATGACAGAAGATCCCAAAGGACTTTGGGTTTTTCATTCTATATATCAAGTAGTGTGTGTGTGTGTGTGTGTGTGTGTGTGTGTGTGTGTGTGTGTGTGACATAGCCCTTTGCAAATCTGATGAATGTTTTGGTCCTTTTTCCCATAACGATGCACACACATACAAAATACTGCACACACTTTCTGTCTTGCATGGAGTGCCCTCCTTGAAACTCATTTATGAATCCCATGATATGACCCATACTCTGCAATTTTGAGGTGAGAGACCCACTTCTGATTATAACGAGCCCAAATCCTACCCGCCAGAAAACCCTGGAAAAGCTGTTCTCAGAACATTACCTGGCAAGAAACCAAAATCATCTCATCATCCTCAGACTTCTTCAGTCCCTCAGACTTAGCCTGATTGAGTTTGTTGGTCTTGGAGGCCCACGGGACACGACTGCTTCGGAGCTTAGAAAGGTTGGTTTCCATGAGGCGCCTCTGCAGGATGTTATGCGGTTGCTTGAGGAATAGAAAGCAGAGGCTTCTTAATGACCGGTCATTTCCCCTCCTCCCACTGTCCCCCAGGTGCTGCTGAAATAATGCAGGAGCTTCACATAACTGAGCTCTACGTCTGCTTCTTACCTAGTCTTCCTTCAAGTAGGGACTCCATTGGTACTGTCAGAGCAGGTACTATAAACCAATTTGCAAGTAGGCCACTCTGAATGAAAGAGCCAGGTGGGACACTGAAAGATGGGGATGGGGCCAAAGAATAGTCTGTGGCTAAAGAGAACTGAAAGACACTTGTGATTTGGACTTCCTGGGCCTACTGCCTCCCCCCCCCCCCCCCCCTTCACAAGGGCATTTCAAGAGAAGAGTGGCTTTAGTCTATGTGGAATAGGTGTATCTTCCAGGGGACTGACAGAAGGGGCAGCTTATTTCACAGGCCGAAGAAACCTACCTAGCACTGGTTGTCAGAAGCTCTGCCTATTTCTATTTCAAGTCTCACTCCCTTACAGTCTTATCTTTTGGACCCAGATGTATATATATATATGCCTTAGTGGCCTGAGGGCTGAGTGAGTCACCCATGGGTGGATGGGGTGGGAAGACAGGAATTCAGACCTGCTGAGCAAACCTCTCAGGAGACACACTTTGGAACGTGGCAGAACCCACAGGAATCATCCTTACTGACATCCTCTAAATCTCCAGGAGTAAAAGACACCTCCTGCTATATGCTAGTCATCCATGCCCGTCTCTTCAATGGGCCAAAAAGTGGGAGTATATAAGGGGCAGAGACTGACCAAGAAGCGGGGGACTTAACTTGACCTGATATCTGTGTCAGGATACCTAATGTTAGAAAGCAGAATGAGAATTGTGATTTCAAATCTGCTCTTTGATTGAGCTTAGGAGAGTTCCCAGGGCAGATATATCCATTCTCTACTGCTTCTACCCACAGTGGCCTCTAGAAAGTATAAGCTACGTCTTGATAAGAAGTTGTTTGACCTGAGAAATTTCTACACAAAGCATCTTATTCCCAGTTTACATTAACATTCGAAATCCCTCAAAGTACAGCATTTAACCGTAAGCTTCTATGTAACACATACCAGATAGCCCTCCAGTTCTAGGTGGAAGAGAGTCATTCTTAGAAGCCCAGAGCCTAGAACTTTCCCAGGAAAGGGGTAAGAACAGGAGAAGGTCTTCATTTTCCACCACCTTACAGATTTCTGAGGAAGAATGGAGTCAGAGCCATGACTCACTGTAACCCTGCTGAGGTGAAGAAACATATTCCCGAAATACACTGATTCTTGGCAAAGCAGATTCTAAATTAGTATTCTTGAGAAAAGGAGAGAAAGAGACACTTTAAAGAAAATGAGCTTCTTAACTTGATAAGGAGCCAGAGGAAGTGCTAACTCTGTCAGATTTCCTGATGTGCCATTGGGAGAATGCTTTGCTCCTCAAAAGAAACAGAAATTCTTCATTCTTATTTCTCTCATTAATAAGCCTGGATTCCTAACTTAAATCATACTACAGCAGGGTGTTTGTTTCCGGCAAGTCCAACTCAGAAAGTTTGGGGCTTTTCTTCTACATCGTTTTGCTGACCACTTTATCTGGTTACTCTTTTTTGTTGTTGCTAATCCTCACCCGAGGATTTGTTTTCCATTGAATTTTAGAGAGAGTGGAAGGGAGGTAGGCAGGAAAAGAGAGAGGGAGACAGAGAGGGAGTGGGAGAAGGAATGATGTCAGAGAGAGACATGGATTGGTTGCCTCCCGCATGCGCCCTGATGCTCCAACCACTGAGCAACACTGGCCAGGGCTATCTGGTTACTCTTAATCTTGCAGAGGAGTCTAATCACCACTGGATAGATAAGGTAAATGAGGAAAGTTCTAAAATTATTTTCTTTGAAGTCATCTCTTTTGAATTCTCCTCCCTTCCTACTGGACTCTTCCTCCACAAGCTATAAAACATACTCAAAGTTCTCATGTACTGGGGAGAAAACCTCAGACCCTGCCTCCTCAACTCTATACCCCCCTCTAATCACACCCTTGTCGTGAGAGTCTTTTTAAAGAAAGGTTGAAATCACTATATCTAGTTCCTGATACCTATAATTTCTTCAATGAGTTACTTTTGAATTCATAGCACCAATAATGACTTCCTAATTCCCAAATCTGATAGATATTTTTCAGCCTTCATTTTACTTGACTGCTCTAGGGCATTTAGTCCTGCTGAATATAGTCAGTCCTCCATACCCACAGGCTTTGAATCCACCGATTCAACCAACTGTGGATTGAAAATAATCAGGGGGAAAAAACCTCAGGAAGTTTCAAAAAGCAAACTTGAATTTGCCACACACTGAGCACCATGCTGAATCCACATGAATCAAGAGATATGTAGGCATACCCAGCTGTAGCCTGTATACACATGCTACCCCATTTTACTTAAGGGACTAAATCCATGAATTTTAGTATTGGGGGTGGGGGAGCCAGAACCAATCTACCATGGATACTGAGCGGTGACTGTATTCCTTTATTTGTTCCTTTCTTTAGTGTAACCAAAGAAGGTTCAAACACAATACATGCTCAATGTAAAATATTCATACATCACTGAAGTACATAAAATTAAAAGGGAAAGGCTCCCTAACTTCTCAACCCCCTTTCAGTTCCACTCCCTATAAATAACCATTAAATTTAGCAATCTATTATTTAAAAAAATTTTTTAATTGATTTCAGAGAGGAAAGGAGAAGGAGAGAGAGGTAGAAATATCAATGATGAGAGAGAATCATTGATCGGCTGCCTCCTGCACATCCTACACTGGGGATCAAGCCCGCAACCCGGGCATGTGCCCAGACTGGGAATTGAACCGTGACCTCCTGGTTCATAGGTCGATGCACAACCACTGAGTCACACTGGCCAGGCAGAAGTCTATTCTTTTTAAAAATTTAATACAGTTACAAACATATACAAAAATAAGATCATACTATAACACTGTTCTAAAATGTTCTGTTTTTGTTTAACATATTAAAGGTATTTTCCTGTCAGTACATATAATTCTATTCATTCATTTTCATAACTAAGAGTATTCATAGTATAGTTTGAGAGTTGAAAATTCACAGCCAATAAACCCATATAAACGTCCAAGATGTGTTTCTCTGGTCATTTTTATTAAGCCTACATGTTTTCAATGACAGTATAACTACACATTTACTTCTGCTCTGAACCAAAATGTTACTAAAATGATTGATAGTCAAGGAATAAGAAAGGCCTAAAACTAGAATAACAAAAAGAACAGTAAAGAAAATGATAAAGAGAGAGATGCTGACAAAATTTTGGAATCTGAAAAGCAACAGAAAAGTGGTAAGTGAACTAGACTAGAGAAAGCTAAGTGTGTCATACATTCTACTTCACAGAAGGCTGGAGCGGTAAGACTGCCAGCTGCTCATCAAAACCCATCTTTTCCTCTTCTTGCTAGGCAGATTCCTAGATTATGCTTCCCAGCCTTCCCTGTAGATGGGCATGCCCATATGACCGAGTTCTAGCAAACAGAATATGGGTGTAAGTGACATGCACCACTTCTAGACCTGGCCCATAAAAATCTGTGCACACTCTCCATGTTCTTTTCCTCTTCTGACTGGCCAGAATGCAGATGGTAACCTTCTTGAAGATCACATGTTGAAGACAAAGGAGTCACTGTCAGCCTGGGTCCCTAAATGACTATAAAAGAGGGCTATCTTACTGACCTTTCCACTAGTACTGTTACTTAAGAAAAACTAAACTGTTAAGTTTCAGCTATTATATATTTTGGGGTCTAGCTGTAAAAGCATTTTTCCTACTCATACTAAAATACTAAAAAGGCTGTGGAGTTAGAGGTATTAGAACCTCTACAGTTGGAGAGTACAATTAAGGTTGGAAACAGATTAGGATAAAGTCTGCGTAAGACTCCCACTTGGCCCAGACAACTGGGAAGAATACCAAAAGTTTATTCTTTTTGTAAGAGTAAATAAAAAGACTCTGGTTGATAGTTTGGCTAGGCTAGAAATTATGCACTGTCAGATTTATAAAACATCTACAAGTGAAGATGGCATAGCATACTAAGCCAGAACTGAGGGATATAAGTTCAAAGACTGAAAGGGCCCACAATGAGCCTGGCATAATGAAAGAAAAAGATCCACACCAAGCCCTAGCTGGTTTGGCTCTGTGGATAGAGCGTCAGCCTGCGAACTGAAAGATCCCAGGTTTGATTCCGGTCAAGGGCACATGCCTGGGTTGTGGGCTCAATCCCCAGTGGGGGACTTGCAGGAGGCAGCAGATACATTGATTCTCTCTCATCATGGATGTTTCTCTCTCTCTCCCTCTTCCTTCCTCTCTGAAATCAATAAAAAATATATTTTAAAAAAAGGATCCACACCAAGATTTCACATCACTATGAATTTCTAGAATATCATAGATGACCAAGATTCTAAAAGCTTCCAAAGAGAAAAGGATAATACAAATACAAAGAATTAGGAACCATCCATTGGCATAGGACTGCTCAATGGTAATAACGGAAACTAAAAGACAATGAAAAACCTGGCAGTACATAATTTCTAAACCTAGTCAAACTATCAATCAAAATTCAGCAGGTAGCTCCCATACATTCTCAAGAAGCTATTGAAGGATATGCTCCACCAAAGTGAGGGAAACCAACAAACAAGGAAAGAAAGCATAGCATCCAAGAAATAAAAGATCCAATAGAGAAGACAGGCAAAGGACATTCTAAGAATGGTGTTGAAGGAAAAGTCGACAGGTTGTATAACAGGTCTTGAGAGCAACCAGTCCAAAATGAAATGGGAAGATAGAGGGCTCCAGGAAGAATGTCTCCAAGAAAAGAAAAGAAAAGAAAAAAATGGACCTGCTAGATCATCTTTAGTTTTAAGGCATTTGAAGTAGATTTAAATTTTACACAGAAAATTAAGTAAATTGGCCTAGCTGGTTTGGCTCAGTGGAGCGCCTAGTTTGGCCTGCGGACTGAAAGGTCCCGGGTTCAATTTTGGTCAAGGGCACATGCCTAGGTTGCGGGCTCAATCTCCAGTAGGGGGTGGGCAGGAGGCACCCAATCAATGATTCTCTCTCATCATTGATGTTTCTATCTCTCTCTCCCTCTCCCTTCCTCTCTCTCTAAAAATCAATAAAAATATTTTTTTTAAAAAGAATTAAGTTTTAAAAAAAGAATAAGTAAGTAAATGACTAGGGAATTAGTAATCTTGAAAAAAACTAATATGTATATGAGAAAGGAAACAATTATAATACACTAGAAGCCGGTGCACAAATTCGTGCATGGCTAGGGTCCGGCCAGCCTGCCCCAATGGGGCTGATCGGGAGAGGGGCCGCGGTGGTTAGCTGGCTGGCCCTGCGCCCAGGTCGAACACCCAGTCAAACGCCCAGTCAAGGGGACAATGTGCATATTAGCCTTTATTATATAGGATTATTTGATTCAACTGTGAATAATCCTATATAATAAAACCCTAATATGCAAATCAACTGAACAGTGGAACGACTGGTTGCTATGGCGCGCATTGACCACCAGGGGGCAGATGCTCAATGCAGGAGCTGCCTCCTGGTGGTCAGTGCGCTCCCACAGCAGGAGTGCCACTCAGCCAGAAGCCAGGTTCATGACTGGCAAGTGCAGTGGCGATGGTGGGAGCCTCTCCCGCCTCCACTGCAGGCAGGCGGTAAGGAGCGAAGGGTCCCGAACAGCAAGAGGGATGTCCGCCTGCTGGCTTAGGCCAGCTCTCCAGCGGACATCCCTCTTGCTGTTCAGGACCCTTGCTGTTCAGGACCCGAGGGCTCCCGGACTGGGAGAGTACACAAGCCAGGCTGAGGGACCCCCCCGCCCCATTGCACAAAATATTGTGCACCGGGCCTCTAGTATAAACATAATCATAATAATGTAAGCAGTAAATGCTGATTTAACCCAAAACAGTTATTTAACATTATACAAAAACTAGCGGTCCGGTGCATGAAATTTGTGCACGGGGGTGTGTGTGTGGGTGTGTCCCTCAGCCCAGCCTGTACCCTCTCCAATCTGGGACCTCTTGAGGGATGTCCAACTGCCTCTCACAATCCAGGACTGCTGGCTCCCAACCGTTGCCTGCCTGTCTGCCTGATTGCCCCTAACCACTTCTGCCTGCCAGCCTGATCACCCCTAACCACTCCCCTGCCAGCCTGATCAACGCCTAACTGCTCCCCTGCCAGCCCAATTGCCCCTAATTGCCCTCCCCTGCTGGCCTGGTCGCCCCCATCTGCCCTTCCCTGAAGACCTGGTTGCCCCTAACTGTCCTCCCCTGCAGGCCTGGTCACCCCCAACTGCCCTCCCCTGCAGGCCTGGTCCCTCCCAACTGCCTTCCCCTGCTGGCCTGATCACCCACAACTGCGCTCCCCTGCTGGCCATCTTTTGGCGGCCATCTTGTATCCACATGGGGGTGGCCATCTTGTGTGTTGGAGTGATGGTCAATTTGCATATTACCTCTTTATTATATAGGATAATAGGAGAGGGACATGATGGGGAGGTGTAAGAGAATCAAACCTTTATCTATTATAATAGAAAATCAATAGATAATGATAAAAATCAATAAATCAAAAAGATGTTTATTTGCTTGTTTACTATTTCATTCCCCCAACTAGAGTCTTAATTCCACAAGGGCAGGGATCTTGATTGCCTTGATCACAGCTATATCCCCAACTCTTTTAAAAAATTTTTTTTTTTTTTTTTTTTTTTACAGAGAGGAAGGGAGAGGGATAGAGGGTTAGAAACTTTGATGAGAGAAACATTGATCAGCTGCCTCCTGCACACCCCCTACTGGGAATGTGCCCGCAACCAAGGTACATGCCCTTGACTGGAATCGAACCTGGGACCCTTTAGTCTGCAGGCCGAAGCTCTATCCACTGAGCCAAACCAGTCAGGGCTGTATCCCCAACTCTTGACATAGTAATGAACAAACAAATCTCTACCCTTTACTTCTTCAAAAAGCCTTTCTTGATTAACATCATCTAGTTCTTTTTTTCAAAGTCCTTTTAGTTCTTGCGTATTACATACTTCGTTCTACTTGAGTTTCCACTCCTTGAATGTTGCTTTGTAAATTTGCTCAAGTGGTTTATTTTTATGTTTATTGAAATATTGGCTTTCAAAGGGCTGTCATCTATATTCCTGATTTCCTTCAAGATACACACTAACATTAGCCAGCAGGTGCTGCAGGGACTCTGATGGCCTTTTGGACATAATTCTCAAGTCATCCTCCTGACATGAATCCTTCTTTTATGCTTTAACTAAATAAGGCAATTACTAACCTAAGCAGTTCCTGGTTCTCTATTGTTCCTGAACTGTAGCTGCTAAATCCTAACCAGGGTTTAGACATCTAAATTCTAACCAGGAAAGCTCAAATGTGCTGCCTCCATCACCATTAGCAGCTTCTGAAGGAAATGGGGCTCTGTGGGCAGTGCTGTTTTCTGGGTAGAAATAGTTGAGGTTCCTCAATCTGGCACACAGTTTGCTTAAAGCTCTTCTAATCAGGTTGTAGAGTGGGAAGGAAAGTGAGGTGAAAGAAAATAGATTATACTGCAGGATGCCACACAATGATGAATTGAGCAAGAACTTCTACGACTACTTTCTCAATTCCTTTACCTATGCTGCACCGAACCCACACAGAATCAAACTAATGGGATTTTGTGGTCCACAGAATGGACCAGACTAGAAAATAGGGAGGATGACAGAAATCTGCCTTCTTTGTAGCATTTACTCCCAGAGGAGAAACTCAGTTTCTCACTAGCAATAGAACCATAATTACAACCAGTTAGAGATAGGGGTCAGCAAATACAGTCCACAAACCATATTCAGTCTGCTGCCCATTTCTAGAAATAAAGGTTTATTGGAACACAACCAACCCTACTCATAAACTGTCTGTGGCTGCTTTTGCACAATAGCAAAGTTGAGCATTTGAGACAGAGACTGTTCAGCCAGTAAAGCAAAAATGTAGTTACTAACTGGTCCTTTACGGAAAAAGGTTGCCAACACCCGACTTAGAGCAGTAGTTAAAAATATATGCTTTGGAGTCAGACAGAGCTGAGTTCAAGTTAGTAAGTACCTTGTACTTTTGTGAGGATTAAATGACATAATATGAAGCATTCAAATGTTAGCAGGTGTATGTATGCGTATATACATTAAATTCTCGTTCAGCCTAAAATTGAAGCTGCTTACCACTCACTATTTTTCCCTAAAAGAGCATGAAATCATCCTACACCATTATTTTTCTCATATATAGTTTATAGGTAAACATGGACTCCTGATAGACTTTCACTTCAAGCCCAAAATACATGTCTCTATCTGACCTTGGAAATCTAAAAGGGCACTAATATCTATGCCTTCTCTTCTTTGTTTACAAGCTAAATATACAACATATGACCCATTCTACCCCATGGGAATACAGACAGGCTGGCCTTGGGTTTGCGTTGCTCAAAAACACATGGGCACCTACATAAGGCAGGCTGTCACATTGCCCCAGGCCTTCTGTGTTCTCTTTGCTTTGCCTTGTGCTCCAACAGACACATTATTTCAAAGAGAACAGCCTGATTCCTGATTGTTCCCTGCTTGTGGATTGGTCTGAGATGGTGGTTTCTCAGCTGCCATGGCAGACAGTATTTTTGTTAGAAAGGATTCACATATAGGCAGGGAATTGGACTAGATAACCTGTAAGTAAGTTCTTACTCTGAGGTTCTATAGGGCACACTCTGGAGGCAGCCTCCTCCCCATACCATCTCATAGTCAATTTACTCACCAGGGAATGATGATGCTATAATCAGATGCTGGCCTGATTAAATTTGTCACACCAGGCCATACTAATCCCCTCTTCCACTGAACTCCTCTGGCATGTAGTGACTGTAATATCGTGGCAACTAGCATAGGCTTCCTGGTGGTGTTACTTATCTTCTTGTGAACTGTCTACTCCACAATTATACTTGAATAACTAATAGAAATCCCAAACTTAACTTGTTAAAAAATCAAATTCCTGATTCTTTTTCCCTATCCCTAACATGTTCCTCCTAGTCTCACCCATGTCAGTAATGACAATTTTATTCTTCCAGTTGCTAGATCAAAAACCTTGAGGTCATTCTTTACTACTCCTTCTTTCCGACCCTTAATCCAATCCATCAAGTAAACTTGTCAGTTCTGCCTTCAAAATATATCCAGAACCTGATTTTTTTGGTCCCCTTCACTGCTATCACACTGCTGTGAGCCGCCTTCATTTTTCACTTGATCAGTCTCCTGGCTTCTACTCTTAGCCCTTTACAGCCTAAGCCACACAGTAGTCTGAGTAATCCTGTCCTATATAATAAGAGAGGAATATGCTAATTATCCATTATACCCTGAGGCATAATGACGACCACATAAC
Organism: Cnephaeus nilssonii; assembly: GCF_951640355.1. Classification (NCBI taxonomy): domain Eukaryota; kingdom Metazoa; phylum Chordata; class Mammalia; order Chiroptera; family Vespertilionidae; genus Cnephaeus; species Cnephaeus nilssonii. The sequence continues at coordinate 37,448,267 of NC_137084.1, read as the reverse complement.
ACCGATCACAGATCTGCCGGAGGGTGGGGCAGCAAACTACAAGCAGGCGGGCAGCGGAGAGCTACAGGTGGGGGCAGGGCAGCAAGTTATGAGTGGGGGGCCGGGGGAGCTACAGGAGGGCGGCAGCGACATACTGGCGCAAGTATTCGTGCACAGGGCTACTAGTATTTTTATAAAAGAAGTCATGTCATGTAACCCCTCTGCCCAAAGCCTTATACTGGTATACTGATTAAAAGCCAAATATCTGGACAATGACCTATAAGTAGTCTGGCCTATAAGTACCTCTTTGATGTTATCTCCTATCACCCTCCCCATTGCTCACTTTGCTCTGCTCAGAATGACCTTCTCAAATTCTTCAATTACATCAAGCACACTGATAATTCAGGCCTTTGCTCTTGCTGTTTCTTCTGCCTAGAACATTCTTCCCCAAGATAATTTGCTAATTTCTTTCAGTAACTCCTAAAATGCAATCTTATCAGAGAGGCCTTCCCTAACCACCCTATATAAAATAGCAAGGTTCCACTCTACCCTACCCTGGCCACTCACTGTACTCCCTATTCCCCTTACCCTGGTTTATTTTCTCCCTAGCACTATCAATTCTTGTTTGTTTTTATAGGTAAGAGATTTTTAATACATTTTATCAGAATTCAACATATGAAATATGCAGAAATAAGTTAAAAAGGAAATTTGAATAATTCAGTTAACATACTTTATCTAAAAAACATGTACTAATCTTCCTTACTCCAAAGCAGAAAATGCACATTCCTTTTTCTTCATCAAACTAAAAGTCTCTCATATACACCAAATGGTAAGGTACCAGGCCCATTAGGTCCACTTTTACTTGTTTTTTTCCTGCCTTTTCCCCCCACAAGAATGTACGTTCCATAAGGGCAGGAACTCTGTTTTGGTTCACTATTATATCTTCAATGCCTATGTTATTGCCTAACATGTAATACATGTTCAATAAATATTGAACAGAATAGATTAATCTGTTCTGTCCTTCTTCATAATGGATAAACTCGCTGTAGAGAGAAATTTTGTTATTTTCTTCCTTGTGGTCCAAGGAGCTAGCAGGTTCTGACCATAGTAAGTGTTCAAACAATGTTTGCTGTAATTAGGATGCAATCTTGGTTCTGAAAATCTTCAGTTTGTACCAGATTGCGCTGTGATATTGGTATTTCATACTCCTTTTCCAAAATACCAAAGTTCTTTGGTCCAAAACCTGCAGGATTATGGATGTTTTGTGGCATTATGAATGATTAAACTATAGGGTACCACCCATGGCTGCTCTGACAGAGATTCTGATCAGGTAGATCAGATACTCAGAGTACAGAGCTAGTCATTTCATGGTCTGTTGGCTTTGCTGTGGTCTACCATCCTTCCCCCGGCCTTCATTTCTAATTCTAGTGACTTCTGCTAAAACATCTGCCTATAAGCAGAATCAGTCACAGACAGGAAAACAAAACTCTATTGCTGGACAACGAAAGGATGGACTGATAGTCAATAATATTATGATATTGAAAAGACTGCACATTATCCTATGACAGGACTGGTTTTAAAAAATTAAAAAGTCCTTACCTAGATCATTTATGAGCCTGGTAGCTAAAACAAAAGAAACTCTAAGAGTGGAGTCTTTTTGTTTTTTCTCCAATTTCATGAACTTTGAAAAAAATAATAAATCAAATAAAATATTACTCATATCTCTGATGTTGGCTCTTAATGTAACACAGAAAAAAACAACAACCAGCACAAGATGAAAGGACAAACAAAAGAGCCAGACATAAGAAATAAGTTAATGATGCAATTAATTTGCATAGCAGACTTTGTATCAGCCAACTGCACACAATAGGAATAGGGCAAAGGCCTGTCCCTGGGCCAAGAGAACAAGACCACATTCGATTGCCAATGGGTATTCTTGGCCAATCCAAAGAAAGTTGGCAGGCTAGTATCAAATAGCAAAAATTACAGAAACAGCTTCACAAGAGGTAAATAATTCAGAAAACCCAGCAATGTCATTCAAATATAGGTCACTACTAGGAGAAAACCCACAATCTTCTCACTGGCACATACCCCAGAGTCAACTAAAACTAATCTGTTTCCCTCCTTATCTCTCTCCTCTCTCCTCTCTCCTCTCTCCTCTCTCCTCTCTCCTCTCTCCTCTGTCCTCTCTCCTCTGTCCTCTCTCCTCTGTCCTCTCTCCTCTCTCCTCTCTCTCTCTCTCTCTCTATCCCCTCCCTGTTCTTGTCCTCCTCTTGAGTTTGTACCATATGCCTATTTAATCACCTTTGGCATCCTCAAAATTTCACTTCCATGTGAGAAAATTGAGTCAACACTGGTCTATACTACCAGAGATATCCACAGAATGAAGTGAAAAAGTACTTCTAAGGTTACTCTTAAGATCATATTGAGGCAGCAAAATCAGTTCCAGGAGAGCTTAAGCATTCCACCTCACCCCAGTACTCACAGTTCTCCTAACCCTACCACAGTTGGCCTAGCTGTGATCTGTTCTAGCTCTTCAGTGCAATCATTTGCACATTAAAGGTGTGAGAACAGTGAGAGAGGAATATCAATTCAAGGGCAATGGGAAGGAGAGGAGGGGAGGAGGGGGGGGAGGAAGTGAGAACCATGGTTCAGAGTCTCACAGTAAATGGCTATGTGTTACATCCATGGCAATAACGTGCTTTTTGAGGATGCTTCCTTCTTCCTGCCTACTGCCTGTGTTCTATGCTATCCGCTTCTGTGTGGTTCAATTGAGACAGACTGGAGTCAGAAAGACAGATGGAATTCTTCCTACACAGGATGAAGCAGTATAAGGAATGCTAGGCAGAAGGATGGGGAGGTAGTTTCTCAGGGATAGGAAACTCCTTGACAGCTCAGGACAACCAAACGTCAATCATATCTTAAATCCGGGCTGAAGGGAAGAAAAATATTCCACATTTTACTTCTTTTCCTAATGCTTCCTTCTTTATTGGTTCCTGCGGCTTCCAGGAGCTAGGATTATTTTGGCGGGGAGGTAAGAAGACCTGGACCTGATTTGCTAAATAAATCTAGACTTTTTTAAAGTGAAAAGAAGAGAAGAAAGAGTTATCGTTTTTCCTAGGAATACATTTCAGTCACCACTCTGCGTGAGCATGAACCTGATTGACAATCCTGTGACTTGTGCAGGAAAAATACCTTTGAAAAAAAACAGAGCAAGATAACTGGGTAGACATCCCTGAATGTAAATAACTAAACATGACTATCCCAATGGGAGGGAGGACAAATATTGGTATCTGTCATTAGGGTTGTTTAAAAAGATAGATTCAGGAGCTCTGCCCTCAACAGTCATTCTTGGTCTGGAAATAACAATTTCAGTGAACCAGGCTGACATGCCTCCCCCCCTCCCCCCACCAAATTAAACATTCCAAAAGCTCAAAAATACTGAAAAATTATAGAGTACCTGTTTTGTTTAAAAGACATTTAATTAATGCTTCATAAATTATTGCCCATATGATTAAAATGGTCATGAAATTTAAGGAAACAAGTAAACTACAAGAAAACTCCGGGTAAAATTACAAAGCTAAATATACATTTGGCCCAGCCCCGCTACAGTGACTGAAGAATGAGAATTAATTACAATTCTTTAAACCAGTAACCCTTAACCATCCACCCCCCTTCTATAGCTAGAGGGCAGCATGGTCTTTGAACCCAGACCTCCAGTCCTGGGGGTTCTCCTTAATGAGAAGAACAAGCCTGCCCCAGCCCCAGCCCCAGCCCCAGCCCCAGCCCCAGCCCCAGCCCCAGCCCCACACGTTAGCTGGTCAATGAGACGTAGCAGCCTGGTTTCCGTCTATTTGGGGGGTAGGGTGGGTAGGAGAGGAGTAGGAGGAGAGCTGATTATGATGAAGAGATGCCTGTGGTTCAGGAAACCTTTCCGTTCGATCCTCCTTTTCCTGTCACCTTTCAGGATGCAAGGTCAAAGGCAGGTGAGAACAAAATCAAACGGAGAAGATTTTGCATAGGGGTAAGATGGAGTCAACAAAAGTCTCCTGGTATGGTGACTGCCAAGAAACCCCCCTTCCCACTTGGTCCTCTCCTCACGCCCACCGGGAGTCACCTCCGTCTGGCTCGTTAGACAGGCCGAGCATCCCGCCAGGCTGCCCTGGCTGCGAGGCTCAAGCCCCACGCGATCCAAATCCGTCCTGCGAATAATGCGAAAGGAGGGCCACCGGGGGCAAGAAGGCAGGGCAGGGTCTTTTCTCCTCTAGGACAGCCCCGCAGGGAGCAGGCAGAGCCGGGGTGAGGGTGGGGGACCGGGACCCCGAGAGACCCTGGAGCAGGGGATGGATGGATGGAGAGGAATCCGAAACAGCAGGGAGTCAGAGGGCAGCGGCGCCGGGGCTGGGGCGGTGACTCAGTGAAAGCAGCGATGGGCGGGCCCGGGGACCGCAGGGCGCGCAGGGGACGGGCCGCCGCGCAGGGGGCCCGAGGCGGGCGCCGGGGCTCACCGTGTCCTTGGACGAGCCCAGCTTCTTGAGGCCGTCCAGGGGCAGGAGGTCGGCCGAGTCCTTGTGGATGAACTGCACGGCCTGCTTCATCCGGCGCTGCTGCCGCAGCGACGCCGCCTCCCGCAGGTCCGTCTCCTTGCGGCCGCCCTCGGTCAGGAGCCCTGAGTAGAACATCGCTGAGGCTCCGCGGGCGCCGCTCCGGGCTCCCGGCCACCCCGTCCTCGAGCTCCGCCGGCGCCGCGAGCCGCGCGCCGCGCGCTTTATAGCCGAGCGTGACGTCACGGGGAGCAGCCAGTGCGCGCGCGGGGGCGGGGCCCGGCACAGCGCCCCCCGCCGGCGCGGGCTCTCAGCCTCGACGTCTGCAGAGCATCCCCGTGTCAGCCCACCTCGAGGGGAAGAGCGGGCGAGGAGTGGCGCCGGCGGGACTGACCCGAAGCGCCAAGTGTCCACCCCCCCCTCCGGTTGTGGGGGCCCGCATCCCCTGGACCGGGATGGGGTGCGGGCCCCATGCCGGAGCAGCGCCCCAGACCTAGCCGCTGCTGCTCCCCGAGTTCCCGCTTACCGGTCCACGCAGTGGCCGACCCCGGGATCACGGACAGCTGGGCCATGCCCCGAGTCCCGCCGTCCGCGCCGCTGCTCGGCTTCGCAAGTTGCCACCCCGCGCCTCCTCCCCAAGCCCCCGCACCCGCAGCCCCGGGCTCGGGAGGACGCGCGCGCGGCGCTCTCAGAAGCAGGGATCTCTCAGGATTTCTCTAACTTCAGGTCGGTCCCCACCCACCAAGCCACGTGACTGGGGAGGGGGCAGCCCCTGCAGGCCGGTTGGAGCTGGCCTTCCGGGGACCCTCCCTCCTGGCACCCTCTGCCGGGGAAGCAGGGCGGGGCGGAAGCCTGGGGTGAGGAGAGGCGAGGGTCCCAGCCTCCGCGCGACTGCACCCTAGTGCGAGCCCTCCACCTGCTCTCTGGAACACCTGGCAGAAAAGCACGTTTCAGAGCTCAGCCAGCGCTAGGGCTTACCGTCTCTCCAGCTTGTTTCCAGTAGCAATTGGAACACGTTTGTTTGTTGTTGTTCATGAATCATCTCTCAAGCCATTCTAACGGGGCCTTCGGGCATCCTGGGCTCTGGCCTCCACGTTGTGACTTCATGCAAACTACGTTTCCACCCTACGAGCAACCACTACCCTCTCCCAGCCCATCTCACTGGAGCAGCCCTGAAGCAGAAAGATCTGCTCTCTGTAGAAACTGACAATAAAAGTGACAATAACGACATTTACTGAGTGTTTTACCATGTGCCAGGTATTGAAATATTTAAAATGTAGTAGCTTCATTATCCCCATTTTACAGGCAAATACCTGAGACCTATTTTTTTTTTTTTTTAAACACACCTGAGACCTCTTAACTGGTCTCCTGAATTTCGTGCCTCGGTTACCTTCCAATTCCTTGCTTTCCACTGCCAGGGTAATCTTTTCAAACTACAACTGTGGTCATCTCACCTCCCTGCTTAGATTACCTCACAAGGCTTCCTGTCCCTCTTAAGATAAAGACGCACATTCTTGCCTGATCTGCTCCCACCTGCTTCTCCACGCTGCACTTCAGCCTCACGAGCCTTCTTCTAGTTCCTTCGAGGAGTCATCCTCCCTTTTGCCAAATAGTCTGCTTTTGAATATCCTGTTCCCTCTGCGTGGAATGCCCCACCTACTCTGCTCAGTAAACAGACAGCCCTCAGCTTCATTATTGTTCCTCCCAGACCTCAGCTCCATTACCATTTATTTAGGAAAGTATTCTCTAACCTTCCAGAGAGGGTGATTCTCCCTAATCATTTACTATGCCTCTCTCTAAACATTTCGCACTTTTTTGGTGATGATGGTGGAGGGAAGCTGTTATTGGTTGTCTGATTGAATCTTTTTTTTTTTCTTATCATGGAATCCAAAGCGTTTAGGAGGCTCTCAATAAATACTGAGCATAAGCATGGCAAGAAGTTAAGGTCTTGCCCAAGGAAAGCGAGTGGGAGAGCTGGGCTTTTAAGGAGGACCAACTGTCTGCTCTCCCGGAACCTGTGCTGGACCTTCCAGACCTGGAAGGGCTTGGGTTTGACGTCATGAACTTGCTTTTACCCTCCGTTCCTACCTTCCACACTTGCCCTAGATTCAGAGCTCACAGATTGCTTGTGGGAAAATAAATCCAGAAGGCTGCTCACCTGGCTTCAAGGATCCCCTGCCCCCCAGTACTGCAGGGAGAGCAGTACCTCCTGGACAAAAAGTCGGGGAGGGGGTTGGGATTGCAGCTCACCTTCCAGCCCCCTGGCACGCTCCCAGCAGGGAACAACAGCAACTGTCCTGGCCCCTTCTGTTCTGTCGCCTGGATCCCTGCCTGGTCACTCCTCCAGGTGAGAGTCACCCAGGGAACGGTGAAAGACAGCCTCGCCTTGTCTCTCTAGGACAAGTGCCTCTGAGCTCGGCAAAGCATCAGGACAGGCCCAACAGCGAGGGCCCTGGGGCTCCGGCTGGGACAGCTACTCTCCTCTGGGAGGAAGCCAGGCAGGCAGATTCCAGCTCCCCACTCCTCAGGTAGCTCAGCTCAGTCTTGCAGCCTTTTTTGCTGAGGATGGCCCAGTGGAAGAAAGGGGAAGCTTTCATTGCTAGAGCCCCCGGGGGAACACCAGCAAGCTGAATCTCTCTGGTTGAACTGGAATTTGTCCATATCAAGTGCTGCTGAAAAAGAAATAGGGCCTTGGCTGGAGCGGGGAATCTGTGAATGCAGAGCTCTGTGCCGTCTTGGGATGTGTCCTGCAATGGGATCTGTGGCCACAACACCAGTTGGTCCCCTCGTCTGTCAGAGATCGTCCTTAGCCAGACTGAGACCATCGCGGCCCATCAGCGTGGGTCAGTATGGTGAGGCCAGCCCGCCCCCGGCCCCGCCCATGCGCACTGTGAGTTTATGCAGGCTGTAGATTGGCTGCTCCATTTGAGGAGCATCACCTCCGGGCAGCTTATCCAGTTTGCCCAAATGACTTGGAGCAAGTCCCTTCCTACCTCCAAGCCTGAGTTTCCATATCTGTAAAACGGGTACAGTGAGATTGCAGATGAACTTGGGCTTTGTAAGCGCTAGGGGCTGTACCAACAGAAAAGATCATTGTTAATTCTCCATAGAGCCAAGATCCCCTACCCCCATTGACTCATCTTGGAAGAAGTATAATATTGTTGTTAAAACCACAGGTTTTGGACTCTGATACATTAGGTTTCAATCTCTGTTCTGCCACTAGCTATATGACTAGTAAGTTGCTTTATCACTGTGAGTTTCTTTTCTTTTTTTCTTTTTTTACATAAAGTATTTTTTTTATTTGTCAAAAAATGTACCCCTAACAGGCAAACTACAAACTGGGAAATTTACCTGCAAAATACATGACTAAGAGGAACTATTAAGAATTTTACAAATTAGTGAGAAACAAGACAAGCATCTCAATGGCAAAAGCCTCATAAACATAATCCACAAAATAAAAAATTAGTAAAGAAAAATTTAAATATACCAAGTTTTGCCTATCACAATGACAAAGAGAGAAGAGAGAACATAGCCAATGATGGTATATAAAGTATGAAAAACCGCTGACAAACATTTTGTTAGCAACATGACAATATATACCTTTTGACAGTACACACTTCTGAATTTCTTCTAAGAAAAATAAAAATGTGTAAAGAGTTAGTTAGACTACTGTGGCCAATAATAAGAATAGGCTAAATAAACTGTGGTAAACCCATTTAATGAAATACTATGCATACATTAATGTTGCTGAAATATGACACGGAAAGACATTCACCACTTAAATTTTTAAAAACTCTTCAATGGAGGCCAAAAACAGTGTAATCAGGGCGAATGAGTTTTTGTAAATATAAAATGTGTACTGAAAAAGTCTAAGAGGATAGACAGCAAAGTATGATGTTTTCCTTTTAATTTGTCTGCATTTCTACAATGTGCACAGATTACCTGTCTATTTTGCTTGTTTGTTTTTTAAGAGAAGTTACTGAAACTTGAGTGCAGTAGAAAAATCCTAATTTCAAAGCATCACAGTGTGAACTAAATTGAATAATTTCAGGTTAAATGCACCTGTTCAAAATCCAAAGCTCACCATTTTGTTTGGAACAATTTTTGAGAACCAAGTGGTCATGTAAATAAGGAAACAGAGGTAAAATGACAAGAGAGCAACTGACAAAATGACCACAAGCTTTGTTCCAATGGCTATTGCAATATAATAAATAAAATGACAACCAAAACCCCCTTTATTTTCGTCTTCAATGTTCTTTTTTCCCCCAAGATAAACATGATTAACTTTAAAAAAATGGCATTTACAATGCCTCTTCAAAGCATTCCCCTTTAACGGGAAACTTGGCTTCACAGAATCCAGACAGTGAAAGGTTTAAAAAATATTATATTTTGTTGTCATTATAAGACAAAACAGAATCTAATGTAAGTCAAGGAAATCCATTCACACTTCAGGTCCTTCTCCTCCAGGACCCAGCATTGTTATATTATTTCCATTCAGCAAAATCTGGTCTAATTTAGTGATCCTTTTTCCTTCTGGTATGACTTCAAACTCGGTGACATCTTCCAGTACCATATTGACAAAGTCATCAAATCCTAGAAGCGTGCCAACAATTTCCTTATCACTCTTCGTTACGAGGTGAATGCTTGATCCTACACACTTGTCCACAAGCTCTAGAGGCAGCAGCTGCGACGGGTTAGTGGGAGCGTTAGCCGCCATGGCGACGCCAGAAGAGCCATCACTGTGGGTTTCCATCCCTCGTCTAAAAAATGATGCCAGTAACATATCTACCTCTCAGGACTGCTGTGAGGATTGGTTGAATGAAAGAATACAGCCCTGGCTGGTTTGGCTCAGTGGATAGAGCGTTGGCCTGCGGACTGAAGGGTCCCAGGTTCAATTCCAGTCAAGGGCACATGCCCGGGTTGGGGGCTTGATCCCCAGTTGGGGCATGCAGGAGGCAGCCAATCAGTGATTCTCTCTTATCATTGATGCTTCTATCTCTCTCTCCCTCTTTCTTCCTCTGTGAGGTTAATAAAAATATATTTTAAAAAAAGAAAGAAAGAATACACATAGCACATCATGGCACACAGGAAGAGCTCGCAGAAGGTAGCTGCCACCATTACTTGGGACCCTTTGGGAACACCTGTAGGTTGCCAAGCCTCAGAATAGGCTCTGCTCTATGCCTCCTCCAAGCCTCCCTACAGAGCTGCAGGCAATGTAAGTCAAGCCTGAGCATCTTACCATCCCCACCCCCCTAAGCTTGCCCCGCGGAGCCAAAGCCTCCTGAGGCAGGGGCTGGCGAACTCTGCCCATGCCCAGTGCCTCTAGATTCTGAGTTTGCATGTCAAGTGGCTTTGTTCTAAAGATCTCTACTTCCTTCCTTGGCTGTTATAAAGGATCTATCCTTGAAAATTACACTAGACAAGCTGATGCTGTTTCAGTTAGGATTTTACTTGTGTTGTTTTTATTATAAGCGACAGATGCCCATTTGAAAATGTCTTCAGCCAAAATGCAAAGTCCCTTAATTTAAAAGCGCAGGGGGCCCTAACGGGTTTGGCTCAGTGGATAGAGCGTCGGCCTGCGGACTGAAAGGTCCCAGGTTCGATTCCGGTCAAGGGCATGTACCTGGGTTGCGGGCACATCCCCAGTAGGAGGTGTGCAGGAGGCAGCTGATCGATGTTTCTCTCCCATCGATGTTTCTAACTCTCTATCCCTCTCCCTTCCTCTCTGTAAAAAAATCAATAAAATATATTAATAATAATAATAATAATAATAAAATAAATAAAAGCGCAGGCGTTTCAGGCATGGCTGGATCGAAGGGCTCAAACGACATCGTCACTGCTTCTGCTCTGAGCTGATGCCACGGCAGGCAGGCTCTTCCTGTCTCTTGGCTGTCAGCAGCTCCAAGCTTACAGTCTGTTTTCCCAGCAACCTCCTTTGGGTCTTCAACTGGGGGCGGCGGGGGGGAGGGGGGGGGGGGCTTTGAGAATGGGATACAGGGTGAGTGCCGGAGCTGGGAAGCCAGAAAATAAATAAGAGCAGAGGAGAAAGGGGAGATGGCCAAGGAGTTTTCATCCCCTTCCCTTCCCGCTCAATGCATATTTTGCTCCGACTTTGCCCTTGGCGCTCATGAAGATAAGGGCCACTTCCTGGGTCCCTCTGTGTTCACCACCCCGTCCTTGTAGCTGCAGAGTCCCCTTCCTCCTCTGGTGTCCTCCCCACCACCCAGCTCCCTCTGGCAGGAAGATTCTTCAAACAGCTGTCTCCTGCAGGTGCCAGATGTGTGCCAGGATCTCTGGCTACGCGGGTGCCCACAACTTGGCACCCAGCCCTGAAAACTGTGTCGACTTTGGCAGGTTAAAGCAAAAACAAGAGATAGCTCTGTCTCCTTCCTTCAGAGTGATTCCCAACAACACCCAGCCTCATATCACAGGGCTGATGGCAGCCCCACTGGTGTTTGCCAAAGGTGGCTGGGCCTTTTGGATCCACGCCTGTCAGCAATGCTTTTGTTTCACTTCCTGGGATGAGGACAGGCTGTGACCTCAAATCAGACAGCCACGAGGAGAGGAAGGAGGGGAGAAATCTCAGCATCTGAATCAAGAGTGTCTGCTGGAAAGAGGGGAGTCTCGGCTTGGCTTTGAACCCCGGCTCTGCCCCTTGTTTGTTGTGGTCCTTTGGTCAAGTTCCTGCAGCTCTCTAGGCCTCACCTGACCCATCTGGCAGGACTCTGGGTGGTTTAAATAAGATAACACCTAAGCCCAGGGCCTGGCACAAAGTGAACCCTCAATAAATATGTCGTCTTTCTCTTTTCTTCCCTCCTCCAAGATAGGCGGAGAACCTGGAAATTACTGTCTCCCCCCCCCCCCCCCCGCTGCGCCCCCCCCCCCCCCCCCCGCAGGCCAGTGGAGAGTTCTTCCGTCTGAAAACAGACTCCAAAGATGGAAGGCTTCTCAAAGCTTTGCAACTCTGGGTACTGCCTCCCTGGAGTCAGAGGATGGACTTTGTGATGCTGGAAACATCAAAATTGAGTACTTCTGGAGAATGTCTGATTCTGGGCTCAGCAAGGTGTATTGCCATCAGGGACTGAGTGTTGGAAACAAGGAAAGATGAAGGACTGACAGGTCTTTCCGTGTGTGTGCTATTCCTGATCAAAGAAAAAAGAGTTCAGGAGACTGGAAAAGTGTGTCTCACCTGCCCAGCTCAGAAGGATAGGGCTTTTCAGAAGCTCTTGTGAGAACTCAAATCTGGCATTGTGGCTTTTCATACCTTCTTTAAGCTCGAGTTCTTCAGTTTCTAGAACACATCTCACTAGAAAGCCTCTAACTCAGTGGTTCTCAACCTTTCTAATGCTGCGACCCTTTAATACAGTTCCTCATGTTGTGGTGACCCTCAACCATAAAATTATTTTCGTTGCTACTTCATAACTGTAATTTTGCTACTGTTATGAATTGTAATGTAAACATCTGTGTTTTCCAATGGTCTTAGGCGACCCTGCTAGTGGTTCTCAACTTGTTAGAGTCTAACTAAAGGACTTTCTGTTTCAGTGAAATGGGGGGAAACCAGCAAAGAAAGTGTGAACCTATTTTTAAAAAATGTATCTTGGATTTAACTTCTCAAGCTTCAAGAAGTGGGAAATAATGATAATGATAATAGTTAGCATTTATTGAGCCCTTTCTACATTCTAACTGGTGTTGCAAGAGTTTTCCATGTGTATGATCCCATTTAATCTCACAATAACCCTATCCAGTAGGTACTATCACTACCTATATTTACCATATGAGGAAACCGAAGCTCAGAGAAGTTAACTAACTTGTGCAAGATCACATGGCTATTAAGTGGCAGAACTGGGATATCAATGCAGCTACTGCAGAGAACATAATGGAAATCACAGAGAAAATGAGCATTGTGAAATCTAAATCGGAGATAAACCTTTCACTAAGATCAACAGATAGAATGCATTCTTGTGAACATATATTAAGATACGGGGAGGGGAATATTGGGTGAGTGACGCTGCTTGAATCACCTTAGTTCCTCATTGTAAGTCCCGAGTGGAGGTTTGCCTCTTATATTTGTACCCACAACACCCCAAACTCCAGCTTTGGTACCTGTTGTGGCTGGTAAAAGCTGCCTTCCTCAAGCCAAGCCACCTGGATCTGATATCGGGGTTCCGGGCTCATATTCTTGCTTTGCCACCATTACCATCTTGCTATATTGTCCACAGTTTGATACGATGGACAGGCCTCATACACATGCAACTTCACTGATACTGTGTGACGGTGAGCAGTTTGTGGTCACGCACAGTAAGTTACCCACAAGGCTGCAGAGGGCTGAGCAGGCAGGCTGACCAGGGTTCACCACAAGCTCACACTCTTTACCGCCGCACTCCTGCTGGCCATGGCTGAATCAGTCACACACTGCTGCACTCTGTCCTCCCTGGGGCACCGGTCCTATTTCCTGCTCAGCAACTTTTAATTAATTAAAAGTTAATTTATTTTCAACCACAAAGTGTGTATAAGGCAAAGCCAGCACCAAGCTTAGATTTGAGGTAGGTGTGTATTTCTGTTTTTTGGGTTTTTTTTTGCATTGTGTAGAGAAAAGACAGAAAATGCCAAATTGTGCCTGGATGTCATCCTTTAGTCCTAGGATAGAATATAGAACCAGAGGACAGTCCAAGCCAGTGGGATATGGCAGCTCTTAGAACTACATGTGGTGAAATATTACACATGATTACAGTTTGGGGTGAATTTCTCCCATCCTATATAATAAAAGCCCAGTGAACGAATGGCAGAATGACCGGTTGATCTGTCGCTATGACACGAACTGATCACCAGGGGGCAGACGCTCAATACAGGATTAGTGGCACTCCCACAGCGGGGAGGGGGCAGCCACTCAGAGGGCGTGTCCACAGCCACTTAGCTGACCAGGATGAGCGGATCTCCCACAGCCGGCTGGTCCCTGCAGGCCACGCCCCCCACCAGTGCACAAATCCTGTGCACCAGACCTCGTGTGTGTGTGTGTGTGTGTGTGTGTGTGTGTGTGTGTGTGTATTTTAGAGGCCTGGTGCATGAATTCGTGCATGGGTGGGGTCCGGCCAACCTGGCCAGGGGGAGGGGACATGGCCAGTTGGCCAGCCTGCCTGCTGGTGGAACTCCTGGTCGAGGGGACAATTTGCATATTAGCCTTTTATTATATTAGCCTTTTAATAATCTGGCCACTCAGTGTATATATATCCAGCTTAGCATGTGCCTAAACCATAACAATGAATGAAAGAATGAATGTGGGGTGTATGTGTGTGTGCGCGTGCATGCACTTGTTTGGACATGATTCAGAACAACATTGATGGTGTGAAACGACCTAAATAAATGACTTCCGATCTGGAAAAGATGACAGATACATTCCGAGGGTCTGTATGAAACAACATGCAATCAATCAGTTGTCAAACCACAACCCTGGTCCCCAACACCCCATGGGTAACATTTTGTCTTGAACTATGGACATTTAAATTCCAACAGCATTTAAGCTCTAAGGCCCTTTGATGATGAAACACAGGTTAATTTTATTTAACACCACTAGGTGGCGCCTGTTCTAGGAATTGCAAAATGGCTGTTCACAACTTGAAGCTTTGGTCAGCCTGGCCCTGAGGTGAAATGTCAAATTCTCGGGTGGGTAGAGGAACTTCCCGGGGGGCCAGTGGTGCCAGGCTTTGTTTGAGGAGCCAATCCCCAGGAGAGGCCTGGATTCATGACTCTAATTATGAGCTCACTCTATCTAAAATAACAGCTCCCTCCCACCACTTCCTCATCCTCTATCCTTTCAATCTTATTTTCTTTATAATAGTTATCACACTTGACTTTACAATATATGTTTGTTTGTTTACTTTATGTCTCCCTCTACTAGAATTTAAACTCCACAAGAGCAGAGGCTTTATTTCGCTCACTACAGTATCACCAGCTCCTATAATACCTAGCACTTAGTAAGCCCTCAATACATATGGTGCATAAGTGAATGAACAAACACATAACAAAGAGTTATTAGTTACTAAGGCGTGTGGTTGCATTCTCCAATGAGATACTCTGAAAACGAAGCCATGCTGAGTTACTTCATTGTTCCCAGCAGGTGGATTTAGTTTGTATCCCTTTAATTCAGCCAGAAGAGTGGTTTTATTTTCTAAACCTATTTTGATCCTACTGTGTTCTCTGGAAAGTTACCCCTGCTGCGTAGTTACGTCTTTGTGCCTGTCGATCACAGAAGCAGCCTTGCTGGGCCATCAGGGTGGTCTCCTGCAGGCTGGTCAGGACTGCCCGAAGGGAGAAGGAAGCAGGGTGCCACCAATATTCAGGATTCCTCTGAACTGGGCTCACAAGCCCCTGGAGTAGTACATGTCACAGAAATGAAAGCTCACCAAGGCTTCTCATTTCCTGTGGATGGGCCTCTCCTGGCCACACCCAGGACCTGGGTTTGGAGGCTAGCTTGCCTAGCAAGAAGGCCATAGGTAACAAGGCCCCCTTGACTTGGTGAGGGACTGCTTCACTCCACCCTCCCCCCGACCCATTTTGCCTCCCAAATACAGACTCAGAGTGATGAAGACCCATCCTGCTATGTGACAGGAAGCAGAGATGCTGACAGCCCTAGTAGGAGGCCCTGCTTCTGGGCTGAGGGGCCCTGAGTTTCCCAGGGGCCCAGCAGCCCTGGTGCATCTTCCTGCAAAGATCAGCCCGCGGGCAAGCGAGTCCGTGCTGTGTGTGGTACAGCCGCCCCTTTCCCAAGTTCCATGACAATTTAAAAATCACCTGCAAACCTAAATCCAGTGAGTGCCTGCAGACAACACACTTCACAGCCAGAGAATGATTCAGAGCAAGCAATTTTCCACAGTGAAGAGAATCATCTGTTAGCGGGAAAAGGCCAACCCTCTTTTATTAGCAAAGGAAACTCAAGGGAGACGTTGCTGCATCCATAAACGTGGCACTATAGTAAATGGCTCAAGAACAATATCCACAGCTGGAGGGAAGGACTTGTACAGATCCCACTCCCACTCAGCGTTCTCCCACAGAATTCGCTGTCTTGGAGGGAAGGTGCAACTCCGCTCAGACCTCTTCCTGTTCACTTAATGAGCATCTCCTCCAAGTCCTGGTCCCTGTGCCACACAAGGAGCCCCAGAATTCAGAGCTCCCTGGCCTTCTTTCGTCTACACACCTTTCCCAGGTGACCTCAACCAGTTCCACGTCTTTATTCTGTGACATTAAAATTCATATTCTGGCCCTGACTTCTCTGGGTCCTCATAGAACCAATTGCCTATTTGAACGTCCATTTGTGTAGTTCATCTTCACTACGATCACCTTAACCCGGACCACCTCACCTCCCACCTGCATGACGGCTTGGTTGGTTGCAATAGCTTGTTAACTGCTCTCTGCCTCCATGCCTGCTTTCTAAAATCGACTCTTCATACAGAGCTGTCTTAAAAATACAAATCAGATCATGCCACACCTCTGCTTAAAACCCTCTAAAAGCTTCACAACACACTAGAATTAAACCCGAATGCCTCGTTCTGGATTCAAAAGCCAGAGGTGCTCTGGCCCCCGTTCTCTCCCTGGCCTCCTCTCTGACCACTCACCTTCCCACCAGACTGTGATCCACACACACGCTTGTTCCTGCCTGGCAGCCTTTGCCCTTGGCTCTCCTCTACCTGGAACCCTCTTCCCCCCGATTTTCCCAAGGCTGGTTCCTTCTTGCCACTTAGTTTTCCGTTGCAATGCCATTTCTCCAGAGAGACCATGCACAATCCACACTCCCAAAGCAGCCACACAGTCATCTGTTGCATTAACTTATTTTAATTTCCAACATAAATACTACTAGCTGACACTTTTCATTGGTGGTTTATTTGTTTGCCTCTTTCCTCTAAAATGTATGCTCCATGAAGGCAAGAGCCTTGTCTGTCTTGTCACTGTGATCCCGAGGGCCTCGAAGCGTGCCTGGCCCAGAGCAGATGTTTGGTAAATAGTGGATTTAGCAGGTGGCAACAGCAGCCCCAGCCAGCCAGCCTCCCAACAGGACCACAGCATCCTTAGGTGGTTGGCTGGTACAGAGCGGAAGCTTCCCGAGGGCCTCCGAGGCCCATGCTTGTGCTAGGGGCTCAGCTCTGGTGCATGGGCCTGCTCCTGGAGGCTGCTTCCCAGGGGCCAGGTTTGTACAGCCTCCCTCCCATTCCTACCCTTCGTACGAAATCAGCAACACAGATGCGCAGTCCTGAGCACAAAGCCACTGCTGTGCTGGGACAAGGATGGCCGGGTTTAGCTCACCCCACCTCCACACCCATCCGGCCACTGACTTGGGTTCTATTACATTTGACTTTTCCTCTGATGTGGAGACTCAGAAATGTAGGCAAAGTTCCGGTATTACAAATTCCAGGTGCTTGTTTTAATGATTATTTTTTTAATAAAGAAGTTTACATTTTTGAAGAGAAGTTTGGAAATGGGTTTTTTAGGGCCCATCCCAATAAAGAAGAAACGTTTGATGAGGATTTTTCAAAAGATCGATGTTATCAATAGGTTGAAAAACAAAACAAAACAATGAGGTGAAAAGTGAGTTCAACAATAATGAAATAGTCTTCATTTTCTTTAAAAATATTTGTTAACTGCTCTCTGCCTCCACGCCTGCTTTCTAAAATCTATTCTTCATATGTCTTAAAAATACACAAATAAAAAATATTTGTTAACCATTTTTTAGTACTTTGGTATAGAGAACTGTATGTACAGTTAGTTTTTTACAAAGGAACAAAACTCTATGGTTGTATGTAGTCAGCCCATTCATTAGGGAAATGGCAGCTTGTTTGATAGAAACAATTTTTATTTACTGTAATGAGATTTTTGCCTATGGATTTAAATTTTTAAAAATTCAATAATGTTGGAAATTCAAGTTCCTGTGGGAGAAAATGATGGTGGGGCCCTGCTGTGCTGACCAAAGGTGAGATGGTTCTGAGATACAGAAACCGGGATCGGTGTAGCTGCTCCTGGCAGTGGGGTGACCATTAGGAGGTGAGACCACCCTCAGTGGTGCTGCTCATCTGCTCGGAGCTGAGTCCGTCTCTGACCTCGGAGAGTGGAGAAGGAAGGCACACCTAACAGGCTGGTCCGCACTGTGTCCCACCCATAGTGGAAAGCCCACTGTGGAAATAGGACCCTTGGCAGTCCCGACTCAGGGTGTGTGAACTTTCCTTTCCATGAAGGTAGGTGATTCTGACCTGAATGCTCCAGGCCCTGACACTGTGCCCAGGCCCGTGTGTAAAGGCACAGCTGGTGCTGGAACCTGCGCTGTGGACTTGCTACAGGTGGGCGTTGGTCACAAGGAAGGTGTCAATGGGCCTACATTATTACGTCTGAGGAAGTGCTTAGTTTTCAGCTCTGTATTTCTAATTCTTTCTGCTTTAAGTATTTTTTAAATGATCAATGCTTAGAATTCAAGCTCCTGAGATCAAACTTAGGCCACACAGGCTGGAGGAGAAGGCTGTGGAGACACGGAGTCCTGCCAGGTCTCAGGTGTGGGGATGGTGCCTAAAGGGCTCTCTGTCCCTCCCTTCCTCCTCCCTTTCTCTGCCTGTTCGGAGCCTGAACCCAGGGCGCAGAGGGCTTCCTTAGGGAGGGCTGGGCTGGAGGAAGCTGACGTTTCAGACAAGGCAGCCCCTTCTGTGGCCTCCTTTCCCTCACAGTGCGATTGAGGAGGAGTGAGAACAGGAAAGACAGGTGAGTCTCACCTGAGCTGACTGAGGTCCCGCTCAGCCAGCCCTGGACGTAGCCAAGACATCTGCCCACAGCCGTGAGAAGCGGGTGAGACCCAAAGCCATTCCCAGTCCACATCCACCATGCTGGGAAAGAAAACCAAGTTCAATTTACCAAAATATCTGTATTATCTATAAAAATTGAACTCTAACATGTCACTGCGACTAGAGGCGGCGACATCCAACGAGGCTGGCTGCAGAAGCAGACGGCTCAGCCCACCAGCCCGCAGGCGGAACACGGTGCGGAGTGCCCTGTGGGCGGACTCATTTGTAAGGCCTCAAAAACCTGGACACTTTGGAACGTAGCAATCGGATGAAGGATTTTGGAAACATCTCCCGGGACTCCTGGGCTGTGTACTTGAAATAGTTCTGGGGGTGGGCCAGGACATCAAACAGCGCCTTGATCAGTTTCTTATCCTAAAAAGAACAGGACTTTTGTTACTGGGCCAAACTATTTAAACATTCTGACATTTCGCCAATGGAACTATAATGACCCAGTGTTAGGCTGAGTAGCTGAAAAACACTTTGTGAAAATGGTTTCCTCTGATTTTTATCTTTTCACCCAGCTTTTAGTTTTCCTAATTACCTACAAAAAGCATGAATTGCTTTTATAAAGGAAAATTTAATGTTAAAAAAAACAACCTCTTTTCCTTTTCTAAACTGGATGAGATATAAAAATGGAATTTGGGGGATTTTTATTGGGTTAGTGATATGGCAAGTGTTCATTGATAATTACTTATAAATATCTAAGATTTGGTGAATTTCACCCTTGAAGGATTAAGAGCCAAGGATCTTCAACTATTTGGAGAATCAACATGAAAACACAATTTGCCTCTGGCTTGTATTAATGATAAGCAAGGTTCCTACTGCTCCTCCACCACACATCTCCAAATTAAAAAATACAACTACACTCGACAACACTAACGACAGCTTCCTGAATTTGTTTTAAAACAAACAAACACAAAGTCCAGTGAAAATATAAAAATAAGCTTAGTCCAGAGCAGGCTCCGTGTCTTAAAGGCAGCCACGTGGAGCAAGAGGAAAGCTCCCTCCAAAGGTGCCTGGGGCCCTGGGGTGGCTGCCGAGTCCACCTGACATACAGACGCACCTTAAGTATTTCCTGATGATTCTCAGATGCATAGAGCCTGCCGTCTCGAACTATGTCTTCAATGAGTTCCTGGTAATCCTCTGTTGGAATAAAGGACATGTGTTGCATTGTATGGTTTAGTTATTTCCAAACTCACTCTTTCATTTTTTTATAAGTTTCTGAGAAATGCTCCTTCGGCAGCTGCGAGAGGAACAATGACCACTCAGATACTGAGAAGGCAATCAGAAGAGAATGTCCTCAGACTCCTCCACCACCTCCTCTCATCTACCGGCATCTGCACCCATCTCTCCTATTCCCTCTCCCCTCAGATAAACCCTCTGTGCATCCAGTCAAGGCCCATCCCTCCACTTTGCTCACTTTCCATCTTCTCTCACCAAATCAAGGGCATTGTTCCCGTAATTCTTCCCTTTCTTCTCTAGATGATAAAATTTCCTCTCTCTACTGGTCTTTTCCATCGGCCTGCAAACATGCTGTTATGTCTCTGATTACAAAAAAAACAGTCCCTCTCTTGACCTCATTTCTTCCTCCAGCATCCATCCTGCATCTCTGTTCCTCTTTATAGCAAAACTCCTTGAAAGAATTGCCAGAAGAGTCTTTCTGATTCTTCTGCTTTCTTTCCCTCCCAAACCGTCCACTCAACGTTGCCCTCCACCACTCCCTGAAAACCACTTGTTCAGATTACCAGTGACTTTTATGTTGCTAAATCCCAAAGGTCAACTCTCAGTCCTCATCTTCTTTGATGCATCAGTAGCATTTGACCTGGCCAGTCACCCCTCCTCCTGATCCACTTCTTCACTCAGCTTCCAGGACACCACGCTCACTGGTTTTCCTCTTACCTGACTGGTGTCTGTCTGGGGCTTTCCCTCCTTCTCTTCCTGACCTTTCACTGTAGGGAGTCCGAGGACTCAGTGCTTGGATGTCATCTCTTCTCTGTCTATACTCACTTCCTGGTGAGCTCACCCAGGCTCGTGGCTTTTCTCTCCCTCTCTACTTTTCTCCCTTCTCCCTTCCTCACTTTGCCCTCTCTGACCTTGCATTATGTAAGACAATCAAGCTTCTTCGCTATCTAGCACAACTCTTCTCTCCTTTTTTTTTTTTTTTTGAATGGGGTTGGGATGGGGAGAATTTGGTTGGTTGGAGAGGGAAGGATGCTAATGTTCATTTTCTCATTAATAATTTTGGGTCCTGAAATACACATTAAATGCAAAGCACACAATGTGAGCCTTCTCCAAATGTAACCCCCCTTCAAACTCCAGTCTGTTCCCTACAGTCACAATTCAAATCAAGCATATGCAAAACACAATCCTTTTCAAATTCCAGGCCAAAAAAATTGCCTCTTTATATGCGTATCATGTGCAACAAAACCAAACAAATCATAAGAACATCATTGGAACCGTGTGGGAGGAGTTCTCGAAAAAGTTTCTCCTAGTCAAGTGATGGTAAATGAAAATTAATAGGATAATTATCATAGTTATTAATTTAACACATGAACAGTATCACTTGTACTCTACCTTCTTGGTCTTTTATTTCAGTAAATATAAAATATGAGTAAGGGCTATGGACGAAAAAGAGGCCACATGCTAAATCTGACCAACTCAGGGGAGGCCTGCGGGGTGGGCCTTACCAACTCAGAGACTTAAAGTAACCACATGGAATGGTCTGAACATGAAAATTCCTAACTAAAAGCGAGTCATGGCGGGTAGTCACATCCTAGGCCTGTAGCTTCCTTGACAAAGGTCAATTTTTGGCTTAAGCAAACCTGTCTATTGTCTTTTTGCATCTATGGAAGCAATGTATGAGTAATCTCCTTTTTCCAGACCCCTCGGGGTGCACCAGACCTTGAGACCACAACCCCTCATTGCTACCTTGTTCCCCCTCATACCATCTCTATGTGCTGTGAATGTTATTAATGTACCCACCAATGTAAAAGAAGTATTTGTCTCTCTATTTTACTCTTTACCCAATCTCAGCGATTTCCCCAGCTTTGCTTTCTCACGCCTTAATCTACCACCAATGGATTTCATTTACCCGTTCCCCCCCCCCCCCCGCCCCCCTTACATCTCCTCCTTTACTTGGTTTTTTTTTTTTTTGTTTTTTTTTTTTTTTTTTACTTGGAATGTATAAAGTAAGCTACAAAACTGCCATTCCCCGGAGCATTTTCTCAATCCATTGATATTTTGCTTCCTGACAATAGGTCTGGACTTTTCTTATGTCGAAGAGCGCATGTGGTCTCCTCACTTGCTCTAACTGTTGAGAAAAGCAGTCAGGTGTTGTAGGTAAAAACTCGGGCCCTGGAGTCCCAAAGACCTCTGCAACTTTGTGCTGCTATGACCTTGTGATGTTACTCAAATCTCCCAGTCCCAGTGGCCTCCACTGTAACATCAGCACAGAATCGTGTCTACTCCATGGGCGATTGTGAGGAATGTGCTGTGTTAATAGGCATTTGGCGTGTGCCTGGCGCCCAGTGATGCTCAATCCATGTCAGTGATGACGACAGTCTCCTCTGTTCTCCCAAGGTCAGTGGGAGAGTCTGTAGGAAGTAGCCTCACCTGCCCATCTGTTCTTCTATGTTTGGAAACCAGATATCAAATCTGCTGTAATATATGTTCTTTAAAGAGATTAAGTAGGCTCTGAGTGAAGACCTAACAGGCTTCTCTACATGGCCAAAGCAGCTGTTTTCAACTATTTTCTGCTATGGCATTGCAAGACACATGCTCGTGGGCCTAATCAGGGTTGTGTGTCATTTCACCTGGTTCTTTATCTAAATTTTAAAAAATCAAGATAGTGCCCTGGCCAGTGTACTCAGTGGTTAGAGCATCAGCCCTCGAAGCACGGAAGGATCACGTGTTCCGAGTCCCAGTCA
Organism: Cnephaeus nilssonii; assembly: GCF_951640355.1. Taxonomy (NCBI): domain Eukaryota; kingdom Metazoa; phylum Chordata; class Mammalia; order Chiroptera; family Vespertilionidae; genus Cnephaeus; species Cnephaeus nilssonii. The sequence continues at coordinate 37,426,004 of NC_137084.1, read as the reverse complement.
CGGGCACATACCTGAGTTGCAGGTTTGATCCCCAGCTCTAGTCAAGTGCATTCAGGAGGCAACCAATTAATGTGTCTCTCTCATATCAGTCTCTCTCTCTCTCTCTCTCTCTCTCTCTCTCTCTCTCTCTCTCTTTCAAAGTATCCTTGGGTGAGGGTTAACAAAAGAGCCCCAAAAAATCAAGATGGTTTCTTCTGTCCCAAAGGCAGAGTTGAAAACGGCCAGACTAAAGTATATGAGCCTTGGCGACACTTATTCTGGCGTCTCTGTGTCCTTTTTGGCTCCTTCCTGATTCCATAGAGGGGAGGTGATCAGCTGGCTGCTTTCAGGTAGATGAGGCTCTTGTTTCTCTCAGCAGAGCCACGTGGGAGGCACCTGTGTCCACCTAGAAGTCTGAGACTAAGAGCCCTTGTCTTGGGTTTGACATGGCTTCAGGCACAGGGAGGACAATCCTATCTTTTGGAACATGTTAGAAAAAAACTATGTGAAGTGTTTTTAGGAAATCCATACAATATTGTCTTTCCGAAAGGCCTACTTTTGGCACCTAACCACCTTCAATGGCCCCGTATAAGATTGCATCCACCCTTCTGAGTTTGGCAGTCTAAGTCCCTCACACCTAACCCCACCCTCTTCTAATCGCATATCTCACGGCTAAGCCCCAGGCACCCTACCAACTGGCCAAATCATCGGTTCCCCCACATGCCAGCACTCCATCCTCTGGCCTATGTCATTCCCTCTTCCTGAGTGTTCTTCCATTTATTTTTAAAGAAACTTATATGTTCTTACAAGACCCAAACCTCTTGAAATTTTGCTCTATTCTTTTCAAAGCCCATGCAAAATTAACTGCTGCCCCTTTTTCTATCCTGACACAGAGTTTTGTACATGCCTCATTAGCATCTGTTACATATATACTAACCATGTTGTCTCCAGCACTTAGTCTAATACCTGGCACAGTGGATGCTCATTAAATATTGGTTGGATGGATGAATAAATAAGTTCACAAATGAACAGATGACTCTTCCCCCACTAGATTACAAGGTTCTCCAGGACATGGTCCATTTTGCATTCCTAGTAAATGTTTGTCAACCAAGTCTCAGAGCTGACTGGGGCCCTAGGGCACACATAGGCCACCCCTTTATTTAACAAGAAGAAAATGAAACCAGAAAAGCCATCTGATTTGCCCAAAATCCCACGGTCAGTGGCAGAGACAGGGCCAGAAGTTGCATCTCCCTCCTTCCCTCTCAGTGCTTTTATTTTATTAAATAAAATCCACAATCATAATACACTAATATTTATTGAGCATTTATTATGTGGTGGGCACTGCACCAAATTCATTATAGATTACACCATTGAGCTCTTACCTTAAGTTTAATGATTGCCATCACTACCACATTAAGAAAATGATGCTTAGCCCGGAAGGTATGGCTCAGTGGTTGAGCATCAACCTATGAACCAGGAAGTCAAGGTCGATTCCCGGTCAGGGCACATGCTTGGGTTGCAGGCAAGAGGCAGCCAATCAATGATTCTCTCTCATCATTGATGTTTCTATCTCTCTCTCTTCCTCTCTGAAATCAATAATATATATATATATATATATATATATATATATATATATATATATATATATTTGAAAGTACTGTAATCCCTGTTCAGTGTGGGTAAAGGCAGAGATCCAGAATGGCTTGTCTAGAGCCATCCAATGAATTAGAAAATCTCTACTAGAACCTGTATCTTATTACTCCAAATTATACGTTTAGATTGAAATTGGAGAAATCATTCATGTCATGAATTAAATATGATAGTGTATGGGAAAACTAATTTCTTCAAAAACTGCTTAATTTCAAAGACAGTGATTATGATGATCTTTATAAATAAATATTTTTAAATTTTGATTCAGTGAAAAGTATAAGACTGAGCACAGGCAATAACCTTGTCAAAGCAATTTGGTCTCAGTGCTGACTGAACTGGAGGAATAAACCAAACATCAGATGTCTTTGTTCTTTTCTAGCCTAAGCAGAATGGCCTGTCTTTGTAATTTTTAAAAAATAATGCCGGTCTATGAATCTCTGCCTATAACAGAACGAAAATCTTATGGATTAGGTTTTCTCGATCCTGAACCACAGAAGGAAATAAATACATGCTCATTTTTATTTCTTTTCTAAAGCATCTTTGTGTCCCCAAATGGCTGCTTAAAATTTGGCACTTGTGAGTCAGCAATGTCCTTTCTCTTTATCCTGCCTGGGCTTCTGAACATGTGTGCGTGTCTGCGAGCCACCAGCTGGCCCAGGAGTTGGTTCTGTTCAAAGCAGGCGACCCGAGTTTCACAGCACTTACCATCGTAGGTCACGTACGGGACCTGGAACCCTCTGGCACTGTTTCCCTCATTGGACTTGAACTGAATCCACAGCTTCTTTGACCTGGAGGTGAAGGCGATGGGGCGCTCATAGGTCTGGCAAGTCTCATAGGTCGTCACAGAATTGGACGAAGCTGCGAAGGGAAGTTGGAGGGGGTGGAATTCAAGTTCATCACTGAGCAGGCAGACCATGGACACTCCTCTTTTCAAATGTTCACACCATAAAACAAGTTGTGCTCCAGAGCTCTTCGGGCCCAGCTGAGCCACCCTAAGGGCCAAAAACCTGGAAACTGAGTCCACACATCTGGTGGTGTGGGCTCCCAGGGGAGGCAGCGGGAAGGCCATGGCCAGGCCCCAGCAGCAGCCCAGGCTGCAGCACTCCGTGCAGGCCTGAGGAGGGGCCCGTGGTCCCTGCCCTGTCTGGTGATTATCACCACCACTTACTGCGGGCTTCCCGGGACCAGGCAGTGTGCTACGCCCTCTATAACTTTATCCCACGAAACCTCTGAAAACCTTGGGAAGTTCATGCATTGTAACCTGACCAGGGCCCCACAACCAGTATGTGGAAAAGTCAGGAATCAAACCAGCACCTGACTTCAGCCACGGTAACCACCACTAAGAATAGCAAATACTTACATGATGGCTCCATATGTCAGTGTTTTTCTAACTGCTTTATGAATATGAACTGATTTATTCCTCATAATAACCCTATGCGGTAGCAACTATTATCCTCATTTTAACAAATGAGGAAACTGAGGCATAGAAAATCCAGAATGTATATCCAAGACCAGAGAACTCCTAGAGGTGGAGCTGGGATTCAGATCCAGGCTGTCTGGCTGCAGAGCCCACTCAGTACACTGCCTCTGAGCTGTGTTAATGGCAGTGTCCCTATGGATACTGGGTCCTGTGTCAGGATGGGGGTGGGTCCCTCCTGGCTGGACTGCCCTTTGCCTCGGTCAGTCCCCACGCGATGAGTTGCTTCACTGACTCTCTGTGTCCTTGGGGAAGAGGGTCCCAGAGACACAGAGGGGAAGACTGACCTGCAGGAACCCCACTTCTTCTGGGGGTCAGCAAGAGGCCTCAATGTGGGGGTTTTGTTGAAATTTTATTTCTTGGAAAACTCTAAAAACTCCTGTCCCATCTCTGTTCTAATGCGAAGGTGACATTCTCGGCCTGGCTCACACTGAAAGCTGGGAGCACACCAGGAGGCTGCCCAGCGGCTGCAGAAGGGGAGAGGGCCGAGGGGAAGGACGCACAGGTTTTCCGCATCACCAGGTAGTCTCCGCAGTCGTCCTCTATGGGCAGGAAGATCTCGGGGACCACGATCAGGATGCGGCGCTTGGGGGGCGGATTGATGGTCCACGTACACTCGGTGTTGGCTGGGTAATTGCCTGGGTAGTTCGGGGATTCGATGTACCCGGTGAAATCCCCCAGCTCCCCTCCACATCGTCTGTCTGGAAGCGGGAATAGGATGAGTTAGGAAGGCACAGCCCAGCCGTCGCTCGGTAACAGCCACCTGCAGCTCGGCTGAAGAGAGCCTCCAGGCCGGGGGCCTGGAAAGGACACCATCCCAGGATGAGTCTGTCCCTTGGGGCCCAGGACCCCGCTGGGAGCCCAACTACACCCACGCCCCACGCAGAGCCACCCTTCTGAGTCCCTGGCTCTGCTTTCTCACTAACTTGAAAGCGCTTAAGGTCAGGGGCAGGCATTCATCAAACAGAAGGACAGCTTTAGTGCTCATATGTGTTGTTCACCACGTGCAAGTGCCAGGGGAACCGTGACACGGAACTCCCAGGTCTGTCGACACAGGGGGAACAGAGCGTGCGGCTCAGCAGAGGAGAGCTGACCCTTCCCTAGAGAGCTCTGACCAAGACATGGCAGCCGTTTCTTTCTCCTTTCTCTCCGGTTAAGACCATGTTTTATTTTTAAGTGGGAAAGAGAATTCCAATTAGCTATCGGTCGGTATGGGGCAGGCTGAATACTCACCTCTGGCACCAAAGGCAAGAAGCATACACACTTGGCGCGTGTGACACACACACACACACACACACACACACACACACACACACACACCGCCCCCATGTGGACAGGCACTTGCCCTGGTAATCAGGACTAAACGCCTTAGAGAGAGACCTACTTTTACACTGGGTTATGTTTGTGGAGCCATCAAAGTCAGTCGTAGTATTTCCTGGACAAGAGACACAATTATTTTTTCCAAATTCGGGCTGATATGTCCCCGCTGGGCAACGAATACATCGGTGAGTGGTGGTGTTGTAGAAATGTCCAGGTGAACACTGAACTGTGGGGGCAGGGAGAGTGGAGAGAATGAAAAACAAACAAGAAAAAAGACTATTTTCATCCAGTGCAACATAAATGGTTTCACAGTTAGTGTAATAATTTTTTTATCCCAAAGGAAGTACTGCTTTCTTACTAAGCTGGGGCTAATCAACACTCAGTTCCCTGAATAGCCAGCTTGGGTGGGACTTGTGACTCCTGTCGCTGAGAAAAAAGCAAAGGGAGCAAAGTAGGGGTGTCTCCTCAGAGTTTATGGTCCACGCAGAGCCAGGCAGAAACAGGCACGTGTGTGAGTGCTGAGGGTGCAGAACTGACACTGGGTGTGGAGTTGGGCTCCTGCAAGAAGCAACAGGAGTGGGGCTCAGGGGGGAGGGGGTGCAACTCTAGGTATGGGTGCTGAGATATTGGAAGGCTGGGAGGAAGGAGCCGAGGAACCCATGTACACCGGCTCATCTCTCCCTGCTTATCTCTATAGTCAGCCCTGTCCAAAGGGGCCCAGGTGGCGGGGGGAGACTGGGTCTAGGGGGGTCCCATGCTCCCTGCACATCTGCAGGGGTGAGTGGAGCAGTACCCGCCCGGGCCACTGGGGCACCACACAGGGCACCTCTGGGCTGGGCTTGATTGGAGCTTTATCAGACTCCCATGGTTCTCAAAAGGGAAAATCGGTTCTGGAAAAAGGCAAGCTACGTCCTCACCTCTGGTTTCACAGTCCTGGAAGGAAGTGGCTCCCAAGTGTTTGGTGGGGAGCCCTCCCCCACAAGAGAAGCAGGAAGTACGGCCGGCTTCAGGCTGGAATGTGCCTAGGGCACAGAGCTGGCAGGGTGCGAAGCCATCCGCAGAATATTCGCCAGGTTGGCACAGACCTGGGGACCAATGACCCTGGGTGAGCAAGGGCCCGGGTCAGACCCTTTCCCATCGCTCTGCAATGGGATCAGACTTTAGGCAGGCCTGTCGCCGGTGCTGACCTCAGCTCCCACCTCAGTGAGGAGCCCACCCTGCCCTGCTGCTGAACCTGAGCAGGTAGCCTGTGAGTGCCTGACGTTCACACTCAGGGCTACACAGCACAGAGCGAAGATGGAGACCAAGGAGACAAGTGTGAAGTGCTTCCAAAGGATGGAGCAGGCTGGGTGTGCTTCAGGCTGAGGACTGCATGGAGCTCAGGCAGCCCCAGCCATGCAGGAGCCCAGAGAGAGAGTTCTCTCAAGTCAATGTGCTCATTCGACCCAGAAGTACACCCTCACCCAGCTGATTACACCCCAGTGATAGTTTCACCAATTATATTTACTAACTCTTATCTCCTTACCCTGAGGTGTCCTGGTCTCCCAAAACCCAAGCAACCTAGTCCACAGTGACAGAGGGACCCAGTGGTCTTTACTTTAAGCACCTTACTTTATTATTATTTTTTTAAATTTATGACAAGAAGTACAGTCATAAACAAAAGGATTCCTAAAAGTATATGTTCCTCAAGAATTAGCTTGTCATTGGCATGATGCTATAAAAATCTGTCTCTTGTATTCCTAACCATTAATTTTCATGGTCGTCTTTCCACCTATGAGTTATAGATATGATGGCATTTAACAAACACCCCCCCAAAGGAGGATCTGGAGTCTGTCAGACCTAGTGTCTGATTCCAAATCCTCTACTTCTTGTCTGTGTGACCTTGGATGAGTCACTTTAACCTCATAAAGGTGTCGTGGTGATACAACCATATGGAAAATTCATGTAATACACTTAGCATGATGCCTGGCACAGGTAAATATTCAATAAATGTTAGCACAAATAAATGTTAGCTTATTACTATAAATATATCTTAATAAGGTCACATACAAGTGTGAACAGATGCCCCAAGGTGCCTCCTTATCAGCTTTGCTGTTAGTTCTAGAGTTTCATAATGGGTGAAAGTTATGGTAGGAGTAACACTCAACCCGAGGATCTGATTTTTAAACCAAAAGAAGGAGCTGCTGTTGAGTTTGGAGCGTTCAGGTGGGAACTAAGCTGATTCTGGGAGTTGCTGGAAGGAGAGGCAGGGGCTGCAGGATCCCACGTACCCTTCCGCAAACATCGCCTACCAATCGCCATGTCAGATCACACCTTCCACTTGAGCCCAGTGCCAGTACACTGGTCTTTCTTCCATTTAATGAAGAGGAAGATGTTTACCAATAAAATAAATAGGAAAGAAGCCCATGAAACATTTTATAAGAGACTAGAGGCCTGGTGCACGAATTTGTGCATGGGTGGGGTCCCTCAGCCTGACCAGCAATCGGGGCCGATTGGGGCTGGCCAGCTGAGGGGAGGGACCCCGGGAGGTTGGCCAGCTGTGGGAGGTTGGCTGTGGGAGCGCACTGACCACCAGGGGGCAGCTCCTGCATTGAGTGTCTGCCCCCTCGTGGTCAGCTACCAGCCGGTTGTCCTGTGGTAACAGTCGCTTAGGCTTTTATATATATAGATGATTAAAAACTCTTCATAGAAATTTTTAAACAATAACCAGATGGGTACTTTTAAAAAATCAATATGCTATAAATTTGAGACTAAAGCTGGAAAAGGAATGAGAACTACTTTCTCCATTTTAGCACTTTCAATAGTCCCTAGCACTGGGCGATCACTGAGGTCTGGGGTATATTTATTTACAGTGAATGAAGCATGCAATTGCAATGTTTACACTTTTTTTTTTTCCTGCCAAGGTATCCTATCAGATCTTCATTTGTTTATTCAGCAGAGCATCTCCCAGACTGTGTCAGGCACTGAGCTACTGGAAAGCCAACAAGGAACTCAACACGGCCCAGCTGCGCAAGTGCAGGTGCTGTGTGCACTGTCCCTGCGGAAGTGCACCTCGCCTCTGTCTGAACAATGACACTGGAGACCGGCGGAGTAAGAAGGGGCAGGCGAATCCTTACCTCCACATTCAGACACATTCCAAGCGTCTGAGGTCTTCAGGGTCCCAGGATTGTCTGGTCTTGGGCATGGCTCACATGTGATCTGCCCTTCCTCATTTTGGAAGGTTCCATTCGGACATAAAATGCAGCGTTCTTGTGATCCATCATAATAAGTCCCAGCCCTGCAACTGACTAGCCAAAGGGGGAAACAGTCTGGTCAGTGAGAAGACAGAGGCCAAGGAAGGCCAATGTGAATGCTGCAGATGAAGGAAAACAGATGGCATTGACCACAAACCCCCATACGAACCCCTGAATACAGAATGTGCAGCACCTCTGGGTTCTCTGTGCACCCCCCTCCCCCGTCACGACCCCTGTCACCCACTGTCAGAGGCATTCGCAGGTCCTCTCTCCCTAGACCATGAGCTCCGGGGCGGGGGTCACAGTGGCCCTAATTATCTTTGAGCACGAGCACTTGCTAATTCTCCCTATTTCACAGGGCTGCCACTAGAAGAATGATAAAGTTGAGAATCATTCACTGAACATAGGCATAGTAATGGAAGAACAGAGAAGAAGGTGCTTTTAATTCTGACTGGTGGCATCCTAGAAGGCTCCCTGGAGGAGGCCACATTTGTGTTGGGCCTTGAAGGATGAGTAGGATCTCCCCTCAGGTAGGAAAAGGGGCAGGCTGTAAAGATTTCTCGCAGGACATAGGAGAAGAGAGGGAAGAAAGGAAGGTTGGGAATAGGTTGGAAAAGTTCTTGAGTGCCAGGCATCTGGATCTTATTCTGCAGGTAAAGCAGCCATGGAAAGGAGAGGAATACAACCAGAAGCTCTGTTCTGAAAAGCTCACTCTCTGGTGGCTGTGGGGAGTGATCTCAAGGGCTTTACGGATAACTCTCAGGAAGAGCACAGATCGTATTTATAATACAATTGATATGTTACAAAGAGCAAACCCTTGCCAACATCTCCTGGAAGAATAAACTACAAGGAAATTAATAAACTATGCTTTTGATTATATTTTTGGTGGTGTTAGTTAAATGTGGATTTATACCTTATTTTAGGATATGAATGTAAAGTAAATACACTAAATTGAGTTCCCTAGTATAATATTCAAACGCCATCATCATAACCATTAAAAGGACCTTTCTAGTGACTAAGATTTGTTCAGTATTTACAATCTACTAGACACCATGCCCAAAGCTCCACGTCCATTATCTCACTCATTCCTAAAAACAACGGTAAGGAGCTAGGTGCTAGTGTCAGCTCCATTTTACAGAAACAGTGATGTGGGGACTTTAAATAATTTAGCCAAGTTCCCACAGCTAGTCTGTGAAATGCATCTAAGGTGAGATCAAGAGCTTTGAGTTTAAGGAGAAAAGGGTCATTTAACAAAAATGCAGACTGAATAACAATTCAAGATGTTGTCAAGGATTCTCTATGGGGCATTATGGGAAGTTTGACTGGGATAAACACATTCTAATTTACACTTAAGATATCAAGAAATAGAAAACAAAATATCACATGATAAAATTAGCTATTGTACCTCTTGAATGTCTGTCAGGGGGAATATCTGTTTTCATTCTATCTTACCAATGCAATCCGCATATATACTTTTAGGGTTAAACATGACACAGTTCTTTATTACAGTAATAAAAATGTCTTTTCATTCTTCACTCCATAATTTTAAAAAATGAGGCTTTTAAAAAATCATACTAAGCCAAAAGAAGCCACATTTCAAATATTATTTTTACACTTAAATGCAATCTATCAATAAGGTCTACTCTAAAGGCTAAGTCTTAATACTTTTTTAATATTGTTTGGATTTTCTTTTACAATAGTCCCATATCATTTAATTTTATGAATTTTTTTAAAATATTAAAAGTGAACCAAAAGCAACAGCCCCATACTCATTATACTGTTGTTTCTTGGCAAGCAACAGAATAATGAGTATGCTGCACACACAGCTCTGTGGCAGACCAAGCCTGTCACTCCAGACTTATTCTCTAAATGCAGCCCTCCCGGATAATGGTTTCCATAATGACTCTTGTTTCAGCTCATCTCCCCTGAAAAGCTGGGCTGAATTATGTAGTAAGAATGGATGACTTTTTATTCTGTGTCCCGCCTGACTACCCACCTGACTACCCGAGTGGCCACAGCCGGCCAGTAAAGGAGAGGATAATCCCTTCAGACCTCTCACAAAACAACTGTCATAAAGATGGGCAGAAGGTAAATAAAACCTGGGCTGCCTGGAACCCCTCGAGCCCAAGCCACTTCCCTTTGGGACCAGCTGTTTCCACAGCACCCCATTCACCTAAAGGGGAAGTGCCCATCTGATGGCAATGATTGCAACAGCCCCATTAATTGTCACTTCCCGTCGGGTCAGCATGGTCTGTTCCATCCTAGATCCTCTGGCCGAAAACGGATCCCCTCCGGGGCAGACAGCAGTGGCCCTGGTTCTCACTGAGGAGAGGGGCTCCTGCTGCTCTGGGTGTCCAGTTCTCCTTAGAACTATTTAACGCCCCCCCCCGGCCCCCAATGCCTTTTTACGCTTACATTCTGAGAAACCTCACAATAGCCCACATCTGTTGCAATTTCTCAACTGAGCGGAGGGCTGAGGAATGCCCCTGGGGTTGCCCTGCGGAAAGAGGGCACCAGTTCTTTTCTCTCCCAGTGAAAGGCTTGCTTCCCATAAACAAACTCATACTGTCACTCACAGTTTCCATTTTCCTCCCAGCGAGAAAGACCTACAGAAATAACTCATGCCAAGCACCTTCCACGTTAACTTGTTTCTTTTCACAAGGTAAAAATGAGCTCAGCACTAAAAAGTAATTCTGAAATGGCATGAAGAGATGCCCGAAACAGCTCTTTGCAAATGTGCTGAAGATCTGCCTGAAGAGACCTCGCTCACACGTTCCAGTCGGTTCTCTTCTCCTCGAGCAGCCAGCGTGTTTGGCTGCCCCAGACAAAGGAGTCAATTGCCCCCACAACACTTCGTGATCACAGCAAAGCTTTTGTGTGTCTTCAGTGACCATTAAAATCCCATCCTCAAATCCCACACAGCTGTTTTCTCCCTGTCTTAAAAAAGAAAAACACAAGCAAGCTTTTCTGATGCAAAAGGGAGAGACCAGCGGGACCAGGATTAATGGCGACAAAGAGACCTGAAGGCTTGCCCTCTTTTCAACACTACCGCCTTTGAGGGTTTCAGGCTATGGGCAAACACTATGGTGTCTCTGTGGCTGAGATGGTGAACCTAATAAAAAAGGTCACTCTCTAGCATCTGACTGTTTTCTTAAGCATCACGCCTTGACTTCTGAAGGAAAGCCACAAGCAGCCCACAGGGATTCCCAGGGTGACCGGGGCTGTGCTTTGTCACAGCTCAGGGGCCGGGGTGCTCTAAGCAGTGCTGGGGCCTCAGGATCCGAGTTTGAGCCACTTTTAAATGAGACTTTCAGGATAACAGGAGCAACCCCTTGGGCTTGATTTGTCATGTCTGTCCAGGTTTCTGGTGTGTGCTCAGGTTTGCAATTTGAAAACATTCTTAAAGTTGGGGCAGAGACATGAGCCCAGCTTGACGCTTTCCTTGCTGGGTTCCCCAGTGCATGCTATGTTCTCTTTGTGCCTAATTAACTGGGGCTGAGGTTTCACTTCCTTCAGAGTGCCTCTTTTGCCCTCAATGTAAGTATTTCCCCGAAGATTTGCTCTTTGCCCTCTTTTTTCTTAACATTGAAAACTATCCTTGGGATTTCATTTGTTGCTGCTCTGAAAATTCATTTACTCTTTCATTCAATTAAATAGTTACTGAGCACCCATGCCTTTATAGTCAATTAATATTTGACAAAGGAGGCAAGAACATACAATAGGGTAAAGATAGTCTATTCAATAAAGGGTGTTGGAAATATTGGACAGATACTTGCAAAAATAAAAAGAAACTAGACCATACAAAAGAATAAACTCAAAATGGATTAAAGACTTAAATGTTAGACTCAAAACCATAAAAATCCTAGAAGAAAATATAGGCAGTAAAATCTCAGACATTTCTCACAGCAGTATTTTTTTCTGATACAGCTCCTCGGGCAAGGGAAACAAAAGAAAAAATAAACAAATAGGACTACATCAAACTAAAAGGTCTTTGCACAGAAAAGGAAACCATCAACAAAATGAAAAGATAACCCACCTAGTAGGAGAACATATTTGCTGATACATCTGATAAGGTGTTCATATCCAAAATTTAGAAAGAACTTGTAAAACTCAACACCAAAACAAACAAACAATCCAATTAAAAAATAGGCAAAGGACCTGAATAGACACTTCTCCAAAGAGGACATACAGGTGGCCACTAGACATATGAAAAAATGTTCAACGTCACTAATCATCAGAGATATGTACATCAAAACCACAATGAGATATCACCTCACACCTGTCAGAATAGCTGTCATTAATAAATCAACAACTGACAAGTGCTGGTGAGGATGTGGTAAAAGGGAACCCCTGTGTACTATTGTGGGAATGCAGATTGGTACAGCCACTGTGGAAAGCTGTGCTGCGTGACCTCAAAATTAAAAATGGAACTGCCTTATGACCCAGCAATTCCACTTCTTGGAATTTATTTGAAGAAATCTGAGACACTAATTTGAAGGAATATATGCACCCCCATGTTCATTGCAGTGTTATTTACAATAGCCAAGATTTGAAAGCAACCCAAGTGTCCATTAGCAGATGAGTGAATAAAAAAGCTGTGCTACATTTATACAATGGAATACTTCTTGGCCATAAAATAGAAGAAAATTTTACCCTTTGCGACTCCATGGATAGACCGGGGGAACATTATGTTAAGTGAAATAAGCCAGTCAGAGAAAGACAGGTACAAGCAAAATAGAGACAGATTCACAAAAAGAGAGCAGGCCTGCTTGATAACTGTCGGAGGTGAAGGTAGGAGGAAGCTGGGTAGGGTGGTGGAGGAATTGAGCATACAAGGAGGAAAAAAGAGAAAAAATTTATGGACATGGATAACAGTGTGGCAATTGCCAGGAAGAGTGGGGGTGGTTAGGAGAGTATAAGGAGATAAATTGCGATGGATGGAGACTTGACTCAGGATGGTAAACACACAATACAGTGTGCAGAGGATGTGTTGTAGAATTGTACACCTGAAACCTGTATAATTTTGTTAACCAGTGTCATCCCAATAAATTCAATAACAAGGAAAAAAAAACACACAAACAAAACACTTACTGAGCAATGATTATGTGCAGGGCCCTGCTCTAGGAGCTGGAGATGCAGCAGAGAAGACAGACATGGCCCTGCCCTAAGGGCTCTCATTCTAATAAAGAATGCAGATAATACTTGAGCAAACAAATAAATATATAGTAGAATGCTCACTAGTGGTAAGTGTGATGAAGAGAAGAAAAACAACACACAAACGGGTAAGAGAGGAAGACAAAGAGTGGTGGGGGTGAGTTTGTGCGTACGCCATTGTAAAAGAGTAGCCAGGAAAGGCCTCTCTGAGCAGAGACTGGAGGGAAATAGACTTGCAAAGGCCTTGCCTAGTAGCAGAAAGGCCAGTGTAGCAGTAACACGGAGAAAGGGGCAGGGTGGTGGTAGGAGATACATTTTAAAAAGCAAGCGAGGGTTTGTGAAAATCATGGTAAAGGCATCGGAACTTACTCTAAGTGTGTTGGCAGTTTGGATGGGGGAGTGACACGATCTGACATGTTCTTAAAAGATCTTCTGGCTGCTGCTTGGAGAACAGACTAAAGGCAGGCAAGGGTGAGGAGAACAATTCAGAGCCTGTCACAGCAGACTGGACAGGAGATGGTGGTTTGGAACCCAGTGGAATCATGGAAGGAAGTAGTTAGATTCAGGATATAATATGAAGGCGGAGCTGATGGGATTTGCTAATGGGTTGATGGAGAGCATGACAGAATGAGAGGTTGAGAAGACTCAGGGGTTTTCAAGTTGAGCAACTGGATAAATAGAAGTGCCATTTACCGAGATGAAAAGGCTTTATTTGGGAGGGAGGGAAGGGGATACAATATTTTGTTTAGATACATTGAGCTTGAGATGCTGGTTTGCCATGCAACGTTGATATTAAAAAGGCCTGGGTTGTACAGCTGATCTCCAAGGTAGAATACATCCACATCTATGGATATTAATTTTTGCCTCAAAAAGAATAAGAAAGAAAGCTTTGCCCAACCAGCGTAGCTCAGCAGTTGAGCGTCGACGAAGGAACCAAGAGGTCACCAGTTCGATTCCCAGTCAGGGCACATGCCTGGGTTGCGGGTTCAATCCCCAGTGTGGGGCGGGCAGGAGGCAGCCAATCAATGATTCTCTCTCATCACTGATGTTTTTATATCTCTCACCCTCTCCCTTCCTTTCTGATATCAATAAAAATATTTTTTAAAAAAAAGAAAGAAAGAAAGGTTCACTGGGTTAGTAAATGGGATAAGGTTGGCCCTCAGTCAGTACACATCTCTGTGAGTCAGAGACACAGGAAGACACACCGTCTTCAAGAACAAAGAGGCATTCCACACTCCGGGGTGGGAGGTACTGACTGACTCACTTCTTTTCAACATAGTGAGAAAAATCACAGCGCAACTATGCCTGATTGAATAGATTTCCAGATTATATTATCTAGTTTCAACCAAACTGTCACAAAATAAAAAGCACAAAATAAAAAGTGATTCCTGTAGAAACCCGGGGGAAGGTAGCACCCAGGATGTAAGCACGGTGAACGAAACGGAGGGGCCAGGGCTGGCACAGCTTTCCTCTTAGTGCTCATTCCTCTCTTTTAAATCCTCACCTGAGGTTATGTATTGTTGTTTTTTAATTGATTTTAGCGGGGCGGGGGGGAACATAGGCATAGTAATGGAAGAACAGAGAAGATACAGAGGGGAGAGGGAGAGGGAGAGGGGGAGGGACAGAAAGAGGGAGAGGGGGAGGGACAGAGAGAGAGAGAGAGAGAGAGAGAGAGAGAGAGAGAAGCATCAGTGGGAGAGAGAAACATTGATCTGTTGTCTCCCATATGCACCCTATCCAGGGATCGAATCCACAACCTAGGTGTGTGCCCTGAACAGGAATCGAATCTGCAAACTTTCGGTGGATGGAATGATACTCCAACCAACTGAGTCACACCAGCCAGGGCCTAGTAGTCATTCTTGGTCATCATGATACAGAAACAGTAATGATTTAAGCAGGTCTGATGAAAGTTGAGCCAACATACTAGCAATTAACAAAAAGACTGCTTGAAAAATGGAGTTATGACCACTACTGTTAACAATGAACCTTGCCAAATTGTAAATATGCTACCTTAAGACGATAGCTAGCTATTGAAAAATTTTATTTACTTAATGTGTATTTCATACTCTGTCTTCATAATGAACATAACATATTGGCCAACAGTATAGTGTAATGTATAAATAAGTAAACATTCATAAATTTAAAAATATTTTCCTGTGTGCGTGATAAAAAAAATGTTCTGGAATAGAGAAATCCCTCACGCAAAACAGAAGCCAGAGCCGGAGAGGGAAGTTTTGGAGTCACCAGCAGGTGGTGGTATTTAAAGCTGTGGCGCTGGATCAGGTCTCCTAGGAGAGTGTGAGGATAGAGGAGGGGGATAGAGGACTAAGCTCTGGGATGCCTGATAGTGAAAAGTCAAAAATTAGAGAACCGGCATAGAAAATAAAAAAGGGGCAGCCAGTGAGGCAGGGGGAGAACCAGAAATGTGTCTGAAACCCATGAGAAGAAAGCGTTCCAGAAGGGAATGATTGGCGGTACCTGAGTGAGTTTTGGCAACTGGATTTGGTAATACGAAGGTTGTTAGAAATCTTGGAAAAAGCCATTTTAGTGGTGGGGTTGGAAATGAAAACCAGATTGGCTACAGTTGAGGAAAATATTGGAGGAGAGGAAGCAACGACAGAGTAAAGTTTAGACAACTTCTTCAAGGAGTTTTGCTCAACCCGGGATCAAAGAAATCAGAGAGAAGCCTGAAGTCAAATGAAGGTGTTGGTTTTCTCAGACAGGAGACAGGTTTGGTTTGTGTGCTGTTGGAAATGCTTGAACAGAAAAGGAGGACTCAGAGATCGGGGGGGGGGGGGGGTGGCAGTTCAGGGGGACAATAGCAGGAGCCACATTCTGGAGACGGTGAGAGAGAACGGGCCCCAGACCCAAGGGGAGGAAGGAGCCTCAGGTAGGAGCATGGGCTGTCCTTCTATTTTAACAAAAGCCAAGTCAGAGCACGTGCAGACAGACGCAGAAGGGGTGGTCTGGACATGGAGAGATGAAATTGTTTCCCTAGGCTCCCATTCCATCCGCAAGTCTTGTTACAACTTAAATTCAACTTGCCTAAAGGGAATGCTTCTCTTTCCTTCCCTGCCCAGTCCTTCCTACCCTCTGGCTTTACTCTTTTTGTAAGTGCATCTCTACCTCCCAGTCACCAAGACTCCAACACTTGGAGTCCAAACCACAGTTATTGTCCCAGACTTCCCCCTTTCCCGCTCCATCAGGAGCTGCAGCATCCTACAGGTGTGTCCCCTTTGTCCACCCCTACCCTTCAGCCCTCTGGCACTGGTGTCCTGTGATCCTTACCATCTCTTATGCAAGTTACTGCAAAAACCTTCCAATGGTCTCCCTTGCCTTCTGTTCCTCCCGCCTCAGCTCTGTTACACCATCGCATTCACCTTCCCAAAGTGCTTCTTTGCTTCTCTCGCAGGCACAGAGACCTCTTTGACTTGACTCCCTGCACTTTCTCTCAGTGTCTTCAACTCGAAACTCAGTCTGACGCCTCCTTTTCTATATCTGAGTTCATTCTTTCTCATGCCCTCTCGAGAGCCCATTTTTTTCTGCTTTTCCTATAAATCTTTTCTGATTATTTCTTCCCCAGTGATCACATTCATCTATCTATTCAACCAACCCACAGGCTTTGTCTCAGTGCCTCCTGCATATGAAACAGGGCTGGGTGAGATGAGTGACATATGGGAAGTAAGTGCCAGGATCAGAGGCCAAGTCAGAAATCTCTGAGTTCACCCCAACACTTTTCTCTTCTTTGCCTCCAAGTCAATAATATATCACCAAATGCTGCTTATAGTTCCTCTTAAACATTTCCCTAATCCACTGCTTCTTTTCTACTCCATCTACGGCCTTCATGTTCTCAATATTGCTTATCAGAAGCATTCAAAAGCTTCCCAAACTGGTTTTTCAGACTCTAGTCCTGACCCCCAATCCAGCCAGAGAAATTTTTCTAGAATACAGATATGACCTGGACACTCCCTGGCTAAATCCTCTGATGGCACCTTGCCACCTAGAGAGACAGTCAAGGCTCCTTATTAACATACTAGAGGCCCAGTGCATGAAATTAGTGCATGGGGGGTCGTCCCTCAGCCTGGCTCTGCACCCTCTCGCAATCCAGGACCCCTTGGGGGATGTCCGACTGCCGGTTTAGGCCGGATCCCTGGGATCCGGCCTAAACCGGCAGTCGGACATCCCTCTCGCAATCTGGGACCACTGGCTCCTAACCATTGGCCTGCCTGCCTGATCACCCCTAACCACCTCTGCCTGCCTGCCTCATCACCCCTAACCACCTGTGCCTCGGACCCTGCTGCTGTGGCTTCATCTGGGAGGACATCCGGAATGATGTCCGGAAGGTTGTTTGGATGTCCGGTCTAATTAACATATTATGCTTTTATTATTATAGATTCAAGGTCTCTCATGACTTGTCATGCTTTCTGCACAAGCCTCATTGCCCCCCACATCCTACCCTGCACTCAGGCTTAGTAACACTGAAATGCCAGAACTCCCTGTGCACATCTTCCTGGTGCTCATTCCCTAAGGCTATCCCTCTGCTTCAATACTCCTCTACACTTAAGGGTCAGATGCACATTCTTCAAAACTCAGTCCTGGCTTCCTCTCTTTGGAAAGGCTTTTGGACTCTTCCCTGGGAGGGCTAAGTGCGACCTGAGGGATGGTGTCATATTTACCCAGGCCTCCTCAGCACCCACCACAGAGCTGGCCCATGGAGGACTCTCCGTATGGGTGCAGTATGAGTGAGATAATCACAGGGCACAGGATAATCCAGGAGAGGTGGGTTTTTAAAGTGAGAGAGTTGGGACATAGGCTCTTGGGTCAGATTTGGTTTTGAATTCTGGTTCTGCCACGTACTTGCTGGGTGACTTGGGTAAATGGTTTACCTCCCTTTGCTTTTGTTTCTGTATCTATAAAAAGAGCATGGTCCTTCTTCCCACTTAGGTCGTACCTCAAATATCACCTGTTCTGAGAGCCTTCCCTGAGTACCCTATGGAGAGTAAACCCTTATTTCCTCTGGCCCTCTCTGTTTTATTATCTTTATAGCACTTACAACTTCAGAAATTACCTTTCTTCTTTACTTTTTATTGTCCTTCCCTCTCTGTTGGATTGCAACCTTCATAAAAGCAGGCCCCTCACCCATTATATTCTCATGCTTTATCCCAAGTTTATAGAGTGCACACAATATATCTCAATAAATACTGATTGAATTCATTTTTCTCAACTGCTGCAGAGGAAAGCTACAGCTGTTAAAAGCAGAATTAAACGTTCCTAGTCTCTCAAGAACCCAGGCACTAAAATATTTCCCCGTTTCTCAGTTGCCTGGATTGTGTCTTTTAAAAATCTCAACAAGTTTTAAGAACACTCAAATAGAAAAATATATAGAGTAGCAAGTATACTAGTATTTCTTTTTTTAAAATATATTTATTGATATTTAGTGAGAAAGGAAAAGAGAGGGAGAGAGAAAGAAAAACATCCATGTGAGTGGAACATTGATTGGCTGCCTCCTGCACACCCCCCACTGGGGATTAAGCCTAAAACCCTGACATGTGCCCTGATCCAGATTCAAACCAGCAACCTCTTGGTGCATGGGTGAACACCCCACCACACACAGGCCAAACCACAAGTATATTTCTTGATTTTTTTATGAAAGGATAAATAGCTCTGAACAAAAAACAGCTAGAAATCCATGTCATCATTAATTCTTCTTTAACTATTAAGGACTTTATGAATTATTATGGTGCTTAAGGAATTTGTTCTTTGGAGAATATAACTGCTGTCTCTTTTTCCCCATCTTGCTAAAATTGATCACAGATGGTACAAAGGTCACCTGCAGAACAGGCTGTCCCCAAAGTCCTTAAATGCCAAATTAATGTGACTTTGCTATGTAAAAATGACTATAAGAAAGTATTTAATTGGTCAGAAGTGACTGTTCTTTGATGTAACTTGGGACTTTAAATTTTATTTTTTAAGTGTTATTAGAAAAATAATTCTGTGGGAAAATAGGCAAAAATATGGTATTTTCAGAACTAGAAATCCAAATGGTTATAGATATATGACAGCATGCTCAGTCTTACAAATAATCAAAGAAAAACAAGCTAAAATGACTTCATCATTTTTGCTTATCAGATCCACAAAAATTAAAAAGATCAGTTATAACTGACCCATGTTAGCAATGATGTGAGGCAATAAGCACTCAATTACAATGTTAGAGGGAATATATATTAGTATGATCTTTTTGGAGAGTAATTTGGCAGTATCTATTAAAGTTTTAAATATGCATTTCCTTTGACCCAGCAATTTCACTTCTACAAGTCTATCCTTCAGAAATATTGGCCATGTGCACAAAAAAGAATATTCATTGCAGCATTGTTTGCAATAAAAAAATTACAAATAATTTAAACATCCACCAATAGGGTAGCAATAGATGGCTATTTGGTATGGTTAATAAATACTGGTGTCTTTAAAAAGGACTAGGAAGCTTTAAAAGAAGTAAGTTAGCCTGGCCGGTGTGGCTCAGTTGGTTGAAGCATCCTCCTGTGCACGAAAGGGTCGTGGGTTCAATTCCCTGTCAAGGCACATGTGCTGGTTGCATTCAATCCCCATTTGGGACGCATATGAGAGGCAACCAATCAATGTTTCTCTCTCCTTCTCCCTTCCTTTCTCTCTAAAATCAGTAGAAACATATCTTCAGGTAAGGACTGAGAGAGAGAGAGAGAGAGAGAGAGAGAGAGAGAGAGAGAGAGAAGAAAGAGAAAAAGAAAGAAGTTAGCTCTTCTATTAGCATGGAAAGATATAGTGATCTACTCTAGTTAAAAACAGCACAAAGCACTATTCAAATTATACTAATACATTTTTAAATGTTTTTTTTCACACATACACCTATATTCTATTTTCAACACAGCAGCCAAAGTTGCCCTTTAAGACCTAAGTCAGAACTCTGTGACTCCTCTGCTCAAAGCCCTTCATTGGCTTCACTTCTCAGATTCAAAGTCCCTGGTCCTCACCACCATTTCCATTCCCCAGGTGACCTGCTCGTCTTCCTTCTCCCCTCCCTCAGCCCTCATCAAGCTGGCCTTCTTTCACATGCCAGAATTTCTGTATTTGCTGGTGCCTTCGCCTGGGACTTCTCCTAGATATCCCCATGGCTTTCTTCCTCCGTCCTTCACATCTCTGCCCAAATGACACTTTGCAAGACCATAGTCTACATTTTGGAGAGTATACACCTCCTCACTCCTCCCCCATGCCCTGGCTCTTTCTATTACAGCTCGCCACTTCCTGTTCTTCATACCCTTTCCACCACCTGCTACATGTGTATTTCCTTGTTTATTGGATGGTGGCCTACCTCTGGCATCGGACACTCACAGAGGCCTGAGATGTTTGCTCTTTTGTTTCATTACTGGATTCTTAGCACCTCCAACAGTACCTGGCATACAGTAGGTGCTCCATAAATATTTATTGAATAAGTAAATAAAATTTCATTTTTATATGTTCATAAAAATACACAGTAAGCTTTTCCCAGTGATGGCCTCTGGGGAGTGGGATTGGGAGCTGAGGAGAGAACTTGCACCTTTACACATTTCTGTACCATTTGAAACATGCACTATTTCAGTCATTAAAAACTAAATTAAAAAAATATTTTAAAAGAAAACATAATGGGTCCATCTCTCCTTCCAGGTGATTCAAAACACTTTTTTGAACTCTCTTCTGCAGATGCTGAAAATAATTTCCAACAAGAACTACCTTAAGCTTGTCTCTATGGTATGTGCCATCCTTAGTTCAGAAAATACCAATAATCCTGGTGTTTACAAAGTTCTAACACCATCAAATAGACCAGAATTAAGAGATGGACAGACAGAGATACACACACACACACACACACACACACACACTGTGGCTTGCTTGTGCCATGAATCTACTGGGTAAAAAGCCTTTCTAATCACACACCCAACAGCTCTGCACCAATTTCCTTCCTCCAGCAGGGGAAGAATTTTCACTAGTAATTCTTTGTGCCGTTTCCTCTAAATCTTCAACATTGCTGCCGACAGGGTGACCCTGGTTTGGTCCCATGTGGGCTACAAAACCCATCCATTGCTAGAGGGAGCTCTTGAGACAAGATACATTGCCTCCCTGAGCAACGAATCCAACCTAACTTAGCATGACCAGCATCTCGGGACACATTCACACACCTACACCAGCTACATACATCCAATGCCGAGTGACTTTCATAAGTTGTCATGGCCATGAGGCCTCTGTTTAAGCAACTCCTGATCCTCATGCTGAGCCTTTACTCCCCAGAAGCACACTCCTGGTAGTATTGGCAATACTCTCACTGGGAGCTGGTCCACAGGCCCCTGACACTAATTTTCCCTAAATTGTTAACTGGCCACAGAGGCTCCTGGCGAGCCTACCAGGCCTCTCCCTACCAGGTGGCCAATGGAGAAAAGAGGGGGGATTTCGCTCTGAGGGGCCAGGAAAAGGCCCAGCCTGACCATCCCTGAAAGTTTCTGAAACTCATCCTGGAAAGTAGGGCAGCAACAGCCAACTCTCATCACCATTTTGGTACAGAAACTGGAACTTTCGAATTTTAAATGAGAGCAAGCCAACCAGCTGTGTTATTTTTACTTTTTTTTTTTCTTCTTCTTTTTAAGAGAGTCAGCTGGAATAAAAGTCAAGACTATTTGAGAACCAGCCTCTGGTGGACAGTTACACTTGACTTTATACATGATATTTACTACGTTTTGGTAAAGCAACAGATTTGGGCTGTGGGGCTATTGCTGACAATTCTCCTGAACGAGTACCTGGGAGTTTAGCTTTGCTTCTTCAGAAACACAGATTTATTACTCCTCAGCTCAAGCTCCATTTCTAGAGACTTGTGATTCTAATGACACTTCAGACAGGACATCAGTTTATTCTGGAAGGGTCTGGCTTTGGGGTCGGCCTATCCATGTGATCTTGAGCAAGAGAACTTAACCCTCTGAGCTCCAGCTTGTGTAGCTGTTAGGTGAAGGCCATACCTACCCGGTAAGATTTCTAATAGGATTAAATAAGATAATGCAGCATAGTACTTAGACACAGGGTCGAACCTGGGATAGGTCAGAACTCAATACATCATCACCATAAATCGTTACAATAAAGTGAGACTCCCAATGTTCTCCATCTAAGACTTTTCAGCTAGAATCTCCCACAATGGCCCAGCACAGTTTCTCGAAACAAACAAATCTCAAGACCAACCACTCTAGAACCTCTTGCCCAGGTTCCTCTTGCCTGGAACTTTATCAGAGGAATAGAATTGAAGTTCCAGATCTCAAATTTAATTCACACACACATACCAACATCCATGAGGCTGACACTACGAGGAACCTTGGGCTGCCGCTCAGGGATCTCACGAGGCAGCTGAGCAGCGCCGACCTTGCCTCTGCACAAAACTGTGAGCAGGAGATTGTGCGTTGCCACCATCAGCCGAGCCAGAGGTAAGAGGGGAGCTGTGACAGTGGAGTGTGCAGAGGGCTCTTGGTGCCTTATCCCTGCAGTCCTGCCCCAGCCGGGAGACCACGGTCATCTGAAGACCACTGTCCCTCAGACCCTAAAAGGGCAACGCTCCCTCTTCTCATCAACCCTGCCTCTTCCCTCCTGTCCCTCAATTCAGCAAACATCTACTAAGTGCCACCCCAAGCCAGGCACGATGCCAGGTGCTGGGGAGCTCCCAGTCCAGCCCACACAACAGACACCACCATGTACTTCCCAAAGGAGTGGACGCCAGGGTGCTCTCTGGAGTGAGCCCAGACAGGGGAAGGGTGGGCCAGACTTTTGGTACCTTAGTGTTTGTGGAGCTGTAAACAGTTTTGTTAGCAAGAATGTGCTGGCCAACGGGCCACTCACCACATTGGTTTCCTACATGGCTCTGGCCCACTCCACAGGCCTCTGTCCGGCGTTCAGACGCTCTGGGGGACTTTCTAGCCACTTCGAGGTCCGTGCCTGAGAGCTGGAGGTGGAACTGCTCTCTGTGGGCAGCCTTCCGGAGCGTGCGGATGGCTTTCCGGAGCCTCTTCTCTGTCCGCTTTACGATGCAGCTCAGATCACAAGCAGCTGCAGAAAAGAGAAGACAGCGCTGGGGCGGGGGGACTGCTGGCTGCAGCCCGTGAGGATGAGCAGGGCCCCCCAGTTCCCTGTGGTCAGAGTGGGGAGACCTGGACTGAGCACCTAGCAGGCTGGGCAGCATTCAGTACCAACAGAAATTTGTTGACCAAAATGGTAGCTTTGGGTTTTCATGAAGCAGATAAATTCAACGGGTTTCAAACCAATTCGGTTTAGTTTGGGGGTGAAAAAAAACAGGAGATACTTCAGTGGTTGCACTACATCCCCCACCCAAGAAGAAGGGAAAGTGAAAGGCAAAGGAATAAGGAGCAAGCTGTGAGAAGCCTGGCACCGTGGCCTGTTTTCAAACCAACCTGTCACCTCCTTTTGGTTAGTTTCAAGCTCAAACTCAACCGTGATAAACACTTCCTTAGTGGCGCTTGGTCGGCCTGGGGCGCCCGGGGCTCGCTTGCGGAAGCCGCATGTAAGGTGTGCGTAGCGGAAGCTCTCTTTTACTGAGCTGTGCTTCTCTGTATGAAGAAACAAAATCATCGGGAGCCAAATTCCGGCAAAGCGCTCAGTCGAACATTCGCTAGAGCTCAGTAAACATTTCATTAAAACCACTCTCAAGGGACTAAGTGATTAACTCCAGATGCCACGACGTTGAAAGCCCTCAGCTTGCAGCATGATGACATTTTGATGTTGAAGAGTCAGCATCGCCTCCTATATAACTTAACGATTGAGCCCTTGAAAATGATTCTCATGGATAAATGCGGGATGTTTTCGGCTGACCAGCCACGCACGTGGCAGGCAGGAACCAGGGTCGCCTTGCACTCCTGAGCGCGGGTCTGCTAAGGTGCACTCCGGACCTCACAGTTGGTTTCCTTAAAGCTGGACTGGGATGTGCCAAGAAGGGGCGGAGGCTCCAAGTAAGGAATGAGCACAGGAGTGGGAAGCAGGGAACCGACTCCTGTTTTCAGGCAAACTGACCTTGAAGTTAATTCCAACCCAAAGGGGAAGCTGAGACGCACAGCAACAGTGACGTCTCATTTTGAAATAAGCAGGAGCCATATATGGCACAAAGAATCAACAGAACCAAACAGTATCATGAAGGCATCTACGGTGGGAACGAAAGTGTTGGGTAAAGCAGGGCTCTGCCCATCCCCGGGGCTGACTTTAGCTGTCATCGCCCTCCCCATCCCACCCCATCCCCCCGCCCGTGGCTTCCAGTGAATCTTTTAACGAATGATTGTTTTTTTATTTTTCTTATTTTTTTAAATATGTATTTTTTATTGATTTCATAGAGGAAGAGAGAGGGGGAGAGAGATAGAACATCAATGATGCTAGAGAATCATCGATCAGCTGCCTACTGCATGCCCCACACTGGGGTCTGCAACCTGAGCATGTGCCCTGACTGAGCATGTGCACAGTGACTTCCTGATCAATGCTCAACCACTGAGCCACAACGGCCGGCCGGGCTAACTAATGATTGTTAACCCGAATCAAAGAGCTGATCCAGGCATCATCCGCACAATTGAATTGTCTCTATTTTAAAATCTTGCTTTATTGAACATACATATCATCTGTATCATATTCTTCTTTAACATTACAAGGGTGTTCAAAGTTCAACCGTTCACCAGGAGCCAAAGAAAGAAAAAGGCCAATTCAATGTGCCCTCTATATATTTCCCCTAAGATCAATCGTACTTTTTCGGAAAGGTTAACTTTAAATCTCTAAGTAAACAGATGTTCATTTCCCCCTTTCCATTTTCCATGTAGATTTTTTTTTAACTTTTTGTTTTGAAATAAGTTTAGAATTACAGGAAAGTTGCTAAGATAGCCCTGAGAGTTTTCATTCATTCTTCACCAAGGTTCCCCTGAAGTTAACTAACTTCTTCCATTAACATGTACATTTAGCCCTAGCTGGTTTGGCTCAGTGGATAGAGCATCGGCCTGCAGTTCCATTCTGGCCAAGGGCACATGCCCGGGTTGTGGGCTCAATCCCCACTAGAGGGTGTGCAGGAGGCAGTCCGATCAATGATTCTCTCTCATCATTGATGTTTCTATCTCACGCTCCCTCTCCCTTCCTCTCTGATATCAATAAAAATATATTTTAAAAAATTTTTAAACAAACATGTACATTTATAAAAACTAAGAAACTAACATTAGTACAACACCATTAAGTAATCTAAAAACCAAATCTGTTTTTCAATGTTTTTTCCTTCTAATCTAAAAGTATAAATGCCCACTGTGGAGAATTTGGAAAATGCAGAAGATAATAAAAATGAAATCACCCATCATCCTCCCACCCAGATATAACCAGTACAAATGATATGCTGAGGGGTTTTTCTACCTACCCTCTTCTTTTTGTTTACACAATTTGGGTTGTATTAGATATACAAAGTGTTACTCCCCCATTTCCATCTTACAACAAGAACATTTTCCTATGTCATTAAATATTCTTTGGAACATATAATTAATAGCTGCATAATCTTTCCTTAAATGGATGTACCAAAACTTATCTTGGTTAGGTACTTTAAAAAAGGCAGTCCAAAGTGACTACAGTGAGCTGTATGTTTGTTTGTTTGCATGATTTACTTGAGGGTAGATTGGAGAAAGAAACCTCCCTAACACTTGAATTCTGATTTTGTACCCTCTAAAATTATTTTTACGAAACAATCCTGGAAATGTGAGCTGTGGGAGAAGAGGCGGGGTTGGGTCCTGCTCTTCTCAATAAGGCCAGTTGGATAGTATTTGCTCTGCTGAAGCCTCCAGAAACCAGATCCAGCAGGAAAGCTGGATATCACATCCTTGTTCATCATAGATTATCCTCTCTGAGCCAAACCTCTTTTCACTTCTTTGGCTTATAATTCAAGCAAACTTGAAGATCTGGAAAATTTAACCCAATATGATCACAGAGTGCTAATGCATCTGAGAGCCCTTATCGATTCCTGTGAACTCACAGGTTTCCCCAGAGCTCCCCCAACCTGTACCTCGCAAAGGAGGCGCCGAAGTCTAACCCCAGAACTACACGGGATGCTAGGCTAGGCTCCCCTTCCTCCTGTGCAGAGAGTCCTTAGAGATTCTGGATTGTTGGACCCCATCTGAAGGGCTCGAGCTTATTACGGGCCCCTTTCCCAACATGCAGGCAGGCTCCCTGCACTGGCCACCTGATTCCATACCTGGTTGTGCTGGTCGCAGACCCTCGGGAAACAGCTCAGCCTTTTTCAAACTACACTTGCCTTCATTTAGCTTAAAGGTTACACTTGTCCTGATGGTGGCGACATCTTCAGAAAGAAACAAGTGAGAGAGGTTACCTTCAGAGGCAAAGGAATGGAAACACCAGCTGGGTAATGGAGAGCTACCTATTGGCTGGGTCCCACCGCACGCTGCATACCCTGAGCTCCTCTCTTCCCATGAGCCCAAGAAAGGTTTGGATCTTGAGGCGCCCTTCACCTGGGACTGACAGATGCTGGGCAACACTCTGTCACCAGGAGCCTCCTCAGAACTACCACTCGTCCATCTGAGATGAATAAGGTGCTCAAATATAACAAAGGGAGAGCCCCAAAACAACCTCAACGGTGAGATTTTTAAAAAAGGAGTTCATTTTTTTGTGCTTTCCCAAGAAAGAAGACCAAAATCCCCTAGTTCAAAAAGTTGGGCAAGGCTGCTGGAGAACACGGGGAAGGGCAGATTCTCTAAATGAGGCTGCTCTGGGAGGGCAGGGCTGGGGCCACCAGCCCACCCTGAATGCACTCACTAATCGTGGCTCAGATTTTCAGGATCCTGAGGCCCTCACTTTGAGAGCCTCGTGTGCAGAATTCTCCTCTCCTCCCGTGGTCAGTCCTAACCACATGCTAGGCTCTCAAATGACCAGGATTCAAACTCTAACTCTTCAATTTGTGATGAGGACATAATCTCCCTGGTTCTCAGTTTTCTCATCTATAAAATAGACATAATTATGGGACCTACATTACCAGGCTGTTGTGAGGATTAAATGAGATAATGCAAAAAAAAAAAAAATGTTTAGCCTACTATTTGATACAGAGAAAGAATTGTGAACTATTTGCTTGCCCATCCTTGGGGTGGCCTAAATCTCCAGGTGACCATCACTGAGGAGTTTGGTGAAACACACCATGATGTCTGCTCTGGCTGGTCCAAACGTTAGGCAAGAAGAATGGGAAAGGGGAAAGCTTAAGATTTTGGATGCAGATGGCCTGGTCAAAACCCTGGCTCCGCTATTTCCTATCTGAGCCACTCTGGGTACGTTATCTCACCTCTCTGAACCTCAGTTCTTCATCTGGTTAATGAGAATAATAGTAAAATTGCCCTAGAGGGTTGTGATGTTGGCTTATATCAGCTAACACATGTAATACAGTGGCTGGCATATTTTAACTATTTGATCAGTAGATGCGAGCTGTTAGTATCCTGCTTTGGGCTTTAGCTTTGCTCATATATATAATACCGACATTAAGAACCATTTCTTCATTCAGATGCTCTCATGACATCATCTCAGAGATGTCTAAATCTGGGAAGATGAAGCTGCCTAAAAGCTTTAAATTTCATTCTTTTGTTTTGACAAAGCAAAAAGGGTTTGGGGTCCTTTCTCTGGACAGAATTCTTGATCCCCCTGTCATACCCATGTCTATTCCACCAATGCCACATGCCCCAGGCACACTTTTCCACTGGGCCTTTGGGGTGCTCTAGGGTAGGGGAGTTTGGGAGACCTGAGCCTCCTGGTCCCAGAGCTCTGCAGGCCTCTGCCCAATAGGATGACCCACCAGGGCTGAACACGGAGCCGCCCACCATACAGTGGACACAGTAAGTGTCTGTCACACGGTATGTCAGAGTGCAGGCACCAAGGCTGCAGGCACCAAGGCTACAGGCAAGAGCATCCTATAACATGCTCACGGCCTCGAGGAGACAAAGAGAAAAGAAAACAAAGCCAACACCCAGGAACGGCACCCCAGAATGCAGCCCACGGAACACAGTGAGCCCCAGAGAGGACACGCAGATTCGGTAATTACCCCCGAAAGCAGAGTCATTTGATTTTTGCTGTTTGTTCCTGAGAGGAGGGGAAGTGCCGCAGGTGACAGAGTAGGCCTCTTGCAGTCCTGACAGACAGAATGTGGATGGTCAACATGTAAACAAGGTACAGTCTCTCCTGATAGCTGCTAAAATCACCCCCACCCCCACTCCGCACAGGCCCCTAGACAAACACCTAGCATGTGGGGGTCTCAAAACATCGGCCTCCAGTGATTGGGGTGGGAGGGAACCCTTTGAGGGCAGCTAACACCTCAAGGCCAGGAAGGCCTGGCTCTGGCATGAGGACCTGCCCCAGGGACCACTCACCTGAAGAGAGGTGAATGCCAGAGTGACATCTGAGGAAGCACCTGTCTCCTCCGCCACTCTTACCGCAGTGCAGGGACACTTGGGGTGACACACTAGTGGGCAGGGCCCCCTTCACTTCTAGGCAGGACAAAATACAGACACTCACAGAAACAGAAGGACACTTCCAGGTGTGACGAGGACGGCTGGGTCCCATGCAGCAAAGGCCCAAGAAAAGAAGGCAGAGCTGACCCCCAGCATAGAACACAAGACACCGGGCACTGTTTCCCACCAAGGGACAGGAGCTACTTGTATGCTATTTTTTTTTTTTTTTTCATGCAGAAAAGCAACCAGAAAAACAGAAGCGAGTATAAACCTACGCCAGAAGCACAGAAGGCAACACCAAAGAGCCTGCAAAGTATCTCCTGTTTTTGAACTCTTTAAGGAGCGGCTGCTACAGCTGAGGGGAAAACTATTCCGGGGAGGGACCGTCAGCAGCACTCGGAGTGCAGCTGGCCGGTGGGAGCCCGCTGGCTGTCTGAGCCACGGTGCCCCTTACCCACACAGTCTTTTCTATTCCAGTGGAGCTTGTATGCAGAGTGGCACTGGCATTCGTAGCTGCCCACTGTGTTCACGCAGACCTGCTGACAGCCTCCGTTGTTGATGCTGCACTCGTTGGTGTCTGGGGAACAAAACACAGCAGCTCCTGTCACAGCAGCCCATCACTGACCCGCTGGCACCATCCTTCCTTTGAGGAAGGAGCAGGAGGGGAGTCACATGGTTGAAACTCACTAAACAAACGGCGAGTGCCGACTGCCTTTAGGATGTGTACTTGGCACCAACTGACTCCACTCTCCACTCCCTGGATTTCCTGGCATGAGCCTCGTCAGAACAGTCTCAAGTTCCATTCTTTACCAAACCATTCCCTGATTAGGGACCCTCGGAAAGAGTCACACCCTACTTTCAGATGCCCAAACTCAGATGCTGCACAGGCTTCCAAATTAAAACTCCACCATCCCCCTGAGCTACATTCCAAGGGAGACAGACAACCAAGACTCCCTGACAGTTCATGGAGCTGAAGTATAGAGAAGGAAAATGAGCTGCACTGATCTCCATCAACCTGAGACTGAGTCCAAGTCAGAGGTGGCTCTAACCAAAACCCAGACACACATCCGGATTCAAGGAACATGCCCGTGGGATTTCTTGATGGACTAGAAGAGAAGGCTTTTAGTTGTGCCAAGAATGTATTGAAAAGGAGAAGAGAGATAACACTGTCCATAGCAAATCGCTACTATCCATTCTCCTTAAAATGCCACTGCACAGGGACTGGAATGTCCCGTTCATCCCCCAATGTAGGAAAATTGGCCCTCATCTGGGGACACTTTAGAAGTAAGCCCTGTTCCTCTACTGGCCCAGTCTCTGACTTCAAAGATGCTGGCATTCTGCTCACCTCCACAGTGGGTAAAGCCATAGAGGGTGTACCCTTTGTTGCAGGCACATGTGAATGTGCCAGGGTGGTTGATGCAGCTGTGATCACAGGTCCTGTCCAAAGAGCATTCATCCACATCTGTAATTGTAAAGGGAGAGGGCACCTGAAACCAACTCTCAGGGATGCGTGGCAAGAACACATTTATAATCTACCAGTTACTGGGGGAAACAACACAAACCGAATAAAACATTACCTAGGAGTTCTCCCACTCACTTGTGTGTTTTTTTTAAAAAGTGTTGAGCAGCCCACAATAAGTATACTCCCTGCCAGGACCCTTCTTTCCAAATTCTGTTGCAAATTGCATTGCCTGTGAGCTCAGTTGCTCCCTCTTATCCATGCTTATTCACAGGGCTGGCTAATTTAAAATATTTAAATGAAGCCAAATGAGATAACATACCTAAAAAGGGTTTGTAAACGGTAAGGTGCAGCCTATGCATTCTTATTGCTGTATTACTTACTAAACAGCAGTAGTAATTCCACAAGCTAGGGCAAATTGAAAGGAGAACACACTTGTGTTGGAGAGTACTCTGGTTCCTCTCTTTCTGATCTTCCCAGAAGGAGTCTTCTGGCCACGGAAGGCCAGTTGATCCTGGGTTTTAATGCCCCCTGCACTAAAGGAATACATTAATGCTAACGTCCTCAGTAATTTCCTTACTGCAGACACTGAAATTTGGTGCTTAAGCTCCAAGCTGGTTCCTCTTGGCCAATCCCTTGGCTTTGTTCCTCCTCCCATCCTGGTTCAGTGGAGGCATCCCTGGCTTCAGCTGAGGTCCTGAAAACTAGCCTCAAGACTGCATTTGTCACCACTTCTTTCCTGGTCTGGTCCTCACATCTTCCCTGTAGACTAGAATTTCAGAGCTCACTTCCTCAGCTCTTGGGAGCGCTTTGACAGTTACGACTTGTGTCTCCAAATGGATAAACCAGGACCAGTGCAGAACTCGGTGGGAGCCAAGTAGACCATTGCTAGACCTCTTTTCAACACCAGATGTGCCACGAGAAACTACATTAATAAAAACACAAACATTTGGAAGGGCTAGAAGAATAAAAAAATGAAATAAAAAGGGCAAATTCTTGCAACACCTCTTCTTCCCTAGCTTTTCCCAGAAATCTTGGCAATTTCTTCAGTAAATTTGTTCTGTGCAAATATTTGTTCTACCAAGACTGATCAGTGAAAAATGAGAAAAAGTCTGTTTCTTCCCATGTAATTGATGTCACTCTATGAATTCTGTTATTAACATCAGCCAGTTGTGGAGAAAGTAGACTCTTCCAGTAGCTGACTTTGGCTGCTCATGACGGGCTTTCGCTTTGCCAAGAATAATGAGATCACTTTTCTAATTCCTTTTTAATGTGTTTACACAGCTTAAACAGTATTTCTTGCTCTATACGTTATGAAACATTATGTAGAACAGCAAATTTGCTTTCCAAGCCAAATGGATGAAAACCACGCAGTTATGGTCTAGAATGAACCCACTGAATTTAAAGGGGACGACGATGCTTGCATTGCCTAAGAAGAAAAATCCAAGAAAGAAACCTAATTCACACCCTAAGGTTAAAAAAAAAGTAAGGTTACATCTTTGGTGTCTGAAGTGAAGTCAGAGATCATATTCTGATTTTTATTTAAAATTCTGGGATTTCTAACAAAATTAAGTTAGGCCATTCTTATTTCCAGAAATGGAACAGGAATAAATGATAGCAGATCTTTTTGGAGAGCTGCTTCCTGAAAATATAAACGGTGTCCCCTGCCCCAAAGAGCTTACCACCACCCCAAACAGTTATAAATCAATAACTGTCACCCAGAGAAGTTCCTTGCTGCACCCCTTATGTGGGAGGGATGCATCTGA
This sequence comes from Cnephaeus nilssonii, assembly GCF_951640355.1. Classification (NCBI taxonomy): domain Eukaryota; kingdom Metazoa; phylum Chordata; class Mammalia; order Chiroptera; family Vespertilionidae; genus Cnephaeus; species Cnephaeus nilssonii. Next base: position 37,394,457 of record NC_137084.1, on the reverse strand, counting down.
GAAGGGGTCAGCCCTCCTGCCCAAGGACCCACCATCCTCTCCTCCACCCAATCCCCTCCCTTCCTCTCCCCAAGCACCAAAGGCTATAAACGAGGGCTACAAGGAAGAGACCAACTAGTTCATGACCTTGATTATGGGTTAACCCCAAGATTTTGCTGGGAAAAGGCATGTTAACTAAATCTACATATTTTGCCATCAAATTTTGTTATAAAATCCATAACATTAAAAGAAACTTTACAAAAGGGAAATTTTTCATAATCTCAACACCCTAATGCAACCATTTGCATTCTGTGATCCAATGCATCTCTAGCATCAGATTAGACCTCTGCTCTAATCACACCACGTAGGTTCTCTGAAGTATTCTCTAATCATTCACAGATTAATTTCCAAAATACATCAGTGATTTCATTCTACGTACAGTAAGGCACAGGTTGGAGGTGGGATTAATGACTCGGTTGAGAAGCCCAGCGAGCCAGTCTCTGCCAGGGCGGGGTCTCATTTTCTCTACTCCAACCAAGGGCACGGCACAGCACAGCTATGTTTCAGCACATACCTTGGCAAGACTTCTCATCTGTTAATAATTTAAATCCCTTTTTGCAGCTGCAGTCAAAACTGCCCACGGTGTTTTTGCAGAAATGATCGCAACCTCCATTGCGGGTCTGGCACTCATCAATATCTGTAACAGGCAAGCATCGGCAAATCAGACAGCAATACCTGCCTCGTTTTCCACAAGTCCCTGAAGTACTATTGTGTGTGCTTCATGATTCTCTGAAACAAAAACAGACCCATAGAAGCACTTAAGAATGTTCGCTGATGTTTTCAATCTTACATGTGTTTTTTGGTCTGGCTTAACCAATTGTGAAAGACAAGAACCTAGTCCCCTTGAGAACGGTGACTTACACTGCCCTTGACCAGCATTAGGAAACAATCGATGGGAAAGAATGGTGATGTCCTGTTGTATTCTCATCCTTGCCCTGCTCTCTCAAGAGAAGGTGGCTCCCTTTGGTATACTTTCCACTCCAGTTTAATCATTAAAGTTATAAGGAAATAGAACATTTGTTTTGGCAAATTACACAACAATCAAATAGCCTTAATGCTTTTAAATGATTCCTGATACTCAAATAAATCTTATCTGTTCTAAGTTTCATCTGGTAACTGGTTACCTACTGTTTATCATGTTGAAGAACTAAGCCTTTGTAGTCTTGCCCATGAAATACTAGTAGGTCATTAGGGTCTCTATTTATCAGTAAAAGTTAAAGGTACAGTTATTAATTAAGTTCTCTGGATAACAATCTTGGCTGTTATTTACATAATCTCTAGGCTGTTATTTATGATATGTTGATAGTATCTCCTACAAATGTTCCCTTGAACTTCTGCCTTTGTCTAATAAGGCCATGGCCTGAAATGGATTATGTGATACACGTAGAAGCTGACCTTCTCAACAGTTAGTGTAATTAAGATGGTTCTAATTAAGCTCACTCAATTATAACCTTCTCTTAGCCAGGGAAGAATGGCTTGCATCAATATGAATCATAAGCAAATCTGGAGTCACTCCAGGAGGTGTGAGGGGAAGAGCTGCCTTTATCCCCACACATCAGCAACATGGAGAGGCACAGGCTACCTTTACAGGTCTTCCCATCCAACTGGAGAGTGAACCCAACGGGACAACTGCAATGAACACCGGTCGAGGTATCCTTACAGGTGCGATCGCAGCCTCCATTGTTGACAGCACACGTTTCTGACAAGGAGGTAAGAAAAAGGCAGTTAGCTTCCTAAAGAAGTGCAGTACTAATATTACTAAAGTGCAGTACTAATATTTAACAAAGTTGCCCGGCTGATGTGGCTCAGTGGTTGAGCATTGAGCATGTTTAATTCCTGGTCAGGGCACATGCCAGGTTGCAGGCTCAATGCCCAGTGTGGGGTATGCAGAAGCAGCTGATCAATGATTCTCTCTCATCATTGATGCTTCTATCTCTCTCTCCCTCTCTCTTCCTTTCTGAAATCAATAAAAAATATATATATTTTAAATTATTGCCTCTGGCAAATGGGGTGAAGAAATGTGAGGAAACAAGGACATGATGTATCTCTTTATAAGCCTCGTAATGCTAATTAAGTCTCTCTCTCTCTCTCTCTCTCTCTCTCTATATATATATATATATATATATATATATATATATATATATTATTGATTTCAGAGAGAAAGGGAGAGGGAGAGAGAGATAGAAACATCAATGATAAGAGAGATCACTGATTGGCGGCCTCCTGCATGCCCCCTACTGGGTATCGAGCCTGCAACCGGGCATGTGCCCTTGACCGGAATTGAACCTGGGACCCTTCAGTCCGCAGGCCAATGCCCAATCCACTGAGCCAAACCAGCTAGGGCACTAATTAAGTTTTTAAAGCTTTTATATTATTCATATGTAATGTACTATTTTGATTTAAGGCAATCAAACACAATCATTTTAATAGGGCAGAAGAGAGCTCAGAAACGTCACCTGCCTGGCGCCCAATGGCTGCTCAGTACCTTACCTGACGGCTAAATCGAAAGACAGGCTTTATTCAAGTCAAGCCCAGCTCCCTCCAGAATAAAAATGTGTCAGAGGATCTGTCTGACGGCATGCTCACAGCCACCACCTCTGCTTGTGCTGTCATCTCCAGCTGCACTGTGGGACCTGCTGCAGACCCTCCCCTGCCCCGCAGCCCAGGGCCACTCTCCATTCCTCTCCCCTGACATTAACATGGGCGGCAGTCAGAAAGAGCAGATGCAGTGGACAAAAATAACAGACACGGCAGCATGCTACGAAAGGGGCTGTCCGACCCGCCTCTCTGCTCACAGTTGCCGAGAAGGATGGGAACTGACATTCTGAGTAACCGCATGTTACTGCGCACCCACTAGGTCTCAGGCATTGGACTCTGGGCACTTGTGCATATTATTATCTTAACTGAACTTCCTGACAACTCTACGAGGTAGGTCTTAGTACATGTTTTGTAAAGAAAGACTGAAGGGAGGCGAGGCTCAAGGCAGTGTACCCAGGGGTCACAGTTAGTTGGGGCAGCGCTAGGACACTAACCCAGTTATTCTGATGGCTGGGCTGGTGCTCTTCCCACAATACCAGGGTCTCGGGTGATGACTAAACAGCTGTGGGTGAAGATCAGATACCCGCTGGCTTGACAGGAGCTGCTGACCCTAGTCCAGCTGGTCTGAGGGCACATGGGTCCCAGGTTCAGGCCCGATGTGGTAAATTGGGAGGGAAATGGATAATGAGAGTGGTCATGGAGAGAGGGTGAGGGGTCTTGCCTACCCATGAGCAGCCGCCGTTTCACCCGTTTATCCCCGTCCACCACTGATGTGGCATTGTTCTCCATCACCTCCAGGGCAGTGTCCTCTCGCTCTACAAGAAATGAGTCAGATTATTCATCCCCTGCACAACCACTTCCGCTGAAATCCCAGTCATGAGAACAATGTGAGAAATGTGCCTGTTCACTCGATAATAATGTGTTGTAACGAGGCTCTGTGGGAAACGCAGCACGCTAACAGCATGCAGAGCCTTGGTGAATAATATGGAAAGATTTCTGAAGCCTATTGCACTGACCAAAGAGACACTAGGGAATGCAAGCTTCAGATTCACGCCAGGGCCCTTAGCCCAGCCAAGGACACGCCATGCAAGACAGGGCAGGCGTCCCACCAGGCATATGCAGTCCTGGCTCCCGCAGAGCATAGAGGCCACTGTGTCGTCACCACAGCTTCAGCCTGGTATCGCCCCAGCCCCTCGGGATGTGCTGTCCAGTCTCTTCAGGAGAAGCCTCGTCCAGGAGAGCTGAAAGGGCTTCCCAAGGTCGCACATGGAGAGAGAGGCCCCATTCCCTAGTATCACCCCCACTGCCACGTGTGAAGCAGCACGGGACCCATTTGGGGCCAAATGCATTGCAAACATCTGCATCTGGTGCTAAACACCATTAATAATTGGTTAGGATGAGAGTTAGGGTGAGGGTGAGAGTGAGGCTGAGGGTGAGGGTGAGGGTGAGAGTGAGGGTGAGGGTGAGGGTTAGGGTGAGGGTGAGAGTGAGGGTGAGGCTTAGAGTTAGAGTTAGAGTTAGGGGTAGGGTGAGGGTGAGGGTGAGGGTTAGGATGAAGGTTAGGGTGAGGTTAAGGGTTAGAGTGAGTTAGGGGTAGGGTGAGGGTGAGAGTAAGGCTGAGGGTGAGGGTTAGGGTTAGGATGAGGGTTAGGGTGAAGGTGAGAGTGAGGGTGAGGGTTAGAGTTAGTTAGAGTTAGGGGTAGGGTGAGGGTGAGAGTGAGGGTGAGGGTGAGGGTGAGGGTGAAGGTGAAGGTGAAAGTGAGGGTGAGGCTGAGGGTGATGGTTAGGGTTAGGATGAGGGTAAGGGTGACGGTGAGGGTTAGGGATAAGGTGAGGATGAGGGTGAGGGCTTGGGGTAGGGTGAGGGTTAGGGATAGTGTGAGGGTTAGGGTTAGAGTTAATTATGGTTAGGGGTAGGGTGAAGGTCAGGGTTAGGGTTAGAGTTCGTTAGGGTTAGGGATGGGCAGGCTGGGACAGACCCTCACCCAGTATGGGGGTCACCACTCACCAAGGCAGCTCCTCCCATCTGGGTGCATCTTGTACTGTGGATGGCAGCTACACTCTGGACCTTCAGCTGTGTCCTCACAGGAGTGCTGGCACCCACCGTTTCCATGGTTACAAGTCACTGAGAGGAAAATGAATCAATACATAAAGCACTGGAATTTCCGCAATCAGGGCTGTGTTTGCTCCAGAAAACTCTGATTCTCATTCAGTCAGTACGTGAGCATGACAGGGAGATGTGTTGCATGACAGAGAAAGTACATGCCAGGCACTGTGCATGAAAGAGACAGCCTGACGCAGACCTTGTCTCTGTCTAGGTGAACAGGTAGTCACAGTATAAAATGGAGAAATGCTGAATGACAGGTCTGTGCAAAATTATATAGCAGGTGGAGATGGGTGGGGTGGGTGGGGATTTTCACCGTTTAAGGGAAATTATTTCAAAATATTGAGACTGCTGCTTTGCTCTGTCAGGAGAAGTTTGCATATACGTGCACGGGGCTCTGGGAGGTGCACCAACACTCTGTGTCTGGAACAGATAATATTTAATTTGTACGTATGTGTTCAAATCGGATTCCATCTGGATTAGTTAGGAAGGGGGGGTAAGCAGAGGAAAGGATGATTCCTTGCACATAATTAATGCAATATTAATCAGTAGTTACACAGACTATGGATGAATACATTGATGACAAGCCAAAAAAAAAAAAAAAAAAGAAGAAGAAGAAGAAGCAGCAGCCACTGTCCTTTCATCAAACCGAACAGTGGTTACCTCTAACAAAGGAAACAGGAGGGGGAAGGTTATATTTTCTTTACACGTTTTGGACTGTTTGAATTCTTACATAAGCATTTGCGCTTTTTCTAACTTAAGAGAACGGAATGCATATTTGTGATGTGAGAGATTGTTCGGTGATCATAGCCATGTCAATATTGTGTTGTGCATGTGAACAACTAAGAAGGGAAATGAAAAAAGTGAAACAGCTGGTGATGTGGCAAAATTCTGGATCTTTTATAATTATAATATTATTTGAGCAGTGGCATCTTAAAAACATTTTAAATTTTTAAAAAATAAGCTTTCAGAGATTCTCCTGGCCCCCGGGAAACTGTGGCTGGCTGAGGGTCCCCCGCACAGGTCCTGTGAGGCCTGGGTCCTCCTTTGCAGACACCTGGAGCCAGGACAGGTGCTCTTCGCTCGGCCCAGCCACAGACACCCCGGGACAGCCTCACTGCAGGCCCCCTCACCCCCCAGAGCCTGTCAGAACTCGTCTGTGATGGTGGCACCAGCCCTGGGTCGCAGGCTTCCAGGCTGCACGGCTTTGTGATGGGGACAGTGGAAAGAAGTCTCTCACCAGCAAAACTGTCTCATCTCAAATCATTATATTGTGCACCTGAAACTTATATAATATTTTATTTAAAAAAATACAAAAATAAAAAGGAATGCAGGGACTTTAAAAAAACAACAACAACTGTCTCCTCACCTCTTAACCACTGCAGTCTACTCACTGTAAACTACCCTGCCTAGCAAACTGCAGGAACTTCTAGAAAGGCATGGCTTTGGGCAGAGTTCCTAAAGGGACCCCGCCGTGTTTCCTCTGGCCTAAATGGTGGCTGAGGAACACCTTGAATGGACAGTTGTTTCCTGCTATCCATCAGAGCTTTATTACTGTATTTCGCCATCGTGTGGCAGCTGTGTCTGGACTGTGCACACCATTTATTGATCCATTAATTTAAACGATGTGGATTGAGCACAGACTGTGGTAGACACCAGGAGAAGACTGAGAGGCAAAAGTAAGACAAGGTCCTGACTTGGAGGGACTCATAGTTGGGTAGACACACATAAATACACAATTTAACCCAGAGGGTCAAACCCTATGCATGAGTCTGCTGTGGGAGGCCACGGGGAGGATTCAGAGGCAGGAGAGCATGGCGACTAAGAGTGCAAGCCCTAGAGGTAGGCGGACCCACACTTGAATCCTAATTTTTTCACTCATTCCCCGTGTGACCTTGTCGCTTTACCTTCTCCACAATTTTCTCAACTAAGAATGAGAATAATGTTTAGCTCCTAGGATGGTGACTGTAAGAATTAAATGGGACGTGATACATCTTCGGGCAAGGCTTTGCACATAGTAAATGCCTCCCCCCCAAAGGTAGCCACGACCCTTGTCATGATTAGACGGTAGGCAGGATATTAAAAGCTGAGCGAGAGCTCACCCAGCCCGGAAGGGAGGAGTGCTGGGGAAAGGCTTGTGGGCATGAGAGAATATGGGCTGTTCTCTGAAAGGCAAGGAGAGGCGGACACGGTGTCTCAGAGAAGCAGGGACCAGGCAGCAACGAACTGTGATTCCCAGAGGAGTAAGTTTGATTTTATCCAGTGGGAACGGGGATACGCAGCCCCCAACATTCACACTCCTCACTCCTGAATTTCATTTCCTTCTGATTGGTTCCATAAAAAAGCACCACTTCCCTTCCCTTTGGGGGCTACCCTTGTGCAGTGAGTGAGTCCTCGGTGGAGGTCAGTGTCTCAGGCCCGCTGCCTTCCCTGCTGCCGCGGTGCCGTGAGGAGGCATTTCTGATGCTGGGCTGCCGATGACAGATGACAACGTTGGGGCAGGATGGTGCCCAGCCCGGGTGTGCGCCAGTCTATACTTACAGACGCAGTCTCTCTGGTTCTTGGCCAGCTCAAAGCCAGGCCTGCATTCACAGGCGACGCTGCCCTTGGGAGCCTCTTTGCAGATGTGACTGCAGCCGTGGTTCTTATTCATGCAGCTCAGACCCTCTGCAAAACAGAGCAGCACGGGAGCAGTGGTGAGCCACAGGCCTGCCTGCCTAGGTCTCCAGCAGCCCCATGCTTTCAAAGAATATGTCATTAAACTCAAGGCAGGTCAATTAACAGAGACATGAAAAATGTCTTATGCCACCCAAGAGATAAGACGTCTCAATTCTCCAAAAAGAAAGCTCCCGCCCGCCCGTGTGGACTGAGAGTCTGCTGACCCCAGGAACTGGTTACCAATGCTGGTCAGAGACGCAGAGAGAAGAGGAGAGTGTCCCCGGGAAAACCTGCGGAGAGACTGAAGAAGAGTCCCAGTATTTTCACATCCTTTTGAAGACGATTTTCAGGAAATTCCAACCCTCCTCTCTCCCCCCACCAAATCCACACTAGGGAGGTGACTGTGACCACCATGTTCTGGCACCACCACATGGACATCTGTCCAGGGGCCTCTCTGTTGTGACCACCTTAGTTAGTCCCTGCCTCTCCCTCTCCCCTCAGCAGGCTTGAGGCACAGGCTTCTAACAGTGTCATACAACAACATGACAACGAAGAGAACCGAGAGAGGCCTCCTACATGTGGTTTGCCTTGGCTGCGGTATAATTCTTTCAGGTCGGGTATATTTTAAGTTTCATTAGGCCCAATCTTGTGGAAACGGTGGCAGGAAGGGGGACAGGTGGTTATTGTCCCGGGTGGTTACACATACATGGAAATGATGGGGCCGTAGCAAAGTGTACTCCCTGTGGTTGGCAGCATTGTGCTGAGAAATTGACGCCTGCCGGCACTCCAGAGGAACTATTACCATACCCAAGAGCAGTGGTCGGCAAACTCATTAGTCAACAGAGCCAAATATCAACAGTACAACGATTGAAATTTCTTTTGAGAGCCAAGTTTTTTAAACTTAAACTTCTTCTAACGCCACTTCTTCAAAATAGACTCGCCCAGGCCGTGGTATTTTGTGGAAGAGCCACACTCAAAGGGCCAAAAAGCCGCATGTGGCTCGCGAGCCGCAGTTTGCCAACCACGGCCCAAGAGCATTCTCCCAACGCCGGCTCAGTTCGTGGTGCATTATTAAGTACGCACTCACGTGATGCTTCTTCAAGTTTGTGCCACGCAACTCTAAAACATCTTTGCGAGCAGGGATTTTGTTCTCATTGGCTCTCTACTAACAAGATACTTTCTAATCCTGGAAGTAGCACTCTTTTAAATATAAAAAAGGTTTCCATCCCACTTCTCTAGGATCCCACACTGTTCTGTATTGTGCCCCAAAAACCTTAGCCCCTGGGTTCTAATGAAGTCAGGTCATCCCTCTCCAATTCTACCGCAGAGCCATCGACCTACGCTTCCCTGGAATAAATGTTTAATACAAACAGATGCCATTCCTATTCCAAAAGGCAGCGCAGCAGTTAATCCATCCCACAGTCTCCTAAAGCCACCTTGGTGTTTTTTTTTTGTTTTGTTTTTTTAATATATTTTATTGATTTTTTTAACAGAGAGGAAGGGAGAGGGACAGAGAGTTAGAAACATTGATGAGAGAGAAACATCGATCAGCTGCCTCTTGCACACCCCCCACTGGGGATGTGCCCGCAACCAAGGTACATGACCTTGACTGGAATCGAACCTGGGACCCCTGAGTCTGCAGGCTGATGCTCTATCTACTGAGCCAAACCGGTTAGGGCCCACCTTGGTTTTTATCTGCCGGTTACGAGCTGTTGGAACGCCAGCACTCTGTCAGCTGCCAGTTGCTGGGACTCAGGTGCCCAGGCCAGGGGCTGCTGACAATTGACACAGAGAGGCTGGCACTGGGTCGCTGGAAGGCTCTTTGCTCCGGCTGGTTATTTCTGAAGACGTTATTTTCTCCTGGTGCCAAGAGCTGCCTGCGGAAGTAGTGTCCTGCCTGCCTAGGAAGGCACAGCAAGCATGACGTTTGTCCCTGGGTCGGCAGAGCCTCGGAAATGACAGGCGCCAGGAGCACCTAGACCCGTGGTTGGCAGACTGCGGCTCGCAAGCCACATGCGGCTCTTTGGCCCCTTGAGCGTGGCTCTTCCACAAAATACCACGGCCTGGGCGAGTCTATTTTGAAGAAGTGGCATTAGAAGAAGTTTAAGTTTAAAAACTTTGGCTCTCAAAAAAAATTTCAATCGTTGTAAACTGTTGATATTTGGCTCTGTTGACTGGGGAGTTTGCCGACCACTGCTCTAGGGGTACAGGGAACGGTGCCCGAGAAAAGGCGGCAGTGACACCTGCAAAGGACGCTCCCCAAACGGGTCAGCTGCTTCTTGGGCTTCTACTCTTTCAAGTCCGCTTACAAGTCTGTTAAGACATTTTCGAAGTGACCTTTACAAAAAAAAATATTTCCTAAGAACTGTGCGCCAGACGCCACATCAGTTGCCCTCTGATGTCCTATCGTATCAAGCTGGACCTAAACTTACCAGGAGATCATTGGAGCTTTCAATGGCTCTCGAGATGCTGGGGGCTTTTCGAGGGGTGGCCCGGAGCTTTTCAGAGCAGCCTGACTCAGAACAAGCACACGGCTGGGGAGGCAGGGGGGGCTGGCCCGCACCAGGAGGCCCAGCCATCCGCTGGCTCCCCCAGAAACGGGCCTGGCAGTCGAGTTAGGGTTATCTGTTCCCCAGGAGGGAAACAGCTCAGAAACATTGGAAATGCCCCATTCTGGCGGTCCCCAGGCTCAGGCTCTCAATGAAGATTACTTCTGGAAGCCGAATAAAAATATGCCTTGCCAACAGGGCGAGAAACATTCCACAAAGGGGGGCGCAGGCCCCGCCGAGAACGCAGCCCCTTCCCTGCGACCCTGACACCTCCCCACTCCTCTGAAGAGGCAGTGATACCAACATCTAAAAATAGCTCCGAGCAGACAAAACAAAAGAGGAGTGCTCATTTTGAGAGCCTGAGCACCCATGAATAGGGACAAAGGCAGGCCGGGGCGCCGTCTCTCTCCAGCCCACCCCCATTACATGGGTGAGAACACACAGTCTCTCTGGCAGAGCTTCGGAGTCTCTGAGAATTAAATCAATCGCTTGAGCTTCCCCTCAGAATCAGCTATTAGGATGCCCTAATAGATTGAAGAACATTCAGTGAATAATTACGGAAAACAACAGCAACACTAGAAAATGCTCGCTTGCAGGGTTACCTTCTTTTCACCACTTTTTGAGTATCAACTGTGGGTTTTAAAGTCTATTTTAATACCGTGTCTAAGGGCTTAATGTGCGTGTCAAGGAGGAAATCCTAAAGGAGCGCCATGTAGAGCTTGTTCTATTTGAAGAGTTAAACCGCAGGGTGGAAGGGGTGCCGCCACAGAGCGCTATAACCCGTTGGCTCACACTGACGTGCATTTGCCAAGCCATCGGGGTGAAACACAACAGAAAATCACAGCGCGCTTCCAGACCACAACTCAAATTCTTGGATTTTGGTTTTAGTTCCAGACAACTACATTCATTTTAAGTACTCTTCGGGGGTTCCAAGAATGTCTGCATTACAGAAAACTTAGAAAACACAGATTGTGGAGAGGAACTGCGTTAGTGCTGACTTCTGTGAGAGGAGCCAGTGTCTGGAATCAGCCTGGAGGGCTTGCCCGAGGGGAAAGAGGGGCCACGGCTCTGGGGGTTCAGGATGCGTGGCCTTGTGAGCGGGTGGGACCCACAGAGGGAAGGGGGGCTGTTCAAGCAATGGCTTGACCTATAGGTGCCCATCTCCCGCCCAGAGTGACTTCTCAGGAAGCAGCTTTTGTTTCGTTTTGTTAATCCTCACCCGAGGATATTTTTCCATGGACTTTTAGGGAGAGTGGAAGGGAGAGGGGGAAAGACAGAGAGAAACATCGATGCGAGAGAAACACAACCACAGGCTGCCTCCCACCCAAGCCCCGACCAGGGCCCAGGCTGGGGAGAAGCCTGCAACCAAGGCACGTGCCCTTGACCGGAATCGAACCCAGGACCCTTTGGTCTGCAGGCCGGCACTCGATCCACTGAGCCAAACCGACTAGGGCTCAGGAAGCAGCTCTGAGCAACCAAAGGGGAGATGCTCTGAGACCAGATCACTTATGCTGCTGGCATCTTAATTCTTCCAGACGCACAGCTCACCCAAGAGTCCAGAGGGACCCGCAGGAAAATGAAAGCCAACTGCCACTCCATCCAGCCTGCACGAGGCAGAGAGCTGAGGGCTTAGAGGCAGAGCGTGAAAACCCTGCTCAAACACTGCTGGTGACCCAGCGGGTGGTGAGAGCCATCAAGCCCATGGCCCCCGTGCGTTCTCTGACCGGGCTTAGCACCCAAACAGACTTTCCAGTTAGCTATAAGGACGGAGCCATCCTGCTTAGAAAATGAGGCAAAAGTCATCTTCCCCAAAGAAACCCCTGAAAAGTCGCTGAAACCACGATTAAAATAATAAACCTACAAATCTGTGCGTAAATAATGGGAGACCTGAGAATGGCCTCATTCTTAAGTTATTGAAAAGGAGTCAACAGTCTAATATTTAGGGCACTTCCTTTGGAAGCAGGCACAGGCAACCCTGGGAGAAGAAAGGCAGCCGCCATATGTGATTGTATGGCTTGAGGAAAAGCAGAGCGGAATGAAACGCCCATCATTTGGTTCAGAGTGGCTGACTGGCCACAGGCACTCAACCCTCCGCCCTCCCAAGAGTCCACTGAGCTAAGAGAGGAATAAAACAAGGTATCAACTCAAAGCAGAGAGAATAAAAAGAAGGCCATCAAAGGAGTTTTCTGCAAACGTATGGAGGAATAGTAAGTGGTGGCATGGGTGAAGGAATCGGCCGCACAGAGAGCCCAAGTCTGGGGGGACGGGGGGCGGGGGGTGTCCCCCTGCCCCCTGGAGCCTCAGAGGCTCAGAGTTCAAAAATGCAAAACACAGGGAAGGCCAGGCCTAGCCGGGGGCTGCACACGGGCAAAGGGGGCAAAGCCGGGAAGGCCCCAGCCTTTCCCCACCCGCCCCGGGCAGGGAGCAGGCTCGCACTTGCGGCACGTTTTCTGAAAAACTTGGCAGAGTGTCCATTTCCCCTGAGACATCTAGTCCTGTTTGAAATGTGCTCCTTTGAAAGATTAGAATCTGAGACTGTGACGTGTGAAGAGACCTCAGAGCTCAGCCACTTGTTTTGCCAGGGGAAGGAGGAGAAGCTGGGGTAACCTGCCCACGGTTACCCAGCAGCAGAGCCTGCATGTCCCCGGCCTCCAGAATTTTCTTGGGCCCAAGCTTCCCTTCTCAGCCACTGAGGGTGGGGGAGTCTCAGGCGTGGCCCCGCCCCCTCCCAGGCCCCGCCCCCAGCGGGCACAGGTACCTTCGGAGCGGTGAATGCACGTGTGCTGGTTGTCGCTCAGGAAGAAGCCCTCCTTGCAGCGGCACTCGTAGCTCCCCAGGGCGTTGAGGCAGGTGTGCTGGCAGCCGCCGTTGTTGTCCAGGCACTCGTCCACGTCTGGAGGGGAGAAGGCTTAGCCCCGCTTTGGCGACTCTTTCCGCGCCCCGCCCAGCCCGGCAGCTCGGGGATTCCTACTGAGCCGAGAGGAGGTCCCTCTTCCCATCCCTGCGCCACAGAAGCTCCAAGAATTGAAGCCAGCGGGACCCCCCAGATGATTAACCAACCCTCACGGGTCTGGGGCTCACTTAAGAAAAGGCCCTCCGTGTGCACACCAGAGAACCAATTCAGTGAATACTGACTGGACACCCTCTCTTTCCACAGCACGGTGCTCGGGGAGGCAGTAAAACATGCGGTAAAGGAGTGAGGTCAAATGCCTTCCCTCTGAGGGAAAGAGACAAATGTTCCAGCAATCCTGAGAGATGGTCAAAGGTGGCACAGAGGAAAGAGAGGTCGCGTGTGGTTGCGGGTGTCAGGGTGGGTTTTGTGGAGAAGCTGGTGAAGGAGGATGGGCCCTCCAGGATTTCTTCAATGACAAACCAGGAGAAGAAGGAGCATGAGAAGCAGCCGGAAGGCTGGGGAGCATGGGGTCTGTTCAAGTAACGGCGGGTCACCCCCCTGGGCTGGAGCATGGGTACAAGCAGGGAAGCTACAGGAGAGAGCTGGGAAGTAGATTCGGGGTCACGCTGCAAAGGACCTTGAATAACAAAGGGGGTCCGTTGGGACCCACGGGAGCAGGGTGACAGACCCCCATGTTGGGAAGAACGAGGCAGCCCAGCCGCTGAGGGAAGGACACAGGGAACGGGAAGAATCGAAAGCCTGGGGTCCGGCTTCACACGAGTGCCTGGAATAGCCACGCCTGGGACTGGTGGGGACCGGGCCTGGGGCCTGGCCGGGGGAATGCCAAGGAAGGAAGAAATAACAGAGGACTGTGGACAGGTGCCTGCAGGGCCCCGAGCCATGTGGGCTTGTGGTGGGGTGGCTACGAAACACGGAGAAAAGCAGCACTGGGTGTAGAGATGGGGGTGGAGAGTGGTTGGCCCCCACCCGGGGAAGGTCCGCAGGTGGTGGGAAACCTACGCAAAGACGGCACATGTGCCTGTGATGGCCTGATAGGGGTGAATGTACATGAGACAGGAGTGAGGGGAGGGAGAGAGGGAGCCGAAAGGGAGCCAGAGGTGGAATCTGGGAGAATACCAGGGAAGGAGGTAGAGGAGACAGCAGGAGCCCCAGAGATGGGACCATCAGAAATGCAGGGAGGGGGGGCCACCCCTCAGGGTGGGGAGACAGGACTTTCCTCCCACGGAGTCACGTGCACATGGCTTCATCTTATACTTACCGAAATGCATTCTCAAAATCTTTTTTTTTTTTAATTTGTACCTTTTGACCCCTCACAATCTTTTACTTATTTATCTCCACCAGATGGCAAACTCCTTAAGGACCAAGATTTGTGTCTTATTAGCACAGCCTGCCACCTGCAGCGGCACCCGGGCCGTCCAGTGCATGAACAGCAAGCAGGCGAGCACAGCACCCCCAGAGCCGGAGCAGAGGAAACTTCCAGAGACGCCTTGGACACGGGAGAGGCTCGGGGAGAAGGCTGATCTAAAAGCCGTTTCTTCACCCCTCCACCCCTCCCCCGCCAGCCTGATTTCCCGCGTGCCTATCACTAGCTCCTGGGCACATTCGTCACAAGAAAATTCACATTTAAATATCTGTTATCTGGTTTCAAGCTTCAGATCTTACCGTCATCGGTCTTCCCACACCGAGCAGATGCCTTTCTAAACTGATGGGCCGCGAGCCATCCCCTACAGCCTAACAAACGTGCCCTTCTCTGTGCCAAAGGGCGAAGGGAGCACATTCCTGAGGATGAGCCACGCTGGAACACACCTGGCCGAGGTGTTCCTCAGCGAGGGCTCACAGGGAGCCGGGGAGACCTGCTTCCCCGAACCCCAAATCCTGCATTACTGTTGGGGAAAGGTGTGCTCTCCTCGGAGCTGCCACACCCCAGCCCAGGTTTCACCCCCGATTCCCTTTCGCCAAAGCAATTAGAAACGTGTCATTCCGTTAGGGGAGGGCGCTCTGATTGGCTTAATACAGAGTGCATGTGTTCACAGGCACACGTGTGTTTCACTAGGTTGGTGAGTTTCTCCAGACTGTAAAGCAGGGTTTTACACCCCGGGCTGCATGTTAGAACCCTGAAGCCTGAATCTACCTTCTGAGACACTAATAGAAGTAGTCTTGGGTGAGACCTAGGCCATGGTGTTGTTTTAGTTAGTTAGTTAGTTAGTTAGTTAGTTAGTTAGTTATCCTCACCTGGGGACACATTTCTATTGATTTTAGAGAGAGAAAGGGAAAGGGGGGAAGGAGGGAGAGAGAAAGAGAAGAGAGAAACATCTATTGATTGCCTCCCGCATGCACGCCGACCGGGGATTTTGTGCCCTGACCAGTACTTGAACCCACTACCTTTTGGTGTTGGGACAACACTCCAACCAACTGAGCCACACCGGCCACAGTGTTGTTTTAAAACTTCCTAAGTGATTCCAATGTGCAGCCAGAGCGGGGAACCACTGCTACAAAACCCAAGAGCTCTGCCCTGCTTCCAGACGCTCAGCAAACAGAACCTGAATTCGGGTGGGGTGAGCGGCGTGGAAGGGCTGCGTTTCATTTTTCAGGCTCACAGGCAATTCAGATCTTGGAGGACTCTGGGGTTAGTGCCAGAGCTAAGTGGTGTTTTACTTTGTAGATTCTGGCTAATGCGCCTGTGGCTAAGGTGTGGTTAGGGGGGCCAGGAGAGGTGAGGGCTCATCCCACAGAGCACAGGAAACAGCCACTCCTGAGAAGTCCTGACTCTGAGCTTGTTTCTGGTCACAGAGTGCTTCGGCCGCTTCCAGGTGAACTGGCAGAGAGGTCTCTGCTGTGCATGCTGTCCTGCCCTTCTTAGTGAACCACTTGGTTTTCTCATGCCTTCCTTTTAAAGAATCCTTAGCCTGTTCAGGTAGGGTCCGTGGATGCTCAGGATCTTTCTTCAAAGCAGATCCTTGCTACAAAGCCCACAGAGAGACCCCCAAGGCCGGGAAATGGAGATAGTCTGCTGAAATATCTTGTGTTAGCAGCCAGGCAAGGAAGGACTTCCAGGCCTCAGGATTTCTGAGCAGGACAGTGCTCAGAACCACCCCACCCAACCCTGGCCCGGGTCCTAACTCCTGGATGGTTTGGCATCTTAGGAAGCTCACACTTCTCCCAGGCTGTGTGTTTGAGCATAACTCTGATGACTGGGTCTGCTATCAGATCCAAATCCTCAAAATGCCACTGTTGGCAAATCAAAGGGAAATGTGAGATTTCCCCCCAGAAAATGGTACCAACAAAACAAAAATCAACAACCCCCCAAAAAAAACCACGATACAAACACACTGTATGCTTCCCAACAAATATACACTGAAAGTGGTTGAAAGCGGTTTCCTTTTTTTTGAGTTTTTCATTGATTCCAATGTGTGGCTGCTCTCAGGATTATCTCTCTAATGTGGTACCGATGGCCTAAAAGTTTGAAAAGGGCTTAGTGATCCTCCAGCCCTCCATCAAGCCAAGTGGGCTGACCCAAAGCCTGACCTCCTACACAGAGCACAGGCAGGCTGAGGCTCCAGGTGACACTGACGTGGATAAAGGTCATAGGACATGAGAGTCCCAAAGGAAAATGCTCCACACAAAATACAAGTGCTGCCCGTATTTATCGGTGGCTTCTGTGCTGATCTCAAAGCATTTGATCAAGTGGCTATTCCCACTGCACTGTAAGGGAGCATCTGAACAGCTGTCCCCACAGGGTCAGGGCCTTGATCAACCAAGTGGACATCAGTGGGTCAGCCACATGAGGGGTCACCAGTGTCAAAGGAACCCAATGCCAACTGTCTCCCATCGTGTGTTCCCACACAACTGATAACAGCAGCCTTCAAATGCAAACAGACCAAAATACCTGCCTGCCAAGTGTACTGCATCCTCCAAGGCTATCTCTCGCACAACCCTATCCAACTGCTTGCTATTTCTAAGTTCTGTTTCATTCCTGGCATAAGAAACCAATGTAAACACCACTTTTAGTCCCTAACTCAGGGACTGAAACTCCAACAGATGTTTCTGTTTAGTGGAATACTAGAAGGATGTTGATGGAAGGTTTCTGTTTGAGTTCCTCTCTATTTCAAGAAAAAAGAAGGGGGGGGGTCTACCTGGCTAAGATTCAAGCATACACTAAGATTCTTCAGGACAAGTAGTTTTACCTAATTCTAGAATAGAGACACCTACAGCAGTAAAGAGATATAAGGGTATAAGTCAAGACCCTTTTAACACAAAATCAAAGATCTTAAAGGTGACAAGTCAATGCTAAAAAGTCAGTAAGTAGTAATGATGACGCCTGCCCATCTCCTTGGACTAGTGGAGGATTTATATTATGAATGATCACAATAAAAACTAAAACATCCTCAGCCAGCGTGGCTCAGTAGTTGAGCGTCGACCAGTGAACCAGGAGGTCATGGTTCGATTCCCGGTCAGTTGTGGGCTGGATCCCCAGTGAGGGGTGTGCAGGAGGCTGTTGATCAATAATTTTCTCTCATCATTGATGTTTCTATATCTCTCTCCCTCTCCCTTTCTTTCTGAAATCAATAAAAGTATATTTTTTAAAAAACTAAAACATTTTACCGGGTTTTCTATCAGAGTCTGATTTCTAGGGGACCAGAAAACACAAGTCTCTGATCCCCTTTTTGTTTTAATGAGTATTTCATCAAAGGAAAACCCAGGATGGGGGTGCCGGAGGGTAAAGGAGAATTGCCGTTCCCAACCGTTGTGCTTACCAAGACAATTATGACCATCATGAGCCAACATGAAGCCATCAAAACAAGTGCAGCGGTAATTGCCTGGAATATTCAAACAGTCATGGACACAGCCTCCTTTGAGTTCGTTTTCACATTCATCAATGTCTGAGGAATAAAAGAGAAGTAAACCAGTCAGATGCTATTTCTTTAGCATGGAGAAATATACATTTATCTTTAAACCAGCCACCCCACTTCTAGGAATCTACCCTGAAGATACATCTCCAACAACAGGAAAGTAAATATGCAAACAATTATTTACTGCAGCATTTGTAATTACAAAATACTAAAAACAACTTAAATGCAGAGGGTATAAGTCAAGAGCAGAGTAGTTAAAGAATTATGGTACATTTACTCAACAAATTACTATGCAGCTGTTAAAAAAACAGTGGTAAAGATCTCTATGGACTGATCTGGAGTGGTTTCAGGGATATACTATTAAGTAAAAGAAAAATGCAAAGGAGCCTCTCTAGTATGTTATCTTTGTGTAGAAAAATAAGGGAATACAAAACAACAACAAAAACAAAACAAGAAATTCTCACATTTTTTTTTTGGTCGAAATTAATAAGCTTATCCAAAATTTATATGGAAATGCAAAAGAAGAACCAAAATAGCTCTAGTCGGTTTGGCTCACTGGATCGAGCGTTGACCTGCAGACCAAAGGATCCTGGGTTGGATTCCGGTCAAGGGCATCACCTTGGTTGCAGGCTCCTCCCCGGCCCAGGCCCCGGTCAGGGCTCGTGCAAGAGGCAACCAATCAATATGTTTCTTTCACACTGATGTTTCTCTCTGTCTTTCCCTCTCTCTTCCACTCTCCCTAAAAATCATTGGAAAAATATCCTCGGTGAGGATTATCAACAATAGCAACAAAACAGAAACAAAACAATTTTGTAAAAGGAAAATTGTTTGGTGGACTTTCACTTACTATATAGCTATAGTTATCAAGACAGAGTATGGTAGGGGCATAAAGACAGACATAGAGGTCAATGAAACAGAATTGAGATCCAAAAATAAACCCTTATATTTATGGTCATTTAATTTCAGACAAAATTGCTAAGACAATTAATTTGTCAGAAGAAGTGATAGTCTTTTCAACAAATGGTGCTGAGACAATTGGATATCCATATGCAAAAAGATAAATTTAGGCCTTATCTAACACCATATGCAAAAATCAAACCCAAAATGGATCAGAGACCTAAATGTAAGAGCTTAAACAATAAAGCTTTTAAGAGAAAATATAGAGCTTTTATGAGAAAATCTTTGAAACCTTGTGTTAGGTAAAGATTTCTTAGATACAACACCAAACACAAAATTCATAAATTTTAAAATTTATAAATTGGGCTTTCACAAAACTAAAGACTTTTGCATTTCAAAAGACACCATTAAAAAATGAAGACAGGCTACAGATTGGTAGAAAAGACTTGTAAATCACATGTCTTATCAAGGACTTACAAAGAACTCTTATGACTCAATAATATTAAAAAAAAAAAACCTCCATTTTAGAATGGGCAAAGATTTAAATAGACATTTTACCAAAGAAGATACGTGAATGACTAATAAGCACATGAAAAGTTGCTCAACATTGTTCATTATTAGGGTAATTCAAATTAAAACCACAATGAGATACCATTTCACACTCACTAGAATAGTTATAATAAAAAGACAGGCAATGACAAATATTGGAAGGGATATGAAGAAATGGGAACCCTCACACACCGCTGATGATAATATAAGATGGCACAGCCACTTTGGAAAACAATTTGGCAGGTCCTTAAAATTTTGAACATAAATTTACCGCATAACCCCAAAATTCTACTCCTGTATATGTTTATATATATATGATAAATGTAAAATCATGTCCACACAATGACTTGCAGGTGAATATTCATAGCAACATTATAATAGCAAAAAGTAGAAGCAACCCAAATGTCTATCAACTGGTGAATGTATATTCATACATATAAAATATACATATCTATACAATGGAATACTGGTCAACAATTAAAAGGAATGAAAAGCCAATAAAGGCTACAACATAGATGAACCTCAAAAGGATTATGCTATGTGAAAGAAGACAAACTCAAAAGATCACATACTGTATGACTCCATTTATATGAAACTAGAGGCCCGGTGCACAAATTTGTGCACCAGTGAGGTCCCTCCGCCTGGCCTGCAGGATCGGGCCGAAACTGGCTCTCCAACATCCCCTGAGGGGTCCTGGATTGCAAGAGGGCACAGGCCAGGTCGAGGAACCCCACCAGTGCATGACTGGGGCCGGGGAGGGACACAGGAGGTTGGCCAGCCAGGGAGGGACCACAGGAGGGCTCCAGGGCGTGTCTGGCCTGTCTCGCTCAGTCCCGATCAGCTGGACCCCAGCAGCAAGCTAACCTACCAGTTGGAGCGTCTGCCCCTTGGTGGTCAGTGCACATCATAGCGACTGGTCAACCGGTCGACTGTCTGCCCCCTGGCAGTCAGTGCATGTCATAGCGAGTGGTTGAGCGGCCTTAGCATATCATTAGCATATTAGCTTTGATTGGTTGAACGGCCGACCAGATGACCGGACACTTAGCATATTAGGCTTTTATTATATAGGATGTCCAGAAAAGGCAACTTTATAGAGTTAGTGGTTGCCTGGAGTTGGAGCTGGGAACATGCGCATGAGGGACCTGATTGAGATGAGGAAAATGTCTGAAAACTATATTATGTAATGGTTGCATAACTCAGCTAATTTACCCAAAATCATTAATTTTTACACTTACTTAGAATTGATGAATTTTATGGTATGTAAATTATAATAAGAAAGTAGTTAAAAATAAAATACACATTTGTGTAAAAGAAATATAGGAAGGATAGACCAGAAACTACAGAGATGGTGACCCACAGTGTGTGGGAAAAGGGGTGGAGTGAAGGAGGAATGGGAAGAGAGTACTAGGAATAGGAGGAGGGAGTAACTCTTCTCTGAATGTTTGTACAGCTTTGACACTCAGAACCATAGTGATGTTTTACATATTAACCAAGAAGCAGGGGTGGGGGTGAAGTGAGGGATAAAAATTGGAATACAAATAGGGGGGAACAAACGAATATATGTATTATAAATGAATAATACAACCACACTGAAGAGAATGGGCAAGAAAAGCACTAGCCTAAGTAATTTTGAAAAACACTATCTTGACTGGCTGTTGTAAGGTTAAGAACAAAAACAGCTGTATCCAAAGACTGTCCTCTAATGACTAAACCTGTTTTACTCACAGGGCTATAGATTGGCAATTCTGCAAATACTTAATTTGTATACTAGAATTGAACAAACTAGGATTGGTAAATATATTTCAGATAATAAGAGCCAAGTTTCTCCGTTGGAGAAAAAAGTTATGAATAAGCAAAGAAGGAGGTTAGAATAAATCTTGTAGTATTGCTTTGGAATCCAAAGTATCAGTGTAACTCACTGTTACTTACACACACACACACACACACACACACACACACACACACACAAGATATAGATATAAAACATTAATAGTCTGGCTGGTGTTGCTCAGTGGTTGAGTGTCAACCCATGAACCAAGAGGTCACAGTTCAATTCCTAGTCAGGGTACATGCCCAGGTTGCAGGCTTGATCCCCAGTAGGGGGCATGCATGAGGCAGCCAATTGATGCTTCTCTCTCATCATTGATGTTTCTACCTCCCTCTCCCTTCTTCTCTCTGAAATCAATAAAAACACATCTTTAAAAAAATTAATAGAGATGTGGGGGGGGGGGCTAATAAACATACATACTAGTATATTTTCTAGCTCTGTCCACTGTGAAGACACAGGAGTAATCACTCCAGTAACAATGAAAACAGCAAACATCCAGATCTTGGTTTCTATGCACCATTTTTCAATAAAAGGAACCAGGGCTCCTTGGAGAAGTGGTTGATTCCAAGGCTAGGGTGGGGGAAAATAGAAGATGAGTTTGGAGCATTTTGCGGTGCCAGAAAATTAGGAATTTCTCATAAAAATGACAGGGGCATGTAAAAAGGACACAGGAGACAATGTGATGGAACTCCTAATGGCTAAAGCTGAAACAATTTGAGCCAAAAATAAGTAACTAAACGTCTATATATATAAAAACCTAAGCGACCGAATGACCAGTTGACCGGTTGCTATGACGCGCACTGACCACCAGGGGGCAGATGCTCAATGGAGGAGCTGCCCCCTGGTGATCAATGCATTCCACAGCCAACCTCCCGCCGCCGGCCAACCTCCTGTGGTCCCGCCCCCTGATGGCTGGCCAACCTCCCACAGCACCTCCCCCAGGCCGGCTCCCCCCCCCCCCCCAATCGGCCCCAATCACTGGCCAGGCTGAGGGACCCCCACCCATGCATGAATTCGTGCACCGGGCCTCTAGTAATTAAATAAATACCCATGAGTACATACTGGCATAAATACATAAACATAGAAATCAATGCATAAATGAATAGTGGAGAAGGAATCTTCCTTGTAGAAGAATACCAGTTTAATAGGTGTATAAGGAACAATGGAAACACAAAATTACCAAGAGGCACACATCATAGTAATAATTGTTACGGGCAAGATCCACAGTTGGATGCTAAAATCCATGGGCAACAATTTGAGAAGAAACAGAATATTAGCGTAGGCTGAGTGTATAGGCCCCAAGCCATGTGTCTATTGAAGAAAAAATACTAAGTTTGCAGTGGAGAAACCCGGAATATACCATCTTCACCAGGCGATCAATGGTATCATCACCTGTTAACATCTGCCATTGCGAGCTCCCCATGGGATGCACAGCAGCACTTCTGCAGCAGCCTTGTCAAAATTTCGCTGTGGTATTACTACAACCACATTCTTATCATGAGAAAAACAGACACAGCAGAGATGGTGACCCACAGTGTGTGGGGGAAAGGGGTGGAGTGAAGGAGGAATGGGAATAGGGTAATAGGAATAGGAGGAGGGAGTAACTCTTATCTTTTCAATTCCTGCCATATCAATGCTTATCATGAGGAAATATAAGGCAAACAAAAGAACTGAACTGTACTGGTCAAGTGTCCATGACTGGAAAGACTGAGGGGCTGTCATAGGCTGGAGGAGACAGAGAGACAACAGATAAATGTCCTGTGGGACTTCAAGCTGGATCCTGGGGCAGGGTGGGAGGGGTCAGGGGAGAAGAACGTTTAAAGAAAAAAATGTGAAATTTGAATAAGGTCTATAGTTTAGTTAATATTGTGGAGATGTTAATTTCCTGGTTTTGATACTGTATTATATTTATATAAGTTGTTAATATTTGGGTAAGATAAATGAAGGCTACATTTGAATTCTGCACTATTTTTGCAAAATTTCTGAAGCCTAAAATAATTTCTAAGTAAAAAAATTTTTTAAATACAGCTCCTATACAAAGGTCAAGTTTACATTCACTTTTGTTCAACTTAATTCAGTTCCCTAAACTGAAAAGTAAGGACCATATGCTGATTACTGACCACTGAAACATCCCCTCCCTGAAGTCTGAGATAAAAGCAAAGATCATTTAAAATAAAAAATCTTTATCTAAAGATTTTTAGATACTTTAAGCCACTTATGAATCACCTTATTTAAAAAAGACTTTCCAGGGCCCATACTTTCACATCTCCAACATTTGGGCAGAAGAAACTTTGAGGAGGATAAAATCCTGTCCACTCTGAGTAAACCCAGTTCTCACCCTTGAACTTAGACAGGAGCAAATGATTCCGCGGATTGGACCCAAGAGACTTAAAAACTAATAAGCCAAGAAACACACATAAAGGAGTTACATCTCTAAATCCTTGCAATCCTTCTCCTTCTGGACTCCTGTACCAAGAAGTCCAAACTAAACAGGACGTCCTTACTCACTAGGTTTCTACATATTGCAAGTATTCGAAGAGCAAACACTCCTAGGGTTTTAGTTTAAAATGCAAAGAATATATGCTCCATGTTAATGGTGATTACCTGTGGACAAATTTTCTGGGTTTTTTTCTTTTCATTTTTGTGTTGCTTAACTTTTTATAACACTAACCATATATTATGTTAAAAAGCAACTTAAGTACATAAAAGCAACAATGCCAGTGAATCAATTGCTATTTTAAACTCAATAGTAGACTTTTCAACTATAAACTGTTAGCAATTCAATTTTATTTGCGATTATAACCCAACAGCTAAGAATAAGGAAACTCTTGCCACCTGTCATTTACTAAATATGCACTTTATCCAGAAGAAGCTGTGGCCTGGTTCCTGCCCCCAGAGAGGACACAGTGACCAGAGGACATCGTGAAAAAGTGAACATTTCCCCCCCAAGCAGGGTACCAACACGTGTGAATTCTAACACTGTCCATAGAATATTGAAGATGGTGAGGGTGTGGTATGGAGGAACGGACAGACAGATGTGCCAGGGAGAGGCAGCTTTTCGGCTTCCCGTGATGTAGGGCAGTTAGGGAGATGGATGTCTGTCTCTGGGAAAATACGAATTTGAAGACACAGAAGGGCTTTATGGAGGGACCACCAACCCCACTTGCTGTGCACCTGACCAGGCGCATGCCTCCTCTGATGGAAGAGGCAGGAGTTTTGCTCCTCAGCAAAGAGAAGACCATAAATATTAGGATTTCTCACCCAACCCAAGAGGGACAGCGGGAGGCTGAGTGAACAGAAGAGACGTGGGGCCAGGGCCAGGGCTCGAGTGGAGATCTGACCTCCTTTTACCTGCGGGCTAATAGTGTGATCACAGCCACAAGTCCCTTTCCCAACTCCCCTGGGCCTCAGTATTCTCATCAGTAAAATGAAGGGTGGGGTTGGCTCAGAACTCCCTGAAAAGCCCTCCCTGCCCGCTCCAACATGCTGTGATTTCCAACCCCAGGAACAGCCTCCTCCTATGAGAGTCCAGTCTCCAGCTGGTTCTGAACTTCAGAGTTCACGACGCTGAGCTAACCCCCAGGGGCCAAGAACTCCAAGGGGCAGAGTCCAGACCTCAGGCTCCCAGATACGGACCTCTAAGGGCTTAAAATATCCTTCCGTACACATCTTTCCAGGGTGAACTTGCAGCTCCAAAAGAGGCAGGCCCTGGGTGTAGCTCTCAAGCGCGGCGGGTCACAACACCAAGCCGCCCAGAGCCATGGACAAGGTGGAGCTGCAGAGCGGCCAGAGGGGAGGGCAGGACCCTGGCACTCAGCCTCCAGAGAGAAGGTGCAAACCGGAGGGGAGAGCAGGATCTGCTGCTCCGGCTAGCACAGCCGCCTGCTGACTTTCTGCCCCCAAACGGAGCGGCACCAAAAGATACTAAAACACCTCTTTTCCTTTTTAGAAGGTAGCCACGTCGAACTGTGTGATCAGCTCCGAGGAAGGCCTGATGTTCCCAGTCCCTGAAGGATGAGAGTGGGGGGTGACTCAGGGGAAGGGGCAGGACTTTTACCCACATGAGTGGCCACTACAAGAGCCAAGAGCCGAGGAGGTGGGGAGCTTCCCCTGCTGGCCCACCCACCACGGGTCCCGGAGACACTTACCCGCACACTGCCTGCCCTCCCCTTGGTAGCCAGGCTTGCAGGAGCACTTGTAGGAGGTGAGCGTGTTCTGACACAGGGCATTGGGGTGGCAGTCATCTAGCCCGTGGGCACACTCGTCCACATCTGCAAAAGAGCACAGCAGCTCCTGGCCGGGTGCCCCAAGCCCTGTGTGCTCTGACCCTGGACCCTCTCGAGCATCATCTCCCACCAGCCCACCCGCCTTCACGCTTCACCAGCTAAACGGCTCGGGAGGCCCTGGGATGAACCATCCCATTTCCGATGCGGTTCCAGGCACAGCCTGATCCTTCTGACTGGAATACTCCCCACCCTCTCTATGCACCTTCAAGACTCAGCTCAGATCCACCCCCTCCAGGAAGCCTACCAGGACCCCCCAGAGGAGGGGAGGTGTCTCCCAAGAGGTGCTCCCCCATGTGTATCTCCTTTCATTGCACATGGCAGGCAGGGTTGTCCCTGTTTTCCTGCCTGTCTCCCCATCTTGATTACAGATTGGGCCCGTGCCCCCGTTGCCTGGAACACGGGTAGGCAACAGTAAATGCCTACACGTGTGACCAAGAGAAGTGAGCGGTGTCTGTCAGCTTTCTCTCGGGGTATGTTCTGGGCAGAAGGCTTGCCCCGGGCTCTGAGCGCACCATCCCAGCTCCCAGAGGGTGCAGAGAGGGAATGGTACCCACCCCCCTCCACCACTGCTCGCCCTCTCAACCTGGACACAGGCCTGGGCAGGAGTGTTTCCTGGTTGACATCACTCCAGGATGTTAATTAAAAACAAAAGTTTTGAAAGGATTTCAAGTTCGGTTAGCGAAGGCTGTCCAGAGTCCTTATCTACGCCGGCCCCACAGCCAGGCTGGCTGCTGCTTGCAGGATCCCGGGATCCTCCAACAGCCGCTGCTGCGCAAATAGAAGGATCCCGGGCGCCGACCCGCAGCCCCAGGAGAGCTGCCCGGCCCCGGAGGGAGCAGGACTGATGTGCCCTGGCCGCGGCCCCCGTTCCCCCTCCTGGGCGAGGAGGAGCCGGACCCTGAGAGCCCGATGCCCGGCTCCCTGCTCGGCAGGGGAGAGTCTGACCGGCAGGCACTCTCCGGGGGCCCCGGAGGCAGGGACCCTGGCAGACGGAACTGTCATCAGCCCCGGGTCCGAGGCCGGCCCGGGGCCTCCAGCCCCCGCGGTCGTGGCGCCTTGGCCTGGCCCAGGGGTGAGGGCCCCCGGGGAGCGGGGGCCACGCGGAGCCCCGCAGCCCAGTCCGGGGCCCGGCGCTCGGGGCGAGCCGCTGGGGGAACCGGGACCCCCTTCCCGCGCCCGCTCTGCCCGCCAGGTGCGCCCTGCGGCCGGACACTCACCCTCGGGCGGCGCCGGGACGCGGCCCGGGCCGGGCAGCACCGCCGCCCGCAGCAGCAGCGGCAGCAGCAGCGGCAGCAGCGCCCGGGCCGCCCCGGGGCAGCCGCGGCCCGCGACCCCCATGGCAGGCGCGGCGGCTGCGGGCAGAGGCGGCGGCGCGGGCGGCCGGCGAGGCGGCGGCTCCGGAGGTGAGTGCGGGCGCCCCGCCGCCGCGCGCTGACACCCGCCTGGCCCCGCCCGGCCCGAGCCCCGGCCTCATTTTCACACGGTCCTCCCCGCGGGCCCCCTCCCTCCCCCGCGCTCTCGGGCGCAGGGGGCGCGGCCACGGTGGCCCGAGCGTGGCTGTCAGCTTGCGGGCGGGCCTCGCCCCCCTCCCCGCCCCCTGGCCCGGGACCAACCCCGCTGCCCCCTCACTCCCGTCTTGCTGGGGCTCAGCCTCCTGCCCGGCCTGTGCACGGCGTCCTACAACTTGACCCGGTCCCCCTGGGGAGGGCAAACAGCCTTCTAGCCTGAACTGCTCGGACCTGGGGCACCCAGAAAGGGTCCTGGGGGCCTCAGAGTCCTACAGTCCCCAGACCCCAAAGCCCCCTTCGGGGCTTCCCGCCTCTCCACTTGGGAGGGGCACGTGTGGATGGAGTGGGGTGATTGCACACACACTGCACTCAGGAGAACTCAGTGAAGAGGTGACCCCAGTTGTCTGCTCGCCTCAGACATCCTCTGCACCTCTCTCTGCTCTGCCCTCTGACTGCCCGCCCCAGGCTCTCTGAAGGCAGGGGCCCACCTGAGACTCTCTCAGGGACACTCCCGGGCCCAGAATCACAGCAGAAAATGCCCACTTCCCTGGAAACCAGAGTCATCTCTCTTCAGGGCAGCCTACAAGGTGAAGGGAAAGGGGGCTAGAAGTCAAGGGTGAGCCTCCAGGGACAAGACTCAGCCCCAACTTCGCCTGGGGCACACGTGGTATCTGTGACCACCTGACGTCTGGCCCCTGCCATACAGGGAGTGCCTGACCACCCGGCCCCCCACACAAGACATCCTTCTAAGGCAGTGGTTCTCAACCTCCCTCATGCCGCGGCCCTTTAAGACAGCTCCTCATGTTGTGGTGACCCCCAACCATAAAATTATTTTCGTTGCTACTTCATAACTGTAATTTTGCTGCTGTTATGAATCGTAATGTAAATATCTGTGTTTTCCGATGGTCTTAGACGACCCACAGGTTGAGAACTGCTGCTGTGGAGCCTAAGACCATCGGAAAACACAGATATTTACATTACGATTCATAACAGTAGCAAAATTACAGTTAGGAAGTAGCAACGAAAATAATTTTATGGTTGGGGGTCACCACAACATGAGGAGCTGTATGAAAGGGTCGCGGCATGAGGAAGGTTGAGAACCACTGTTCTAAGGCCGTGGTCGGCAGACTGCGGCTCGAGAGCCACATGCGGCTCTTTGGCCCCTTGAGTGTGGCTCTTCCACAAAATACCATGGCCTGGGCGAGTCTATTTTGAAGAAGTGGCGTTAGAAGAAGTTTAAGTTTTAAAAATTTGGCTCTCAAAAGAAATTTCAATCGTTGTACTGTTGGTATTTGGCTCTGCTGACTAATGAGCTTGCCGACCACTGCCCTAAGGGAACACACTGCGTGGGCCTTCCCGCACCGCCCTAGGCCCCGAAGACTGCATCCCACCACGCTCAGCATCACTGCATCCCACCCCGCTCAGCATCACTCCTGGAAGAAACGTAGCAGCAGTTCCTAGATGCAACAAACATCATACTCAGGGATGTTGATGTTCTTTGAGCGTCTCTGTATTTATTACATTTTCTCCTGTGAATATACACATATATACATGTGCATTTGTGTGTGTCTATATTTATGTCTACACCTGTGTCTAGGTCTATATCTATCCATTCATTCCTTAATTGAAAAAAAGAAAAAGGAAGGAAACATCACAAAAAATCCCCGCCTAGCTCATGCACAGAAACATCTTCCGAGGGTCCATCCTCCCAGGGTTCCCCCCACTGCACCCCTCCTCTGCGGTCCTTGCCCCTCCCGTGCCATGGCACCCAGGCTGGGCCTGCCTGTTCGGGCCTTCGTGGCTAATGCCGCTGCCCGGTGGAGAACCCCAGAAAATAACTTTTCTGTGTTGTTTTCTTTTTGACCTTTTCATCCCCCGTGAAGGCAGGCAGGTTGCATCCCTTGTTCTGTCTTTCGCCCCTCCCTCCCGCCCCCTCTGTGTGGTGCGGGCAGAGACGCTCCGCTTTTTCTAGGCATAAGGGTGGGTTTTACACATTGGTAAATCTTCACTTAGTGAACCGTCCCCGCTGCCTTTGTCTTTGTGTCCTTAATGGTAGCCATAAATTACTGCCCTCTTTTCTCTGCGCTGCATCAGGCTTCATTGCTTTTGAAATGATCAAAGTTATTTTCTTTTAAAATCCAACTAGAAACTGCCCATTGTGTGGCATGGCGCTCTTTAGCTCCAGTCAACGCGTATAAATACATAAAGTTGCCTATTAAACGCTACGGGAGCCTCCTCCAGCCCCTGGTGCCTGCTAAAGAAATAAGACATGCGCTGTTCTTTCCCTTCACCGTTTCCCCGAGTTTATATTTCAGTAAGAATACAAATGAATAATGATAAGACCCAGTGCTTTTTGCCCAAGAGGGTCCGTTTTTGTTATGTTTCCTGGAAAAGTTCACCACCGGCACAGATCTTTAAAAACGTTCTGGATTCTGGTTTGTTTGCCCCAAACCTTCACACAAACGTGCTTTCAGCTGGGTGCTCCCAGAGTCCTGGGCAACCTTTCTGACACTTCAGATGAAAGCCACTGTGGCTCACAACTGGGAATTTCCATGGGGAAATTTGTGTTCCAATGTCAATGTTTCCGTGTTCCGATGTCAGGAGGGACTCTGTGGGCCATGCACTAGCTGCGCTCTGCCCTCTATTGTCCAGCTGAGGTCCCCACAAACTTTCAGAGGCCACAGGCACTGCCCTGGACTGAGGCTGTGAAACAGACTTGAGGGGAGAGGCAGCCCAGCCAGCCCGTCTCACTGGTGTGGGCTTCTGATTCCAGACTGTTGAGACGGAGAATCCTGGATGCCCCTGACTGTGAATGACTAGTTTAAACTCAGCGTTCATAGGACACTTTTCAATCACCATCTTCCTGACTCCTCAGCAGTCTCTGGAAACTCCTTCTAGAAAATGTCCCTCCCCTGAGTTTTTACCACAGGAGGCAAGCTCCTGGCTTTCTTCCTACCTCTCAGAAAAAGCCTTCTTTCTTTTTTTTAATATATATATTTTTATTGATTTCAGAGAGGAAGGGAGGAGAGAGAGACAGAAACATCAATGATGAGAGAGAATCATTGATCGACTGTCTCCACACGCCCCCACACTGGAGATCAAGCCCACAACCTGGGCATGTGCCCTGACCAGGAATCCAACTGTGACCTCCTGGTTCATAGGTTGATGCTCAATCACTGAGCCACACTGGCCAGGCAGGAAAAGCCTTCTTGATCATCTTCTTGGGATCCCCTTTTCACACCCCATGGTTCACGCATTCCCTGGATTCCAGAATAGAAATCCCCAGTTTAGATCTCTCCCCTTAGCTTCAGTCCTGTACTTCCAATTGCCTACTGGCTACTACCACCTCCACAGGTCCCTCAGATTGGATCTGTTCAAAAGGGAGCTCATCTTCCTCAAACCCGCTCCTCCTCAATGCTCTCTCTCTTAGAGAAGTCCACCTCCATTCTGCCAACACCAACTCAGAGACCTGGCAGGCATCCTGGACTTCATTCTCTCCCCACCACATCCAAACAATCACATCAACTCTACCTTCATACCATCTCTCAAAACCATCCTCTTCCTCCACACAAGCTGCCTGAGATCAGGGCCGCATCAGCCCTCACCTGGTCTGTTGCCCCTGGTCATGGTTCCTTACCGGTCTCCCTGTCTAGGATCTCACCCCCTTTCTGTGCATCTTCCACAGTGGCTGCCAAAGTGAGATGTAAATTTCATACCATTCCCAGTCTTCCTTGGGCTAAAGTCAAAACTCCCTTGATATAACCACTCTGGAGAACTGTTGGATTGTATCTACTGTAGCAAAACATGCCTATCCACTTCTAGGTATATACCTCAGAGAAATGAGTGCATAAGTGCACCAAAGAACATGTACAAGAATGTTCATAATAGCTGTGTTCACGCTAGCACAGAACTGGAAATAACCCTAATGACCACCAACCAGGGAACGCATGAACAAATGGTGGAATAGTCATTCAATGGAATACCACGGAGCAAGAGAACGATCAAACTCTGAAACAAGCAACATGGAGGCATTTCATGATCATTACACTGAGTGAAAGAAACCAGATACAAAAGGATACATATTGTAAAATTCCACTTCTATGGAGTTTAAGAGCAGGTAGAACTAATTCATAGCAATAGAATCCAAAATAGTAGTTCCCTCTGGGGATGGGTACTGACCGGGAAGGAGCATGAAGGCACCTTTGGAATGCTGGAAATGTTCCGCTAGATCTGCGTGTATATGGATGTGCCCATATATAAAAATTTGTTGAGATGTTGGCTGAAGATTATGCACCTTATGCACTTCATTGTGTGTGTATTTTTTAAAGATATTTTTATTGATTTCAGAAAGGAAAGGAGAGTGAGAGAAAGAAACATTAATGATGAGAGAGAATCATTGATCAGCTGCCTCCTGCATGCCCCCTACTGGGGATCAAACCTGAAATCCAGGCATGTTCCCTGACCGGGAATTGAACCGTGACTTCCTGGTTCATAGGTCAACACTCAATCACTGAGCCACCCCGGCCAGCCGGGCGTAAGTGTTTTACTTCAATCAATAAATTGAAACAAGAGCTGCCAAGCCAAAGACCTTTATGATTCAATCCCATTTTACCTTTCTCGCTTCTCTCTTATAAGCTCTGCTCCAGTAACATCAAATTACTTGTGTGAGGAGCTTGTCACTTTTCCCCTTATACATTTTTTCTTTTACACACGTTGCTCCCTTTGACTGAAAGATATGGCATCTGTCTCAATAACTATTTGAAAAAATGAAGTGCAGCATCTTGATTACCCCAAGGAAAAAGTTGTTTGCTGAGATGTCTCCAAAAAAACAATGAGCTATGGGTGAAATACTCGAGTCTGCAGATTAGCAGATCCTGAGGACTAAGGCGGGAATGAAAACCCATCTGCTCTTGCATACACATTCATTTCTTCTCCGTAGAGGCTTTCACATCTCCTGGAAAACTTTTTCAGTATGTCTGAACTGGATGTGAGGTAGTAAATTTTTTGGTTATTTACCCTATCTGTTCCCTCCTCTTTCCTAACAGATATTCATCCCCCCCTGAGGCAGTCCGGTTCCTAGGAGGGAAGCTGCACAACCTTCAACGTCAGGCTTTGGAATTGGCTTCAGACAATATCTTTCATTCCATTCCCCTTGCAATAGTCATTGGTTCAGAGATAAGCATTTGACAATGTTCCAATCAAAGTGAATCTTGGGCCCTTTGTTTGAAAGGCTGGAATGGAGGGGTTCTCTGTTCTTCCTGTGAAGTTATTGTGGTGAATGAGAAACAGGGACAGCCTTCTTGATACCAAGGGGACGAGGGGAAGCCAAGAGAAACACTGAGACGCCAACCCGAAGGCATGCCCCACCTCAGCACCTCTGGTGATATGTGCCAATACACGTCCTTATTTTTCAATTGATCCCTTTTTTAAATTTATATTTTATTTTTACTTTTTAAAATTGTGGTAAAATATATGTAACATAAAAATTACCACTTTAACCATTTTAAAGTGTACAATTTAGTGGCATTAAGTATATCCATATTGTGTAACCATTGCTGCAATTCACCTCTAGATCTTTTTTCATCTTGCAAAACTGAAACTCTACTCATTAAGTAATAATTGCTCATTCCCCATCTCGCTCCTGGCAACCACCATTCTACTTTCTGTTTCTGTGCATTTGACTACTCTAAGTACCTCCTCGTATGAATGGAATCATATAGTTTTTGTAGCTGGCTTATTTCATGTAGCATGATGTCTTCAACATTCATCCATATTGTAGCATGTGTCAGAATTTCCTTTCTTTCTTTAAGACTGAATAATATTCCATTATATTGTATACCACATTTTGTTTATCCATTCATCTGTCAATGGATTGCTTCCACCCTTTGGCTATCATGAGTAATACTGCTGTAATCATGGTTGTATAAATATTTGTGTCTCTGTTTTCAATTCTTTTTAGTATTTACCAAGGAGTGGATGTGCTGGATCATATGGTAATTTTATTTTTAATTTTTCCAGGAAGGGCAATACTGTTTACCATAGCAGCACTGTTATTCTACACTCCCACCAGCAATGCACTAGCATTCTAATTTCTTTAGATATTCACCAACACTTACACTGAGTGGCCAGATTATTATGATCTCTGAAGGCATAATAATCTGGCCACTCAGTATATATGTATTATATTAGAGGCCTGGTGCATGAATTCATGCATGGGTGGGGTCCAGCCAGCCTGGCCAGGGGGAGGGTACATGGGCGGTTGGCCGGCCTGCCTGCTGGTCGAACTCCTGGTCGAGGGGATATTTTTTTGCATATTAGCCTTTTATTATATAGGATATACACTGAGTGGCCAGATTATTATGCATTCAGAGATCATAATAATCTGGCCACTCAGTGTATTTCCCGGTTTGGGTGTTTTTTGTTTGTTTGCTTGCTTTTTAATAATAGCCATCCTAATGGATGTGAAGTGGTATCTCATTGTGGTTTTCTGAATTGGGTTCTCTGCTATTTGCCAAAAATGTTCCTATCCAGTTCCACATAATCCTCCATTAAACTTTGCGTAGTAAGTGGTCCTAGGGTGGGAGAAAGATAGGTGGATAGGGTTGAATCCTACTCAATGCCAAGTCATCTGGCATCAGATCCTCCTTCTTAACCACTGCTCCATAGAGCTCATATGTGTGCCAGACACTGCTAGGCACTGTGGGAAATACAAGATAAATTTGGGGCAAAGCCTGCCTCAAAGAGCTTGCAGCCAGCAGAAAAGAGATATAATATGTATTCATTCTCAACACCTCTTCCAAAATATGCATAAAACAATTTTTGTTTTAAAACCTTTGGTGCTCCCCCTTCTTTCTATGAAGCAAACATATAATTAATACAAAATATTTATAATATTGTACACAAAAAAGCAAATATAGATCAATATCAGTTATGACCATCAATTAAAAACCCTAAACAAAAAAATTAATCAGAATTCAGGATCATAATTAAGTGGGATACATTTCAGAATGCAAGAATGATTTAATAGCAAATATAACATCCAGAAATAGTCACCAAATCACACATAGCTACAGATTCTCCAAGATGGCGGTGTAGATAAATGCCTGAACTCCCACAACCACATCAAAATTACAACTAAAATACAGAACAATCATCATCCAGAACTGCTGGAAAGCTGGCTAAATGGAAGTCCTACAACTAGAGAAGTAAAGAAGTCAGCACACTGAGACTAGTAAGAAGTGTGGAGGTGTAGAATGGGCTGGGCTGGCAGTGCCGCTTTTTTGAATCTGGAGAGAGATTGTCTCTGCAGAGGCTGCCAGGAGGAAGAAGGGGTCCCAGCCCCACACCAGACCCCTAGCCCAGGGTCCCAGAGCTGGGAAAAGACATCCCTACAGGCAGTAAGAACTACAGACTGTAAAAACCAGTGCAGATTGGGGCTCAGTGACACAGAGGCTGCTGGAGGTCCAGCTGTTACTCTTAAAAGGCCAGTAACATGAACTGAACTTACAAGGTCCCTCTTCCTATGAGCTCCAGCACCAGGGCAAGGCTCTGGGGAACACAGACACATATGAGGAGGAACTGGATTACCTGGCATTGGGGCAGGAAATTAGGTCGGCTTTCTCCCAGAGGGAGGTGCTCGTAGGGATCATTGTTCCTATGCTGTGACCTCTCCAGTTGCAGGGCTGACTGGCAGCCATTTCTGTTTACTCCACCCTGGTAATTCCCTAAGATCCCCACCTCATCCAATTTATAACCCCACCCAAGCTGCGTGCAACAGCTTTTGCATATGAATAGTCTTTCCTTACTCATGATAAAATCTCTCAAATAAGCTGCAGCTGAGTCAGGGAGCCCCAAACCTATCTATAAAAGGCCAAGACCCAGCACCAGCACCAGTCTGCCTTGCTTCATAGCTAGGTCTCATCTGGACACTTCCAAACCCAATACAAAAAGGAGGAATCTGTAGATCTCTCTGTAGCTCCTGCTGGGTGGCCCCAGGCAGTGGCTGACTATGAGACTCAAGAGACTCAAGATCCAGTGTACCCAGTTGTCAGTGTCAGACCATACCAGATTACAGTTCTACACATCCATAAGCGACACACTCAAGGGGCAGACTCAGTGAGCACCAAAGCCCCACTGAAGCAAGTCCTGCTCCATAGGGGTGTCTCCTGCATAGCAGTTCTCCCACTGTAGTTTCAGCTGGTGCTCACAGCCAATTGGCCTGGAGGTCAATTCCTCCCAGTGACACCAATAGCAATCAAGTCTCAGCTACAACAAGACTGTGCTCACAGCCCACAAAGGGGTGCATCTAGAGCTCCCAGCTCAGGTGTGGGGAGGCTGAGCCACTGGGCTCTATAGAACACCTACTACACAAGGCCACTCTACCAACTCAAGGAGACATAGCAGCTCTACCCAATACATAGAGACAAACACAGGGAAGCAGCCATGATGCAGAGACAGGGAGGTATGAAAGAAATGGAAGAGAGCAGACTACTGGATATAGAGTTCAAAACCATGGTTATAAGGTTACTCAAGAATCTTCTAGAAACCTCCAAAAAAATGGAAAAGGACGAGTTAGAAATTAAGCATACACTGACTAAAATAAAGAATAATATACAGGGATTCGACAGTGGAGTGAAGGATTCTGAGAATCAAATCAACGATTTGAAATGTGAGGAAGCAAAAAACACCCAACCAGAGGAGCAAAAAGAAAAAAGAATCCAAAAATGTGAGGATGGTGTAAGAAGCCTCTGGGACAACTTCAAGCGTACCAACATTCACATTGTGGGGGTGCCAAAGGAGGAAAGAGAGCAAGATATTGAGGACTTGTTTGAAGAAATACTGTCAGAAAACTTCTCCTACTTGGTGAAAGAAATAGACTTACAAGTCCAGGAAGTACAGAGAGTCCCAAACAAGAGGAACCCAAAGAGGACCACACCAAGACACATCGTAATTAAAATGCCAAGGGCTAAAGACAAAGAGAGAATCTTAAAAGCAGCAAGAGAAAAGCAGTTAGTTACCATACAACTGTCAGCTGATTTCTCAACAGAAACTATGCAGACCAGAAAGGAGTGGCAAGAAATATTCAAAGTGATGAATAGCAAGGATCTACAACCAAGATTACTCTACCCAGCAAAGCCATCATTTAGAATTGAAGGCTGATAAAGAGCTTCACAGACAAGAAAAAGCTAAAAGAGTTCATCACCACTAAACCAGTATATACGAAATGTTGAAGGGTATTCTTTCAAGAATCTTCAGTGAGCACCAAAGCCCCACTGGAACAAGCCCCACCCCATAAGATAAAAGATAAAGAAAAAGATAAAAAATATGAACAACAAAATGGCAACAAATACAGACCTTCAACAATTGAATCTAAAAATCAAAATAAAGGAATAAGAAATCTAATGAACAGAATAAACTGGTGAATAAAATAGAATCAGAGCTATGGAAATGGAACAGACTGACGATTCTCAGAGGGAAGGCAGGGGTGGGAAGAGTTAAACAAAGATCTTATATGCATATATACATTACTTATGGACACAGACAATAGGGTGGCAAAGGCCTGGGGTGGGATGGGAACCAGGTGGAGGGGACAATGGGGGAAAAAGAGAGGGATATTCATAATAATCTCAACCATAAAGATTTTTTTTAAAAAAAAGAAAAAAATCATACATAGATACTATATAATAAAGCTGACATCTCAAGTCATTGGAGAAAATACAGATCACTAAATAAATGGTATTGGGACAAATGGGTAGCCATCTAGACAAAAATAAAGTTGAATTTATTCCTCAGGCCTCACTGAGTTAACTTTTTAAAAAATCTCAAAATTACTAAAAAAAATAATTTTAAAAAATTTATATTGTAGCATGAAAGTGTTCCCATCATCCCAAATCCAGAAGCCATAAAAGGTTAATGAGTTCAACTATTAAAAAAAACTCTGATGGAGAAACCAAGATGGCGGCAAAGGTAAACACCTAAACTGCTGCCTCGCACAACAATTTCAAAACTACAACTAAAAGACAAAACGTCTATCACCCAGAACCATGGGAAAGCTGGCTGAGTGTAAGTTCTACAACTAGAAGGAAAGAGAAAAGAGCACAAGCACTGAAAAGCTGAGGTATGGAGGCACGCGAATCGGGCTGGTGGTGGGCGACTGGGCGTGCTGCTTTTTTTCAACCCGAAGGGAGACGAGCTCCCGATTACTCTGAAATCCAGTTTCTGGGGAGACGGGGGGGACCCAAACTCCTACAGGAGAAGTTGGACTGTCGGCCATCGGGTCGGAAAGTGAGGGTGACTTTCTTGCAGAGGTGCGCCCAGCAATCATTGTTTACTGCGCTGGGGCACGAGGACTTGGAAATGCGGAAAGGCAGAGAAGGCTGACTGGCAGCCATCGCTGTTTGCCACGCCCTAGCCTAGCGACGCCCTGAGACCCCGCCCCGCACAATCTACAAACACACCCAAGCTCCACACAGCGGCTTTTGCATATAAATGGCCTGCCCTGTCGCAGCTTAACCAAACAAACTGCAGCTCCAGTCTGACAGCTCCAAAACCTCCAAACCCAAGCAAAGAGGAGAAAACTTTAGTTCTTGTTGTAGCTCCTGCTGGGTGGCCTCAGACAGTAGCTGACCTGCACCCCATTGGAGATCCAGACACTAGTGTATCTAGTGGTTTGTGTGAGATGACACCAGATTTCAACTACTCTCATCAGGGACACATTCAAGAGGCAGACTCAATGAGCACCAAAGCCCCACTGGAACAAGCCCCACCCCATAAGCGTGTCTCCAACACAGCAATTCTTCCGTTATAGACACAGCGGGTCCTCACAGCCAATTGGCCTGGAGGTCAATTCCTCCCAGTGACACCAACAACAATCAAGACTTAACTACAACAAGGCTGTATACACAGTCCACAAAGGTGATGCACCAAGAGTGTCCACCTCAGGTAACTGGGAGGCTGACTCATTGAACCATATAGGACAACTAGCACACAGAGCCACCCTACCAACTCAGGGAAGCAGCAAAAATGAGAGAACAAGGAAACAGATCACAAATGAAAGAAATGGAGGAAAACAAACGACTGGATATAGAGTTCAAAACCATGGTTATAAGGTTTTTCAAGAATTTCCTAGAAAAGGCTGATAAATTTAACGAGACCCTCGAGGATATGTAAAAGGACCAACTAGAAATTAAACATACACTGACTGAAATAAAAAATATTATACAGAGACCCAACAGCAGACTAGAGGAACCCAAGAATCAAGTCAAAGATTTGAAATACAAAGAAGCAAAGAACAATCAATCGGGAAAGCAAAAAGAAAAAAGAATCCAAAAAGTTGAAGATAGTGTAAGAAGCCTCTGGGACAACTTCAAACGTACCAACATCAGAATTATGGGGGTGCCAGAAAAAGAGAGAGAGCAAGACACTGAAAACCTATTTGAAGAAATAATGACCGAAAACTTCCCCCACCTGGTGAAAGAAATAGACTTACAAGTCCAGGAAGCGCACAGAACTCCAAACAAAAGAAATCCAAAGAGGACCATACCAAGACACATCATAATTAAAATGCCAAGAGCAAAAGACAAAGAGAGAATATTAAAAGCAGCAAGAGAAAAACAGTTAGTTACCTACAAGGGAGCACCCATATGATTATCAGCTGATTTCTCAACAGAAACTATGCAGGCCAGATGGGAATGGCAAGAAATATTCAAAGTGATGAACAGCAAGAACCTACAACCAAGATTACTCTACCCAGCAAAGCTATCATTCAGAATTGAAGGTCAAATAAAGAACTTCACAGATAAGAAAAAGCTAAAGGAGTCCATCAATGCCAAACCAGTATTATATAAAATGCTGAAGGGTATTCTTTAA
The DNA here is from genome assembly GCF_951640355.1 of Cnephaeus nilssonii. NCBI lineage: Eukaryota > Metazoa > Chordata > Mammalia > Chiroptera > Vespertilionidae > Cnephaeus > Cnephaeus nilssonii. The sequence goes on along the minus strand of NC_137084.1, from coordinate 37,355,869 downwards.
GAAGAGGAAGAAGAAGAAAAAGGTAAAGATAAAAATTATGAACAACAAATACATATCTATCAACAAGTGAATCTAAAAATCCAAGTGAATTAAAAATCTGAGGAACAGAATAAACTGGTGCATATAATAGAATCAGGCACATAGAATGGGAGTGGATTGATAATTCTCAGGGGGAAAAGGGTGTGGAGGGTACGGGAAGAGACTGGACAAAAATCGTACACCTATGGATGAGGACAGTGCGGGGGAGGTAAGGGCAGAGGGTGGAGTGGGAATTTGGTGGAGGGGAGCTATGGGGGGGAAAAAAGGAGAAACAATTGTAATAATCTGAACAATAAAGATTTATTAAATTAAAAAAAAAACTCTGATGTTAAAAAAAAACATACATAAATGGAGTCAAAGAACAAATGATAAACTGCAAAAAAAAAAAAAAAAAACCACACAAACAAACAAAAAAAAACAACAATGTTAATTGAAGGCCAGTGATCCAATAGAAAATGAGCAAAGGACATGAATTAAAAGATATGTAATGAATTTTAAACATATGAAACAAAATATCCAAAGTTTGATAATGCATTCTTACGGTAAGATTAAGGAAACAGGCATTTAAAACATTAGTGGTGTGAGTGTATATTGACATAAGTTTTACAAAACAATCTTAAAGTATTGCAATTAATTAAATAAATATATATTTAATACAGATTGACTAGCACAAAATGTGCAAAATGACATGTACAAAGCTATACATCACAGCAATGTTTGTAGCAGCAAAAGATTAGAAACCACTCAAGTGGCCATCAATAGGGGGCTAGAAATATAAATTATGTAACATCCATCAAATAGAACATTATGCAGCTAAATAAATAAAAATAAAGAAGCTCTATATGTTCCAATATGGAAAGATCTCCAAAATCTACTTTTAAATGAAAAAAATAAGGTGCAAAACAACATGTATATTTTGCTACTTTTTTTGTAAAAACAAGAATCTATATTTGTATTTGCTTTTATATACATAATCTCTACAAAAAACATATAAGAAATTAGGAGGAAATCAGGATAGATGAAGGTCAAGAAGGGGAGGGATGCTGGCTGGTGTGGCTCAGAGATTGACCATCTATCTATGAACCAGGGGGTCACAGTTCGATTCCTGGTCAGGCACATGCTGAGGTTGTGGGCTCTATCCCCAGTTGTGGGTGTGCAAGAGGCAGCTGATCAATGATTCTCTCTCATCATTCATGTTTCTATCTCTCTCCCTTCTGCCTTCCTCTCTGAAATCAATTTAAAAATGTTTTTTAAAAAAAGAATGGGAGGGAGGTTTCAGTGATTATCTCTTTATAGCTTTTAGCTATTGAACCATCTGACTATATTGCCATAGAAGGAGGAGAAGAAAACTGAAGTGGAGGTTGTTTCTATTGTGTTTTTATTATTACCACCTGAGGAACCTAAAATCAAATGAAGTCTAGATCCCAACCAATTTTTAGGATCATGCTAATTTTCAATGTGCGCTTTGTTTGTAGCTCATTTTCAGCTATTGAATATAACTGAACTTCTCCTGCTGCCTTAGAATTGTTGACACCTGATGATGGTGAGTTATCATCCTGGACCAATTTACACCAAACAGGCAACAGATAACATCTTTTAAATTCTTGTGGCAACACTGGTAACTACTGCCTAAAGCCTGTGGGAAGATAATCGGCAATCAAAAGACACACACACACACACATACTCTTTGGTCAGTCATTAAAATCATCAGACAAGATTACTGATGATAGAGGTGTTTTAACCCTTTTAAATTAGCTCATAGAGCCTATTAATAACATAAGATGTGACGTGTGGTACCTTGCAATTACCTGTTGATCCATTTTGCTCTTTCATTTAATCATAGGTCAACACAAGCCAGTTTATCAATTACTTCTTATTTCTAAAATATTGTTCATGTCAGTGTTTAAGAAAAAAAAAGGAAAAGAAAAAATACAGCTTATATCAAAAACTGGGCAGCTTGTGTGATAGAAACAGGGAATTTATAATTATGTAAATACATGTGTAGAAGAAAAAAATCCCATAACACCAAAGGGGTAATGATTAAGTTTCTTCAATGAACAGGTATTGCACGTATAATTAGGAAAAGAGATTTTTAAAATGTAAACGACAAAAGATTTTTAAAAATGTAAAAATGAGTGTGTAGACAGACATGGATGTTAGCTATGATCCTGTCGTTTATTAGCCTTTTGTAACCTGAGCTTCCTCATATGTAAACTGAGGGTAATCACATGGGCTCTGCAGGGCTCTAGCGAGTTGTGGATGAGACTATTTGTGTGACGTGCTGAGTGCAGGCTCTGGTGCAGAATGGGCAAGTAAAAGGGATTCTCATTTCCCACCAACCCAATAGAGGCAGGACCTGTAGAAGCCAAGTCAGGCTGGTGCCATATTTTCTGAGTTCCTCTGTTCAGGTACTTGCACAGGTACTTGCCTCTGGTTGTTGGAAGCCTGGAATTTTTGGAGATAGGCTCTCTCTGTCCGGATCCCAGAAGGATGTTTCCTGTATTATGCTAGTGAGAAGGTTTCAGTGCCAGAAATCCAAATGGCTCTAAAGATAAGTAATGAAAAGAACTAAAAGCTTACAAAATGATTGAAATAACTACAGGGGTGAGCGCTAGGCTGGGCCTTCAGGGACGATTCCCAGAAGACACCAGACCTAACCTACCAGGAAAGCCACTATTTCTGCACAACATAGGCAAACCTTAAGACCTCTCTGAGTAGCTGTGAATTCAGACATCTGAGCTTGAACAATCACTTATTATTTATGTAACCTTGTACAAGGTACTTAACCTCTCAAGAATCAAGATATGAAGAAGTTACCAACAACTGCTTCTCAATACCTATAAACTGGATGATAGACTTACCTCCACAGTGTTTCTTATAAGCAAAACAAAGCCAAAACCATTTGGAAAATAGCCTCTGCTTCACTCCCATTTCTCAAATTGCACATGAAAACATTTCACTGGCACAATGTAAATTATATCCAGGACCCTAGCTGCAAGGGAGTCTGAAACTACTGTTTATGCTGCTTTTATTAGCTTGTCAGGCTATGCAGTGCAGAAAGGCATACTAGAAGGACTTGGAAGTCAGTGCTGACTACCAAACAAACAAATCCCCGGCCCTGCGTGGGGTGCATGCAGGAGGCAACCAATCCATGTGTCTCTCTCACATTGATGTTTCTGTCTCTCCATCTCCCTTCCATTCTCTCTAAAAATCAATGGGAAAAAATATCCTCTGGTGAGGATTAACAAAGAACACACACACACACACACACACACACACACACACACACAAAGGTAAAATGCATAGAATGTCTAATGCAAACTAAAATATTGAAAGGAGATTCTGACAACTGGCCAAGGGCTTGGGCTTAAATTAGTAATTAATTCAAGGAAATTAAACAAACTTGGAGGATACCATTCTGAAGGGCCACTCTAGCCCCAGAGCTCTGATGGTGTCAGTCAGTGCTGGCTCTGGCCTGCAGGGCATCCTGACTTCTCCCTTCCCCCAATCCCATCCCCAATCTTCCCCTCCCTCCACAGGTGTTGATACTAAGGGATCCCTAATAAACATCTGACACACTAAACTTCATCTCAGAGTTTGTTTGGGGAACCCCCAACCTACAACACAAGACAACTCCAGAGAAAAGGACATTTGTGGAGTAAAGGACAATTCATCATATTTTACTACACCATGCAGCTATCAACAGTGTTTACATAACTATAACAATGTAAAACATATTGATCAAACCAAAACTACCATGTCATTTTATCAGGAGGACAGGAGAATGGGGAGATGTATATGTATCCTGGAGGTATAGGAGGAAAGTAAAATAAATCCTCAACTTCTATAGCAAGAAATAAAGAAATAATACCTAAGATGAAAAATCAGCCTGGCTGGCATGCCTCAGTGGTTGAGCAACGACTTATGAGCCAGGAGGTCATGGTTCGATTCAGGACAGGGCACATGCCCAGGTTGCAGGCTTGATCCCGTGTGGGATGTGTGGGAGGCAGCCGATCAATGATTCTCTCTCATCATTGATGTTTCTATCTCTCTCTCCCCCTCTTTCTTCCTCTCTGAAATCAATAAAAATAAATAAGTTTTTAAAATCTGTACAAATCAGGTAAGCCACAGTGATGGGCTGAAGTCATGCAATTCCCCAGCTCTCATTAGAGGTGCCTCCAAATGCCAAAACTAAAACAAAGAGGCGGCACACAAAGCCAGGAAGCTTTTAGAAAGTCTTACAAGATCTTGGTTAAAGGTTTCTTTGTTTTGGTTCTCAGTTGTAACATCACTGAGAACAGTAACATTATGGGAAAGTGAAGCAACGGGATTCAAACAGCCGCCTGGTCCGTGACTGCCCACAGAGGTAGGGATGGTATTGGCTGTCCCAGAGGCCAGAAGTTACCAAGGACAGAGCAAGAGATCGGGATTCAAGAATTTGAACCAAGATGGAAAGTAACACAGTTTGATCCAGGGATGCCCTTGGCCCAGCTCTGGGATGAGCAATCAAGGTATCGAAACCAGGCTCTCAGCAATTAATCCTGCTGTTCCGAGGTTGCTACAACTGTCCAGCCTGCGCAGCTCAAGTTAAAGGTCAGACCCTAGAATAAACCTTTCGGAAATTGAGATCATTATGACCCCAGCCAGGGCAGAAGTGTTCAGGGCCTGCCCCACCCCAGAGGAAACAGCAGGGTCAGGGAAAGGAAGGAAGGAACCTCAAGATCCAGGGATTTTCATGTGCCCAGCCTGCCCCACCTCCTCAGAATTAGTATGAGTGAAGGAAGTTCCAAACAGCTGGCGGGTGCCCCACAGGTGAATGTAAGCCTATGAGCATGGACATACATGCCACCCCACACACTTTAGCCTGGCTAAAAGCCAAGTCCATGTAGTGAACGGAGGTGTAGACTGTGCACCCCTAAGGCCTAGGAGACTCCTTGACAACTCTTCTTCCCCACCCCTAATCCAACCCATCACCAGGGTGTACAGTCTGGCCTCTGAAGCAACACTAGAATCTTGTCCCTTCCCTCTAATTCCACCACCACCCCTACTGCTTCTTAAATGCCCAGAACAGTGTCTGGCACATAATTGGGACTCAATAAATATTTGATGGAAAAATGAACAGAAGAATAAATAAAAACACTATTGTTTTTAGGTGTCAGCCAGAAGACTGGACCATGCTGACCTACTGGACTACCTCCAGCAGGCCAGAGCTGACGGAGAGGCAAGCTAGCTCAGAAATGGTCATAGGAATGATGAGGCCCTGAAGTAACAGAGGCCAGTTGGTAGAACTTAACCATCAGATGCCAGGAGGCCATAATTACCTCAAAGCCTTACAAGGTTGGAAAGACAGACGAGGGTGCTTGACCAGCAGGGAGCTGTGAAAATGGTCAATAGGACATAATGTCCCTTAGGAGCAAAACATATCGCCAACAAGGGAGCCGCTTAACTTCCACAACCAGAGTTGAGTAGCAGAGGGTGGCCGCCTCAATAGAGAGCATGATCAGTTCCCAGAGCTGCGCCAATATTTAGATCCAGACCCACTGACTAAAGGGAAGACCAGTCCCCAAGACCTAGTGACAACTATTAACTATATTGATTCCTGTAGGAATCCAGGAATGACCTATGGCTACCACCACTTACCCAGGTGACTGTACGCTGTGGAAAGGGGAATGCCCAGGTGTTTCAAGGACTACTGGGCAAAAGGTATGATCTACTATTAACATACAAAGACCCAAAGTGTCATCATGACCCCCGCCCCATTGGAGTAGGACTCCTGGGGCTAGATAAATAGAGTCCTGGCTAAAGCTCAGCCTCAGTCCCCTGGGTCCACAGATCCGTCCAATTGGTCATTTCCCCAATCCCCATGTGTATAATTGGAATTGATATACTGGCAATTAGAGTAACCTCAACACTGAGTCCCTAGCCTGGAGATCTGAGCAATCATCGTGGGGAAAAACAAGCAGAAGTCTCTGAAATTGCTCCTCACCCCCACCTAGCCAAGATATTAAATTAAAAAATAATCACAACTTGTGGGGGCTGGAGGCTGGGAGAGATTAATGCCACCAAAAGACCTAAAGGACACAGGGATGGTGGATTATATCTCCATTTAATTCTCCAGTCTGGCCCCTGGAAAGCCAGATGAATCCTGGAGAATAGCATAGGCCAAGGAGTAGCCCTAACTGTTGTGCTGGATGTGCTATCATTGCTAGAGCAGACCACTCAGACCTCAGTTACACGGTATGTGGCCACTGAGTTGGTAAATGCATTCTTTTCTATTCCAATGGAACAGGAGAATCAGAAACAGTTCACACTCATGTGGAACAGACAATAATATTCATTTACTGTTTTCCCCAAAGCTACATTAACTCTTTTTCCCTCAGTGGTAGTACTGTCTAAAGAGATCCGGACCATCTGGACTTCGCATAGAGCATTACAGACCCGTTACATCATGGTGATTGAGTGGGAAAAGCAAGAGGTGGGTAGTTGATTGAAAACCTTGGTAAGACACATGTGCTCCAGAAGGTGGGTATAAACCCAGTGATTTGCTACCCTGGAGCAGAAGAAAGTTCTACAAGAAATTTAAGCTGCTAAGCAAATATTTTATCATTTGGGTCATATGATCCAGTGGACTCTATAGTGTTGGAAGGGCCAGTGATGAGTAAAGAAGCAATGTAGAGCTCACTGCAAACCCCAATGAAAGAATCACAAAGCAGGCCCCGAGGCTTCTGGAGCAAAGCCATGCCATCTGCACCTTTTGAGAAAGTCCCTGGCATGTGGCTGGGCCCTGGCTTAAATGAAACGCTATCCCTGGCCAGTGTGGCTCAACTGGTTGGAGCGTCGTCCCATATACCAAAGGTGGTGGGTTCAATTCCTGGTCAGGACACATACCCAGTTGTGGGTTCGATCCCCAGTTGGGGTACATGAGGGAGGCAACCAATCAATGTTTCTCTCTCATCGATGTTTCTCTCTCTCTCCCCTTCCTCTCTCTAAGATCAATTTTTTAAAAAATGAAATAAAAATAAATGAAATGCTAGACCATGAGCATCAAGTGACAGTACATCAGGAACTTCCCGTTATAAACTGGACTCTGTCAGACCTGCCAAGTCATAAAGCCAGGTGCAGCCAGCAGTATTTCATTGTAAGATGGAAATGGTAACTGAGCTTGGTTTGCTAATGGGTCACCTTGGTGGGTGGAAGCTGAAAATGGACAGTGGCTGCCTGACAGTTACATTCAGGAGCTGCCTTGAAAGACAGTAGGAAGCCAGGGAAAGCAAGAGAAAAATCTTCCCAAGTGAGCAGAGCGGCAGGTGGTGCACCTGGTTATGGAAGGAGAGCTATATGCAGGAGAATATATACACATTCCTGGGCAGTGGCCAGTGGTCGAGCTGGCTGGTCAGAGGACTGGAAAGGAAAAGTCTGGAAGACCAAGGACAAAAAGGTCTGGGTAGAGGCATATGGATGGTCATTTTAGGAGTAGGCACCAAGTATGAAAGGCTTTTGTATCACACATTAGTACCTACCACAAAGCATCTATCATAGAAGAAAACTGAACAAACAAGTAGGTTAAATGACTCAGCCACTCTGTCATTGGCCATCCTGGAACTGGCTTACTAGGCACATCAAGGAGTTGGTCACAGTGGCAGAGATGGAGGCTATGCATAGGCCCAACAGCATGGCCTCCATGTACCATCGCTATTCTAGCTACTGCCGCCTCTGAATGTCCAATCTGCCAGCAAACGAGACCAATGCTGAGTCCCAGATATGAGGAGACCAACCAGCCACTTGATGGCAAATCAATTATATCAGACCCTTTCCACCCTGAGAGAGCCAGCCGTTCATCTTCACAGGAACAGAGCTCTATTCTGGGAACAGGTTAGTGAGTCTTTTCTGCCCACAGAACCTGAGACAGCACCAATATCCAGAAGTTCAGACCGGATCATCAGATATGGAATTCCATCCAGCATGGCTTCCAACCAGCGCGCGTCCATTTCACAGGGAAGGAAGTTAGGGAGTGGGCCCATGATATTAGGATCTACTGGTTATCTACATACTGCACCATTCGGAAACTGCCAACCTCAAAGAGCACTGGAATGGCCTACTGAAGGCACAACGGAAGCACTGGCTTCAATAATCTGAGGCAATAATATGCAAGGATGGTGGAGTGTCATCCTTCAGGATCTAATGCATGAAATCAGAGACCTGTATGTGGTACTGTGTGTCCCTAAGGAGGAACACATAGGTCCCAAAACCGAGAAGCAGGAACGGCCACAGTCTCAATCACTTCCAAAGACCCACTGAGGGAGACTGTGCTTCCTGGTCCTTCCACTCCGGGTTCTGCAGGGTCGGAAGTGCTGGCCCCCAAAGGGCACTTTCTTGCGAGGGAACACAGAAATACGTTCTGTAGGTCCCAGTACCTGCTACCAGGACAGTTCGGACTACTTGTGTCTAAGGACCAGCAGACCAAAAAAAGAGTCCCCATCTTGGCAAAGACCATTAAACCTGAACAGCAGAAGGTGGCAGGGCTGCCTTTAAGCCTCGGGGGTGGGTAAAACACATGTGAAACCCCTGGCTTCTTAGCCAAATAACTGATTCCAAGTCTAGGACAGAAAATGTACAAGAGGAGCCTACAGCATCTTGAAATACCAGAAAGCAACCACTAGTCCTCCAGGAGCCGACTTAAAGAGGCTCCCAACAGCCAAATAGAAACAATAATAATAATAAATGCAATGGGATGAAACCATCCACTACTTTTAAACCCGAGTTCATCATCATATTTTTTTTAAATGCCACCTTCTAAGGATATCAGGGAGCCAAATCCAGTTCGTTATCCTAAAAGTTGAATAAATAAAATTTCACACGTATCCTGCTTTTCCTATACAAACTCTGAGATCAAATAGATGAGGGGCAGCATTTCCTAATAAAATTACTTCATCTAATAAATTAAAACAAAATGATAGGTTAGAATATCTCTATGTTGCATTGCCCCCACCCAAGTGAATTACTTATAGGATGTAGGCATTGAGCATCAATGGCTGCTAACATCAAAAAAGTAAACACCAGACATGATGTGCCTCCTGATAAATGAGCACACAACCACCTAGAGTTCATCAAACCTGAGGCAGATCAGGTCTCTGGATCTAGCTGCTGATTTGCAGAAAATGCAGAGATGATGGAGCACAGTAAACTGCACCCTAGCATAAAATTAGCAAAATCCAGACTGGAAAACTACAGATCAATGGCCCAGGTTCTTCAACAGATAAACTGTAAAAAAAAAAAAAAAAAAAAAAAGGCTGTGTGTATAGAAGGGGCCCTTTAGATTAAACAAAACTTAAAAGCCATATCAAGTTTTTAAAAAGTGAGGCTGAAAACTATAGTGTCTAAGGATCCACACTTGGGTAATAAAACAATAAAGAAACTTGCCCTGGCCAGGTTTTCTCAGGGGTTAGAGCGTCAGCCCTCAGACTGAAAGGTTGCGGGTTTGAGTCCAGTCCAGGGCATGTACCTCAATTGCAGGTTCGATCCCTGGCCTGGTCAGGGCATGTGCGGGAGGCAACCAATCGATGTGTCACTGTCATATCAATGTTTCTTTCTCTCTCTGTCTCTCCCTTCCTTCCACTCCCTCTAAAAATCAATGGAAAAAAATATCCTTGGGGGAGGATTAACAAAAACAAACAATAAAGAAACTCAAGTAAGTGATTATTACTATAATGTTAAGAAGTTGAATGGAGGGAGGTAGCTGGGACTGGGATGGGGAGCAGGGGAACATGGAGGAGTTCTGGGGAGACTGGTAAAGCTCTATTCTTGCCATGGGTAGTGCTCCCTCTCTGTCTCGGACTCCTCTCTAGCACTAGACTTCCTATAATCTTCACTATCTAGCACTTTCATAGCTCCATCCATGCCTTTACTCATGCTGTTCTCTCTACATGCAATCTCCACTCCTGACATTCCTCTACCCTAAGTACCTTCCCTGGTATCTCACTCCCCCACAGAACTTGCCTCTCAGCTCCTTAAGGACAAGAGGTCTGGGTCTCAAGTTAGGAACCAGAACAGGGCTTAATACGATAGGTTAATTATAACCACTACCATTTATTGAGCACTTAGTATATACCTTACACCAGGTGTCCTCAAACTACGGCCCGTGGGCCACATGCGGGTGTTTTTGCCGTTTTGTTTTTTTTACTTCAAAATAAGATACGTGCAGTGTGCATAGAAATTTGTTCATAGTTTTTTTTAAACTACAGTCCGGCCCTCCAACTGTCTGAGGGACAGTGAACTGGCCCCCCGTTTAAAAAGTTTGAGGACCCCTGCCTTACACTATTGCAAGCATACAGGTAGAGCCATTTAGTCCTCACAACAACCCTATGATGCAGGCGCTATTATCATTCCCATTTTATAGATGAGTAAACTGACATTTGGGAAAGTTATGTAGCTTGCTCTAGATGACAATAGCAGAGCAAGGATTCAGCCTAAGAACTTTGGCTCCATAGTCTTAACCACTGCCAATGAATTAATTTATTCCAGATACTTTTGGGTACCTACCATGTGCCAGTTACTACTTAATGAACAAAGCAGATCATGTCCCTCCCTTATAAAATACACATTTAGAATTAGCAAATAATGAGTATAATGATTGTGTTAGGAAGGAAAATAAAACAGAATGAGGGGGTAAAAAGTGACTGACCTGTTGGTATTTTAGAGCAGTCAGGGTAGGTCTCTCTGCTGACATCTGAGCAGAGACCTGCATCAAATAAGGAAGTAGTGGTCAATGGAAAAGCCACAGCCTAGAGTGACAGTTCTAGTAACTGCAAACTGCTTATGAAATAGTGTGGCCTTGGGCAAGTGATTAAATCTTTTGCTTTCCTCACCTGTAAACCAGGGATAATCTACACTTGCCTGGCAGGGTTGTGAGGAAAAGAGGTATATGTGTAAAGCATGACTTAAGGGCGCCTCTGGCCTAGGCCCATAAGAGCCATACATAGATGATGTCCATGCTGCCCTTCTCGCCCAACCAGAAATCCCCTTCCTGCTCCAGAAGCTCCACTTCCAAAAAACCTGAATCCCCTTGTCCTTCAGTTAGGCAGCTGTAGTGCAGCCCACTAACGCCCCCTGCCGGCAGGATGCTGCACTGCAGCTGTTCTAGGAGCCTCCAGTCCCCTTGGTCATCTCTTCAAAAAGCTTTATCAGGGCACTCACCACCTGTCAGACACCAGGGATGAAATGAACAAGAGACCCTCTCTGCCCTCTAGGTGCTCAGGCTAGGAAGTGGGCCCAACATGAAAGCAGCAATGAAAAATGAAGGAAATGCCAACATCTAAGAAAGTCTAGGAGCACAATGAGGGAATGATTAACAGTGCCCAGCAGGAATTAAGGAAGTCTGTATGATGGGTGACTCCTAAAGTACACCTTGAACAATGAACGGGAAGTGGGCACGAGGGGAGGCATTCTGGGCAGAGGGAACAGTACATGCTGAGATCAGGGAAATGTAAGAGGATATTGGTTTGAGGTGTTCTACCTGATCAATGCCTCCATAAAGCAGCTTGGTTGAAGAGCTGGTTCCCACGACTCTCATAAAGCTACACCTGCAATCCCAGGAAAAGTAAGCCCGTCTCAAGAAAAAGCTTTTTTCCTGAGGGTAGACAGGATCTCAAGTGTCCTGTGTTCCCACGCCTGGTCTTCCCTACCCTTCAAGAAATGGCCCATCCTATCTCAGTCAGGTGATGATCTTTGCAACCTTGGCCAGGTCTTTTCCCCTCTGTCTAGCCTCCTCCTCTGTAGAATAGAAAAATAACCCATGTGCATCCCTTTCAAATAACCATGCGGCACAGGACGCGGCCCCCAGTTCAACAGAGGAAAACCAAGAACTCACACGGAGGTTGCTGAGAAGCCCCGTGGGAACTTCCCGCTGGCTGCCCTCTCCGCACCTACCTGCTGGGAGCAGAGGCCACCGGGGTCTGCTGCTGCACCACCTGAGGGAGCTTGGCAGCCTGGGACAGAACCAGAAAAGCCACGTGCAGAATTCAGAAGAACGCACGCACAGAAAGATGCCCTTTCTTTCCTTCTCGGTTGTTAATTTCAAAACAACCCGATGACAGGAAAGCCTTTGTCACAGTGGGCTCGCGTGGCACCCGAGAGACCTCCATGCTGATGCTGACCACCCTCCTAATCTGCAGTCACGTGTAATTTGGTCTCTACTTGAGTTTACATGAGAGGACGAAGGATGAAATGGCACATTCTAGCCTTTCAAAAAAAATAAATAAATAACCATGTGAGCTAACAGCTGTGAAAGCTCCAAGTGCTGCAGCGGGAAGGACCCAGGGGCATCCTGGGCGGCCCACAGCCCTGAGCCAGCTAGCCAGCGGGGAGCGGGGAGAGAAGCGATGCTGCAGCCCGGTCCTCAGACAGACCACACTGCACCCTCCACCGCCCACTGCTCATAAACCCCCATAAAAATCAGGAACCATGCAGTTTTGTTTCAGGTGTTTTATTAAGTGGGCCAAACTGTAGCTGGTTTCTAAGTTGCAAAACAACATAAATTTAACAATAATATAGCCAGTTAGACTGTGACAAGCTTTTTCTTTCCTTAAAAAAAGAAAAAAAGAAGGACTTAAAACACACAACGAAGGGTTAAATAAATAATATGGGGGGAAAGGAAAACCTGTTAAAACATGCTTGTTTACTTCTGCGCAACTGCGTGCCAAGAGGAAACGTGATTTTCTGCATAATGATACATCTTAGCATGTCTTCTTCCCAAATAATACTGACAAAAAAAGAAAAGAAAAGATGTGGACTGACTTGTCAGTGCTTGAAGAGGCACTACTAAAAATCCCTTTGATTGGAGCTTCGGGCTTCCACTCAGCACACCTGTGTGGCCCAGGAAAGCCAAATATCGATAATAATGTTAATATAGAAAACATTAGTTAAAAACGATGTGGAACGGCCTCACTGACGCAGCAGGGCAGGAAGCGGAACTGCCCTGCACGCGGTGCCAGCCTCAGTCCAGGGAGGCCGCAGGCTCCCAGCACGCGGCCACAGCGAGGGAGGGCACCAGCTTCAAAATAAGCGGCACCAACCTCGTCTCCCTCTCCCTATCACTCTTTCACATGAAAGTGTGTAAAAAGCAAATCAGCAAATAAACTCTAAAATAGATTATTTATTCCAAAAATCCTCTAGTTTTCTTTTTACAGTGAGTGTACATCTCCTCTCCGTCTCCTGCACAACTCGCTTAAGTCCTTGGGGAAGACGGGTCAGAGCTGCAGGGTGAGTCTTTCTCAGTCCTGTTGCTAGCTGGTGCTGAGAGGTCAGATGTCGATGCCCTTGACCAGGGACGTCTCTAGCGTGATATTGAACTCCTGCAATGTCTGCAGCACGCGGATCAAGGAATTGACAAGTGTGTGGTCTTTGATCAGCGCCACATCCTCATACATGTGTGCGGTGATGGGGCAGTCGGCCAACAGGGCAATCCAGTGGTGTAGGAGGTGATCTCTGGCAGGGCAGGGTCAGTCCAGGTGGGTCAGAAGGGAAAGAAAGGGAGACGGTTAGTGCAAGGCCAAGGGGAAACCTTGAACAAAGTCTGAAGCTGGAGAAGTGGATAGTTCCCCACAGCCCCTTTTTTTCTCCAATAGGGCTTGGGAAGAGACCTTACACAGCAATAAAAGGCTCCTACTGAGGGCTGCCCTGCCCCAGGACACCAACCCAACCTGACCTAAATCAACCCTGACATCTGCCACTGGGCCTCTTCCTCTCTAGATAACCCCACCACCAACCAGACACCAAGTCCAGTCAGCACCACTTCATCCATCTCAACAGCCAGTCTCTAACCAACAGCCAGTCGATCCTTCCTCCCCGCAGCTACCACCACCAGGAGTAATAACGAGAGCTAACATCCACATAGAGCTTAGCATGTACCAAGCACTGTTATAAGATATTTAACCGTCATTGCAACCCTATGATCTATAATAATAAAAGCGTAATATGCAAATTGACCGAACGGCTGAACAGTGGAATGACCATCCAGACGACTTTCAGACAACCTTCCAGATGAAGCTGGGGCTGCAAAGGCCTACTCTTGCATGAACTTTGTGCATCGGCCCTCTAGTATGATATAATGCCATTAGTGCTATTATAATCCCCACTTTATAGAAGAAGAAATTGAGGAGCATAGAGGTTAAGTAGCTTCTCCAAGATCACACGGTTAGTAAGTGGCTAATGTGGGATGTGAACCTAATGAATCTGGTTCCAGACTCTGTTTTTTACCACCACACAAACTCCCTCCCTTTTGTGCCTGAACAAACTATTGCCTTAGGTTTATTAGAGCTTCATGCTCTCACCTGACCTACTGGACTAGCCCCTAACGATCTTGCCCAATCTTATGCACACCATCCATGATATCAAATTAGTATCATTTCAGTCCCCTGGTTAAACAACTCTATCCTAATAGGGAAGGATCCTCTGTCCCAGGTCCTTAGCGCTTCCTCCCTGAAACCTTCTCTGATCTTTCTCCTCTATATTTCCAGCATACCGTATAATATAAAAGTGTACCTCTTTTTTGGGCTCTCACAACCTTCTGCCTTGTACTGTATTTAATTGGGACAAGTAAACTTCTACATGGTAGGGGCCATGTTTCATTCAGCTCTATTCACACCTTCTCTATTCCCGCCATCACAAGGCCTGGCACATTCATATGTTTATTGAAGGAATGACTATATATATTCTTTTAAATTTCTCCAGTGAGGTGGTTTTATTCCTTCCATCAACATGTGGCTCTTGGCCTGGCTGGTATGGCTCATTGGTTGGGCTTTGACTTATAAACCAGGAGATCAAAGTTCGATCCCTGTCAGGGCACATGACCGGGTTGTGCGCTTGATTCCCAGTAGGGGGAGGGGGCGGGTTTGCAGGAGGCAGCCAACTGATCAATGATTCTCTCTCACATTGATATTTCTATCTCTCCCTCTCCCTTCCTCTCTGAATATATATATATATATATATATACTAGAGGCCCAGTGCACGAAATTCGTGCACGGAGGGGGGTTGTCCCTCAGCCCAGCCTGTACCCTCTCCAATCTGGGACCCCTCAAGGGATGTCCGACTGCCCGTTTAGGCCCGATCCCTGGGATCGGGCCTAAACGGGCAGTCGGACATCCCTCTCACAATCCAGGACTGCTGGCTCCCAACTGCTTGCCTGCCTGCCTTCCTGATTGCCCCTAACCGCTTCTGCCTGCCAGCCTGATCACCCCCTAACCACTCTGCTGCCAGCCTGTTTGCCCCCAACTTCCCTCCTCTGCCGGCCTGGTTACCCCTAACTGCCCTCTCCTGCAGGGTTGATCACCTCCAACTGCCCTCCCTTGCAGGCCGGGTGCCTCCCAACTGCCCTCTCCTGCTGGCCATCTTGTGGTGGCCATCTTGTGTCCACATGGGGGCAGGATCTTTGACCACATGGGGGCAGCTATATTGTGTGTTGCAGTGATGATCAATCTGCATAGTACTCTTTTATTAGATAGGACAGAGGCCTGGTACAGGGGTGGGGGCCAGCTGGTTTGCCCTGAAGGGTGTCCCTGATCAGGGTGGGGTTCCCTTGGGGCATGGGGCGGCCTGAGCGAGGGGCCTGTGGTGGTTTGCAGGCGGGCCACGCCCCCTGGCAACGCAAGCAGAGGCCCTGGTATCTGGAATTTATTTTCCTTCTACAATTGAAACTTTGTAGCCTGGAGCAGAGCCAAGCCTGGGGCTCCCTCCGAGGCCCGCAGCCATTTGTGTTGGGGTTATAATTGAAACTTTGTTGCCTTAAGCGGGTGGGCCCAGCCAGGGTGTGCAGAAAGCTTTGCTTCCCCTGTTGCCGGCGGCAACCCTGGCCTGCACTCTCAAGCTCCATTCTGCCGCCATTTGTTTGAATTTGTTTACCTTCTATAATTGAAACTTTGTAGCTTGAGTGGAGGCTTAGGCCTGCAACGGCTGGCAGAAAGCTTGGCTTCCTCTGTTACCTAGGAAACCTTGCTCTCTGTGGCTGTAGCCATCTTGGTTTGGGTTAATTTGCATACTCGCTCTGACTGGATGGTGGGTGTGGCTTGTGGGTGTGTCGGAGGTATGGTCAATTTGCATATTTGTCTATTATTAGATAGGATATGTATGTATGTATGTGTGTGTGTGTATATATATATATTCATAAATAGATATATATTCATAAATAGATATATATATATATTCATAAATAGATATATATATATATATATATATATATATGTGTGTGTGTTTTTTTTAATGTGGCTCTTCCTCCCCAGCTACACACTCTCTCACCCCCACTCCCACAGATCCCCACCCATATGCATGGTACATAAAGGAAATTAAGGGACTCTAGGAAGTCCTCTAAGGCCTCACCTACCCAAGAATGCCTGGTCATCAGCCACTCCCCACCCCTGCACCACACTAGGACTCCAGCACCACCTCCAAGGCTGGCTGCTATGTACTCTGGGCTGTCAGGCTGTAGTACCTGGCTCCCAAGCACACCAGCATCTGGAACTTGCCATCCTTGCCAATGTTCCGGGGAGTATTGTTGATTGCAGTGACAAATCGGCAGAAATTCCGAGCCCTTGTATGCCAATTTTCCTCAGGAACAACTTCATTCTGCTCCAAAGTCTCATAATAGGTTTGTGCTTTTTCTGTGAAGAGGAGAAAAGCTTGCCGATGACAAAGCCTCTTAAAGCCGACCTGTCTCTCACTGTCCTGCAGGCCACCAGCCATGGGCCTCTCAATGTTGATGTAAGTAACTTAATGAGAATAACATGAGTATTCTGATGTCTCTCATCACCTTTCAAAATGATTCCTATATTCCTTATCCTTATTTTTAAAATTTACGTTGCCCCTGATATAAAGATGCTACTTTCTCTAGTCTGAAGATTTCAAAAAAACTCTTGAAGGAGAAGCTCCTTGCATAAAAATTCTCTAAGTGGGCGCAACACCAGGCTTGGGCTGGCCTTCTAGATCTCCAAGGAAAGAGTGTGAGGACTCATGACTAAGCATCTGTACTATACAACAGATGCTTAGAGAGAATCTTCTCCATCCAGTTCTCAGGAGGTGAGGGGTGAAGATGGGGGGAACTTCTGTCATTACTTTTGGGGAAAGGCAGGGCAAACAACAGATCTGAGAGTTACCTGATTTGGCTTCTGTACCTCAGACCCCAGTGGTCAGCACCCACATTATGTTGGTGAGTCCCCATGTCTCTACATGCTTTCCCACCCACACATCCTAGTCCAACTCACCCAGGAAATCCCAAATGAAGACATTTTTGAAGAGACGGGGTGATTTAAATCCATGCTGGAAAGCCTGTTCCAGAGCCGAGACAAGGCCACATTCTCCACAAAGCAACAGCGTCAGACTGCCTCTCTAGTAAGGAAACGGGAGAGTGACAGGCTTGCCTCAAGCTGCCCTCCCACCCCTGCATCCCCAAATCCACAACCCACAGCTAAGAGGGCAGCAAAAGACAGGCAGGGACCTTGTCTGTTCCCCCAGCACCTGGCACAGTGCCTGACTCAGAACAGCTCTCAGTGAATAGCTATTGAGTGAATGAATAAATGAACAGATGATGAATGTGGGTTCCCACCAGGGAGACAAAGCCAATGTGGCCATTATTCAGGGAGACGGGCAAATCCTGAAGAAAATAGGAATACACACTGTTCACTAGAGGCCCCAGGACTCTGTTGGGCCATTAGTGCGTAAGGAAAACAGGGTAACCCAAGCAGAGGCCCCCAGAGGAAGAAGTCTGCTCAGTCTCAAACCGAGGCACACACTCTACACTCTAGGCTGTCCAAGCACATGGGCCAAGAACAGTATTATTCTCTCTTACTCAATGTAAGGCCCTGGGCTGGAGGACAGGAAGGCTTACCTCTTTCTCAGGCTTATGGAAGTGCTTCACGATGCCATTGACTGCCTCCCCAATGGACTCCTGGATCTGCCCAGTGTTCAGCTCTGATAAAAATCAAGCAGACACCCCTCACCAATCTCAGAGGCTAACAGTGCTTAGCTGCCTGAGCAGGAAACTGAGGACACTGTGAGGGCTCATGGGAGAGGCAGGGCAGCCTGAACTTGGGAAAAGTAGCTCTCACCCACCGAACTTTGCTGAGCTAGCTCTTCCTAAAATCTTGGGAAGAAAAGCAAAGTCAATACCTTCGAGTTCTGTCTCTAAGAGATGCTGATAAAGTTTATTTTCCATTTTACCCTGGAGCATTTGGCAACCAAAAGAGGGCCAAGACTTGGCTGTGAAGCCCTGGAACCAGGAAAGAGAAGACCTGACAGTAGACCCCTCACCTCTCTAAGATCATATACAAATAGTATGGAGGCCCCAGGCCAGCCTCCATAAGCTCTCCCCTCTCCTTCCAGGCCTCGAGGGAGAGTGTTAGGTGATAGAGGTGGTTCCTGAGGCAGCTCATAGGCTGGGATTTGGGCTAACATATCAGGGCTCCCAGAGATCTGCCCACATTTCCCAGGCTGGGTAGCATGAGGGCCCAGCCTCTCTTCCCACTTACTGGGCTTGTTGTTGGGTGAGATGGTAACAAGCCTGCGGATGACGCTGGGGGACTGCTGCAGGGGCGGAGTCCGACACGGCCTCTCGTCCACCTCAGGCTGGGATGTGAGCAGCTCTCCCACTAGGACCCGCTCCAGGCTTCCGTCGTCCATGCCCTTCCCCAGCCACCGGCCACAGGGGAACCTACAGGTCAGGCAATGGCCTGTCAGAGCTGCCAGCTCCTCCCATGCCCATCCCCTTACTGCTCAGAAAGAGCCATCAACAAAGCCATCTCTGAGGATCCCTCACGGGCCTGCTCATCCATCCCATGTGCACAATCGGGAAGTAATGGGTGGCCTGAAACCTGTCACAGCAATGTCACACATCTTCCCTTGGTAAACCCTCCTCCTATTTTTTTTCAGATGCATGAGGCAGAGCCAAACAGGAAGTTGCCCCAGCCTATTACAGCCTAAACAGCCTCCTTGAGAACTCCACATACCCAAGCATCAAACACAGCCCCTGGCGGTACCCTTGCCCCAGCATCTTAGAGCACAGCCAAGGGGACACTTACTTGTAGGTATGTCCTGTGATCTCATTCCTAACCATCACACACTCCACCAGCCATTTGGCATACAGCCCAGAGTTGTCATGGCCTATCTGCACAGTAGTGAGCTTCCCCAGGTTCTGGCACTATGAGAGAACAGCCAAATAGAGAAGATGAGGTAGGAAAAGGAAGTAGGGAAAAATAGTGACACTCCTTGGAGGCTGACATCTGACTGGCTGCCTGCAACCTGGCAGGGACAGAGCTCATGGTTCCACCTCACCATCTCAAGAGGGGCCAATGGCTGCTACTACAGAGAGAACAGGGCCCGGGAGCAGGCAGCTCTGGAAGTGGGATGGCAGTGAGGTCCAGAGGTCTCTGTGAACATTTGGGCCCAGCGGATGAAAGAACTCTTGGGAATTTCTCAGCACACTATGGACAGAAAGGTATGAGAGTTCAGATGGGTAAGTGCCTTCCAGCCAGATACTATTTAGAGAGGGCAGGCTCCCCGCTCCTTGGGTCAACCCTTGGCTCCAATCATCTCAGGACAGGTCAGCTGTGCTGATGCATAACACTGTATAGAGCAAGGCCTCCAAAAACCCCTGCAGAAAGCTCCAGAAAAGCAGCTGTTGCAAACTCAGATTTCCACTGAGCTTCGAGTTGTGGTTCCCGGAAAACACGTACCTCGAAGGTCATCTCTAACACGTTCCTGGGAATCTGCAGGATCTGTGTCTCACCCAATTCTCCCGAGATGCAAATCCATGGGTTGGCGGTGAACATGGAGCCCCCCAGCTTCTTGCTCGGTACAATCAGGATGTGGTAGGGGATCACTGTTTAGGGGAAGCCACAAAGGCATGGAGGAGGATCAGGAATCCCTCCCATACCTGAAAGGGTCTGCTCCAGGCATGCTCATATGACGGCAGCCGCAGCACAGCCCGGAGCAGCAAGTCACCAGGAGCTAGTCTCTGGCTGGCTCAGAATATCAGCCAACCCTCCCGTCAATCTCACTCCCCCTCGGGTTACCCACAAACATCAAAGATCCAAGCCCATATGCAGCCTCAGAGCTAAGTCAACCTGCTCCTTAAATAACATCACCAACTCGACATTGTACTGAATTGCTTTTCAGAGCACTTCCATCTATCATCTCTTGCACTCTAATAACAATCTCAGGAGAGGCCATGCAGGTATTCCGTTACCTTTTCTGAGGCACTGAGAGGGAATTAGTTTCTCTCGGGTCTCCTAAATTCTAGTTCAGTGCTGCTTCTACTGAAGCCTACAGCCCTCTTCTCTGAGAGGGAAGATGGATATCACGTAGAAACAAAAGTGCATGCTGTGACATTCAGCTGACCATTTGGACCACGGAATTTCCATCCTAGAACCATGGCCCAATTTGTCCGCAACCTTGCGGACAAGGCCCCCGCGTTAGTAAATGCTGCTGTGACGGACTCAAAGCCTTACTCGGCCACATTTTGGCACTGTGCCGAGGTTGAGCTGATTCCTCTAACCCTTGCTGAGAGCCTGAAAAAAAATAGTCACTAGTACTCAAAATGGTAGCTTCAAACAGCTCACAGTTAAGGAAGCTCTGCTGAGTGGGTTGGTGGCCACTGAGGTGTGGATGTGATTTAATGCTGCAATATCATAGGCAAGTGTGGCATCATTGGCTCTAATGTTTGAAGACAAATCTTTAACATCTGCTTCTTTTTGGTCTATTATTTGAATGTTCTTAGACCATGAGTGATCAGAATGGTATTTGAATTTTAAAAAATATGTTAAAAAAAAAAAAAAGAGTCCATACCACACTACTGAGGCTGTTGAGTCACTGGCCAAACAATTAGTCATGGTGCAAATTCAGAGACTACCCCCACCCAACATCCTGGCACCAGAGAAAGATGAGGCTCCAGGGGCCTGCCTTAGACTATACTAAACCCTCTTCCTCACTCTGAAAATAGGAAGAATGAGACCCACAGGAGGGGCAGACTCTGCTCAAAGAAACCAAATGAGTTAGGGTCTGGACCCAAACCTTCATGGCTATGTGGGAGAGTTGCTTGTCCCTATGGGCAGTTCTGAAACCTTCTGTGATACTGAATGACTCTCTCAGCCCAAAACCAAAGGGAAATTTCTTTACAGGTATCTAGAGGGCAGTGAACTTCCCCACCGCACCCAATCCGATCCATCTGCATCACCTGAGGCTCCCAGGGCAGTGCCTAGACCAGTGTCGGCAAACTCAGTAGTCAACAGAGCCAAATATCAACAGTACAATGATTGAAATTTCTTTTGAGAGCCAAATTTTTTAAACTTAAACTATATAGGTAGGTACATTGTTATTAACTTAATTAGGGTACTCCTTCAATCGCACTGTACGTGCGCGCCTGCACGTGGTATTTTGTGGAAGAGCCACACTCAAGTGGCCAAAGAGCCGCATGTGGCTTGCAAGCCGCGGTTTGCCGACCACTGGCCTAGAACAACAGTGACAACACGATGGCCAAAAAGACTGAGCTCCCCAGTTCAGAGCACGAATAAGAAGCTTCAGAGAAAAAACAACCTCCAAGGAGGGCATTGCACCTCTCTCCCACAGAAGCAAAAGGCAAATCAAAAGTACAAGTGATCATCTTTTTTCTTAAAAAGGGGACAGTGAGCCCTAACCGGTCTGGATCTGTGGATAGAGCGTCGGCCTGCGGACTGAAAGGTCCCAGGTTCAATTCCAGTCAAGGGCATGTACCTTGGTTGCGGGCACATCCCCAATAGGGGGTGTGCAGGAGGCAGCTGATCGATGTTTCTCTCTCACTGATGTTTCTAACTCTCTATCCCTCTCCCTTCCTCTCTGTAAAAAATCAATAAAATATATTTTTAAAAAGGAGGGGGGGGGACAGTGTGTTAGCCTCAAGCAAGCTCATGAAGATAGGAACTAAGAAGGCTAGTGGGGTACTCACGGATAGTTGTGAAGACATTGGTGAAGCAAAAGTAATCGACGGCATTGAAAGAGAGGAGGTGATAGAGGAACTGCTCCTTCTCGTCATCACAGCGCAGGAAGGCATAGCGCTTGTACAACTTTCTGTCAGAGAGGAGGCAATACATTAGTCTCCCAGCCAAGAGGAGAGGAAAGAGGCTAGAATTACTCAGTTCTGGAAGGAGCCGCTAGGGGAAGAATGAGATGTCAAGCCTTAAGTTCTTTAGAGCTACCTGAAAAAGGAACAAAGCCAGTTACTCTAACTGAGGGCTAGAGGGAAAGTGGCTTAAGCTACAGCAGAACAACAAAAACCAAACTCTACCCTGTGTCCAAGGGTGGATGTTACTACAGTGTAAAGTGTCAAGAGTTCATGGGATCTCCTTCCTTTAACTGAGGGCCCAAATGTAATTTTCTCAGGGAAGACACAGGCCCTCGCAGGCATCTTGCTAGGGCTTCACCCCAGTGTGTGGTGTTGGAGGAGCAACGACAGGAGGTCTGTGGTCAATACTCATTCCCAGGCCAAGTCTCAGATCCCAGCTGACCTGAGACCCACGGTCAGGTCACTGCTCTGAATGTGAATGTAAGCCAGGGACACTTCAGAGATAATAAAGGGCAATGAAGGGAATGAGCCAGGTCACAGACCAGGGAGAGCTATGCAGACCATGTCCTTCCCCTTTTCTAACTTCCTCCCATCTCCACCCCGCATCCCCACTGCTTACTCATCAAAGACCAACTCCTCTGCCTGACATTGCAGGCCTTCTGCAACTGCTCAGCAATGATACCTTCTCCGAGGAGAGGGGACACAGAGAGCCAAATGTACAGGCCCTCAGCACAGAGAAATGCACACACACACACACAAAACAAAAGAATGTAACAATCCTGGTTGCCAAGACTGCAATCATCATGGCCAAAGAGGTATGGGATTCAGTATACCTGTCAGGTTCTACCTAGTCAGGTTTATATGGTGCTTTCAACAGATACTTCACCAAACAAGGCCTACTATGTGCAGGTGCTGGAGAGGGAAGCACCTACCCTCAAATACAGTCTAGATGAATTAATCAGGTAAAGACTACAGTATAATAATGAGTTGCCAAATGCAAGGCTCTCTGGAAATTTAAAGGGCCATAAGCTTCAATGTTCCTAGAACAAGAGGGGCCTGAAAGATGGCACAAATTTAAACAGGCACGTAGGAAGAGGATGACAGAATGTGAAAACCAGTGTGACTGGGGTTGAGGGCTCAGAAAAGTGATCAGTTAGCAATGAGCCTGAAAGTTAGGCTAGAGTCAAAGGAAGGCTCTAAATATTTAAGGCAAAGGGCCCTGCCAGCATGGCTGTGGTTGAGCGTCGACTTATGAACCAGAAGGTCACAGTTGGATTCCCAGCTGGGGCATATACCTGGGTTTCAGGTTCAATCCCCAGTGTGGGGCGTGCAGGAGGCAGCCAATCAATGATTCTCTCTCATCACTGATGTTTCTATCTCTCTCTTTCTCTCTCTCTCCCTTCCTCTCTGAAATCAATAAAAATATATTTAAATATAAAATATATATATATATATTTAAGCCAAATATGTCTACAAATCTGCCCTACAAATAATAGGTTCCTGAAACTTGTCCTAGAAGTAAAGGTCCAGAGAGGAAGAGCAAAGACTTGGTTACTGTGGGCTTGCCCTGGGCCCAAGAGAGAACAAAAGAGATAAGGGTATATATATTTTAGAAGTTTCCTTGTAATTCTGCAATCCTTCAGGGAAGAGACTGAAAAAATGCCTGTGATATACAAGTCACCAGAGTGCAGAGAGGAGAGGAGGAGCCCCCAAACTCTAAGGTAGCCAATGAGGGCCCCATCCTTCTCACTACTCTTTGAGAAAGCCATTTTGGGCATGCCGATTGGGAAGGTAGGGAGGACAAATACAGCAGAATTATTCTTCTGCAGATAGAAGTGGACATGCTTCAAAACCTTCATACGCAATTTGAGTTTAGCGGAATACAGCAGTGATGACACACTGTCTGTCTATTCCCCCATCCCACTCGGTTTCCAATCCCCCAGCATTCCTGAGAGCCTGTTCTACTCCAGGCGGAGTGGCCTTACTTGGTGAGCTCATGATCTGAGAGAAGCTGCTTCAGGTGTCTGGAAAGTAACTTTTTTTCCATGGAGAGTCGCACCCATGCTCTGGCCTTTCCCACGTCTGTCTTGATTTCCCCAATGTTCTGGATGTGCCTGAAGGGGAAATGGGAAGAAGAAAGTGAGGGTGGGCGGGAGATGAACTCACCACCAATACCTCCCCTGTAAAGCCAAGGGAGACCTAGTGAGACAGCTCTATCCACCCCTGGGAGAGTGCATCGCTCTTATTCTCTAAATCCTGGGCTCCCATGTAGCTTTGCCAGATGGGCTCACCTGGCAAAGGATACGGGTTGGGGGTGACAGTACAATTCTCAAAAAAAGTCAGGTTAACCCCAGAGCCCTTAGGCGTTGAGACACTCTGATATAATTCTCCAAAAATGTCAGGAAACCCAGCTGCTCTATAATCACATCATAAAGCACAAGACCAATGAGAAGGGCTTCGTGGTTAACGGAGACGCTGTGGAAGCATGGGTCACTGAGACACTGCTAAATAACGTGGACACCTAAGCAGCAACTGGAAACAGGATTTCAGTGGCTTATTATGTCTGAGCTCACACTGACCTCATATCCTGAATGAGGGAGATTCTCAGGGGAGACATGACTGAGCTGGCATCGGACTTCCTCCGTTCTGAATCAACAAGTATTCCTAGAACAAAGAAACTGGTCATTTCTAAGATCTGACTATCCAAATAGCTGACTACCCTTCTAATCTCAAACCACATATTTCTACAGGAAGCAGTTATTTTTATAACACTTTGATCAATCATTTCATAATATTTATTAAGTACCCACTAGGTTTCAGATTTAATACTCGTATGCATATTATCGCATCTAATTATTTAATAACTTATGAGATAACCAAAGAAGATATCATAGAGGGAACAGATTCAGAGAGGTCAGCTGCTTTGCCCAGTCACCAAGTGGCAAAGTCGGATCCCCTGGCTCCTAATCTGGCACATTCTCATCACAATGCATAGAAGGCAGTGCTTCCACGTGGAGGCACTGCTTCTGTCCTGCTCTTGCCTCAAAATAGGCTGCAAAAGAGCCAACAGGATGGGTAAAAAACACATGTTGCAGAAAACCAGACCTCTAGATACAATACCTTTATACCTGCACGTCTGGCCCAACGTTGAAAACTTAGTACCCTGATTACTCAGCTGTTGAGAATTTTCGGCTATAGTTTATCCCTTAGCAATAATTTCAATAGCCTTCCTGAGAAGACTCATATCCAGAAAGTGAACCAAAAAACTCTTAAAAGGCTACTTAGGGAGCTCTTGTACCTCGTTTTCAGTCAACTGTTCTCCCCACTTTCAGTGCTAGTTGAGGTCAACTAATTCAAAAGCAAAGATGACACTGAGTTCATGCCTATCTTTTAACCCCCATTTAAACTGATCTTTATCATTAGGATCAGAACACCCAAGAAAGGTGAACAAACTGCTGGGCAGAGAGAGAAGAATGAAAGATGGTGTGAATGGGGAGATGTTGCCAAGAAGTAGAGGAAGGAGGAGGACTGTCCTGGAAGGGACACTGCAGAATAGCCTAAAGAACACCAGATCAGGAGACAAGAGGCCGGCTCCTCATCTGGCCTCTTCTATCAATTCACTGGGTGATCTCTAGTAAATCCACTCCTCTCTCAATCCCAGTTTCCTCCTCTTGTAAATAAGGGGCTGGACTAGATGATCTCGGGGGGGTCCCTGACAACTCTGATATTTTCATTAAATTAGAAACAGAAAGGAAGTGTAAGGAATCATTCACACCAGGACTTAAGGAAGGACACTGACAAACAGGCTCCCTTACTTGACAGGATAGATCCTCTCAATGCTCATCTTAGAGAAATAAAACAAAAGACTCTGAAAACAGCTTGCTCCAAACACAAGACATTAGTACCACCCAAATTCATTTAAAACTTAAATTCATTCTAATGAGACATACCTTGCTGATATGTCTTCTATTTCACTGATCAAAAGAGTATATAATGAAAGCAAACTCCATGGCTATGGCATGCTCTGAGGTTCAAAGGACCCGGGGGCTTAATATGTAAAAAAGAAAACATCACAGACCAAAGGCTTCAGTGACCTGAATCGCTCCTGCTGTTCTCTCCAGTGGGGGATGGAATGTGGGTGGAGGGCATTCTCTCCAATGATGCAGAGACCATCTTACCTGAGGTACTGAGGCTTCCTGATGTGAGTTTTCTCTGTCGGTTTTCCTGATAATGTAACAGATGGGACCACAAGGCTGACTTCCCCTGGAACCAATACAAGGGGAAAATATCTATCAGTTTAGATTTCAGAGGCCAAGGCATCCAGTGGACAGAGACAGAGATAATTTAAACATATAGATTCCAGCTTTTGATAAAAAGTACCTGTACAGCAGGTCCTCAAATAACATTTCATTTAATGTTATTTTGTTGTAATGTTGATGAGATGTCATAGAAACTTAACTCTTTATGTAAATTGGCCTATGGTAAAACCGGTTTCATTGTACATCATTTAGCTTAAAGTCACAGAATCTATCAACAACGTTAAGTGAGGACTTACTGTACTATTTCTTATCTCAGTGTACACCGGATGCAATGTACACACACATACCCCGTTACTAAAATCCTGGAGAAACAAAGAAAAAAGATCCCCACTGGGAAGGAGGAGGGCATGGTCAAAGAGAGATGTGTATGAACCAGTGGATGAGAAAGACAAAAATCAAATAACTTCTAAATGGTTTGCTAGTTGAAGGTCAGCTTAGGTAGAGCATGAGTTTTGCAGAGAGGAGGTGATATCCCGTCTACAAGATTCTATGATAGCTCCTGAATTTCCTAAAATACAGACATTCCTGCCCTTAGTGCAGGCTGGGGAGAATAAATCTTCACTAAGATGAGGACTCACTATTGAAGGTACAGTTGAAGAAGCCTGCAGGAAGGTAGGCTGCTACTTTACTGCAAAGCTGAGATATTGCAGTCAGCATAACAGAACCTTTGCATTTGCAGTTTAAAATTATGGGGTGGGGCAAAAGTAGGTTTACAGTTGTGAGTACTCACAACAGTTTCTTCTTCTATTATTATTTGTTAATTATTGTATTATTTCCCATATGAACAACTGCAAACCTACTTTTGTCCCACCCTGTGTTTGAGTCATGTAGTAATTAGTCATTTTATTTTTTTAAATATATCTTTATTGATTTCAGAGAGGAAGGGAGAGGAAGATAGAGATAGAAACATCAATGATGAGAGAGAGTCATTGATTGGCTGTTTCCCTGCACACCCCCTACTGGGAATCGAGCCTGCAACCCAGGCATATGCCCTTGACCAGAATTGAACCTGGGACCCTTCAGTCTCCAGGCCAACGCTCTAGCCACTGAGCGAAACCAGCTTTCATCCCTTCTTTCCCCTCCAGGGCTCTGACAGCTCTTGGCATAATTAGTCATTTTAACAAGACACAAGTCTGAATAGCACGTGCAAGCCTGATGTAAGGGAGCAATTTGCCTAGGTAGTGAGTGAGCCCAGCTGGCCCCCAGCAACTACTTTGTCTCTTCCCAGTCATCCTTCAGTACATAGAGACTCTCATTATGTGATAAAACCTTTATTTCAGATTCATGGTAAATGTTCCTATACAGTTGATATAATACAAATGTAACATGATATTTGTTTTAGTAGAATTTATTATAATAATTTTATAAATAACTTTAGTTCTGCACTTTATGAAATAATAATGATAGAAGCTACCATGTCTTGCTTGAGGTTTGCTATGAACTATGTTAAATGTTTAAAATACAACATTTTATTTAATGCTCCCCAAAATCCTATAAAGTAGGTACCCTATCCTCATTTTCTTTAGAAAAGAGCAAATTGTGAATCAGAAAGATTGTAAGAGATCACACAGCTAGTAAGGAGAGTGTTGGGATTCAAGCTTAAGTCCATCTAACCACTACTCTTAATAATGACCCTAGGCAGACTGCTTCTGAAAGGGATCATTTACCTTTGGAAGTTATACCTTCTGAAGAAAATTTTATGCTCTGGGATGAATGTGAAACTTTAAGGTCTCAAGATTTTTCCCTTGAGACTATCAATATCCTATTTTGTTTCTATCCATCACTTTGATATATTTGGGGGGGGGGGTGGTGAGGAGATGGAATAAAGCAACTGAATGAGAGAAAACCATCAATGGATCAGCAAGTTGTTAACATACATTTGCTGTATATTTGGATTTCCTACAAGATTTAACCAGCTTAAAACAAAGCCCAACAACTTCAATGGCGATTTAAAAAAAAATACACGTTAAAACTAGAGAAGGCCATTTTTTTTATTCATTGAAATACCAAAACTGTGAAAAAATAGTTCAGCAAAAATCAATGAGACTTAACAGCTCCTATACACTGTTACTGTTATATTAATAGAATATATGTAGAATACAAAAGCTTAAAATAGCCATGCTCTTTGAGATAGTAATTCAACTTCTAGAAATCCATTCATTCATTCATTTATTAAAACCATTGGAGTAGGCTCCTAAAAGGGCAGGGACTTTGACTTATTCATCACTATATTTCTAGCATCTAGGCTGACTTGGAAGGCAGCCTCCCGTATTAGGACTGTGTGGATGTGATACAAACTAAATATAGCTGGTCACCTGAGAGCCCTCACATGCCATGCCGCTGAAGAACCAAAGGCAAGAGCAACACCAGGCCACCGTGCCAGAAGGATGCCTGGGCTCACAGTGATTATACTAGTCAAGGAGGGAGGGCGAGGGCAAGAGTGAGAGAAAAGCAGCTGGGCTGAAGCTTAGTAAGAGGGCACTGGGGTCTTTCTAGTGCAAAAGACATGAATTACACTTTTTCATCTTTTGCCAAGGGACTGACAGAGACTGCAAGGTTCAATATAGTCTGACTACCCATTCAGGGATGTGGCCACATGACACATCGATAGTACCAGATTCTCCAAGAATGTCAATGCACAAAGGGTGAGAAACAACCCCTTTTCACTTACCAGTCCCCAAATGACAGCAATTATAAAACTATTATGAAAAATCAAACCTCACCTCTTACTGTCAGATAAATATCATAGAGTAGGATACCCATCTCCTTGGAATATGTCATCGAAAGCGAAAGAGAGTGGTGAGGATTTGCTGCAACAGCCTTCCATGCAGACCATCATGGCTAATAACAACATTTAGGAAGCTAGCAGTAAAAACTGCCGTTTGGTTCTACTTTGTAAGTAGATAAAATGGGCAGTTGATCCGTAAGGTGCCCCCAGGAAGAGGGAGATAAGATAGTTCTCTGAGAGTGAATTTGGTCACGATCTGTGCATGACCATGCACAGTCTGCATGAGGGAGGAGACCAGGTAGCCAGGTTATAACCTTTGGATTGGAACATAACTGAAGACTGTCTCAGCAGAAGAAAGGTGCTCTACACACAGGCCACCAAAATGGAGGTCTAAGGAGCATGCTGTAGGAGCCCAACATTGATAGTCAGGGTCACTGTCCAGTGAACATGTGTCCCTGAGGGCATAAGTGCCCTGCCAATAGGCACAGGCCCTCACTTCCCTCCGGTGACACTGTTAGTGATCCAAAAGCAGAACTCAGAAAACAGAACTTGAACAAAAAAGCCCCCATTTTTTTTGTACTGGTTTCTCACCAAACAAGTAGCCTCTGTCTATCCAAACTGAGAGAGGGATCAAATGAATCCCAAAAGAAATCCTCATGCTGTGAGATTTCTTGTAGAATATGGGTGCCAAGTCTCAGAGGACAGGTTTAGAACATGTGATGATAAGGTTATTTTTTTTAACTGCCTCAAGATTTTTATGGCAAATATTAAAAGTTTTGAGGGCATGTTTTATAAAAAAGCTCAAAGGGCTTACTTAACCATAATGTAAGGCTTGCTAAACTTTAAGAAAAATGATAGAATGATTATGTATATTTTACTTATTTGTTATAAAGAAAAGGAAAGAGCCCTGGTCAGTGTGCTCAGTTGCTTGAGCATCGTCTTACACACCAAAAGGTTGCCAGTTCGATTCCCAGTCGGGCAACATACCCAGGTTGCGGGTTTGGTCATGGGTCAGGGTGCATACGGGAGGCAACTGATCGATGCTTCTCTCTCATATCAATGTTTTTTACTCACAATCAATGTTTCTCTCTCCCTTCCTCTCTCTAAAATCAATAAAAACATATTTTTAAAAAATACAGAAAAGGAAAGAAACAGAAATCCTTCATGTAGAACCTAGCATAATAGCTGTCATATGTTACATACCCACCATGTGCCAGGTACTTATTTTTATTACATCTAATTATCACAACAACCCTGAAAGGTAGATTTTATTAATTCTGTATTTTGAACAAGGAAAATTAGAGTCAAAAATTGCAAATCACTAGAAGTCACCCAGTGGAGCTAAGATTCAAATCCGTCTTTCTGACTCCAAAGCTCATAGTGTTGCTACTTATATAACAGGACTCTCAAAATTGTAGGAATGTGATACACAATCTTTAACATTTTTAAAAATCTGTAATCGCAATGTTGTTTATAATACTGAAAAATAAGAAATAACCTAAATGACCAATGATAAGGGATTGATTCAAGTATGGCACATCTATACAATAATACATTAATTAAAACTGAGATTTTAGAAGAATAATAACCACAAACATTTACTAAGAATCTCCCAGATACCAGGTTTGAGCTTAGTGCTTTACATGAATTACCTTATCAAATCCTCACAAGAATCCTATGAAGGTGGGTACTTTTAAAATTCCATCATACATATGAGGAAACAGAAACTTAGAAAAGCTAGGTACCCTGCTCAGTTTCATAAAATTATTAAGTGGGAATCAAACCCAAGTCTATCTGATTTATAGTCTGAGCTCTTAAATACTGTAATATCATCTAAAAATTAGTTAAGGACATAGAAAAAAAATGAGGTAAAGAAAAGCAAGTTATAAAACATACATTATGTACAGTATAATCCAACTGGATTTTTTAAACAGCTTTATCAAGATATAATTCATAATACCATAAAATTCATACTTATAAAGTATATAATTTTCTGCACACACAAAAAATCTGGTTTCTAATATATTCAAAGACTTGTGCAACCATCACCACTAGTTAATTTTAGAACATTTTCATCACCCCAAACAGAAATCCCATATCCATTAGCAGTCACTCCCCAGTCCTCCCTCCCTCCCACCTCTGGCAGCTTTTAATCTTTTTGTCTATGGATTTGCCTAAATGGGGTCATACAATATGTGGTCTTTTGTGACTGGCTTCTTTCATTTAGTATGTTTTCACAGTTCATCCATGTTGTGTCATGTTTCCATACTTTATTCTTTTTATTAAATAATATTCCATTGTATGGATAGGCCACACATATTTAGTTTATGCATTCATCAGCTGATGGACATTTGGGATTTTCTACTTTGGGCCTATTTGGAATAATGCTGCTATGAATAGTGTGTACATGTTTTTATGTAGACATGTTCCCATTTCTCTTGAATACATAGCTAGAAGTGGACTTGCTGGGTCACAACACTATGGTTAACATTTTGAGGAACAGCCAGACCATTTTCCAAAGTGGCTGTACCATTTTACATTCCACCAGCAATGTATGAAGGTTGTAATTTCTCCAAATCCTCACTAACACTTCATCTTTTTTTATTTTAGTTATCCTAGTGGGTGTGAAAAGGTATCTCATTGTGGTTTTGCTGGATTTTTTTTTTAATACACACCTGTATATGGGTATACTAGTATGTGCACACAAAAATGTTTTGAAGGACAGATGTGGTAGACTATCTCCAAACCATGAGAATGGAAACTCCAGAAGGGCAGAGATCTTAGTCTGTTGTTTTGTTGTTGTTGTTTTTGTTGAGATGGAAACATCAATGATGAGAGAGATTCATTGATAAGCTGCCTCCTGCACACCCCCTACTGGGGATCAGGCCTGCAACTCGTGTATGGGTCCTGGAGCAGAATCGAACCCAGGACCCTTCAGTCTGCAGGCTGACGCTCCATCCACTGAGCCAAACCAGCTAGGGCATCTTGGTCTGTTTTGTTTACTAAGGTTATCTCAAGTGCCTACATCAGTTCCTAGAACACTGTAGGCCCTCAATAAATATTTGCTGGATACTTATATATAGTTTCTAATTTGTCCAAAATAAAATTGTTTCTGATAATGTTTCAAGTTCTTTTCAAATTTAAAAATGCATAAAAGTAAAAGTTGTCCATCTTGATTTTTCAAATTAGAGTATTTTGAAATAAGAACATTCTCTGGGTATTAAGCAGTAAAAATCAAACTTACTCAACTTCCTGTAGACTTTTCTCAAATCTTTAGATGGTTAAACTATCCACAGGTAAAAGAAATGTTAATGGCAGACCTTTATCCACTGGGAATGTACAGCTAGTGAAGGACTCCTAGGGTATGTTTGGCACTTCTGAGCTTCACGTTCCCCCTTTCTCTATGCTCCATCTCTAGGGCCAGCTGCCAAACAGGCTCTATCAGTATGGCCTTAAGCTCTATTTGCAGGACAGAAGCACCACTTTTAAAATGTCTGACAAACACACAGATTTATGAAGTTTATTTTTAAACAAAATGGTTTAGATCCTATTTAATTGTTTGTTTACCTATTTTTAATCTCACTCCATGCATACTATGTACCATTCTCCAAAGCTAGCCAGCTGGAAGAGTATGGGAAAGCTAGTAAGTGAAAACAAGAAGGTATTTTGCACAGCACAAAGAGGCTTGACATTCATTACCTGTTTTACTTGGAGTCCATGACTCCAGATCCTTTCCAAGAGGTCACAAAGGCTGGCAATCAAGGTGTTCTCTTCCACCCCTGTGATGTTGACCTCCCCGTGCCCTAGCTCCACAGCCTCTCGGCCCATCTTCTCCACCAGCATTCTCTTGGTCTACAAGGAATCAGTCAGTAGGATTAGACAACCACAGTGAACAAGGTCACATGCAACTGGAGAGGGTTGTGGCCACCTGCACGTCTGTTGGGCTGGGAGGGATAATATAAGTGAAACCCAGATACATAGAGTATCTCCACCATATAGATATAGGTCAGGTCATGATGAAACGCGTTCTTTAAAAGTTTAGTTAAGAAGATAAGAACATAGCAATTACTATATGACCCTGAACAAGTGATTTCATCACTCTGGATTCAGTTTTTACATTTATGAGATAAAAGGAGTTGAATAAAACCCTAGTGCTTATTGTAAAAAAACACACCCACATACCGTATAATGATAATCTCAGCTTTAATTACTAGTTGCCAGGTACTCTATTAAGCATTGCATTATCTCATTTAAGACTCCAAATAACTATAAGTATTATTATTGTTCCCAATTAATTGATAAGGAAATCGAGGTCCTAATTTACTGATAAGAAAAAGTAACTTGCCAAAATCACACAGCAAAAAAGTAGCACATCAGGCCTTTGAACCTAAAATCTGTCTGAATATTGAGTCCAAGTTCTTAAGTAAGATTTAACCACATTATAAATTTGTGACATATAAAAATTTAAAGAGCAGGGGGAAATCACTACTAATCTTACCTTTCAGAAGCAACACTTTGGCATATTTCTTTCTAGTGTTACTATTTTAAATGTTTTTATTGCAAAATATACCTCTCATACATATGTATATGTATGTAGCTACATATATATGTATACACACACACACATTGTTATGTTATAACCATCACCCAGGTTAAGAAATAAAGTATTGTCCATGTATACCTTTGAAAGATCCTACATACCCTCTCTAATCATCTTCCCACTCTAAAAGTGATCAGTATCCTGACTTACACAAAACTACAGAAAAGCAAGGAAATAATGTTCACCTATATTTGTGTTCCTAAATAACATAGTTCAATTTTGCCAATATGTTTTCTTTTGTGATTTGCTTTTTCACTCAACTTTATATTTGTGCAATTCATCTACATTGATGGGTATGGTTGTTGTCCGTTTCCACCACTGTATAACATTCCATCAGATGAATATACTATAATTTACATACTGATTCTCCTACTGATTGGTATTTGGGCTTTTTCCAGTTCAGGGCTGTTATAAAGAATGCTGCTGTATACTTTCTGCACATTATCTCCTGGGTCATGCTACAAAGGTTTCTCTAGGGAATATACCTAGGAGAAGAATACTAGATAATGTTAAGCTGCTTTGCAAAGTGGTCATACCAACGTACACTTCCAACAATATGAGAGGTCCTGTTGCTCCACATGCTAGGTAACACTGTATGACTTATTACTGTATTTCTTCAATTCTAAAATGTACATTTTTTTGCATATTAATATCTCTGAAATTGGGATGTGTTTCACAGTCACTGACTGCCAACCAGGCAATGCACATAAGGAGGTTGTCACTGGATATAAATCTCAAAACCTGAGAATGCATGTCAACGGCTTAGAAAACAAATTTCAGAGACCATAAATAGAAAAGCCCTTTTCCAAGAAGGGCAGCATCACCAATCCTCTTGATAGCAAAAAGGACAACATTGTATGGAAAATCACAGATATCAATGGCTCAGAGTGAACCGACAAAAGATTTTTTTAAACACCTGAATTCAAAATATCAGAACTGATATATCAATCTAACTTGTAACAATAATAATTTCTTCTGCAAGAGAAAGTATATTTGATTTCATCTTATAAATGACTACCACTCATCATTTGAAAATGCAGGAAAATCTCTTTTCTTTTTCACTGATGAACAAACAGGATATAGTAGAGACCAAGTTAGTTGAATTGTCCTAAAAAATATGGCATACCAATTTGGTTGAAAGGCTACATTTTTATTAGGTAAGAAATTACATTCATAACTAAAACATTAAAAATTAAGAATGACTGTCATTTAATCTAGCAATCCTTATCATGAGTATATATCCAAAAGAACTAAAATCAGAATCTCAAAGAGATGCCTATATCCCACCCAACATTATTCACAACAGCCAAAATCTGGAAATAGCCCAAGTGTCCAGATGATTGGATAAAGAAGAGGTGATATAGATATACAATGGAATATTATTCAGCCCTAGAAAAGCAGGGGTTGTGG
This sequence comes from Cnephaeus nilssonii, assembly GCF_951640355.1. NCBI lineage: Eukaryota > Metazoa > Chordata > Mammalia > Chiroptera > Vespertilionidae > Cnephaeus > Cnephaeus nilssonii. The sequence continues at coordinate 37,320,695 of NC_137084.1, read as the reverse complement.
GGAGGGGAATTGTTGCTGGATAGATATGAAGTTTCAGTATGCAAGATGAGTAAGTTCTGGAGATCTGTTATACAACATAGTACCTATAATTAACAACAGTATTGTGCATTTTAAAATATGTTAAGAGAATAGATATCATATTATGTTCTTATCACAAAAAACAAACAAGTGAAAACCACAAAAGAACTTAAGAAAATTTTGGGAAGTAACCGATATATTTAGTACCTTGATCGTAGTAATAGTATCATAGGTGCATGTGTATATCCAAAGATGTATACATTAAATGTGCAATTTTTTGTATATCAATTCTCAATAAAGCTTTTTTTTTTAATGACTGTCTTGGTAGAATTGAGAAAAACACCCCATAACAGCTTACACTGAATAACACACTTAGGCCTGGCACATAGTAGGCATTCATAAATTCTTGTCTAGACATATGAAATCATTGCTATCAAATTAAAATAGAGGCAACATTTTCATGTGTGTAAGACTAATCTGCTGAAGACAATTCAACTACAATGATTTCAAAAAATGTTAGATGTCTAAAATTAAAAACTGTATCTCTCAGTTTTAAATAATACATATTTTATCAACAAACTGTGCTTGCTCTTGATTAATGGTTTATTTTATGTAAAACAAATATGCCGCCTAGCCAGTGTGGCTCAGTGGTTGAACCAGGAGGTTAGGGTTTGATTTCCAGTCAGGGCACATGCCTGGGTTGTGGGCTCCATCCCTAATGTGGGGTGTGCAGGAGGCAGCCGATCAATGATTCTCTCTCATCGTTGATGTTTCTCTCTCTCTCCCTTTGCTTTCTCTCTGAAATCAATTAAAAAAATTTTTTAAAGACAAAAAAAAAAAAAACACAAATATGCCTAATTCCAAGTAAAAAGGATCTTAAAATTCATACTATCCCATTACATTAACAATATTTTTAAAACCAAGAAAGGTCAGAGCCAAGCCTTGGCCTTACCTTGGCTGCCAAGGGAAATAGCACACACACAGAGGCGTCCACAGCTCACCTTGTTGCGGCATTCCTTCAGCAGGCCCTCTACAAACTTCCAGTTGGTTTGGGCAATCACTGACGGGGAGAGGTTGGACAGTTTGGGCTGGCGGATGGTGCTGCCCATATTCCTGGCTTCTTGGATGTATTTCTACAGCAAACGGAAAAATCAAAGACTCTATCCATACACACAAAGGATAGGCGACCAGTACTGGTGAGTGCCTGAAGAGGGCACTACCACCCAGCACTTTCTTACTGCTTCTCTCCAAGGCTCAGATAAAGTTGGGGCAGAAAGTTTAAAATGTAACTCTGTAGCCCTGGCTGGGTAGTTCAGTTGGTTACAGCACTGTCCCTATACCCCAAGGTTGCAGGTTTAATACCGGGTCAAGGCACATATACAAGAATCAACCAATGCATACATAAATAAGTGGAACAACAAATAGGTGTTTTTCTCTCTCTCTTTAAAAGCAATCAAAGAGTTTTTTTCAAATGAAATTCTGTATAAAAGGGAAAATATGAATTGTTTTCTCTGATGTAAAGCACTTCCTAACTACTGTAATTACCTTTTCTTTAAAGATACAAAAAAAATAAAGCTGCAGCATGTATAGATCAGTTTGTCATCCCAAATCTCAGAGTATTACTGAAAAAAATCATTTTACCTACTAAGCTGGGAGGAATTTAATTCTTCTGCCCATAGCAAAGATAACTACTGTTGTCAACATAAAGTATAACAACCTTGCTCAAAACAACAACTGTATTTTCTGCAAACTGCTGGTGATTCTCCATATGCTGTTTGTTTTACCACAGAATGCATATAAATGCAGTGAACTGCACACTGACATCCTCAGTATTCCAGGTCACAACAACACTTCTACCCCAGACTTCCTTCTTCCCCCACATTTATTCTAGTAGAACATTTCTGTCTGGCCCCTCAATCTGCCCTTACTACCAATCCCCAAGGTTAGGCTTCAATTACTACCTGGACTACCACTACCTGCCTCCTAACTTGCTAGCTATGTAGCTACTTCTAATACCTCCTTCCTCCAAACATTCTGCCAGTCTTCATTACACAACAATCACCAAGCTTTTGGTCCTATATTTCCTCTACTTAAAATATTTTTCTTTGTCTCTATAACAATCCTATCATTCTCCAAGGCTTCAAACAGATTTTAACTCCACCAAAAAGTTTTGTTTGATGATTACCCCAAGTAGAACTGACCTCTGCTTTCTCTAATCAGTGATCAAACACTGGCTTGTCTCTTATGTGACCCTTTAACAAGACTCTTCTACTAAAGTTATTTGTGCACCTGACTTTGCTCCCTTAATAAACTGGCTAACTCCTTGTCATCTTTATATTTCAAAGTGCTTATGACAGTGATTTTGACCAAGAAAATGTGCTCAATTAATAGTGCTGAAAGAAGTAATCTGGAGGTGAGGTGGAAAACCCAGGGGAGACTTTAAAAATAACACCAATACCCAACACCCCTTACAGCACACTCGCAAAAACTCTAAGCACAACTGTATCCTATAAATCAGCAGTTAAAAATTTATAACCATACCTTGCGATTTTAATATATTCCATTAAAATATAGCAAAGGCAAAATATGTTATTTTCCCATTCACTGAGGTGCCAGACACATATGAAAACAATATGCTTTATTGGGTTTTATATGTATACTAGTGGCCCAGTGCACAAAATTCGTGCAGGGGGGGTAAGGGGTCCCTCAGGCCAGCCTGCACCCTCTCCAATTGGGGACCCCTTGGGGGATGTCTGACTGCCGGTTTAAAAACCGGCAGTCGGACATCCCTCTCACAATCTGGGACCTCTGGCTCCTAACCGCTCACCTGCTTGCCTGCCTGATCGCCCCTAACTGCCTCTGCCTGCCTGCCTGATTGCCTCTAACCCCTCTGCCTGCCTGCCTGATCGCCCCCAATTGCCCTCCCCTGCCAGCCTGATCTCCGCCCTAACTGCTCTCCCCTGCTGACCTGATCGCCCCTAACTGCCTCTGCCTGCCTGATCGCCCCTAACTGCCCTCCCCTGCCAGCCTGATCACACCCCCAACAGCCCTCCCCTGCTGGCCTGATCTCGCCCACAGCTGCCCTCCCCTGCCGGTGACCCAGCACTAACTGTAGGACTGACTTCCGATGTCCAGTTGTCCGTTCGGTCGTTTTAGAGATTACGGACCCTGGCTCTTTATATATATATGCTAGAGGCCCAGTGCATGATTGAATCATGCACGTGTAGGGTCCCCTACACGCTTTCGCTTTCGATCACGGGGGAGCTGGGTGCCTGTCCGCTCAGGCACCAGGCCTTTCAGAAGCCTCCGCCGCGCCAGAGGCTTCTGAAAGGCCTGGTGCACCAGCGGACAGGCACCCAGCTCCCACACTTTTGCTTTCGATCGCAGAGGAGCTGGGTATCTGTCCACTGGTGCACCAGACGTTTCAGAAGCCTCTGGCGCGGCGAAGGCTTCTGAAAGGCCTGGTGCCTGAGTGGACAGGCACCCAGCTCCCACACTTTTGCTTTCGATCGCGGGGGAGCTGGGTGCCTGTCCGCTGGTGCACCAGGCCTTTCAGAAGCCTCCGCCCGCTGGAGGCTTCTGAAAGGCCTGGTGCCTGAGCGGACAGGCACCCAGCTCCCCCGCTTTTGATGGTCCGCGGTGGGACGTGAGCTCGCTGCCCCAGAGGCCCCTTCTGTGCCGCAGCACAACCATGGCGCAGACGCTGAGCTCGAGCCGCCGCTGGCGGTGTGAGCTCAGCGTCCCGCCGGCCCAATCGGCCACCCCGGCCACCCCGAGTCCCGCCCCCCCCCGCGCCTCCTGGCCAATCGTGGGCATAGCAAAGATACGGTCAATTTGCATATTCGTCTATTATTAGGTAGGATATAGAGAGAGATAACACAATTTGCAAGGTATTTTCTCAAAGAGAAGTTCCTGAAATAGGTTTCTGAAGGTTAAATTCCCATTTTCACAACTTCTCTGCAACTGAGTCAGGCAGGCAGGGCTTCCAACTTGAGTTTTATAACTAAAAGCTTTACTGGGAACAAGTTATAGTAGAGCTGAGAAACTCAGCCTATAAGCAATGAGGACTCAGGAGGTCAAATCAAAAAGCCTCAACCCCCCAGGCACCTGAAGATAACATTCCTCTCCTTTGCTCCTCAAAGAAAAAAAAGTCAAGATTATCTGTTTTAAATTACGATACACAAAAAATAGAGGGAAAGTACTCCCTCCTCCCAGGTTCAGATATTGACAGCATTAACCCAAGTTCAGCTTTTCTTCCTTCTAATTCTAATAGAATTAATTCTTCACTACCATACCACACACAAAAGAAGCCTCACAAATTTTAAAAGGATTTCTCCCAAGTCTCAGGCTCTTATCTCCTGAGGTTCTGTCACACTTCCCCAGAAGTATGATGTATGAGGGAGTACTGAAAGGACAGTGAAAGGCTCTCTTCTAAGACTGCCATCATTCCTGAGTCGGCTGCAAACAGGGCCTGGCTCAGAGAGAGGACCTACATGGTTAGTGGCTAGCTGTCACGTGTAAAACATCATACATCCTGGATTTGTCCTAACCTAGGCCCAGTATCAAGTATCAGGAACTACTCTATTAATAACCCTTCTTTATGGGGAGAGGTCTCTAAATGTGTAGTAGAGGCGACCCCAACAGTCTGCACAGACAATCTCTGCTTAGACTCCATCCCTGTAACTTCCCTACAACAAATCCCGTTATAATCTATAGTAGGGGTGGGGAACCTTTTATCTGTCAAGGGCCATTTGGATATTTATAACATCATTCTCAGGCCATTCAACATTATCAACTTAAAAATTAGCCTGCAGTATTTGGTCAAACATCTAATTAACCCCTAATGCCATGACAGGGCCAGACCAAATGATTTCATTGGTCTTATACAACTCGAAGGCTGGAGGTTCTATATAGGGTTGTCTGCTTCGTTTTTTGGCCTCAAATAACCTTCTTGGTTCGGTGGTCACTGTACTGTTAGGACACTTGAATCAGACCAGAGGTTAAAAAAATAGAAAAGAGAAAGAGAATGTAGCATGATAATAGGCCCATTCCTTGTCAATCATAAGGTGGCTTACCTCTCTCTGGTCATTGTCTAAACGCAGGTGTTCTGTGTGCTGCTTCTGCCGATCTTTCCTCCTCCACTGGGCAGGGGCATTCCTTTTTGTCCATCTAAAAGAATCAAAACAGGCAATTACCAATATCCCAGTAAAAAGTAAGGTCAGCCCTGGCCGGTTGCTCAGTGGTTAGAGTGCTGGCCCACATACTAAAGCAAGCATGTCAAACTCAAAGGCTAACATGGGCCAAATAAACAAAGTTTAAGTTTATGTGGGCCACAAAAAAACAAAAGCTTCAATTTTCATAAAAACATAGGTTTATTTCGATAGAGACATGCTGAATACAAAGGGCTGAAATAAATGAGTAATCGTTATCATAAAATAGAACATTTTAATAAAAATTAATATTTTTCCTTGAACATTAACTTACCATTGAATAACTGTACAAATTAATAAGCATAATGCAAGTAAACCTATTTTTCTTGTTCTCCAAAAGCGAAATATTTCCTGTTGCGCACACCAAACAAGTCAGTTACAAGACTTAATGACGTGGCAATCGGCTGCTAAAATATTCACTGCTAACATTAGTGGAGAGAAATGGTGTACCTGTGCATAAGGCACGTAAGGGAAATGAATGCAACATGGTTATAGTAATCAGTCATTAGCAAACGTTGTAGTTCATCTATATATAAAAAATACTAAATAACCGACCATACGTCCGTCAACCGGTACATATGACACGTACTGGCAATTTAAAAATAAACACTGACTCGCGCATGCGAGATACATATAAAGCTCTGGCTGGCGCCAATCGCACACATGTGTTTCAATCTGTCATTGTCGATCCTGAATTTGGTTGTTTAATTTAAAGACAGTTTCCCATGATACCAGGTGCTGGGAAATTTGGATACATGCAAAAAAATGAAACTAGATCAGCAACTTACACCATATACAAAAACAAATTCAAAATGGCTAAAGGATTTGAATGTAAGACGGGAAACCATAAAAATCCTACAAGACTCTATAGGCAGCAAAATAGCAGACATATGTCGCAGCAATATCTTTACAGACACAGCTCCTAGGGCAATGGACACTAAGGAGAAAATAAACAAATGGGACTACAACAAAATAAAAAGCTTCTGCATAGCAAAAGAAACCATCAGCAAAACAACAAGAAAGCCCACTGCATGGGAGAACATATTTGCCAATAATATTTCCGATAAGGGCTTAATCTCCAAAATTTACAGAGAACTCATACAACTTAACAAAAGAAAGATAAATGATCCAATCAAAAAATGGTCAAAGGATGTAAACAGACACTTTTCAAAAGAGGACATACAGAAGGCCCAGAGACATATGAAAACATGTTCAAAGTCACTAATCATCCGAGAGATGGAAATCAAAACAACAATGAGGTACCATCTCACACCTGTCAGAATGGTTATCATCAACAAACGACAAGTGCTGGTGAGGATGTGGAGAAAAAGGAACCCTCCTGCACTGTTGGTGGGAATGCAGACTGGTGCAGCCACTGTGTAAGACAGTATGGAGTTTCCTCAAAAAGTTAAAAATGGGCCCTGACTGGTTTGGCTCAGTGGATAGAGCGTTTGCCTGCGGACTCAAAGGTCCCAGGTTCAATTCCAGTCAGAGGCATGTACCTTGGTTGCGGGCACATCCCCGGTGGGGGGTGTGCAGGAGGCAGCTGATTGATGTTTCTCTCTCATCGATGTTTCTAGCTCTCTCTCCCTCTCCCTTCCTCTCTATAAAAAAATCAATAAAATATATATTTTTTTAAAAAGTTAAAAATGGAACTCCCATTTGACCCAGTAATCCCACTCCTAGGACTATAACCCAAGAAACCAGAAACACCAATCAGAAAGGATATATGCACCCCTATGTTCATAGCAGCAAAATTTGCAATAGCTAAGATTTGGAAACAGCCTAAGTGCCCATTAGCAGATGAGTGGATTAAAAAACTGTGGTACATCGACACAATGAAATACTATGCTGCTATAAAACAGAAGGAACTTTTAACATTTGCAACAACATGGGTGGAGCTGGAGAACATTATGCTAAGCGAAATAAGCCAGTCGGAGAAAGATAAATATCACATGAACTCACTCATATGTGGGATATAATGATCAACATCATTTGATGAACAAGAATAGACCGATCTAGAGACAAATGGTGGGGGGAGGGGGGGGCAGGTTAGAGAGCAACCAAAGGACTTGTATGCATGCATATTAGCATAACCAATGGACACATACACTGGGTTGGTGGGGGCTTGCCCGGGGTGGGAATGGCTGGCGGGGGGGGGGGGGGGGGACCAACTGGGGAAAAAGGATACATATGTAAAACTTTAGACAATAATAAAAATAAATAAATCAATCGCAAGGACAAACTCTAGACAGAGTAGGAATATTCCTACCTAAACCCGTTTTCAGACATGGTCGGTTATATGTTGCTTTCTCTCCAGTTCGAAGAACATGTGACATTAAAGTTAAAGTTGTAAATACTTCATCACAAGGAAAATTAGTCAAGCACTCTGAAAGTGTTTTTACTCTTATTGTGGTATACAGAGAGATATTAAAATAAGTTTAATCAATTTATCAGTCATTGTTTTTATCAATGTTTTTATATCATGTTTTTGTTGTTTTATATTATGTCTTTGTTGTTGTTATAGCATGTTGTTGTTTATTTATTAATCAATTTATATATTCTTTTCATATACATTTTAATAATTTTCTTTCATCTCTGACACTTCTATTACAGAGAAAGGGCAAATAGTGATATTAAAATATTTCTTCTAATTAATTTCCTTTCAATGTGCACGAATCCGTGCACCAGGCCACTAGTTATTAATAATCCTATATAATAAAAGGTTAATATGCAAATTAACCAAACCGGGGAACCACCAGCCGCTATGATGCACACTGACCACTAGGGGGCAAGCGCAGTGGCCTGCCTCCACGGCCACAGTCAGACATCCCCTGAGGGCTCCCGGACTATGGAAGGGTACAGGCTTGGCTGAGGGACACCCCCTCCCCACCCCCAGTGCTCGAATGTCGTGCAGCAGGCCTCTAGTTATGTATAACAGAATATTGTAAAAATTAAATTGCATACCGTTATATTGGCTGGGCCACGAGTTTGATATGTTTGCACTAAAGGGCTGCGGGTTCAATTCCCAGCCCAGTTGGGGGCGTGTGTGGGAGTCAACCAATCAATGTGTCTCTCTTATACCTCCCTCCCTTCCACTCTCTCTAAAGATCAATGGAAAAAATAGCCTCTGGTGAGGATTAACAACAACAACAAAAATTCTTTTTTTTAAAAAGTAAGGTCAACTGACAGAAGAAAACTGGAATGTCTAGGGACCAATGCTGGGCACAGAAAACCACCAAAGAGTCACCAGAGATAGCTCAGAGACCTTGGGGAAGAGCAGCTTAAAGATCAGTGAGTGGGCAAGAAAAATAACTCCCCAGGGAACACAGACCTCTCTCTCTCTTCAAACATCTACATGAAGTTCACATGCAGATCCAAAACTATACTCAGCTCTGTCTGGGCTTTGTTATACTCATCTCCAAATGTAACTAAAGAACAGCAATCCTGCTAAGTTACCTACTTCCAGTTCAGACTCCATTTCAACTACCACTTACTGGAGCTAAAATGCCAGCTACATGTTGTATGGGATTTAGTCATGAGATCATTTTAACCCATCCGGCTTTTTGCAGGTCCTGGGCATGTGGAGCTATCCCAATTGGCACAGTGGAGACAGGAGCTGATAATACTCTGTCACCCATTTTCTTGTTCAAAAAGTAAAAAACATGGATAATTTTGGTCTTCTCCATATTTGTTTTATAAAATTCAGGGGTCTTCTACCAACTCAGGCCCAGATACTGGACTGTTAGGGAGCTGAATCAGGGAATCCCTGGGGTTGACTCACTTGTTGCTGGCTGGCCCAATGGAAAGCACATCAGACTGCAACTTTGGGAAGAAGCCTGGTTCATACTTTCCTTGTCCAATCTTCATGTCAAGTAAATGGGGGTGAACCGCAGTATGGTCTATTTTTGCCAGACGCAGCTCAATTGCTTTCTCTGGATAAGAAAAAAATATCAAACTTTTAAAAAATATACCATATTCTGGGCCATATAATACTCAATAAATTTAAAACAATTTGAATAATACAAAATATGTCCTCTGACTACAATAATCAAGAACATCTTAAAACTAAATAACACACTTCCAAATAACCCAGCCATCGAAAATCAAAAGGGAAATAAAAACACAAAATATGAGAATTTGTAGTATGTCATTATTACTTGAAAGGAAATTTATGGCACTAAATGCCTATCTTAGAAAAAGAAGAAAGGTCTCAAATTAATGACCGTGGCTTCCACCTTTAAAAAACTAGAAAAAAAGACTAGCAAATTAAATTCAAAGTACAAGGAAGGAAAAAATAAAGGCCAGAGTGAAATCAATGAAATAAAAAGACAAATAAATAAATCCAAAAACTGCTCTTTCAAAAGATCAGTAAAATTAATAAACTTCTAATCAGACTGATTAGAATAGAAAGGAAAAAACACAAATTACCAATATCAGTAATGAGAGAAGTGACAGACTCTACAGATATCAATATAGGACATATTACAAAAAACTTAATGCCAACAAATTTGACAATAGGTGAAAGGGACAAATCCCTTGAAGGATGCAAACTGCCAAAGCTCACTCAAGAAGAAATAGTTCATCTGAATAGCCCTATTTTTTAAACTGAATCTGTAGTTTAAAATCTTCTCTCACAAAAAAGCAGCAACAACAACAAAAAACCTCCAAGCCCAGAGGGCTTCACTGATGAATTCTGCCAAACATCTAAAGAAAAAGTAGTATCACTTACACAAGCTCCTCTGGGAAACTGAAGAGGAGAGAATACTTCCTAACTTTTCTTTCAGGCCAACATTATAGTGACACCAAATCAGAGAAGATATTACAAACAAACTATGAACCAATATCCTTCATGAGCATATATGCAAAAATTCTAAACAAAATTGTAATAAATTGAATTCAATAATATACAAAAAAGATAATACATCATGATCACATAAAGGGTTTATCTCAAGAATGCAAGGTTAGTTTACATCTTTAAAAATCGATAAATTGCCATATTAACAAACTAAAAACCACACAATTACCCCACGAAAAGCCTTAACCAAGAGGTTTGTCATCTTAATGAAAGACCTGAATCGAGAGCTGAAAGGTAAAGACAGAAGGCTAGAGAATGTACTCAATGAAGGCAGGACTTTGTCCAAATTGTCACCAGTTGTATCTTCAAAACTTAGAAAATTGCACCCTAGCCTGTGTGGCTCAGTTGGTTGGAGTGTCGTCTCAGAGACAACCAATCTCTCTCTCTGTCTCTCTCTCTCCTTCTTTCCCTCTCTCCCTTCCTCTCTCTATAAAATAAAATAAATAATAACATGTTTTTTTTCAATTTCCAGAGAAGGCTGTGTTTAAAAAAAAGCCTCTTGTAAACATGAGGCAAACAGCATGAATATAAGTCAATACACTAAGGGTAGGTGAGTAAAGACAGAACCTCAGTTCCTGATTACACTGTCGAGCAGCTGAACCAACACCAGCAACCACCAATTCTGCATTTCTTGCTAATCTGGGAAAAATATCTCCACATCTTTCTAGCCCCCTGCTAATTAGCTTCTCTTCTCTATTACCTACAGCAGGACCCATTCCCAATTGACACAGTGTTAAAGGATGAAAAGAGCTAACCAGGCAAAAAAGAAAGGAAAGAGCATTTCAGGCTATGGGGAAAACTTATGCAAAAGCAGAAACAGAAAGAAGCTGGCATGTTTAGGAGCAGGGACACATTAGTGACATAATCCAGGAAGCTAGAAAGTATAGCAACAAGGAGGCCTTACCTGCTTCATCCACAGTGGTACATTTCTGGTACATGGATGTGCGGAGAGTAGGCGTCCGAACATTCAACAGCCTGATCTTATCTACTCGGGAATCGAACACCCGGAGCACAGGGTCTTTATCATCATCATCATGAAACATAATTTTATTGTCAATGAAAGAAGCAAACATCTGGGTCTCCAGGAATCTTGAGAGAAAGGGCAAGTAGGGCTCAGGCTGATCTGATAGAAAAGATGCCTGGTGGGACAAGGAAACAGACAGTCATCAATCAACAGAGAAGAGGAAAAAGGGAAAAGGGTATGTCACCTTTGACCAGCAAAGGCAACACACACCCAGAGGATCCAATGGGATAATTCTCTGAAGCTTCCTAGGTCTTTATGAAAAGCCAACAGCAAAATCTCTTCATTTTTTTTTTTTAAACAATGAAGGTAAATCACCTGACAATAAGAACCAGCACTCTGTTGTAAAGCAGCAAGACCTTGGCATTTTATCAGCATCAGAAGGATCATGAACTTGTTTCCCGTATTTAATCCCCACATTTAATCTTTTTTAATATATTTCTTTATTGATTTCAGAGAGGAAGGGAGGAGGAGAGATAGAAACATCAATGATGAGAGAGAATCATTGACCGGCTGCCTTCTGCACACCCCCTACTGGGGATCGAGCCCGCAACCCAGGCATGTGCCCTTGGCCGGAATCGAACCCGGGACCCCTCAGTCCACAGGCTGCCACTCTATCCACTGAGCCAAGCCGGCCAGGGCCCCACATTTAATCTTGAACAACATAGGTTTGAACTGCACAGGTCCATTTATACACATTTATACAGTTGGCCCTCCATCTGTATCCCCAGATTTTGCATTTGTGGAGTTAAACAACTGCAGATCAAAAATACTGTTGGGCCCTAGCCAGTTTGGCTCAGTGGATAGAGCGTCGGCCTGTGGACTGAAGGGTCTGGGTTTGATTCCGGCCAAGGGCACATGCCCGGGTTGCGGGCTCTCGATCCCCAGTGGAGAACATGCAGGAGGCAGTCAATCAGTTTTTCTCTCTTATCATTGATGTTTCTATCTCTCTCTCCCTCTCCCTTCCTCTCTGAAATCAATAAAGAAATATATTTTTTTTAAAAACACTGTTGAGAATCCATGGATGTGGTGGGCTGACAGTATGCCTTTTTCTACACCATTTTTAAGCCGGCCGGCATGGCTCAGTGGTTGAGCATCAACCAGGAGGTCATGGTTCAATTCTCAGTCAGGGCACATGCCTGGGTTGCAGGTTCGATCCCCCCCAATTGTGGGGCGTGCAGGAGGCAGCCAATAAATGATTCTCTCTCATCACTGATGTTTCTATCTCTCTCTTCCTCTCTGAAATTAATAAAAATATTTTAAAAAATAAAAATAAAAATGGGACTTGAACATCTGCAAATTTTGGTATCCACAGGGTCCTGGAACGAAGATACCAAAGGACATCTTGAGTTTTGGAGGAGTCAAAAGTTATAGACAAATTTCTGACTATGCAGGGGATTGACAGCCCTAACCCCCACATTGTTCAAGGGTCATCTGTATTATGAAAGAAAAACTCATCATCAGTTAAATCTTCATGCCTCACCTCCCTCCCCAGCAGATTAAACTCACTTTATCAAAGTTTTGCATCTGTTCCCTGTTATTAAACCAGGACTCCTTATCCTGGCTAGGTTGAATGACAAACACCTCATAATCTGCAAACATCTGAGTGAAACGATTTGCAAAAACTTCCCGGATCTGAATGTTTAGCTGGTAAATCCTGAGTTCTTCTTCATCACACTGAACTTTCAGATCCTTATTGCTGCTGGGGTCTTCACGCACTTCCAGCTATTAAAAAAAAAGAGAGAGAAATGACAGCTGAGAACACACAAGCTTTTCCTTTTATCCCAAAGAAATGCAACTGGTTCGTTCCTCTCCCCTTCTCCCACATCATTTATTTCGCAGCAAATGGAAAGGAGGGAAAAAGAGAAAATGGGAGAAGGAAAAAAAGAAAGGAATTCTGACATGGAGAAGAGATAAATGAGATGTTCCACTTGCAGGTACTCAGTAACTCAGTGAAAGTGATCATTATGGGCAGAGAGAGATTCAGCAATAGAGAAAGGTGCAACTTATCTCAAGGGTCTGGGGAAGGTGGGAATCTGGACGTCAGTAAGAAAATGATAACGCAAAGCAACATGGTTAGATTCTAGCTCTACCTACATCTCCTTGATTTTCTCCCACATACACTTTCCTTATCTTTCTCCCTAAGAATTTTTCCTTACTGTGTTTTTCTTTAACCTTTTTAATATATCCAAAACTTCTCTGCTCTACAACTGGCCATGATTTTTTTTTAATATTTTCAATTACAGTTAACATGCAATATTATTTTATGTTAGTTTCAAGTGTATAACATAGTGGTTAGACAATCATGCACTTTACAAAGTATTCCCCTGATATTTCCAGTATCCAACTGGCACCATACATAGTTACTACTAACTGGCCATGATTTAAAAAAATATATATCTGCTCAACTAACTAAATAAAGCAGGAAAATGAAATGTTTCACACTTCACTAAAAAATAGTCCAGCAAACCCTGGCCTGTATGGCTCAGTTGGTTAGAGCATTGTTCCATGCACTGAAATGTCCCAGGTTCAATTCCCAGTCAGGGTACATAGAAGAGGCAACAGATTAATATATCTCTCTCACATCAATGTTTCTATTTCTCTCCTCTCTCTCATCCTCTCTCTCTTTCTTCCTCCCTCTCTTAAAAAAAAATAGCCCAACAAAATGATTACACTGGCTCATTTTGCTTATATGTAATTTAAAAATATAAATTAACAATGAGAATAGGGGAGGCTGAAGAGATGGGTAAAAGTCAAAAAAGGGAGAGCTAAGTAAATCCCTGGAAAGAGCATAGGACTAGAATTCAAGGGGATTCTAGTCCTATGCTCTAGCCTCAACTCAGCCACTTACTAGGCTAATGTTAGGCCAAGCACTCAGGCTCTACTCGGTTCCTTAAGTGCAAAGAGAGATAAGCCCTTGCCAGTTTGGCTCAGTGGACAGAGCATCAGCCCGCGAACTAAAGGGTCCTGGGTTCAATTCCAACCAAGGGCATGTACCTCAATTGCAGGCTCAATCCCTGGCTCTGGTTGGGGCGCGTGCTGGAGGCAACTAATCAATGTGACTCTCTCACATTGATGTTTCTCTCTGTCTCTCCCCCTGCCTTTCACTCTCTCTAAAAAATCAATTGAAAAATATCCTCAGGTGAGGATTAACAAAACAAAAAAAAGTTAAAGTTAAAAATACCTGCTCTGTATGCTTTAGGCTGCTGAGAAAGAGGTCTGAACACAAAGATTACCAATATCATCCCTCTGAGTCGCTCTGCTGCTGTGTTCACATAGGATGAGAGCAGACTCTACTTGATGCCCAAGTGAGAAAGCACCCAGACTTAATCCAAGATTTAGATTCCAGTAGCATTTACGAGGATAATGTTTTCCAAAGCTGAATCCAGTCTCCCATACCAGAGCATTCTTTCACTGCTGACAAATATGCCTTTTCCTGAACTGAGTGCTTTCTCACCCCACAACTTATTTCACCAGGACAGTACCCTAGCACAGACCAAACCTGTCACAGATTCATCCACAGCATCTTACCTTTTCCAGGCTCACCCCAGTCCTCTTGACCAAGGCTTGCAGCCGGGCAATAGTTTCATTCTCCTTGAGGAGCTCATAGGAATGCAAAGGGGAGCCTGCGATGTTCCCATTCCTCTTGTCAGAGACAAGCTCAGAGGCCCGGAGCCTCTTCAGCTTGGAGGCACTCTCACTGCAATGAAGGTTCCCTTCAGGGGGAATGCCAAATGCCATGAGAATCTCAGAGACTTCCTGGACAAACTCCAATTTGTTGGGAAACTGAGGCAAGTCCTCCGGCAGCTCAATGAAGTGGTTGTCAATATCCACAAAGCAGAGGTTAGCCTGGCAGTCAAAAAAGGATGAGGAGTGTGAACCGAGCATTCAGGAAGTTTTAGAAAGGATAATGAACAAATAGAAAAGAGAAAACATCTGAAATGGGCACATATGAAGTCCAGTGTAAAGAAGATGGGGCTTGCCCTAGCTGGTGTGACTCAGTTGGTTGGAGCATCGTCCCATACACCAAAAGTGATGGGTTCGATTCCCAGTCAGAGCACATACCTAAGTTGAGGGTTCAATCCCTGGTGGGCCTGTGTATGGGAGGCAACCAATCAATGTTTCTCTTTCTCTCTCTCTCCCTCTCCCTCTCTCCTTCCCCCTCTCTTTAAAAATCAGTAACACATATCCTCAATAAGGATTTTTTTAAAAAAGAAGATGGGGCTCAGGAAGAAAATAGACCTAGGTTCCAATCTTACCCTGCACTTCCTAGGTGTATGATCTTGAGAAAGTTACTTAACCTCTCTGATTCTGCTTCCTCAGCTATAAAATGGAAATAAAGAGATAATATCAGAGTGGTAAGGATTATTATGCTAAACATAAGTATTTAGCATCTAGCACAAAAGTCTCACAAATAATGCTCATAAAATGTTTGATTCATGAATTCTTACAGTAGTAAAAAGAACACCAGGAATAAGTCAGAAAGTCTAGGTTTCAGACTTGACTCTGTCACTATCTCTCCATATGACCCTGAGGGGACCATTACCTCTTTCTGATTTGCAAGATTTAGTGGCTGTTCATGATGTTTTCTGTGCTTCCTTCTGGCTTTAAGATTGCTTCTGGATAGAGAGACTCTCATACACGTCTGGTGAAGTTGGTAATCTAGACTAGCAAAGAACAATTTGGCAATATCTATCTATTCTTATTTTACAGACAAAACTGGCACAGAGAGATAAATTTGTCCCAAGTCACACAGCTGGTAAGTGGTAGAGCTGGGATTTGAACTCCGCTTACCCTGACTTCAGTCATACCCTCAAGCTCTTAACCATCCACTCTTCCCCTTACTGGTCTTACATATTTCTTGTTTGACTTAACTGAAATATTTTATAGTTCCTGTCCCTAATGGAATTGTCTTGCAATTGTAAATCAGAAATGCCTATTATTTTATATTTATCTTATGTCCATGAACCTGTTCTAGCCAAGATAGGTGTCATTTCCTTCATTGAACTGCACTGCTGTTTAAAAATTTGTCTCTTTCATTCATATAACAGGAATATTACCTATATCACAGGTTTGTTTTGAGGATTATAAAACAATGTCAAAGACTTAGCACAGTGCCAGGCCCATAGTACATAACAAATGTTAATTAACATTGTTAATGTAAAATATAAAATTTCAATAAATAGATGTGTATATATACAGTACTACTAGATAGGAAAATTCCATAATAAAAGATGCTAATGTTGGTATCATCAGATTTGCTTAATTTTGCCACTGAAATGAGTGAATTTAATTTACACTTCTGATCACTAGTGAAATTTTAAAATGTGTATGTTTTATGCAATACCTTTCATGTTTTTAACCTGCTTTTCTATTGGGTTACTTATCATCATTGTTACTGATTTGTAGAAGTTCTTTATTACCTGCTGATGCTAATACTTGGTAGGTTGTATGTGTTACACATATCTTGTCATAGTTATCTTTTCACTTTAAGATGTCCTTTTCTTAATTTATAAAATCAAATTTATTAATCTTTTATTTTATGTTTTCTGTATCCTGTTTATGAAGTCCCTACCCAGATGTCAGAAAGGTATTTATTAATATTTTCTTCCAGAATTAGAGTTTTGCTGTTGACATTTAACTTCTTAATCCATCTCAAGTTTATTTTGTTATGGTGTGAGGTAAGGATCCTTTTCTACTATTTTCCCCTTTGAACAAGCAATTTTTCCAGTTCCGATATGAAGCAGTCCCTCCTTTGGCATGGTACCTCTATTGTATAACAAAGTGATGGTCCATTGATCTTTTTGTTTATCCCTGTACCTATTAAGTCTTGCATTCTAAAAGAAAGGCAGGAGGGTAACATAAGTACAGCTTAATATAACTATTTCACAAACTCTCAATCTATTAAAACTGAATGTTTTAACATGTCTGTACATGCATTCATTCAATAAACATTTGCTCAATGTATAAATTATTCTGCCTACCAATCTATAACTAAAAAAAAGAGAACTTTCCTATATCCATGATTCAAAGATTAGGAGAAGAATCACTTTAAATTTAGCCTTCTAGAGTTCCTCACAAAATAACAACTTTAAGCCCTGTCTAAGTTAAAGGGCCAATAATGTTTAAGATCTAAAAATAGGCTATTTTTGTTTATTCCATTAAGACTTTAAAATTATAAATGCTTTCAGATCAAATAATTTAAAAAGATAGTAAAGACGGAATTAAATTATCTAGTCATGAAGACCACCTGCCTGCTTCCTTAGCCCTGTCCATACAGCTAACAGAAGAAAGCACTGTGACCCACCAGAGACACAATGCATTTACCCCATGGGTTCTCCTCTTTAGAAGAAAAAAAGCAGTTTGTGGAATAGGAAACACAGAGGTAGCTAAAAATAACTGCATCCGCTCAACAATGCTTGGTTGGCTTTTCTCCCAATGCTGTGAGCCAAATATAGAATGTCTGTAAAGAATTTTATTAACTCCAAATGCTATATCCACATATTGAAGTTACAATCCTGATCAGAGGTGGCTAGAGGAGAGGAAGCCACTCAGGCACACTTCACAGATGGGCTAGAGGAAGATAGGTGCCTATGAGTAGATTCCACTTAGCCATTCTTTGCAGAGTTGGCTTAAAGGAGGTAAAGATAAGAAAGCAAAGTAAAAAAAGGAGGCCATTCAATTGCTAGGCTCATAGAATAGCCTCATGCTATTTCCTGCCAGCACAGGGAGGGCTCTGACGAACAAGTGTGCCTCAAACTCTCATTCACCCCTTTCCTCAGCTGAGACGAGGAGAACTGCAAAACAGACTGGCAGACCAAAGTATTCTGGAAGAGGCACTAAATCCAAGTGATCAGTTTTCCTCAATTAACCTCCTGCCTTCTTGGGAAAGGCCATGTGAAGACTTAACGGCTCTGAGGTAGTAACCACATGGATCCCCCAAATCCAAAAATCTCTCCCAAATCTCTTCCTGCAGGAGATCACAATGCCCTTTCCCAGCCCTAAGTTCCTAACGCCAAATCACAGCCAGCCTGACCTCCTCGTCTCTCTCCATGTTATTCACTATTGGAAGGGAAGCCCAATCCACAAATTACTGGGAAAAGACACTGTAAGAGTATCCTGAGAAAGACGAGGGAAAGTAGGAGAGAAAGAAGGGCACAAGATAGAAAGAAGTAGCACCCCCTTCTTTACTCATACTTCTGCGAGCTTCTCCTGACATAGCTGTGGATGAATTGTCTCCTTCCTGAACTCAGACAATGAAACCCAGAAGAGAAGGACAGGACAAAGGATGCCTCACAAAGGAGCCCAGCACTCTCACTTGCTCAGGGCCAGCTGAGATCATGTGTTGGTGTAAAAAGAAACAAAGGGCTTTTGAGACTTTTGATGCTCAAAGATGGAGCAGCAACTGATGAATTCTGACATAGAGGAGGGTCAGGGAATGTACACTCTACATCGCTGTAGATCAGGTGTGGGGAACCTTTTTTCTGCCAAGGGCCATTTGGGTATTTATAACACCATTCACAGGCCAAAATTATCAACTTAAAAATTAGCCTATTATATTTTGTCAAACATTTAAATAACTCATCCTTAATGCCTTGGCAAGGCCAGACCAAATGATTTCTTGGGCCTTGTTTGGCCTGAGGGCTGGACATTCCCCACCCTTGTGATAAAGTCCCTTTTACAGATCAAGCTTGCCCTACCCCAGTACCCTGATAATGCCCTTTTGCACAGGCCCAGGTGAATTTCCCTAGTACTGCCTCAAAGCTTCCTTCTAGCAGCATAAACATACCACAGGATGCCCGCCAAAATGTTGAAAGTAGTTATCTCTGGGTGGTAAAATTTGAAGTAATTTTCACTTTATTCTTTATGCTTTTGTGCATTGTTAGAATTTTTTACTATATACTAGAGGCCCAGTGCATGAACTCGTGCGCCAGTGGGGTCCCTCAGCCTGGCCTGCAGGATCGGGCCAAAACTGGCTCTCCAACATCCCTCGAGGGTCCTGGATTGCAAGAAGGTGCAGGCCAGGCGGAGGGACCCCACCGGTGCACGATCGGGGCCGGGGAGGGACACGGGAGGTTGGCCAGATGGGGAGGGGCTGCGGGAGGGCTCCAGGGCATGTCTGGCCTGTCTCGCTCAGTCCAGATCAGCCAGACCCCAGCAGCAAGCTAACCTACGGGTCAGAGCATCTGCTCCCTGGTGGTCAGTGCATGTCATAGCAATTGGTCAACCAGTCAACTGTCTGCCCCCTGGTAGTCAGTGCATGTCATAGTGAGCGGTTGAGTGGCCTTAGCATATCATTAGCATATCACACTTTGATTAGTTGAGCGGCTGACCAGACAATTGGATGGACACTTAGCATATTAGGCTTTTATCATATAGGATGTACCATTTATGAGACATCCCAAAGTTGTCTTTTAGCAATACTATCACTCATTATGTGTACCCATGGGTAATACACAGATATCCCAGAGGACATCTGCTAAAAATCAATGTAGAAAATATCCAGTTATGAAACTGCCCCCTGAAACCCTATAATTGCTTATTAAGTATAGACAGGTATTCTATAGTCCCAGTGTCACCACTCCTTCCCAAATAGACGACAGGGAGAATCAAAGGATGCAACAATGATGTGGAAAACTGAAAAAGTTTAAAGCCTCAATACCCAGAACAGCGTGAACTCTCAGGTTTCTCAAACAAGCCTGCTAAGAAAACTGCTGATGTCCTTGCAGCATCTTCATACAAACATATATATGAAACACACAAAAAATGATGCTGAGCCTTAGCCAGTTTGGCTTAGTACATAGAGAGTTAGCCCATGGACTGAAGGGTCCCAGGTTTGATTCCAGTTAAGGGCACGTACTTCGGTTGCATGCTAGATCCCCAGCCCGGTGGTCAGGGTGTGTGCGGGAGGCAACCAGGCAATGTGTCTCTCTCACATCAATGTTTCTCTCTCTGTCTCTCCCATGCCCTTCCACTCTTTCTAAAAATCAATGGAAAAATACTCTCAGATAAGGATTAACACAAAATAAAATAAAAAAATAAATACTAGTAAAACATTCCATTAAAAACAAAAAAAAAGGATGCTGAGTGATCCTAGAGGGAACAGAATTTGCCCTAAGTATACAGCAAGCTAATGCCAAAGATTAAAATAAAACTGACAAATCTGGCTTGTTGCCTAGTGACCTATTTATTAGATTATGCATGTAGCATGCCTTTTTGGCTTTACAGTTTCAACCATTTTTTGTTATTTTTATTTTGACTTTACAAAATTATAATTAGGTTTACTAGGAAGAGATGTCAATATTAAATATGCATTTGTTTAGAACAAACAAACAAAAAATCCCTGTTCTCCAATCTTTGGTATCTACTCTTTATGTATACACAGTGTCCCTAAAAAATATATACACATTTTCACAGCTGATAGCTTAATTTTGAAAATGAAATGTATTTTAATAAACACTGCCTTTATAATTATTCAAAGTGTGTATATACATTTTTTTGGAACACCCTATATTTATCAGTAGACAAATACATATAAAAACCCAATACTCCAATTCAATAGTTTTCCCCATCATTTAGATATTTTCTTCCTTTATTAATCTTGTCCCATCCAAAATAGCACAAAGCTCTACAGAATCAAAGGAGCAAAAGAGGTAGAAATAAAAAAAAGCTACAAGAAGACATTTTAATTCTAAAACCAAAGGAGAGAAATAAAAGAGTACAGAGATTCATTTGACTATAATTTAAATATTATAAATGTGATCTGAATCAGCTATTTCATCAAGCATGCTGTCCAGATATGCCTAATAACCTGAATGCCGCTCAGAAACAGGAGGTACCCTTACTCATATTCTTCAGTTACACCCCCAAAATTTCCTCCCCAAAAGAATTCTGATGGAGGAGAGAAAGTCATGTTCCAAAGTCTTCTTCCCAGACCTTTCTAATGTCTAAGAAAATCAGAGTAGGGCCCAGCCGGTGTGGCTCATCGGTTGAGCGTCAACCCAGGAACTAAGAGGTCACCCTTTAGATTCCCAGTCAGGGCACATGTTTGGGTTGATCCCCA
Source organism: Cnephaeus nilssonii (assembly GCF_951640355.1). Lineage (NCBI taxonomy): Eukaryota > Metazoa > Chordata > Mammalia > Chiroptera > Vespertilionidae > Cnephaeus > Cnephaeus nilssonii. The sequence goes on along the minus strand of NC_137084.1, from coordinate 37,299,525 downwards.
GTAGGGGGGAAGAGGCAGCCAATCGATGTTGATGTTTTTCTCTCATTGATGTTTCTATCTCTCTAGCCCTCTCCCTACCTCTCTCTCTAAAAATCAGTAAAAGCATATTAAAAAAAAAAAAAGTCAGAGAAGGAAAGCTGTTTTCCCATCTAGTTTCATAACAGTCACAAAATGACCTAAAAAGGTAAACCAGCTCTATTGTTAATTGTAGGAAAATAAAAAGTAAAACAATGTTATTTAAAAGCATGCTTTAAATCTATTTAGAATGAACTAGGAAATAAACATGTAAATACATATTTTAATCAATTCTTTTGGTATTTAAAATAGGAAAGAAGAGCAGGCCACCCTCACAGCAAGAGAAGCATTCTCTCAAGACCTTCCTATACTGAACAAGGAAAGTTTATGAAGCTGACTCTGTACCACAAGAATCACAATGATCAAGTCAACTTTTACAGATCAACGGTGGCCTGTAAAAAAAAACCCACTGATTAATTAATATACAGCTGATTACTAGAGTAGATATAAAATTCTATTTTGTGGATTTCCTTAAAATAAAGGGGGCAGAAGGTATAGAAATAAAATATAATGTAAAATATAATGTATAACTATTGAAGCTCTGGGCACTGAGAACATACGATTCCTTATCCTACTCTTTTGTATATGTTTAAAGTTTTATATAATAAAAAGAGTTTCTAATAAATATCTTTAAAAGAGTGTGAAGTACTGTGTTTGAAAACCTGTATGAAAAAGGCAATTCACAACTGTATAAACACAGAGATATGTCATGTGATAAAAATGACCAGTGTTTCTGGAATGATATAAACTGAGCTAAATGTTCATTGTTTTTTACTTTTTTCCTGGAAAGTTATTAATGTTCCCCAAAATAAAATAAACAGTGGGTATACCCCAAAACCCTTCTCTCCCAATCCTAGATTAGGCCAGGGGACCAAGCTCCACATTTCTCTCACCTCTTGAGGCAGCTCCAGCTTTGACCGGTCATCCAGGCCATTGGAATGCAAGCCCATCAGGTATGGAACAGGAGCATCTAAGAAATGTAGGAGAGAAGCTGGGAGAATAGGGACATAGACATGCTGCCACTGGAAAGGAAACATGAGAGCTGTAATTGTCTCCGCCACAGTCATCAGTCTCTGGTAATCTAGGCCAAAACAAAAACACACACAAACCAAACAGTCAAAAACGAGGCAATTGCTTATCAAATAGTTAAGTTAAAATTACAATTTCACATTTAGAAAGGATCAGAATAAACTTCAGCAAGGGTATGCGTGTGATTCCCTAGTGGGTGTCAGAGACCTTAACAGATCACAAGTTGAACTATATCCTCCTACATACAGGTCCCTGCTTATAATAAAATTTAATGTGAAAATATTATAGAAATCATAAATAGCACCTTGCTAAACCAGAATGTTAAGTAGATTCTCTTAAGTGGAAGTGAAATGAAAAGAACAGTAGTCTGGGTCTCCGTTTATTCAGCACGGAAGCCCAAACAGGCTCTTTACCACTCAGATATGTCTGCATTCTATAAGAAGCTACAACGCTTCCTGAATGAGAACAGCACAAATGGGTTATTTTAACACTTCCCTAGAAATTGAAAGACCCACAAGACTTGACTTTGATGACTCAAAACTCTTGTTTTAGGTCAAAGACAGAGTGGAGGGGAAGGCTTGTGCTCAAAGCTTAGCTCTTCTTCAGAATGCAATTTCTAGTTTTATTATTTTTTAATGAATAATAAATACACTGGCAAAGCCAATAAAAAGGACCAGTTAAAATTGAAACTAAAAAAAATCACTATTCAGCCCTGGCCAGTTTGGCTCGGTGGATAGAGCGTCGGCCTGCAGACTGAGGGATCCTGGGTTCAATTCTGGCCAAGGGCATATCCCCGGGTTGCAGGCTCGATCCCCAGTGGGGTGTGTGCAGGAGACAGCCGATCAATGATTCTCTCTCATCGCTGATGTTTTTATCTCTCTTTCCCTCTCCCTTCCTCTCTGAAATCAATAAAGATATATTTTTAAAAATTACTATTCACAAATGGTATGTCCCTTTTTCAGGCAAAAAGGGACAGCAAAGAAACATACATTTTAAAATCATCCTTCGGGAATGGCTAGCTTCAAATGAGCTTTCATAGGGTTAGTGGTTTCATGTACTGAAAACCCACCCCACCATTTAAAATCACAGCTTGGTTCATAAAGAAGTTATAAGTAACAAGAAGCTTTCCAGAAAATGAGGAAGACTGAGTAGGAATAGAAACTGGTATGTATCAAACTAGGTAGAAGTTTAACAAAGAATCCTACCTCTGCTTACAAATGCTTTGAAAGTTATCACCCTGCTCATGGCTAAGGAAAGAAGAACAAGACCTGGAAATCATTTTATTTTTTTAACTAGTAATGCAAAATAAATAGCAATTATTGACTAAAACTTCATCGTTTGTAACATTTTGTTGTTGTTGTTAATCCTCACCCAAGAATATTTTCTCCATTGAGAAAGAGAGGAAGGGAGGAAGGGGGAGAGAGAGAAACATCAATGTGAGAAAGACACATTGATTGGTTGCCTCCTGCATACATCCCAATCAGGCTAGGGATCAAACCTAGGACCCTTCAGTTCACAGGCCAGCGCTCTAACCACTGAACATACCAGCCAGGGCCATAGTCTCTAACATTTTTATTACACTACAGAAAAATGCATCAAGGAAGATGATTTGACTATGGGTGGTGGGTACACAATGCAATACACAGATTATGTATCATAGTAATGTACACTTGAAACCTATCTGACCCTATTAGCCAATGTCACCCCAATAAATTTTAAAATTAACACATGTGTGTACTCAATGTTTACATAAAAATAGTGCATTGTTTAAAAATATTTGGGAGGAGGGCATTAAAATAATTAAGAGATCACAGGGGTAGAACTCTAGATCAAAAAGAGGAAAACTTACAACTTTCTCTGCATTGTTTGTCCACATATTATTTGTTTTTTAAAACTATAATTTTCATTAGGAATACACACAAAAAATTATCTGTGGTAACCACAGGAAAGAAAGAGGGAAGATTTCATCTTACTACCTTTAAAAATGTTTTGAGTATATGCCTTGAGCATACATTATTTTTGCAATAAAAAACTAATGTCAACAATTTGTTTTTGTTAGTTGAACCTATAACTGGATTATATAATTTAACCAAATAGTATGTAAACAAGTGATGAAATATAAGGGCAAAAGAAAGAACAGTTTCTGTGAAAACAAAAATAAATGCTTTAAAAAGATTCAATAATGCAAAGTCGCTAAAATACTATAAGTGAATTAGGAGTATCATGAGGCAATAAAGTGCAAACTAGGGAAAACTGCAACAATCTACAGGTAGCCTCCATTCTGGTTCTTTTGCAATGTTCTTAAGTTCTTGCTCCATTTTTTAAAAACTGTATCTGCTGGGGGAATGGGAGTGGCCGGGGAGAGGCCAATTGGGGGAGGGGGGGAAGACATATGTAATACTTTAAACAATAAAGAATTTCAATTAAAAAAAAAGATATCTGGCACCCTCACCATTGCTGTTCAGTGGTTAGAGCATCAGCCCACACACCAAAGGGTCATGGCTTCAATTCCCTGTCAAGGGCACATACCTGGGTTGCAGGTTCGATTCCTGTCCCTAGTCAGGGCCAGAGCAGGAAGCAACCAATCAATGTCTCTCTCTCACATCCATTTCTCTTTCTCCCTGCCTCTCTCTTTTTCTCTCTCCTGCCCTCCCTCCATTCCACTCTCTAAAAAATCAATGGGAAAAATATCCTCGGTGAGGATTAATAACAACAAAAAGAACTGGTATCCCTCTCATGGTCCATTGGTTTGCCATCTACCACAAACCTGAAAAAGATCTGAGTTTTGCTCAAATTTTAACAACCCTTGACCTTTACAGTCAGCCCCACTGTATCTGACATGGAAAGGGAGGCCCTATGCAAGAAGAGAGCTCTAGTAAGCATTGACTTACGCTGTGAGTAGAGCAGAATCTGAAACTCTAGAAGAGCACAAGTAAAAAGCTGAAACACATTCTCTACCCCAAGCAGTTCAAAGACCTCTTTGACAGGAAAGTCGAATAGGGGAAGCTCATTGGTACTTGGTCTCTGGCAGATTATTGGCCCATAGACCCCAGAAAACTTCAAGGACCGGCCGGGAGGTGGGAGTGGCACTTCGTAGAGTACGTTGTATATGTAGCTCTCAAGGGGCAGTGGAGGGGGCTGAGGTGAAGTGACTGCCTGGTGAAGTTGTTCCAGAACACTCCGACATGCTTTCATGAAAGACATTGGCGTGATGAGGCAGATGCACTTAGAGACATACAACGTGTCCCGGCTAATGTCGTAGGAGTTGAAGCGCTGCAGCTTGGTCCCAGGAGTGCCTTCACCATCCTCCATGTCACTGTGGTCTCGACCATCAGCAGGGTGAGCATGTATGACATCATACTCAGCATTATGCATGTGGTAGAGTGTCTGCATTGCACTGCAGATCTGCTTGCTAGTCACCTCCTCATAAAATGTGAGGGCAAACCCAAATGTCCGAGAGCCATCCTCCCTTGTGATAATAAAGGCATGGAACTGTGGCTCTCTGGGATCAGCCTGGGTCTTGAATGCTAGCCCTTTGGGCATGCATAGCTGCAAAAGACAAGGAAACAAGTGGTGAGAATACTCACTGCTGACCCTCTTTCAGAACACCCACCATTATTTCTTTACTTATAGAGCATCCACTTCCTGGTGTTTGGGATATCAAGATCAACACAGCTAAATATCTGTCCTAAAGGTCTCCCATTCTAAACAGATACACAAGTAAATAAAATGATAATGCAGTTATCAGGGCTATAGAGAAGTATATACAAAGTGCTAAGGGAAGAAAGAACAGACAACTCAGTCTAGGAACATCAGAAAAGGCTTCATAGACGAGGTTATATTAGAATTCATCAGGTAGACAAGGAAAAGAAGGGTATTTGAGGGACAGAAAAAAATGCACAAAGAAAAGGAGGAAAAAGAAAGCAGCATGATAGCACGTACTGAGAGATGATGCTAGAAATATATCTAAAAATCAGATAGATACAACTTTGTATCTAAAAATACAATAAAGTTTTAGACTCTATCAGCTCACAAATTAATTAATTTTGTCATCAATAAAACCTTCTTTCTATTCATAGAAAAAAGGGTGCTCATTTCATACAAAGCAAGGAGATGACATAATCAGGATAAAGATGTACTTTTTTCACTTTAACTCATATGGATTATATAAAGAAACTTGGAAAGCTAATCAAATTGACCTGAATCAATCAGTCCCCATTTTCATTTTACACAAACCTGGCTATACAAACGAACTACCAGCAGCCTGGATTAACAAATATAAGGACCTACATTATGTTATATCCATTAGCCTTGACCTTGACTTCCCAAAGCCTAGGTGTTTTTAGAATATAACATGAAATAAGCACTGGACTAGGCATTAAAAAACTCTAGGCTCTCCAAGACTGTTAAAAGTAACAGCAGTGTTTTTATACATGTCCTATTTAAAATTATGATGAAACAAAAAGTCATTTCTGTCATATAACTCAGACATGTATAACATAGATTGAGATTGCTTTTAAACCTCACTCTTATGTAATTTCAATGCTATAAGCAACCAATAGTTCAGTACCACACAAAAAAAGTTTGCTGACCCATTACTATATATTTGTCTGACACAACAGAAACACACTGTGACTTTTAGTATTTTGATAAATGTATTCTGAATATCTGATTTACTGATCAAAATGCAGAATCATGAGCAATATATATACGATCCCTTTTTTAAAATTTACTCTTGTAAATTCTCATATTTGTAGTTAACAAATACTAACCATTCCCACTGCATCTTGGTCAAAGGGATTCCATTCTACATTCTCAGGATATCGTGCAAGGACCTTAGATTTGAATGTTCGTCTTAATGGTGTCTGCTCAAAATTTTCTCCTACAAGAAAAAGAAAGAAGTAAATCATCTCCACAAAGTCCCTTGCAATCACAGGGTTATGAATGTCTGAGCTTGGTAGTCCAGCAATGTACAGAAATAAAGGCAAAGCAAGTACAGAAATGCCAGCCATCTAAGAATAGGAAAGGTATTAAAGTTATTAGGAAAGAAAAGGTGCTGTAAGTTTAGCATGGTTAATATTGGACACCACTAGCTATCATTCCTTTTCATTAAAATGAAAATAATTACTACAAACCCAACAGTTAATTTTCTTGGGAGAGAGGGGAGAAAGCACAAGGAATGATAAAGGATTATATCCATCTCTTTTTTTCTGAATGCCATATTTAGTTTGCTTAAAGTCAACTAATAACAGCATTGAAGCATAAATGGTTTTAAGTTCAGAATGAAATATGCATTTCTATGATCTCTTAAAAAATACAAAGGAGCTTAAAGATTCAAGAACAGCAAGAAAGCAGACTTCAAGGTAAATCTAACAAGCTATTTTATCAATTCAAAATCATTCGAAATTTCTGAAATTCTCCTTTGTTTCCCCCATCTTCCTCCTAAAAGCATTACAGCATATTGAAAACAGAGCATGAAGTGAAAAGAGGAAGAACCAAAGAACCCACCACCTAGAGGGATACAAATGTGAAAAATCTACTAGTCAAACGGGCACAAGAAAGTTAGAAGGTCAAAGGGTACAAAATGCCACCAGAGAGACATATGTAAGAGGCACCAGAAAGCTTTGGGTAGTCTCAATTTTGTTTTGTTTTTACCTTCAGTTGTACTGGAAATGAAAGGGCTGGCACCGTCCCTGGCTTTAGAAGCCTGTATGTACTGGCATAATGCTATATGACAAATGAAATAACAGAGTATTACAATAAAGTAGTGTGATTCAAACTTTTTGACCATGACTCCAGTATGAAATAAATTTTTCATCATGAAGCAATAAACACACACGATGTATATCTAAATTTACCTAAAACAAAAATTTCACAAAATAATACTTACCCTTACTATGTCATTACCTCTCATAATTTCTGCTCTATATCATTAAAACTAAATATGCTAATTGCTGACCTACTAATGGTTACAATTCAATTTGAAAAACATTAGAGTATAGTATAATGGGATGAAGAACTCAACTGGTATCAAAGTACTAAAAGGCACTAGTGATTTATCCAAAGTATGCTACCCCAAATATTGCTTTTCCTTAGGGGTTATGGAGTAGGGAACAAATTAAATGTGCCTAAATATGTCAAACAAATAAATTTATTAGGAGTCATAGAAAAATATGTAGGAAATATGATCAAGGATAATTCAATTGAATTCTGTATCTGTTTATTGAGCAATTGAATTCTATATCATTTTATTTATGCTATACAAGGGCCTTAAGTACTGTGGGGGATAAAGATAATCCAGATGAGCAACTATCCTTAAGGACCGTACTATCAAATATATGTAGGGAAAAGAACATACACCAATAACTATTTCACAGGGAGGTTATTATCAGGGAGGCTCCAAATCTTCAGTTTATTTGGTCTAACTATTCAGACAAACTTGTACAGAATCCAGTTCACATGCTCTAGTATATAATAAATTGTGTTCCAACTATAGTTTTTATAAGTTGGTTTGAAACCCAAAGGGGCTGGTGATTACTAAGAAAGATGCATTCTTCACCAATACTGAATTGGGGTGACCTAAAGTCAGACAGTCCTTCACTCTAAATCATCCCAGAGACGTTGAAAAAATTTCTTTAAAAGTATATTTGGCCCTGGCCAATGTGGCTCAGTTGGTTGAATGTCATCCCATGCACCAAAAGGGTTTCAGGTTCAATACCCAGTCGAGGTGAGTGTGGGAGGTTTCTCTCTCTTCTCTCTTTTCTCTTCTCTTCTCTTCTCTTCTCTTCTCTTCTCTTCTCTTCTCTTCTCTTCTCTTCTCTTCTCTTCTGTCTCTGTCTCTGTCTCTGTCTCTGTCTCTGTCTCTGTCTCTCTTTCTCTCCCTCCATCTCCCTTCTTCTCTCTAAAAACATTTTTTAAAGAATATTTTGTAGCCAAAACCGGTTTGGCTCAGTGGATAGAGCGTCGGCCTGCGGACTGAAAGGTCCCAGGTCGATTCCGGTTAAGGGCATGTACCTTGGTTGCGGGCACATCCCCAGGAGGAGGTGTGCAGGAGGCAGCTGATCGATGTTTCTCTCTCATCGATGTTTCTAACTCTCTATCCCTCTTCCTTCCTCTCTGTAAAAAATCAATAAAATATATATTTTTAAAAAGAATATTTTGTAATAATTCTAAGGCACCTGTTCTAGAAACTAATAATGTTACTGCTTTTAAAATAAAAACCTTCACTTCCATTCTCTCAGGTTTTGTCCATCATCATTGTAAGCCCACTTATTCATAATTTTCAACTTCTGACAATTTTTCAACTTTCTGTTAGTAAAGCAAGTACCATCATTTCAATTCCTCCCATTTCCTGATCCCTTCTTCCAAACTGATTTTTCTGAAACTCTTTTCCAACAAGTTTCACTTCTTAAATTACATTTGGTAATCTTCACTAAAGAACACTGACAAAATCAGCAGCAGGCAGCTGGTACCAGCAGTAGCAATAAAGCCCTACAACACTGTAGAGCTTGTCTCGGAGCTTTCAGTGACACCTGCAAAGAGTCCACCCATTCCAAGTCTGCACTTACAGTACAAAGTAATTAAACAGCAAGCAGACGACATAATGATCTTGTCTACAGTCTGAGATTCTCAGAATGTATTTTTAAACTGTATTCAGTTCTGAGAGAAGATAAGGATTTCTTCCTGCTAAGCTTCTTCACTTTTAATTGTCAGTTTGCTCATTTCTTCCTTATTAGACTAGAAAATCCCCTCAGCAAAAACCACAAAATATATAAACCTACAGTAAGTCCTCACTTAACGTCATCAATAGGTTCTTGGAAACTGCAGCTTTAAGCAAAAAGACGTATAATGAAACTAATTTTACAATAGGATAATTGATATAAACTAGAATTAAGCTCCTTTTGCATATTTCTGGTCACAAAAACATCTCTAAACTTCTAAATAAAGACCCAAAACACTTCTAATATTAAACAATGAAATGTGAAATATACTGTATATATGTATATGTGTGTGCATATATATACGTGTGTGTATATATATGAAAGATTAATACAAACAAGTAAGATCATTATTTCCCAACCCACTTATTCCCGTTCAGGGTTGCAGGTGGCCATGTGACAGAGCAAAGCCTTACCCAACCTTGCACAGGATGCCATTCCATTGCTGGGAGCACTAACACCCATACTCACTCAGACTGAGACAATGTAGACAAGCCAATGCACCTGACATGAACATCTTTGGAATGTGAGAGGAAACCATAGTATCCAGGGAAAACCCATGCAGATATGGGGAGAATGTGCCAACTCCACACAGACAGTAGCCCCAGCCCAAAATCAATTATTTTTTCATCAATGTTATAATGAAATGACATCGAATGAAACTACGTAATTTGAGGACATGCTGTATATAGGAACCACTGCCCTATATGAAAGCCTTTAGAAAAAGATATTTTCCTAAGATGGCAATGAGGTGCCTCCTAAGACATAATGAACATGGAAATGAGGAATGGGGGATTACTTAAGGAGAGAATTAAAAAAAAAAAAAAAATGAAGCCAGAGGTGGACATGATGAGCTGAACTGGAGCGTAGACAAAGAGAAAGGGGAAGCTATGAATTACAGGGAGAAGTGGTCTTTAGATCCTCTGTCCTCACCACCACCTCTCCACCTCCTGCCGCTTCTTCAAACAAGCTGAATAAAGAAGTCTTAAAGATAAAGAGTCAGGTTCTGAGTGGAGGCACCACAGAGAGTGCCAACCTTAAACAAAAATCTCCTGTGTACTAGATTGGGCCTATAACAGGAGCATAGCATTTCACTGAGAGGGAAAAGGAAGGTGTACAAAGAAGAGTTATGAAGCCCCTGAGAACAAAGCATGTTTATTACAGCTACCCTATAAAGAGTGTGAGAAAAGTAATAGACAAAAGAGATTCACAAAACTAAGATCTTTTTTTATTAAAAAAAAACAATTGAATTTTTCATCATTTTACTGAGGGCTGAGTTTTGAGAATAAGCACTAGAGACTTAATGCCTCAGGAACACCAACATTAGCCCTACCTCCTGAAACCTGTATGCATATCACAAGCTAATCCTCAATTATTCAGACCTTTGAAAAATTAAACAAGCCAGCCTGGTGTGGCAAGTGGATTGAGTGTCATCCCAAGAGGTCCCAGATTCGATTCGCGGGGTGGTGGGCTCGATCCCCAGTAGGGGGCGTGCTGGAGACAGTCGATTGATGTGTTTCTCTCTCTCCCTCTCCCTATCTAAAAATGAATAAAAACATATTTTGAAAAGAGTTAAACAATATTAGGAATATGACATCACAATCACAACTGTCCTACTGTCCTAGAAATAATAAGCGATTATTTGCCCAACACATACAGAGTATACAAAATATTGGTAGGTCTGGATATCGAAACTAAGGCCCATTTCTAACAGCTAGATAAAAATTAGTCAACTAGGTGTCTGTCTATCTTTGTGAATCTGCCACCAGGAAAGTACAGTTCAGATAAATCATTGCAGATTTTCTTTTTAAGCTTTCATGCCTTGCAAAGACTTTCTAATGGGTTCTTTGTTTACTTGTTCTGCTTTGACCAAGCCAGAAACAAACTGACATCTGTACTGCTATTCGGCTGTTGGTACTCGTTTGATTAGAATAACCCTAAAGGAGGGATGCTTATGCTGAAAAGCTTCAAAGCCTAAAGTCTCTGAAGATTTATAAAATTTTGTATAAATATAAATTTTGTTTAAATATAAATACATTTATATTTATATTTAATATGTGCATTTTTCTGGGGAGAGAACACAATTTTCATCAGTCTCAGAGTCCCATGACCCAAAAAGGTTAGAAACCACAGCTCCAAGTGTTTCTTCTAATTTGGGCAGGAAACATTTTGATCACTTACAGATTAACCTAAATGGGCAGGTTTACATAAAGTCTAAAATAGAACACATGTACTACTAAATAACTACTTTCTAGGTGAACAAAAAATAATAATAATTGACTTTGTCAATAGAATAATTTTTATCTAGTATGATGAAGGTTTTGCTTCCAGTTATGGAAAAGTAGTTCCTATGAGACCAACTCTCTTGCACATATATATGAACTCTGGACAAAATATTTTTTAAAGAAACAACTATCCAAAGTACTGAAGAAGAAAAAGCATGCAGATTCTGAAGTGGGAAGGAGGATCAACACTTGGAAAAAGGTAACAACACTGGTTTCCCTTGTTAGGGCTTTTGGCCAGGAGGTCTCAGTCTGTACCATGAGAGGTGGCTAAAATTCAGACAAAGGCCCACAGTCTTACTAGCCTGAAGAACCTGAATACAAACTATAAGGCAACCACTGCAGCTGGCAAGTGAGGGAGGGAAATCCCAGAGAAAGCCAGAAAGGAGGTGCCCCAAACCATGTATAAACTCTGTCCAAGTCTCTGGATGAGCAGACCCCAAGCAACCAAGTTAGGGCTAAAAAAAAAACACAAAAAACTGAACAGAGATTTAAGCTGCTGCTTACTATAGGGGAATAGAGTTTAACAAAACAACCAAAATTCAATGCTCTTTGTTGGAAGTTAACAGAATCCAGAGTCTCTACAACATAGGTATCTCAATATCAAGAACACAGTCACAAACTGCTCAGCATATAAAGAAACAGGAAAACATCATTCTCTTGAAGAGTCAATCAATAGAAACCAACCCTGAGTTGACGCAAATACTAGAAATTAGCACACAGGATTTCAAAAGAGCTAGATCAAATAATGAAAAAATAGATCTCAACAGAGAAACAGACAGTAACTCAGCGGATGGGCTTAACAGCAGATTAAAGATGCAGAAGAGTTAATGAACTTAAAAATAAATTCACAAAAATTATCCAATCTGAAAAACAGAGAGGAAAAAACAGGGGGGGACCCCAGCAGAGAGGACCTGAGAAAACTGTGGGTTAACAAGTTTAACATACATATAATTGGAGCCCCAGAAGGAAAGGAGAGCAAATGAGATAGAAAACAATATTTTTAGAAGTAGTGGGGGGAAAACACACACAAAATTTTCCCAAATTTGGTAAAAGATATTGTGAAATAATTGAAATAGACGGATATCTGCCCCAGTTCCTAGCACAGAGCTCCTGAAATCCTTGTGATTTCTAAGTGATAAAAACACTAATAGCATCTCTTATTCTAATATTAGTCTTTAACCTCGTCCCTGACATAAGGCTTCTAAAACCCTTGTAAATTCCTAAGTTATAAGAGCACTAGGAGCATCTTTTATTCTATTGAGGTGACTCTGTGTAAGCCCCTAGATGGCTCCTGGATAGGGGCTAGTCCAAACGCTGATGAGAAGCTTGGAATTTTCAGCCCCTCCCCTCATCCTCCATAGAGGTAAGAGAGAATAGAAAAGGAGTTAATAATTGATTATGCCTACATGAAGGTTCCATAAAATCCCAATAGTATGAAGTTCAGAGAGCTCCAGGCAGGCAAACACATCCAGAAACACCCAAACTCCGCAGGGACAGAAGCTCCTGCACTCAGACCTTTCAGACCTCACCCTTTGTATCTCTTCATCTGGCTGTTCATCTGTATCCTTTATCACATCCTTTAATAAACTGATAAACACAAGTGTTTCCCTGAGTTCTGTGAGCCACTCTAGCAAATTAATCAAACCCCAGGCGGGGCTGTCTTTGGAAGCTCAATGGTCAGAAGCACAGGTGATAACCTGGCATCTGAGATTGCTGTTTGAATGGAGGCAGTCTTGTGAGACTGAGTCCTTAACCTGTGGGATCTGATGCTATCTCCAGGTTGACAGTGTCAGGACTGTAGGACACCCAGCTATACTGATCAGAGAATTGCTTGTTGGTGACCAAAAGTGTCAGAGTGAAATATTCTTTTTTTTTTTCCTTTTCTTCTTGTGAAGTGTTCTTCATAAGTAGTAAAGGAGATACATAGGCAAGAAACACAGTATAGAAGAAATGGTTTTTTTCCTACCTAAAAAGGAAAAAGCTGTTTTTTTCCTTTTCAGAACTAAATTTACAGATGCAAGAAGCTCAGTGGATCCCAAGCAGGATAAATACAAAACAAACAAACAACAAAACATACATAGGTACATCATAGTCAGATTTGGGGAAGAAAAGGAGAAGGGGGAGAAAAGGAAAAGATTTAAAGAAAAAGAATCTCGAAAGGAGCCAGAAAAAAAGAATACATTACTTTAAGGAGAAAAAAATAATTGAAATTACCACTGCCTTCTCATCAGAAACAATGGAGGTTAGAAAACATGGACTAACACCTTACAAGTAAAAAAAGGTGGGGGGGGGGGGGCAGAAAAGGTGGGGGGAGGGGCAGAATTCTATTAATAGAAATAAAAAATCTTAAAAAATGAAGACAAGCCCTGGCCAGTGTAGCTCAGTTGGCTGGAGCGTGGTCTTATAGTCCTTAAAAGTCGTTGTTCAATTCCTGGTCAGGGCAGACCCAGCATACAGGTTTGATCTGAAATGAGAGGCAACCTATCATGTTTCACTCTTCTCTCTCTCTCTCTCTCTCTCTCTCTCTCTCACACACTCTCTCTCTCTCTCTCTTCCCCCTCCCCCCCCCCCCCGCCACTCCCTTCCTTCCCCTTCTCTAAAATCAATAAAAGCATGTCCTCAGGTGAGAATTTTTTTATTAAATTATTTTTTTAATATATTTTATTGATTTTTTACAGAGAGAAAGGGAGAGGGATAGAGAGTTAGAAACATCGATCTGCTGCCTCCTGCACACCCCCTCCTGGGGATGTGCCCGCAACCAAGGTACATGCCCTTGACCGGAATCGAACCTGGGAACTTTCAGTCCGCAGGCCGATGCTCTATCCACTGAGCCAAACCGGCTTCGGCGAGAATTTTCTTAAATGAAGACAAAATAAAAACATTTTTAAGTAAAGCAAAACTAAGAGAATTCATCACCTGCAGACCTGCACAAGAGGGAGAAAAGCCCATCCCAATAGATTGTATACTGTCTGATTTCATTTATATAACATTCGTGAAATGATCTAATTATAAAAATAAAGAACAAACTGTTAGTTGCCAGAGGTCAGAGATGAGGGGCTATAAAAGGGCAACCCCAGAAATTCTTGTGGTAATGGAACCATTCTGTATCTTGATGGTATCATTGTCAATATCCTGGTAGTGATAATATAGTTTTGCAAAATGTTACCACTGACGGAAACCGGATAAAAAATACAGGGGAATTTCTGTATTGTTTCTTACCACTGCATAAGAATCTATTATCTAAAATTAAAAGTTTAATTTTTAAAAGCAAATTATGAATTAAAGATAATGTTTTTAACAATCCGTCAATGTTTTAAAGCAGAGGTTTCAAGCATTCAAAGCTATACTCTGGACAAAACTCGTTGAAGGCAACTGAACTATCCCTCTCTTCAGGCCTGAAAATGTTACATGAACTGCCTTACCTCACCACATCAACACCAATCCTATAGTCCAGGGGTCCTCAAACTTTTTAAACAGGGGGCCAGTTCACTGTCCCTCAGACCATTGGAGGGCCGGACTATAGTTTAAAAAAAAAACTATGAACAAGTTCCTATGCACACTGCACATATCTTATTTTGAAGTAAAAAAAACAAAACGGCAAAAACACCCGCATGTGGCCCGCGGGCCGTAGTATGAGGACGCCTGTTATAGTCATTCGCATTACCTATAGCAAGAGTGATGAAATTATTTTTCTTGGGAGTGGATATAGCCAGATTATTATGCTATCCTTTGCATACTGACATTCTGGGATATCCTAGAATTGATCCTGTTGGTGACATCAGTCACCACCAATTCAGTGCCACTCATGCTATAATCAGTTTACTTTCTGCACTAAAAGATGTCACTGTATCTTTCCTGTAACAAACACTCCTGAAACAGACTGTCCATCGGAATAGTAGTTCTATCAAGTCACACTTCTATTTCTAGTGCATGCTGAAGAACCAACTTGTGTTTTGTGTTCAACTCATTTGTTGCCCCAGCATTTCAATTCTCTTTGTCCTCCAGATAATTTCTGAGCCCCTGTACAAATCAGAGATTATTTCCTGTCATCTGATCGGTGGGGCACACGTAATAAGAGAAGGGAAGGCCAATTTCTTTTTTTTTATTTTATATTTTATTGATTTTTTACAGAGAGGAAGGGAGAGGGATAGAGAGTTAGAAACATCAATGAGAGCGAATCATCAATCAACTGCCTCCTGCACACCCCCTACTGGGGATGTGCCCACAACCCAGGTACATGCCCTTGACCGGAATCGAACCTGGGACCTTTCAGTCCGCAGGCCGATGCTCTATGCACTGAGCCAAACCGGTTTCGGCGGGAAGGCCAATTTCTAACTAAATGAGAATTAATCTTGCTGTTGTTTTCGGGTGACTACTTCATTATCAGCACTTTTTAAATAGAGACATCTTTTAAAAACACAATGAGGCTAGCAGAGTTTTGGTAGCTACAGAAAACTAACACTACACTCTATTCATGACTCTCCTTCACTTCTTCTACATATGAAATTGAAGTATATTTACAGCTCCTGCAGCATCAAGTGAAGAAGGAAACTACTCCTTGAAGAGGCAGCCTGTACCTTGGCCCCACATCACCAGCCGACTGTGGTGCTCAGGAGTCAGACATTCACAAACAAATACCCAGAACGCAGGCAATGAGCTGCCCCTATCTTGAACAGGCCACAAGGCCTCTTTAAGGCACTAACGCAGGAAAGCTGCTCACCAGGCTTTTCAATGGAAGAGGAATAGAAACCATCTGTTACTGCCATGTTTTCCCCTCGAGGCAGATTTGTTCACTTTCTCAACATATTTTCTTTGTGAGGTAAGTTTAGACTTGTATATACAGCCATTACTTTTATTGATAATTTGCCTTCTGCTTGAAATCTTTCAGGCACCAACCTAGTCCAACTCATGTACCTAGTTCTAAAATGTACTATTTTAACAAGAGACTGAGGTTTGAGAACCTATCCAGATAGGACTGCTCCAAACCACAGCTAGGACAGAACTTTGGTAGCAAGACATCAAGTATAGATACTGCCTCCCTTCCCGTCCATCTGAAGACCCTGCAGGGCACACATCTGTCAAGCTAACATCTAAGTATTGGCAGGGATGTGGTGAAAAGGGAACACTGTTGGTGGGAATATAAATTAGTCCAACCACTATGGAAAACAATATGGAGGTTCCTCAAAAAATTAAAAATAGCCTGACCGGCGTGGCTCAGAGGTTGAGTGTCGACCAATGAACCAAGAAGTCACGGTTCAATTTCCACTCAGAACACAAGCCCAGGTTGCAGTGAGGGGTGTGCAGGAGACAGCCAATCAATGGTATTATCTCATCCTTGATGTTTCTATCTCTCTCTCCATCTCCCTTCCTCTCTGAAATTCAATAAAAATATTTTTTAAAAAAATTAAAAATATATCTACCATACAATCCAGCAATTCCACTTCTGGGTATATACCCAAAGGAAACAGGATTTCAAGGAATATATGCACACCAATGTTTAATTGCAGATTATTCACAATAGCCAAAATATGAAAACAACCAAAATGGCAACGACAGATGAATGGATAAAATACGTGGTATGAACACACAATGAAATATTAATCAGCCATGAGAAAGGAGGATATCCTGCCATTTGCAACAATATGGATGGACCATAATGAGCACATTATGCTAAGCAAGGTAAGTCAGACACAGAAAGACAAGTACTATAAGTTATCACTTATCTGTGGAATCTAAAAAAGTCAGACCATTAAAAAAAAAAAAAGATGGTTACCAGGGGACTGGGGGGGGGAGGGGAAGGGAGGAGACAAGATTGGTGGTGTTCAAGGGTACAAACTTGTACAAGTAGTAAATAAGTCATAGAGATCTAATGCATAGTATAATGAACATAGATAATAACATTGTACAAAGATGTAATGTGATAAATATTGCTTCAATGGCAATCATAATATATAAATGTATCAAAGTAACATGCTGTATACCTTAAATTTACAAAGTTTAATGTGTTAAATTTATCAAATAAAACTCTTCAGATGAAAAAAAAAAAACATAACTGAAGAAAGGAAAGGAGAAAGAGCTCTTGAAAGTAAGCGGAAAAAGCCTGGAATTCTAGGCCTACTACAATCAAGATTTATACAAATCACTAGAGGCCCGGTGCATGAAATTCGTGCGGGGGGGGGGGGGGTGTCCCTCAGCCCGGCCTGCACCCTCTTGCAATCCGGGACCCCTTGGGGATGTCTGACTGCCGGTTCTGACTAAACCGGCAGTTGGACATCTCTTTCGCAATCCGGGACCGCTGGCTCCTAACTGCTCACCTGCCTGATCACCCTAACCACTCGCCTGCCTACCTGATAGCCCCTAACCGCTCACCTGCCTACCTGATAGCCCCTAACCGCTCGCCTGCCTGCTTCATTGCCCCTAATCCCTCTGCCTGCCTGCCTGCCTGATAGCCCCTAACTGCCTCTGCCTCGGCTCCTGCTGCCACAACTTTGTCCAGAAGGACGTCCGGAATGACATCCAGAAGGTCATTCGGCTGTCTGGTCTAATTAGCATATTACGCTTTTATTATTATAGATTTTTATCCTCCTTGTGTCCAGCTACTCCACCTTCATATAAGGCACCTGCTAACTTCCCCATTCTCACCCCCCAAATCCCTTTTCTCCATCTTTATACATTATCTGTTCTAACTCACTTGTGTTTCCTCAAATATGGCATGCTTTTTCATGCCTTCATTCTTTTGCAGATGCTATTCTCTCCCTAGAATGAACTTCATACACTTCTGTGCCTGTTAGCCAATCTACAATTATTCAAGTGAGTGCTATCAAAATCTACGGTATTCCAACAATGTTGCCATTTCTCCTTCTCCAAGTTCTTCTTGGTCTCTTCTGTGAAAGTTTTTGTCAGAGTCATTTTCTAGTCATAAAACAAATCTGCTCCATTAAACTTAATTCATATGACATGGTTTTCAGATCCCTCACCACCCTGACTCCTAGTACTGAAATTAGTATTCTATCTAGGTGTGGTCTAACTAGCATAATTTAAAACAGGACTACTACTCTTTTTAAACAATATATATTAATGCAAGCTAAAAATCACAACTTTTTGTCAACTAAATCACACTTTTGCCATAAATCAAACTTGTAACTATAAAAGCCTTACATTTTATTGTCTTTTGGGGGGGTTAATCCTAATCAAGGATATTTTTCCATTGATTTTTAGAGAGAGTGGAAGGGACAGGGGTTGGGAGAAGAGAGACAGACAAGACATCGATGTGAGAGGCACATCAATTGGCTGCCTCCTGCACACACCCTGACAGGGCTGGGGATCGAACCTGCAACCCAGGTATGTGCCTTTGACCAGAAATCGAACTCAATACCTTTGGTGTGCAGGCCAATGCTCTAACCACTTAGCAACACCAGCCAGGGCAATCCTTACATTTTAGTGTTGCTATTAAATCACATCTCCTTTCTATACTGCTACTTTTGCAGCACCTGCTTCATCAAACAATTCAAATTTCTCTCTTATCCCCAAGTATATCCTAATCATTCCCATCAAAATATGCCTGAATTCAAAAATGATAGCTGACAGTATTCCCCTCTTCTACCAGTGAACTCCCTTAATAAAGAAAATGTGGGTAGTCTGACCTAACATACTTTTAGTGGGCCCATGATGGCTCTTCATAATTACAGTTTCCTGATCTAAACCTTCATATCATATATTTAAGCCATTCTAGATTTTGACTAGGAATATGTAAAGCCCTAACCGGTTTGGCTCAGTGGATAGGGTGTCAGCCTGCAGACTGAAGGGTCCCAGGTTCAATTCCGGTCAAGGGCATGTACCTTGGTTGCGGGCACATCCCCAGTAGGAGGTGTGCAGGAGGCAGCTGATCGATGTTTCTCTCTCATTGATGTTTCTAACTCTCTATCCCTCTCCCTTCCTCTCTGTAAAAATCAATAAAATATATCTTTTTAAAAAAGATTTTTTTAAAAAAAGGAATACATAAAGCTCTCAGTTTGAAAATATGTTTTTTTGTGGTAATTCCATGAGTCCTTAAATGTTATTGACAAAGAGCAAATGATCTCAACCCAAAATTCTTTCAGAACTCTGGGCTGTAATTTGTCTGGGTCAGGAGACATGAATTCATTCAAAGGAATTAAATGCCCCTGTACAAATCCTGTATAAATGCTTAATGATCTCAGAGTTGAGTGTCCTCTTAACTAATTCAATTCTATCCTTTCCAATTTATAGATTTTCCTACAATTTGGGGGGGAAGTTTTGGGGCCATTTCAATCTTGGAGGTATTTGAAAAATTTGGTTATTTGGGACTCCACATTTAGAGTATCACCCAGCATAAAATACCCTTCTTGAAGAAATATTTAGCAAAATAAAAGTTTCTTCTGCTTTTTTATTTTCTTTTTAGGTTCTTCTAAACAAACCCATAAAACTGTTAAGAGAAAGCAAAGATATTAATTATAACAGTTCATTATTATTATTATTATTATTATTATTACTGATTTCAGAGAGGAAGGGAGAGGGCGAGAGATATAGAAACATCAATGATGAGAGAGAATCATTGATTGGCTGCCTCCTGCATGCCCCCTATTGGGGATTGAACCCGCAACCCGGGCATGTGCCCTTGACTGAAATCGAGCCCAGGACCCTTCAGTCCGCAGGCTGACGCTCTATCCACTGAGCCAAACCAGCTAGGGCTAATTACAACAGTTCTTACCACAGCAGCAAAAACCAAACTAGCCAATCTATTACAAAATGAGGCTAAAGAATTCTGAAAATGAACGTATCTTGCTACCATAGAGAAAGAGAAGAAAATGTGCCAAGCCAAAAATTTAAATTATCCCTGAAGGTGAAAATATCACCACAATTCATCACCATATCAATCTACAAGTATTTATTAAATGTGCAAGACTTAATCAAAACAATTCAACCAGCCCTAGCCAGTTTGGCTCAGTGGATAAAGCGTCGGCCTACGGACTCAGGGGTCCGGGGTTCGATTCCGGTCAAGGGCATGTACCTTGGTTGCAGGCACATCCCCAGTGGAAGGTGTGCAGGAGGCAGTTGATCAATGTTTCTCTCTCATCGGTGTTTCTAACTCTCTATCCCTCTCCCTTCCTCTCTGTGAAAAATCAATAAAATATATTTTTTTAAAAACACACAATTCATCCAAAACCTCAAATCCAAGCTATAAATACCATATTTTCCAGTGTATAAGACGACTTTTTAACCCAGAAAAATCTCAAAAGTCGGGGGTCTTATACGCCGGAAAATACGGTATTTGGGTTTTAAGCAATCTGATATACATTGTCAGAGATTTTTCTAACCTACCATATTTTCTGGCATATAAGATCCCCGACTTTTGAGAAGATTTTCCTGGGTTAAAAAGTCGTCTTATACGCCGGAAAGTATGGTACTAGTATATGCAGTCAGAGTGATGTTTTCTCCACCCAGTCACCATGGGTTTGAGAACTTGTCTACCCACACTCAGCCATTCTGCTACATAATAATTACTACATTATTCCATACTCAACTGAATTCCTATTATGTACACAGCTCTATGCTAAGTGCTATAGAGACATAAAAATTTATCTTTCATAGCTAACCTCTCCTAGAATTCGTAAACACATCTGAGTAAACTTGTATCTCTTTCAGGTGAGACAGGCCTCACAAATCTGAAGGCCTCTTGTCCAGATAAAGCCAGGAAGGTACTACAATATATCCTGTGGTATATACACTATAATGGAAGAGAGGACTTGAAACACAGGCAAATCTAGATTCAAATACTAGTTCCATGTCTTGTTGAATTTTAAATAACCTGCTCAAGTTTATGAATCTCAGTTTCCTCATCTGTAACATGGGGATAATACCTATTTCATAGGCATATAGAGAGGACTCAGCGAGTTAACATATGTAAACCATATGGGACATAACTGTATGGAGCACAAAAGGTACTCAACAAATAGTAGATCTTTTCCTCACAAAAGAACAGCCATACATGCAAGAGTCTCCTCTAAATCTATAACCAGGAAAACAAGACACAGAAATGCCCTGGAAATTTTCAAATGCTTCCCAAGAAGGAAGCCTCTGCTGCATGAAAGTGACAACATCTATCTGCTTCACAGAACGCATACCAAAGTAGAGCCCAGAGCAGCAAATATGGCTGTACCCAGAACACTGACATGTCCATAAATCCAAATTTCAATCCACACCTTATAATAGGGGACCCCACCCCAACAGCCACTTCTTCCCCAGAGCTCACAGATTTAAGAATCTGGGAGCCTCCTGTCAAGATACCCTCAATAACAGAAGAAATTTTTCTTTAACCTTAAGACTTTTTATATTAATAAATTATTTTTGTACAGTTTCCTAATCACTTAACCAAATGATACTAAATCAAAGCACAAAGACTAGCATTTGTTTTAATAAATGTGCATTAAAAGCACTGTATTGGTCATATCAAAAGCCTTGTTGTACTTCAGGCCCAGCTGTGAGAGCAATGGAAATGTTTCTCTTTCACTCTGTAGAGTGCTGAAAATAGTTCTCACACACAAAAGAACGTGGGGGAGCTTTTTTTCAAGCAGTCCCAAGTAGTGCTATAGCATAGTGTTTTAAAGTTAGCTTTGGGATTACAGGTCTAAATGTGAAAGGTGAAACAATAAAGCCTTTAAGAGAAAACAAAATACATTAAACATAAAAAGAAAAGACTGAAAAATTGGATAATATTATAACTAAAAACTTTTGTTCCTCAAAAGTAAGTCACCATAGAGAATGAGAATACACAAAGGTTACGAGAATATATTTTCAATGCATATCACTGACAGACTCACGTGTAAAAGTATACACACATAAACCCACATATGATAAAAAATGAAAAGAATTAATCTGGGTGATGGTTACAAACATGTCAAGCTATATACTTATGATTTATATTTAAGGTATACTGCAATAAAAATGTTTTTAAACTGTAAAGTACTACATAAAGACATCAAATGCTAACGGCTTAAATCTGGATAGAATTTTGAGTGACTTACTAGTATTTCTGTACCTTTCTATAATTTCTAAAATATGTTTTTATTGATTTTAGAGAGAGGGAGCGATAGATTGAAACATAGATGAGAGAAACATCAATTGGCTGCCTCCTGCATGCCCCCTACTGGGGATCAAGCCCACAGCCCCAGCATGTACCCCGACTGGGAATCAAACCGTGACCTCTTGGTGCATGGATCGACACTCAACCACTGAACAACACTGGCCAGGCCCTTTCTATAATTTCTAAGTTCCCTATAGGAAATATGTACTTTATAACTCAGTTTTATTTTTAGAGAGAGAGAAAAATACCATTTCTTACATGGTCCAACCCTCAGATTCTTAATTTATGTATAGGCCCATAGGTATTTTTACACATATTAAATGAGCATTGAATTAATCAATAAATAAACAGAGTATTGTTTTTGTTCAGGATCACATCCAGAGCTAAACACTTCATAGTAAATTCTGTAAGACATAAACTAGCCCTAGCTAGTTTGGCTCAGTGGATAGAGCATCGGCCTGCGAACTGAAAGGTCCCAGCTTCGATTCCAGTCAAGGGCACATGCCTGGGTTGTGGGCTCGATCCCCAGTGGGGGACTTGCACGAGGCAGCTGATCCATGATTCTCTCTCATCATGGATGTTTCTATCTCTCTCTCCCTTTTCCTTCCTCTCTGAAATCAATAAAAATCTATTTTAAAAAAAGACAAACTAAAAAGCTAAAGAACAGAACTCTTTCCCTCTCCTGAACCATTATCTGCGCCTCTCTTTTTTTCTTTTTAATATATTTTTAATTGATTTTTTTTTTTAGAGAGAGAGAGAAAGGGAGAGGGTCAGAGAAATAGAAACATCGATGAGGGAGAAATATCGATCAGCTACCTCCTGCATGCCCCCTACTGGGGATCAAGCCCACAACCTGGGCATATGCCCTGACCGGGGAATTGAACTGGTGACCTCTTGGTTCATGGGTCAACATTTAACCCTGAGGTACACTGGCTGAGCTGCTCCTCTCTTAATAAACTGATCCTTTTCTGCAGTTATTGGTTTACATGTATGACTCCTCAGAAGACTATGAGTTCTTCAAGGACATCAACTATATCTCATACATCTATGTAAACAATGTGCCATCATTAAGCTGGTCTTTCAATAACAGAAAGTATGTGGTAGAGGTTTTGAGACAGAGAAAACAGGCTTCCCATTCTTGCTATATGATCTAGGTCAGCGGTCACCAACCGGTGGTCCGTGAGGTCTGAAAGGTTGGCGACCACTGATCTAGATCATATTATTTAAATTCTCTGCACTTCAGTTTTCTAATCTATAAAACGGGAATAATGTCATCTGGGACCTGGCATTGAAGTGTATTTAATAAACAATACATGTCTAGTAATGTAATTATCATCTATATATATAAAGATCTATATATATAAAGAGGTAATATGCAAATTGTCCATTACTGTGTCACAGTAACGACCATTCAACAGGCTGGGTGGGGCTGCGCGTGGCGAGGAGTAGAGCTGCGTGCGCAACCGGTCACCAGGAGATGCATGGAGCACCTCTAGGTCCCAGCCCCAGAGGCGGCTCCTCCCTCCCGCCTCCCATGGAAGCGGCGCGGCTCCCTCCTGGCTCCCGCGGAAGTGGAGCGGCTCGCTCCCAGCTCCCGCGGGCGCATTGCAGCTCCTGCTGGCTCCCACGGAAGCGGTGGGTGGCCTATTGCGCGCGATATCACACGCTGGGCTACTAGTCCTATATAATAAAAGCCTAATATGCTAAGTGTCTGGTCAGTTCAACCAATCAAAGCATAATATGCTAATGATATGCTAAGGCCGCTCAACTGCTCACTATGATGTGCACTGACCACCAGGGGGCAGATGCTCCAACTGGTAGGTTAGCTTGCTGCTGGGGTCCGGCTGATCCGCACTGAGCGAGACAGGCCAGACACACCCTGGAGCCCTCCCAAGACCCCTCCCTGGCTGGCCAACCTCCTGTGTCCCTTCCCAGCCCCGATTGTGCACTGGTGGGGTCCCTCGGTATGGCCTGTGCCCTCTCGCAATCCAGGACCCCTTGGAGGATGTCGGAAAGCCGGTTTCAGCCCAATCCTGCAGGCCAGGCCAAGGGACCTCATTGGTGCACGAATTCGTGCACAGGGCCTCTAGTCTATAACAGGAATAAAGTGCTACTCTAGCATCACTTTCTTGCCTATGTCCCTGTCCCCTACGCCCCAGAGTGTACTTGCAAATGGGATGGTCAGTTGAGGCACAAAAGTGGGTAGAACAAAGTTAACTGGTCCATATGGAGATGGACTGAATGACCTTGGCCTCATTAAATGGACCACACTCATAATCAACTGAGCTAAGCAGCCAACAGAGCTGGATCAGCTGACTAAAACATTAAACATTCCTCTAGAAGGTAAAACTAGCAAATGCTTAAATATCACCTTCCACACAATAGAAATGCAGGGGAAATAATGTGTTTCAGACAGATGATGTGAGAAAATGGGGGTAGGAGAAGATTAGGTAATTACTTAGCAAAAAAAGGGATTAAAAATTATTGGGACAGACAAAACCTCAAAGTTAAGCAAAACTGATGAATATCAGTTTGGCAGATAATACATATAAATATTTGTCTTATTGTTCTCAATAAGAGACTATGATCCTGAGACAATAAAAATGCTTAAATAAACTAAAACAAGAGTCATTAAAAAAACAAAAAAAGTAGCCCTGGCCGGTTTGGCTCAGTGGATGGGGCGTCGGCCTGCGGACTCAAGGGTCCCAGGTTCGATTCCGGTCGAGGGCATATACCTTGGTTGCGGGCACATCCCCAGTGGGGGTGTGCAGGAGGCAGCTGATCGATGTTTCTCTCTCATCGATGTTTCTAACTCTCTATCCCTCTCCCTTCCTCTCTGTAAAAAAAAAAGCAATAAAATACATTATTAAAAAAATGTACAGGTTCATCTGAACTATTATAAAATTTACCTGTATAAATTAAAAATTATAAAATAATCAGAGTGCAGCACAAAATGCCTTTCCCATCATACCATTTCACCTATAAATCTGACTCTGGCCCTCAACTTTTTGAGTATGAAAAAACAATCTTTGCCATTCCTCTCTTCTACAGACCCCTACATTCTTCACTTAGTACTTTGAAAAGCTGTGGAAAGTTGGCTTATTTATTCTAAAAAGTTAAGTATTATACCTTATATAAAAAAGAGGGGGTAATATACAATTCTTTGAAAATCTGAATAGGCAATCTCTATTTTTTCATAATTAATACAACAAATCTTATCAAGCAACTACTATGTAAAGCACTATCTTTAATCCCTAAATTTATAACAAGACTAACACATTGTTAGAGGGCCATTATTTTACAACTACAAAAACAAAGAAAGAAAAGGGCATCAGAGATGACACAACTGAGAACCAAATCCTTTGACATTCCTAGGAAGTAATTCTAATGCATTATAACAAAAATGCATGTTTTTTTCTAAATTGGGTTTACTCATTTATACAGGCATACCTCATTTTACTGTACTTCACTTTATTGTACTTCATTAATGTGTGTTTTTCAAATTGAAGGCAAGATCTTCTACCAGCAGAAAATGACTTACTTTATAGTGGTGCTTTGGAAACACCACTATATCTCTGAGGTAGGCCTGTAAATTGTGGTTTATAATTATTATTTCTAAATCATTTCCTCCTCTCTCTTCCTGCCTTTTAAAATCCTGAAAGTTGCTTCCCATATCCTTTCATTATAAAAAATTGGTAAACCAGAAGTCACAGCCAGCCCCCAAACTACAACCACAAAAGATGTAAACTGCAGGCTACACTGAGGAATTTCTGAGGTTAGCAAATGAAACCTTTTTTTTTTTTTTCAAAGAAAACAGACCTCAAACAAAAAGCATAAAACATCCTGAAACAGTCACACACAAAAAAGGAGCTTCGGAGAAACAAAGCCCTAATAACTATTTGTTCTAAGAAAAACATTTCCAGAACTGATAAAGAGTGGGGGAAAAGGAAAAAATACACATAAAATAACGTCCAGCCTTAACTACTATTCAGAAAACGAGTGACCTGACTCCTCTCCTGACAGAGCTCCTCTACTGAAATGTAGGCTGGAGACTGAATTAATGAGGCCATGCCACAACTCTGCTATTCAGTAATTAAGCCACTACTTTGGTTTTCCCAAATCTATAATTTAAAATAATCTCATCAATGGTGAGACAGCAGATAGAAGACCTGGATTCTAACAGTTCTTTCTAACTTGCTGGGTGACGCTGAACAAAAATTTGTATTTTAAGTAGGGCTGAGAAAAATCCAACTGTTTAAAAGTATACTGAAAAACTATATTGTCATTTTATAAATATTAATCATTACCATCTGTCAAAAGTGGTGGCTGGCCCTGACCGGTTTGGCTCAGTGGATAGAGTGTCGGTCTGCGGACTGAAAGGTCCCAGGTTCGATTCTGATAAAGGGCATGTACCTTGGTTGCGGGCACATCCCCAATAGGGGGTGTGCAGGAAGCAGCTGATCTATGTTTCTCTCTCATCGATGTTTCTAGCTCTCTATCCCTCTCCCTTCCTCTCTGTATAAAAAAAAAAAAAAAGTGGTGGCTGGACTATCTGATTTCTAGCTCTGACATTTTTTGATTCTGTGACCAATATAAACAAACGCACCCTCTTATTATATTTTGACAACTGGAAATGGTTTAGAAATCAGGGACTCCCACACACAAAAGAATGAAGGAACTTCCACATAACTTCTCCCTGCTTAGGTCTCAGCATTCCAGGAAAATCTTTTGGACTAACCCAGTTAGTTCAGCCCATACAATAGATCACAAATGGCCTACTAAAATTTTGCCCTAATGAACAAAAAAATTTACTAACCTGGCTCTCTTTAATAGGACATTATGACAGATCCCATGGATGACAATCAAGCAAATATCCTAATTATAATAATTGAGAAACGTGATGGTCTAAACCCATGGTCGGCAAACTGCGGCTCACGAGCCACATGTGGCTCTTTGGCCCCTTGAGTGTGGCTCTTCCACAAAATACCACGGCCTGGGCGAGTCTATTTTGAAGAAGTGGCGTTAGAAGTTTAAGTTTAAAAAATTTGGCTCTCAAAAGAAATTTCAATCGTTGTACTGTTGATATTTGGCTCTGTTGACTAATGAGTTTGCCGACCACTGGTCTAAACTATAACTCTTCCCATCTTACTTCCTGGAGTTTTATACCAGATCCCTTGGGAACATACTCTAAACAGCTTGAGAGCAGATACTTGATCTCATTTTCCACCATGACACTCATATCCAGTCCCGGGTTCTCTACACTCTAAACTAAAATCAGCCATCACAAAACATTTGGAAAACAGACATTTGACCAGTATCTGCTTCACTTAGTAACTTTTGAAAAGTAAATCTAAAAATCTGGCAATGATACCATGTATGTAATCACTGAATTTCTTAAGAAGTGAACAGCTTCTAGCCCTGCTGGTGTGGCTCAGTGGTTGAGTATCACCATTGGATTCCCAGTCATGGCACATGCCCGGGTTGCAGGCTCGATCCTCAGTAGGCAGCCAATTGATGATTCTCTCCCATCATTATGTTTCTCTCTCTCCCTCTCCCTTCCTCTCCAAAATCAATAATATATATAAAACAAGTGATCAACTTCTAAAAGGCAAGGCTTTCTCTTCCTCTGGATCCTATGACCTATCCAATAGGAACCTAAAACAGATCAAGTGTATGTACCATCAAGTGTACCTGGGTTCCTGAGAGACCTCTAAAACCGCTTGATAGTAATTCAAACCCAGGCATGGCAACAGGAATTGAGGAGCCCAGCCAAATCCAAATACACCTTTAGAGTTAGCCAAAAAACAAGCTTATAAAAGGTTACAGCACTGGAAATGGGTGTTGCCAAAGGAGGCCTTAGTCAAAGAAAATTTTATTTTTAATCTAGGAAGGAAGGAAGGGCTGCGCAGAGTCTAAAAAAATTTGGTTTAACCATCAAACACTGACTGAGGATTTCCTCCTAAAAAGAGAGGATCAGGGCCCCAGTGACATTCAAGTAAAATGTGATCCTTCAATGTGATCCTCCCTTCCTGAGGGAGTGTGAAGTGGGGTTCTCTTATGTTTAAGAATATATAGTCTCTCCAACTAAATTTAAAATAAATGCCTTGGGCTGCTCTGTAATTGCTTCTGTGTGTTGTTCTCTTCTCTTGACTTCTTACTTGCTCTACTTTATAACAGGAAACACACCACCTCACTTAGGAATTCTTCCCTGCCACCTCCCAGCAACCTTTCTCTCTGAAAGAGCCACATATGCCTGAGGTAAGTTACCAGGATTTGAGTTTCACTTCACCTAGAAAAGAGTCTAGGCCTTAGAGCAGAGATGCGACTATGAGAGGATGTGCACAGAACTGACCAGACTGGTAGAGGAAAATAAAAATTAAGTTTAGCTCATACTGACTCCCTGTTTGAAACTGGCTCATCAAACTTTTTATAGATACTCATCTCTGGGAAGAAACAGTCTTTTTTTTTTTTTTTCTTTTAAGTAAGTTATCCTTACCCATCAAGGTTATGCAAATCAAAACCACAATGAAGCCTTTCCTTTTCCCCTCTCCCCCCCTCACCGCCCCCACCCACGCGGGTTACCTTTGCCTTTCTAAGTTCCAAGGGCCCTTCTTCAGCCTCTGTGACTTGTGTCCTGAGCCTACGCAGCCCAGCAGGCTCACTTCTACTACCTAACTTTCTAAATAAACTTTCTCTTATAATTTGGGGGAAAAAACACACACAATGAGGCACCACTTCATACCCACTAGGATATCTACTAGTATATTCAAAAGTGTTGTGGAAAAAAGGATGTGGAAAAAGTGGAACCTTTATATGCTGCTAGTGGGGATGTAAACTGATGCAGCTACTTTGAAAAACAGTCTGGTAACTTCTCAAAAGATTAAGCACCGAGTTAGCAATCCACTCCAAGAAAAATGAAATCATATTTCCACACAAAAGCAGGTACACAAATATTCACAGCAACATTATTCATTATAATAAAAAAGTAAAAACAACCCAAATGTCCATCAACTGATGGGTAAATAAAATTTGATATAGTCACACAATGAAATATTATTCAGCAACAAAAATAAATACATGCTACATGCTATCTATAATAATAAGAGTGTAATATGCTAATTAGACCGGACAGCCTGACGACCTTCCGGACAACCTTCCAGACAAAGCCACGGCTGCGAGGGCCGAGCCCCTTGCACAAATTTTGTGCATCGGGCCTCTAGTAACATTAATGAAACTTAAAATCATGCATTTTTATGAAATATCCAGAACAGGTAAATCTATAAAGATCAAAAGGAGATTAGTGGTTGACTAGGGCTGGAGGTTAAGGAATTGGAAGAAATGGGGAGTGACTGTTAATGGGTATGGGTTTTGGAAACAGTGAATATATTCAAAAATTGATTGTAGTAATGATTGCATAACTCTGGAAATATACTAAAAACCACTGAACTGTACATTTTAAATAAGTAAATTATATAGTATGTTAATTATATCTCAATAAAGTTGTTTATATATATTAGACATAAGTAATAAAGAAAATGGAGCAAAATGTTAACAATCAGTAAATCTGGGAAAAGGATGTACTGAAGTTCTTTGTACTATTCACAACAATGTTTGCTGTGAAATTACATTAGGAAAAGCTAAAAAGTACAAAAAGATATGCCTCAGGACAATCACACACAGTATTCTTTAACATGAAACAGAAACCTGCACTAGAAAAAACTGCCATAATGTCTGCTCCTGCCCCTGCCAGACAAATATTTTACTTGTTTCCCCTATTCTTCAGATTAATGCAAAACATGCAAAGAGAGCATCTTTCAAGTAGCAGAAAGTAGGAATGGCAAGGGAGACAAATATTCTTTAACTTTCTCAGGGCCTCAGTTTCCTAATCTGTAAAATCAGAAGGCTACATAATCTCTAAGAGTACTGAATGTTTGATATTCCACAATTCTGACATTCTAACTTCATGAGGCAATATGGTTAAGGAGGAGTATGATCTAACCAGTCTGCAGGCTTTTCTGAACAGTGAGCATTTTTCTCTCTTCTAAAGGGGACACAAAGAGACAATTTTAGCGTATCCTTAGTGTTCTAAGTAGACTCCTACAGGACACTGGCTACTCTCCCATCTATCTGTCTCCAACCCCTTCTCTTCAATTCTTGGCAAGCCCTGTACTCAGAGCCCGGGAAACTGGAGTAGTGGAAGCATGAACCTAAGCTACATCTCAATGCTGGGTGCAGGTCAGTTCAGAGGAACTTAAACAATCCAAGATAAAAAATACATCATAAACATTCTGGAATTTGAAGGTTCAGGCAGAGATAGGGAAATAAACAGGAATCCCACCTCATGGTAAGTCTCCTGTAGACACCTGTGGTGACCAGAAGAAAAAGGGAAAATACAGATGTCCAAGAAACCCAGACATCAAAGGGGTAGAAATAGGTACTAGACTCTACTACCATCTGCCTCCCCCACTTAGGATGGGCCAACAATAATGGAAAATGTAAATCAAAGCGATTCTTCCAGATTTGCTTATCTACCTGACAAGCTCAAAAAGCTAACAAGCAAATACAATCTCCTAAAACTGACTATTCTTGTGCTTCATTCATAGAGTACCTTCCTATCCTTCCAACCCAAAGAACTTCTTCAATTAACCAGAAAAGAAAAGGATTTTCACACCTTCCTCAGTTCCTTGCACAAATAAACTACATAGCTTCCCTAAATGCTTAAGTATGCAAGAAAGAGCAGGAGGTGACAGGGAGCATCCACTATAAAAACCAATGATCTGGGTCTATATTCAACATAGCAAACTGTATGCTTGCAACCAGACAATGAATCTTAATCCTCCACAAAACCAGAAGAAACACTGAGAATCTTTGATTTGCTTTTTCTGGATTCACTTTTTAAGAATATATTGGCTGCCCTAGCCAGTTTGGCTTAGTGGATAGAGGGTTGGCCTGGGGACTGAAGGGTCCCCGGGTTTGATTCCGGTCAAGGGCACATGCCCAGGTTGCAGGCTCAATCCCCAGTTGGGGGAGGGGGGGGGGGGGACGCACGCGTGCAGGAGGCAGCAGATCAATGATTCTATCATTGATGTTTCTATCTCTCTATCCCTCTCTCCCTTCCTCTCTGAAATCAATAAAAATATATTTTTTTTTAAAAAAAAAAGAAATATAGTGGCTATCTGACATATATAACTTAATTTGCTGGAAAAATCATAGACTTACTCCTCAGTAACTCCTGCACCTGGGTGCAGTTCACAATTTCCTGTCATTTACTTACTATGACATCACCAATTTGGGAGCTATAAGGCAGGCTCAGCAGAGAAAATGCACCCTGTAGGTCTCAAGACTGACTTGCATTTATATTCTGTTTGTTTTATTCAAAGATTCCCCCTGGGTAGCCCAGATTTCAATGCCGCCCCCCCCCCCCCCCCCCCCCGCCAACCCACCAGAAATGAAATGAAGAAAAGAAATTCTTCAATCGGTGCCTATTCTAACAAAGGCCATCTACTGAATAAATGGTCTCGACATTCCACTACTGCAAACACATTTTAAAACAGAAAAAAATACCCTTCTTTACACATTTGATACAACTCATCCCCCTTTCTTTACCCTCCCAATAAGCTTACACAGGAATATAATTTTAGCTCACGGAAAAGCCAGAAAATTAACAGATAATTACTTAAAGAGAATTCACATTTTTGAGGATGTACTTGGTAAGATGTTTTTTATTTACATTCTCTTTTTCATTGATGAATTATCTAACTTGCCCCATCACAGAGATAGTCCATATAATTTGTTATTTCCTTTACCTTTTTCAAATGTCTATACAATTTAATGGACACTCAAAAGCACACCATGTAACACTGGTTTATTCCACCACCTTAAAGTTTCTTTTACTGGGGAGAACTATGTTATTTTTAGTCTTTCTCAACATGTTACTGTTTTCTAAAGACCCAACCAGGCAATGAGGTGTAGTTTAGTGTCAGGAGAGGAGCACTGGACCAAAAGTCAGGCAATTAACTAACAGGACACTGGCCCCGCAGTCCTCCTTCCTAAGCTTCATTTTCCCCTTTGAGGTCCCTTCCAGCTCCCATTACATGAACCGAATTCCAACAACTGCACCACAAAGTCATAAATCTAATAAATATGAAACAGGAAAAATTAACTTCTGCACTATGAGTTTTGAAGACAAAAAAAAGTGAACTTGAAACGATAAAGCTTCCCCAACAAATGGCCCAGTATTAACTGTATTACTGCTTCATGGTTGTTGTTTTTCTCCACCTGCTATCAATTTCAAGAAAACAGTATATTTGTTCTGACCTTTTAAAGGTCATCAATTGATCATGTTTTTAAAAAGGCAGTCCATTTTCGTCCTTTGAAGTATGCACCTAATTTTTTTTTTCATAACACTGGAATTTTTCTGGCGACCAAGACAAACAGACCTGTGTATCTTCTCTGAAGCAAAGTAAATTTAGTCAACAAGATAATAACTTTCAGGAGGGAAACTTGACAGTGCACACATCATGACCGAAGACTAGAAAGAGTATCCACATGACACCTGCGAAGTGGACACTCCAGACAAAAACTTTCCCACAACTGCCGTAATTCAAAGGCTCCAATGACGGGTGCAGTGGAATTCATGGGGATTTTACAATTCTGACACCAACTGATGCCCAGCCTGACGGGACACGGGCCCTTCTTCGCTTCCCCACCACTTCCCCTTTGCAAGATGAAGATGACCTCAGGAGCATCACTAGGCAGCCCAGGCTCTCCATCGAGGTCGCTGCCCTTTTATTTACAAATGACGCTGGCCCCATAGAGGACATCCATTACTTTCCGTAAAAGAATGCATGGCCCCGGGGTGCAAGCCCTTTCTAGAAATGGGAGAGCTCTCCCTCCTCTCGGTGTGGCTCACGTACACTCTGTGACATCCTATCCACCCAGGGGGCCCGGCCCAAGGCTGGGTTAGCACCGTTTTGAGGAACTGTCATCACAGGCTTCCTGGGACGAGGCCAGATCAACTCAAAAAGTTTTTCTTTCTTATTCTTTTTTTAAGTCTGGGTGGAACTTACTAGTACTTTGTCCCCGATGCCTTCTTGCCTCCCTAACGGGTGTTGGGGCTTCCATTAATTTTGTACTAAGTCCCTCCACCTTCCCCGGACTGAGCACACACACCCTGCCCTCCGCCGGGTCAGGGACGACGGCGCCCGACGCCGGGGGCGGCGAGGCCGTCGGGACCCCTCAGGGTTCAGAGCCCCTCATCCCCTCCTCCAGCCCGGCTCCCCCTCCGCCGGCGCCCGCCCTGGGTCCTTCCGACCGATCCCCGCCCGGCTCCCGGGACAAAGCAGGGGCGAGCGGGCGTTCCGGGAGGGGAGGGTGGCGCGGGGAGAGGGTCCCGGCCGCGGCGGGCGCGGGGAAGCGGCCCAGGGCTCGGCGGGCGCACTCACCCGACAGCTCGTCCGGCTCCAGCCCGGTCTCGGTGTCCAGCCCGCAGATGACAAAGTAGTCGGCGAAGCGGCTGGGCGCCGAGCCCCCTCCGCCGCCGCCGCCGCCGCCGCCGCTCATGGCGCCGGGGCCGAGCCGGGCCAGGCCGTGCGGAGCGCGAAGCCCCCGCACCCGAGCGCCTGCCCGGCCTCAGGCCGCCCCTCCCGCCGCCGCCGCCGCCGCCGCCGCCGCTACCGCGGCTCGGGCCGCCGCCCCCGGCCCTGGCCCGGTCCCCGCGGCCGCTGAGGCTGCCGTGACGGGGCAGGGGGGCACCGGGCCGCCCCGCGCCGCATCCTGAATGCCTTCCCCGCCGCGCCTCCGCCGCTACCGCCGACCGAGAACGCCGCGGACCGAGCGAGCCTGGCGGAGGGCGGAGAGCTCGGCGGAGCCCCGGAGCCCTCCCCGCCGACCCCTCCCGCGCGCTGCGCAGGCGCCGTCGGGGCGGGGCGGGCTCCTGGCGGAGAGGATGACGTGATGCTCTCCGGACCCCGCGGGCTGCAGTTTCCACCGCCGTCGCCGCAGCGCGGTCGGCCACCGCCGTGTCGCCGGCAACCTCCACTCCCCCGGGGCTGTAACTCCTTGGAGAGGCTTGAAAAGGTGCGGGAGGAGCGGGCGCGTCCCGCAGAGCGGGGACCCAGGCCCAGGCCCATGCTCCGCCTCTTATAATAGCGAGGGGCGGAGAGGCCGTCGGGACCCCTCGGGGTTCACAGCCCCTCATCCCCTCCTCCCGCCCGCGCTCCCCCTCCGCCGCAAACTGGACGCTCCAGATCCGGAGATCTGCTTACGGCTGGCCCTGTCACAGGGATAAGGCTGCAGGACTGAGCTCGGAAGCCCCCCTCATCCCATCTCGGGGCTCTCGGCCGAGACCCCAGATAGCGCCTCCTCCCTGCGCCCGCTCCCTGGCGTCCATGCCCGGCCCTTTGCCCGGAACAGCTGAGCATGCCCCCTCTTTCGGCGAAGGTGGATCAGCCCGTCCTACAAACGGGGAAACTGAGACCCAGAAAGAAGTAAGAACTTATTCCAAGGCTATATCGTCTAAGAGACAAAGTCTGGACTCGAATCCTGGGTTCCTAGTCAGCTTCCAGCCCTCTCACCCCCGACCCCAGCCAGGCCTTTTCCCACGAGCCAGGTGCACCTTTTCTCCCCCTGGAGCCCCCAGAGGCCCCTGCCACTTGGGCGCTCCTCGTCTGCTTCTGAGAATTCTCAGACCATCCCTGAGCCGGCTCTCCTGAGGGAAGTGGGAGTCGGGGTGGGTGAGGAAGTCCTTCCTTGTCTTGGGACCCTCTGACTTGGTTTCCCACAGGAGGTGGGCAGGAAACTGGACATCAGAAGCCAGGAAGGTAATACAGTCGAGGGTTGCTAACATGGGCTCTGGAAACAACAGAGCGCTCAGATTTGAACGCTGACGTTGTCATTTACTCTTCAACCTTGAGCAGTCACGGTTTTTGTGACGATTACATAAGATAAATGTGCATGCAGGTAAAATGGTGAGAACCGTCCCTGTATTATAAGTAGTCCATATGTATTATAAATTATTACTATTCCTGCAAGAGGTATGCTCACGATTTGCTCTGGCAGGCTGCGGCTAAGGGCCCTGGAAGGCAGCTAGCTTCCCCAAGGCCTGGCCCGGTGCTCTCTCCTGGGGACTCATCTCAAGCATCGGTTCCCTTAGAGAGGATGGCCTGCAGGTCACAGCCCACGTCACTTGGAACCATAGCACCGGCCTCTCCCTGTATGGAACCGGCCTAAACCTGTGGAGGAAACCTGGGAAGGAGAAGGTAGCTTCACAAAGCCCATTGTCAGGAGCAAGGGGGCATTCCCCCGAAAGGAGTCGCTCACGCTCCTTTTTTATCTTCCCACAGCGCCAGGTTTATTAGGGGAGATCTCCCCCAATAAGCAGTAGAGTCACATGCAGGTTATGCAAGAGTGGGGAGCTTATGAGATATAAGGGAGCAGAGCCAGTGTCCCAACACGAAGTCCCAGTCACTGTTGGCCTCTGCAGGTGGAGAGATGGCCTTTGTCTCACGTCAGGCAGCTAGTGAGGCGGCAAGAGTCCAGTGGAGTGGAAGTCTAGCAGGGATCAGGGTGTGACTCAGGGTACAGCCAACTTCAAGCATTAGGTAGTCGGAGCGCTGAGTTCTTCAAGTCCTCCAGGGGTGGGAGACCCACTCATATCCGTGTCCAGATGGAGTCCTTATCCAAGTGTCCAGGCTTGGTGGTTTTGGGTGTTGGGGGCCCCTCCTAAGGGCATCCAGTTACACCCCTTTACCTCAGTCTTGATATGCACTTGACAAACTATCATGACCGACAGTGAATCCATATTGGATTGTCAAAGGTGTCCAAAAGAGTCTGCGCTATACACCCATTTAGGATGATGCCCCACCCTATCTAGTATTCTGAGGACTCTGAGGCAGTAGAAGAGGTTCAGAGGGCTAAATAGTTACATTGCACAAAAGAAGGACATCTCTCCAGATTGGGAGATGGGCAGGAAGGCTTATAGAAGGAGGTATAATCTGATTTGAGGTCCAAAGGATCAAAAGGAACTTCTCAGGTAAAAAGGGGAGGAAAAGAAGATGTTTCAGTAAGCATGTACAACAACAGAGAGTGACAGATTAAAATACTACTTCAGCCCGACCAGTGTGCTCAGTGGTTGAGCATCGACCTATGAACCAGGAGGTCACAGTTCGATTCCCTGTCGGGGCACATGCCCGGGTTGTGGGCTCAATCCAGGAGGCAGCTGATCAATGATTCTTTTCATTATTGATGTTACTCTCCCTTCCTCTCTGATCAATAAAAATGTTTTAAAATAAAATATTACATTCAAGCAACAGCAAGTAATTCATTTCATGGGAGATGAAGAATTAAAAGGGGATGAGGTGTGTGTGTGTGTGTGTGTGTAAAATAAATAAATAAAATAAAAATAAAAGGGGATGAAAGCAGGGAAAGAGGAGAGGGACAGAGGAGGACAGACTAAGGAATTTGCTATGTAAAATGTGCAAGTCAGCGGGGTGGTAAATGAAAGGAATTTAAGCCGAGGAGTGACAAAATCTGACCCACATCTTTAAATTATCTCAGAAGAGGCTTGGGAAAGGCTTAAATGTCCTCAGATTGAAAGTCCAGACTTTTTATCCACTGTGTCTTGGGTGATCAGGTGCTGGGAGACCTCTCAACTCAACTTGCAAAACACAAATTAGAAACAAAAGTCTGACTGTATTAATTTGCCCTGGAAAATGTAACTGCTCAGAGGCCCAGAATACTCAACTGTAAAGTGATCTCCTTCCCAGTAGGAAATATGTTTGGCAGAATGATTGCTTCTTCCAGAGTCGAGCTGAGAGGGGGGGGTGGGGGAGCCGCGGGGGGCGGGGGGGGCGCGGGGGACAAAGTTGGATGCTCTTAAGATTTAGTGTTTAAATCCCTACGCCCACTCTTATTACCTATGTGAGCTCCTCACCAGTGCTCAATGAAGAGTTTGCCATGTGCACACTCAGATGAACCCCACTGATCATACAGAAAAACTTAAGCTTTACAATACAGGCTTTCTTAAAACTAGAAACACAAATACAGCTAGCTACAGAGGGACACACCCACAGCCATCTCTGTCAGCCAGCTCTCTCTGCACAGTGATCCATCTCTACAAAAGGAGTCACACATGCTTTGCTTTCCCTTGTTCTACTGTCCCACCAGCCCCCAACACCTTGCTCATAACCAGCATTGAACTCTTCATGTCTCTTCTATGACCCAAGCTGCCTAAATCAGTTAAAAAATCATCACCCTTCAGCCACCATTACCCATAACAACAAGAAGCCCCAAAGAAGACTCCACATCAAGCAGCATCTGATGTTCTGTGCTATGGGGAAGTATGAAGTTGAGCAACAGGAGGAACAAATTGCAGATAATGTCCACAAGTGGTGCAACTTTCCCCAAAACAGGTCATGAGCACATGCATGTGTATATCTATGTACATGTCTGTAGGAACTTCTTTATATGTGAGTAAACATTTGTGTATGGGGGTGATCAGGTACATATATGTGCTTATATATTTTAGATGTATGTCTGTGTATTTGCAGGTGTAAATAATTGCATGTGTAGTGTGTGTGCATCTGAGGAGGTTGAGCGAGGCAGGATGGCTAGAGCAGATAAGCAGAGGGGTACCTAGGGCTCTTGACAAACCCAGGAGTGACTCACTGGTGGACCCCTCTGTTCCCTCTTCCCCTCTACCACCCTAGGTTAGAGCCTTTTGAGAGTCTAGGTGGACGGCCTTATATGTACTGCATCCAACCCTCTCCCTTGGAATGTGAACACAGTGGGTTCACTGTTCCCATCAACTTGAGGGCCAAGAGCTTGCTGGGAAAGGCCAGATGGTCTAGTAAGGGGGAGTGAAAGGCCCTTGGACCAGATTCCAAAAGGAAGACATATTTAACTGTGGCTGAGCTCTCAAAGATTTTTTTGGGGGGTGGGGGGGGTGATGGAATTGTTATATATCTTGATTGTGGTGGTGGTTACACAATTGTTTATGTTTGCCAAAACTCAAAGAATCTTGCACTAAAAAAGAGTGAATTTTACTGTATGTAAATGGTACCTTAATTTTTTAAAAGTAGGAAAAGATATAAATAATTAATCATTGAATATTTTAGTACTTTTCCAGCTGACTGTAAACAAAAACATATAGTCATACTATAAATATTCTAAGTTATATCAGTCTGCCTTTAGTATGACATAGAAAAAACATACAAAATTATGACAGCCCTAACCGGTTTGGCTCGGTGGATAGAGCGTCAGCCTGCAGACTCAAGGGTCCTAGGTTCGATTCCGGTCAAGGGCATGTACCTTGGTTGCAGGCACATCCCCAATAGGGAGTGTGCAGGACGCAGCTGATCGATGTTTCTCTTTCATCGATGTTTCTAACTCTCTCTCTCCCTTCCGCTCTGTAAAAAATGAATAAAATATATATTTTTTAAAA
This sequence comes from Cnephaeus nilssonii, assembly GCF_951640355.1. Classification (NCBI taxonomy): domain Eukaryota; kingdom Metazoa; phylum Chordata; class Mammalia; order Chiroptera; family Vespertilionidae; genus Cnephaeus; species Cnephaeus nilssonii. The sequence continues at coordinate 37,260,876 of NC_137084.1, read as the reverse complement.
AGAATCATGACAGAAAAATCAGTATTTAATTATTGGAATGATTAAATTTATAATAAATTTGAAAAAATTAAAACAGCACAACAATACTTTTAACAACACATTAAGAATTAACTATAATAAAAATAAACTGAATTTCTAAAGTTCAGAGCATTATGTCCTAGAGTGTATTGGGAAACACTTTGTCTTTATTTATACATAAGAAGTTGCTCTGCTTTTAAGAGCCATGTTTAATATACTCTGTGACAAAAAAAAAAGAGATGTTATTGGGTCTCTAGTAAGTGTAGAGGCTACAAAAGAATTACTAATAACTTACTAATTTTGGGAAATGTTCATGAAATGGTTTAGGTTTTTTCTCTCAGTCTAAATAAAGAAAGGTTCATGACATTTTATGAAGAAGAGGAGGAGGAAGAAGAAAGAAGCAGATGCCAACTCATGGTGATAGAGAAGAAGCCTGGCTTAGGAACCAGGAAACCTGAGTAGAATCCTAGCTCTGCAGTTTACTCAAATGATGTGACCTCAGGCAGGTCCCTCACTTTCCCATCTTTGGCTTACCCACGTCTACAAAGAAGGTCCTGGCCATGAGTAGGGTTTCCAATAGTGTCATCTTTGAGAGTTCTTTTGTTGTTTTCCATCCCCAAGGACCCTTTAATTAGAAAGAAACCTCTGAAACAAATTGTTTTCCCACCTTTTTTTTGAGAGAGAGAAACATTGATTTGTTGTTCTACTTATTTATGTGTTCATTCATTGGTTGCTTCTTGTATGTGTCCTGACCAGGGATTGAACCCGAAACCTTGGCATATCTGGATGATGCTCTAACCAACTGAGCTACCTGGCCAGGGCCAGTTTACATATTTTTTATTTATAAAAGATACATTAATCTGATGTTCAGACCATTTAATTAGCACAAGATTTGTGAACTGCAAAGAATTAATGTAACTCCAGCCAAAAGCCAAAAACAAACAAACAAAAAACCCACAACTTTAATTTTTAGCCTATATACTAGTAGGCTTCTCCCGGATAAAAATATCAGGCCCATCCACTAGGCTTTGTCAAATGTTGGAACTGGCCGTAAGCCCCCACCACAACAATCTTCATGGGCTGCCAAGAGCAAGACAACATAAAGCCAAGAACTACTGGTTTTGATTCTCAACTAAATGGCTCTGAGGCTGGGATTCAGAGGTGTGGCCAGGTCACCTCTTGGCCTGCCATCTCAGCTCCTGTCTGCTGCCCACTAACTTTGCTAAGCTCAGCTTGTGAGTTATCATTGGTGCCTCTGGCCCCCAGGGGACCCTGAGGGTAACAGATAGGCTGCCACTCACATTTATACAAATTGATCATTGTCCCAGACACATCACTTATTGTAGTCATTATTAATTTACATAGTTATTATGACAGTTTTCCAACAGATGGCAGTAAAGTATCTTAAGAAAGGGGCACCTAGTTCACCCAAAACCACAATATGAGCTAACAGTGGAGCTGTATTTTCTCTGCATTGCCTAACAGGGTGCAAGACACAGAAGTGTAACTGGGCCTCACAGAATTAGGAAGTTAACACCAGCTGTGCGTGCACTCTCTCTCTCTCTCTCTGTTTCATACACACACACACACACACACACACACACACACACACACACTCACGGTTTCTTCCTGCTCCCCTGCTTCCTTCTTCTCACCTCACCTTCCATCCTCACTCATCTGTTCACAAGTGTCTATTCTGGATGTAGTAATTGGCAGTCAACTCCATTTCTACCTCCATCTATTATGCTAAGGGCTAGTTTCATGGGTGTTCCACCTGGGCACGGGGCTTAATATTCGGAAGGGCCACACACTTGGCTTAGTGCTCTGCTGTTGCTGTCTTAAAATTCTTCCCCCTCCCCCCCCCCTTCTTTTAAAATTGATTTCAGAGAGAGGGATAGAAGTAGAGAGACAGACACACCAATGATGAGAGAGAATCACTGACCGGCTGCCTTGTGCACATCCCCTTCTGGGGATCAAGCCCGCAATCCAGCCATGTGCCCTGACCAAGAATCGAACTGTGACTTCCTGGTTCATGGGTCAACGCTGAACAACTGAGCCACACTGGTCAGGCTTAAAATTCTTAATAATTTTATCATTGAATTTGTGTTTTGTAAGTGAAATCTGATGAGGCAAAGGAGCATGCACACGAGCAGATGCTGTATGAGCAATATGCACATCCGCTGTTCCTTGCGCCTCATTCTTATACGGTGTTTGCAGTACTACAGGAGAGCAGAATTCCTGTGGACCTGTGATGCCTGCTAGTTCAGCGAGCTTCAAAGCCAGAACAAGGCAAAAATTTTACGTCTATAACTGCATAAGCAGGGCTGCTGACTATCCTGACAGGGTATGCTCTCCATTCAAACCAGAACTTGCTTCCCACTAAGAAAAAAGGCAATGGCATTCTAAGAAATGCAAATCACCAAGGAATCCTCTCTCATTCTTATTTATGTGACTTCCTTATAGTAACCACTCACCTGCTAAAAACGATGACATAGAGGGAAAAGCAACACCTAGTTTCCTTTCCTTTCAGTCCTGCCTTACTCATCCATAAGTCAAAGGTAGAGAATGTTGGTAGAAGTAAACGAAAAACAGCTGAGTTACTTTTTGCAGCATTTCCACTATTCATGTAAGAATGAAATTCATATGCGTGTTTGAGTTTCAAAGTAGAAATGTTTAACTTCAGTGATTCTGTTATAGGCAGTTAGCCAGACATGAGCATAGCAAATACGATGGGCCAGGTACAGAAGGTCACCAGTGCCTGCCCGGGCACTGACCCATCATTGGCGACCATGACCCTGAAAGAGCACACCTGGAAAGCTGATGAACATTCTATTGAAACCCTCCCCTGAGACCTCCCCTAAGATTCCCACCTGCCAGAGAGAGATAAATACCCCAGGTGAGCATATCATTCCCTTCCCCTCTTCTTCCCTCTAAAAGGCCCCAAAAGACCTTACAACCAGGGAGTTATGGGTAGCTGCAGCTTGTCCTGGCCTGGCTCCCTGAACCTGTCTCCAAGGCCCTCTTTTCTCTCACTTTCCAGTGAATTAAAGCAGCCCAGCCTAGGTTCTCCTGTTGCTTCTTCTATCCTAAGCCCTTCTTTGTTTCACTGTCCTAAGTGTGTTTTTGCTGCGGCCAATAAACTCTTGCTTGCTTTGCTGCACTTTGTCTCTTGATTGAAATATTTCCTCCAAGAAGACAAGAACCCAGGTCTCATCATCTCACCGGTAGCAACTCCGCAGACAGTTAAGCGCTCTTATATTTGCATTTTAAATAGGCACTGCATCATATAAATACAAACTAAAAAAATTCAAGCCAGTAATTTACATTTTAAATTCTTTTTTCTTAGAATAATATTAAATAGACAATAAAGACACCATGACAAGTCAAGAAGACCCCAGAGGAAAGGAAAAATCTTTATATTTTAGTTTTCCTTTAATGGCATTTTTCCCCTGCTTTTTAAATAAAGGCTGTATTTTTATTTTGCAAATTATGCAGCTGGCCATGATTATTCCTTTCTTTATTGCAGAGGCTGGAAAGCTATGAACTCTAAAAAACGGGAGTTCTGCATGCTAAATAGGCCCCACAAATTAGATGCACTTACAAGAAATTTGAATGGAAAGGAGAAACAAGGGCTATTTTCCTGCATCTTTTGTCAGTGTTCCGTGGGCAGGGAGGGGTCTAGAGATCCCAGTGGTCCATCTCCAGCCTTGTGGAGGGTGTGACAGCGTCACAGTGGCAAAAGTAGCAGGCTCTCTTCAGGATCTAAGAAGCAGCAAGGGCTCTGAATCACAGAGCTCGGAATCACAGATATAGTGGTGAGCTCTTGAACACAATAACTGCCAGTTCTGGATTTTTCTAGGAGTCATTCTTGGATCTTCAGTCGAAAGCCTGCTCCTCCAAACTTTCCAGTGATTTTGTAAAATCTGAAATTCCATATGTGGCCCTGCCCAGCGTGGTTCAGTTGGTTGTCATCCCATGAACCACTTGAACTGAGAGGTTGCCAGTTTGACTCCAGTCAGGGCATATGTCTGTCTGTCTCTCTCTCTCTCAATAAAAATGTATTAAAAAAAAAATAACATTCCATATGTGAAGTTCTTTTTTCTGCTTAAAATGTCTAGAATACAGTTGCTTGAAACTAACTCCAAAATGTCACACATTCTAATAGAATGTACTTCTACCATAATCCTATATAATAAAGAGGTGATATGCAAATTAACCCTCATGCCCTCACAAGATGGCTGCCTATGACCAGGCCAGCAGCGGGGTTAGTGAGGGACGACCAAACGACTGAACAGCAGGCTGCACGGGGCAACCAGGCCATGGGGGGGGGGGGGCCTTAAGGGGCGACCAGGCCAACAGGGGGGGGGGGGTTGGGGGCAACCAGGCCAGCAGGGGGGCCAGTAAGAGGCAACCAGGCCGGTGGGGGGGATGCAGTTGGGGGCAACCAGGCCGGCAGGGGGGCAAGTGAGGGGTGACTAGGCCAGGGGGGGGGCAGTTGGGTGTGACCAGGCTGGCGGGGGGGGGGCAGTTAGGGGCAACTAGGCCAGCAGAGGGGGGCATTTGGGGGCGATTAGGCTGGCAGGGGGGACAGTGAGGGGTACCAGGCCAGCAGCAGGGGGCAGTTGGGGGCAACCAGGCTGGCAGGGAGGGCAGTTAGGGGCAATCAGGCCAGCATGCAGAGGCAGTGAGGGGTGACCCAGCCGGCAGCAGGGGACAGTTAGGGGCGACCAGGCAGGCAGGAAGGTGAGTGATTAGGAGCCAGTGGTCCAGGATTGTGAGAGGGATGTCTGACAGCTGGTTTAGGCCCAATCGGGCCTAAACCAGCAGTTGGACATCCCCCGAGGGGTCCTGGACTTGGAGAGGGCTGAGGGGACCTACACCCCCCCCCGACCCCGCACAAATTTCATGTACTAGGCCTCTAGTATTCTTAATGATGAAACTAAGCTAAAACATCTGGTCATTAAAAAAAAATAACACAGATCTGGCCAGCGTGGCTCAGTGGTTGAGCGTCAACCTATGAACTGGGACAGTGGTTGGCAAACTCATTAGTCAACAGAGACAAATATCAATAGTACAACGATTGAAATTTCTTTTGAGAGCCAAATTTTTTAAACTTAAACTTCTTCTAATGCCACTTCTTCAAAATAGACTTGCCCAGGCTGTGGTATTTTGTGGAAGAGCCACACTCAAGGGGCCAAAGAGCCGCATGTGGCTCGCGAGCCACAGTTTGCCGACCACAGAACTGGGAGGTCATGGTTTGATCTTGGTCAGGGCACATGCCCCAGTGTGAGGCATGCAGGAGGCAGCCAATCAATGATTCTCTCTCATCATTGATATTTCTATCTCTTTCCCTCTCCCCTCCTCTCTGAAATCAATAAAAATATATTTATTTTTAAAACGCATAATTTGTAAATATATATTTATTCAACCCCCCCTTTTTTTTAATAAGAGAACGTTTATTTAGAAAGTTACAGAGGCAATAAATAAATAAATAAAAAGAAGCCCTTGGAAGGAAGACATGGGCTCAGGGAACAAGTTACCGAGACAAAAAGAAGGGGCCCTTGGAGCTCAGGAGAGAGAAAAGAAAAGGTAATGCCCTTGGGGGAAAAGCAGGGAAGGGGACAGGCTTGGGTGTGCTTCCTGGAGGGAGAACACCTTAAACCCTTTCTTGACTGGAAACAAACAAGCCTGAAATAGTTTCTTTGACTACAATGACCCATGTCATGACTCTTCCAACTCAGATTCCAGACTTCACGTTCAGAGCTTTTTCAACAGCACTTCTCTTTTTTCAGTGCAGGAAGTTGAAAACTTTGAGCTCTAATCTGCTTGGACCCAGCCTTTTGTCCAACTTCCCCTCCCTGAAGTTGCTCATCTCTGAGCACCCCTCTCATCCCTCTGCACCTCATCCATGCTCTCACTACCTGCCTCCCCCCTTCTGGAGACTTCTAATTTCTTCAATGCTCCTTTCTTCAAGCAATGCAGGGTGTCAGTAGAGACTTCATCAACCTTCCCTCCCACCAGCATAGGTCTTGACTTCAAAGAGCTAATGGTTAGGTAAGAGAGGTAGAAGAGTAAGTAAATCTAACAATATTGAGAACTTTTCATCCTTTAGCAGCTGTCCAAAAATTTCTCATGGAGGGGGCCATCTTGTGGAGTAAGATTATATTTTAAGATGGTAGATCCTATTAACTGGTGCCACATTTGTTGGGTCCAGCAATCCTGCTAATGCCTCACTTTAGGTGTTTTTTTTTTTTCTTTTAGTATGTTTTTATAGTTTTCAGGAGGGGGAGGGAGAGATAGCTAGAAACATCGATGAAAGAGAAACATCAATCTGCTGCCTCCTGCTCCTCCCCTACTGGGGATCCAGCCGCAACCTGGCATGTGCCCTGACTGGAATTGAACCAGCGATCACTTGGTGCATGGGAGGATGCTCGACCAACTGAGCTACACCAGCTGGGCTCATTTTAGTTTAAATTTGTTTATTCTGTTAGGTGCTTTAAAAAATTAAATTTAATGAAATTAATTATATAAACTCAAATAAAAGTTTTATCTTTCCCTTCCAATCTTTACACCTAATACTTCTCTTTCCTTAAAGCATTTGGCCAAAGCCTTCAGTACCAAATCCAACTGCAGCAATGATAGTGGGATTCTTTATTTACTTCCCAATCTTAGAGTGCATCTAAAGTTTTCCATTAAAAATAACATTTAATGTAGTTTTGGTAAACAATGTATCAAAATAAATTATTCTTATTACTGACTTGCTGCAATTTTTGTTATATATAGGTATTAAACTTTATAAAAAAGTTTTCCTGTATCTATCAAGATAATATTTTCTCCTCTTAATGTGGTAAATGACACTGATACATTTTTCTGATGTTTAACTATTCCAATAGTCTGAGTATAAACTCTATTCTTTTTTTTTAAATATATTTTATTGATTTTTTACAGAGAGGAAGAGAGAGGGATAGAGAGTTAGAAACATCGATGAGAGAGAAACATCGATCAGCTGCCTCTTGCACACCCCCTACTGGGGATGTGCCCGCAACCAAGGTACATGCCCTTGACCAGAATCGAACCTGGGACCCTTGAGTCCGCAGGCCGACGCTCTATCCACTGAGCCAAACCGGTTTCGGCTATAAACTCTATTCTTGATGTATTTTCTAAATATAAGAGCTGGCTCTATTTATACATTATATATATACTAGAGGCCCGGTGCATGAAAATTCATGCACTGGAGGGGGGTTCCCTCAGCCCAGCCTTCCCCCTCTCACAGTCCAGGAGCCCTCAGGGGTGACCTGGCAATCAGGGGAAGGTGACGCCCCCATCACTCCTCTGCTGTTGCCACTGCCGGTAGCACAAGCCTCGGCCGGCCCTGGTTACCTGAGCCTTGGGCAGCCCTGGGCGGCTGGGCAGCTGTTATCCGAGGCTTGCCTGCACCTCGGGCATCAGCTGGGCAGCCGCCATCTGAGACTTGCCTGCACCTTGGGCCCGCCCTGGGCGGCTGGGGGGCTGAGGGCAGGTCAGGCCACATCATGCACCTATCACCCCACCCCCCGGTGGAGCTGAAAGGACTGGGGGACTCCAGTGGGACTGAGAGGACTGGACACCATCTTGTGGCTATGGGCACCACCATCTTTGTGATTGTGTGATGGTCAATTTGCATATTCCCTCTTTATTAGCTAGGATATACATACTAGAGGCCTGGTGCACGAAATTCTGCCATGGGTAGGGTCTCTAGACCTGGCTGGCAATCAGGGCCGATCGGGGCCTGCCTTCATTCCTCGCCAACCCCTGGTAGTCAGCACACATCATAACGAGCGGTCAAACACCCAAGGGGACAATTTGCATATTAGCCTTTTATTATATAGGATATATATATATATATTTATACATTATACATTTATAATTTATATATATAGTGTTCATAAATGAAATGTCTTTTCTTTACTGCATTAGCACCTTTTACACATCTAATTGATAATCAATGAATGATCATTTACACACCAGAAAAGCTTCAGCCCTCTTTATTCTGCCCATTTTCTAAAAGCCAAAGAGAACACTAAATTTCTTTAAGATTCTCAAAAGTCAACTATAGCCCTAGCCGGTTTGGCTCAGTGGATAGAGCATCAGCCTGCAGACTGAAGGGTCCCAGGTTCGATTCCAGTTAAAGGCACATGTAGGAGGCAGTCTATCAATGGCTCTCTCTCATCGTTGATGTTTCTATCTCTCTCTCCCTCTCCCTTCCTCTCTGAAATCAATAAAAATATATTTTAAAAATAAGCTAATTATTTTTTTAAAGTCAACTAGAAATACAACTTTATTCTGATTCTAAACGAAAAGGAATGGGAATGACAGTAACAAACAAGGTTTCACCACTGAGTATTGTGATGCAACTGCAGCTTTCTTATAGTTGAAACTCAATAAGGAAACACCTGTTCCAAAACAGCTAAATATGCAGGTCCAAAAAGTGATGGTATTTTTAACTGCCACATTCACTCCGAAGCCCATTCACCTTTCAGCATCCCAAGGATCAAGCACAGATTCTGATTATCTATATAATAAAGTGGCAAACATGCGGCACCATTGACATCACAGGAGTGTTGCCTGACGCTGGGCTCCAGCTTCCCTCACGGGTCATCCTCATCTGGGAGCGCGGTGGTCTGAGCAACCTCTAGATCATGCTCATACTGTGCTGCCAGCGCTGGGCCCATCACAACCTCTGGAGGGGCAAGAGCAGGCATGGCCATGAGCTCCAAGTTAGGGTCTTCAATTAGTTTTCTAGCAAGCCAGAGGAAGGGCTTCTCAAAGTTGTAGTTACTTTTGGCAGAAATGTCGTAGTACTGGAGGTTCTTTTTTCGGTGGAAGACAATTGATTTTGCCTTTACCTTCCTGTCCTTGATGTCCACTTTGTTGCCACACAAGACGATGGGGATGTTCTCTCACACACGCACCATATCTCTATGCCAGTTTGGCACATTCTTGTAACTCTCGAAGTTACATCAAACATTATAATGGCACACTGGGCTTAGATGTAGTAGCCGTCTCGCAGCCCTGAACTCCTGTCCGGCAGTGTCCCACACATTGAACTTGATAGGCCCTCGGTTGGTGTGGAACATGAGGGGGTGCACCCCCGTGTGCAGGGTGGCTACATACTTCTCAAATTCACCAATCAGGTGACGTTTCACGAAGGTTGTTTTCTCAGTCCCATCATCACCAACCAATACAAGTTTGAACTGAACTTGGGGTTCTCCTTGGGCAGCCATGGTGATATCAGTCAGAATCGTCTCCCGGGTCATCTGACTGAGAGCAAAATGTAAGGTTTTTAAATTTTTCTTTGTTCTTGAAAATGCACATCAGAATTTCAAGAGAATATATTTTTATTTGATGAAAGGTGTTTTAATACAAATACTAAGCATGAAAAAAATACCAAATACTACATTTACTCTTTTCAGTATAATTTATTCTTATTACATTTTAGTTTGCATTTATTAAGTGTCTTAGAAATATTACACTCAAGGTAATAGAATTCCAGAGAGGGGCTATTAATTAAGAAGGGTACAGTCTCAGTATGTCAATTTCGTAGTTAGCTTGTAGGCCTCCTCACTACACATACTTACTCTCTGTGGTTATTATATGTAACTGTCTTCAAGATGTGGCTGAAGCTTAAAGCTACATCTGGCATCAGGCCAAGTATGTGAATCTGTGAATATGGGCACCAACTGCATTTAGAGTATAGCCTGCTACAGGATTCTTTCTTGGCAGTCAATGATGATGAATCTGGGAAGGTTGGCTATTTTCTTGAGAGAAAAAATACCTCACTTTGAGTGACAGTTACAGTTTTCTAACAGAAAAAAAAAATCAGCAAAGGGAAAGAATTAATGATAAGGACAGGGAAAATACTCTGAGAATAGAGTAAGTACAATATATACACACTGGAGTGAATAGTGAGACCTCTTCTAAAAATTCTGATAAAAATTTATTCAATTACATTTTATACAGTAATATTTAATGACCTTTGTTCAAAATATTATGTTTTAAATTTACATGTAAAAATAACAAAAGCTTATCACTCAGTCTCTGGTCAATAAGAAAGGAAGAAAACCTTGCTAGATATAACAATAAATAATTTCACACAAAGGCCAGGTGACATAAGAATAGTATATTAATCAATATATTTTCTTTGTATTTACAATAAATCCATTTGTTAATACTGTGATAGAAAAAATAATAAATCAGTCCACATTATGTAGTAGAAACAGGCTTTGAGGATGATCATACCTCTCACAATAAAAACATACAAGGATTTCTCCCACAGTTAAAGTACTTTTCAACATGACAGTCTTAACTGAAGGTAAAACTGACAGAGTACTTTACTTTAGATCAGTTATGTCCTAGAATCAAGTGTATTACCATTAAGCAAGCAGCAAAAAGCTGTTTCATTTAAATATAGTAGTTACCATGTGAGAAGTTAATTATACTTTGAGTTATAAAAAGTACAAACACTAAATTGGGAAACTGCATTAACTAAAAGTAGCCCCAAACAAAAAAGGCATTAATAGAAATGAAACAAGGCATTCTTATAAGTATATCATGCATAAAAAAGGGTAATTACATAATACAGACTTTAATGACCAGACTAATAAATAAATTAGGTAAATTTTATAGTCATTGGAACAAATAAACTATATTTAACCACTTAAGTGTTATGCTGTCACTGTTTCAAAATATAAAGTGATATAATTAATATAACATCTAAAAACTGCATGTTAAATGTTTGTTTTGATCCCCTTTTGAGATAGTAAGAGGGAACTGTGTAGCAAAATATTATCTGAATATAAATTATCAACACCAATATGATACAATTATCATGTAATCACCATTTTGTATATGCACAATGGAAATACTGTGAAAGCTAGAAAAAGATGAAAATATACTGGTCAGAATTTTACATTTCAAATGAATCCATGATAATCTGGAACAGAAAAAAAAACAAAATTCACTAAACAGATATAACTTGATATCCTTTCCCAATTCAGTAGTACACTAAGATTCAACTTCTAAACAAATCTATTACCACAAAGGTAAGAGGAAGATGTAAATCTCTTTTAAATACTAGCTTTAAGTTTATGCTCTGAAAGAAGGTTGACATTAGCCAGAACTACAATACTATTTTTAAAAATGTAGAATTTTTACTTTTGTATATCTACTTTATTAGTAAGGGATAAGAAAGAAAAATATTAAAATATCAAGCCAAGAATAAGTATTTATAGCCAGTTCATGAATAAATTAAATTAACCAATTGAGTCAAAAATTTCCTACCAATGCTGTTTTTAATTAGTTATAGCTACTCTTAGAATCAAGTAATTTAGAAGATGGCTATTATAACTACTGATAGCACTTTTCATGGTATATCGATTTCCATTCTTTCTACTCTCCTTTGCCACTTAAATGCATTATTTTAACTGTTGAATAGGGAATTTTATTTTACAAATTCCTTGTTTTAATTACTGAAGAAGTGATTTGAACACATAAACCTGCCAGTCCAGAGATGATGATGGTGATGATGATAGGAAAACTAAAACCCAGGTGATTTTTCACTCAAATTTCTGCTTTAGTTTTTTTTGGAAGATGGCTGGCAGTATAGAAAGAAGAGCCAAAATCATTAGGACAAATACTGAGTTCCAGGAAACAGCTTCCCCTGCTGTTGTAAGCTGGTACAGTGTTGTTCCTGCCTTAATGGCTATAAAAGAGGGAGGTGCAACACCTATAAAAACAAACAAACAAAACCAATACAAACCATCAATTGTTTGTCTTTTAACATTACAATATTCTGCATATATAAATTATCTTTTAAGAATATAGCAATCTCCACTTTGGAAATTTTTAATTTGCAGTCCCTTACGTTTATTTCCATATAAAGGATTAAAATTTTCATCATCATTTTTTTAAGCAAATAAATTTAAGAACCCAAGAAAAATTTCCAGAAAAAATTTTACATTTATGAACAACCTTAAAAAAAGAATGTGCTCTGATCCAGCAATTTTAACTTTCTAAATAATAAATATGAGCAAAGGTCTAATCTCAAGGATGTTCATCAAAGCATTATAATAATAAAAATCTGGAAATAATCTAAATATTCAAAAATAAGACTGAGTAAATTGTCATTCACCCTTATAGAATATACCAAAAATAAAAATAAAATGGTAGGATACTCAGAAATGAAATGAGATTCAAAATACAAGTAAAAAGAATTTATACAGGAGCATACACAAAATGATCATATTTCATGAAAAACCAGAACCGATTGCCCTGGCCAGTGTGGCTCAGCTGGTCATCCCATGCATTGATAGGCTGCTGGTTCAATTTTAGATCAGGGCACGTGCCTGGGTTGTGGGCTCAATACCCAGTAGGGGCCATGCTGGAGGCAGCCGATTGATGTTTCTTTCTCACATTGATGTTTCTCTCTCTCTCCCTCCCTCTTCTTTTCTCTCTCTCTAAAATTCAATTAAGAAAATAAAAAACACAATAAATAAAAAAGCAGAACCAAAAAAATTAATTCAGCCAAAGCTGAAGTTAGCTAAGTCTCTAGGTATTTAATCTGTAAAATAAGGAGATATGGACAAAAATTCTCTTTTGATTCCATAAACGTTAACATTAATTTACAAAATCCCAAATTAACCCTGTGATATTTTTTTAAGTTTGACAACAAATTTTTGAAGTAGCAATAAAAATTGATTTTGATTCTTTTCAAAAAGATCTATTCTCACAAGTATTAACTTAAATGGATACTCATTACATGAGGAATCTGCTCCTTTTGTTGGTAGTGAAACAATTCAACTTAAATTTGAAAGAAAAGTAGAATACTCTTGCTAAAGAACCATTAGAATTCATAAAATATACAAATGAATCTTTATGTCCATTGATTAATTTCAAAAGTAAGTGCAGATCCTTGAAAGCAATACATTTGTTAATCCTTGCTTCCCACATACTATTGGTAATGCCCATAATAAATATTGATTTCAATAAAATAAAAAATAGGATCAATTCTTTACTGAAAGTTCAATATTTCAGTGCCTGATCAGAGGACAAAGGAGAAAATTATTCAAAAAAGGCACTTTGATTTTTTTTTTTTCTCCACTGAAGGAGAATGGAGTTTAAAAATCCTGCTTAATCCTGCATGATTAAAAAAATATCCAATAGAAAATGCTCCTCTTCAAAAGAAGCAACACAAAAATACTTAAGATAATCCAAAAAACATTTCTGAGCATCTATTTCCATAGGCCAGGCACTGTGCCACTGTCCTGGCATGTCTTCAAAGAGCATGAAATCCAGCCCAGCTGGACACTGCTAGATACGTACACAATGAGTTCTAACACAGAGTGAACCAGAGACCTTACCTAGAAAAGTGCCAATAAAAAAAACTTTCAATGGCACATTTATCACAGGAGATGTAATATTAATAAACCAATTAGGCAGAAATGGTGTTATTCTCAAAAATATAATGTAGTTAATGAGATGTTCTCTATGACGTTCAACCTGTCAAGTAAGAAAAGAATTGGGATCAAGATAAAGTCAATCTAGAAAACAATGTGCTTAATATAAAATACCTTATTTCAAATTCTCATCCTTGATAGTTCAGAGTTTATCCAATAGCAATAATCAAAAGGGAGCGTGAAAATGACAATGAACTACTTATCAAATGCTCACTACCAGAGCTAAATTAACTTGGGATGAGAGGTTTTTTAATTGTGCTTAAAGCTTAATGTTACTAAAGATGGTTCTATGCCAACCTAGATAATGATGGCCCAACAATGACATTTTAAACCCAAAATGGCAAAATTAAACTTATGACTAGATATAAGAAACACACCAAGTAATCTACTTTTCAATGCCTTTAACTTCTTATAATGTAAAGGGCTAGTATAACAACACATCAGCATACCCAGCCTCCAATTTTTAAAAATTTCAGATCTTTACTTTATGTTATTATAGTATATATCACATGAACAAACTCATTATTAATAAATGAAATTAATGCCCTGGCTGGTTTGGCTCAGTGGATAGAGCGTTGGCCTGCAGACTGGAGGGTCCTGGGTTCGATTCCAGTCAGGGGCATATGCTCGGGTTGTGGTCTCGATCCCCAGTGGGGGGCGTGCAGGAGGCAGCCAATCGATGATTCCTTCTCATCATTGATGTTTCTATCTCTATCTCCCTCTCCTTCCTCTCTGAAATCAATAAAAATATTTTAAAAATAAATAAATAAAAATAAATGAGATTAAAGTATATGGAAATATTTAACCAATTAAATATAAGCAATGATTACATTAGTTAATACTTCCTTTGAATAACAAGCTTACTTAAGGGAAATAAACAGGTATTCCAAAAAAATATATGTAAAATAATTTTATTTTATTTATTTAATTTATTTTGAGAGCGAGAGAGACATCGATTTGTTGTTCTACTTATTTATGCACTCATTGGTTGCTTCTTTTCTTTTTTAATATATCTTTATTGATTTCAGAGGAGAGGGGGAGAGAGATATAAACATCAATGATGAGAATCACTGATCGGCTGCCTCCTACATGCCCCCTACTGGGCATCAAGCCTGCAACCCAAGCATATGCTCTTGACTGGAATCAAACCCAGGACCCTTCAATCTGCAGGCTGACACTCTATACCCTACGCCAAACTGGCTAGGGGCCTCATTGGTTGCTTCTTAAATATGTCCTAATGGGGGATCAAATGCACAACTTTGGTGTATATCAGTATGATGTTCTAACCAACTGAGCCACCCAGCTAGGACCACATGTAAATTAATTTTAATATTCAGTATGTATGTGGTAAAGTGAGAAGAGCACTAGACTAAAAGTCTAGAGATCTAAGATTCTGCACCTTGCTTTACAAGTAAATAAATGTTTGATTCCAGGTCAAATGCTTAATTTCTGTTAATATGCTAATCAGTAAAACAAAGGGATAAGGCAAAGATAATTTACAAAATTCCTGAGAGTTAGGTGTTTCTTTTGCTTCTTTATAAAAATAGAATTTTCTTAGCTATTGCTTATATTATTTTGCTAGTCTTTGCAGAGACCCTGACTAAAGATAACAGTTGTGCCAGACCAGTGCAGCTCAGTGGATGAGCATCGACCTATGAACCAGGAGGTCACAGTTGTCAGGGCACATGCCTGGGTTGCAGGCTCAATCCCGTGAGGGGCATGCAAGAGGCAGTTGATCAATGACTCTCTCTCAGTATTGGTATTTCTTTCTCTCTCTCCCTCTTGCTTCCTCTCTGAAATCAATTAAATATATCTATATATATAAAAGCCTAAGCAAATGTTCGACTGCTTGACCGTTCGACTGGTAGTTATATGCGCACTGACCACCAGGGGGCAGATGCTCAATGCACTGGCATGGAAACATAGAACAGACTGATTAATCTCAGAGGGAAGGGGAGAGGGGGGAGGGCGGGAAGAGATTAGCCAAATATCTTATATGCATACTAGAGGCCAGGTGCACAGATTCTTGCACTGGTGGGATCCCTTGGCCTGGCCTGCAGGGATCAGGCTGAAACCAGCAGTCCGACATCCCCCAAGGGGTCCCGGATTGCGAGAGGGCACAGGCCAGGCCAAGGGATCCCACCAGTGCAAGAATCTGTGCACTGGGCCTCTAGTATATATATAAAAAGATAATAGTTGATCTCACAGGTGAAATGCATTAAAGGAGTTTTTCATTACAAGTTTTTCACTGACAACATAACTACACCAACACAAAAAGGTAAAACATCTAAATATGTGGTTGCCTTTACATTGACATTTTGACTTCTCTGCTCTAATTGAACATACTAGAAATGAAGAATTAACATTATTGTTATGGGTGCAAAAACTTTGTCTTTGAAATTATTAACATTTATCATTTGCTTCCCACTTGATTTTATTTTGGCCAAAAGATCATTTTTATTAAAGCCTTGAGTCTGAGTTAATTTATGTAAGGACTATATGTTGACCTCCCAATTAGCCAAAGAATTACATTAAATAATTTAAAGACACATGTTTACCTGCTGTGACCATTTTACTGCTTTCTCTGTTAGATATTTGTATACAACTGGTCTCCCAACTAAATAGGAGAGCATATAGCAGAATGAGGCACCAAGTCCAGAACACTAGAAAACAATAAGAAGCCATAAGCATTTTGTAGTTATTCACATGGATATATTCACCTAAGGAAAAGCTGAACTAGTTTACTTCTTTTGGGGCTGGGAAGGATACTCTACATGCCATCTCTTGTGCAGAGAGCAAGAACCCATTTGATCTAGTCCTTTCTTAGACCAAATTATAACTAAAATAAGATCAGCTAAAACTAATTGACACTTATGATTAAATTTAGTGACTATATTGAAATAGTTAATGTTACCCTTTAGCCTAAGAATAAAACTTCAAGAGCCAATTTTTTTTCTTTCAATTGCTTTGCTTGAAAACACCATCCCCAGCTCTGGGACTTAACTCATTGTGCCAATCAATACTCTTAGACTATTTTAATTACAAAATACAATAGAAGAAGAAAAGGTTAAAACAGAGCCTATAAATGCAATCAAGTCTATGATAACCCTGTTCCAGGAAAAAAAGAACCTAACTAACTTAATCTAACTTACATAGCACCTCCTTATGGAGGGACTTAACAGATTAACATTAAATTCCTTTTAAAACTAATGAGTTTATGCTTACAAAGTAAGTGGGACTAGTAATGCCATCCTACTCCTCCTCCTCGTTCTATTTAAAACTGTTTTTTAAGTCTTCCAATTTGATTTAATATACTTACCAAACAAACAAGAAATAAGGCCAGTGGAAAAGGATAAAGAAACCCTGAGAGTATACTGAGAAATATAGAACCTGGAATAGCAAATGTTTGCAAGCTGTTAACTTTTAAGTTAAGGATTAAAACATAATTAAGTAGATTTTTAAAAAGACATATCCAACATTTCTGAAAAAAAATACATAAGTAATCATGTTAATAAGATTACATCCATATTTCAGTATTAAAAATAAAGTAAAATTATATCCAAAAATTTAAAAAATATATGACTTCTCAGTTGTAATGCCTTTATCTCAAAGTTCACTAATACAAGCCAGGAATCAGGCATTGGCAAAAAAACAAACAAAAAAAAGAGGAGGAAAAGAAAAAAGAACAAAAGAGGTCTCCAGTAATCTTTTAAATATGCTTCTCTAATGCAATGCACTTACTCCCAAATATTTTCAGGAAACATGATTTCTGTGGAAATCTAGATACATATAAGGTATAATAATTCCTTATTTGTAATTTAACTTATACACGTTTGCCTAAATTCATTAATCTAGGGGAAAAAATAAAGGTTACAAAATATAATAAAAGTCACAAATCTTATTTTCAAAACAATTGTTTTTTTCCTTTAGTTGCCAGTTTTGGCTTGGACTCCTTTTTAAGCCCTAACATTATTACTTACAAGGTCAGTCAGACTGAGTGAACTCCCTCAACATCTCTCCTTCCTACTTGAAAATTTCTGTCTTCATCCATAAAATCTCCTTCTCCTTCTTTCTCTAGTTTCTACTTTACTCATGTTTTCATTTAAATTTTCTCCCTCCTCATTTGTTTCTTAAACCTCTTGTTCTTCCATAGGAGCTGTCCTGTTTAAAACCACTCAGATGCCTATAAAGAAAACCTAGGCTTTCCTTGACCAACCAACTACTGCCTCTCATCTTTCTTCCTTGCAAGACATTCTCTCCTCTTCCCTTAGAACCTGGCTTACCCATCCACCACTCTATTGAAACTTCCTCCTGGCCAAAACGAATGACTTTTCTCAAGTCATTTATTTATTTATTTTTTTAAGCAATTCCTGCATAGGATTAATCCTCTCTCATTTTTTTAAAAAAAGTACTTTTCTTCTACATTACAGATCATTCCATCTCTAGCTTTTTTCTTCTTCTCACCCTCAACTCTTAAGATTTTTCTACCATTCTGTTGGCCATACTCTTCTCTCCCTTTCCTTTGATAAATTCAGCAATTTCCATGGTTTCAAGTATATGGCCATATATGTTGATAACTCTGAATTCTCTATCTCTGATTCAATCTTGCTAATCAAACACCAGTCTCAAATTTTCTACCTATCTACTGGATGCCTCCATTAAAAATAAATGTTATCAATTTATTTATTACAGGGTTCTTTACAACCTGATGGAAAAGTTTCCAACATATGAAAGTAGAGAAATTAGTATGATGATGCCCTATATACCTATGCACAGATTCAATAATTAACACTCAACCAATTTTATTTTGTCTTTTTCCCTTACACTGGATTATTTTGAAGAAAATCCCAGACATATCAATTCATGTGCAACCACTTTAATACTTTAAAAGGGTAAGGATTCCTTTTCTTTTTAACATAACTATAATACCGTTGTCATCGATTTCAAGAGATTTCTTACTATAATTCCTTACTATCCTGAATATCTATTTAGTCTATATTCAGATTTCCCAAAGGCCTCAGAATTTTTTTCTTTTATAGCTAGTTTGATTAAACCAGGATTAAAAAAATGCTCAAACATGATATTGCTTACTATATCACTTAAGTATAGCTTCCATTTTTCCTTCTTCCAATGTATTTGTTGAAGAAACCAGACATTTGTAGAATTAACCACTTTTTAAGCTTTGCCTATTGTATCTCTTAGAGTGGTTTAATATGTCCCTGTCCTTTATCTTGTAGTATTAATAGCTATTCTCTCTGCATGGGAATGTGATTTGAGCTTAACTTTCTAGCTCTGTTTAGATTGGTATTTCTTTTCTCTTACACTGATAAATAGGGAAGATAATGGCAAAGGGCCTACACAAAGCACACTAAGCAAAAGCTTTTGTAAATGTATTCATTACTTAAACATTATATATTTTATATGTATAATATATAATTCAATATATATTATTACTAGTGGCCCAGTGCACGAAATTCGTGCATGGGTGGGAGGGATGTTCCTCAGCCCAGCCTGCACCCTCTCTAATCTGGGACCCCTTGAAGGATGTCCTACTGCCGGTTTACAGGAATCGGGCTTAAACCGGCAGTCGGACATCTCTCTCACAATCTGGGACTGCTGGCTCCAGCTGCTCACCTGCCTGCCTTCCTGCCTGATTGCCCCTAACCACTCTGCCTGCCGGCCTGCTCGCCCCCACCTGCCAACTGCCACTGGCCTGCTCGACCCCAATGCCCCCCGCCAGCCAGATCACCCCCAACTGCCCCCCGTGCCAGCCTGCTCACCCCCAACTGCCCCCCTGCTGGTCTACTTATCCCCAACGGCCCCTGCCGTCCCATCCTGGCCTGATCACCCCCCAGTGACCCAAGGTCCCAGCCCCTCCTTTTTTTCTTTTTTGTTTTTTTTTTTTCAGCGCCTCCTTGAGTGGAGGCCAGGGCCGGCTGGAAGCAAGTATCTAGGATTTATTTATCTTCTATAATTGAAACTTTGTAGCCTTGAGCGGAGGCCAGGGCTGGCCAGGGCAGGTGGGAAGCTTGGTTTCCTCCATTGCCGGGGCAACCCAAGCCTGCTGCTTGCTCCTGCTCTGTGGCTGGCTGCCATCTTGGTTGGGTTAATTTGCATACTCACTCCTGATTGGCTGGTGGGCGTGGCTTGTGGGTGTAGTGGAGTGATGGTTAATTTGCATGTTTCTCTTTTATTAGTGTAGATTATTCGCAAATGACATGATATTGTACATAAAAAATCCTAAAGACTCCATAAAAAAACTACTAGATTTAATAAAGGGACTCGGCAATGTAGCAGGATACAAAATTAACATTCAGAAATCAGTGGCAATTTTATACACCAATAATGAATTCTCCAGAAAGAGAAACTAAACAAACAATCCCATTTACCACTACAAAAAAATATTAAGATACTTAGGAATAAACTTAACCAAGGAGGTAAAAGACTTGTACTCGGAAAACTATAGGATATTGAAAAAAAAGATAGAGGAAGATATAAACAAGTGGAAGAATACATAGTGTTCATGGATTGGTAGAATTAACATTTTTAAAATGTTCATACTACCCAAAGCAATCTATAGATTCAATGCAATCCTTATTAAAATACCAACAGCATATTTCACAGATCTAGAACAAATACTCCAAATATTTATATGCAACCAAAAAAGACCCCGAATAGCTGCAGCAATCTTGAGAAAGAAGAACAAAGTTGGAGGGATCACAATAAAAGATAACAAGTTATACTACAAAGCCATTGTAATCAAAAGAGCCTGATACTGGCACAAGAACAGGTATATAGATCAATGGAATAGAACAGCGACCCCAAAAATCGACCCAAGCCATTATGCTCAATTAATATTTGACAAAAGAGGCAAGAACATACAACAGAGTCAAGACAATCTCTTCAATAAATGGTGTTGGGAAAATTGGACAGATACATGCAAAAAAAAATGAAACTAGACCACCAATTTACACCAGAGACAAGAATAAACTCAAAATGGATAAAAGACGTATATGTAAGCCGTGAAACCATAAAATCCTAGAAGAAACCATAGGCAGCAAAATCTCAGACCTCATTCATTGCAATATGTTTATGGGTACATCTCCTAGGGCAAAGGAAATTAAGGAGAAAATAAACAAACGGGACTACATCAAAATAAAAAGCTTCTTACATAGCAAAAGAAACCATTAACAAAATGAAAAGGGAGTCCACTGTATGGGAGAACATATTTAGCAATGATACATCTGATAAAGGGTTAATATCCAAAATATATAAGGAACTCATACAACTCAACAAAAGTTAGACAAACAATCCAATTTAAAAATAAGCAAAGGATCTAAGTAGACACTTTCTAGGAATTTATCCTAAGAAACCCGAAACACCAATCAGAAAGAATATATGCACCCCTATGTTCATAGCAGCACAATTCACAATAGCTAAGATTTGGAAACAGCCCAAGTGCCCATCAGTAGATGCATGGATAAAAAAGCTGTAGTGCATTTACACCATTTTATGCAGCAGTAAAAAAAGAAGGATCTCTTACCCTTTGAGACAGCATGGATGACATGCTGGAGAATATTATGCTTAGCAAAATAAGCCAGTCAGAGAAAGACAAGTATCACAAGATCACACTCATATGTGGAATCTAATGAACAAAATAAACTGATGAACAAAAAAGATCCAGAGACCCAGAAGCATCAAACAGATTGCAGAATCTCAGAAGGAAAGTGGGGAAGGGTAGGCGGGTGGGAAGAGATCAACCAAAGAACTTGTATGCATACATGCATAACCCATGGACACAGACAATAAGGTGGTGAAGGCCTGGGGCAGGGGGCAGGGTGGGCTAGAAAGGGTTCATGGCGGGGAGAAAGGGGATATATGTAATACTTTCAACAATAAAGATTTAATTAAAAGAAGATTAATCACCAGTAGCATAAACAACTTGAAAATATTTAAAGAATAAAATTATTTTCCTCACTAGTTAAAAATACAACATATATTTCTATAAAACAAAGAAATAAATACTAAGTACTATTTTTAAAATCCATATCCTCTGAATAATTATCCTTTTAGAATTTTTTTTGACAAAGAAAACCATTAAATGGAAGAAAAAATATCACACACAAAAAGATTCATAACATAACATCTAAAAAAAATTAAACACAAATTATATCTTCAAACCTAAGAGAATGTTTTAAAATTATGGTATGGTGACTACTAATTCAAAATTATTATTTAAATTACATTAAGACAACAAATAAAGTAATCATAAATAAAATAATTATCTCTAATAATACTAAGGGAAGGAAAATGTTTATAGTAAGTAAAATAAGCAGAATACAATAAAACATAATAAATATCCAAAAATAATAATAGAGTTGAAGAGGATTAAAGTGAGAAATGTTTGCATTTTAATTTTTCAATATTCTATTTAATATTGTTATATTGCATTAAAAGGAAAAAGAGTTATGTATAACTGAGCAGCAGATCTTTTAAAAAACCGTTCTCTTGGACAAAACTAGAAGACATTTTTCAGTTAAAAGGATACAAAATATATGTAGCAAAATAAGCTACAAGTACTTCTACATAAAAGGTGTCCTTATATTTGGATAAAACTTTCCCTAGAGCCTTGGCATCATCCATATCTCTGGGAACCTTCATATTCACTCTTTCTTCTCTAAAAAAATAAAATTAAAGTGAAAAATTTTAAAGCAGAAATTTGCCAAGATAATTAACATTACAGTCAGTCAACTTCAAAACATAAAGTTTTATCCAAAATGATGCCTTGATCTATAATATATTAAGCATAAATTCAAAAATTTTAACTTTAAAAGTCCATACATTTTTTAATACTTTAATATAATTAATATGAGGAATGTACTCTATATATGAAAGTTCATGGTGACCCAAACTAGATGGGTTTTTTAAAGCATTTGTTCCAACTTTGGTATAAATTTTGAATTAAGAAATGAACCACTGATGTTAGCAATATTTAAAACATATATAACATCATTTTGGGTAATCCTCATGATAAGCTAAAGTCAATAATCAATTACAACTGAAATTAAGTAAACATTTTATTAAATTTTATAATTTATACCTTTTCTGGAATATTCCAGCTCAGAATTCAGAAAACTTAAACATTTTCTATGCTATACACCTGAAACTAAGATAACATTGTATGTCAACTATAATTAGAAAATAAGTTTAAAAAAACTTTAACATTTTCCCTCTTTCTATTAATTTTACTTCATATTTGGTTTCTTGTTTGGAACTGAATAATTTCTTGCTTATAAAAGCCTCAAATAATCACTTTTGCATTTAATGTATATTGTGCCCATTTGTTTACATGATAAAATGTAACTGACCTTGCAGAACAATGATAGAATACTGCTGAAGTCCTAAAAAATAGGTAAATGCCCGGTTGATGTGGCTCAGTGGTTGAGCATCGACCCAAGAACCAGGAGGTCACAGTTCAGTTTGATTCCCGGTCAGGGCACATGACCAGGTTGCAGGCTCATTCCCAGTAGGGGGTGTGCAGGAAACACCCAGTCAATGATTCTCTCTCATCATTGATGTTTCTATTTCTATCCCTCTCTACTTCTCCCTTCCTCTCTCTGAAATCAATAAAAACAAAAAAGGAAAAATAGCAGGTAAACTAAAATGGGTTTTCTCACTATAAATTTAAAAACTGCCACATGTATGCTTATACACACATATAACACAAACATAGAAAGAAATAAGCAGAACAACAGGTTTATAATAATACATTATTATATACATGTGATGTTATTCTTAAAGCAGAGTGACAACAAAGACAACCTTAATCTATACTCTACATTATTTCCCTCTTTCAATCAGTTCTCTATTTCCTAATCTCTGATCAAAACCAGAAAGAATCTAAAATTCAATCATACTAATATTAACATAATACATGCTATCTTCCCAAAGGCATTTCAAGAAATCAAAGTATTAAAATATATATTAAGTTTCACTATAAATTTTTAAGCATAAGTAATTGTTAGTGAAAGGAATTTAGAGGAAACAGTAACTTCCTGGTACTTTGAAATCACATTTCAGTTACCTGTTACCACACCAGGCTGGCCCTGGTTGAAAGTCTAACTACATTTCAGTCTTTTGCAAGGTCCATTTCACTGTGGAAAGTACATATTGAGACCATATTATTTCCATAAAACAGGGAAAAGTAAAAGTGCTAGGAGACACAGAAGTAATGGATGAGGAAACGAGTGAACAGAAGACAAAAATTAGTCATAAAGAAAAGTAAGAAGGGAGAAAACAGGGATGGATAAAAAGGGAAAGCAGAGAAGATCATCACTATTTTTCAAAATACAGGTCAATATCTATTATATTAGTAGACTGTAAAATAAATTTACTTGATCACTACTATCATTAAAAAATAAAATGCAATAAACCAAATAATTTAGAAAATATCAGAAACCACCACTTGTTTCACAAAACTTTAATTTAGTTTTATATGTATATATGTATCCAAGTGAAGGGAGAAGAGGAGAAGGAGGTAAGCATATATATATATATATATATATATATATATATATATGTATATATATATATGCAAGATCATTAAAAACATTAGGCCTTAATTAGAGGAGCAGTGCTAGAAAAACCTTTCATAGAAAATCAAGACGTATATTTGGAAAGAAGTAATTTTTTTAAAGAATATATTTTATTGATTTTTTTTTTTTTAGGGAGAAAGGGAGAGATAGAAACATCAATGATAAGAGAGAATCATTGATTGGCTGCCTCCTGCACACCCTCTACTGGGGATTGAGCCCACAACGTAGGCATGTGGCCTTGGCCGGAATTGAACCTGGAACCCTTCAGTCTGCAGGCCAACGCTCTATCCATTGAGCCAAACCAGCTAGGGCAGAAGTAATTTTTTTAAAATATGTTTTTATTGATTTTAGAGAGAGAAAGAGAGAAACATCAATGAGAGAGAAACATCCATCCACTGCTTCCTACATGCCCCCTACTAAAGATCAAGCCCACCACCAGGGCATGTGCCCTGACCAAGGATCGAACCGGCAACCTTTTGGTACATGGGACAACACTCAACCAACTCTTACCGGCCAGGGCAAGGAGTATTTAAATAACAGTGTCAATATCAATATGAACTTGCTACAAGCTGTGAGAGCTGATATACAATCACCATGACAGTTCTATTGTTTAAAATTAGTTTAACTTTTAATCTACAGATATCTAGATATTTTTAGTTTCTTTCAGTATACTTACTCACTAAGCTGAGGAAAATTTTTATATACCAAAAACATAACAAAAGCCGCAGATAAGAAAATGGACACCAATATAAGAAGTGACATTCTTGCCGACCCAGCTTCTGCACAGGCTTTTTCTAAAACAAATAAAAAAAGATGTTATAATTACAATAAATATAAAAGAAGACAGTATTCCAAACCAGCAAATAATTTCCTTAAAGGCTTTCCTCCCAAAAAGCTATTCACACTTTTGCCCAAAACACTGTAACATTAAATGTTACATATAGTTATATTTGACATTTATTAACCAGGCATGGTACTTTTCTGCCTATATCCATTTTATTTTATTTTTAAAATATGTTTTTATTGATTTTAGAGATGGGAAGGTGGCGGGAGGGATAGAGAGGAACATCAATTGGCAGCCCACAACACGGGCATGTGCCCTGGCCGGGAATCGGATTGGCAATTTTTTGGTGCAAGGGACCATGCCCAACCAACTGAGCCACTCCAGCCAGGTCTGGCCTATATCCATTTTAGAAGCATAAAAAAAACAAAAAAACCACCAGAATTTGTAGCATTGGTTTGTTGATAAACCAAAGGGGGAAAATGGGTATTGCTCAAAGTGCTATCACTGACTTTCAATTTTCTTATCTACTAGAGGCCCATTGCACAAAATTCATGAACGGGTAGGGTCCCCAGGCCTGGCCAGAGAACAGGGCCGATCAGGGCCTTCTGGCGGCCGGCCAGGGCCTTCCTTCATCCGCGACGCCCCCCTGGTGGTCAGCACATGTCATAGCGAGCAAGCAAACTCCTGGTCTTCCAGTGGAACTCCAGAGAGGACATTTTTGCATATTAGCCTTTTACATATATAGACTAGAAGCCTGGTGCACAAAATTCATGCACTCGGGGGGAGGGGGTGTCTCTCAGCCCAGCCTGAGCCCTCTCACAGTCCAAGAGCCCTCGGGGGATGTCCCACACGGGGAGTGGGCCTAAGCCATCAATAGGACATCCTTAGCACTGCCGCGGAGGCGGGAGAGGCTCCTGCCACTGCCGGTGTGCTCACCAGCCTTGAGCCTGACTTCTGGCTGAGCGACACTCCCCCTATGGGAGCGCACTGACCACCAATGGAAGTGCACTGACCACCAGGGGGCAGCTCCTGCGTTGAGCATCTGCCCCCTGGTGGTCAATGCACATCATAGTGACTGGTCGATTTGCATATTAGCCTTTTATTATATAGGATATTGGGAGGTGACAGCATAGACAGAAAGTAGCCTCTTAGGAAAAATGAGGTACTCTGGCAATTACTTCAACTGTCATAAAAACCTAGAGATTTTGCTAATGCAGTGATTTTCAACTTTTTTAATCTCATGGCATACATCAATGAATTACTAAAATTCTGTGGCACTGACAAAAAAAAAAGTATAATTTTGATTCATTCACACCAGACAGCTATTATGTTGACTGTTGTCATTTTTTTATTTAACAATCTAAGGGAAAATAGGTCAGTGCCCCTGACTAAATAGTCAGGTATTGCATATTTTAAAAATTCTTGCAGCACTGCCATGGCACACCGAAAAAAAATTGCTGTACTAATGCAACTGGTTAATGTTTCTCTTTACACCAAGGGCTTCAGAATATAGTTGAACCTCAAATGTATCTGGGTGGCTCTGTCTGTGATTCCAAGAATGGGACAATTTGTTTGCATTCCCTCACAAGTTAATATTAATATTACCTTTAAAATTTTATGCAAGATAAAAGTATGAAATGAGATCCAGGAAATAGCAAGCAGAAGAATTAGCAGGCTCTTTTACCCTAGAAGCAGTCAATAGTATACCTTAATAGTATTCACTGGTGAAGAGGCAGATACATTATCTCATGATAACACTCATGAGATTTAAAAAATATATGTATACTATAATTAGGATTTATTTGTTTCAATTCTCTGAGAATGGATCTACCACTATACCCCACCCAACCACTGTCTATATGACTTTTATTCATGCTTTTATGAAGTATGCTTTTACTCTATTCAGTTTAGCAAATCATTCTTCATGAACATTTATAAAGGTGTATCAGGCAAATGTCATTGCCTGCTCTAGTAAGACTCCCCTTCTCTGGCAACTAGCACCTTTCCCATGTCCATCCCCCCTCTCCAAAGAGGCTAATATCATTGGCCCTATTCTTACCATGTGATCCCAAACATAGAAGGCTAACTCACTCAAGGTTGGATACCTGATCCAAGTAGAAACAATTCATTCCTAAGCATCTAAACTAGGAAAAATTGATACTGCTGTCAAGGTCTTGAGGCTGAAAAGTCAAACAATACAGGCCACAGTCAATAACATGGCAAGCCAAAGACATGTACCAGAAAACATAAGAGGGGAGATTGGAACAGAAATCCAAAGAGCAGAAATGGGAGATATAGATCAGCTAGTGGATTTTTAACTTTCCACTTCACTTGAAGCCTGGCTAGATTATTTCTTGCTCATTGATACCAGTGAGATTGTCTCTTATATTCTTAGAACAACTTCCTTATTTATTTATTTATTTATTTACTTACTTACTTACTTACTTACTTACATCCTCACCCGAGAATATTTTTCCATTACTTTTTAGAGAGAGTGGAAGAGAGAGGGAAAGGCAGAGAGAAATATCGATGTGAAAGAAACACATCGATCGGTTGCCTCCTGCTCTGACCAGGCCCCAGGCCAGGGAGGAGCCTGCAACCAATATACATCCCTTGACCAGAATCGAACCTGGGACCCTTTGGTTCACAGGCCAACGCTCTATCCACTGAGCAAAACCAAGTAGGGCCAACTTCCCTTTTTATTTGTGCTGGTTTAAACAGATTACCGTTCCTTTCAACCCCAAAGCTTTAACTTTCATGTTATCTTCTGTCTCATTATGAGTTTTATGTTACAACTGAATTAGCAAGATTTTGCTCAATTCTATGTTGAACATAAAGCAATAGAAACCATCAAGCCCCTTCCTACTCAAAGCATGTTCTGTGAACTACAAGAATCAGTTTCATCAGTGAGCGTGTTGAAACTGCAGATTTTCAGGCCAAAATCCCAGACCTACTAAATCAGAATCTGTATTTTAACAAGATACCCAGGAGATCTGCATGCACAGAAGCAACAATCTGATTCACCCTACCTATTTTAAAGGTAAGTGAATAGAGGCCCAAAGGAGGTTACACTATTAAAAAAAAATACTAAGCAACCAAATAATGTTAAGTATATCTCCAAGGCATTTTACTATCAATTTACAGTTAATTCATAATCTCTGCTGAAATACCAATTGCTTAGGTTAATGCTTTAATATACTAAATGTAAATTATTCTTACTTTTTCATTAAAGCAGGTTTTCTAAAAGACAATATAAGGTTTATTGAATTCTAGTATGTGAACACTAAGGTTAAAAAATGTTCTTTTCCAATTTTCTATAATGTATACATATCACAAATCAGTCTAACCTCTCAACTAGCACCCACCATTTTAACTTTGTTATGTTTCATCTTAATCACAAAAGGAACTTTACTTCAAAAACCAAGACACAAATAGAAATTTATCTGCTCATATCATACTTCTAAAATGCACTGCAGGAAAAAAATCTATACATACAAAAGGCTAATATGCTAAGTGTCTGTCCGGGTAATGACATTATGTAGCAACGCCTGGCTTCCTCTCCCTAGCGATAACTAGCCTCCCTGCAGTTTCTTCAGCCCAGAAACATGACTTGCTTTATAGCCAGGTACAAACATTTCACACTTGGACCAAATGTCTGTGAAGTATTTTCCCATGCCTCATCTCATTTGATCCTCACAGAAGTCCTTGAGTAGGTAGATAAGAGACTTGGTGGAAACCTATTTTCTTTTCATTAGCTGGAAAACAGAGATTTAGAAAGTTTAGAAATTTGACCCGACTGAAAAGAAGTAAGAAATGGTGGACTTTGAAAATGACTTCAGGTTTCTCACTGTGCAGAATATAGTCAAACACTGCTGCAGTTAAATATTTTACCCTTGCGTTTTCCTTGCGTGATCTACAATAATAATCTGCTTCGTGTTGATATTTACTGTTGTGTTGCTCACAATTACCTGAAAGAGAAGTTGGGGTGCTTCACTGGGCTGGAAAAAGTTTAGCTACATCAGAAAGCAGGTCTAATTAAGCAAGTTTATTCTATATACTAGAAGCCCGATGCACGAAGATTCGTGCTAGAATGGGCCTTCCTTTCCCTGTATGTTGGCACCGCCTTTCCACTCCAGCCCAGCCCCTTTCTGCTCTGGCCCCGGAGCCGCCTCTTTCTGCTCCAGCCCCGCCTTCCCACACTGCCCAGAGTCCCTGAGAGACGGGGGTGGGGCAGAACACCTGTGTCGTCGCCATGGTGATGACACAAGCGTCCTGCCCTCCCCATCACTCAGCGCCTGTGTATGCAAATTAACCGCCATCTTTGCTGGGTTAATTTGCATATCACTCCTGATTGGCTGGTGGCATAGCGGAGGTACGATCAATTTACATGTTTGTCTATTACTAGGTAAGATACTAGAGGCCCAGTGCATGAAATTTGTGTAAGAGTAGGCCTTCCTTTCCCCGGCTGCCAGCACCGGGACCCGGGCTTCCCTTGCTTCGTCCAGAAGGTCATCTGGAAGAACATCCGGTATAATTAGCAATTATAATAAAAGCATAATATGCTAATTAGACTGAACAACCGAACGTCCTTCCGGACAAAGCCGGGGCGAAGGCTGAGGCAAGCCACCGCGGCTGTGAGGGCCAAGCCCCTCGCACAAATTTCGTGCATCGGGCCTCTAGTTATAGATAAAAGGCTAAGTTGACTTGCGCATGTGTGATACATATAAAGCTCTCAATGGCGCCAGTTGTACACGTTTCGATCTGTCATTGTCGATCATGAATTTGGCTGACACTTCTTTTTTTTTTTTTTTTTTAATATATTTTATAGCCAAAACCGGTTTGGCTCAGTGGATAGAGCGTCGGCCTGCGGACTCAAGGGTCCCAGGTTCGATTCCAGTCAAGGGCATGTACCTTAGTTGCGGGCACATCCCCAGTAGGGGGTGTGCAGGAGGCAGCTGACCGATGTTTCTCTCTCATCGATGTTTCTAACTCTCTATCCCTCTCTCTTCCTCTCTGTAAAAAAATCAATAAAATATATTTAAATATATTTAAATATATTTTATTGATTTTTTTACAGAGAGGAAGGGTGAGGGACAGAGAGAAACATCGATCAGCTGCCTCCTGCACACCCCCCACTGGGGATGTGCCCGCAACCAAGGCACATGCCCCTGACCGGAATCGAACCCGGGACCCCTCAGTCTGCAGGCCGACGCTCCATCCACTGAGCCAAACCGGCCTCGGCTGGCTGACACTTCTTTTATAGAGAAAGGACGAATAGTGATCTTTTTTTTTTTTTATAATATATTTTATTGATCTTTTACAGAGAGGAAGGGAGAGGCATAGAGAGTTAGAAACATTGATGAGAGAGAGACATCAATCAGCTGCCTCCTGCACACCTCCTACTGGGGATGTGCCCGCAACCAACTACATGCCCTTGACCGGAATCGAACCTGGGACCTTTCAGTCTGAAGGCCGATGCTCTATCCACTGAGCCAAACCGGTTAGGGCGCGAATAGTGATCTTAAAATATTTCTTCTAAATAATTTCCTTTCAATGTGCACAAATCCGTGCACTGTGCCACTAGTGGGACCATAAAATAATACAAAAGACACCTTCAATGAAAAATAAACCAAGCATACCTGCCTTTTTAAAAAAATCCTCACCAGAGGATATGCTTTGTGTGTGTGTTTGTGTGTGTGTTTATTGATTTTAGAGAGAGGAAGGAAGAGAGGGCGAGAGGTGAGGGGAAAAGAGGAGAAGCGTGGGGGGCAAGAAGGAGGGAGGGAGAGAGAGAAAGAGAGAGAAAAAACGTTGATGTTAGAGAGAAATTTCCATTGGTTGCCTCCTGCACACACCCCGACCGGGGATCAAATCCGAAACCTAGGTATGTGCCCTGACTGGGAAGTGAATCTGCAATCTTTTGGTGTACGGGAGGACAATCAACTGAGCCACCCAGTCAGGACAATGGTATGCCTACCTCTTAACACTCTAGTTCAAACATGTCAAACGTATGGCCCACAGGCCGCATGCGGCCTACAATGAATATTTTTGCAGCCCAGCCAATATAACGGTGTGTAAGAAACGTTTTAATAAAAATTTCATAGCTTAATTTTTATAATATCCTGTTATACACAATTCTATCTAATAAAGAGGGAATATGCTAATTTACCCTCATGCTGTTGCAAAGATGGCAATGCCCACAATCAATAAAGAGGGACTATGTTAATTGACTGCCCCGCCCGCAAAGATGGCAGCGCCCACAGCTACAAGATGGCGGCGCCCAGTCCTCTCAGCCCCACTGGGGTAGCAGGCGCACAGCAAAGCCTGGCCTGCCCCCAGGGGGCGGGCCCGGCCATTCCGCGCACCTGCCTCTGGAGTCCCCCAGTCCCCTTAGCCCCCCAGCAGCCCAGGGGTGGCCCGAGATGCAGGCAAGCCTTGGATGGCAGCTGCCCAGCCAACGCCTGAGGTGTAGGCAAGCCTCAGATGTCAGCTGCCCATCTGCCCAGGGCCAGCCCGAGGCGCAGGCAAGCCTCAGATGGTGGCTGCCCAGCCGGCCCAGTGCCACCTGAGGCTCAGGTAACCAGAGCCAGCTGAGGCTTGCGCTGCCAGCAGTGGCAGCAGAGGTGTGATGGGGCATTGCCTTCCCCTTGATTACGGGTCGCCTCCCGCCCCTGAGGGCTCCTGGACTGTGAGAGGGGGCAGGTTGGGCTGAGTGACCCCCCTCCAGTGCATAAATTTTCATGCACCGGGCCTCTACTTATTAATAATGAACTACAACTTTCGCTAATGACTGATTACTATAATCGTGTTGCATTCATTTCCCTTATGTGCCTTACACATAGGCGCACCACTTCTATCCTCTAATACAAGCAGTGAATATTTTAGCAGCAGGTTGCCACGTCATTAGTCTTGTACTGACTTTGTTTGGTGTGCGCAACCGGAAATATTTCACTTTTGGAGAACAAAAAAAATAGTTATTTTGGTTACGCTTATTAATTTGTGCAGTTATTCAGTGTTTGGTAAGTTAATGTTCAAGAAAAAATATTTTTATTAAAATGTTCTATTATTTTACGTTAATGATTACTCATTTATTTCAGCCCTTTGTATTTAGCATGTCTCTATTGAAATAAACCTACATTTCTATGAAAATTAAAGTTTTTGGTTTTTTTGCGGCCCACATAAACTTAAACCTTGTTTATTTGGCCCATGTTAGCCTTTGAGTTTGATATGCTTGTTCTAGTTCATTAATCTATTTACGTATTTGTATACATGCTCTCTTGCAGAACAGAGAATTAAACAGAGACTGTAAACATCTGAGGTGGGTCAAATACTAGTATGAAAAGATCTTTGTAGAATTTTATGACAACAAATGCCAAATTGCTCACTACATTTTTGCCCAAATTCTGATATCTAATTCAATGCATATCTTGAAGACTCTTAATAAATCATATCTACTCACCCTGAAAAAAAAACAATCCTCCAAAAGTTACAAAAATATCCAGTGCACACTAAAGCCAATTCAAACAAAAATCCCTATTTAAACACAAACTGTTCTCACAAGGCTAAAATGATTATTTTCCTACTTTATTCAGTAAAGATGTACTCTACTACAAAAGAAATAAGGATAATTTATATATATAAAAGCCCAGCGACCGAATGGCGGAACGACCAGAACAACTGGTCAACCAGTCACTATGATGCACACTGACCACCAGAGGGCAGACGCTCAATGCAGGAGCTGCCCCCTGGTGGTCAGTGCACTCCCACAGTGGGAGGGCCGCTCCACTGACTGGGATGAGCAGTGCTCCCACAGCGGGAGCAGCCGCACAGAGGGCGGATCCATAGCTGCTCAGAGGGCGGGTCCGCAGCTGCTCAGGGCAGGTCCACAGCCTCTCAGCTGACCAAGATGAGTGGTGCTCCCACAGCGGGCCGATCCCCGCAGGCCATGCCCCCCATCAGTGCACGAACCTGTGCACCAGGCCTCTAGTATATAAATATTGAGTATTTTGACATAGTTTTCGATATGTTGACATCAAAGCAAAGACAAATTGCCCTGGTCAGGTGGCTCAGTTGGTGGAGCATTGTCCCCTACACCAAAGAGGTTGCAAGTTCGATTCCAGATCAGGGCACATACCTAGATTGCAGGTTCAATACCTAGTTGGGGTGTGTAGGAGACAACTAATCCATCTTTCTTCCTCACCCTGATGTTTCTCTCTCTCCCTCCCTCCCTTCTTCTCTCAATAAAAACAATAACAACAACAACAAATACCAGGTTAACATAAGTGTATAGTCTGTATGATTTTTCTGGAGGCCTATTATTTCTTCAAGGTATGCTACTTTTAAATCAATCTGGCATTAATTTGTCCTTACTTTCCACTTACTTAGGCCCAGAGTACAAAAAGTACTGATACAAATAATTTAATATTAAGGGTATCTTTTAAACTCTTCAAAACCACAAATAACTTGATTTTTTGTTTTTTCATCCTGTAGATATATGTGTACACAGAATAACATCTAAGAATAAATGGTTGATTTTCTCCCCTTTCTTGGAACTTCTCTTAGGGTTTCTACAACGCAAGGTGTGCACTCAAATGTATAGTTGCTTAGTACTATCTGCTGAACATCGATTATGTACCAAATATTTTGCTCAACTCTTAAGAATCTGATGCTGCTCTTAGCTAGACCTCCAAGGAATGTTAAAAGGGGCTTTGAAGTTTATAGAAAAGCAAGATTAATGGGCTAGAGTGATGGAAGCAAGATTCAAAGAACAGGTGGAAATTTAGTTGAAGACTAAAAGATGAGAAAAGAATATACAGCCTTGCCCTAGCCAGTTTGGCTCAGTGGATAGAGTGTTGGCCTGCGGACTGAACGTCCTCGGTTCGATTCCGGTCAAGGGCACATGCCTGGGTTGCGGGCTCGATCCCCAGTATGGGATGTGCAGGAGGCAGCCGATCAATGATTCCCATCATTGATGTTTCTGTTTCTCTCTCTCTCTCTCTCTCTCTCTCTCTCTCTCTCTCTCTCTCTCTCCCTTCTTCTCTGAAATCAATAAAAATATTATTTTAAAAAAAGAATATACAGCCTTCATTGATCAGTTGCCTCCCATATGCACCTTGACCAGGGATAGAACCCGCAACCTAAGTACATGACCTGACTGGGTATGGAACCTGCAACCTTTTGGTATATGGGCCAAACATTCCAACCAACTGAGCCACCCGGCCATGTCTAAACATATTTTGAAGACTTCAACAGGTAACACAGTTCTCTTAAATTAAAAATTAGCCCAAACAGGTGTGGCTTAGCGGTTGAATGTTGACCCAGGACCCAAGAGTCACTGATTTGATTCCTGGTCAGGGCACATGCCCAGGTTGCTGGCTCCATCCCCAGTAGGGGGTGTGCAGGAGGCAGCCAAGCAATGATTCTCTCTCATCATTGATGACTCTATCTCTCTCTCCCTCTCCCTTCCTCTCTGAAATCAATAAAAACATATTTTAAAAAAAAATTAAATAAGACATTTAACATGCTAGTCCTAAAATTAAACTGTAATATTTTTCTTCCCATTATGAACTCACCAGTCCTAAGTAAAGGGATAGAGGGGAGAAAGGTGTCAGACAACATTTAACTGGACTACAGAACACTAACTACTCTGAGAGTTCTTTGAGTACACATCTCTGATTGCTACCTGTCTTCCAGTTGGATGATGAAATATATAGACACTTGAACAAATTAACCTCCAAGTTCATTTTCTTCACTTTCTAAAATTGGGCAAACTTTTGTAAACATTGTGTTCAACAGTAATACACACACAAACACTGATAAGAATGCAATAAAATTAAGTGACATTCCATTCTGAAGCCCTCTTTCACACAAACTGGTTAATAGGGAAAGCTGGCTATTATGATTCAAAAATCCTTTTTGAGTATAATCCTAATAAGCCCAGATACTAGCCTGTAACTCATTTAGTTCTAAACAGATAAAAGGTAAAGAATTTGTTCTAAGGATAACTCTACACCTAAGTGTATAGCATATATACAGGGTGTCCCCCAAAAATGTATATGCACTTTGAATGATTATAAAGTCAGTGTTTATTAATATACAGTTCATTTTCAAATTTTAAAAGATTCTACAGAAATGAATTTTTTTTTTATCAATGCGTGTTTTCAAATGAATACATTTTTAAAATCAATGTTTTGGGTTTTTTTTAATCAATGCCCGTTCTGGTCCAGGCACTGCTGATAACTCGAAGCAATGGAATCGCAAACATCAAGAATAATTTCATTCAGTATTTGTGTGCTCTCAATTCGTTGACAGTTACTGATTTTGTACTGTAAACTTTATCTTTTATGTATCCCCATTAAAAAAAAAGTCTAGTGGCAAGTTAGGATAAATTTTCTTTGTTCAAAGTTTAGTCTGGCTTTACCTATTATTTAAAATCAGTAAAACTGAAAATTGAGTTGAGTTATCAGCTATTAAAGTATGTATACATTTTTGGGGGACACCCTATATTTATAATGTGCCTTCTTCTTGCATTAGACACATGTGTCATTAAGCATTTAGAGCTATCCACACCAGTGCTTTGTACATTCATTTAACCTTTAATTCTTCCATCATACCAATTCCCAATCAGAATCATCCCATTATCTGCTTTCTAACCCCCTCCCAGGCCAAAGGTACTGTTAGAAAAAGTCAGATCACTGTGCTCCCTTGGCCTAGAACAAGTCCACATGTCTTTCTATCTTTAATTAAGATTATCACTGGGAAACAATAATTTTTTTTACAGCACTCTCCAGAGGGCTATTTCAAATCTCTTCAAGCCTTTAATTTTACCTTCCACTACTACCAACCAATGACACTGCCTCCATACTTCAGTGAGCTCCCAATCTCTAACTCAAGATCTGCTCACAAAATTATCTTCCCTTGTCCCGTTCCCCTTATCTTTGCATTAAATGCCAGCATACTTCCTTTCAGATATTGCTCTCAGAATTATTTCTCCATTCACTCAGTACAAGTACCTTTTCTTACAAGTACCTTTTCTCTACTTCTAATATGTATATATACATCCTGAAAAAGCCTAATTTAACCTTAATGCCCCTGTACTAATTTCCTATTTCTCTTATTACTTACATATCAAAACCTTTTGAAAATCAAAATCTTCCTATGTCTCTAAGATCTTAGGAATGACTCTTAATGGTCATCTAGTCCACTTGTTCTCAATATTCTGTTTCCATTAGACCTACTTGATCCCATCATGAAAGAAGCAAAGATACATTTCTCCTGAGAACATAACTTTACAGGGACTCTAACAAGTTTTTAAGGTCACAAGAATCTACTGTAGTACTATTAGAAGTAAATTTTATTTCAAGGACTTTCAAATTTTTAAATTATTAATAAAAGTGGTAATATCATCAAGCATAAATTTAAACAGTTAAAATAACTATAAATTACCGAATGAATAACCATTAAAAGTCACAGAAAGTATGTTTGTAGGTAGCAGAAGAAACAGCACTACCTATTTTGCATAAAAGCTCATTCTCTTAGGGCTTATGCCCTACAACTCTGCCACCATTCAACCCACACACCCTCATTCACTATCATCCGGTTCGATGTGCCTTTCAGGCACTTCCCCCCACTCACTGAAGACTGAGACCAAGCTTATAGCAAACTTCTTCATAATCCTAAAGCAGGGGTCGGCAAACTCATTAGTCAACAGAGCCAAATACCAACAGTACAACAACTGAAATTTCTTTTGGGAGCCGAAAACCGACTTCTGCGCATGGGCCACAAAGTTTCAATGGCACTGTACGTGCGCGCCCGCATGTGGTATTTTGTGGAAGAGCCACACTCAAGGGGCCAAAGAGCCGCATGTGGCTCGCGAGCCGCAGTTTGCTGACCACTGTCCTAAAGGATTCATCATCCATTTGTATGATCCACCTAGCCTCAAAATTTTTAGACCTTCATTTCTATTCAACTTTAGCCAATCACTTCCAGGGGTACACTAAGTTCTCACATCACCTAAGACTGCTCTACTACGGACATTTTAAACTCCAATATGTCATTCCTTGATTGCTTGTATTCTTTCTTGAGCTTACTCACTCCATTTTCTACCTTCTGTTGGATTCCTCACTTCTATTCCTTTCATGAAAACACAGCCTGGTCTTGATAGTGTATCATCTGAAGCAGCACCTTTGATTGGAATCCTTATCCTTTCCTTGTATGTACTCTAACCCAAAATCGGTGTTATAAGTTCACTTTCTTCATTCCTACTCTCTTTTCTAGGTGTAGGAACAGGCTGCCCCAATCAGGTTATTCTTACCTTCTGACAATAGTGCATTTGATTGACAGTCTAATCAGAGTGAATAACCAGACTTTTATTGGTAATGTTAAGAAAATGATTCTCAAAATTAACAAGATAGCATTTAGCTACCTTCAAGAGGAATCAACAGCCGAGGCCGGTTTGGCTCAGAGGATAGAGCGTCAGTCTGCGGACTCAGGGGTCCCAGGTTCGATTCCGGTCGGGGGCATGTGCCTTGGTTGCGGGCACATCCCCAGTAGGGGTTGTGCAGGAGGCAGCTGATCGATGTTTCTCTCTCATCGATGTTTCTAGCTCTCTATCCCTCTCTCTTCCTCTCTGTAAAAAATCAATAAAATATATTATAAAAAAAAAAAAGAGGAATCAACATTAAAGCAAAACTGACATCAAGTAAGCAGACCACGACATGAAAGAAATCTAATCGTGATGTTACCATTGAGCCACTGGTTCTAGACTGAAGCCAGTGAATCCCACTTAATCTCTCAACTTTTTAGTTCTATGAACCAATAAACACTTCCTTTTAGCAAGGGTTTAAATTGTGTTTTCTATTAAGTATAAGCAAAAGAATCCTGATACATAATATCTGGATTGAGACTGACATCAACAAATCAGGCTAATAATACATTGGTTAATGTCCAGTTGCCAATTTTAATCTAACTTTAGTTCCCAGTTATCAGCAACCAGAGCTTTCTTTTTCCTCTTAGCTAGTACCTTGCTCATAGAAGATCCTCAAAGAGCATTTGTTGAAACAAATTAGCATGGCAAGTTCTAGAATAAGCATCTCAGAAGGATTTATTGTCCAAGTTCTAGCAATATTATCTTCTAAAAGCAATAAAACCAACTTCAAGACAGTGTTTCTCAAACGTTTTTGCCTGCATTCCACAATAAGCAATGTATTTTATATCATGATCTGGTACACACAAAATCTGTATAACTGGCCCTAGCTGGTTTGGCTCAGTGGATAGAGTGCTGACCTGCGGACTGAAGGGTTCTGGGTTTGATTCTGGACAAGGGCACATGCCCGGGTTGTGGGTTCAATCCCCAGTGGGGGACAGCCAATCAATAATACTTTCTCATCATTGATGTTTCCGTCTCTCTCCCTTTCCCTTCCTCTCTGAAATCTATCTATCTATATATCTATATATATGTATATGTGTGTGTGTGTGTGTGTGTATTAAAAATCTATATAACTAAAAAGAAATTCAAAGAAAATATCCCCTACTATCTATAAAGCACTCTGCTATTTTCTCTCTCTTTTTAAAAATGGCTCATCTTTACTATCAAATAGATTTCAACACTGCTCAAAAGGGGTAATAATTTACATGTGGAAAAAACACGATTTTAGGAATTCTCTTAAGTAAAAATGGGGAACTTCTATGACTTGCTAGTAAACAGATCATCGAGGGCAAATAACACAAAAGAAAAGAAAATACCCTGTTCCAAGCACCCTTGCACACAGATTAGGTCAAGAGCTTTTTAAGTGGTTCTACCTCCTGTTTCTCACCCTTCTTCATCATGCAATAATTAGATTTCAGTGTCATTCATTGCCTTCCTCAAGTCTTCACAGTAGTCCTTAGTCTGTAAGGCTCAGATGTTAGATTAGAGACCAGCGTCATGGCAACGCACACACCAAATGTACCAAACACTGCGTATACTATGTGAAATACTGCAAACATACCCACAATGACAACTACTTGTCAAAGTTAGGTAGATATGTCAATCAATAAAAATACAAATTTATTTAGTGTCATTAGTATGTATTTTTCAATTAAGCGTTACTAACAAATTTATCTGTTCTCTAAAACCTTTTCTTTTTTGAATGTCAAGTTACCATCTGCAGTGAACAAAAATTCCTTTTTTATAACCTGAAAAATCGGTGGCTAAGTATTTCGAATGACATCACATCACAAGCTGATTACCACCAGCAAGTAAATCCAAACCTCTTATGTTAAATTTCCTACCCACGAAAGGTCCAGAGAATCTCTAACACTAGTGACAGACAAATAGAGACAGAGAAAGGAAGACAAGAAAAAGAAAAAAGTAGGGATCATTTTTTTTAAAACTTTTTTATTGATTTTTAGAAAGGAAGGGAGTGAGAGAAAGATAGAAACATCAATGATGAGAGAGAATCGAACAGTGACCTTGTGGTTCATAGGTCGATCACTAAACCACTGACCCACGCCAGCTGGGTTTGCCTAGCCCTTTGAAGTCCTTCATACTATTACATAATTTTGAACATGCTATGGCCAACTTTATTTCCTACTAATTACAAAAATTCTTCACCCCTGATAAGTTACTCTCTTTATTGACACACATAAAGGGTTCACATTTACCTTCAACCCCATCCCCTTCTCTTATCCAAAACCTATTTATCCAAACCCAACTAGTCCATGAAGGCATGCTTTCACTTCTCTTCCCTCTATCTTCCTATAGATGTGTAGTCTACAGAAGTCATTTGACAGCATCATAAAAAGTAACTGTGTTGTTCAAATGATAAAATAAGGTGAACAATTTAAAAGCACTTTGGAGGTTTCAAGGTTTTATTTTCAGAACAGAATTAGTTTTTTTTAAAAAAAGGAATAGCCCTAGCTGGTTTGGCTCAATGGATAGAGCGTTGGCCTGCGGACTGAAGGGTCCCAGGTTCGATTCCGGCCAAGGGTACATGCCTGGGTTTCGAGCTTGATCCCCAGTGGAGGGCGTGCAGGAGGCAGCCGATCAGTGATTCTCTCTCATAGTTGATGTTTCTATCTCTCTCCCTCTCCCATTTTTTAAAAAAGAATAAATCAACTGACTGCTATTACAAAGTAAATGACAATCTTTTGGGATGTCCTACCTGGAAAACACTTTTCAGGAAAACCCTGGATTATTGTCACTCTCACTAGCATCATCTTCAAAACATTTATTTCATTTGAGTGGATTTATACATTGAGAGCAATTCATTTCTGAGTTACTAAAGTTATTTGGCTCTACTGTCTATGCATAGAGCTTAAAAAGCCAAAGTACACTGGAGACATTTTAAATTATTTAAAAATAAAATATCATTTTCTGCTAGACACTCTTTTCATTTAATACATTTTAAATTCGATTCAAAAAGTATTTCAGCTGAATGTTAAACATATTATCTTCATATTTATAAATCTTAAGTGTACAATACTTTATTATTGACTATAGTTACAGTGTTGGTAGACACTCTTACAGTCCCTCTTCTTACCCATCACCGGTTGTGGAACACAATAGTGTGAGTAAGCTGAAGACAACATAATGGCCATTTGATAGGATCTCTTCAAGGTAATGGGCTTTAAAAGCATCTAAAGAACTTGATCATGTTAGCTGCCGAAAAGCAATGAAAAACCTTATGCCAAGGTGGAATCAAAATATTTAATTTCTAGGTATGCTTTTTTCTTTTTTTCTTTTTCTTAAAATAACATTTAAAGCCTCAAGAAATGCCAGAATGGTGTAGTGGGGGGAGAAAAGCTTGAGAGAGCTCTTATAGCTACAATAGTAATCGCTAACATTTAGCCCTTACTTCACACAAGCCTAGTATTACACTAAATCCTTCACATGAATTACTTCGTTTAATCCACGTACCAATCTAAATAGATACTATTAATTTTATCATCATCCCCACTGTACAGCTTAGACACGAAGCTTTGAAAGATAACAAGTCCAAAGTCATAAGTTAAGTAGTAAAGCAGGGACTCAAACCCAAGTGTTCCTGCCACCTGGAAGTCACACCTGGACGTAGGTAAATCCTTGCTCTGAACGACGGCATTGCTAATCTGGCTTTGTCACTTTGTGCAAGTCATACAGCCACTCAGGGCCTCGGTCTCCTCATCTACAGAAATAAAAGCAACGAATGCCGAAGTTCCTTACAGCTGTCTGGCTTCAGTATTATCAACCTGACCATCTCCCGAGCGTCAACAAGCCAGTGCCGATCCTTCTTTTAACTGAATTTAACTAAAACACTGTTTACGGCTCACCTACTAGGTGTCCCGCCTGGT
Source organism: Cnephaeus nilssonii (assembly GCF_951640355.1). NCBI lineage: Eukaryota > Metazoa > Chordata > Mammalia > Chiroptera > Vespertilionidae > Cnephaeus > Cnephaeus nilssonii. The sequence continues at coordinate 37,219,675 of NC_137084.1, read as the reverse complement.
GCTGGGCAGCGGCCCACACCCAGGTCCCCCGTTCTCTCTCCTCTCGCCGGGGAGAGAACAGGCCCCATACCCCCCAGCAAATCCCCGGAACCCAGCTGGGGTCCTTTCCCCGCCGGAGCCCCTACCGGCACCCTCCCGCCTCAGATCCAGGCCCAGCTCTGGTCCCGGGATCCACTCACCCTTCAAGTGGTCTCTGCTGCCCGGCGCTGTGGGACCCCGCGTCCCCACAGCCCGGTCCCCCGCCGGGGTCGACTGGAGTGACCCCGTCTGCGATCTCTCGGCAATTCTGCCTTTCGCCATGGCTTACTGCAGCCAAGGTGGAGGGGGCGGGGTGGTGGCGCGCCTCCTTAACAACAACTCCGCGTCAGGTTCTAATAACACCCAGGACCACAGCCACAGCCAGTTCCGGGGCGACCACCCAACCTGAGTCGACCTCAGCCGGCCGGCACAGTGACGCTCCGCGGAGACCTGCAGCGCCCACTCGCACTAGGCTCCGCCCCGCGGCACTCGCGCGCCCGCCCAGTGACCGCGAGACCAGTCAGGGTCCCGGCCCGCCCCATTCACTGACCCGCCCCGCCTCGTGACTTGGGGGGAGCATGCGCAGTGGCGGCACCGGAGTCACCCGGAGTGACTCGCGGAGCCAGACTCCCAGTGCGCCGCTTTAGTTATCCGGAAGTGCAGTTCGTGCGGCTTCAAACCCTTTGTTCCGGCCGCCGGAAGTGCCCGCGAATGACCAGTTTGTGGTTTGCAGTGGGGGCTGGTTCAGCCCACTCCCATCTCCGCCAATTCCAAAGCTATTGTCTGGAATTCGGAGGGGCTAGAGAGAATGCTCGGGATGAAGATGTTGGGGAACATAAAACCTGGGGCGATGCTGCCGAGTTTCGGAAAACTAAGGCTGAGGGAGGAGCTATAACCTGTGAAGGTCACTGGGTGGCAGAAACGGGTTTAGAATCCGAGTTTTCCTGTTCCCAAGGGAGTGCTGCCCTTCGTCATCATCCTGCCGCCCCTCGCTTGTCAACCCAGGTCTACTTCATTACATGTAGCTTTTCCTTTTGCGGAGCCCAAACGTGCCATTTTTTTAGTTACTTTTTCCATTCCTACCTTTCCCTGCAGTATTCGGTTTACTCCCTGGAGAGTGTATTGGAATTCCCTCTTGAAAGCAATTTGACAGTGTGTATAAAAGTACTGTTCCTATCCAGTAATTACATTTATAGGAAACTATTCCTTGGAAATGTACAGAGAGTTGTTTCTAAGTATTTATTAGTATAATGGTAAATATGGAAGCAATCTAAAAACACAACAGTAAAGAAAAATGGTTCAGGCCCTAGCCGGGTGTTCAGCTGGTCAGAGATCGTCCAGATACGCCAATGGTGCGAGTTCCATGCCCGGTCAGGGCACATACAGAAATCAACTAATGAATGCATGGATGAGTGGAACAACAAATTGATGTTTCAAACTCTCTCTTCCTCTCTTTCTAAAGTAAAAATAAGTTTAAGTGTTACATAAATTATGGGAAATCCATTTACTGGAACCGTTTTATGTGCACATCCTCTGCCTACTAACATTAAGGCCTTCAGTGACCACTCTAAGAGATAGATACCCATGTTATTTCCTTCATAGTTTTTTTTAAAAGCAATAATTACTTGAATTATTTGCTTGTTTATTTTTTGCCTGCACCTCTATAATGTAGGCTTTATTAAGGTAGCGGCCTTATCCTTTTTTCATCTTGTATTCCCCAGCAGCTAAGTGGGCATTTGATAAATTTGTTGAATAAATTTTCAGCCATAGAAAATGATATTTATGAAGAAACTAATAATCTCGAAAATGCTTATCCAAAAAACTCCAAGAGCTAATTATAAAAAACAAAAATATTAGGAGACATTTAAGCAAGTAAATTTATACCAGTGTAGAGGTCTTCTAGATATATATTTACTACACACAAAAAATTAAGTATGAGGAAAAACACCAAAAAAAAAAAATCAGCACTCTACAAACTCTAAAACTAAGACTAGACTGAGAAAAAAATATTGGTTGCATAAATAGGAATTTCTACAAATCAATAAGAAAATCACAACTCAACAGAAAAGTGGTCAAAATATAAATCGTCAATTCCCAGGAGAAAAAACTAGCCAAAAACGGATGAACAATCTCATTTATACAGTGTGATAACACTAATAGGTGCATGGATTGCAATAGCAGAAAGAAGCATATTTAAATTAGAATGGGGCTGCAGTGAAGGTCTAGCAAGAATTATTAAATTGACTTACAGGATGAGTGGAAATTTTTTTTCAATATCTTTTTTAAAAATTGATTTTAGAGAGAAAGAGAGAGGGAGAGAAAGAGAAACATCAATTTGTTATTCCACTTACTTATGCATTCATTGGTTGATTCTTGTGTGAGCCCTGACAAGGGATTGAACCTGCAACCTTGGTGAGATTGTGTTCTAACTAACTGAGATTCCCAGCCTTGGCAGAATTGAGTAGGAATTAACAAAAGGAAGGAAGGAAAGAAGGAAGGAAGGAAGGAAGGAAGGAAGGAAGGAAGGAAGGAAGGAAGGAAGGAAGGAAGGGAGGAAGGAAGGAAGGGAGGGAGGGAGGAAAGGAGGAAGGAAGGAAGGGCAAGGGAAGGAGGGAGGGAGGGAAAAAAAGCAAGTTACTGCTTATTTTTTAAAAAGCTGCAAGTAAGGAGAAGAAGAATGGAAATAAATGAGATGAAAGAGATAAGACCAAGGACCTTATGACAAAGTGCTAGAAGTTTGAACTAAGCCCTCCCAACATCCAAAGCCACTGAAGAACTTTTTTTCTGAGTGCCTTCTCAGAGCTAATTTATTTATTTGTTTGTTTGTTTATTTTACTTTTCAATGACAGTTTACATTCAATATTTTTTGGTATTAGTTTCAGATGTATAGATAGTGGTTAGACAATTACATACTTTACAAAGTATTACCCCTGATATTTCCAGTACACACCAGATATCATACGTAATTATTACAATACTAGTGGCCTGGTGCATGAAATTCGTACTGGTGAAGGGGGGTTCCCTCAGCCCAGCCTGCACCCTCTCCAATCGGGACCCATTTGGGGATGTCTGACTGCCGGTTTAGGTATCGGGCCTAAACCGGCAGTCGGACATCCCTCTGGGACCTCTGCCTGAACTGAGAATGGAAACACTTTAGAAACAGAAAAGAAGTCCTAACCAGTTTGGCTCAGTGGATAGAGCATCAGCCTGAGGACTGAAGGGTCCTGGGTTTGATTCCAGCCAAGGGCACATGCCCAGGTTGCAGGCTTGATCCCCAATGGGGAGCATGCAGGAGGCAGCTGATCAATGATTCTCTCTCATAATTGATGTTTCTATCTCTCTCTCCCTTCCTCTCTGAAATCAATAAAAATATATTGAAAGGTAGGAAGGAAGGATAGAAGGAGGGAAGGAAAGAAGGAAGGAAAGATGAAAGGAGGAAAGGAAAGAAGGAAGGAAGGAAAGAAGGAGGAAGGAAGGAAGGAAGGAAGGAAGGAAGGAAGGAAGGAAGGAAGGGAGGGAGGGAGGGAGGGAGGGAGGGAGGGAGGGAGGAAAGAGAAAGAAAGAAAGAAAGAAAGAAAGAAAGAAAGAAAGAAAGAAAGAAAGAAAGAAAGAGAAAACAGAAAAAGAAGAGCAGGTTCTCAGGAAGCCAAAGAAGAAGGATGTCGTTCTAAAAATAGATTGGAATGTGATGACTGGACTCAGGCATTTCAGAACCAATTTTTAAGTCCCAGTGTTCAGGCAACTGTCAGACAAAGGCTGGCGGAAGCCAGTGTGACCAGGTCCCTGGAAACCAGCTGGTGAAGCTGGAAAGAAGAAGCTGGCTACGCATGTGGGATAGGCAGGGTCAGCACCTTCAAATACTGACAAGCAGTGAATTCCGTACCCATACTAAGAGGGGAAAGGCCTGGACTCTGGTCAAAAGCAACGAGCCAGGTCACTCTCTGGATTGACATCACTCTCGTGCCAAAAGAACACAGGCAGCTCAGACTGCCTTTTCATTTGTGCTGGGTGGAAAGAGTGCTGGACAAGAATCCAAATAGTTCAAAGCTTTGAGGCTTGGCCCTCTGGCCCATTTCTCTCTGTGCTGCTCTCTGCCCAGGCCAGTGAAGAACCCTGGTCTCTACAGAGTCAAGATGGTCTGGACAAATCAGAATATCCTAACTTTTTTAAATGAACACTTTGATTTTTTTATTATTTTCCCCCCCATAGAATATGTCATCAATCATCATTCTATTGTGTGGAATATTCGTTTGGATTTTGTGTTGCCTCCTCAATAGGAATGGAAGCTCCATGAGGACAGGGAGCTTTTTCTGCTCCATTCACTGCTGTTTTCTCAAAGCTCAGAAGACAGCCTGACACAAACAATTGCTCAGAAGGTGCTTGTTGAGTTACAAAAAAAAAAAAAAATATTGCCAAAAAATTGTTACAAAGTATTCAAATAGTAAAGATAAAAAGGGTATGAATTGAGTTTTCCCATATCTGCATCGAATTCTACTCCCCCAACATAACCATTATAACATTTTTATGTGTACAATATTAATCCTAAAACAACTTTCTGTCTTGTCTATTCCTGTATATCTTAAGCAGCCCACAGTGCCTGGCATAGAAATACTTGATAAGAACTAGTTGAAAATTTGATGAATTAGTTGTAAAAAGTCTCAGGGTAGGGGTGGGAGGGCTAAAAATAAAAAAATGGTTAGCAGTTATTTCCCAAAGAAGTTAGGGTAAGTTCCTTGAGTTAGGCATTCATCTATATATCACAAGTATCACGGAGAGTGCCTGAACACTGCCAATTATTTATTCAGCACTTCCTCAATGACCCAACCATATAATGAGGGGAGAAATTTGATTCTCCAGCCTGCTACACGACATCTGGCTTCCTTGCATAAGAACTCCCTGCCCTATTAAACTGGCCCAGTGCCTTCCTACCATACATAGCCTGCTGGCCAAGACAAAATTCCCATCCCAAGAGGCTCTCTATGCCTCTTTGCTGCTTGCAAGATAGAATGAGAGGACCCTCCCCTAGGCCACAAATACCCATGTTCGTGCCCAGCACGTCTGGATGGAACTCTGCCAAGTTAGAACCCCTGAGAGACAGAGATCTGTCAGCATCTCTTTGTGACGATGTCACAGGAGATTTGCCTGAGTGCCAGCTTTTCTGTGGAAAAGGTAGGTAAAGCCAGAAAAGGCAGTGATTCAGTCACACTGAAAATACAATATTGAAGCAGTAAGCTGGAATGTGGCAATTTACAGCTGTCACACCACACTCACTAAGTGAAATAACATTTTGTGCCAGACTTCCAAAGACATAATCACATGAAAACTATTTTTATTGCCTAGATGCATGGTTAAAAGTAGTTCACCACAAATGTAAGCAAGTCTACTACAGGATCTCCACTGCGAAGCATAAATTCAGAGAGCAAAGTGGTTGTTTCCAATTTTACTTCAGAAAGCATTTAGGTATAAATAAAGTGATGCACTAAGCATAGAAATATGACTCAGGGTAGAATCCTTGCTAGTTAATAACTTTATTGAGTCAACAAAACTAAACCAACTTTCCTAGAATTCACTTTTTTTAAAAAAAATATATTTTATTGATTTTTTACAGAGAAGAAGGGAGAGGGATATAGAGAGTTAGAAACATCCATCAGCTGCCCCCCTGCACGCCCCCTACTGGGGATGTGCCCGCAACCAAGGTACATGCCCTTGACCAGAATCGAACCCGGGACCCCTCAGACCGCAGGCCGACGCTCTATCCACTGAGCCAAACCGGCTAGGGCCTAGAATTCACTTTTATGATAGAAAAACTTAGTAGGCCTGGTACACTTTTAGGTTCCAATTCACTTTTATTTTCTTCTTGACTTCTGCTTATTGCCATACCAGGTCCTTTAACTTCCAGAAGTTAAGCAAAATCTTTCCATCTTGCACTGTACTTACTGCTGGGTTCTCTTAGTGAAGGTGGGGGCCATGAAGAGAGGACTATATTATCAGTGTCCAAAGCATTCAAGGTTGCCAAATAAGTCCTTGGGCCCTTGCAGCTGCTAGCCCCTTGGTTTGAGGACCTCTTTTTCCAAATCTTTGAGTGGCTGCTTCCTCATCATTCAGGTTTCAGCCAAAGGCCAGTCCTTCCTGACTATCCTATTTAATATTGCCCTCCTCCCATCCTTCAGTTTCATGACACTTAGTCTTATTTTTCTCACATCACATCATCTGAAATTATTTATTTTATTATTGTCTGTCTCATTAGATAAGACCTAAGCACCATGTTTGCCTTGGGGATTACAGTATCCCAGCACCTTGAACATTGCCTGGGGAAGAACTATTTGGCAAGGCTGGAAGGAGGATGAATATTGGGATAAGGCAGGATTTACAAAAAAAGAATGGGAGCAAGGCTAATGTAGGAATGAGGGCAAGGCTAATGTACCAATATAGGAGCCTAGGACGCAGGAGACGATTAGGAAAGGAAGGCTACAGAGTGGGTAACGACTACAGAGAGTATGGCTTGCAAGAGAGGTTCAATGTGGGAGGTATTGGTGGTTGAGGTTAGAAAATTTGAGACGATTAGGAATAAATTCCGTTTGGGACATTTTGCAGTGTTTGCAGACTATCTAGGCGGGTTAAACATCAGGAGAGTATAAATTAGGACCTAAAGCTCAGCAAACTTTATGGCTATGAATAATAAATAAGGAAGTCATCAGCCTACGTGTGAGAAAGAAAATTGTGGTAGCAGACAGACTTATTCAGCAAAGAGGGTAGAAGAAGATGAGGAGATGGCCAAGAACGGAATATTAGAGGTCACCTGTGTAGGGCAAATGGGGAAGGATACCGAGAAAGAACTGTCAGAGAAGTAAAAGGAGAACCCATGGAGGGGGGAATCACAGAGACTCAAGAAGGCAAGGTCAGTAACCATGGTTAAAAACAAATGAAAACTGAGTAAAAGTCGCTGGGTTTGGCTATTAGAAATCGGTGACCTTTGAGTGGGAAGTTTCAGTATAGGGGAGGTGTTTTCCTTATATTTTGCGGAAAGTACACAGCAAAGGTTATCACTAATTTTCTTAATTATCTCAGTCATTGTCTTAGCTCTGGTTGCTGTAACAAAATACCCACAGACAACGTGGCTTCAGTAACAGATATTTGTTTCTGACAATTTGGGAGGCTGGGAAGTTCAAGATCAAGATGCCTGCTGATTCAGTTCCTGGTGAGAAATCTCTTCCTGGCTTGCAGATAGCTACCTTCTTGCTGTGTCCTCATATAAGGGAAAGAGAGTTCTGGTATCTCTTCCTTTTCTTTGAAAGGCACTAATCCCATCCTGGGGCCTCTACCTTCATCATCTCATTTAAATACCTCACAGGTAGCCAGGATACAAAGGGAAAGGAAACAGGATCTGGAAAACCATCAGGAATCGTGATCCTGGTAGTCTTCCAATCTTCTCTCATCTCTATTTCTCTGGGCACTGTTTTGGTATCCTCTGTCTTGGAAGACTAACTTATAATGTTTTGACATGCATATGGCCAAACAGAGGCACTCCATAAGTTCTGAGCATGCATCTCCTCCAGTCAACCAGCATGCACATGGTAGAATTTCTCAAATCCAGTCACAGTTCCTGATGGATTTGTATCCCTGAAGCCAAGTCCACCATTGTCAGGCTTTAGAGGAGTGAAACTATAGCTTTTTCTTTTTCACCCAAGATTGTCTGAGTTGCATTTCTGTTATAGGCAATGGAAAGAGTTCAGAATTTCTGATTGTAGAAGCTTCTAAACCCAGAATGGTTTCCAAGAAAGGTTTTCTTTCTTTCTTTCTTTCTTTCTTTCTTTCTTTCTTTCTTTCTTTCTTTCTTTCTTCCTTCCTTCCTTCCTTCCTTCCTTCCTTCCTTCCTTCCTTCCTTTCTTTCTAGTTATATCTTGCCTTTTATTTATTTTTAAATTCTTTATTGTTGAAAGTATTAAATATGTCTTCTTTTTCCCCCATTGACCTCTCCCCGCCCACTCCCCCCCACCCCAGCACATGTCCCCACCCCTCTAATGTCTGTGTCCTTTGGTTATGCTTATATGCAGGCATACAAGTCCTTTGGTTGATCTCTTACATCCCCCCCTACCCCCACCCTCCCTGCCCCTGCTCAACGGTCTGTTCAATGCTTCTATGTCTCTCTTTCTAAAGAAACTCCTCAAGGCCTGGCCAGCATAGTTCAGTGGTTGAGCAGCAACCTATAAACCAGGAGGTCATGGTTCGATTCCTGGTCAGGCACATGCCTGGGTTGTGATCCCCAGTTGATATTTCTTTCTCTTCCTTCTTCTCTAATATATATATATATATATATATATATATATATATATATATATATATATATTTTTAGGAAGCTCTCCAAGAATTGCCAAGAAAAAACAATTCTTTCCTTTAAAATATCTTAAGTCTAGATTTTTTTTCTATGATTTCAAAAGCAAGCAATGGAAAAAAAATCACTCAATTGCTTCATCATCTCCCTGGGTAGGCAGGCAGGTATAATTATCACAATCTTATACCAGGTATGTACATGTGGGCACAAAACTACTGACTTATTTCTTGTTGTTTTCCACCATGTCATGAGGCCTGCTATGAATGGAAAACCTTTTCCAGCCTCAGGACAAATTATCTTTTCAAAAGAAAACAGCAAAATGCTAGGCTGGTGTGTCTCAGTGGTTGGGCATTGACCTATGAACCAGGAGTTCACTGTTCGATTTCAGGTCAGGACACATGCCTGGGTTGTGGGCTCAGATTCCCAGTGTGGGGAGTGCAGGAGGCAAGCTGATCAATAACTCTCGCTCATCTTTGAGGTTTCTATCTCTCTCTCCCTCTCCTTTCCCTCTGAAATTAATAAAAATATACTTTTTTAAAAAGAAAGGAAACAACAAAATATGAACAGTTAACCCAGAAGGAAGGTATTCCACTTAAGTAAAAACCAGTCATTGCCCTTCCACCATGTGAGGATGCAGGGAGAAAAAGAAGGCTATCTACGAACAGACTGTCACCATACACCAAATCTTCCAGGACCTTGAACTTCAACTTCCTAACCTCCAGAACTGAAAGAAATAAATTTCTGCTGTTTGGAAAAAAAAAAAAAATACCAGCCATCCACTTAGTCAAGCACCCTGGATAGTTTCAGGCAAATAAACCTCTGAGCAGAAAATATGATTGCGAATTAATCAGCTCCTTTAGCATTTAATCTTTTTCACCCAGTTATTTCTGTTTACCTGTCCTCCTCTGAATAATCTTTCATCATTTTACTCCTCAGGGAATCTGAGCATTGCATTATTTTATTTTTGAAATCGGGTCGTGAGGCATTTCAAGTCCTTCGGTAAGAGCAGATTTCCCACCTTGAGGAAGGTATCTTACTAAGTAACATCTGTTACCCTGGGGAGTAGGAGGTGGAATTGTGCAAGATTTGTACTTCATAAATTAACTATTTCTGAATTGTTAGACATTTTTACAATGAGTATGGCTTGCTTTTGTAATCAGAAAATATATATAAACACATACTTTTTAAAAAAAAAAGTTCAGCCAGGTATGGCTCAGTGGCTGAGCGTCGACATATGAACCAGGAGGAACTGGTTCAATTCACGGTCAGGACACATGCCCGGGTTGCAGGCTCGATCCCCAGTGTGGGATTCTCTCTCATCATTGATGTATCTCTCTCTCTCTCTCCCTCACCCTTCCTCTCTGAACTCAATAAGAATATATATTTAAAATGTCCAATGCTCCCCAAGGCAACCCCACAGGAAAGAAAGGTATTTTACCTATGGAGCTCTCTAAGGAGATGATGGCGTTTTCTCTATATTCTAGTGCATGTTGTCCTCTTTTGCTCTTTTTTCATGATGAAATTCTATGCTTTTCTATAATTTTATTTTTTTAAAATATATATTTTATTGATTTTTTACAGAGAGGAAGGGAGAGGGAGAGATAGTTAGAAACATCGATGGTAGAGAAACATCGATCAGCTGCCTCCTGCACACCCCCTACTGGAGATGTGCCCGCAACCAAGGTACATGCCCTTGACCGGAATTGAACCTGGGACCTTTCAGTCCGCAGGCTGACGCTCTATCCACTGAGCCAAACCTGTTAGGGCATGCTTTTCTATAATTTTAATGTCTTAACTAAACTATTATAATAACCTGAAGGCTCTGCCCCCAGTCTTTCCCTTTTTAAAACATTCCCCACACTGTTACTGGAGTGATCTTTTTAAATATATATATATATATATATATATATATATATATATATATATATATATATATTTCTTTATTGATTTCAGGGAGGAAGGGAGAAGGAGAGAGAGATAGAAACATCAATGATGAGAATCATTGATCGGCTGCCTCCTGCATGCCCCCTACTGGGGATCGAGCCCGCAACCTAGGCATGTGCCCTTGGCCGGAATTGAACCTGGGACCCTTCAGTCCACAGGCTGACACTGTATCCACTGAGCTAAGCCAGATAGAGCTGGAGTGATCTTTTTAAAACACAGATTTGAATTTGTCACATCCCTGCTGCAAATTATGTAAGGCTCCTCCTCCCCTGAACCATCTCCATCTCTGCCTAGATGAGGATGTACAAAGACTTCTCCAACATGCTTGATTTGCTGGGGCTGGATGCAGGTGTGCTCCTGTCAGTAGGATTGAGGTCATAGGGATTGAGACACAAGAGTTGGAGTGTCATCACCTTGCTGATTCACTGTGGACATCTCCTCATTCCTATCTGAAAAACAGCAGAATCACCAGCACATCTCCACATCCCCTTGACACTGGTTTTCTCTGTGACTTTATGGGTTTGACATAACTCTCTGGTGGCTTCTGTGATGTCTGCCAAATGGATTACCTGGCATTTCTAACCTGGAAGCAGCCTCAGAGTGGGTGTCATATAGATCAGAGGCTGCTGTGGCTTAGCTCTGCTGAGCCTCTTGAGTTCCTGTTGTTGCTGAAGGGTCAGGAAGTAAGAGTAGGGAGGGGAGAAGGAGAAAGAGAGGCCACACCAGAGAAGCTCTATGCCCCAAAAAGCTGTATTTTCAAAGGCCAGCAGTTCTTTGACTGCAATTATTGTGCAATAATTGGAAGCACCCCAAGATTTCAGTCCTCTTGGTCATGCACAGTTTATTGAACTGGTGTGCTGTGAGAACATAAAAAGTGTGTGCTAGTGATTGCAGCTGGGGCAAATACTCAGATGGGTGGTCAAGGTCTGGAAAGGAATATGGAAAAATATAAGTTGTGTCAGGTTAGTGGTATTATGGATGACTTTTTCCTTTAAAATTTTTTGATTAGTTCACCTTTTCAATACTTGTTAAGAGAAGAGGGGGTAGAGAAAGAGGATCATGCTGTACTCTTGGGACCTAAATTTCTAGGGCCTAGTATAATGGAATGTGTGTGTGTGTGTATATATATATATATATATACCATCATAGCCCATCATGAGTCACAGCTCATCTGAATACACCCATAGAATTAGAAAGTCATAGAAGTCCCTTCAAAGTACCTTAAAAACAGTATAGTCCAGTTCTTCATTTTATTCATTCACTAGAGGCCTGGTGCATGAATTCATGCACCAGTGGGGTCCCTTGGCCTGGCCTGTGGGATTAGGCCGAAACCAGCTCTCCAACATGCCCTGAGGGATCTCAGATTGCAAGAGGGTGCAAACCAGGCCGAGGAACCCCACTGGTGCACAATTGAGGCCGGGGAGGGACGTGGGAGATTGGCCAGCCAGGAAGGGACCACAGGAGGGCTGCAGGGTGTGTCCGGCCCGTCTTGCTCAGTCCCAATCGATCAGACCCCAGCAGCAAGTTAACCAGCCAGAGCATCTGCCCCCTGGTGGTCAGTGCACGCCACAGCAAGAGGTTGAGCGGCCTTAGCATATCATTAGCATATTACGCTTTGATTGGTTGAACGGCCAACTGGTCGACCAGACAGTTAGCGTATTGGGCTTTTATTATATAGGATTCATTCATTCATTCATTCATTCATTCAATTCTTCCTTTTATAGAAGTAAAAGTGGAGACCTGGAGAGATCCAGCAGTTTTCCACACTAGCACAGTTAATTTGTGGCAGAGTTGAAAGAAGAACTCAGCCTTCTACTGTTTATCCAAAGAAAGGAACAATTTTTATTCCTACTATTGTCTTTCAAGATCACTCTGTTCATTCTCCCTTCCTAACTGCTTAACTGCCTGCATTTGGTCCCTCTGCCAGCCTCTCACCTAGCTCTCAGGTGAGATAAGACATCAGTCTCTCTACCCCACTACTCAGGGAACTCAGGTCAGATTGTCCCAAGAACTCTCTCACCATACTCTGCTCTAGTTCCCAGCCACCTAACAGCATTTCTTCCATTCAGCACACACCCACCTGAAGGTGTCAGTTTGTCTTTCCGCCTGGCAGGTCCCCACTCCTTTACCTTACCTTGACCAAAGAGTGAGAAAACTACAGCACTCTGATAATTATCTTCAAAAAAGAAAAAAGTCCTCACTTTTCAAACCTCCTCTTTGATTCTCTTTTCTTAGGCCAAAAGTGGGTGACAGACTACAGGTTTCAGAATCAATTTGGGGGCCAACTCTTGAGCAAATCTTTCATAAACAAACTGACACATCTCCTTATAATGTGGGGTGCTTGCCTCCAATTATGCTAATCTCTGAAACAGAAAACAGGGATATCTCATTTAAAATCTTATCACAGCCCTGGCCCTGCTATGGCTCAGTTGGTTGGAGTGTAGTCCTGTGCAAATAAAGGTTGCCAGTTCGATTCTCTCTTCCTTCCCCTCTCTCTAAAATCAGTAAAACATATCCTTGGGTTAAGATTTTTTTAAAATCCTGTTACAATTACATCTATTTATTTCCTAGTTCTCTTTGCTTCTTATTATAGTCCAGCTGAAATATTTAGTTTGTTAGACCCTGTTGTGGGACCAACCTCTGTCTCCCATCTTCCTCTTATCTGAGACCATTCAGTAGTTCCTGTAGACTCAGTCATGACTTAGTCACTGGATGTAATCCTGTGCAGAGGCAGGAGGAATTTATGGCACTTTAGTCCCTCACTCTAGAATTTCCTATTAAGGCAGATGTTGGTCTGAAATTATGTTCCAATTTTATCAGATAGCTGACCTTCAGTCTCATTCTTGAGACTCAGTCCTGCCTTGGACTCTAGACTCCATCCATGGATTTCAGCCTAGTGCCTTAGATCCAATCTTGATACCCTGCCCAGTGTCCTGATCCCCTGCACTCTGCTGGGGTTAATAATTTGGTAGACTGTAACCTGGAGCTGCTGGTGGCCATCTTTGTCACCACATAGGGAGAGACTGCTTAGGGATGAAGTCAAATCAGAGGAAAGCAAAACTGAAAGAGAGAGGCAAATGTGTCACAATGTTGACCCATTACTAAAGCCAGCAATCCACCAATGGACTCTGTGGTTTATTAACCAACATATTTACTTTTATTGCGTAAGTCAGCATGAGTTGGATTTCTGTTACTTGAAACTATGCAGCTAGCAAAGAAAGACTGACTGATACTTTCTTCTACTTTACCAGCTGGGTAAACATGTAGGAAGGAAATAAACAACTTGCTTTTGCAAGTTGAAGAAAACGTGCTCAGAAATATAAATTAACATGCCCACTATATGCATACATCTAGAAAAGAGAAGACTAAGATTTTTTAAAAAATATATATATATTTCTTTATTGATTTAATAGAGGAAGGGAGAGAGAGCGAGAGATAGAAACATCAATGATGAGAGAGAATCATTGATCGGTTGCCTCCTGCACAGCCCCTACTGGGGATGGAGCCCTCAACCCAGGCATGTGCCCTTGGCCAGAATCGAACAAACCTGGGACCCTTCAGTCCGCAGGCCAACTCTCTATCCACTGAGCCAAACCACCTAGGGCAAGACTTAAGATTTGAACAGGGCTCTGATAGGCTATGAAGCTGGTGTTTTCATTGCTTTATGCTACTCTTCTTATGTAACAGTTGAATGACTCTGTTTCTCCTTTTGTAAAATGGAAATAACACTCCCTATGTCCTAGTGTTATTATAAGAAATAAATACAATGTAAATGGTACCTGGCACTAAAAGGCATTCAAAAAATGGTAGTTATTTTAATTATCAAACACCTTGACCTACAAGGACCTTGGGCTACTATATTCTAGAGGGATTAAAACAACAAAAATAGCCCTAGCTGGTTTGACTCAGTGGATTGAAGGGTCCAGGGTTCGATTCCAGTCAAGGCTTTGATCCCCAGTGGGGGTTGTGCAGGAGGCAGCCAATCCATGATTCTCTCTCATCAGTGATGTTTCTGTCTCTCTCTCTCTCCCTCTTCCTTCCTCTCTGAAATCAATACAAATATATATTATTTAAAAAACAAAAGCAAAAAATCTTGGTCACCACCTCCAGGGAGTGAAAATCTAAGTACAGGAAGAGACACAATGTTAAAGAGAATGAGGGGCAGTGTAAACTGTCATGTGTTTGTAAAAAACCTTGATAACAGAGGAAGGAGACCATTACTTCTCAGGTGATCCAAAATGACTTCATGAAAGAAGTGAAGCCCAACTGGTGTGGCTCAGTGGTTGAGTGTAGAACTATGAACCAGGAAGTCATGGTTCCATTCCTGGTTAGGGCACATGCTTGGGTTGCAGGCTCGATCCCCAGTAGGGGGCGTGCAGGAGGCAGCTGGTCAATGATTCTCATCATTGATATTTCTATCTCTCCCTTCCTCTCTGAAATCAATAAAAATATTTTTTAAACAAACAAACGAAAAAGAAGTGGAATCTGGGCCCTAGAATAAACACAATTTTTGATAAGCAGAGATTGGGAGGAAGAGCTTCCCAGAAAAAAATGGGTGGAGTGGGGGGCAAAAAAATGCATGGCTATGTCTATGGGATTACAGAACACATCCATGTGGCTGGAGTATAGAATCCATAAAGGAGGAGGAGCTAAAGCTGGAGAAGTTTCCTCCTGCCAGACCTGGGGTGGTGGGTGTGCTGAAGAATATGGCTTCTATTCTCTTTTCAGAGAACAGAATCTTTGAATAGAATCAGGCGATGAGAACCTTTGAAACATTTTTGGACAAGTGTTTGTACAGTATGAAAGTTATGATTGATCAGAAAATTACTTGGATCCTCTTTCAAAATGCACACTGACCAATTGTCCCTCGTACAGCAAAACTACTGTAACTAAGCAGGGCCTTCTCTAACCCTCAGCCTTACATAGAAACATAAAAATGATTGGAAAACATCAGCCCTGACGCAGAAACACTATTTCAGAGATTATTGTCTCTGAGTCAAAAGGGCCCCAGGATTTGTAAAGCTGTACACACACACACACACACACACACACACACACACACACACACTCGCATGGGGGAGGACCTGTATTCATCATCCCTCCTGTAGACTTCTACAATCATTTCCTTCTAGATGCTCTCTCTGCCTCCAGTCATCTCCATTCAAACTATTTTATGTTTTATGACCATATTAATCTTTCTGTTCTGATCCTTTCATCCCAACTCCAAAACCTTTAATGATAAGCCACTATCTACAGACCAGACTGAAATTCTTTGGTGTGTGTTTTTTTTATGAGATTGTAACTACCTTTCAGATCTTGCTTCCTGATATTTGTCATCAGGAATCTCCTGGTCCAGCTAAGTTGAACAACTCAAGAGTCCCTTGCTTTCCTGTCTCCATGCCTCCTTCATGCTGCACACTCTGCCTGGAAAACCACTCCACATTTCTCTTCTCATCTATCTTCATCTTCTCCATCCTTGAAGGCTCAGTTCAAATGCCTTTCCTGACCCCCTCTCTCTCCCACACTGCCTTTGAAAATGTCTCTCCATTCTGAACTCCCATAGAACTTTACCTATATCTTTATGTGTGCCTCATTGGCTTTACTCATCAGTTGTTTATTTCTTTAAAATCAAAATTTAAAATACAAAATCGTGTAATAAATGAAATAATAATCACACATGTTCCCATCACTCAGGACTACCAATTATTAAGTTTCATATTTGCTTCCATATTTTTAAAAGAAGTGAAACATTATAGGTAAAATTGAGTCTCCTTTAACCACACGCTCTCCCACTCAGTTCCATTTCCCCTCTCAATGTTCAGTGGCAACTGCCACCATGAGTTTGGTGTGTATCTTTCCATTCCATTCCATTCCTTATCATTTTATTTGTATACATATATGTATCTGTCACCAATATATTGTGATGTTCTGTGTGTTCTTAAATTTATATTCACGGTATAAATGGTATATGTATCATTTTGCTATTATTACTCCCAAATTTTTTGAGACCAATTCAGGTTGATATATGCATAAACTACATTTTATTTATCCACTCTTCTTGGATAAAAACTTAGGCTGCTTCCACCTTTTTGCTACTATAAATAACTAGTAGCCCGTTTGCACGAAGATTCGTGCAATAGACCTTCATTCACCTGGCTGCCTGCACCAGTTTTCTGCCGGCACCGGGGACCCAGGCCTTGGCTGTGGCCACCGCCTTCTGCCTTCTTTCAGGGTCGGAGCTTGGCCCGGGGCGGTGGCCTTGGGCTCTGCTGCACCCCAGCGTCCCTGCTACCGATCACAGGAGCCAACCCCCAGTGGTTGCCTGCGATCCGTGCAGGCTCCCCGCTGGTGCCCAAGGCCGGGAAAGCCTCGGGCGGCTTTCCCGGCCTTGGGCTCGGCCGCACCCAGCGTTCCTGCTACAGAACACAGGAGCCGACCCCCTGGTCGTTGCCTGCGATCCCTGCAGGCTCCCCGCTGGTGCCCAAAGCTGGAAAAGCCTCCGCCCGAGGCTTTCCCGGCCTTGGGCTCCGCCACACCCCAACGTCCCTGCAACGGTTTCCTGGTGGGCGTGGCTTGGTTGGTGGGCGTGGCTTGGGCATAGCAAAGGTGCGGTCAATTTGCATATTTGTCTATTATAAGGTAAGATGCTGCAGAGGACATTATCACACTTGTTTCTTTGTACACAGGAGTGGGAGTTCTTTGGGATACATACCCCCAACTGTAATTGCTAAGTTATAATATATGTACATTTAAAGATTTTTAAAGTTGTGGTAAAATACACATAACAAAATTTACCATCTTAACCATCTTAAAGTGTATAATTCAGTACTGTTAAATACATTCATTGTTGTGCAACCAATCTTCAGAACTCTTTTCATCTTTCAAAACTGAAACTCTAAGGGTATATACATTTTTAACATATTATTACATGCATGGCATTTCATCTGCTAAACTGTGAACTTTATAAATGTATGACCAACATCTCATTAATTTCTACATCTAGCCAAGTGCATTTCACCATAGTTTAACACATAGATGCAAACTAATGTTTGTTAAGTGAATGAAAGAATCAATGAATCAAGAGGAATAATATACTTTTCACAATTATAGTGAGATGAGATTTCCTCATTAAACAGATGAAGTATTGGAACTCAGCTCTGGCAACCTCATCTATTTGGAACATAGCCTGCAAGCCAAAAAAGGACAGCAATGACTTCTGAACAGATAAAATAGTAGACCCCTCTCCCCAAATAATTCATGCTCTAAAGTATATGTACTTTACCGTAGGAGATACCTTCTGGGCTTTTATTTGGAGTGTACTTATTATTTACTTGTTTGTTTATTGTTAATCCTTACCCGAGGATATTTTTCCATTGATTTTTAGAGAGCGTGGAAGAGAGAGGGAAAGACAGAGAGAAACATCGATGTGAGAGAAACACATCAATTGGTTGCCTCCTGCACGAGACTCAACCAGGGCCCCGAGCCGGGGAGGAGCCTGCAACTAAGGTACATGCCCTTGACCGGAATCTAACCTGGGACACTCTGGTCCGCAGGCTGATGCTCTGTCCACTGAGCTAAACCAGCTAGGGCTGAAGTGTACTTATTATTTAAAATTTTTATTATAAAACATGGCATATTTGGTGTAAAATTAGATTACAAAAAGATACAAAACATATATTTTAAAAATCACCTTTTGTTGTAGATAGAAATGCACTGGTCAGATTCCCCTTCAGGAAAGAACTTACTGTCCAGCTGCAGGGAGTATGGCCAGCTGACAACCTTCCACACTTAATCTCTCGGCCATCCTCAGCTTTTCAGCCAAAGTCACTCTCTTCTCAGAGTGGGCCCAAGGCAATAACTGTGGAAATTGGTACAAAGGCCTGGCTATTTCCATCCATATGATAGCCAATCTTTGCTCCAAAACTCCCTGTTGAGATAGCAGAAATTTTGTATCGTGTCTGACCATACCATCTGCCCGATCCAGCTTCCTCCCCTTTCTTTTCAAAGGTGTAACTTCCCAACAAACTTTTTTTTTTATTCCTAACTCCAATTCAGCATTTGCTTCCTAGAGAACCCAACAGGCACTCTTAACTCTATCATCCTAATTCCTAGAAGTAAACACCATAGCCATTCTGAAGTACTTCCTTCCAGTCTGTTTATTATGAATATATGTACTTTGGTACTGTTTTTATTTTCACTCATTTTAAAATTAGCATTGTAATATGAAATGAAATAATTCTTAAAAATATGATTTTAAAAAGCATCATGTGGATGCACCACAGTTTTTAAAAATTGTTGCATTATTAGACATTTACTTCGTTGCCTGCTTTTGCTTCTAAATAAATAATCCTGCAATTACTATTGTATATAAATCTTTGTCCACATCTGTAATTATCATCTTAGACTGTACACATAGAAATGAAATTACTAGGCAACGGGTTTGTATGTTTTTTACTTATTTATTTTAACTTTTGTGAGTTTATTTGAGCCAAAATGTCAACAATTATCAGGAAGCAAAATCTCAAGGGATTGAGATAATGCCCCTGTATGCTTTTATTTTTTGCCATATAAAAATGAATGAAGTTTTAAAATATTTCATTGAAAATATTTCTTAAAATATTGAAAAATACTTTAATACTTCAATATCACTACAAAATGTATAATGGAAAACAGTAGTCTTCTGCCTCGTTCCTCTGCATAGCCCAAAGACAACCATTTTCCGTTTTTCACTGTTGCTTTGGATATTTGCCTTCATATTTCAAAATAATGTGTTTGTTTTTATGTCCTCGTGTATCTGCGCTAAACATGCTCCATTGCCGCCGAAACCGGTTTGGCTCAGTGGATAGAGCGTCGGTCTGCGGACTGGAAGGTCCCAGGTTCGATTCCGGTCAAGGGCATGTACATTGGTTGCGGGCACATTCCCCGGTGGGGGGTGTGCAGGAGGCGGCTGGTCGATGTCTCTCTCTCATCGATGTTTCTGGCTCTCTATCCCTCTCCCTTCCTCTCTGTGAAAAATCAATAAAATATAAAAAAAATAAAAATTAAAAAAAAATAAACATGCTCCATTGCCTTCCTGCTGTGGTAGATGAATGTACCACATTCCCAACCCATTTCTCCTCGCCCATCCTCCCAAAGTAGTTAAGCCATAATTTTGGCTTATATCAATAACCAATATTTGTGAACAATATGAATAATTTTCACCGGTGAGTCGAAAAGTGTGATCTGACTCCTTTCTTGTAAAACTCTAGTGAATAAGAAGCCCATTTTACTTCATCTGCACTGACCCTGGGTAGTGGCTTTTAAAAAGTGTTTCCTTTTCTGATATTAAAAGTAAGACATGATCACAATGGAAAATCAATTTAATTCAGAAACATAAAAAGAAAGACATTGACAGGAACTGTAATCACAGTCCTTGTTTGAACTGCTGCTCTTGCCACTTCTCTGATCCCTTGTCCTCTCTTCAGATACCCATGCCAATGCTACCTGGGCCGTCTGCAGAGTGACCCTGAGAAGTCCTTGACCTCTTGGAGCATTTGCTCCCTGCTACTGCTACTTTGAATCTGTCCCTGCCAACTTGCAGACCTCCACTACCCGTCTCTCTCTAGTCAGTAGGCATGTTCCTTTCTCATGCACAATTCTTTTTAGTAGGGACCCTGCAGCAGTGTGTGCTGGGTTCATAATAATTCAGTTCTTTCAGCATACCACCCAGAAGAGTACCTGGGCCCCTGGTGAGTCAGTGTTTTCATTTTAGTACACAGCCTTCTCTTTTCCAGACTGGGCAGGTTCAAATGCAGCTTTATTGAATCCGCACAAACATTATTTTCTCTAACACTCAGATCCTGTGGCCGATGGAAATTTCTTCCTCAGTGAGGGACTTTCCCCTTTAGGAATCCATTATTCCTTCCTACAATCTGTGTTTCATCATGTTCATTTTTTAAAAGTATATATATATGTTTTTATTGATTTCAGAGAGGGAGAGAGATAGAAACATCAATGATGAGAGAGACTCATTGATTGGCTGCCTCGTGCACCCCCCCCCCCCACTGGGGATCGAGCCTGCAACCTGGGCATGTGCCCTTGACTGGAATTGAACCCGGGACCCTTCAGTCCGCAGGCCGAGGCTCTATCCACTGAGCCAAACCCATCAGGGCTCATGTTCATTTTTAAATCCGAATTTTATCTCCCATAGTACTTCTGGACCCAAAAAAAAAATCAAGGGAAAGGAAAGATGTTTCAGCAATAGTCCAGAGCCCACATGACCTCGGGGTTCTCCACTAACCAGAACACTGAACTATATACACCATCTATGAGAGTGCTGGTAAACTCCTACTCATCTATCAAGCCACGCACCCTCCTTTCCTCTTCCCCCTCTATTCACTTAATTGTTCCCTCTCCTGTTCATACTTAGATCAGAGCATGTATTACACAGTATTATAATTATGTGCTTATGAGTTAATCTCTTTGGCATCTCCCCACCCCGCCCCCAGCTCCCAGAGGGCAGAAAGCTATGTACCACAATGTAAGACGAAGAATAGGCCTAAAATACTTATGGGAGGGATGGTGGTGTGGATGAGCCGGACTGTGCTGAAGTGCTTTAAATGCCAGCAAAAGAACTCAAACCAAAAGACAAGAGGGAGGTGTTACATGTTCTTGAGCAGCACGAAGGCTTGAAGAACACAGTGTACAGTAAAAAACGTACCAGGTCATTGTGTGAGAGTTGGATGGGAATGCGGCTAAACCAGTTAGGAACTCACCGCGGTGACCTGCACTGGTGTTAGGAAGTGCACGCTGGTGGCAGTGGCATGGAGAGGAAGAACTGCCCCTAAACGGTCTTTCAAAGGAAGTAATAAAAACTGCGATTTGCTGTGTTCCTTGATTTCCCAGGCTGTGCCAACACCACCAAGGTGGGTATGGAATTACCCCCATTTCACCCATGGGCAGAGTGAGACTTGGCCAGATTAAGAGACTCGCTGGGAGTCTCAGACCTGGCAAGTGGCAGGTACTGAGTTTCCAACATAAATCTCTCAAGACCCCAGGCCGCCCCAGGCCTCAGCTGTCTATCCGCACTCTCGGCACTGCGATGAGGACTATTTCCCCCCCCCCCCCCCCCCCCCCCCCCAGCTCAGGCCTCAATCCAATTGAAGGTGAAGGGCCTCGCAGGGCCTTCGGGTTCGGGACTCTTTAGGAAGCTTTCAAGCCCTTCCAAGGACCTTCCGGAGGCGCGTCGCGGTGGCGGCGGTAGCTCCGCGGCCCCGAGCGAGCGGAAGCCGCAGAGTCACCGCGGGGCAGGAACACAGCCTATTAGGGAGCCGTGACGCTCGCCGTCCGCACCTTCCCGGCGGGCGGGAGCCACCGCCGCCGGTGACCGGAAGGCTGAGTCAGCGCCGGCGACGCTGCGAAGGCGGACGGGGAGGGCAGACGCATCCGGCCCCCTGCGCCGCGCCCCACCCGTCAGCGTGGAGGCTGCGCGCAGGCATCGGGCAGCTCAGCCGCGATTAGGCGCGCAGGTTTGCAGGGATCCCCGCTGGGGAACTGGAACCTGAGATTGCAATTTGAAAACTTGAAGTGGCCGCAAGCAACAGGTACTATCAAGCAGGTGTCAGTGGAAGCTGCTGCTCTTGTGAAAGGAGACATGCTATGTCCCAAAGACTGGGTAGATTTTGAAGATCAAAGGGACTTGCCCTAGAGACCAAACTTTATTTGCCTGACTCAGTTCCAAAATGCAGTAAATAATAATTAAAACACTCACACATAGCCCTGGCAGGTGTGTATAGTGGTTAGAGCACCATCCCACGCATGTGGGAGGCAATCAGTGGATGTGTCTCTCTCACATAGATGACTCTCTCTCTCTATCTCTCTCCCCCCCCCCTCTCTCTCCTTCCCTTGCTCCCTCCCATTCTCTCTGTAAAAGCAATCCTACCTTCGCTATGCCTGCGATTGGCCAGGAGGCGGGAGGTGGGGGGGTGGGGGGGTGGCCTGGGTGGCCGATTGGGCCTATGGGACGCTGACCTCGCATCGCCAGCGGCAACTGGAGCTCAGCGTCTGCACCATGGCTGTGCTGCGGCACAGAAGGGGCCTCTGGGGCAGCGAGCTCACGTCCCACCGCAGACCATCAAAAGCGGAGGAGCTGGGTGCCTGTCCACTCAGGCACCAGGCCTTTCAGAAGCGCGCTGGAGGCTTCTGAAAGGCGTGGTGCACCAGCGGACAGGCACCCAGCTCCCCCG
This sequence comes from Cnephaeus nilssonii, assembly GCF_951640355.1. Classification (NCBI taxonomy): domain Eukaryota; kingdom Metazoa; phylum Chordata; class Mammalia; order Chiroptera; family Vespertilionidae; genus Cnephaeus; species Cnephaeus nilssonii. Next base: position 37,197,157 of record NC_137084.1, on the reverse strand, counting down.
TGATCAAAAGCAAAAGCGTGTAGGGGGCCTTACACCTGCATGATTCAATCATGCACTGGGCCTCTAGTGTAAAAATAATATGCTCAGGTGAGGATTAACAAAAACAAATAAACAAAACACTTATACATAACTAGAGGCCCAGTGCATGAAATTCGTGCACTGGGGTGGGGGGGGGTCCCCTCAGCCCAGGCTGCACCCTCTCCAATCCGGGACCCCTTGGGGGATGTCCGACTGCCAGTTTAGGCCCAGGGATTGGGCTTAAACCGGCAGGCGGACATCCCTCTCACAAACCTGGACTGCTGGCTCCTAACTCCTTACCTGCCTGCCTGCCTGATCATCCCTTACTGCCCCCCTACTGGCCTGATCGCCCCCAACTGCCCCACCCCCACTGGCCTGGTCGTCCCTAACTGTCCCCCTCCCCGCCAGCCTGGTCACCTCACGCAGCCTGCTGTTCAGTCGTTTGGTTGTCCCTCACTAACCCCCCTGCCGGCCTGGTCGTAGGCAGCCATCTTATGAGGGTGTGAGGGTCAATTTGCATACTACCTTTTTAGTATATAGGATTATTTTTTAACTAGAGGCCCGATGCACGAAATTAGTGCAAGAGTAGGCCTTCGGGCCTAACTGGTTTGGTTCAGTGGATAGAGCTTCGGCCTGCGGACTGAAGGGTCCCAGTCAAGGGCATGTACCTAGGTTCCGGGCACATCCCCAGTAGGGGGTGTTCAGGCGGCAGCTGATCAATGTTTCTCTCTCATCGATGTTTCTAACTCTCTATCCCTCTCCCTTCCTCTCTGTAAAAAAATCAATAAAATACTTTAAAAAAAAAAAAAAAAAAGAGGAGGCCTTCGCAGCCGCAGCGGCTGCTTGGATCTGTCCCTGGCAGCCCTGGCTTCCTCGGGAAGGACGTCCGGCCTAATTAGCATATTGCACTTTTATTATTATAGATGCAAGAGCATAACTTCCAGAATTCCAAAAGAAAATAAACCTCGGTTCTAAGATAAAGTTCTAACAAGATGGGAGCATTGCAGAGGGACTTTCTAGAGATTCTGGATTAACTTCATTCAAAGGTGTTCTCCGGTTCTCCCCACTCCTACACTATTGAGACCAGAACCCATTTTTATATAGTGATGCTTTGTTGGTTCTGCTCAAGTTTCTTTTTTAGTCAAAAGAAATTTAGGGGGAGGGAGAGGACTATCACCTAATTATAGTCCCTAAACCAGAAACCACGATTTCTTTTGCTTCTCTCATTACAGTTTTGTTCACAAGAACTTTTCATATAAATTTTTTATATTTCAGAGCTATAGTTTTCTATTTCACTGTTTTCAGGAATGTCATATAAGCATTTGCGCATGTGTCAGAGATCTACAGGATCATGATTTTAAATAACTGCATTATGCTCACCATATAAGCTACTAAAATATCCTACTGTTGCTGTGCTCATAGGTTGTTTATTGTTTGGAGTTGCTCTTTACTTGTTTCTAATTGCCAGCCTTTGCCCTCCATCGGGAGAGGTTCTCACTGGGCAAAATGGTGGAACCTTATGAGGAAAAGTGGCTGCCAACCGTGGTACTACAGGAAAGCTTCTTTTCTTTTTAAGAGTTGTCATCATTTCCCCAGATATTCTTTTTTTTAAAAAATATTTTTATTGATTTTAGAGAGGAAGGGAGAGGAAGAGAGATAGAAACATCAATGATCAGCTGCCTCCTGCACACCCACACTGGGAATGGAGCCTGCAACCCAGGCATGTGCCCTGACTGGGAATCGACCCATGACCTCCGAGTTCATAGGTCGACATTTAACCACTGAGCCACGCTAGCCAGGCTCCCCAGATATTCTTTTGATATTTTATCCCACTTGGATAACCACAGTCTTTTTTTTTTATGCTATAACTGATCGTGGTAGTACACATTGAAAAGGACTAGACCTCTGTCAGGAGTCTGACAGAAGTGGCATTCAGAGTTGTGTCTGAAACATTTTCAGATTTTCGTCAAGCAGTTTGTTTTCAAGTAACACTGTGTACTGTCTTCTATGTGACTCAGAATAAGTTACTTAAACTAGCTCAGTTTCAGTTTTCTCATATGAAAAATGGAAATGATAATAATAGGCCACATTTAATAAATTGTGGCAAATCGAGGTCATATTTGTAAAGTGAGTGCTTAGAATGATTGCACATAGTGCTCAGTAAATGTTTACTTATAAATAAACATTATGGTATTTTTGCTATTAAAGAGAACATTAGCTCTGTACAAAATAATGATACCCACATCTGCCATGGCCACCAGGGCTTAACCCTTTGCACTCGCTTGCTTTTTTCTCGATTCCTTTATTCTACTCGGGATTTAATTTTTTAAATACCCCAGATTTTACAAAGCGCGGCAGTAGAATAAAAAAATGGAGTTTCTTTTCATACAAACTTATTTATTTGGATTTTTTTATATTTCAAATTATTGATACATTCAAAGAGTAATTTTAATCTCGACATCTGAGTGCAAAAGGTTAAACAGTAGAAGTATTTCCTTATAAACTCTCCCCATTTGAAAATTAACTTAATGTGTAAGTCTGCTTACCCAGGTCAGTAATTTTATAGTTAGAGAAAAGGGATAAAGCTGAAAATAAATACAATGTCACAAGATCTTTTTTAAAAAGTATATTTTTTATTGATTTAGAGAAGCAAGGAGAGGGAGAGAGAGATAGAAACATCAATGATGAGAGAGAATCATTGATCAGCCGCCTTCTGCACGACCCTTATTGGGGATTGAGCCCATAATCTGGGTAGGTGCCCTGAGTGGGAATCAAACCCTGACTTTCTGGCTCATAGGGTGACACTCAACCTCTGAGCCACACCAGCCGGGCAAATGTCATAAGATCTTTTGGAAAAGGTTTTATATTTGGAAACTTGGACCTATCTGGGGCAATGGGAGTGAAGGTGGGGGGAGAAGAAGATCAAGAAATGGTTGCTTTTCAATTTAAGCTCTTTTGCACTACTTTGTAACTATGCACACATAGTCTTTACTTTTGTTTTGTTTGTTGTTGTTTGTTTGTTTGATTGTTATTTTGGATGTGTGGCCTGAGTAATTGCTTTTGAGTCAGCTTGCTTGACGATTCTTCAAATTGAAAGCAGTCCCAGATCTGGTTCTGGTGTAATACAAACTAGAAAATTGCTTTTTCATTTTTCTGTCTTAGGCACTGTTTTCGACTGCTACTATTCATCCAATTCAACACATATGTGTTAAGTGGTTATTGCGTGCTAGGCATTATGCTAGGTACTGAAGACATTCTTCAAACAGCCAACCCAAATTTGAAACATGGTGTGTACCAGCTACATAGAATGGACTTTTGTTATAGACTTCTGTGATTATGGGTCTGTGGGCATGTTAGCAAATCTTGAGATGATGTAATAGAATGCAGTTTTCTTTGCGACAGAGCTGGACCTAGAAGATTCTATTTCAAATTCCAGAGTCCAGCACATGTGAAAATAAAGATAGGGCTGACTTTGGGCCCTATGGTAAGGAAGTCTCTTTCACTAAATACTGCTTTTCTGGAGCTCTGCCTGAAGATAATGTTATACCAAAGGGCCCTGTGGGCACTTTGCTGCAGAAATTATTTGATTCAAATCAATTCAATTCAAAATTATATATTGAGTGTCTACTACTTATAAGCACTGAGGTAGGAGTGGGAGATGAGCCAAAGATGAAAACAATCCAGACCTTGAAACTCGTCATCTCTTAGGAGACTTAAAATTTGTTCTAATCCAGACACTTGTCTTTTTAAAATCTTTAATGGGTCTCTTTTGTTTTCAGATTTTTTTTTCATCTAAAAAAACCCCCCACTAAATTTAAATATGTACTATGCTAGGGATTGAGGATACCATTTCAAAGAATTACATTACTGATTGAAATGTCATTGATGGCATCTGAGTCATCAACACAACACGCTTGTATTAGTCTGCATTTGTGGCTGTAACATTTATAATTTTGCTATGTATAGTTGCAAGCATCTAACTGCTTTATAGCCTCTAGTATAGTTGTCCATGAGCAATTGCATATTGAAATACATATTATTATAAATAATTTCCTTTTATTTTTTCCTTGGGTTACATTTAAACACTATATTGATTTTTTAAAAAATATGTATATGTATTTAGACTATAGTGTCTATGGAACTCATCTAAGAATAGTAGAGAGGCCCTGGCTGATGTTTCTCAGTGGTTAGAGCATTGGCCTGCATACCTAAGGGTCGTGGGTTCGATTCCCATTCAAGGGCACGTATCTGGGTTGCAGGTTCCATCTCTAGCCCCAACCAGGGCCATATGCAGGAGGCGATCAACTGATGTGTCTCTTTCACATTGATGTTTCTCTCCCTCTCTCCCCATCCCTCCCTTCCACTGTCTCTAAAAATCAATGGGAAAATATCCTTTGGTGAGGATTAATTAAAAAAAAAAAAACAAACACAGTAGAGAGGCAAAAAGAAAAGGAAATAAAAAGAATAACAGAGAGGCCCTGGCTGGTATGGTTCAGTTAGTTGGAGTGTTGTCCCATACACCAAAGGTGGTGGGTTCAATTCCTGGTCAGGGCACATAGCCAGGTTTTGGGTTCAATCCCCAGTCGAGGTGTATATGGGAGGCAACTGATGATACTTGTCTCTCACATCGATGTTTCTCTCGTTTCTCCCTCTCTCTCTCTCTCTTCCTTCCTCTCTTTAAGAACAATTTAAAAAAGAAGAAGAGCCCTGCCCATGTGGCTCAGTGGTTGAGTGTTGATCAGTGAACCAGGTGGTCATGGTATGATTCCTGATCAGGGCACATGCTGGGGTTGCGTGAAGGAGGCAGCCGAGCAATGATTCTCTCTCATCATTGATGTTTCTATTTCTCTCTCCCTCTCCCTTCCTCTCTGAAATCAATAAAAACATATTTTAAAAAAAGGTATTTGGCTTAAAAAAAAAAAAAAAGAATAGTAGAGAGGGCATTACAAAAAGAGGTCTGATAGGGTTGAGAACAACTAGCCTAGTCAAAGAAACCAAAATGACTTATCCCGGCATTTATGGCCATCATTGTCTTGTCTCTGGTTTATTTCTCTTTGCTATACCTAAGGTTAGGCCAAGTTGTTTACTAGCTATTCCCAGTATTTGGAGCAGTGCTTTCCACTCCCACAACTCTGAGGTCACCTTGTTCTATACCATAGGACTCTGTCACCTGTGACACATCTAATTGACCCATCTATTCAGAGTCTGCCGAATTGCCCAAGAGAATTGTTCAATAGGAATGATAATAATTAACCAGGTCAATCAAATTTTCTCTTGCAAAGATTGAATTTGAGACCTAGACAGTAAAATTGTTAATAGCAGAGTCAGAAGCACACAGAGAAATGTAACTAGAAGTTATGACACAACAGAAGCCAGGAGTCTTGAGTATGCAGACACATACGAAGTGGTAGTAGCATGCGCAGTAAATGCAGAAAGAGCTTCCCTGTTTAGTGATAAACCATAGAAAAGGGTCCAGACAAAATACCTAATCCTTAAAAGCTGCCTCATATACAGTATCGCCTCCCAGTTCCCAAAATGAATTTAATCCCCCATGAGACTTCAGCTCTACATGATTGAGATTCTTTGTCTTCATTTTCCCACATAGCCTTGGAAGAAATCTTTATCACTTCAAGTAATGTGATCTTTGCAACCGAAGATCCTAACTACCACATTCTTCAAACCATGCTCTCTCATTTCTGTGCCTTTGGCATCTCCTCTACTTGCAGTGTTCTGCCTTCATAGTCTTGGAATTATCTAGAGTCGGGTTCAGACGCCACCTCCTCCATCCACCCACCCTGATATTTCAGCTGCAATTTATGACTCCCTATCTCCGCAAAGTTCATATTTCTATTTCTTTTTCTTTAAAATATATTTTATTGATTTTTTACAGAGAGGAAGAGAGAGAGGGATAGAGAGTTAGAAACATCGATGAGAGAGAAACATCGATCAGCTGCCTCTTGCACACCCCCAATGAGGATGTGCCCGCAACCAAGGTACATGCCCTTGACCGGAATCGAACCCGGGACCCTTCAGTCCACAGGCCAACGCTCTATCCACTGAGCCAAACCGGTTTCGGCATATTTCTATTTCTTTTAAGAATGTGTCTCACTTACAACTCTGTGTAATATAAAAAGATAATCACTACTAGAGTATTAGTATCTTAAAGTAAATACAATGACTGTTTCATGTTTCTTTTTTAAAAATCTTTATTGTTAAAAGTATTACATATGTCTCCCTTTCTTCCCCCTATCCTCTGCCCAGGCCCTCACCACCTCACTGTCTGCATCCATGTGTTATGCTTATATGCTGTACAACATCTTTGGTTGATTACCTCCCACCCACCTACCCTCCTCCCTCTTCCCTCTGAGATTCCGCACTGGGGCTATGAACAGAATAGGTGCTTAATTATTTACTGCTACTTCTATTGATATGTTGCCTATCTTCCCCCATTTCTCAGGTATTAATTTTTTCACGGTGCCAATTATCTTTAAGAGCATGGCATTGAGGCACTCCCCCTCCAGGGAGCACACCTGTGCCATTCCCTTTCCCTTCTCCTTTCCCCACAGGCACTAACCCCCCCTAACCTCTAAGGGACCCCATGAGACCTGCAACCATGGGAGCAATGGTCCTTGTTTCACTGTCCTAAGTATGTTTTTGCTGCAGTCAATAAATTTTTGCTTCTTTTTGTAGCCCCCCTTCAAAAAAAAGAACATGGCATCGAACCAAAACTGATTTGCACACAGAAGGATTTGTACTTTTTGTACTTTGTTAGTCCTTTTCTTGCAGGGATTACAGCCTTACACTATCATTTTCTTTTCCTTTACCTGAAAATGGATACTTCATATATTTTGTCCAGTTTTATAGTTGTTTACAGTGAGGGGGTTTTCTTGTAGTTACTCCATTATGGCCAGAAGTGGCATGTGTATGGGTTTGTAATTTACATCAATGTCATTATGCTATAAATTTAATTAAGGTGATTCCGTTTTCACACAACATTGTTTTCTAGATCTGTTCATATTGTTATAGGTATGTAAGGATTGTTGCTTTTAATTGCAGCACAATGTTCCAACGTTGGAATTTGCTACTTTTACATTTCCACTAGAGGCCTAGTGCACAAAATTCATGCAGTGGTAGGGTCCCTAGCAACTGCCAGCTGCCAGCTGCCAGCTGGAGACTCCCTCCCTTCCCCTAGCCGCCCACCCCCTGGTCAAACTCCTGGACAACTCCAGTAGAGGGGACAATTTGCAAACTACACTTTTATTATATAGGATTGCCCTAAAAATAGATATCTGGGTTGCTTCCTACTTTCCTCTACAAGGACTTCCATCTCAGTGGAGAGAGCATCGGCCCATGGACTAAAGGGTCCTGGGGTTGATACCAGTCAAGAGCATGTACCTCAGTTGCAGGCTTGATTCCTGACCCTGGTTGGGACACATGTGGGAGGCAATCAAATGATGTGTCTCTCTCACATCGATATTTCTCTCTCTGTCTCTCCCTCTCCCTTCCACTCTCTCTCTGAAAATCAATGGAAAAATATTCTCTGGTGAAGATTAACAACAACAACAAAAAAGCTATAAAGAATATACACTGAGCCCTAACCGGTTTGGCTCAGTAGATAGAGTGTCGGCCTGCGGACTGAAGGGTCCCAGGTTTGATTCCGGTCAAGGGCATGTACCTCCTAGTAGGGAGTGTGCAGGAGGCAGCTGATCGATGTTTCTCTCTCATTGATGTTTCTAGCTCTCTATCCCTCTCCCTTCCTCTCTGTAAAAAATCAATAAAATATATTAAAATTAAAAAAAAGAATATACACTGAGTGGCCAGATTATTATGATCTCTGAATGCATAATAATCTGGCCACTCAGTGTATATCCTATATAATAAAAGGCTAATATGCAAATTGTCCCCTCGACCAGGAGTTCGACCAGCAGGCAGGCTGGCCAACTGCCCCTGTCCCCTCCCCCTGGCCAGGCTGGCTGGACCCTACCCATGCATGAATTCATGCACCGGGCTGGGCCATACATATATATATATATATATATATATATATATATATATATATACTGAGTGGCCAGATTATTATGCGTTCAGAGATCATAATAATATGGCCACTCAGTGTACTCTGTAATACAGACCTAAAACTGGGAGTACTGTGTTACAGTGTGTAAGCATTATTTGGTTTTGCTAAGTACTTCAGATCATTTTTCAAAATACTTGAATCAGTTTATACTCTTGTGAACAGTGCACAAGGGTGCCAATATTTCCAAATACTTGTAAATACATGGTATTTTGCAACTTTATCTTTTTTGTTACTCTAATGAAATAAAAATGGTGTCTTATTATTTTATGCTTCATAAATTATTCATTTCATTATGTCCCATTTAGTAATTCAAGTTTTCCTTTCTATGGATGCAGTCTAATAACATATTTCCATTTTTATTTGGAATCTTATTTATACTGATTTGCAGAAATTCCATGTATATACTTGATAATAACCCTCTGTGGTTTTTAGGTGTGGTAAACATATTTACAGAGTCTGTGTCTGTTCATTAACTTCATCTGTGTTATCTTTTATTGAACAGAAACTTTTTTGGTTTTGAGCTTTAAAAGCCTTTCCCTTTCTCTAAGTAAAAACAAATAAAACCTCTCTTACACTTCTTCTATTTCACAACTATTTTATAGTTGATCTTTTTAAAATGATATATTTTAAAAAATATATATTTTATTGATTTGTTTACAGAGAGGAAGGGAGAGGGATAGAGAGTTAGAAACATCGATCAGCTGCCTCCTGCACACCACCCACTGGGGATGTGCCCTCAACTAAGCTACATGCCCTTGACCGGAATCGAACCTGGGACCCTTCAGTTCGCAGGCCGACACTCTGTCCACTGAGCCAAACTGGTTAGGGCTCAAAATTATATCTTTAATCTATCTGGAATCTACTTTTGTACATAGTGTGAAGTCGGATCCAGTCTTATTTTTCTAGTTATAAAGAGCCAGTTTTTCCAAAACTATCCACTAAATAACCTGCATTCTCCCCATTATTTTTGGGTGTCACCTTTGTCATATATGAAATTCCCATTTATATGAGGGTCCACTGTAGGGAGCGGCTATAGGGTTAAGCCTCAGACTGACCTATTGGCAAAGCCACAAACAAGTCCCAGCTTAGAGGGCACAGCCCTCTTAGCATAATTAAGCTTGACCTTATGACACTCCCTAGATCCTTCCTGGGTAGCTAATGGGCTGTGGGAGGTGCAGCAAGTGCTGCCAAAACAAGTGAAACTCACAAGAACATTGTAACTATGGTGACCACTACCTTGTTTACCTCTGGCTCTAAAATAAAGCATCAGCTTGCTGTCTGGATCTTTTCTCTATGGCCTCAGCCAGGCACAGGAAGATCCACCTAGACCCAGCTTATTCTCTTTGTCTGTTTTTTCTTTAATCTTTCGCTACTCCCCCCTCCCCCCCAGGCTCGCTGAACCCTTGGCTGAACTGGTCCGGCACATGTGGCGCCCAACTCGGGGCCTGAGTTCAGGGGATGCAGTTGTCAAATGAAAGGACACTCCAGTGAAGCACCTGCAGAAAGCAAAAAGGAAGGTAAGGAGCAAAGTTTAGTAATAGCTAGGTGTAAAACATGGGAAATTCAGGATCTCAGGAAAAGAATTTCTATGTATCCATGCTTAAGGCTCTACTCCAAGCATGGAGCTGTTGTGTGAGGTATCAACAGCTTTTTGATTTATTGGATTTTTAAAGTAAAACCTTCCCGGGGTTTCCTGAGGAAGGAAAGGTAAATGTAGAGGCATGGGAGAAGGTAGGAAAACAACTTAGAGATCGTTATATAGCTGAAGGTTCAGGGAGAATTCCTGTCTCTACTTTTAGTCTGTGGTCCCTGATTCGGGACCGCCTAGAGCCCACTCCTGAAAGGGAATGGATGAATGTGGCAGGGGAACTAAGATGCATAGTGGAAGGTTACCAGAGGCTTAATATTGTCGCAAAGGCTTGTTTCTCACCTGGAGACTACTTATTATGCAAGTATTTTATTCGTGTTTGTGCTGACATTGGACCAGCCTATGTTCGGGGAATAGTATTAGCTGCCACATTAAAGGAGATGTTACTCACTGGTCAGCAGAAAAAGAAAGGAGGCTGCTTTAAGGGCATTTTGATAAAAACTGTAATGCTAGAAATGGAAGTCAACAGGCTACAGGGTGTAGAAACAAGCAGCCTGGACTATGTTCAGGATGCAGGAGAGGAAAGCATTGGGTAAATGACTGCTGCTCCAAGACTGATGTTGATGATAATCCAATGCTCCCTAGGCAGGGAAACTTCAAGCGGGGCCAGCCCTGGTCCCACCAGACAGTAGGGTCCTTATCCTTGACCCCACTGCAGCCTTTCCAGCCAGCTCAGTAAACCTTTATCATGCCACCCTGGGAAGCGTAGGATTGGCAAGCTCTCCCTGGGGTGATAGATCAGGACTCAGGCAATAGCGGAAAGAGCCAATTCTACTCTTAAAAAGCAACTATAAAAACAAAAAATGGGGGAGAAGGATGTTATGTGTTACATTTTTTGAATTACAATGCAGAGAGTTGTACAGCGGCTGAAAGGCATCAGGCCTCTTGTACAATAGCCTCTGCTGGGTTAGCCCAGTGGAAGGATGCACAAACCAGACAAGAGTTTTACCAGATTCAGTAATGATGTGGGGAAGAGGTTGTGTTTTGTATCTTTCCAGAAGGAGCAGAGCAGCCAATTTGGGTGCCAGAGCGTTACGTGCATCACCACAATGGACCCAAAGAAGCTCCTTGTCCGTTTGTTCAAAAGACTGAGAGTTGCCCCAATGACAGCAAAGTGGAAAAAGAAGAAACGAAGTCTACGCAAGGGACTGAGGTGCCAACATGGGTTCAGCTGAAGAAGTTAACAACTGAGGCCCAGCAGATGGTAGGAAAGCAAGAAGTGGAAGCTCCTTCCTCAACAATGTTTCTGGCCATGCTAGCATTGGTTAGCTGCCAGTCTTCTGTAAAGTCTTGCACAGCCAAGTCCGAGGACTCTGAGTAAATCAGCAAAAGAAACTTTCATTTAGTAGAAAAATGTTACTGTCGTTTGATCTGTCTCTTATTGCTGTGTTGCATTGGCATTGTTTTGTTAATAGCCATGTTTGGATTTTGCATTGTCATTGTTTTGTCATTGTTTTAGTAGCCAGAGTTTTGTTCTTGATGTTTAAGTTTTAAAATGTTAACATTTCTGTAGTTTGGGTTTTGCATTGGCATTGTTTTGTTATTGTTTTAATAGTCAGAGCTTTGTCCTTGATGTTTAAGTTTTACTTGCATTATAGTAGCTTAAAAATAAAAGGGTGAGATGTAGGGAGCGGCTATAGGGTTAAGCCTCAGACTGACCTATTGGCAAAGCCACAAACAAGTCCCAGCTTAGAGGGCACAGCCCTCTTAGCATAATTAAGCTTGACCTTATGACATTCCCTAGATCCTTCCTGGGTAGCTAATGGGCTATGGGAGGTGCAGCAAGTGCTGCCAAAACAAGTGAAACTCACAAGAACATTGTAACTATGGTGACCACTACCTTGCTTACCTCTGACTATAAAATAAAGCATCAGCTTGCTGTCTGGATCTTTTCTCTGTGGCCTCAGCCAGGCACAAGAGATCCACTTAGACACAGCTTATTCTCTTTGTCTGTCTTTTCTTGAATCCTTCGCCGCCCCTCCCTCAGGCTCACCAAACCCTTGGCTGAGCTGGCCCAGCACATTCCACTCTATAACTTTTGGTTCTGTTCCATTTCCAGAATTGTCTGTTTCTGAGCGAGTGAAAAACATGCATGCTTTTAATTACTATGTCTTTTATGGTATGTCAACATGGTGTTCTTATGAATTGTATCTTATTTTCTGTTATCTTTTCTAGTTGTTTATGGTTGACATCGGTGCATTCTATAGGTTATGTTTTTCTTTAAAAAGTTTTTTATTGAAGTATAACACATATATTAGAGTGCACAGATCTTAAATGAAGAGCTAGCTAATTTTTGCATGTGTATATAACTATTGTAAATACTATCCAAGCCAATACATAGAACAGTTCCATCATCCCAGAAGGTACCCATTCTTTCTCCCTACCAGTATCCCCTCCAGGGGTAACTAGTATTCTGACTTCTACAACCATTGGTTAGTTTAGTCTGTTTTTAAATTTAATATAAGTGGAGTCAAACATTAATCAGTCATAATGTATAATGTTTTTATGTGTGACTTCTTTCTTTAACTATTGTCAGGGAGATTCATCCATGTTGTGTGTGAATCAATAGTTTGTCCTTTTTCATTGCAGTGTGGCATGCCAGTGTATGAATTTATCTATTCTATTAATGGATATTTGAGTCATTTCCAGTTTTGACCAATTACAAACAAAATTGCTACAAACATTTCTTGTGCATGTCTTTTGATGGACATAAGCATTAATTTCTTTAGGGTGTATATCCAGGGTCATATGTATGATTAGTTGTAGTTGGCACTGCCAGACATTTTTCCAAAGTGATTGTGCCAAGTTACACTCTATCTGCAATGCATGAGAGATCTACTTGATCTACATCTTAACCAACATTTTTTATTGTCAATTATTTAAATTTTAGACGTCTTTTGGATGATCATGCTACTTATGGTAGTTTTAGTTAGCATTTCTTGATAACAAATGATGTTGAGCACATTTTCATATGTTTATTGTCCATTTTGTTTTTATGTCTGGTGGAGATGTCTATTTAAGTCATTTTTTATATTTTTAAATTGAGTTGTCTGGTTGGTTTTATTTTTGTTTTACTGATTTGTAGGAATTCTTTATGTATTCTGGACATAAATCCTTACATATTTACTTGGATTAATTATCTTAATAGTTTGCCACTTTTTAAAAAAATATTTTTACTGATTTTTTTTTAAGAGGAAGAGAGAGAGGAGGAGAGAAAGGGAGAAAAAAAAATCAATGTGGGAGAGAAACATCTATTGGCTACCTCCTGCATGCCCCCTACCTGGGATTGAGCCCACAACCCAGGCATGAGACCTGACTGGGAATCAAACACCTTTTGATGCACAGGACAAGGCCCAATGAATTGAGAGCTACCAGGCTAGGGCTATTTATTTATTTTTAAACTAGAGGCCCAGTGCACGAATTTGTGCACTGGTGGGGGGCGTGGCCTGCAGGGATCAACAGCTGTGGGAGAATCACTCATCCTGGTCAACGGAGCTGCACTCCCACTGTGGGAGCGCACTGACCACCAGGGGGCAGCTCCTGTATTGAGCGTCTGCCCCTCGGTGGTCAGTGCGTATCATAGCAACTGTTCAACCGGTCGTTCTGGTCATTCTGCCATTCGGTCACTGGGCTTTTATATATATAAATAAACTTTTTTGTTTTAGAATAGCTTTAAATTTCAAATTTATTGCAAAGGTAATGCAGTGTTTCCTTATATCCCAAATCTAGTTGTCCCTATTTAACATCTTACATTAGTATGGTGCATTTGTCATAATTGAACCACTACATTATTATTAACTAAAGTCTACTTTATTCACATGTCCTGTTTTCCCCTAACATCCTTTTTCTCTTCTAGGACCTCACCCAGGATATGACAAGACATTAACATTTATATCTTAGATTCCTCTTGATTACAACATGTATTTTTTAAAAACTTCATTATTATGCAATTATAGATTCACAGGAAGTTGCAAACAGTACAGAGAAGTCATGTGTACTCTTCACTCAGTTTCCTTATTATATCTTATATTAGTACAATGTAAAAATAAAGAAATTGTCATTGGTATAACATGTGTGTATAGTTATATGTCTTATTATCAAATGTGTAGATTTGTGTAACTGCCACTGCATTTAAGATACAGAGCTATTCCATCCCCACATCTCTCTTTTGCTACCCTTTTATAATCACACCACTTCTTTACCCCCTTCTCCACTACCATCTCTAACCCTTGATAACTGCTAATTTGTTCTCCACTAAATAATATTATCATTTTGCCACTGTTGATTTTTTAATTGACTTTATTTTATTTATTTATTTTTATTTATTTATTTATTTATTTAAATATATTTTATTGATTTTTTACAGAGAGGAAGAGAGAGGGATAGAGAGTTAGAAACATCGATGAGAGAGAAACATCGATCAGCTGCCTCTTGCACACCCCCTACTGGGGATGTGCCTGCAACCAAGGTACATGCCCTTGACCGGAATCGAACCTGGGACCCTTGAGTCCGCAGGCCAACGCTCTATCCACTGAGCCAAACCGGTTTCGGCTATTTTATTTTTTTAATCCTCACCTGAGGATATGTTTTTTATTTATTTTTTAGAAAGAGAGGAAGGGGGAGACAGAGAAACATCAATGTGAGAGAGAAACATTAATCAGCTGGTTAGAGCATGGTCCTAATAGGCCAAGGTTGCGGGTTTGATCCCCAGTCAGGGCACAGACAAGAATCAATCAATGAATCCATAAATCCATCTTTATCCATCTTTCTCTCTCTCTGCCTTCCTGTTTCTAAAATCAATCAATCAATCAATAAAAATTTTAAGCTGAGCAGAAAGTATATAGAGTTTCCATATAGCCCTTCCCTCCCCACACAGTTTTCGCTATTATTAACATCTTGCATTAGTGTGGTAAATTTGTTATCATTGATGAGCCAATAATGATATATTATTATTTTTTTGTTAATCCTCACCCAAGAATATTTTTCCATTGATTTTTAGAGAGGGTGGAAGGGAAGGGGGGGGGGGAGAGAGAGAGAGAGAGAGAGAGAGAGAGAGAGAGAGAGAGAGAAACATCAATGTGAGAGAGACAAATTGATTGGTTGCCCCCTGCATGCGCCCCGATCAGGGCTGGGGATTGAGCCTGCAACTGAGGTATGTGCCTTTGACTGGAATTGAACCCAGGACCCTTTAGTTTGCAGGCTGATGCTCTATCACTGAGTCAAACCGGCTAGGTCAATAACGCTATATTATTAACTGAAGTCCATAGTCTACATTACAGATTACTCTTTGTGTTGTACATTATATGGGTTTTGATAAAAGTATAATGACATATAGCCCTTATTACAGTATCCTGTGGAATAGTTTCATGACCTAAAAATTCTGTGTTCCTTTCATAATGGCTTTTTTCACTTAGTAATATGCACTTAAGGTTCCCAGGTTTTTGTGGTTTGATAGCTCATTTCTTTTTTTGTTGTTGTTAATCCTCAATTGAGGATATTTTTCATTGATTTCTAGAGAGAGAGGAAAGGAGAGAGGGGAAGAGAGAGAGTGAGCAAACAAGAGAGAAACATCGATCTGAGAGAGACACATTGCTTGGTTGCCTCCTGCACTTGCTCTGACGGGGGCCAGGAGATCAGGTAAATGCCCTTGACCAGGAATCGAACCTGAGACCTTTCAGTGTGTGGGCTGACACTCTAACCACTTAGCAACACCAGCCAGGGCTCATTTATTTTTATTGCTGAGTAACATTCCATAGTGTGGATGTACCATGGTTTGTTTATACATTTAGCTACTGAAAGCATATTAGTTGCTTCCAAGTTTTGTCAATTATGAATAAAGCTGCAGTAACATCCATGTATAGATTTTAGTATGGACATTAGTTTTTAAATAATTTGGGTAAATAAATACCAAAGAGTGCAATTGCTGGATCATATGGTAAGAATTGTTTAGTTCTGTAAGAAATTGCCAAACTGACTTCCAAAATAGCTGTACCATTTTGCATTGTCACCAGCAGTGAGTGAGAGTTTCTGTTGCTCCACATTTTTGTGAACATTTGGTATCAGTGTTTTGGGTTTTAGCCATTCATAATGGTATCTCATTGATTTGTGTAAATTTGTAATCCCCTAAGGACACATGATGTGGAGCATTTTTTCATATGCTTATTTGCCATCTGTGCATCTTCTTTGGTGAAGTGTCTGTTCAAATGACCATTTATTGAGTTAACTGTACTCTGGGTACTATGTATGCAGGGCTTGCTTGATATATATGATTTTACATAAACTTCATCATAGAATTGCTGTTGTTCCTATTATATAGAAGAGAAAATGGAGGCCCTCAGTCATGTCAAGGCTAGGAAGTTATGGAGTCAAGATTCAGTCCACATCTGTTTGAATTTGAGGCTAATGCTCCTTCTACTAAACCATTATGGTATTGGGGATCTGTGTGTTTCTAAGTCAGCTCTCAATTAGATTGCCTTCCTAGAAAAATGAAGACTACCAAATATCCACAGACCTCCTTCCTGGGAAATGGGGTCATCAGACAGATCTCAGGTTAGAGTTTTGGGGGTATTGTGGCCTAAAGCTACCTCATATATATTCTGACTTTTTATTCCTTTCAGATTCTGTTGCACTGACTCTGCGTATTAAAAAAACTATTAAATATATCTGAAAGATTAAAGGACAAAGTAAGTAGCATATCTCCTCCACATTATGAGTGGGCAGATAAAAGGAAACTTTTCTGTTGTGAGTTAAAATAATAATTCTGATATGTGATTTCTTTTTTGATCCTCATGGCTACCCTGAATACTTTAGTTGATAAAAAGAGTATCCACCTGTGCATAGTACCTAAAAATTTCACAGAGTATCTTTTGCTTCCACCCATGGTAGAGTAACAGTGAACACCCATGTTGTAAACAAGTAGAACTTAATATGTGAAACAACTGTTTTCAGACTTCAAATAAGAAGCAGATTAGAATTGTGGTCCCTGAGAGAAAGAAAACAAGTAAAGTAAGCCAAATAGTTTCCTCAGTTTTGTGTCTGAAGGCACTATCTGGACCATACGGCAAGAAGGGGTTCCCATAAAAAGCTCTGTGGTCTCACTGCGTCAAGGAGACAGAGTTTAGAGAGTTTAGGGAGACCAAAATGGATGGAAATAGCAAAGTAGGGTTCCTGTATTGTCTGACATTTCTCTCTTTTTTAAAAAAAATTCAATGTATTTTATTTTTTATATTATTTTTTATTGATTTCAGGGAGGGAGGGAGAGGGAGAGAGATAGAAACATAAATGAGAGAGAATCATTGATCAGCTGCCTTCTGAACACCCCACACTGGGGATCGAGCCCACAACCTGGGCATGTGCCCTGACCTGGAATCCAACCATCCAACCGTGACCTCCTGGACATGACCTCCTGGTTCATAGGTCGACACTCAATCACTGAGCCACGCAGGCCAGGCCTACATTTATCTGGAGAGGCAGAGTAATTCAATGGAATGAAAACTTTGAAAACAGAAATGTCCTAGTTTTGAAATCCTAGGTGAACCTCTTAATATCTAAGTGAACTTGGGCAAGTTATTTAACCTTTCTGAAACCATTTAACTGTTTTAAAGAAGGTGGGTTTTAATAGGGATTATGCTTTTGTTCTGAATTTAGATGTGATTTATATAACGTTCCTGACAAAATTTGGATGCTCAATAAAAAGCCATAATTTTAGTATTTGGTAATTATAATAAATGTACAATGTGATAAATACCTCTCACACGTAAGGCTCATTTAATTTTTTTGTGTTATTTCTTAGGAAAGTCTCATAAATGGGATTACTTGGGTCAAATATTTTTTTTTAACTTGGGTATAAACATTTTTATGGCATATAGAGACACTGTCTCAAAACGCTTTTGAAAAGGTTTCCTTCAATTACACAGCTACTAACAATGGATTGCATCACTTATTGTATCAGATACATCTTATAGTCACCATAAGTATACCATAATGTGAAATATTTTTAATTGATTGTTTTAAATTTCTTTCTGTGCAGTCTGAACATTTTTCCTTTTTGATTTGTATGAGCGACAGCTCAGGACCACGTGGGTTGCGGACTGCACACGCGGACTACACATCCCAAGGTGCTCCGCGGTCTGCTGACAGGAAATCTCCGGAACATCTCCCGCCTCCACGCCGAGGCGAAGAGGTTCTATCCGGGGCTTTGGCGCTTCTCTTTCCTTTCGCGCCGGTTGCCGCTGCGGAGCGCGGCGGGTCCATGTGCGCAGTGAGCGGTGCTGTTCCTGGCTCAGAAGCACCCGAGCCTTGGGGTTTTAGCAAGTCCGCGCTGCGATGGACCCCAACACCATTATCGAGGCCCTGCGGGGCACCATGGATCCTGCCCTGCGTGAGGCCGCGGAGCGCCAGCTTAATGAAGTAAGGACGCCGGGCTGGCGGCAGCGGGCGGTCGGGCGGACGGTGGCAGGCCGATCCCTCCGGGCCTGGCTAGGGACGCGGACAGCGTCGCTTAGAGGCTCCACTGGGGAGGTGGGGCGGGGACCTGACGGCGAGTGCCACGCCGGGACGCCTCGGGCTGCTGCGGTGGTGGCGGCGGCCCAGACAGCCTTTGCGTCGGGTCCCGAGCTGGGCCTCTGGCTGCGGTCGAGGCACGAGGAACCGGCTGGGGCGAGGCGGGCGTGACGGGCTGGACACATGGCTGGGTCGGGTGGCCGGCCCGTCCTCTGCTCATTCCCCGGTCGTTCCTCACGCCCAGGAGGGGGCGAAACTCACTGGGAGGTTTTTCAGACGTTTCCGGGAGCCGTCTCGCCGGCGCCAGGTTTGGAGGGGCTCCTGGGAACGCAGAACTGTTCCTTTGGGAGCTGCGCCTGTCAACATGTCACTTCACTGGGCTGATCGGTGACCTGCCCAACTTTCTCCCTTAGGTTGACCGGCTACCGAAAGCTTTCCCCCGCCTCTTGAGCCGATTGAGGGTAGTGCGGGCGTCTGATTCACTCTACCTCCGGCGGCAGGGGAGGCAGGGCGATGTAGTGGAAAGTGTCAGGTGAAGTGCACCCTTCTAGGTAGAGCTGCAACACTTAACTTCTTGACTGACCTTGGACAAGGCGCGCCTTTTGATGCAGAGTTTTTTCCATTCATAAAATTAGGCCACAAGTGAGAGTGCTTGAAACTTGCCAAACTCCCTGTCAACTCGCAGCGGATGGTGTTCCTTTCCCCCATACTTTTTGGGGACCACTCCTTGGAAAACAGACTTAGATGGATATTTTATTGTTCTATCTTTAGTTTCATTCTTTGTTTTTAAATTTCATATATTTTATATATGTGTGTGTATGTATGTATATATTTATCCTCACTAGAGGATATATGTTTATTGATTTTAGAGAGGGAGGGAGGGAGAAAGAAACATGAGGGATTGATTGCCTTTCGTACTCACCGAACTAGGGATCAAATCCGTAACCTAGGTATGTGCCCTGATCGGAATGGAACTCTTAAAAAAATATGAACATTGACTTTAATAGAAGCTTCAGGAGTATTTCTAATTGAACATCTTCAGTGTACAATGCTGTTTTAGAGATCCTTGCCCTTAAGGGACTTCTATTTTAAGAAGAGCACCCACAGAGTTAGACAAATTAAGTCTAAAATTGTTTTTTTTTTAATTACATATATTTTTTTAATCCTCACCCGAGGACATGTTTTTTTATTGATTATTAGAAAGTGAAGAAGCGAGGATGCTGCAACCAATTGAGCCACCAGGCGAGGTCAAACTAAAATTATTTTACAAGTGAGACCAGCATTAGATCATACTGAGAGTGATACATACCCTAATTCTTAGGCTTAAAGTAACCTTGAATTACTTAGATTTCTTTTGGGTACAAAATAATGAGCTGAAACAAATTCCCAATTTGGACCACTAGTAAACCAAAGGTGGAGTTATGGATCACTTTATTTTATTAATATATTTTTACTGATTTCAGAGAGGAAGGGAGATGGAGAGAGATAGAAACATCAATGATACAAGTCATTGATTAGCTGCCTCCTGCACACTCCCTACTGGGGATGGAGCCTGCAACCTAGGCATGTGCCCTGACCAGGAATCAAACATGACCTCCTGGTTCATAGGCAACCACTGAGCCATACTGCAGGGGCTGGATCACTTTATTTTGATTTGTTTTGTGATAGGTTAAGATGAACATTTTGTTTATGATAATGTATTTATAAGCCTACACCAGTGATGGGCAACCTTTTGAGCTTGGTGTGTCAAACTTCGCCAAAAAACTGAGCATAATTCGGGTAGTGTGTCACTTTGAGGAAAAAACATTATTTCGCAAATGTTTCATCCTCAGGAGCAGCAAATGTTTCATCCTCGGCATGCGGCCGCTGAGCCGCGTGTCATCAGAAATGGCTATGCGTGTCAGTGCTGACACGCGTGTCACAGGTTCGCCATCACTGGCCTACACACACTAAAAGTTGTCATAGTTATATCTACCATGACCTTGCTCTAATAACATTATCTTAACATACTTGCATGTAATTTTTAATTTAATTTTTCTTTTTTTAAATATATTTTTATTGATTTCAGAGAGGAAGATAGAAACATCAGTGATAAGAGGGAATCATTGATTGGCTGCCTCCTGCATGCCCCCTTCTAGGGACTGAGCCCCCAACCCGGGCATGTGCCCTTGACCGGAATCAAACCCAGGACCCTTGAGTCCGCAGGCCGACACTACACTAAGCCAAACTGGCTAGGGCTAATTATTAATTTTAAAAAGTATTATTTGGAAGAAAAAGTTGGTTCCCTTGTAGAAAATTGGATAAATACTACTTCCTGCAAATTTGAAATTTATTTATACCTCAAACAGGTATTGAATGTCTAGTTCTATGTACTAATATCTTGTAATAGAGACCTGGGTTAAGTATTTTATAGCTAGTTTTTGGAAAATAAATAATCAAAGCTTTTTTTTTTTTTTTTTTTTTTAATTTAACTGCTAAGTTGCTGTTAGGGTTTTGGAATACTGTGGAACAGCCAATTCTGCTTATCTATTCTGTCAAAGAAAATTTGGTATCTGGCCTGCATTTCTGTGATAGTTAGCTATTTGTGTTTTGTACATTTCTTTCAGTTATTACGCCTAGATTTTCTAGAATTTTCCTAAGATAACTTCTCTCAGAATATTTATTCTCCTCTCCAATCTTCATTTTAATGAAGTGATTTCATTTGAATACTTTTTTGATTAATTTTCTGTGGCAGAACTTTGATTTAGGAAATAGATTCCAGATAAATCTTGAAGAAGCTTGACTAGTAAAAATGAGGAAGTCATATTTTATTTCTGGCAGGCTCTTCTTGCTGGGCTAAGATAGGATGAACCAATCATTCCATGATGTCTCAACTAAAGCTATATTTTGGTTCGTTTAGTTAAAAAAAAAAGATCATTGACATTTGAATGAATCTCTTCAGCTAAGTGAAGTAATCACTAACTAAAAATTATAAATGTTATCAAAGTATTATAGTGCAAATAGTTATTTTTAAAAAGTGCTCCTGCCTCAGAAAGATTGCACTTCATGATTCCATCTGCTTGGAGCCCCTATTACTCAGTTATCTCCTAGACTGGTTCTCTCAATTCTCTTTATCACTGTTCAACTGTCTCCATATCACTAAAGAGTTCCCAGACTACCATACTCCCTATCTTCCTTCGCCTGCTTATTTTCTCTATAGCACTGATTTATCATATATCATAAAATTTTTTTAGTTTCATGAGGTCTGAAATTTTTATTTTGTTACTGCAGTTCTTTGTTAATGTTAAGCTTTATTGACTTATTATAATAACAACATAGGCTTTAGTATGTTAACCACCTCTACAGAAAGGATTTTTGAGATATTTATTTATTTATTTTATATTACATATAGATTAAATTAAGAAAGCCATTAGACTGTTAGAGGCCACAGTAAGGATTGTTTGGTAGATATTTTTAAGATATTTAGTATTCCCCACTGACTTACTCTACAGTATGTTATGAAATTTTTTTGAGCTGCTATTATAATTATAACAAACTTGGCCTCAAAGATTGGAGAAAATCATTTGTACAAATAGTATTGTAAATATAATTAAAAACCACCTTATCTTTAAAAATAAAACCTGAAGAATTCTATACTAGTTGGGATTCTGGGAAAGCTATTTAATCTCAAAGTGTCGTTTTCCCAGTTTATGAAATGAAAGAAGTTATAGTATGTATGCCATTGTGTTATGTGAGTTGAGTGAGATGATGGCATGTAAAAAATTGCAGAAAGTGTTTGGCATTTACTAAGTTCTCCAGATTATTTGAACTGCCAGTTGATTAACCAATCCAACATATCATACATTTTATTTCCTATTTAACTCTTAACTAAGTAATACACCTCATTGGAAAATCATCAGCACTAATCTCAAAAGAACACAAGTACATGTTCTTTGGACACTGAGATCACTAAGTAGCTAGCATTACTGTAACATGAAAATTGGCACAATTATAAGCACAGTGTCCTGGCACATACATTATAGTCTCTCAGTAAATATTTCTCTTGCATTCAGCAAATAAGAACTTGAATAATAGTCAGAAATGTTAAGAGCACTCATCTTTGAATCTTTAAAGTAGATTTGTGTTACAGGAACCTGTCACTTCTCACTTAAATTCTATACTTTGAGGGCAACCTGCTTGGGTCCCCTCCCTGTAGGGAGCTTTTCTGTAATAAAATTTTGCTTTCGCTCAAAAAAAACACACAGAAAACCTACACTTTGAGATTAATTGATTTCTATATACCTAGAAGTGCAACATTATAAACTTGTTTTGTTTAGGTAATCTAAAATATGACATTTGATACTCATTCAGCATTGTTTATTATGTTCCAGAGACTATTTGCTCTGGGTGATAGAGAGACTCTTCTTTATGTACATACATACATACATACATACATACAGGCACTGAAAAACTTGGTTCTTCACTTATGAGACAGATGAAACATGTCTGAAGGTTTTTGACAGATTATTTTAATAGATAGCACTCTCTTTGCTCTCTTCCTCCCAGTGTTCTTTAGTGAAAGCCTTTCTAAGCCTTTACTCATGCTGCTCATCCCTCCTGTTAAGTTCTTATCACCCAAAACTGAAGTGTTTCCCATCCATAAGTCTGATGAATCTCATTTTAAATGCCATTTTCCCCCACTCTGATCTTTTGTGCTAGTGTAAACTAGAAATTTGTCTTTGTTTAAACATCTAATCTTATGTATTCTCCCTTATATTTTAATTTTACTTGAACTAATTTAATTTTATTTAAACTAGGCGATGGCTGTCGCTTCTACTATAAAGTTCATTGGTTTTTAAAAATTTATCTCCAGTAGGAATTAAATCTTTAGGTAAAAAAATAATTTTTTTAGACCCTGAAGTATTAGATGATAGTAGACATTCTACAAATAATTATTTCTGTTATTTAAAATATATTTGAGTGCCTGTCATGTGGCAAATACTGTCTTTGGTGTTGGTGATCCAATAATGTACATAAAGTCCTGGTTGTCATGTAGCTCACATTTGAACTGAAGTGTTTGTTTTTTTAAATATATTTTTATTGATTTCAGAGAGGAAGGAAGTGTGAGAGAGAGAAACATCAATGATGAGAGAGAATCATTGATTGGCTGCCTCCTGCATACCTCCCTCACCCCCAGGGATTGAGCCCGCAACCCAGGCATGTGCCCTTGACCGGAATAGGCTGACGCTCTATCCACTGAGCCAAACAGGCTAGGGCTGAACTGAAGTTTTTAAAAAATATATTTTTATTGATTTCAGAGAGGAAGGGAGAGGGAGAGATAGAAACATCAATGATGCTCTAGCTGGTTTGTCTCAGTGGTAGAGAGTCAGCCTGCAGACTGAAAGGTCCCAGGTTTGATTCCAGTCAAGGGCACATGCCCAGGTTTTGGGCTGATCCCCAGTAGGGGGCCTGCAGGAGGCAGCCAATCAGTGATTCTCTCTCATCATTGATGTTTCTATCTCTTTCATTTCCTCTCTGAAATTTTATATATATATATATATATATATATATATATATATATATATATATATATATATATATATATTAAAAAAAGAAAAGAAACATTAATGAGAGAATCATTGATTGGCTACCTCCTGCACACCCAACACTGGGGATCGAGCCCACAACCTGAGCATATTCCTTGACGGAATCAAACTGGACCTCCTGGTTCATAAGGCAACTCTCAATACTGAGCCACACCAGCTGGGCTGAACTGAAGTTTTAAATGTAATGTTAGGAAACAATTTTTTGAAATAATTATTTTGAATGACAATTTCCCGTCTGGTTCATTTAATAGCAATGTCTCTGTACTAAGTAAGCACTGAACTAAGTTGTAGATATAAAGAAATTCATGAGTCCTGCCTTTTTGGAGCTCCATAGTCAACACAGCCCTCATATGTGGTCAGGCTTATAATAGAGCTATGTATAAGTTTTAGATGAGGAAGATATTAAATTTGACTTTGGTTAGGCAGATATGATCTTAGCATCAATATTCTCTCATACTTGCAGCCAAGAAAAATGCCCTAAGTGGAATTAGAAGGCTTACCTAGGAGCCTTTTAAACCCTCTATTTCTAAGCTTAGTGTGCTAAAAAAAATGGTTATGTAGGCAGAAATGCTTCTTTTTTTTTTTCACATTCTTTATGTGAAAAAGTAAGTGGCTTAGCTTTGATTAGTTTCTTGGTATTTTATGTTTATTATTAAATTTATAAACTACCCTGAGTCACTTCTGGGATCTTCACAGATGGTGACTATTATTACTGTAAATTATATATTTTATTTATAAATGCTTAACTTGATTTTATTAAAGAATTTATGCATTGTTTAATGGGAATTTTAGGTCTGAAAAAGTGTATATAATTTTGAAGACAGTATGTAGTCTGAGCAGGTAACATTCTTTAATTAAGAATATTGCTAAGACACTAGCCAGGTGGCTCAGTGAGTTGGAGCATCCTCCTGTACACCAAAAGGTGGCAGGTTTGATTCCTGGTCAGGACACATATCCAGGTTGCGGGGTTTGATCCCTGGTTGGGAAGCAACCAATTGATGTTTCTCTCTCCCCTCCCTCTCTCTCTCTGTCTCTTTCTCTCTCAAAATCAATAAACATATCGTTGGGTGAAGATTTAAACAAGAAGAAGAAGAATGTTGCTAAGTAGATACTGTTTTGAATTTGGGAGAGAAAATGTCCCTGGATACTTTGGCTGTTGGCCTGGAAGTTATTCAATGACACAGCACATTAAAGTTCTAAAAGAAGAAAGCACTATATTAACATTTGTAAGAAAACAATTTTATTTTTCAGATATATTGTTGTATATATAATTTTACTTATTGTTTGTTCCTGTCAGAGGACATTAATGATAAGTTTGATTTAAAGTGGGATTTTCTTTTGGTCACTAAGTAATGTAAAAGTTTTTAAAAACTCTTTAGTTGGAAAGCATTTAAGTATCACTATTTAATGAAAGACAGGAGGACACAATAAAGAGCTTTAGTCTTGATTTACCACTATGATGATTTAACCTCACTGTCACATATTTCATCTAGGCAAGATAAAGTATTTGTCTTTATCAAATTCTTTAGTAAAACAGAAAGGTTAGAAATCCCCGCACTCTTGAAATTATCTGGTTGTATTTATTTTATGTAAATTCTGATGTCACAGTACCCTTAAAGCCCCTCTCTCTTCTACATTAAAGCCGCTCTCTCTCTTATACACGGGTGTTAAAGTATGTATAGTAGCTAATCGAAGGCCTGTTTGATTGCATTCCAATGGAGAGAAATAATTAAAAGTAATCGCTTCAAGAGTAAGCATTAAAAGAGGGACAGTCCTGGCCAGTGTGGCTCAGTCGGTTGGGCATTGTCCCGTGCACAGAGAGGTTGTTCTGCTGCCAGTTGAATTCTGGCCAGGGCACATGCCTGGGTTTTGGGCTCAATCCTCAGTAGGGGGCGTGCAGGAGGCAGCTGATCCATGTTTTAATATCACATTGATGTTTCTCTCCCTTCC
Organism: Cnephaeus nilssonii; assembly: GCF_951640355.1. Taxonomy (NCBI): domain Eukaryota; kingdom Metazoa; phylum Chordata; class Mammalia; order Chiroptera; family Vespertilionidae; genus Cnephaeus; species Cnephaeus nilssonii. The sequence goes on along the minus strand of NC_137084.1, from coordinate 37,171,377 downwards.
TCTCTTTAAAATTCAATTAAAATATTTTTTTAAAAGATAGCGGCATTAGGTGTGCATTGGAAAATGTGGGTCTAGAAGGGAAACTGATATTGGAGAGAACACGATTTAATTTTTAAATCTGGTTTGATGTGCTGGTAATCATCCAGGAGAAAATGTCTGGTAGGTAGTTAGAAATGTGGGATTGAAGTTTAGGCGAGAAAGCATCAGTGGAAAATTAAATTTTTTTCTGCAGGTGAATTGAGAGAAAGGAAGTATGATCCAGAGATGTGGGGTGGACTAAAGGGCTACACTTTGGGCCATGCCCATTTTGGGGACTTTGAGAAACAAGAAAAAGGAGACTGGAGAATTGTGCATAAAAGTAGAAGAAAGCCAAAAAAGGAATTTTAAGTAAGAAGGTTGGTTGTGGGCAATTTAGTTTCCTTTTTCCTTAAATGAATTTCATAATTTTTCTGCCAGTAACCATGAATTACTTTAGTAATAAGTAAAAGGCTATTAGGGGGAGGAAAGGGTTGTTGATATTTCAAACTGAGAGAGGTTAAAGTAAAATGACTTTTGAGGGAGAAAGCTTTTAAAATATTGTAAACTTGGAAAAGCAAGTAACCCTGAATAGAATGCTTGCAAGGGAGTAGGGAAAAGATTGTAGGTTAAAAGGGTTGCAGGGTCAGGGGAGTGATTATGTGGATAGATGTGTTTTTCCATATGTTTTTTTCTTTTGTCAAGTGAGACTTTATTTGGGGAGGGGGAGCAGGAAAAGCTGTCTGGAGTAGTTTTTCAGGCCTATTATGGCCTGTTGTAACAATAGTTTCCTAACTGTAATGTTTTATAGTCACCTGGCCTAGAATTACATCCTTTATTCTGCTTCAAGACCTTCTCTTCCTATGGGCAACGGACCTAAATAGAATCTTTTCGAAAGAAGACAGAAGGAAGGCCAAGAGACACATGAAAACATGCTCAAAGTCACTAATTATCCGAGAGATGCAAATCAAAACGACAAGTGTTGGCGAGGATGTGGAGAAAAAGGAACACTGGTGCACTGCTGGTGGGAATGCAGACTGGTGCAGCCACTGTGGAGAACAGTATGGAGTTTCCTCAAAAAACTGAAAATGGAACTACCATTTAACCCAGTAATCCCACTCCTAGGAATATATCCTAAGAAACTAGAAACACCAATCTGAAAGGATATATGCACCCCTATGTTCATTGCAGCACAATTTACAATAGCTAAGATTTGGAAACAGCCTAGGTGCCCGTCAGCAAATGACTGGATCAGAAAACTATGGTACATCTACACAATGGAATACTATACTGCCATAAAAAAGAAGGAATTCTTACCATTTGCAGCAACCTGGATGTAATTAGAGAGCATTATGCTAAGTGAAAAAGCCAGTCAATGAAAGAAAAATACCACATGATCTCACTCATTTATGGATAATAAAGAACATTATAAACCGATGAACAAAAAGATAGATACAGAGACAGTAAAGCATCAAACAGACTGTCAAATTACAGCGGAAAGGTTAGGGAGAGGTGGGGGAGATAAGAGATCAACTGAAGGACTTGAATGCATGCATATAAGCATAACCAGTGGACGCAAAACGCTGGGGGGTGAGGGCATGTATGGGAGTGGGGGGGGGGGCAATGGTAAGATTGTACACATATAATACCTTAAATGGGAGGTTTAGTAGCTATAGCATGAGGGGAAAAAAAGACCTTCCTATAGCATAGATCTGATCATGTAAAAACTTTGCAAAAAAAGTTCACACTTATTAGATCTTGATGTGGGTATAATTTGCCTATTCATTTTTGCCTTTCACTATTCTCTTTCCTCCTCCTAATAACCTCTTTAACACAACCCATACTTCTTTTCCTTTTAAAAATCCTTCTGCCTGTTTCTGTGGGTTTAAGTCCTTTAGCGTCTAACTCAAAATTTTACCTGGTAGTCCAATTAGAATTTATTTCCCAACCTACCTTATAGTGAACTTTTATCTCTGTGGTGTCTTGCACTTAAGTACTAGTAAATGGAGTGGAGTTAAAAGAGATGGAGTTGGACCTAACTGGTTTGACTCAGTGGATAGAGTGTCGGCCTATGGACTGAAGGGTCCCAGGTTTGATTCCGGTCAAGGGCATGTACCTTGGTTGCGGGCACATCCCCAGGAGGGGGTGTGCAGGAGGCAGCTCATCCATGTTTCTCTCTCAGTTTCTCTCTCATTGATGTTTCTAACTCTCTATCTTTCTCCCTTCCTTTCCTCTGTAAAAAATCAATAAACCATATTAAAAATAAAATACTTAAAAAAAAAAGAGAGAGAGATGGAGTTGGAACCCTTGAAGAATTTTGATTAGATGAATTGAGGGTGAATGTTGAATTATCTGGGCTGATGATAAATAATGACAAGATGAGAAATTGTCTAGAAAGGTTTTTGTGTTATGATTAGTAGCTTTTAAGCTTGAGTATTGGTAGTTTTAGCTCTGTTTAATGATGTTTAATGGCCGATTTGTTTCTATAGTTCTGGGGTCTGTAATTAGTGCCAGCACTCAGAAGTTACATTTATACATTGACACAATATATTTATTGGAGCATTTTCTGAGGACTATATTAAAGTGTGCCAAGCAGTTGAGAATAATACCATAATTATTCAAATTTTAAAGAGTTTTGTGTGTGTGTGTGATATTGATGCAAGTGATATTTTGCTTATTTTTTTTAATTACCATAAAAATATAAAGATCTTTTAATATCCTATCTAATAAAGATGGAATATGCTAATTGACTGTCACTCCGTCACAAAGATGGCTGCACCCACAGCTGAGGCCAAGTTCCCATAAGGAGCCTTAACGAGCAATCAGCAGGGACCTGAGGCTACACCCTTCCCCGCCCCTGTGGGGCTTGACAGGGGACCTCAGGCCACGCCCCTCACCCTGGCGTCAGGCTAGGGGACCTCAGGCTGCACCCCCTACCCCAGTGCCAGGCCAGGGGACCTGAGGCCATGCCCCCACCTGGCGGGGCTTGACGGGGGACCTCAAGGTGTGCTTCCTGTCCTGGTGCTGGGCTAGGGGACCTCAGGCTACTCCCCCCCGCCCCAGCGCCAGGCTGGGGGACCTCAGACCGCACCCCCCGCCCGGCGGGGCTTGACAGGGGACTTCAGGCCGCGCCCCCCCCCCCCCCCCCCCCAACCCCGGCACCAGGCTGAGGGAACTCAGACCGCACCACCCGCCTGATGGGGCTTGACAGGGGACCTCAGGCCGGGCCCCTTACCCAGCGGGGCTTGATAGGGGACCTCAAGGTGCACCCCCAGTGCTGGGTCAGGGGAACTCAGGCCGTGCCCCCTGCCGATGGGGCTTGGTGGGGGACCTGAGGCTGCACACCCCCCCACCCCCCACACACACACACACACCTGGCAGGGCTTGACGGGGGACCTCAAGGCACGCCCCCCGCCCCAGTCTGAACTGGGGACCTCAGGCCACGCCCCCTGTCCAGGGGATCTGAGGCTACACCCCCTGCCCAGCAGGGCTTGACAAGGGTGGGACTGGTCGGGTCTGGATCTAGCCCAATGGTGGGGGGGGGGCGGCTGGGTCTGGGTCTCACGCAATTTTGAGGCGTATGTTGGTGGGCGGGGACTTGACTCTGGGTTCCGTGGTGTGCCCCAGACTCTGACAGGAGGAAGGATTTCATATACATTTTACTAATTTTCTTTCATCTCTGACACTTCTATTATAGAGAAAGGGCAAGTAGCAATATTAAATTATTTCCTCTAATTAATCACCTTTTAATGTGCACGCATTTCGTGCACTGGGCCATTAGTATGATAATAAATATAGTAGTTAATATGTGATAGAAATTCTTTTAAATATGTTATAGTTCGCTATACCCAATAATGCCAGAAAGTTGTTGATCATCCAGTGACTCGAAAAATGATTTTTCTAAATTTGAACATTTAATGTATGACTTATTTGATTTGTGTTTTATAATGGTCTTTTTATTTTTTAAGCTTTATTGAGGTATAATTTACATTCCATAATTTACCTGTTTTAAGTGTTGAAAATCAGTGATTTTAGTAGACTTACAACTATTAACCACAATCAAGTTTTGGAACATTTTCATTACCCCAATAATTACTTCTTCCAGTTTACACTTAATCTCTTATCCCAGCCCCAGTTACTATCTACTTTATGTCTCAATTTTCTTGGAAATCTGGTGTCTGATATTCAGTATTACATTAAGTACATTTGTTATCTTCTTGGGAGAATTACAAGACTTTCCTGCATTAGGGATTTCAACAGCATGGAAATGAGTATGTGACAGGTAAGTAGATGTCCCAGATTGAGTTTGCTAACTTGTGCCATTCTCGCTGACTGAAATAATCCTTTCTTTCTTAACCTTAGTCTATCTAAGCTCAGTTGTCTGAAAGAAATACTTTTTGTCAGTTTCACTTTTAAATTTATCCTGTATTTTGTTGTTGTTGTTGTTTTTAATATATTTTATTGATTTTTTTACAGAGAGGAAGGGAAAGGAATAGAGAGTTAGAAACATCGATGAGAGAGAAACATCGATCAGCTGCCTCCTGCACACCCCCTACTGGGGATGTGCCCGCAACCAAGGTACATGCCCTTGACTGGAATCGAACCTGGGACCCTTCAGTCTGCAGGCTGACGCTCTATTCACTGAGCCAAACCAGCTAGGGCTATTCTGTATTTTGAAGGCAAAGTGACAAAAACAAAATAATTAAATTATTAAATTATTTTCATAGTTTAGTTTTTAAAAAATAATTTTATTGAGTTCAGCCACATAAAATATCCAATTTAGTGGGTTTTAATATATTCAGAGTTATGCAGTCATCACCACAAACTTCAAAACTGTTTCCCCTATACCTCCTGTTTTGGGCTATTTTCTGTCTATATAGATTTGTCTTTTCTATACATTTCATATAAATGAAATCAGATGATATGTCTTGTGACTGGCTTCCTTCATATAGCATAATGGTTTTAAGGTTCATACATGTTGTTTCATGTATCAGTATCTCATTCTTCTTATTGCCAAATGATATTCCATTCTATACAAATGTATGCCATATTTTGCTTAATTATTCATCAGTTGATGAACATGTGGGTTGTTTCCATTTTGGGGCTATTATGAATAATACTGCTGTAAATGTTCAGGCAAAGGCAGTTCTGTTGAATTTTTTTTTTTAATGATGGGTAATTTACATGTAATACAAAGCTCAAAAATATATTCAGCTCTATCAATTTTTAGCTAGATAACCACCATCCAGATCAAGATACACACACACACACACACACACACACACACACACACACACACACACGAGGCCTGGTGCATGAAAATTCATGCACTGGAGGGGGAGTCCCTCAGGGGCAGGAGGCGACCCGGCAATCAGGGGAAGGCAGCACCCCCATCACACCTCTGCTGCTGCCACTGCCAGCAGTGCAAGCCTTGGCTGGCCCTGGGCGGCTAGGGGGCTGAGGGCAGTCCCACCTCACTGTGCACCTGCTGCCCCCCTCCCTGGCTGGTCTGAAAGGACTGGGGGACTCTGGCAGGGCTGAGGGGCCTGGGCACCACCATCTTGTGGCTATGGGCGCTGCCATCTTTGTCATGGCATATTCCCTCTTTATTAGATAGGATACACACACACACACATTCCGATATAATAAAAGGCTAATATGCAAATTGTCTCCTCCACCAGGAGTTTAACAGGGAGTTTGACCCGAAGTTCTACCAGGGGCTGGGGCGGCCCACGGCCCTTCTCCCCAGCTGGCCCCCACCCGTGCACGAATTCGTGCACCAGGCCTCTAGTATTAAAATAAAAAATAAAATGAAAAGAAAGACAAAGATGTGTGTGTGTGTGTGTGTGTGTGAGTGAGTGAGAGAGAGAGAGATATTTCTATTTCCTTTAGACTCTTACCAGTCAATACCTTTCCTCCTTCAGGTTACCATTATTCTGACTTCTGTTAGCTATAGATTAGATTTGTCTGTCACTGAACTTCATGTACATATAAGAGAATCCCATTGTACCCAGGGAGATTGGCTTCATAATATGTTTTTTGTTTTTGTTTTAGAACTGTATTGCTTGATTCTGTAGGTTGATTTTATTTTTTTAAGTTGTATAGTATTTTCTTCTATGGATTGTGCCACAGTTTGTTTATAAATTCACTTGTCAATGGACAGGTATTATTGTGGGCATAAGCACTTATTTCTCTTGGATACATAAAGTTGAAATTGCTTGGTTATAAAGTCCATGCTTGTTAGAAACTGCCAGTTTTGCAGTATGTTTGTACCATTTTATACATCTACCAACACTATGAGTTCCATTTTTTTTTTTACATCCTCATTAGCACTTTGGTGTATTGCATATATTGTTTTCAGGTAGGGCTTTCCTGTCCACTTGTATTAAATCTTTTGTAATTTGCTTGTATATATTTGCTTAATCTTTTTTTCTTTTTGGAGTGATTAACCCTTGCTCTGATGTTCCAGATGTTTTCATTTCCTTTTACATTGTTTACACTTATGGGGGAGGGGCATATGGCTCAGTTGGTGGCATGGTCCCTTACACCAAAGGCTTGTGGGTTCAATCCCTGGTCGGGGCATATATGGGAGGCAATGGATCGATGTTTCTCTCTCTCTCTCTCTCTCTCTCTCTCTCTCTCTCTCTCTCTCTCCCTCTCTCCCTCCCTCCCTCCCTCCCCTCCCCCACCCCGTCCTCTTAAAACAAAGTTTTACTTGATACTAAAACTCTTCTATGGCTTTCAGCTTTCATCATGATTAGGTTTTACCCACTAAGATGATAAAAATAGATACTATGGCCATGGCTGGGTAGCTCAATTGATTAGAGCATCGTCCCAATACACCAAGGTTGTGGGGTTTGATCTCCAGTTAGGGCACATACAAGAAGCAACCAATGAATGCATAAATAAGTAGAACAAGTCGATGTTTCTCTCTCTCTTCCTCTCTATCTAAAATCAATACATTTAAAAAAAGATAGATACCGTGGTTCCCTTTAATTACTCTTGCAGTTTTATTTTTTTATACTTAAACTTGACGTTAGAAATTGGTAGAGGTCCTTTGTTAATGTAGCACTTTGGAGTACCTGTTGTGCTGTAGGAAGATATGGTGAGTGGAATATGCTCACTTATGCGTAGCTATCCACCCAACAAAAACTGGTGGTTGTGGTCGTTTTGTTGTTTTAGCATGACTTCTAAGCATAAACCAATAACTTCATTGGAGGTTCCAATCATTGAAAGCAGTCTTTTTCAACTCAGAAGGAAAAATGCAAAATTGGGACCTCAAGAGAGTGTTGTATATACAAAACCATATATGTATGCTGTATTTTATGGGGATTTAAAGAGCTAAAGATTAATTTGGCAATATTTATGCTTTAGTACATACACTCTGAGAAAGATGAGATTCTACTGTATATGGATATAGAAACCACATTTGTTATGTTTTGATATTTGCTAAATGTTTTCCATATTTAAGACTTATATTTACTAGTCCAGCCGGCATGGTTCAGTGGTTGAGCGTCATCCTATGAACCAGGAGGTCATGGTTCGATTCTGGTCAGGGCACATGCCCAGGTTGCAGGCTTAGCCCCCAGTGGTGGCATGCAGGAGGCAACTGATTAATAATTCTCTCTCACCCTTGTTGTTTCTATCTCTCTCCCCCTCTCCATTCCTCTCTGCAATCAATAAAATATAATTTTTAAAAAATTAAAGAGGACTTAGATTTACTGAATTAACTTGCTCAAGAGTTAAAAATGTAGAAAGTGACATCACCTGTACAGGGTGGGATAAAAGTAGGCTTATAATTGTTTACATGGAAAATAATACAATAATTAATACATAATAATACAGGAATACACTGTTTCAGGTACTCACAAATGTAAATCTACTTTTGCCCCATCCTGTATTTATAGCGAAGACTATCTGATCTCAGCAGTCCATAATTTGATGCAACAGATAAGATATATTCTGTAATATAAGTGGCCTTAAAAGTGCCATAGTCATAATATGGATAGTAGTGTCCTTTGTGGGCTAATTGTCTACCCCTTAAATATAAATACCCTTTTTCACTCTACAATGCCCCTGGATGATCACAACTGCTTCCACGGCATTTTTTGTTTGTTTGTTAATTCATTCAATAATTTTAAAAAATATTTTAAATGCCAACCCTCATGAGGTACTGGGTAAACAAACAGAATAGTCCCTACTGTCACTGAAGCTTAAAGTCTAATTAATAGGAAAAGGGGGTATAAAGCCAGGACAAGGTTGGTGTTGATGGGAATGGAGAAAGTGGATATATTAATTATATAAGCATTTTGGGTATTGGGTTGATAGGGCCTGATGTATTGAAAAGGGAAGTATTAAAGATGACATTCAGGTTTCAGGCATGAATGACTGAGGATAGTGATGAGGTAGTGCAAGGAAAGAGTCACAGCTTTTAGGGGAAAAGATAGTTTGAACATAATAAATGTGAGCAACTTGGGAGAATGAAGATAGGGTATTATTAAATAGATCTGTTAGAATGATTTGGGCTGGATATAACATATTTGACATTTTGTTTAAAGATGGGTTGGATAAATCGCCTGGGAGTGGAAAAGACATCCAATGACTGAGTCCTGGCACCAGGTTCTAGCATTTATATATTAAACTAGAGGCCCGGTGCACGAAATTCGTACATGGGGGTCCCTCAGCCCAACCTGCACCCTCTACAATCCAGGAGCTCTCAGGGGATGTCTTACTGATGGCTTAGGCCCACTCCCCATGGTTCTCTGCTCTCTGCGGGGCCTGGGGGTTTCGCTGCAGCCATGGAGATGAAGCCCCCATGCCCTGCTGTCCGCTCTTTGCCTGCTGCTGCCATGCGCCATGCAAAGGAAGCCCCAATGCCCTGCAGTGTGCTCTGCCAGGCCTGGGGGCTTCGCCGACACAGACACACTAAGGAAGCCTCCATGCCCTGTTGTCCGGGCTCTGTCTGCGGGGCCTCAGGGTGTTACCGCCGCCACCTTGCTAAGGAAGCCCCCAAGCCCTGCTGTCTGGGCTCTGTCTGCCATGTCTGGGGACTTCCCTGCTGCCGCGCTAAGGAAGCTGCCATGCCCTGCTCTCCGGGCTCTGTTTGCTGGTCGGACAGGCCAGACGCTCCAGCAGCGCGGCTGAGGTGACTGGGCGCCGCCATCTTGTGGCTATGGGGCCGCCATTTTGTCGCGGAGTGATGGTTAATTTGCATATTACTCTTATTAGATAGGATAGAATGAGAAACTAGCAAAAGAGTCTGAGAAAGGGCCAGGAAAAGTGGTGTATGAATTGCATAGATTAAGGGTGTTTCAAGAAACTAATAGTCGTTTAACTGTGTTCAGATCTATTTATAGAGCACTGAAAGGGGCAAATACCTCCCCTTCATGCACTTAATTACTCCTGTTCAGATCTTGAATTTAAGCATTACTTCTCTGAATTAGGAGATTCTCCTTTTGATTCTTCCATTATGTCCTCGACTTCTTTATTGCAGTTACCTGTTTACCTTGTTTTTCTTCATTAAAGTCTTAAATTTCCATGAGGTCAGGGAGCCTCATTTGTTCTGTTCAAACCTATATTTACAGCTCCTGGCAATGGTGTCTTGCACCAAGAACACCTACATAAATAAATTTTGGCCCGACCAGCGTGGCTCAGTGGTTGAGTGTCGACCTATAAACCAGAAGGTCATGGTTTGATTCCTGGTCAGAGCACATGCCCAGATTGCCAGCTCAATCCCCAGTGTGGGGCATGCAGGAGGCAGCCAATCAGTGATGCTCTCTCATCATTGATGTTTCTATCTCCCAGTCTCTCTCTCTGAAATCAATAAAAACATGTGTTGTGTTTGTTTTTTTTAAAAAGAATAGCTCCTCTATAATCCCACTATCCCAGAGATAATTAGCATTTTCGATGTATTTTGTTTCTATATATGTTGCAATGCATATGCTTATAAAAGTATTTATTAAATTATTGTCATAGTTTGTATCCTACTTTTATTGAATGTTCAAAATATTGCTTTTTAATTTTTCTATTGAAATATAACATGCATATAGAAAAGTGATCAGTAGGATACAGTTGATTGATTTTTACAAACTGAACACACAACGTTTCTATGGAGAAATTATTACTGAATTGGGGAAATAGGTGTCACAGAATATTGATTTTGTGCTACTGATACCAGTGTAGGTTAAGAATGCTAACTGGGGTAAATGGGAAATGCAGTAGAATGCAGGCAAATGCAAACATCCCAAATGTTTTAGGAGTTAGGATATTAAATTTTTTTGAGTTATTATAGGTGAGTGACAGAAAATAAGGCTGGGACCAATTTACAGAGAGCCTTTTGTGACAGCCAAACCGTGAAATAGAATACTGAGAATATTTGTTTGCTGAAATTTAAAATGTATGTTTTTGTTTATAGGCACACAAGTCTCTGAATTTTGTTTCGACACTGCTTCAGATTACTATGTCAGAACAACTGGATTTACCTGTGAGACAAGCAGGCAAGTTTCCTGAATTATTTTCTTGAGTGTATGTAAATAACTTGTTTAAAAGGTTTACAGTTGAATAACAGAAATATCCTGGATGGCCCTTCAGTGATTTTCTTCCCTGAAAATCATTTTACCCATATGTGTTTACTACAAATGGCAGGTGCCTTGATATTTGGTGACAGAGTTTAATTTAAAGGAATGTAGTATTTCATTGGATTAGAAGAGAAGCGGGAAAGAGAAATTGATGGGGTTTATTAAGACTCTTTGCTGTCCTAGCTGGTTTGGCTCAGTGGGTAGAGCATCAGCCTGTGGACTAAATAAAGGGTTCCGGGTTTGATTCTGGTCAAGGACACCTTGGTTGCAGGCTCCATCCCCAACCAATTGATGTGTCTCTCTTACATTGTTATTTCTCTTTGTCTCTCCCCGTGCGTGCCCCCTCCCCCCGCTTCCAGTCTCTCTAAAAACACCAATGGAGAAAAAATCCTCAGGTGAGGATTAACAACAACACAAAAAGATTCTTTGTTTATGTGATTGTTCCTTATAGTTATTTGCTTTTACTGTTTAGTACAACATTTTAAAAAGTACTATTTCTTAGTTCAGATTTTAACGAGATATTGAGCAATTACTTCAGTATCAAAGTCTGAAAATGTGGCACACTACTTCTAATATCTGTTAGTCTGCAAAATAATGGACTTCATATGTTCATGTTTTATTTTTATTTACTTGAAGATATGTAAATTTCATAGGAAATATAAAATACTAATAATTTCATCATTCTAGAAAAACAATTTATAATTTATATTCTGGTGTTATTTTTTACCGTTACACCAATTTTGTTCTTTAAAAAAAACAAGGGTGCTCTTTTTCTTTCTTTAGTGCAGGGGTGGGAAACCTTTTTTCTGCCAAGGGCCATTTGGATATTTATAACATCATTCACACAGGCTATACAGAATTACCAACTTAAAAATTAGCCTGCTATATTTGGTCAAACATTTAATTAACTCACCGCAGGACCAGACCAAATGATTTCTCGGGCCTTATATGGCTCGATGGCCAGACATCCCACACCCCTGCTTAAGTGTATATTAAGCATTTGCCTTTTCTTTACATAATGTTAGTCTTTGCCCAGCCGGGCATGGCTCAGGGATTGAGCATCAACCTATGAACCAGGAGGTCACGGTTCGATTCCTGGTCAGGGCACATGCCCGGGTTGAGGGCTCGATCCCCAGTGTGGGGGTGTGGGAGGCAGCTGATCCATGATTCTCTCTCATCATGGATGTTTCCATATCTCTCTCTCCCTCTCCCTTCCTCTCTGAAATCATTAAAAATATAATTAAAAAATAAAAGTTATATTCACCATAAAGTGCCATATGCGGTAAACTATTTCTCAGTTGTTAGGATTTAATCTCAGGTCTGAACATTAACAGTATTTCCAGTGCCTAAAATATTGCCTGACACATTGAGGATACTCAGGAAATAAATGACTGAATATAATGTAATTGCTTTATGCTTTATGGTTTTTTAAAAAATAAATTGGTATATAAGTTACACAATAATGGAACCTTTTTAAAAATATATATATTTGTATTGATTTCAAAGAGGAAGGGGGAGAGAGAGAGAGAGAGAAACATCAATGATGAGAGATAATCATTGCTTGGCTGCCTCCTGCGTGCCCCCTACGGGAGATTGAGCCTGCAACCCAGGTATGTGCCCTTGACTAGAATCAAACCTGGGACCCTTCAGTCTGCAGGCCGACGCTCTAGCCACTGAGCCAAACCAGCTAGGGCAATGGAACCTTTTTTGTGCCTAGAAAATGTAGTAATTAACTGGGTCCTGATCAGCAGTGAATCTTTATTTTTTTTTTTAATGTTTTTTATTGATTTCAGAGAGGAAGAGAGTAATATAAATATCAATGATGACAGAGAATTATTGATTGGCTGCCTCCTGCACACCCCTCCACTGGGGATCCAACCTGCAACCTGGGCATGTGTCCTGATCAGGAATCAAACCAGAGACCTCCTGGTTCATAGGTCGATGCTCAACCATTGAGCCACACCAGCTGGGCCAGTGAATCTTTTTATAAATTTCTAATTAAATAGAAAAATGTTGCTTTGATTATTTTAACTGTCATTTCTTTGTTTTACTAACGAAGTTGACATTTTCCCATTTGGTTATTTTTTTATATAAAAATCTTTGCCTTCAAATCTCAGTTTTTACTAATATGTTGGAAGTGTTTGGCATTTAGAGGGACCTTAACACATTTTAGAGACTTCATTATGTTAGTGTGTGTTATGTGGCTCTGATTCCTGGTTACCCTATGAACAAGGGAGGTACACAATATTCCATCCTCAACAGCCCTTGCACAGTTCATATAGAATTGTGCCTATGTCTTCTTTAATGGAGTAAATCCATTTCATATTTATTCTTCCTGTTTTCTTGGTGCCTCATATTTTCCCCAGTATTATTGTCTTTTCCAAAGAACCATGCCTTCTTATGATGTGCCAAAAGTAGAACAGCTTCAGTTTTGTCATTTTTGTCTCCAGTGATGTTTCAGGCTTAATTTGCTCTAGGATTCACTTGTTCGTCTTTCTGGTAGTCCAGGGTATCCGTAGAATAAAATTAAATGTTACTAGGAAGGTTTTTGTTTAGTATTACAAAAAAACAGAAGCAACCAAACTATGGAATTGGTAAAATACTTTAAAAAATCATTCTTTTTTGTTTACAGTATTACATATGTCTCCTTTTCCCCATTGATACCCCCCAGCCACTCCCACCCATGAGGGCAAGCCCCTACTGCTCCAGTGTCTGTGTCCATTGGTTATGCTAATATGCATGCATACAAGTCCTTTGGTTGATCTCTAAACGGCCCCTTCCCCTGCCCCTTGTCTCTGGATCTATTTTTGTTCATCAGTTTATATTGTTCATTATATCTCACATATGAGTGAGATCACGTGATATTTATCTCTCTCCGACTGGCTTATTTCACTTAGCATAATGCTCTCCAGTTCCATCTATGCTGTCGCAGATGGTAAAAGTTCCTTCTTTTTTATAGCAGCGTAGTATTCCATTGTGGCGATGTACCACAGTTTTTTAATCCATTCATCTGCTGATGGGCACTTAGGCTGTTTCCAAATCTTAGCTATTGTAAATTGTGCTGCTATGAACATAGTGGTGCAAATATCTTTTCTGATTGGTGTTTCTGGTTTCTTGGGATGTAGTCCTAAAGTGGGATTACTGGGTCAAATGGGAGTTCCAGTAATCCCACTTTTTGAGGAAACGCCATACTGTTTTCCACAGTGGCTGCACCAGTCTGCATTCCCACCAGCAGTGCACGAGGGTTCCTTTTTTCTACATCCTGGCCAGCACTTGTCGTTTGTTGATCTGTTGATGATAGCCATTCTGACAGGTGTGAGATGGTACCTCATTGTTGTTTTGATTAGCATCTCTCGGATGATTAGTGACTTTGAGCATGTTTTCATATGTCTCGGCCTTCTGTATGTCCTCTTTCAAAAAGTGTCTATTTGAGTCCTTTGCCCATTTTTTTATTGGATTGTTCATAATCATTCTTTTAAAAGTTACATCCTTGTAATAATTGAATGATACTCTGTAGTGTGTGGTGCTCTGTAGTTTCATCTACTAGACTTTGAAAGATTCTGTCTTTATAGTTGTAGTGGAATTCCTACATTCTGGATGGAGTAGACTGAATCATGAGATTTCTTGCAGTGCAGTTCTCACTTGTTGGACCAGTCAACTTTTAAAATACCAAATCAACGTTTTACAAATAAGTATCTATACCCCATTTCTTTGTGCATAACAGTAGAAGGAAATATTGTATCAAGTCTTATTTTGGTTTATGTTCTGTTTTGGAGCTAAAGAATCAAAATTCTAGTAGTTTTAATCTGAAATATATCAGTCCCAAATACTGACTGAGTCAGTGTTTACTGTAGATGTATTTTACCTTAAAACTTTAGTTGAAGGGTATTTTAATATGTAGTCTTAATCTTTTTTTTTTTTTTTGAGATGTGGTAAAAGGCTTTATTTGCATGGAGTTACATTCCTCCGGTTGTAAAGTCCCATGCCCCTTAACCCAGTCCTGAAAGAAGGGCCACAGGGATCCAGCAGAGCCAAAAGGAGGGCCAGTGTCCAGAGCTTCTGTTCTATGTTGAAGCCAGATCTAGTTCAGCATCAGTTACAGGTCCATTAGTACATTGTGTGGAGCCCAAATGGCTGTGAGTTGCGTGGGTGTAGGGGAGTGTGTCCCCTGCAACAGGAGTCCTAAGAAAAACAATGGGCCAGAAATGGGTACATTCTATTAAACAAAATATCTGTAGGGCCAAAGGCTAAGAGAGTGTGCTCCTTTGTCCGGGATTTTAAATATTCGGGTTTTAAGCTCTTGCAGTGGCCACCCTATTCTTGCCCTGACTCGCTCCCAGGTGTGACTGAAAAACAGGTAGGCACTTTCCACATCATTCAGACCTTACTGGGCATGTGTCCAAACTGCTTTTTTTTTCCCCCCATAGTCTTAATCTTTTTTGAAATATTATAAGGTGGGGTATTTTAATTTAACTTCCTTTTCCTATACATTTGTGATTGAGGGTTCCCTCTCCCTGTTCATCCCACTCTACCCCCTTCATTTGGGGGGAGAGTGCTGGATAAAAAGCATTGTTAGTGATCTAGTTTAATTCAAGTTAATTAGCAGTGAACATTATACCAGTTTGCTAGCTGACAGAAAATAATATGTAATTTTGAACACAGCAAATTCTCCCATAAAAATAACATGAATTTGAAGCAGTGTAATTGTGGTGTATGATTGAAGTGCTTAGATTTGTAGACTAAGATTCTTTACATGCTATAATTTTTCTATGATAAAAATAACCTTTGTGTGTGTCTTAGTTGGGCTGCTGTAACAGAATACCATACACAGGGTGGCTTATAAACAATTTCTTTATCACATTTCTGCAGGCTGAGAAGTCCAAGATCAAGGCACTGGCAGATTTGGTATCTGCTGAGGATCCACTTTCTGGTTCATAGAACCTCAGATAGTAGGAGCAGTGAGCAAGTTCTCTAAGGTCTCTATTATTAAGAGCATTAATCTCATTCATGAGGACAGAGTGCCCAGTCACGTACCAAAGGCCTTAATGGCATCACATTGGGGATTTAGGATTTCAATCTGAATTTTGGGGACCACAAACATTAACTCTGTAGCAGTGATACTAGTTGTAGAAGTGCTATTGGTGTGTGTAGGTGGTTTTGTCTTTAGAGGCTTCATTTAGAAAACTAATTTGTTTAAATTAATCTTTAAATAGCTTTCCTACAGAAAATAGGATAAAAATTGTTATGAATAAATGTGATATAAAAGGTCTTAACAGTTTAATTTATAGTGTGTTTACTTGCAGTTATCTTAGTCTCTGTTTAATAAAAACGTTTTAGATGACTACTGTAGCTAATTATTAAATTTGTGTTTGATTATCAACTTTTAAAATAAATGTGTTTTATTTTAAAAAGGATAGTGTTACAACAATGGTTGGTCTGAAAGAAAGAAATATAAGTGTGGACATTTATAAGGGGTATTCTCACTGCTTTCATAGTAAATACTCCTTTGTCAAATTAATCTCTACCCATGGCTAGATAACTCGGTTGATTAGAGCATTGTCCTGATACACCAAGATTGTGGGTTCAGTCTCTGGCCAGGGAACATACAAGAATTAACCAATTAATGCACAGATAAGTGGGACAAGAAATCAATGTTTTTCTCTCTCTTCCTCTCTCTCACAAATCATTTTTATTATTTTTGTTGTTGTTAATCCTCACCTAAGGATTTCTATTGAATTTTTAGAGAGTGGAACAGAGAGGGAAAGACAGAGAGAAACATCAGTTTGAGAGAAATACATTGATTAGTTGCCTCCTGCACACACCCTGACCAGGTCCCGGGCCAGGGAGGAGCCTGCAACCTAGGTACATGCCCTTGACCGGAATCGAACCCGGGCTCCTTTGGTCTGCAGCGCTCTATCCACTGAGCCAAACCGGCTAGGACTCAAATCATTTTTAAAAATTAATCTATAGCCGAAACCGGTTTGGCTCAGTGGATAGAGCGTCGGCCTGCGGACTCAAGGGTCCCAGGTTCGATTCCGGTCAAGGGCATGTACCTTGGTTGCGGGCACATCCCCAGTAGGGGGTGTGCAAGAGGTAGCTGATCGATGTTTCTAACTCTCTATCCCTCTCTCTTCCTTTCTGTAAAAAATCAATAAAATATATTTTAAAAAAATAAAAATAAATTAATCTATATTTTAGGTGTTATCTATTTGAAGAATATGATAACGCAGTATTGGCCAGATCGCGAGACAGCACCACGGGATATATCCCCTTATACTATTCCAGAAGAAGATCGACATTGTATTCGAGAAAATATTGTAGAGGCCATTATCCACTCTCCTGAGCTCATCAGGTATATATATATACACATACATACATATGTATTTTTTAAGCTTATCCATTTTTGCAGGTATATAATTTGTGGGTGTTTTGGGAGGGGGAATAAGGTAGGGGAGTCATTTCAGAAAACTTAACAAATGCTATTACAGGAGAATTTGTTTTATTTTCGTACTGCAATTAAATTTTACATTTATAAAACCAATAGCTTAAACTTCATGTAAAACTTGTGAAACACACTGTGATCAGATGAAAGGAGGTAAAGAAAACTAGAATGTTGTCATGTAATTTATATCGTAGTCTTTTGATCTTTGAAATAGTAGGAACTGGTAAGTTTTTGCTCAGTAACTAATTTTTGTCTAAACAGACATTAAGAAAAATATTTTTTTTAGTTAATAAAATTTTTTCTAGGTAGCATTTCTTCCTTCTTATTGTTTATTTTTTTTACTTTCAGGGTACAGCTTACTACATGCATTCATCATATCATCAAACATGATTACCCAAGCCGCTGGACTGCCATTGTGGACAAAATTGGCTTTTATCTTCAGTCTGATAACAGTGCTTGTTGGCTAGGAATTCTTCTTTGCCTTTATCAGCTTGTGAAAAATTATGAGTAAGTGTCTCTTTCAGTTCCTATACAGTTTTGAGAAGTAGGAAAGTTTGGAAATCTTATACATTAAAATTAGTGAATTATGTTATTTGAATTCAGTGTTTTCTTTCTGAAATAGTATTCTTATTTTACTTCTGTAGTGTCCTCTGTTCATTCAACTAATAAACTACTTGTGCCCTTTTTTCTTAATCATATGTTTCCCTATTCATTTTAAGGGAGAGGGAGAGAGAGAAATATCAATGATGAGAGAGAATCATTGATCGGCTGCCTCCTGCATGCCCCCTAGTGGGGATCGAGCCTGCAACCTGGGCATGTGCCCTGGCTGGGAATTGAACTGGGATGGGACCACCTGGCTCATAGGTTGATGCTCAACCACTGAGCGAAGCCGGGCAGGCTTGTTTCCCTATTCAAAAACTGAGTTATCTCTAACTCTTCAATATGGGCTAATAAAGGCTTTTTTTTTAAAAAAATGTGAAGGGAATCAGAATATATTGAGCATTAGAGCTCTGTTCTGGCTTTCTGTGAATCTTTATCTTAATTTGGGATCTTGATAACATATAAGAACCTACTTCTAATTCTTTAAGAAGAATATGTTGGAATTTCATATGACTAGTTTTAATTATTGTTTTTTGAGGGAATCACAATCACCTATTTCAGTGTTTGCATATTTGAGCAAATTAGAGTTCATATCAGTATCAGTAAGACATTGTTTTAGACCAAGGAATCATCTTAGATCTGGATTTAGGGATCAGGGAAAAAAAGTCTAACCTTGGAAGTTGAGGTATATAGCACTAAAAGTAGTAAGTCAAATGTAAAAGGGGTTTTCTCTAGTGGTGTGGTGAAAATAATGAAATTGATAGGCACATTAAAGTTTCGACATTAGAAAATTATGAGGAAGGATTGAGGAATGCTTACACCATGACGGTGACTTTATTTCCAGTCCTAATAGCTACACAGATGCCATTGTGAGCCCTCTAATCTGGGGCTTGTAGTTAGACTACGATACCCTTTTGGGTCCCAATTCAAAGTAGCTCATGAACTGCTGCTTTTGTTCTGAGCAGGAGAGAAATATACCATTTACAGCATTGGTACTGGTGTTTTCTTGTGTTTCCACCAGCTACCCATCTTTCTGCTAAGGAATGTTCCAGCTGTTGCTCCAACCTCTGTCAGAGTGCCAGTTGTAGTTCTGGTAAGTGAGTGACTAAAATGAGAGAGAATAACAATAATAAGCTGTCGTTGTCTGAGGAAGTTCAAGTCTCTCCTATCCTATAATCTTAGCAGGAGAGAATTTGACAGGGATTTTTTTAAAATGGGAGACAGGAGGCTGCTACCATATTGGATTTCCAGTTCATTTTCAGCCAGTGTTTGATTGTGGAGCACAAGGTGTTCACAAGGGATCTGTGTGGACTGAAGCAGTTCTAAGAAAATTCATGGAGAAATTGGAAGTTGTGGTGGCCTTCAGGAGCATAGATCCTCAGGAAATACTTGTCAGTTGAAGGAGCACAGAAGGAGCATTTGAAGAGGAAGGCATGTCACACTATATGGAATAGTGTGAACAAAAAGAAAGGTACAGAGGTGGAAATGAGATACTGTCTTTAGTGGGTAGTTAGGAGACTACTGTGGTATGGATACTTTCTGTTGAGAATTTGGGGGTAGTTTTGGAACTGTGTTAAAGAGGGTTTTTAATGTCATGATGGGAAATTTATATGTGATATTTTAGATACTGATGAACCATTGAAGGTTTTTGTGTTGTTGTTGTAGTTGTTTTTTGTTTTTGTTTTTTTTTAAACACAAGTTATGGGCTAGTATTTAAGGATTTTTCTATCAACATGGCTCACCAGATGGACACACCATAACCTTGTAGTCAGCTTTAATTGGTGTCACATTTTCACAGGAACTTTTAGGTCTTATGGGGAGTGCAAATGGCTTCCTTTTATGTAAATTGTTATATTGACTCAGAAATGGAGGGATAACCTTTTCAATTGTGTTCTCAGCAGATAATTGGTCAGTTTTATTGTTTAACAGTCTCAGGCATTATTTGTGTGAACATTTCTTTTGGTATTTTTTATTCTTGGCAATTGACCTCAGTTCTCATTTTCCCCAATAGCTAAAAAGAATCTAGCCTTTTAAGAGTGTCTACCTTTACCTTTTAAAAAGGTGCTCAACATATGCAATTCTTAAATACATTTCCCCTCTTCAGAAAGTCTACCTGTAGATAAAACTGGATTCTGGTAAAAGAAAGCCAATTTAAATCCTTTTAAACAACCTAATTTAAAAATTTGAAGTTTAAAGTTTCTTTTTTGAAATAAGGCATCAAACTTTTTAACAATACAGTTAAAATGCTAAAGAATCTGAATGTGAAAATATCTTAGGTCAGCAATGCTTTATACATAATCTTGGAGCAAAATGTGATTCAGAATTCAGGATATTTTTTTATTTTAGAAAGATTCACATAATAAATGTTATGTAATGTTCCTATTGAAATCTGTATCAGCACTCAATAGTATTATTATTGTATTGGCTATAAAGTATGTGAATATTCTCTCCAAATGGAATAAATGAAATCATAAATAGCCTGTTGAGGTCAGTTTTTGTTGCCAGATGAGTTATTTAAAAAAACTTTTGGTTTATGATGCTTTTAGAGTATTTTTGTTTTATAGATGCCACTCTGTTAATTAATACTCTTGGTATATAAATTACTTAAGGATGATAAAAATATAATTGCTTTTATATCCATCAGCTGCTAAGTTTAAAAGCCAAACCATTGTACCTCCTGTTATACAGTATTCAGAATTAGAAATAGCATAGTGAAGTGGTTAACAGTACAGACCCTGGTTCTTGACTGTTAAGATTCATACCTACATGTGTATACTGGGAAAGATATCTAACTTGTCTATGCCTCAGTTTCCTCAGCTATAGAAAAGAGGATACTAACGGGACCTTGAAGGTTAGACCTCATGATAATGTTGAGTAAATTTTAGATATCCTATTATTATTTGAGGTTTTTCTAAAGTTGCTTTTGGTTGCATAGAAGGCTTTTCTTCTATTTTCTTATATTTGTGTGAACAAACAAGTAGTTTAAATTGATATGTTATCTATAAATAAAATTGTAAAATAAATTCTTACAGAAATAGTTTGTATTCTTACCTAAAGGTACAAGAAACCAGAGGAACGGACTCCCTTGGTAGCAGCAATGCAGCATTTCCTGCCAGTGCTAAAGGACCGTTTTATTCAGCTTCTTTCTGATCAGTCTGATCAGTCTGTTCTCATTCAGAAACAAATTTTCAAGATCTTCTATGCTCTTGTTCAGGTAATCTTTATAAAGCAGTTTTTAAGTATAAAAAATCAGTGTATCTAGATTAAGGGAATGATTTGCTAGTCAAATATAAGTTGCCAAAATTATAAATATGTTAAAAGTCTAACCAAGCATTCTTACCCAAATATACAAACAAAGCTAATAAATCTTAAATTATAAGTGATCACTCTTAAGTTCTCTTAAACCATCAACACTATTTACAAAATTAGTAAATTTTTCTTGTACCTTTTACAAGTCTGAAAATCAGTTACTTGATTATAGTTTATATCTAAGAAGTACTCTGATATGCCAAATATACATAGATTGTCCCAATAACTACAAAACCTATTCCTAAACTTAGGTTACACAAAAATACTAATACTGTGGGTTTGACTGGCACATAATGAGCCTCATTATTTTTGTATTTTGTCCTAATAAATCATTTTGGGACAAATGTTATAGGCTAAGGAAATGGTTGTGTCTGTATTCTCAGTGGCATGTATTTAGTTAAAAAGAATTTTTTATCAGGATTAAAACATAAAAGGATTCATTTCATCTACCAGGACTTTTGGTTCAATTCATGCCTTTCTTTTTAAATTGCATTTAAATATACCTTCACTGAAACTGTAACTGACTCATTCTATTGTTTGGTTGGATTTTGCATGTCTTTGCTAGATCTTTAAAGACAATCTCCAAGTCTTAACCTAAGGGCACTTTACTTTAATACCACCATTCCATTTGGCTCCTTATGCAATTTTTTAAAAGTGATTTCAATAGGCAATGTTAGTACTGCTTCTATTCTCTCCCCCCCCCCCCCCCCCCCCGCCCTTACTGGTAGTAACCCCATCTTTTAGATTAAAAATAAGGTTTTTTTGTTAATTATTTTAGGGTATAGGACAAAATGTTTATCATTGCAATGAATTTTTTTGAGATTAGCATACCCTGATATAAAAGTTTGGCCTCTTGTTAAAATGTCATAAAATCCTAAATAGGATATTGATTTTATAAGCCTATTAAGAGATAGGATTTATTGCAGGAGTTGAAGAATGGATCAACAGTAAGAAATCAGTTTTGTGGTTAAAATTCTTATATGGAAAGAGGATGTCATTCCTGGTTTAAGTAAAATTCTAAGAATCCTGGAATCGAAATTTCCTTAACATGATAAAAAAAAAATGTTCACTAGAAATCCACAATAAATATCATACCTTATGGTGAAAATGGAATATATTCCCAGTAATTTGGCAATAAGACAAGGATTCCACTGTCATTGCCACAATTCCCCAGTGAAGGTAACTAATCAAATTTGCCTATGTACGAAAAACAAGAAATATATATTGAAGGAAATACTTTTTGTAGGTTTTGTGAATAATAAAAAGGAAGTGGAATTCTCTTTTGTAAGGATTTTTAATATAATTAATTCTGATTTTAATTTAGTATACACTACCACTGGAGCTGATAAACCAACAGAACCTGACAGAATGGATAGAAATTTTAAAGACTGTTGTGAACAGAGATGTACCTAACGTAAGTCTCTTTATGTTCTCTTATATTACTAAACATAAATATTTAGTTATCTTTTGAGAATTTTAACTGCCATTTCCTGTAACATTCTTTATAAACTTACATAATTGACTATGCAAATTTTTCGAGATAGACAAAATTCAGTTGTTTACATATGTGCATATACAAAGTATGTAAAGGGTTATTTTATATATTGTTTAAATGCTTATATGTCTGTTAATTTTATCCTAATTCTTCTGTTTCTTCTCAGTTTTTAATTAAGAGCTTATAACATGTATCACCACACAGAGTTATACATTTTTTTCTTATGTGAATTTTTAAGATCTCCTCTCTTAGCAACCTTCACATATATAATACAACATTGTTAACTACAATCATCATGCTATACGTTACATTTCCAGAACTTATAACTAACTGGAAATTTGTGCCTTTTGACCACCTTTCTAATGATTACTGTGGTGCTCGTTTCACAATATGTACATACAGGGTATCCCCCCAAAAATGTATGTACACTGAATGATTATAAAATCAGTGTTTATTAACATACAGTTCATTTTCAAATTTTAAAAGAATCTACAGAAATGGATAATTTTTTTGGTTCATACCTCTTTTCAAACTGATGACCATTCATTGGTCCAGGCACTGGTAATACTGTGAAGCAGTGGAATCTCAGACTTTAAGAAACCTTTAGTTCGGCATTTGTGCACCCTTAATTTTTTAATTATTGCCAGTTTTGTACCATAAACTTTACCTTTTATGTATCCCCTTAAAAGTCTAGTGGGCTTGAGGATAAAATTTCTTTGTTCAAAGCTTAGTCTGGCTTCACCCATTATTTCAAATCAGTTAAACCTGAGAAGGAATGAAAATTGAGTTATCAGCTGTTATAGGGTGTATATATATTTTTTGGAACAAACTATATATATCAAATCATTATGTTGTATACCTTAAACTAATACAATGTTACATATAAATTATGTATTTTTTAAAAGTCCATAGCTAAATTTTTAGCCTAATAATTTGCAGACATCTGTGAACGGGGAAGAACTTATAAGCTGAAAGTAATTGTTTTATATGTACCTTTTTTGGCTTAATTTATTTATCAGATGTGTTATGTTGTGTTGTGGTAATTTGTTCCTTTTTATTGCCAAGTAGTATTCCATTATATGGATGTACTACCATTTATATGCAAATTGGATATACTAGTTGATGGACATCTTAGTGGTTTCCGAATTTTAGTATTAGTTAAAGCTGCTATGAATGTTCTTACACAAGTCTTTGCAATCGTATATATTTGTGTATTTATACTAATATTTCTGAAACTAGAGGTCTGAAATGGATTTTCTCGTGCCTTTTGATTTGAACTTTGCAGGTTTTGATTAAGCTACTTGGCATGACCTTGACTTTAATTTGGGTCTTGACTAAAATGGGTTTAAGCTTTAAAAAAAGTTTTTGCCCCCCCAATTTATGAGAGAAAGTTATGGAGGTAGTAGAAGTGAGCCATCTGGGCTGGGTAGGCTCAGAAAACAAGTTACAGAAACAGAAGAAGGTCTCTTGGAGCTTAAGAGAGGGAAAGGCAAAGGTGATGCCTCGGTGGGAAGGGTGGGGGCGAGAGGTGGAGAAAGAGGTGGGCATGATCTCAAGAGGCAGGGCACCTAACAAGAATTTTAAAAAGCATATCCTTCATAAATAGGTAGTTGAAGCACTGGAAGTGCCTCTTATATTTAAATAAGGGTTAGTACTTTTTCAAATCTACCTTTTTAATATGAAAGGCCAACATTAGAGGAGCATTCATGTTTTTGAGAATCTGTTTTCACCTCTTATTCTCTTAAATTCGATCATCTCTTACTATATCTATCATTAAATAAATGTCTCTTTAAATAAGGAAACACTTCAAGTTGAAGAAGATGATAGACCTGAGTTACCATGGTGGAAATGTAAGAAATGGGCTTTACATATTTTAGCAAGGCTTTTTGAAAGGTAAGCTCCCAGATACATGATGATTTATTTTTTCAGTCTTTTGGTTTTATAAGTGTTGACATAAAGCATTATAAAGAAACAATCAACATTTTAATGTTCTTTTAGATATGGAAGCCCTGGCAATGTTTCCAAGGAGTATAATGAATTTGCTGAAGTATTTCTGAAAGCTTTTGCTGTTGGTGTCCAGCAAGTAAGTCTAAGATAACTTTTCTAAGTAGAAACATGTCATTATTAGATTAATTTCAGTCATGCTTATTTTATTAGAAAATAAAATAAAATTATAAAGCCCTGGCCAATGTGGCTCAGTTGATTGGAGCATTGTCCCTTGCACCGAAGGGTTGAAGGTTCAGTTCTGGTCAGGGCATGTATGGGAGGGAACCGATCAGTGTCTCACATTGATGTTTCTCTCTCCCCCTCTCCCTTCCTATCTAAAATCAATTAAAAAACAAAAACAAAAAACATGTCCTCGGGTAAGGCTTTAAAAAAGAGTAAAAAAGTTCTAGCTGGTTTGGCTCAGTGGATAGAGCGTCAGCATGCAGACTGAAGGGTCCTGGGTTTGATTCCGGTCAAGAGCACATGCCCAGGTTGCAGCTCGATCCCCAATGTGGGGCGTGCAGGAGGCAGCCGATCAGTGATTCTCAACATTGATATTTCTATCTCTCTCTCCCTCTCCCTTCCTCTCTGAAATCAATGAAAAAATATTTTTTAAAGAGTAAAAATAATAATAAAATAATAAACCTATTACTTTTTTTGTTGTTTTGTTAATCCTCACCCAATGATATTTTTCCCATTGATTTTTAGAGAGAGTGGAAAGGAAGGAGGGAAAGAGAGAAAAAAAACATTGATGTGAGAGAGACCCATTGATTGGTTGCCTTGCATGAGTCCCAACCAGAGCTAGGGATCAAAACTGCAAACGAGGTACATGTCCTGGACCGGAATTGAACCTGTGACCCTTTAGTTGCGGGCCAGTGCTCTCTCCACTGAGCCAAACTGGCTAGGACCCAAAGGTGTAGTTTCTTTTTTTCTATATTTTTATTGATTTGAGAGAGAGAGAGAGAGAGAAACATGAATGATAAAAGAGAAACATTGATAAGCTGCCTCCTACATCCCCCATACTGGGGATCGAGCCTGCAACCCAGGCATATGCCCTGACCAGGAATTGAACCGTGACCTCCTGGTTCATAGGTCAATGCTCAGCCACTGAGCCATGGTGGCTGGACTGTTTTGTTCTTTTTTTTTGAGAAAAAAAGAATGCCATACACTCAGGTCTAAATAACCATATTTGGTTTATTAGTTTTCTTTCAAGTATATGATAGTATTTGATGGAAGAAGCCACTATTTCAGCTTTTCTTCTAACAATTGTTCTTCAGTATATAGCAGAAGTGCTGTATGTATACTTCCTATTTAGTGATATTAATACTTCTTGTTCATTAAGAACTTTTTTTTAAAAGGACATTCTTATGGAAAGCTTGTTCTGTAATTATATGGCTGTAAAGAATATGATGACTGCTAATATACTTCAGGCCACTTCCTTTATTCATGTTAGGTACAGAAAGTTTTGCTGCCAATACTTTGTGCCATCCATGCCTTTTTTAACACAGTAAAAAGGGCATATAATGATTTAGCTTTTTAAAAAAATCCTCACTCAAGAATATGTTTTCCATTGATTCTCAAATGGAGTGGAAGAGAGGGAGGAGAGGTGGGGGAAGAGAGAAACATTGATTTGAGAGTGACACAAAAATTAGTTGCCTCTCACGCGGGCCCCAAAGTGGGAGGGGGGTTGAACCTGAGACCCTTGGGTCTGCAGGCCGATTCTCCAATCACTGAGCCAAATCAGTCAGGGCTTGCATTCTTCCCCTTTGAGAGGTTTGTGACCCAGATTTTGACAATCCCTGTTCTGAAATGTGAAGTAGAATAAAAGCTGTTGCCAGACATTAAATAGGTACGTGAATAGTTTTGGTAAAGTTTTTCTAGAAGGTGATTTTAGCAATATGGGGATGTTTCAGAATATTGTGGTATGTTTAATAAGTAGCATATAATTTTCTCTTCTTTTTATATTTAATCAGAAACTAATCCTTTGACATTGTATTACTTCAGTTTGTTTATTTAAATGCCAATAAATGTGGTTCTCCAATATATAATTAAAAATTTTTTTTTCTTCGCCTTGGCTGGTGTGGCTCAGTTGGTTGGAGTATCATCCCATATACCAAAAGGTGGCAGGTTTGATTCTTGGTCAGGGCACATACCCAGGTTGCTGGTTTAGTTAAAAAAATAAAAATTACTTTCTTTAAATTATATGCTTATGATTTTATGATGGTGACCTAGATATTAAGGTAAGTGTCAGGTCTTTTTGCTGGCTTGTAACTTGTTAATTTTCTATTTAAATTTTGTTTTTTGTTAAAAATATTTTTTCCCAAAGGTTTTATTGAAGGTGTTATATCAATACAAGGAGAAGCAATATATGGCTCCTCGAGTTTTGCAACAGACATTAAATTATATAAATCAAGGAGTTTCTCATGCTCTCACCTGGAAGAACCTGAAGCCTCATATACAAGTAATCATTTTCTATCTGAAATATTTTCTAGAAAATATAACATTAATTACCATAAAGGTTTAACATGCATGTGTTGCTTATTGTAATTCTGGTCATTGTTTTGAGAGTAGATTAGGAAAACAAGGTAAAACACCTTGCATAAACTTATTCTAGTAAAAGGAATTTTGTGAATATTCATATTATGTTTTCATCTAAAACTTTTTACTGTTGGATTATGATTAGTTAGTATTTTATATATGTAATTTGGAATAAGCAAAGAACTATTTTGCCAGGTTAGTTGTGAGGATAATTGGCTTATTCTTATGAGTAATTTTTTGCTTTATTTAGAACTGTAGGACTTCATGAACTAAAATTTCATGTTGTATTGACTCAGAATACTTAATTGCTATCTTCATGTTTTCATAATTATTTGTTGCATAGAAGGAAGAATGTGTACATTGATAGTTGATCTGAGAATGTAAAGTTTTATATTAAGCTTTTAAAAACACATATTATAGATTATAGGGTTACTTTTGTTTTACCACTTAACAGAAATTTGAAGGTTTAAATTTCAATACTGACTCAAGGTTGTTACTTTCTTAACTTTTAAATTGCAGGGCATTATCCAAGATGTTATTTTTCCATTGATGTGCTATACAGATGCTGATGAAGAACTTTGGCAAGAAGACCCTTATGAATATATACGCATGAAGTTTGGTAAGGAATTTTTACTTTAAGAAATAAAATGTCAGTTAAGGTTGTGTATAATAAAGTATCAAGGCTTCTTACCTTTGGCACTAAAATATCTTTGGTGTTTCAATGTAATTTATTCATTGGTTAGACCAGAGATTTTCAGCTTTTTTCATCTCATGACACACATAAACTAATTACTAAAATACTGCGGCACTCCAAAATATATATTTTTTGCCTATCTCCCCAAAAAACAGGTATAATTTTGATTCATTCACACTAGATGCCTATTGTTGTATTGGCTACTGTCATTTTTTTATTTGACAACATAAGGGAAAAGAGTTCGGGTATTTAATGTTTTAAAAATTATTGCAGCACCGAGGTTACAAATCACTGCTTTAGACCTTTGAGAGGGGGGCTATTCATTAATTACGGCATTTGATCATTTTTAGCAGACAAATACAGTAGTGTTATTAAGTTATTAGATGTGCTTCTGGTACATTCCAAAACTATTAAAAAGTCAAGATTATACCTTAACACTGAGTGGTCTGTGAGGTCTGAAAAGTTTGCGACCGCTGGTCTAAACTATACTTTTGGATCCCATGTCAGTCAGTTATATATGTGCGAATTGAGAAGATGCATACTGGAAGCTAGAGTCACAGGGAGTCTCCATGGAACTAAAGATTGTAATTTGACTAATTTGAGTATTAGTCCTTCTTCCTAGCAAAGTCTTATTTTTTGTGTTATTGTGGTTTTTTATTGGCTTAAAATAACACATTAATTATCTGTTTCTGGGAATCAGGAATCTGGGCATGGCTTAGCAGAATTCTCTGCTTTAAGATCTCTTATGAAGTTTCAATCAAAGAATCTTATATACTTTTAGTAGTTTGTATTTTTGTGACCCTATTGTGAATTCTCATAGTAGTAGTGTTTTGTATGAAGGAAAATAATCATTAGGATAAATTGATGGATTATTAACATTTATCTTGTACAGAAAAGACATGGAATTAGGCTTTCACAAAATTATATGGATAACTAGTAGCCCAGTGCACAAAATTTGTGCATGGAGGGGGGACATCCCTCTCACAATCTGGGACTGCTGGCTCCTAACCACTTGCCTGCCTGTCTGCCTGATTGCCCCTAACTTCCTCTGCCTACCTGCCTGATCGCCCCCAACTGCCCTTCCCTGCCGGCCTGATTGACCCTAACTGCCTCTGCCTGCCTGATTGATTATCCCTAACTGCACTCCCCTGCACTCCTGATCTCGCCCCCAATTGCCCTCCTCTGCCGGCCAATTTAGTTCTGATTGGTCGGTTTCTATGCCAGTCAGCGTCTCTGGGCCTATCAAAGGGGCCTGATTAGAAAGGTGGGGCTGATCAGCAACCCTGGTGGAGGCCTGGAGAGAAATGGAGGCATGGCTGCTGGCCCGGCCCGGAGAGAGAGAGGGAGAGGCAAGTGCTGATCAACAGCTGCCACACAGGCTATGGATCAGACCCTGCTTCTCTCTTCAGGCCTCTCTCCAGGTCTGATTCGCAGCCCCCTCAGTAGTCAGTGCTGGGTCACCGCACCAGCTGCCGTAGCAGTCAGTGCTGGGTCACCACGGCAACCCAGTGGTGACTGCAGTACTGACTTCTGGTTGGTCGAGCCTCTGGTCGTGACGGACCCAGGATTGGGTTCATTTTCAAATTCACCTTGCATCAAAATATAGCAAAATTTTAAGGTTCTCCCTCCTCCCCCCCCTTTTTTTTTAACCAACATAAATTACGTGGCAGTGTTTGTTGAAGTAATTGAAATTACTCTTTTCTGTATTTAAATTTATTCTCTAGATGTGTTTGAAGATTTCATTTCTCCTACCACTGCTGCCCAGACACTTTTGTTTACTGCCTGTAGTAAGAGGAAAGAGGTAGGTTATTTAATGTGTGGAATACTTTTGCTTTTATGAATTTTAATATTTAAAATTTGTTCAGATACACTGCTTTTTTTCTTTTAATGTGTTTTGTTTTTTAATATGTTTAGTTGGTTTTTAGAGAGGAAGGGGGAGAGAGAGAGAAACATCAATGATAAGAATCATTGATTGGCTGCCTCCTGCACCCCCTCCACACTGGGATCCAGCCGGCAACCCAGGCATGTGCCCTGGCCGGGAATTGAACTGTGTGACATTCTGGTTCATAGGTTGATGCTCAACCACTGAGCCATGCTGGCCGGGCCAGATACCCTGCTTTTAATGTTAGCCGTATGTAAGTCATTTTTGTCATTAATGTTTTTTAAGGATTTCCTCTTTTTAATATAGGTACTGCAAAAGACTATGGGATTTTGCTACCAGATTCTTACAGAACCAAATGCTGATCCTCGAAAAAAAGATGGAGCCCTGCATATGATTGGCTCTTTAGCTGAAATACTTCTAAAGGTATTTCTTTTTGTGGGTGTGCACAGTTTGATAACAGTTTTATTGATATGCAATTCACACACCATAAAATTGGCCCATTTAAAGTTTACAGTTCATTGGTTTTTCTTATATTCACAGAATTCCAAAAAGGAATCTTATTTATTAGCAGTTACTCTCCATTTTCTCTGAGACCTTCCAACCCTAAGATATGGCTAACCTATTTTTTGTCTTCTCTATGAATTTTGCCTACTCTGGACATTCATGTAAATGAAGTGATACAACATTTGGTCTTTATGGGTGGCTTTTTAAACTTAGCATAAATATGTTCAAAGTTCATCATAATGTGACAGGTCACAGTACTTCTATTCCTTTTTATTGCCAAATAATATCCCAGGAGTTCTATTGATATACCCCATTTTACTTATTTGCTTATCATTTAACGGACCTTTGCATTGTTTCCACTTTTGACTATATGAACAATGGAGCTATAAACATTTGTTTACTTTACTCATTTGTGTGTGTGTGTGTGTGTGTGTGTGGCGTATTTTTTTATTTCATTTGGGTAATACAAACTTAGAAGTCAAATTGCAGGTAATTTTTGAGAAATTACCACTTTTCCAAAGTGTCTGGCTGTATTTTGTATTTTCACCAGCAGTGTATGAAGGTTCTAGTTGCTAAGTCCTCACCAATACTTATTATCTGTCCTTTTTTTTTAATATAGCCATCCTAGTTGGTGTCAGATGTTTTCTCGTTATGCTTTTAATTTACAACACCCTGATGATTAATCTATAATAATAAAAGCGTAATATGCTAATTAGATTGGACGTCCTTCACGATGAAGCTGGGGCTGCCTCGGCCCTTGGAGCCCCTTGTACTAATTTCGTGCATTGGGCTGCTAGTGAATGATAATTGAGAATCTTTAAATATATTTTTATTGATTTCAGAGAGGAAGTGAGAGGGAGAGAGAAAGGGAAATATCAATGATGAGAATCATTGATTGGCGGCCTTCTGCACACCCCATACTGGGGATCGAGCCTACAACCTGGGCATGTACTCTTGACCAGAATCGAACCTGGGACCCTTCAGTCCGCATGCCGACGCTCTACCTACTGAGCCAAACCAGCTAGGGCATAATTGAGAATCTTTATATGCTTATTGGCCATTGTATATCCTTGGGGAAATGTCTATGTAGTCCTAACCAGTTTGGCTCAGTGGATAGAGCATCGGCCTGCGGACTGAAGGGTCCCGGGTTCGATTCTGGTCAAGAGCATGTACGTTGGTTGTGGACATATATCCAGTAGGGAGTGTGCAGGAGGCAGCTGTTCAATGTTTCTCTCTCATCGATGTTTCTAACTCTCTATCCCTCCCCCTTCCTCTCTGTAAAAAAAATCAATAAAATTATTTATAAAAAGAAAAGAAACGTCTATGTAAATCTTTTGTCTAATTTTAATTACGTTGTTGTTGAATTGTAGAGTTCTGTACCTTTTTCATATATGTGATTTGTAAATATTTTCTGCCATTCTGTGGGTTACCTTTTCATTTTCTTGATGGTATCCTTTGAAGGTATACATTCTGATATGATTTTGAAATGATGTCCAGTTTATATTTTCTTTTGTTGCAGGAGCTAAAAGTGCTTCTTTTAATGTGAGTTGTTTTTTTAATGCTGCAAGATAATTGTAAAATAGTGGGCTTTTTTCTTCTCAAATAATTGACCTTCAAGGAAATTTATATACATGAATGCATTTGCAGTCGAAGAATATCTTGCTTCTGTGACAAATTTTTTTAGGAAAGAATGAATGACTGGATTAGATTTATCTTTAGAATCCTCAACTTAATTGTACTGACTTCTTCATAAATATGATCTGAATTTGTTTGTCTGACTTCTTCATAAATATGATCTGAATTTGTTTTCATTTTAAAGTTAATAAATGAGACCTATTCAAATTGTAAGTAAATATTTGTTCACAATACACCCAACTCCTAGTAGCCTTGTTCCATATGGTGCTGTATTGAATTGGTTACCGTTAATTTGTGGGTATATTTGTATATCTTTCAGCTTTACTATACCTGTCCAGCCATCCTTTTCTTAGTTCATAAAGTAATTATTTGTGTAAAAGGCTGAATTCTCTTGGATCAAATTTTTTGTTTTAACTATTATTAACCCTTTGCACTCGGATGTCGAGTGTGACTCGACACGGTTAGCAGTAGAATAAAGGAATCGAGAAAAAAGCAAGCGAGTGCAAAGGGTTAAACGTGTGCACGAGATTTGTGCATGGGTAGGATCCCTAAGCCTGGCCAGCGTACAGGGCCGATCTGTGGAGTGACCGGTGGGGTGATCAGGGGACCCCTGCTGACACCTGCCTTGGCTGGCATGGGGCCTGTGGGCTGGGGGCAGCTCCTGTGTTGGCATCTGCCCCCTGGTGGTCAGTGTGCGTCATAGCTACCTGACATCCTGCTATTCGGTTGATTTGCATATTAGGCTTTTATTATATAGGATAATTTTAGATTACAGAAAAATTGTAAAAATAGTTCTCATTACTCTTCACCCAGCTTCCACTAATGTTAACATCTTTATTTTTAATTGATTTTTTTTTTTTTAAAGAGAATAAGGTGGAGGGATAGAGAGTTAGAAACATCAATGAGAGAGAAACATTGATCAGCTACCTCCTGCACACCTCCTACTGGGGATGTGCCTGCAACCAAGATACATGCCCTTGACCAGAATCGAACCTGGGACCTTTCAGTCCGCAGGCCAACACTCTATCCACCGAGCCATACTGGTTAGGGTACTAATGTTAACATCTTAGATAGCTATGCCATAATTCTCAAAACCAGGAAATTAATATTGATATTATAAACTAATCTATAGCCCTGGCCAGTTTGGCTCAGTGGATAGAGCGTCAGCCTGCAGACTGATGGGTCCCAGGTTCGATTCCAGTCAAGGGCATGTACCTTGGTTGTGGGCACATCCCCAGTGGGGGGTGTGCAAAAGGTAGCTGATCAATATTTCTCTCTCATCGATGTTTCTAGCTCTCTATCCCTCTCCCTTCTTCTCTGTAAAAAAATCAATAAAAATATATTTTTAAAGGAAACAAACTAATCTATAGACCCATTTCATATTTTATAAGATTTCTCACTAATGTCCTTTCTGGTCCATCAATCATTCCAGGATCCCATATTGCATTTAGTTCTCATGTCTCATTAGTCTTCATAGCTTTATTAGTATTTATCAGTTTTTAATGTTAATATGCAATTCCATGAACTTTTCTTTAAAACATCTTACTCTTTAGAAAATACAGATATCTTTTTAGATATTCAGATTATTACCTTGAAAGCAGGGTGTTTCTCAGTCTATGTTAAGTTCATTTAGAATCTTTACAGGGATTTTAAAAAATTATAATAGTTTTATAAGAAAAAAGTTTTATAAGGTAAGGAATAAAATTAACCACACACCATTACTCAAACACCATTGCTGCTAAGACTTGGTGCGATTGCTTTCTTAACAAATAATACAAAAAGGTTAAAAAAAGTATTCTGTGTGTTTTTTATGGTAGTGTGAAAATAAAAAAATTGGATGTGGATCTTGGGGTTCAAAGAACCAGAGTAAATATATGTTTTAGCATCAATAGTCATTTTTAACACTGGGTGTATCAGGCATTTGAGATTATTATATTTGGAACTCTTTCAAAAATAATTTTTGTTTATATTTACAGAAAAAAATATATAAAGATCAGATGGAATACATGTTGCAGAATCATGTATTCCCTCTCTTCAGCAGTGAACTAGGCTACATGAGAGCAAGAGTAAGTTTTAATGCTGTATTAATTTATTTAGTTATGTCTTATAATGCTTATAATGAATGGCTGCTTCTGTGGACTTTTAAATGAAAACTTTATAATGTTCATTTTTAAAGCCATATTTTATTTTTGACTTCTATATTATGTAAATTTTTTTCTTTCTGCTTTTACTTTTATTCATATTTATTTTATGCTGAATTTACTCTTGGACCATGAGTTTTTGTTTCTTTAGTTTCTTCTGGGATATTTTTTTCTTCTGTGCAACCTCCTCTTCTGGTTTGGGAACAATCTGCTCTTTTTCAGTGAAGATCACTCTATGTGGCAGGGAGAGCTCATGTATGGGTTAATCCACCCATGAGCTCTGTAAATTCTACACCCCATATTAGAGCTTTGTTCACCTGGATGTGCTCAATGACTAGAGAATCTGCATCTAAACCCTTAAAGTTCAGCATTGCTCTCTGCATTTTTAAGCATTTGCAACAAAAATTCAGCCCTCTTTTTGGGCCACCACCCTGTGTTCAATCCCACTGTTTTGCCTGGGTACATCTACCAATTTCACCATTGTAACGATGGAATGGTACACACTGCTTCTTTAAAGTGACATCTTTAATATACTTGGTGGTTTTCAAATA
Source organism: Cnephaeus nilssonii (assembly GCF_951640355.1). Lineage (NCBI taxonomy): Eukaryota > Metazoa > Chordata > Mammalia > Chiroptera > Vespertilionidae > Cnephaeus > Cnephaeus nilssonii. The sequence goes on along the minus strand of NC_137084.1, from coordinate 37,137,008 downwards.
TATATACCTTTGACCTGGGTGGTTTCATGAATGTTCTTAAAGTAAACACAAAGATTTAAGCCTCTTGATTTGCATGATATTGTGGGGTTTTCTGATTCAAGTGAATAGCGAACCATTTTCAGAGGTCACCTCTGGCCACTTTGGGGAAGAGCTTATGTAAATGGCTGATGTACTGTGTGCATAGTTTTCATCTGTGTCTGATAGCAGTGTCTGTCTGTGTTTTGCATTCAGATCTTGCTATCCACACAAACATCATGCAGCCAAAGATTAAGTTGGGATCATAGTACTGGTCTAGTGTTGTCTCATTGGACATAATTTACCACTGGCCAGCCTCCAAATTCCCATACAGAATTTTGTGAATAGAGATACTATATAGCTTTTGGAAATTTAAAATATCTATAATAACTTACTGCATTTTTTTTTTAAAGGCTTGCTGGGTCCTTCACTATTTTTGTGAAGTTAAGTTCAAAAGTGATCAGAACCTGCAAACAGCCTTAGAGCTGACACGAAGATGTCTAATTGATGATAGGGAAATGCCTGTGAAAGTGGAAGCTGCCATTGCACTTCAGGTGTTAATCAGCAATCAAGAAAAAGGTAAAGGGTTTATATCTCAAATAGTGTAGCATTTTTCCCCCATAACTGTACAAGGTATAATCCTAGATACCTGACACATAATCTTCCTTTTTATATGAAAGTATGCCTTTTTTACCATTTGGTGCATGTTGTATCAGGTTTAAGGAGTTTTAGCCTAATTTTTTTTTCAACTCTTACAGCTAAAGAATACATCACACCATTCATCAGACCTGTAATGCAAGCTCTTCTTCATATTATAAGAGAAACAGAAAACGATGATCTTACCAATGTAATTCAGAAAATGATCTGCGAGTATAGTGAAGAAGTTACTCCTATTGCAGTAGAAATGACACAGCATTTGGTATGTTATTTGAACCAATCATTCATGCATTACTTATCTTATAGAAAGCATTTTCACAGAGCTTATTGTATGCCAGATAACACTGTAAGCCCTTGATAAATATATGGATATATATCTTTAACTTGTTTAATTCTTATCCAATCCTGTGTGAAGTATAAAAAGGTTAAGTAGCTTGCCCATAGTTAGAATGGGTGGGGCTAGAATTCACATTTGAGCTGTATGTCTTTACAGTGCATATCTCTTTAAAAAATAAATTTTTATTGATTTCAGAGAGGAAGGGGGAGAGGGAGAGAGATAGAGAAACATCAATGATGAGAGAGAATCATTGATTGGCTGCTTCTTGCACACCCCCTACTGGGGATCTATCCCACAACCCAGGCATGTGCCCTTGACCAAAATTGAACCCGGGACCCTTCAGTCCACAGGCTGACACTCTAGTTTTTATGTTTTTTATTGATTTTAGAGGGAGAGAACGGGCGAGGGATAGGAAGATAGAAACATCTATCAACTACCTCCTCCATGCCCCACACTGGGGATCGAACCCAAAACCCAGGCATGTGACCTGACTGGGAATTGAACCATGACCTTCTGGTTCCTAGGTCGATGCTCAACCAATAAGCCACGCCAGCTAGGCACGATTCACATTCTTAACTGCTATCTCACACTGCATTATGATTGCCTGTTTTACTGGAATATTTTAGAACAACTTAAAGATGAAGTAGACATACTAGTTTTAGATGTTGTTAAAATGAAATTTGTTTAAACACTTATTTTATACATGGTCTGTTTACTGTACATAGACCCAATCTTCTGAGATCCAAGTAAATTATTTAAAGGTAATAGAAAGTACAATTACCCATCCCTTTTCCCTAGACAAAGGTTTATTTTATACAGTTTATATTTCTAAGTATTAAGGTTTCAAGATTCTACTAGTAACTCATGATATTCATTGTGGATTTAAGTAAAGGCAAAGAGTGTTGTGAATCCAGCACCCATTTATGCTTAAAATAAAATAAATTCAGCAATGTGGAAATAGAGGGAAGATAACTCAACATAATAAAGGCCATATATGACAAACCCACAACCAACATCATGCTCAATGGACAAGACTTAAAACCATTTCCCTAAAAATCAGGAACAAGACAGGGATGTCTGCTTTCACCACTCTTATTCAACATAGTACTAGAATTCCTGGCCACAGTGATCAGACAAGAAGAAGAAATAAAAGGCATCCAAAATGGAAAGGAAGAAGTAAAATTATCATTATTTGCAGATGACATGTTACTGTATATTGAGAACCCTAAATATTCAGCCAAAAAAACGAGAACTGATAAATGAATTCAGTAAAGTAGCAGGATGCAAAATGTCCAGAAATTGGTTTTATTTTTATATACTAACTACAGGCCCGATGCATGAAATTCGTGCACTGGTGGTGGTGTTGGGGGGGGGGGGTGTGCCTCAGCCCAGCCTGCACCCCTCAGGGGATATCCAACTGCTGGATCAGGTAAAAGGGACCCCTGCGGGATCAGGCCTAAACTGGCATTCGGACATTCCTCTCACAATCTGGGACTACTAGCTCCTAACCGCTTGCCTGTCTGATTGCCCCTAACCACTTCTGTCTGCCAGCCTGATCACCCCCTAACTCAGGGGTCCTCAAACTTTTTAAACAGGGGGCCAGTTCACTGTCCCTCAGACCGTTGGAGGGCCGGACTATAGTTTAAAAAAAAACTATGAACAAATTCCTATGCACACTGCACATATCTTATTTTGAAGTAAAAAAACAAAACAGCAAAAACACCCGCATGTGGCCCGCGGGCCGTAGTTTGAGGACGCCTGCCCTTACTGCTCCCCTGCAGGCCCAGTCGCCCACAACTGTCCTCCCTTGCCGGCCTGATCACCCACAACTTCCCTCCCCTTTAGGTCCAGTCCCCCCCAACTGCCCTCCTCTGCTGTCCCGATCGCCCATAACTGCCTTCCCCTGCCGGCCATCTTGTGGTGGCCATCTTGTGACAACATGGGGGCGGCCATCTTGTGATGACACGAGGTCGAGACACCACCTAGGCTTTTATTAGTATAGATAATGAACTATCAGAAAGGGAAATTAAGAAAACAATCCCATTTACAATTGCACAAAGAAAAAAAACCAACCTAGGAGTAAATATAACCAAGGATGTAAATGGACCTGTCCTTTGAAAATTATTATACACCGAAGAAAGAAATTGTAGAAGATAACAAATAAATGGAAGCATATGCTGTGTTCATGGGTAGGAAGAATTAACTTCATTAAAATGTCCATATTACCGAAAGCATTCTATAGATTCAATGCAATTCCTATCAAGATACCAATGGCATATTTCACAGAACTAGAACAAATATCCCAAAAATTTATATGGAATCATAAAAGACCCTGAATAGCAACAGCAGTCTTGAGAAAGAACAAAGAAATCATGCTACCTGATATCAAACTATACTATAAGGCCATAGTAATCAAAATAGGATAGTACTGGCATAAAGTCACACATATAGAGCAATAGAACAGACTAGAGAGCCCAAAAATAAACCCATGTCTTTATGGTCAATTAGTATATGACAAAGGAGGCAAGAACATACAGTGGGGTAAAGATAAGTCTATTCAATAAAATATACACCAGTATAATCAATACCCCTGGAACAGGGAGGTACCTTTCACAGGGCAGATTGATTTCCGACTTTCAGGGAGACGTGGCAGATCACAATGCCTTTGCATTGGCTATTTTTCAGGTAACTTTAGTTCAAAATAGTCGATGTGCCAAAGTGGCGTGTTTTGGGATGGCATATTTTACTCCCCTTCGCTATTCAATGGAAGGTCATACATCGCCTGCATCTTCAGTAGAAAGTAATGTTTGCTTTTTCCCTGAGAAGTGTTTTAAAACAGCTTCCCTTTTCTCAATGTGGTATAGGAAACAATCTTAGATCAGCAATTCTCAATCTTTTTCATCTCATGGCGCACATAAACCAATTATTAAAATTCTGCAGCACACCAAAAAAATATATTTTTGGCCGATCTGACAAAAAAGTAGGTATACTTTTGATTAATTCATACCAGATGGCTATTGTTGTATTGACTGTTGTCATTTTTTTTTTTTTTTCAAATTTGACTATCTAAGGAAAAAGAGATCAGTATCCTTGACTAAATAGTCAGGTATTGCATGTTTTAACAATTCTTGTGGCGCACGGGTTGAAAATCTCTACCTTGGATGAAAGGGATGCAATGGAAGGGAAACGTTCGAACCAGATGTAACCACCCTCCTTAACAAGTCAGATAGAAGATAGTCATTTTTTCAAGAGCAGCTCGAGAAAAAAGCAAGCGAGTGCAAAAGGTTAAACCGTTTCTGTTCCTTGCCTCATTTAATTTTCAGTTTCTCTGTGAAGTTCCCAAATGAGATGTCAGGAAACAGAGGTCAAGTAAGTTTGTTTAAGGTCCCCCCAGAAATTCACAGAGAAGTACCATTTGATTATAGTGTCCAAGCTCTTAATTATTACTGATCAGTTTGGAAACATTGATTGCTTGTGTTGTCCCAGTGAGAACATTTTAAAATTAAAAGTTTCAGACCAAAAAATGTTTATGCTGTTTTAACGGCAAACCTAAATTATATTCTTTTTAATCTAGGCAATGACATTTAATCAAGTAATCCAGACTGGGCCTGATGAAGAAGGAAGTGATGACAAAGCTGTTACTGCTATGGGGATCTTGAATACGATTGACACACTTCTTAGTGTAGTTGAAGATCATAAAGAGGTAAGAAATTGATCTAGTGTTGTAAAGGTTTTAGGTTATTTCAAGCCATTCCTTACCAACTATTCTATGTTTTTTGGATGGCTCTTACATATAATTTTGGTCATTTTCTCATGCACCTTGATTCTGCCATCTTTTAAATAGTTCCCTATTGTAAGGATAAGAGTAGTACCTTGTTTTAGGTTCCTTACTATTAGAAGGAACACAATATTTATATTACCACTAGAGGCCCAGTGCACGAAATTCATGCATTCAGAGTGTCTGCCCTGTGGTGGTCAGTGCACATCATAGTGACTGGTCGACTGTCTGCCCCCTGGTGGTCAGTGCGAGTGGTTGAACAGCCTTTAGCATATCATTAGCATACTACGCTTTGATCGGTTGAACAGATGACTGGATGACCAGACAATGCGCATATTAGGCTTTTATTATACTAGCGGCCCGGTGCACAAAATTTGTGCACGGCGGGAGGGGGGGTGTGGTGGTAGTGTCTCTCAGGCTGGCCTGCACCCTCTCCAATCTGGCACCCCTCGGGATAACCAGCAGTTGGACATTCCTCTCACAATCCAGAACTGCTGGCTCCTAACCGCTCGCCTGCCTGCCTGATTGCCCCTAACTGCTTCTGCCTGCCAGCCTGATTGTCCCTAATTGCTCCCCTGCTAGCTTGATTGCCCCTAACCACATCTGCCTCAGCCCCGCATCCGGGACCCAGGATTCCCTCCTCCAGCCGACCATAGGCACCCAGGATCCAGGCTTCCCTCCCTCTGGTCAGCCATAGGTGCCCAGGTTGGCTGCAGCCACAGGGGATGGTGGGCAGGTGGCTTCGCCTGGGATGCAGCCGCAAGTGCTGGCGCCCGGGACTGCGGGGTGGGAGGCTTCTTCGTCTACCAGGCTGTAGCCAGCTGCAGGTGCTGGCGCCTGGACCGCAGGCGAGCGGCTTTTCCGTCTTCCCTGGGATGCAGTATGGGTGACTTCTCCGGTTGGCTGCAGCCTGGGATCACGGGGCAGGCGGCTTCTTTTCCCGGGCTGCAGCCAACCTCCGGCGCTGGGGCCTGGTTTCTCTGTCTTCCCCAGGACGTGGGGCAGGCAGACGTGAGGCTTCTGCTGCTGGCTGCGGCCTGGGATCACGGGGCAGGCGGCTTCTTGGTCTCCCTGGCTGCAGCCAGCCTCAGGCGCTGGCGCTGGACTTCTCCGACTCCCACAGGCCCAGAGCGGCTGGGGGGCGGGGCTGCCGCCATCTTTTCAAGTTAATTTGCATACTCACTCTGATTGGCTGTTGGGCATAGCGGAGTCATGGTAATTTGCATGTTTGTCTTTTATTAGTGTAGATAGGCTATCTTTGCCCCAAGGCTGAGGATTTTTTACTCCCTCTTAGGTTACCTTTCCCAGATCCAAAAGTGTGGTGATTCCTAGGAAAATATAATCTACTTGGTGTTTCTTATCAATAAAAAAAATTTTTTTAACTATGGTTGAATACACATAAGATAAAATGACCATCTTAACTATTTTTACATGTATAGTTAATTAGTGTTAGGTACATTCACATTGTTGTGCAACCATCATCATCATCTTTCTAGTTTTCTTTTATTGTTATCTTTTAGAAAGGTGTGAATGTAAATGAATTTTTCAAATGGAATTATTCGAAATCACTAATAAAAGAGAAAGATGCAAATTGACTGTACCTTTGCGATGCCCACCAGTCAATCAGGAGTATGCAAATTAACCCAACAATGATGGTGGGTTAATTTGCATATGCAGGCACCTAGTGGCAGGGGCGGGGCAGGACACAGGCGTTCCACACAGCCCCAGCCGCTCAGGGCCTCTGGGCAGCGTGGGAAGGTGGGGCCGGAACAGAAAGAGGCGGCTCTACGGCTGGAGCGGAAAGGCGGTGCCAGCAGGCAGGGAAAGGAGGGCCCATTCTGCACAAATCTTCGTGCATTGGGCTTCTAGTATATACAGAAAAGAAATATACAGAGAAAAACTATACCCAATATCCTTTAACCACCACCTAAATGTATTAGATTTTAACATTTTACAGTATATCCTTTAGACTTTATTTCCAGTAAGAAAAGCAATTTCAGATTTATGTAAAGTTCTTGGGTTACCACTTCCTAATCCCATTTCTCTATTTCCTTCCCTTAGAAGTAATCAAGGGAACTTGCTGTTTTAATTCCAATGTAGATATTTATATCCACAAATTATGTTTTCAGATTATCTACAAATTGCCTTTTGCAACATCAGATTTTAATAAACTATTTTTTATTCTTGAAAATAGTAGATAGGCAGAAGCCATATAGTTAAGCTAATTTATGGTTAGCAAGTCAATTGTTTACTATAGTTGAAGAAAATGTATTAAGCATAATATGTATTTGAGATGGATGTTCTTTTTTTTATATCTGATTAGTAAATTTTTATCTTATTTCCCCTTTCGCTTTTATAAACATTCTGATGTATTTCAGGTATTTGGGATCCAATTGAAGACCACACTAACAATTAAAAAGAACTTGCATTTTCTGTCTTATATGATTGGGGGCCTGGTTCTCTATATCTACTATAATTATATAAGTGGAGATGATTTAAGAATTATTGAAAGTGGTTAGAATAATGTTTTCTTTCAAATAATTGTTCTGTAAGTCACTGACAGTGACTTTTCAGTTATATCTGGGTTGAATTAATACTTACACACAAAAGGATTTAAAGTCTGTGTACAGAATGTGGCTCCTTTTTTGGGTAAACTACATGTTATTCCTTGTGTTTGTCTCATTGTTATGGTTCACAACATTGTCATATTATGAGTGAATCATTTCAGCGCAGAGACCTAAAATGATTTCTTAACAATACTGATTTTATATTTTAATACACTGAATTACATTATACATTGCTCAGTAATTCAGTGTGCTGTGATTCCTCCATGTAATTTTTTTTCCCTTTTCTTTTAGATAACTCAGCAGCTTGAGGGAATCTGCTTACAGGTCATTGGAACTGTTTTACAACAGCATGTCTTAGGTATATACCTCTAGTTGTGGTAAGAATTTACTGCTATTTCACATCAGCAAGCATTATACTAATGTCTCCATGTTCTCTTTTAGAATTCTATGAGGAGATCTTCTCTTTAGCACATAGTTTAACATGTCAACAAGTGTCTCCACAGATGTGGCAGCTTCTACCTCTGGTATTTGAGGTTTTTCAACAAGATGGCTTTGATTACTTTACAGGTAAGTTAAATCATCATAGAAATACTTAAAGATTTTTTTCCATTTCAATGTATATCAATTGAACATGCACTTTTGAATATTCTAAGTGCACAATTTGTTTGGATAAATTATCAATACCAGTTAATGCTCAAGGATTCATAGCGTTGTATATTTTGATTTAGTTATTTAGTGTTTTGGTGGTGTGTTTTTGTGTGTGTGTGTGTGTGTGTGTGTGTGTGTGTTTTCCTTTTAACACATATTCTCACCCACTGGCTCCCTGTCCATATTCTTTATATAATCTTTGTGTTTTAACTACTAACTATAAAGGAATTCACTTTAATAATGGTTCATTCCTACATCTAATTATAAATAAATATACCTTAATTAAAAGCAAATGTTACAGAAAAAACAACCTCAGATTTGCTTTCTTTTTCTAAGGAGATTTTTCCAAACCAAAGTATTTATATTAGTAAAGGTAATTAACTGGTGCTTTTTAATACAGATATGATGCCTCTGCTTCATAATTATGTGACAGTTGATACAGACACACTTCTATCTGATACCAAGTATCTTGAAATGATATACAGTATGTGCAAAAAGGTAGGTCATTTTTAATTAATAGAAGAACGTATGTCATGAAGCTGGTGCTATAAAAAGTATAAAATTGTTAAGCTACATGATACCACATTATGGCAAACAGATTATATGGGTCTAACAGAATAAGGCCTTTAAAAGTTTAAACTAAATAGGACCTTGATTCCTTAGATGCCATAGTACTTAATGGCTTTGATAATTATTTGCCTTCCGTCTGTCCACTGACATTTAATTAGAGTTATAAATGTTTCTGATTTTTCAGAGTGCTTGGAGCTTAACTTTAGCCTAGTCCTTTTCTAGGCTTTGAATCCAAAGAAGGAGAGTATCTAAAACTTGAGATATTTTTGAAAGGATCAGGAATCATTACAGATATTTTATAAAGAAAATTTCTGGGGTCAGTGGGTTTATGGAGGCTATACACTAATTATTTAGTAAATAGCAAGATTGTAATATGTGAGGGTTTGTTATAAAGTCAAAAGTACTGTGTCATTTCTTGGAAAAAGTATAAGCTAAATTTATGATGAATGTTTTTTTAAAAAAATGTTTTTCTTCAGTTAGAGGGAATAAAATACTTGAATTGGGGTTCTTTAATATCAAAGTCACTATAATTGATAGCATTTAATTTTCTAAAAGTGCTTGTTAAGAGGCAGCAGGCTGTTTAACATTAGGCATTTAAAAAATCATTTTGCTCCATGAAGTTTTTAGATGTGCTTGTCCTCATTTCCTTTCCGACAATTTAGTCACAAAATAATCATCTACTTGTTATTTAATATTTATTGCCAGTAGTACTATTATCATGTTAATATTCTGGGAATAGATATCTACGCCATCATATTCCAGAACACAGTCATTAACATTTTCAGCCCTTTAGTACTAACGAGCACACCTACTCCATGGTTTTTATTTCTTGTCTGGGGACATTTCTTGTCTGCCTCTTGCTTCTTCCTGTCCCACACAGTACTTTTTATTTTTGAGTCTTGTGTAGAGAAAAGATTTTCTTAACAATATCAGCTTAGTTTTTTTGTAGTTCTTTATATAACAGCCAGATATCCCTGAGAAAGGTAGGGTCCTTTGGCATGTTCCTATGAAAAGTAGTGGTTGTCAATGTGCTACTGTTTGGAATGGCACTATGGGGAGGAGCTTCGATTATGTAGACCAAGATCCATATTACTAGAATATGACAAAAAAACTGCACATCCTCCCAGGTGCTTTAGATTACAGTCTGAATATTGCAATCATTCATATTTAGAGTATTTTAAATACTCCAGAGACTGAAGACAGGACAGAAATTCTCAGATTGTAAAGTTTCATGACGCCTTACTTCAATTTATATTGTGTTGATCAGGTTCTTACAGGGGTTGCAGGAGAAGATGCAGAGTGTCATGCAGCAAAATTATTAGAGGTCATCATTCTACAGTGCAAAGGGCGTGGCATTGACCAGGTCAGTAAGGCTAACTATTAATGATTTGGATGTGAGGCTTCAGAGAGGAAATCTTTCCCTCCACTTTTTCTTTTTGGCCATTTGTTACATATTCTGTACATTGTTGTTTATTATGACACCTAGATAAATTGGTTTAAAATTTAACAAATATATAATGATCATGTTTAATACATATATGTGTTCAATATGACTGGCAAGTTTTATGGCTACTTATTATCATGCAAGGTAAGTTTTGACTAGATTTTCTTATAGTATGTTGTGATAGTATTGCTTGCTATGTTATTACTTTTCAATAAAATACATTTAGTCATTAAATTTCCACAGTCAGTTTCAATAAGAATTTTCCCCCAGCTTTATTGAGATATAATTGAAATATAACATTGTGTAAGTTGAAGATATACAATGTGATGAGTTGATACATGTATATATTGCAGAAATTATTGCCATGGTAAGGTTAGCCAGTTGGAGTATTGTGAATCCATAATAGCTATTGCTGGTGAGACTCTAATTCGGTGATGACTTAGCTCTCTCTAAAATTAGATTTCCCAGTGAAATGCCTCAACAAAAAAACGATTGTAACATTTAATGGGGAAAGGGGGTGTAATGGGGGAACAAGTAAGTTAATATGGGTAGGATAATTAGATTGCTGTTAGTTTGTAATTTTGGAATATTTTCCTTTCTTAATAGTGCATTCCCTTATTCGTGGAAGCAGCGTTAGAGAGACTGACAAGAGAAGTGAAGACAAGTGAACTTCGAACAATGTGCCTGCAAGTTGCCATTGCAGCTTTGTATTATAATCCACACCTCCTTCTTAATACCTTAGAAAATCTTCGCTTCCCTAATAACGTTGAACCAGTTACAAATCATTTTATTACACAGTGGCTTAATGATGTTGATTGTTTCTTGGGGTGAGTGGTATATAATGGATATTTACTTACTTAACTTTGTAAGGAACTCTACTTATTAAGAAAAAAAGAAAATATCCTTATTTTATTTTTTAGGCTACATGACAGAAAGATGTGTGTTCTGGGCCTGTGTGCTCTTATTGATATGGAACAGATACCACAAGTTTTAAACCAGGTTTCTGGACAGATTTTGCCAGCTTTTATCCTTTTATTTAATGGATTAAAAAGAGCATATGCTTGCCATGCAGAACATGAAAATGACAGTGATGACGATGATGAAGCTGATGATGATGATGAAACGGGTAAGAGATTTGGGACAGAGGAAGCCAAACTTACCTAATTAGAAATATCACTAGACTTAACTTGTTTTATTAACCCTTCTTCTAAAGAAATGTGAAATCATAGCCAAATTTTTTCATTTCCATTATTCATAGAAAAACAGTCTTACCTTCCCACTAAGGTATAATGTAAGAAGGCAGGAACTCAGCTATATCTTCAGCACATAAAGGACTTCTAGGCATTTATGGTTCTCAGTAAATTAATAGAATGTTGGTTAAGAGAAATTATAAGGAAAAAAAAAGAGAAATTATAAGGTTCCAAAATAACGTAACAATTGCCATTTTTGTCTTTTATTATTTAGTAATTTAGCCATTAAAAAGTCTTGCAAAACGTTTTCTGTGGATGTAATATAAACTACATGACTATTAGTGTTTGGTTTGGTATATCGTCTTTTGGCTCAGGGTATACCAAGTGCTGAATCTCATTATGCAGTCATTTTTCAAATCTCTAATATTACTAAGAGTTGTGGTTAGGTTTCTTGTATTCCTGTGAGAGTTTTTTTCCTATTTATTGCTGAACACATACCTAAACACCAATTCCTGGAACTCTTCCCTGAATTTATTCAATTAGGATTTGCAGTTTACTGTTATCACTGTCAGTTCGCTGAGTAACAAAATATTGCAATATTAACAAAAGGGCCTATTTTATGGCTTGGCAGAAGAACTGGGGAGTGATGAAGATGACATTGATGAAGATGGTCAAGAATACTTAGAGATTCTGGCTAAGCAAGCAGGTGAAGATGGAGATGATGACGAATGGGAAGAAAACGATGCTGAGGAGACTGCTCTGGAAGGTTATTCCACAATCATTGATGATGAAGATAACCCTGTTGATGAGTATCAAATATTTAAAGCTATATTTCAAAGTAAGCTATGTCTTATGTAATTTATATACTTCTAATATTAATTTCCGTGAACCCATCCGTTCTTAGACCTGTCCCTTAAAGGGATTTGACTACAGGCAGTCCTCGGGTTACGTCGGATTCAACGTTCATGGTTATATCGCCATCTCCCATTTATTTATAAAAAAAAGTTCCATCATTTCAACATACGTACATATGTGCTTTGTTTTTTATTATTTATTTACCACAAGTAAAGGTCAGGAATTGTTATCTTTTAAATTTTTTTTACTGTTTCACTTCATTACTGCTGTGTATGTGCTCCATGTGAATGGTGTAGGTGGGTTCTGACTTATGGCGAAAACCGTATTAGTAGTGCCGTAGGAACTGATCGCTGACGTAACCTGAGGACCTACTGTATATCAAACCCAATAGAATATGATTTAGGATTGTTAGGCAAAGTAACCAAAGTTATTTCTACTGTTGCTGTAGTTTGAGAACGTTTTCTTTATCTTATTATTTTTATTTAGATTATAATTTTGAAACATGAATATTAAAGGAAAATAGTGCAGTTCAAAAAGTTTATACGATGATACTTCCTCTTTCCCACTTCTGATTTCTAGCCTCCCAGCTTACCCCAGAAGTATTCACTCTTGTGTTTGTGTATCTTCCCAGCCAAATCCACACTTAGCTGTCTGAGAATTGGACAGTTTATAAATAACTAGAGGCCAGATGCATGAAATTCGTGCAAGGGGCTCGGCCTCGCCTCCCCCACACACAGTGGCTGCGGGCCTCTGCTGTGGCCCCGCCCACCGCAGCTTCATCCGTAAGGAAGGATGTCTGGTCTAATTAGCATATTACGCTTTTATTATTTTAGATGGCATTGGCATCCCTTTTCCTTTTTTCCTGTGTCACAGTATGGATGGCTACAGATTATTTGGTGCCCCCCTTTTTTTTCCTTATTTATCATCATGTACTTGGATTTCAACAAAATATAATATCTGTGTCCCATCATTCAGCTTAGAAGTTAAAATTGGCATGTTTGAAATACCCTTTTCTCCCAGAGTTAACTATTGCGCTATGTATCATTCCTGTGCATTATGAACTTTGACGTAGAATAAGTTTTCTCATAACCAAGGCATTAGTTTTTTAAGCCCATGACAAAGTAATTTTGATACAAGGTTGCAGAAACAGGCAGCAAAAATGGATTGAGGTACCAAGAACTACTTGCTTGCTTTTTATCCATGGTTTTATACTTTATAGAATTAAACACATGTTAATCCCTAAAGTATTAAGGGATTATACTACCTCTAGTGCACAGTAAATGCTCTAAAGTAGAAATATAAATTTGTGTGATGGAATGACAGATTTTCCCCACAAAATTCCTGGCACAACTAGTATATGAGAGAATCTATTTTCATTCTTGAAATTACTCCATAAAAAAATAATCTTTAAAAATCTTTATAGAGAACATTTTCTCTTATTTTATGTCTCACCACGCACATGCCTCTTGTATAGCTATTTAATTGAAATAGGGAAATACATGGTCAGATTTGCTACCATTATATATCAACTTATCTAATGCCTGTTTTCTTCAAGCATTGTGAGGTTTTTATACCTGGTCTTGTGACATGATGGGAAAATTCATTCTCCCTTTGTCACAGATTGAGTTTGACCATTATTTAGACAATAATATTAAAAGTGTGAACATCGCCGAAACCGGTTTGGCTCAGTGGATAGAGCGTCGGTCTGCGGACTGAAGGGTCCCAGGTTCGATTCCGGTCAGGGGCATGTGCATTGGTTGCGGGCACATCCCCGGTGGGGGGTGTGCAGGAGGCAGCTGGTCGATGTAAGTGTGAACATCGATTTTTACTTAAATCCTATAGAGCTTTCTATTGAAAGACACTAGATGTGTTTAAGAGAGGTTTTTGAATAGGCAATAAAGAAAGAAATGATGTATTTATTTTGTACCATTCACCCTCTATATGCATCTACTTAATGTTTCTTGTTTTGTTTTTAAGTGGGTTGTGTTAATTTTATCTCTAAACTTTTCCTAATTTGTTACTTATTGTATGAGAACTGGTTTAGGTTCTGAGTCCTTATTTGCTAGAGATGAATTATGAGAATGATTAGGTTTTTTAAGGCATAAATGCTAAACCAGAATTTTTTCTCCCTATATCATTTGTTTCACAAGTAATTTAAAATTACTGTTGAGGGAATATAAAATAGATCAGAATTTTAGTACTGGAGGTGGAGTTCAGGGGACAAACTAGAAAGGAACTACCAGGTCTCTTACTATTTCCATTTCCCCGTTTTGTTTCTTTTTGATAGCTATACAAAATCGTAATCCTGTGTGGTATCAGGCTCTGACTCATGGTCTTAATGAAGAACAAAGAAAACAGTTACAGGATATAGCAACTCTGGCTGATCAAAGAAGGGCTGCCCATGGTATGTTAATTTGACCATAACCCCTCTTGAATGCAGTTCATGACTTGATATAGGTTTGAAATTTTATATTAAATTATTTTCAGCTATGTAAATGCTCCAGTTGTTGGTGAAAGGAATCCACTCTAAGCGGAAGGAATGAAATTAAATGAAATGAATTTTGTGTTTGGCTACTTTATTGATTTTAAGTGTAGTTGAAGACTACTTTCAGTGTGCAGAAGCTTTACGTTTGCTCAAGCACATAGTGATGGCTTGTAGTTGAAAATCTTATTAAAAGTGTAAAAAAATTTAAAAGTTATGGAAACAACTCTTTAGACATTACCTTATCTCTTTATCTTTAAACATTCTAGCACGTATGCATTTCAAAAAAGGACACTTTCGCCTGGCCAGCATGGCTCAGTGGTTGAGTGTTGACCTGTGAACAAGAAGGTCACGGTTCGATTCACCACCAGGGCATATGCCTGGGTTGTGGACTCCATCCGTAGTGTGGGGCTTGCAGGAGGCAGTTGATCAATGATTCTCATCATTGATGTTTCTATCTCTCTCCCCCTCTCCTTTCCTCTCTGAAATCTATATATACATATTTTTTTAAAAAATTTAAGGACATTTTAGAGGATACTCTAAATTTGGAACTTTGTTCTCCAAAGTAGTAAGATGATCACATGTTCTATTAAATTACCACTTATTTGTTTTCTAGAATCCAAAATGATTGAGAAGCATGGAGGATACAAATTCAGTGCTCCAGTTGTGCCAAGTTCTTTCAATTTTGGAGGCCCGGCACCAGGGATGAACTGAGTTACCACTTTCTTTCCTGCTGTGTGATTGTAGTGATGAGCTTGTGTTCCTCCTAGTAGCGGTTTCAGAACTGGTTCATGTTATCCACTCTAAACTAATTGATCAATAGATGGACAAAAAAAAAACCACCCAAAAAAATACACAAAAAAACAACAGGAGGTCAGACCTGATCATGGAACTTGGCACTGAAAAGGAAACCAGAGGGATTTTGTGGGGGGAGGGAGGCAACTTGGAGGGGGGTATTTCCTTTATTTTTTGAAGAAAGTAAGATTCTGACTGAAAATTCAAGTGACACTGTGGAAATATGAAACAAGAGGGGATGTCATGAAGGCAGCTTTTCTTTTTCTGAGGAAAAAATAGGCATGGGCTACAGGACTATTTAAACTGTCTCATTTACAGTATAAGCTCAAAAGGTAGATGTAATTTCTACGCCTATGAGTATTTGTCCGATTTCTGTCTCTTCCTCATCGCCGGGTATCTATTCTCCATATATAAGGTAATTGACAACCTTATTCCATTTTCATCTTTTCACTCATCAAAGATTGTTCCTATGTAGATTATTGGACATTTATTGTAGCACTACATAACTGATTTTTAAAAATCTGTAAATGAATTAGCACTTTCATATTGAAACAAGCCTGCTAGCCTATGTATAAAATAGCAAAATGTTTGCTGTTTATAAAAAGAAGGGATATAATGGGGTGGGGGGGCAGGGGTAATTTCAAGTTATTAATTTAAAAATGAACTAGCAATTTTGTACCTGGTGACTTTGTGGTGCACTCACCTCTGATAGTGACTTGAATTCGGTATGTTAAAAGGGGATAATGATATTTCATTGCTGCTAAAAAAATGGCAATTCCCTCTGTGTCCTGCTTTTCTTAAAGCTCTCAGTGTACAAGTGGATATTTGGATACAAGACCTTACTGTAATAAGAAAGGTAATACTTGAAGCATGTAAATTGGATATAAAGTTCTACTCTTAAAGAGTTATCAAGAGTTATGGCTAACCATCGATATATGCAATCTATTAAAAGGACTTAATTCGGCTATTATGTCTTGATTTGATTGCAGTGTTTTCCTCATTATAAGAACTTTTTCCTCATTGGCCTGTTTTTATCCTATACCTAGAAAGAGTGCAAAATGCACACTTTTAAAATTTGACATTCAATACATATCCTCCCCCCTTACCCCTTTTTGAGGTATCTGATCTCAAATAGATAGGCTGATGGCACATGGTTCCCTCCAAAACCACTATTGATACCACTGCAAAAGTAAGCCAGCAACAAGACAATGTAGAGAGGTTGGCTTGCTTCCCTCTCTCCTAACTGCATGTTAAAAAATAAGCCTTTATTGATCTTAAACATCTGTCAGATGGGTCATACATTGGGTTATTTTTTATATACATGTATACAACAATATTTCAAATTGAAAGCAACATCTCAATGAATTCAAACTACTAAATGCTGTTATCTATAACAGATTAGAAAATTTATTGATATTTAAAATGCATAATGAAGAAAACTCATTGGTGTTGTGTTTTTCTTGTATGCCAATAATTAAGCCATTAATGTTGGCACTGTTTGGTTTTCTATTTTAACACTGAAAGGAGTGAAAGTATTTCCTATATTTATGAATTTACTATGAAAATCTTGCAAAAAAAAAAAAAAAAGAAAAGAATTGTCTGTCTAAAGTGTGTGAGTGAAAACTGTTAATCAAGTGTTTCTTTTCCCCAAAATTGGACACCATCTGTATACCCTAAGCAACTTAAGGGGATTTCACTATTAGATAAAATCAATAAAATGGAGTAGTTGTATATATGAAACATTGTGTACAGAGGGGAGATATTGAATAGTATTAAACATTTTCGTCTTCCTTTATCTTTTATCCCCTACCTAATATTTAGTCTACTTTTTAAAATTCTAGACTTCACTGCTCTTTGAACTGATAATTCCAGTTTTCACATTGTTATTGGAAAATCATATCTAATAAAAGTTTTAGTTATTCCAGTGCATAGTATGAAAATTCTCATTTGCTGAGCTTATGTTTCAAGAAAATGTATTGGTATGTCTCTGAGAACAAGTTTTATTGTTTCTTTTGTCAGACAATCCAAACTAATTTCCACTTAGGGATTTTAACTGAAATTAAAGGCCTTAAAATTAAACTACATTTAATATTAAATAGTGTTCAAATGGTAGTTTCTAATGCATCTAATATATGCCTCGATTATTTTTCTTACGCATTGAATTATAGTTTCTTAATAGATTATGAATCTTGATTTAGGTAAGGTTGTAGGACTTTTGAAGATTTTTAGAGTATTTACAAACATGTAATTAGTTGCATGTAGATTTTATTTAACATAGTCTTTCCCACAATTTCACTAACCTATAATTTATTTTTTAATTTATAGAAATCTGATTTTGTATGGATTTCAGTATTTGTTTTTTTAGAGGTTGACAGCGTATAGTCTTTTTTGTAAACATAAGCTTTTAAAAACTTATTAATTTATCAGTATTAAATAAAGGAAGTTTATTTGTTTCTCTGCAGGTTATCAAATGGTGACTGCTATGTTCACCTCCAGAAAAGACTAGAGTATAGAGCAGGGTTGATCTACCTTGGCCACTGTGGCTCAGCTGGGGGTTGTCCTGTGCATGGAAAGGTCGCTGGTTGGATTTCTGGGTCAGGGCACATGCCTGGGTTTCAAGTTTGATTGCTGTTTGAGGCACGTGCAGAAGGCCAATTGATATTTTGCTCTCATGTCAATGTTTCTCCTCTCAAAAACAACAAAAAACAGGATTGATCAAACCACAGCCCTATCCTATATAATAAAAGGGTAATATGCAAATAGACCTAACAGCAGAACAACCAAAGTATAATCCTATATAATAAAGAAGTAATATATAAATTGACCCTCAAACCCTCGCACAAGATGGCCGGCAGGGGAGTGGTTAGGGGTAATCAGGCTGGCAGAGTGAAGCGGTTAGGGGCAATCAGGCAGGCAAGCAGTTGGGAGCCAGCAGTCCCAGATTGTGAGAAGGATGTCTCCCAAGGGGTCCCAGATTGGAGAGGGTGCAGGCTGGGCTGAGGGACTTTCCTCACCCCTAGTACACGAATTTTGTGCACCGGACCTTCTAGTATGCTAATAATATGCTAAGGATGCTCAACTGCTCACTGTGATGTGTACTGACCACCAGGGGGCAGATGCTCTGGCCGGTAGGTTAGCTTGCTGCTGGGGTCCAGCCAATCGGGACTGAGCAAGATGGGCTGGACGTGCCCTGGAGCCTTCCCGCAGTCTCTCCCTGGCCTGATCATGCACTGGTAGGGTCCCTCAGCCTGGCCTGCACCCTCTCGCAATCAGGGGATGTTGGAGAACCAGTTTCAGCCTAATCCCGCAGGCCACTCCCCTTGGGACACAGGGCTCATGGCTGGCAAGCGCTGCTGCAGCAGCATGAGCCTCTCATAATAGGGACTGTTTGGGCACGAACCTGCGGCAAGCACAGTGGGACAGGGATGAGTGGAAGCAGCAGGTGGCGTTGGACTGCAGGTTTCAACCCAATCCCTGCAGGCCGCCCAGAGGGATCCCACCAGTGCATGCCTCTAGTCCTATATAATCCTATATAATAAAAGCCTAATACGTTAAATGGCCAGTTGTCCATTCAACCAAAGCGTGATATGCTAAGGCTGCTCAACTGCTCACTATAAGGTGCACTAGCCACCAGGGGGCAGACGCTCTGCCCAGTAGGTTAGCTTGCTGCTGGGGTCCGGCCGATTAGACTGAGTAAGATGGGCTGGACATGCCATGGGTCCTTGGTCTGGCCTACGCCCTCTCGCAATCCAGGCTGAGGGATACCACCACCACCACCTCTCTCCCATCTCCCCCACGTACGAATTTCATGAACCAGGCCCTCTAGTTGGTTATATGCTACTATTCACCCCCAGATATAGTCCCTGAGGCAAGCATAAAGAAAAATTTATTGAGAATTGTATTAATATGACTCTGGGAAGATCTAGCATAATGCTTTAAGCAAATGGTCAGCAAACTCATTAGTCAACAGAGCCAAATATCAACAGTACAACGATTGAAATTTCTTTTGAGAGTCCATTTTTTTTTTTTAAACAAACTTCTTCTAATGCCACTTCTTCAAAATAGACTTGCCCAGGCCGTGGTATTTTGTGGAAGAGCCACACTCAAGGGGCCAAAGAGCCGCGTGTGGCTCGCAAGCCTCAGTTTGCCGACCACGGCTTTAAGCATATACAGTAGGTCCTCAGGTTATGTTGGAGATCTGTTCCACGGGCGCGACAACGCGATTTTCACCGTAAGTCGGAACCCACCTACATAAGCAACTACGTCACTCACATGGAGCACATACACAGCAGTAATGAAGTGAAACTAAAAAAAATTAAAATAAGGTAACAATTCCTGACCTTTACTTGTGGTAAATAAATAATAAAAGACATAAAGCACATATGTACATATGTTGAAATGGCGAACTTTTTTTATAAATAAATGGGAGATGGTCAACGTAACCACAAAATGATGTACGTCGAGTCCGAGGTAACCCGAGGACTGCCTGTAGTAGGCATTCCAGTTTGTAAGACAAATGACCTAAAACTACATTAAAACATCAGTCATAAAAATGTCAGCTCTGTTCTGCATAGTTTTGTTGATTACCTGTGACTATTAGTATCCCATCTGAACTTTAGGTTTTGCAAAACCTTGATGAAGTTAGCCACCCTTGCAATAATGCTTTGGTACATGTATTTCTTACAAAGGGAAACTAGGTCCTAGCTAGATTTTTATCACTACGGGAGGAATAGATATCTTTTAAGTAATTTTATTTTTTTGTCTGAGGGAATTCCCCTCCAGATTTCATTAAAGTATACATGTTAATTCTTTTATATATTCTTAGATCTTACATGTATAGATTGAAAGTCATGTTACATTCTATTTGAATTCTGTATTGAAATGCTTCCTATCAGTCTTTTAATATTTCTTTCAAAATCCTTTTAATAAACTCAAACCAAAATTACAGGGGAACTTTCTCAACCTGAAAAATGGCATCTATCCCAAACCTAAAAAGTTAAAAACCACCCGGCCGATGTGGCTGGTGGTTGAGCTTCAACGTATGAACCAGGAGGTCGAGGTTTAATTCCAGATCAGGGCACATGCCCCAGGTTGTGGGCTCCATCCCCAGTGTGGGGCATGCAGGAGGCAGCCGATCAATGATTCTCATTATTGTTTCTATTTCTCCTCCTTTCTTTGAAATCAATTAAAAAAACAACAACTTAAAAACCTTCCCCCTAAGATCAAGAACCAGACCTAGCCAGTTTGGCTCTGTGGTTAGAGCTTCAGCAGCTCATGGACTGAAGGGTTTCAGGTTTGATTCTGGTCAGGGACACGTACCTCAACTGTAGCTTGATCCCCAGTTGGGGCAAGTGCAGGAGGCAACCAATCGATGTTTCTGTCTCTCCCCTTCTCTTCCACTCTAAAAATCACTTGCGGGGCGGGGGAGGGGGGGATTACACACACACACACACACACATACACATATATACATATACATACATACATATGTATATATATACACTAGAGGCCTGGTGCACGAAATTCATGCACTGGAGGAGGGGGTCCCTCAGCTCGGCCCACACCCTCTCATAGTCTGGGACCCCTCACTCCTTACTACCCGCCTGCTCGCTGCTCCTCAGTGCTGCCGTGGAGGCAGGAGAGGCTCCCGCTACTGCTGCTGCACTCACCAGTTGTGAGCCCAGCTTCTGGCTGAGTGGTGCTCCATCTGTGGGAGCACACTGACCACCAGGGGGCAGCTCCTGCATTGAGCATCTTTCCCGCTGGTGGTCAGTGTGCATCATAGTGACCAGTCATTCTGGTTGTTCCGCCGTAAGGGTCGCTTAGGCTTTTATTATATAGATACATATATATATATATATATATATATATATATATATATACACACACACACACACACATACATATATATATGTCCTCCAGTGAAGATTAACAACAAAAGAACCAGATGAGTATGCCCCCCTGTTGCTACTTTCATTCAACATTTGCATGAGGTTCTAGCCAGGGCAATTACGCTAAAGGAGGAATAAGACATCTAGATGGAAAAGGCAGAAGTGAGTTCACAGATGACAAATCTTACAGAAGACCCTAAGAAATCCATACAAAAAGAACTAATGACCATCAAGGTTGTAGGACAAGATCAATATACAAATATCAGTTGTTCCCTGGCCAGTGTGGCTTGGTTTGAGCATTGTCCTGTGCAGGGGAAGGCTGCCAGTTCAATTCCCAGTCAGGGCACATGCCCAGGTTGTGCGCTGGATTTCTGGTGGGGTACCTGCAGGAGGCAGCCAATACAAATCTTCATCAGTTGTACTATATAGCAATGAAATAAGGAAACTCCATATACAATAGCATGAAAGTGTACTTATGGATAAATTTAACAAAATGAAAAACATATAAAAACTGTTGAAAGAAGACCTATAAAATGAAATCCCATGTTCAAATATTCCCAAAGTTTACCTACAGATTCAGTGTAGTTCTTATAAAATCCCAGCTACCATTTTTGCAAGATTGACAAATGGATCCTAAAATGTATATGGAAATACAAGGGATTTAGAATAGCCAAAACAATCCCCCCCCCTTTTTTTTTCTTTTGCCAAAACAATCTTAAATGGGAACATGATTTAGTAACTGACAGTGGTACTGGCATAAGAACAGATATGCTGACCAATGGAATAAAATTGAGTCCAGATATAAACTTAAAATTTGTAGTCAATTGGTTTTCAACAAGGGTAAGAATCTTTTCAACAAATGGCTCTACGACAGCTGGGTATTTACATGCTAAAGCCTGAAGTTGGATGGTTACCTCACACAAAAATTAAAGTGTTTCAAAGATTTAATAAGATCTCAAAGTATAAAACTCAAGAGGGAAAATGTAGGCAACAGTCTATGAATTAGGCAATGCAATGGTTTCTTGGATATAAGAGCAAAGCAGATGCAAATCCTAAGTATATAGGAACTCATAATTCAATAGCAAAATATTTTGATGGGAAATAATCCAAGTAGACATTTCTCCAAAAATAGCCAATATCATTGGAAAGGTGCTCAACATCACTAGTCATTAGGGAAATGCAAATTGGAATACAAATATTTCACACCTAGTTTGTCTATAATCAAGAATGTGGGCAATTTACAAGTATTGGTGAAGATGTAGAAAAATTAGGAACCTCATACACCACTAATACGTGAAATGGTTACCTGTTGTGTTGTGGAAAAGTTTGAAGTTTGGCAGTTCCTCAGAACATTCCACTCCTAGATACACATATTCAAGAGAAATGGAAGCCATGTCCACATAAGAACTTGTATATGATTAATACTAGCATTATAACCAAATATGGATATAACCCAAGTAGCTGTCAATTGAAGAATAAAAGTGTGTGTGTAAAATCAGATATTTAGCAATAAAAAGGAATGGAGTACTGTTACATACAACGTGTATAAGCCTTGAAAACAAAGTGAAAAAAGTAAGACAAAAGATTGCAGAATTGGCAAATCCATAGAAGCCAAAAGTAGATTAGTGGTTGCCAGGGGAAGAAACGAAGTGATTATTAGCCATTTGTATGCCATAAGCATCTATAGACTCAGGGGGCGGACCTTTTTTAATTAAATTCAAAATATCATGGCAGTTAACTGGTTAATGGGTACAGGGTCTTTTGGGAATGAAAATATTTTTTATCATATATTAATAGTTCCATGGCCTTGTAACTATACTAGAAACTAAGTGCACACTTAAGATGGTAAATTTTATGGTATATGATTATCTCAATTTTTAGTTTTGTTTAGAGCAAGTCTCAAATTTGGTTCAAGTTCTCTAAAATGTAATATGAACTGTTTTATACAAATTAAGAATAGTTTTATTCATGGTTATTTATCTGTCACCATATTAGGGGGAGAATAGTCTTGTTTTTTAGTTCTCGTTACCCTATCAAACATATTTTTATTGATTTCTGAGAGGAAAGGAGAAGCAGAGATAGAAACATCAATGAGAGAGGCTGCCTCCTGCAAGCCCCACACTAGGGATTGGGCACGTGCCCTGACCCTGAATCGAACTGTGATCTCCTGGTTCATAGGTCAATGTTCAACCACTGAGCCGCTGGCCGGGCCTGTTGTCTTTCAATGTAATACAAATCTTCCCCTTTCCCCCCAATTACAGCACTTAGTGTTTTTCTATAAAACAATATCAGTCTTGCCGAAACCGGTTTGGCTCAGTGGATAGAGCGTTGGCCTGCGGACTGAAGGGTCCCAGGTTCGATTCTGGTCAAGGGCATGTACCTTGGTTGCGGGCACATCCCCAGTAGGGGGTGTGCAGGAGGCAGCTGATCGATGTTTCTCTCTCATCGATGTTTCTAACTCTCTATCCCTCTCCCTTCCTCTCTGTAAAAAATCAATAAAATATATTTTAAAAAATTAATAAATAAAACAATATCAGTCATTGCTTATTTGGAGACATGAGCTTCAGCACAAAAGCAAAAATGTTCTTTGTTTCAAGAGTATGAGAAAAATAAAATGTTAAAAACAGTGGCTTCATTCATGTATTATGCACTATTTAACTCTACTGCTTAAATACTGCAGACTTATTGTGTGTATTAATGAAACTTGGTTTTCCTTATTTGGGATGCTCTACTTTAAATTTAAATAAATGTAATTAGAAGCCAAAATGAAGGTAGAATTTTGTGGAGGTAGCCAGTTTCAAAGGGACATCTGGAATCTTCAGGGGCTTCACAAGATTTACCACAATTTGTAAATTAAGAGTATATTTCCCTTATTTTGCCACTAAAACCAATACACATTAACCACAATTGGTAAACTTGGAGAACACTACTGAGTGATTTTTCAAAGGTAGAATGAATGGGAGGGTTAACAAGTGGTCCAAGGGTAGAGTTGGTAAATGGAAAACTTGCATTCTGAAATTACATCAGCTTGAAATGAGGGGAATCATTCAATTAGCCACTAACAAAACATCACCAGTTGTAGTATAGCAATGCTTATGTCATCATATATAAAGAAAGAACCATTTATCTGAGATAGAAAAGAAACATTTTAACCTAATCATACACTTCCAAAATATACCGTATTTTCTGGTGTATAAGACAACTGGGCGTATAAGATTTTCCTGGGTTAAAAGTCGTCTTAGACGCTGGAAAATACGGTATATTTTGGAAGTGTATGATTAGGTTAAAGTGTTCCTTTTCTATATGCCGGAAAATACGGTATTCTAATTTTAATTAAGCCCTGATTAATGCTTTCAGTATAGAAGCTGGTTGAGATTAACTGAATGAATTTAGTCTACTGGCCAAGGATTCCCAGGAGCCCCATGAAACTATAAACTTTTTAGCGTATTTTTCATCAGAATCTCAAAGAGGCTGTATATCAAAGTGCTTAAGAATGGCTATAGAGGCCATTAAAATGAAAAATGAAGAAAAATGGGCTAACATTTATTAAGTACAGTCAAACTTAGTTTCTTGATAATTAAATACAGTCAAACCTGGTTTCTCAAATGCTTTCCATCTGGAACAATTCCATTCTTGACCAAGTTGTTCACAGAAAAAATGTCTCCATTGTCAACGAAAACTTGTTTTCAACTTAATCTTTTCATGCTGATACCTCAGCATGACAAGCGTGGTCTCCAGGCAACAAAGAGATGCTTTTGTTGCTGATGAGATTGATGATTAGCACAATTTTAAAACATAAAGAGTGCTAATGTTGACTTGGGTGCTTGCATATGAGCCTAACCAGTGATCACGGACAACAGGGGGAGGGGGGCATGCGTGTGGGGGGGTTTGGGAAGGGAACGGGGGGGAGGGGGTTGATGACAAATATGTGATACCTTAATCAATAAAGTAATTAAAATAAAAAGAGTGCTAATGTTGCTAAGGGTGTGAAAGTGCTCACAAAACAACAATCACAGGCAGTTTAATAGGTAGCAAAACTGTTGTTGATTGGATAAATGAAAAGCGGTTAGCTGGGGATAATATTTTGGAAGCAGTGATATATGAAGATTTTGTTTAAGGCAAGTAGGGAGTGGTTTGATACATTTAAGAAAAGTGTTTATGGATTAAACAGTACATAAGAAAGGTTAAAACAAGGAATCATTTGGAGGTCTTGAAAGGATTAATTCAATTTACATTATTTCTAATGGGGAAAAATGATTCCGTTTTCAAATAAATCGCTTCTTGAACAGCCTTCCCAAACAAATTCAGTTTGAAAACTGAAGTTCCATTGTACTCGAATTCATCTCTGATAGGCACTGAGCTACATTTGTTCACTTGCATTCTCAGATATCCTGCCAATCACACCACACCTAAGTGGTTTTCCCTTACAGATGAGGCAACAGGTTCTGAAACAAGTGATACAGCCACATCTACCAATGCAAAGCTACTAGTTTGGTTTAAAATTCTTGACTGTTCACTCATATGTGGAACCTAATTAACAAAATAAACTGATGAACAGAGTGGATTCAGAAACATGGAAGCATGGGACAGAGTGGGGAATCTCGGAGGGAAGGCAGGGGAGGGTGGGTGGGTGGGAGGTGATCAACCAAAGAACTTGTATGCATATATGAATAGCCCATGGACACAGACAATATCGTGGTGAAGGCCTAAGGTGGGGGTGGGCTGAAGGGGATCAATGGGGAAAATAGGGGACATATGTAATACTTTCAAAAATAAAGATATTTTAATTGAAATAAAATTCTTGAGTGTTTAAAAATCTACAAATCCATGATTTAAAAATATTCAAATTTATTGCAAAAATAATTTAATAAATCCAAGTCATCTCTATAACACTTTCTCCCAGAGATACTTTTAAGGATTTAATGCATCATTTCTATCTTTTTTGTACACATACTAGAAGCCCAGTGCATGAAATTCGTGCACAGGTAGGGTCCCTAGGCCTGTCCAGCAATCTGAGCCTTCATTCCCAGCTGCTGGCTGCCAGCCAGGGCTTTCCTTCGCTCGGTGCCGCCTCCTAGTGGTCAGGGCACGTCATAGCAAACAATCAAACTCCAGAGGGGACACTGCATATTAGCCTTTTATATAGATAACTAGTGACCCGGTGCACGAAATTCATGCACATTAAAAGGGGATTAATTAGAGGAAATAATTTAATATTGCTATTTGCCCTTTCTCTATAATAGAAGTGTCAGAGATGAAAGAAAATTAGTAAAATGTATATGAAAACCTTCCTCCTGTCAGCGTCTGGGGCACAACACGGGACCCAGAGTCAAGTCCCCACACACCCACATGCGCCTCAAAATCATGTAAGACCGCCGAAACCGGTTTGGCTCAGTGGATAGAGCATCGGTCTGCGGACTAAAGGGTCCCAGGTTCGATTCCGGTCAAGGGCATGTACCTTGGTTGCGGGCACATCCCCGGTGTGGGATGTACAGGAGGCAGCTGATCGATGTTTCTCTCTCATCGATGTTTCTAGCTCTCTATCCCTCTCCCTTCCTCTCTGTAAAAAATCAATAAAATATATTAAAAAAAAAATCATGTAAGACCCAGACCTGGCCGGCCCCCCCATTGGGCTAGATCCAAATCCGGCCAGTCCCACCCTTGTCAAGCCCTGCCAGGCAGGGGGCATAGCTTCAGGCCCCCTGGCCCAGCGCCAGGACGGGGGGCGTGGCCTGTGGTCCCCCAGCCCAGACCGGGCGAGGGGGGTGTGCCTTGAGGTCCCCTGTCAAGCCCCGCTGGGTGGGAAGCACTGCCTGAGGTCCCCTGTCAAGCCCAGCCAGGCAGAGGGGCGCAGCCTCAGATCCCCTGGCCCGGTGCTGGGGCGGGGGGGTGCAGCCTGAGGTCCCCCGGCCTGGTGCCGGGGTGGGGGGCGCAGACTGAAGTCCCCTGTCAAGCCCCACCTGGTGGGGGGCACGCCCTGAGGTCCCCTGGCCTGGCGCTGGGGCGGGGGGAGCAGCCTGAGGTCCCCTAGCCCAGCACCAGGACGGGAAGCGCACCTTGAGGTCCCCCATCAAGCCCTGCTGGGCGGGGGGACGTGGCACTGGGGGAGGAGGTGTGGCCTGAGGTCCCCCACCCTGATGCCAAGGCGGGGGGCATAGCCTGAGGTCCCCTGTCAAGCCCCATGGGGGCAGGGAAGGGCGTAGCCTCAGGTCCCTGTTGATTGCTCGTTAAGGCTCCTTATGGGAACTTGGCCTCAGCTGTGGGTGCAGCCATCTTTGTGACAGAGTGATGGTCAATTCGCATATTCCCTCTTTATTAGATAGGACTAGAGGCCCAGTGCACACAATTAGTGAACTGAGGAGGGGGTGTCTCTCAGCCCAGCCTGTGCCCTCTTGCAGTCTGGGAGCCCTCGGGGAATGTCCGACTGCAGCGGAGGTGGGAGAGGCTCCCACCGCCACTGACCTCACCAGCTGTGAGTCTGGCTTCTGGCTGAGCAGCACTCCCCCTGTGGGAGTGTACTGACCTGCAGGGGGGCAGCTCCTGCACTGAGCACCTGCCTCCTGGTGGTCAATGCACATCATAGCGACCGGTTGTTCAGCTGTTTGGTCAATCTGCATATTATCCTTTTATTATATAGGATAATACTTTAATGGTTATCATGGTATAAATATGCCAAATTCAACCAATTCTCCAGAAAGTTTTGTTACTGAAATGTTCTTAAAAACATGACGGTAATAGTGTTTAAAGTAGTGATAAATTAGCCTACTGAGAAAATTGGCCAAATGGTCCAGCTTTATTTAAGAGCCTGGACTCTCATTGGTTGGAAGTGAAATATTTCCAAGCCATTAAATCAAGGTATAAGGGACAGGAAGTGATTTGGAGAAAATATGAATACTTTGTACATCTGAACTCTATAGTCACTGGTAAGTACTGTTAACACAAAGTTCCATTACCTGTGACAAAATCAGAATTAAGATTTCTCTCTGAATCAGATTAGAATTACAGCATCTTATCCACCACCACCATTTAATTTTTACAACTACTCAGTTCTGGGGATACAAAGATGTCCTATAAGAAACAGACTCATAGCCTGGCTGCAGTGGCTCAGTGGTTGAGCATCAGCCTATGAACCAGAATGTGACGGTTCAATTCCTGGTCAGGGCACACACCCAGGTTGTGGACTTGATCCCCCTGTGTGGGGCATGCAGAAGGCAGCCGATCAATGATTCTCTCTTATCAATGATGTTTCTCTCTCTCTCCCTCTCTGAAATAAAAAAAGAAAAAAGAAACAGACTCATAGAAGTACAACAGATTCATGTTGCCAGAAGGGAACAGGGTTGAGGGATGCTGTAAAAGGTGGAAGGGATTGAGTACAGACTGGTAGTTACATAATAGTCATGAGGATGTTAAATACAGCATAGCAAATATAGTCAATAATATTGCAATAACTATGCATGCTGCCAGTTGGGTAATGTAAATATCAGGAGGAACACTTTGTAAAGTATGATTGGCTAACCACTATGCTGTACACCTGAAACTAACACAAAATAATATTTTATGTAAAATAATTTTAAATTTTTTGAAAAGGGGGACTAAAAGAAAAGAAAACAAAACAAAACAAAAAGATGCCCTGTGGCTGCAATCTGCAATTAACGGGTAATTTAAAAATTATTAGTGTTTTAAGGAATAGTCTACAGGCATGGGACTTAGTAATAAGTAGCTGAACTGCATAAAAGTATTCTGATTCTTCTAATAACATTTCTTTCTTTTATAACATTGATTTGTTGCTCCACACTTAGTTATGCATTCATTGGTAGCTTCTTGTACTAGTATGTGCCCTGATGGGGGATGGAACAGGCAATCTTAGCGTTATCAGAACACTAACCAACTGACCTCCCCCCGCCCCCAACCAGGGTTTAGTAACATTTCTGATTACCAAACACAGTTACAACACCTGGAAGGTTAAGAAAATATAAATTTAAACACTTTTTTATAAAGATACACCTTGTTTTTTCTTTTTTTATATATATATTTCTTTATTGATTTCAGAGAGGAAGAAGGAGAGATAGAAACATCAGTGATGAGAGAGAATCACTGATTGGCTGCCTCCTGCACGCCCCCCACTGGGGATCGAGCCCACAACCCAGGGATGTGCCCTTGGCCCGAATCAAACCAGGGACCCTTCAGTCCGCAGGCTGATGCTCTCTATCCACTGAGTCAAGCCGGCTAGGGCTACACCTTGTTTTTTCATTTGAATTCTTATACTGTACTCCCGTATGACAAAAGGAATCTATGCATTGGGTATGAAGCTGTTTTAAATGAGCCAATTCCTCCAATTTAAATAACCTAATCCAATTTTTGTCACATTTTTCATTTTTATAAGGGAGTAAAAAAAAAAAATAACTTCTTTCAATGTCTAAGTAATAGTATTCAAATGAAACTCAAAATCCCTATTTTCCTCCGAATGGCATTTGGGCATCAATTATGCCCCCCATGCTCCACCAAGAAATACGGTATCAGTTAAAAATCTCAAACTAGACTCAACCGTCAATCAAGACATTTAAGTAATCCTCACTTAGCTATTTTTAACTTCCTTTAGATTTACCCCTTTGGCCACTTCATAACCATCTGAAATGCCAGACACTAAGTCTAACATCATCCGGCTCTCTCCAATCTTTGCAAGCAGAACGCGCACCTCCGGTAACAACGGAGGCCTTCTCATTCTCATAACCAATTCTACACCTGAACGCCCGATTTAACAAACCTTGAGTCTGTGCACTTTTATCTCATAACTCAGCCTGGCTGCCAAAGCAAATGAACTTGCTCAATACTCCTAAAATGGCTAGTATTTTCAGTAGTTTTTGGTTTTTATTTAGATCCTCACCCGAGGATAAGTTTTAGAGAGAGGGAGGGAGACGGAGGGAAACAACTGATCGGTTGCCTCCGGTTAGGCGCCCGACTGTGACCCACCAAAACCTAGGTGGGTGTACTGACCGGGAATCAAACCCGCAACCTTTTGGTGAGCCGGCAGGACGCTCCAACCAACCGAGCCACTCGGGCAGCTTACATTGGGGTCGAGACCTACAAATTATTACCTAAATCTAACAATGAATATGTATTCATTCTTACTACGTTCAGGGAACCCGAGGGTATGTTTTCCCTACCCCTTTTGGCTTTCCTTTAATTCGCGATACATACAAAAGATAAAGTGAAAAAGGACCATTACAGACGACTTCAAATTCTGAACCTGATAAAAAGATCCGCAGTATCTCCCAACAAAGTCCCAAACCATCCCCGGTTGCCAAGCTCCTCCGACGCTTCGGCAGGGGTAGGAGGCTCACCCTCCCGCCGGATTGTCGATGCCCCGGAGACTGGACCGGCGCGGAGAGGGTTGGCAGTCGCGGACCGACATACAGCAGCTCTCAGGAAAGCAAAGCCCTCATCCAGGACCAGAGGCCTCAGCTGACACCGAGAGCCCCCAGGGAGCTGCTAGGCGTCCCCTCCTGTCCTAGCCCTCCCAACCATTTCCCTCCCAACAGGGCGATGCTCGGAAATCGCTAGGCAAAGCCCATCCAGTCTCCAGAACGTGTTCCAATAAGCCCACCGGGAGAGCCCAAATCACCTCCTAGCCCCTGTGGGGAAAATGGCGCCCGTCACCCCTTCTCCCTCCCGGCTAGTCACAAGGACCAGCCTCCCTCCCTCGCTACAAAATGGCGTCTCCCGCTGGGGCCCCGGAATCTGCATAATTCACTTGCCAGCGAGGCGGTGCCGATCTGGGATGAGCGGTTCTGCCAACCACTCAAACACAGAAACTTCGATTCCGCATTTTAGGCAAGCCACTCCGGCGCGGCTCTTACGTCCTGACGTCACGAAAATGGGGCGTGGCTAAGCTGGTCTCTCGCGTCGCCTAAATTCGAGCCAATGGCAAGCAGGAGCTGCCTAATGAGTGATGCAGTGACAGCCCAATGGAAGCTGGGGGCGGGCTTCAGACTGGGTATGCGGGTTGCGGGGCTTGGGGGCCGGGCGGCTGTTTCCTGTCCTGGTGCATGGTGGTCGGACGAAGGAATTGTTGGAAAATTTTCTCGGAGGTTCGTATATAAATGTGTTTTTACCCAGTGTGCATTATTCTCCGCCCGGCCGCCGCCCTTAGCGCAGTGGCGCGGGCCCGCTCGGGCCCCGGCCCTGACTCCGGCTGCTCAGCGTCTGCCGAAGGCCCTTCTGATTTTACGGCCGGCCGCGGCAGCGGCGCCCGGGCAGAAGCGGAGTTTATTAAT
This sequence comes from Cnephaeus nilssonii, assembly GCF_951640355.1. NCBI lineage: Eukaryota > Metazoa > Chordata > Mammalia > Chiroptera > Vespertilionidae > Cnephaeus > Cnephaeus nilssonii. The sequence continues at coordinate 37,105,505 of NC_137084.1, read as the reverse complement.
AACCCGCGGCCGCCACTCTGAGGCGGCGGACCTTTTCTCACCGAGAACACCACCCCTCCCCCCCGTTGTTTTTGCGCGCCGAGCCCCGCCTGTTCCCCTCGGGGGACCGCCGCGGAGAGGGACGGGAGGGCGGAGACCTCTGGAGCCTGGCGGCGCCTTTCGGCTAGACCTCCACGCGGAGCGAGTCCCCAGGCGCTCCCGCGGCGAGGCTCCGCCAGCTGGGACGGCGGGCCGCGGGCCGCACCGGGCCCCAGCTGTGGGGCCGGCGGCGGGGCCGGCCGTGGGCCCGCTCGGACCCCGCCTGAACAGCGCACCTAGAATTTCCTCCCACCTAGATCGTGCGCAGATTATTTGTTTTCCTCAGTTAAATAAATATTTAGGTCACTGAGGCCTAACACCGAGTATTAGAAATTGTCAATTTTATCATTTCTCCTTTTTGTCGGTTTTGGCCAAAGAGGGAACGAATCTTTCGGTTGCTTTGTAACATGTTATTGTGGAACGTGAACCAATTTATTCCCTCTTACAATATTTTAAACGTCCCCGTCCTGTTCCCCCCCCCCCCTCCCGTCCCTGTCCCCGTCCCCGGAATTAACGAAGTTAAGCAAAGAAATAGGGGAAAAATACTATTGCTAAACCCATTGTATGTTTAAAGTGAATTTAAGTTTTTGCTTTGGAAGTGTCTAATCAGCTGGTATAATCATTGTGGGATGTGAAAAACTGTAGGTTCGAGGTTGTGGTCAGCTTTGTCCTGCATCTTACTAAAAGATAAGTGGTTTTGCTGTAGTTGACAAAAATCTGTGCAGTACTTAGTATTTCATTATGTGTTTAGATGATCATCCAAAACCTGATGAGATTATAAGATTTGCAATTAATTCAGGTGTATGTTGGAAATTACCTAGCCTCTCCCACTTTTATTAATAGCTTTATATAATTTTTTATATAATAGCTTTATATAATTCACATACCTTACAATTCACCCATTTAAAGTATAATTAAGTTGGTTTGGTATATTGAGAGTTGTGCCAACCCATCACCACCATCAATTTTATAACATGTTACTCCAAAAAGAAACTAACCCATTAAGTTACTCCCCATTCCCTTTAATCCTCCCACCCACCCCTTCCCCCAACTACTAATCTACAGATTTGCCTATTTTGAACATTTCATATTATTTCCAGTATGTGAGCCTTTTTGATTGACTTTAACTTAGCATAGTATTTGCAAGTTTCCTTCATGTTCTCTTGCCATTTCTTTCATGTATGGGCATATGTTCTATTTACCCATCATCTGTTGATGGCCATATAGATTGTTTCCACAATTTGTCTCTTATGTGTAATGTTGCTATGAACATTGTGTACAAGTTTTTGTGTGGACATGTTTTCATTTTTCTTGGGGAGATATATAATTTCTTGGTCATGTAGTTGGTAACGACTAGTATATTTAACTTTTTGAGAAACTGTCAAATTGTTTTCCAAAGTATGAGAGTTCCCATTTCTTCATATCCTTGCCAGCACTTGTTATTATCAGTCTTTTTGATAATAACAAAAGACTGGGAATGAAGTGGTATGTCTTAGGGATTTTGTTGGGAATGAAGTGGTATGTCTTAGGGATTTTGATTTGCATTTCCCAATGGCTAATGGTATTGAGCATTTTTTTCATGTGTTGATTGGCCATTTGTATATCTTCTTTAGAGAAATGTTGATTTTGCTACTTTCCCCTTTTTTAAAATCGGATTGTCTGTCTATTACTGAGTTGTAAGAGGTTTTTATATAAAAGTCCTTTATCAGGTACATGATCTGCAAAATGTTCATAGCCTTGGCTGCCAGTGGAGATATTGCTGTGAATAAGGATTCCTTGTGTTCCTCATGGAAGGATGACCTACCTGGCTTGGGGAATTGTACCTCTACTATTACTTCAGCTGATATTAATTATTTATAATGTACATGCAGTTTATGATCACATGAGGAGAATTTTCTGAGTCCTGAGGTTTTCATCATTACTCATTTTTGACATTTTAAATCTAATTTTTGCTTTTTTGTTTTAACCTGAGGTTTCACCTAGTTCTGAGTCTTTTTGCTCCTTGCTTTATTTCAGGACAGAGATTTTTTAAGATTTGGGTTACATGTGTCATTGCTCCTTTCTATGCTTAATTTGTGAGACAGTATTTTAAACTTTATTGTGGTCCTGCCTGGGTAGCTCAGTTGGTTAGAGCTTCTTCCCCATACGTTAAGGTTGTGGTTTCAATCCCCAATCATACAAGAAGGGCACATACAAGAAGCAACCATTAAATGCATAAAGAAATGGAACAACAAATCAATGTGTTTCTCTCACTCGCTCTCCCTTTTCTTTCTCAAATCAAAATTTTAAAAAAATTAAAAACATAAACTTTCTTATACTGTTAATCAAAATTATTTTATTTTTAAGATGGATTTAGACTGAGAAATCTCCCTCATAGAAAAGAAAATTTTGAAAACAATAATAAACTTTTCTCCATATTTTTCCATGGATCTAATCCCATTTTAAAATTGTGCTGTAGTGGGAACTCTGCACCCTGTGGAAATCATTTGTCCATTAATGTGTAGACATGGGCATTTAACTCCAAACTATGTTTGTTGTACTTAAAATACCACTTTACTCAGTACTTAACTTTGACTAGGCACTGAATTGAATGATTTATTGAGTGGTTTACATATGTACATAAACGTATTACCTTCACTATAAACTTAAGTACTGGAGTTATCCCTATTTTGCAAGTGAGTCAACTGAAGTTAGAGTAACTTGTCCAACTATGACACAGCAAAGCTGTGACTTGAAGAAAGTCCAGTCTGTCAACCTACCAGGTACCCACCTCTTTAACTTTTAAAATACAATCTGTAGTCCCTTAGAATGATACGGTATTTTGAGTACTATACTTAATATGCCATAGCATATATGTTAATGTGCTATTTGTACACATTTCTAAGTTATATAATAATGAAAGCATTTGGCCTATTATTGTAAACACAGAGATTTATAAAATATGAAGTAATGGTCACAAGAAATTGGAGTCATTAAAATGAATGACACTTTATACATGCTATATACACATAATACAGTAGCATATTGTGAAAAGTGAGACACAATGAAAAGAGTATTGGGATAAAAGAAGGCCTAATTTTTAATCCCATCGGTTAACTAGCCATGATGTCATACAAATTGTATTCATTTATTCAACAAATATTTAGTAAGCATGTACCATGTGCCAGGCATTCCAAGAATTCAGGAGTGAATAGGACAGATAGGGGTCTTGGCATCATGGAACTTAGAGTTCAGTTAGAAATTCTGATAAATGAAATTCTCCTTTGAAGAAGATAGAGTTCTGTGATAGAGAATAAGGAGGTGGTGGTAGAATGGATATTTCAGATAAGAGTTAACACTGAACAATATGTGCAAAAGCAGGAAGAGTTAGGTGTATTACTAAAAACTAGAAGGTCAGCATGGCTGGGTGTATATAATAGAGGACAATTTTAAAGCACTCTGCAACATGAGGTACGTTAAACTCATTAGATATTTATTGAACATAATAGAGGCCCGGTGCACGAAATTCGTGCATGGCGCGGGGGGGGGGGGGAGGGTGTCCCTCAGCCCAGCCTGCACCCTCCCCAATCTGGGACCCCTCGAGGGTCCAGGACTGCTGACTCCCAACTGCTCGCCTGCCTGCCTTCCTGATTGCCTCTAACAGCTTCTGCCTGCCAGCCTGATCACCCCCTAACCACTCCCCTGCCAGCCTGATTGGTGCCTAACTGCTCCCCTGCCAGCCTGTTTGCCCCTAACAGCCCTCCCTTGCAGGCCTGGTCACTCCTAACTGCCCTTCCCTGAAGGCCTGGTCACCCCTAACTGCCCTCCCCTGCAGGCCTGGTCCCCTCCAACTGCTCTCCCCTGCAGGCCTGGGTCCCCCCTAACTGCCCTTCCCTGCAGACCCAGTCACCCCCAACTTCTCTCCTCTGCAGCCTGGTCACCCCTAACTGCCCTCCCCTGCAGGCCTGGCCCCTCCCAACTGCCCTCCCCTGCTGGTCATCTTATGGTGGCTTATCTTGTGTCCACATGGGGGCAGCCATCTTGTGAGTTGGAGTGATGGTCAATCTGCATATTACTCTTTTATTACATAGGATAATCTTAGGAGTAAAAATTCCAGAGACCCAGCCCTAATCAGTTTGGCTCAGTGGATAGAGCATCGGTCTGTGGACTGAAGGATCCCAGGTTCGATTCCGGTCAAGGGCATGACCTTGGTTGCAGGCACATCCCAGGAGGGGGTGTGCAGGAGGCAGCTGATTGATGTTTCTCTCTCATCGATGTTTCAAATTCTCTATGGCTCTCCCTTACTCTCTATTAAAAAAATCAATAAAATATATATTTTTTTAAATTCCAGAGATCCAGTGGACACAGCACATATTTAGAAGGATATAGTCTAATGGGAAGACTGGATCAGGCAGTGAGGGGCCAGTGACAGTTAAAGGCTGTTCCCTGTGTTTGGACCGCCCTTTATACTCTTCTACCCCTAGGAAATGCTTATTTATCTTTTTATGCCCAAACATATATGTCCTAGTCTTTGTATCCTTGAGGCAAAGCTAGGTGCTGCTTTCTCTATTAATGCTTTTTACTGTTTATATTAACTACTTTTAGTTTTTAAAATCATAGACATAATCATGGTGAATTTTTTTTTTTTAACTTACAGAAGATATACAGTAAAAATTGAGTCCCTTCCCCACTCCACCCTCAGTCTCCTGGTCCCATTTCTGGGAGGTAACCACTTGAATTTTTAAATGTAGATATTTATATGTATTTTTAAAAAACATGAATTCCCGCCCTAACCGGTTTGGCTCAGTGGATAGAGCGTTGGCCTTCGGACTCAAGGGTCCCAGGTTCGATTCCGGCCAAGGGCATGTACCTTGGTTGCAGGCACATCCCCAGTAGGAGGTGTGCAAGAGGCAGCTGATTGATGTTTCTCTCTCATCGATGTTTCTAACTCTCTATCCCTCTCCCTTCCTCTCTGTAAAAAATCAATAAAATATATTAAAACAAAACACACACAAAAATACATGAATTCCCAATGATGGGGAAATCACAAACTTGCCTCTATCCTCAAAGTTCTTTGGGCTGGTCGAATAATCAAACAGACACGATACAGATTAGCAAGAGGAAAATAACCAAATTTAATACAGACCCCCACATGATAGTGGTTCAGAGATAGGAAGGGGGATTGAGGTATATAAGATATCCTGAGCTAGGAATGAGATCATGCACCTTGGGGGCTTCAAAGAGTTATTGCAGAATGATGAGAACAGACGTGTATTTTATAGAAGTTTGTATTTGCCATCAATTGGTGTCCAGGAAATAGTTGTTTTTTCATCTTTTAGTTGGTGTAGATTTTTTTCCATTAGGATCGAAACTATAGGTACTAAAGCCTTTCTGAAAAAATTTAATAGTTGACCAGCTTTCAGACAAGAGAGAACTTTTATTTCAGATATGTGAGCTACTTATTGATGTTATATATTAGAGTTATTTGGAGATTTATAAATAATTGAATGAAAAGGACAAGTGCTTGTGTTATCAAAACTTAAATATTTCTTTTTTCTTTTCTTTTTTTTCTTTTGAGAGTACATTCATTAAAGCCGAGGACAGTGAAACAAAGGAAGGGCTTAAGGTAGAAGAAACAACAGGAGAGGGCGTGGTTCACAGATCAACGCTCTACCACTGAGTTACATCGGCCAGGCCATATTGTGCTTTTAAATATTGACATTGAAAATCAGATCTTTAGATCTGGAAAGGTCCTCAACAGATACTGTTGTCCAGTTCCCTGGCCCAGGGCAGCTAAATTGTCCCAACTCCTGTTTGAAACCACTTAGAGTCCACATAGGTAAAGGGACCTAGAGATAGGAGAAGGAAGGAAGGGGGTTGTGATGGTGATTGGTACAAGAGCCATTCATTTGGTTGTAAAAAAGAAAGACAAAGATTCTTAAATAAAACTCTGTAGACTGAAAATTATTCTGGAAAAAAAAAAGAGCCATTCATTCATCTATTTATTCTGCACCTATTGTGTATCTTCTAAGTGCCAACTATTTATTAGGTACTTGAGTCAGCAGTAATCAAACAGATAAAAATTCCTACCTGTTCTAATGGAGGGGGAAATAGACAAGAAACAATAAATAAGTAAATGCATGTAATATGTCAATAATACTATGCAGAAATATGAAGGAGGGCAGAGGGATAGGGATGTCATGGTTAGGGGTAGGAGGTGCAGTTTGAAATGAAATGAACAAGGAAGCTCTCACTGAAGTGGTATTGAACAAAGACTTGAAGAAGATTAGGAAATAATAATGAAAATACTGGAAAGAATGTTTCAGGCAGAAGGAACATCAAATGTAAATGTCCTGAGGCAGCAGAACATCAAGTATGTTTGAGGAAAATCAAGGACACCAGAGAGGCTGAAATCGAAGGAATGAGATGAAGAGCAGCAGGAAATGAGGGGCAAGATCATTGGCCTTATAGGCTAGAATAAGGACTTTGGCTTTACTTTGAGAAGTGTTCAGAAGATTTTGAGCCTTCTGTATTGAGAGGAGACTATGGGGAGGTCACAGCAGAAGCAGGGAGATAGGATGCTTTTGCAGTAATATTGGTGATAGATGGCAGTGGCTTGGATCAGGGAAGTAATGGTGAAAATTGTGAGAAGTGGCCAGGTTCAGGATAGATTTCTGAAGACTGAGTCAACAAGATTGCTAGTGGGTTATAAGTGGGAATCTTCAATCATGTTAAACCCAAAGAACTCTAGTTATGGGAATTTTAAACATGGTACAAAACTGATAGGCAAGACTTGTCAGTGTGTTCAATAATTCACTGGTGAATTATGAAAAGCATGCCTTGGACTTTGGGTTCATACTCTTACCCTGCATATTCAGCGAAATTTCAGCTTATTTCAAACATTGTTTACTACTTAGCATTTTTTAAAGATTCTTAGCATTTTTAAATGTTCTTTTTAGCACTTATTTCCTATGCATTTTTTAAGATTTCTTAGCATTTTTAAATGTTCTTTTTAGCATTTATTTCCTATGCATTGTTCTTTGTTCTCAAGTGTCTATATTTTTCTTCAAGGTAAAAAATGTTGTTAGCCCAAATCAATCGAGATTCTCAGGGAATGACAGAGTTTCCTGGAGGAGGAATGGAGGCTCAGCACGTTACCCTGTGCCTGACAGAGGCAGTAACTGTGGCAGGTGAGCAGTCTTGTTTGAAGGGATCATGTGGGCTTGGAAATATCATTTATCTTAAGAGAAAATGAAAAATCACAACACTGTTTACTTCCCTCTTCTTGTTTATCTAAAGACAACCCAAAGCTAAGCCTTTGGATGGCATTTTTATCTTGATGTGGATGCTGGGTATGGCAGGGCAGGGAAACGTTTTTGTAAGTACTAGAAAAAGTTCCATTTGAGTCTAAATTAAGCAGTCTGCCTTTTGCCTAATTTTCATTAAAAAAAATAACTTAAATAGCGTGTACATATGATGTTATCTAAAGAAAATAACTATCTTTTTTTATGATAGATGCTGACAATTTAGAAAATATGGAAGGTGTAAGCTTGCAAGCAGTAACACTTGCAGATGGTTCTACCGCTTATATACAACACAATTCTAAAGGTATGTGCCTCATACATAACCCGTTGGTTAATATCAGCAATGTATAGTAATTTCAGAGTTGAGCACTTAGCAACTATACATTATCTTAACTTAGCAACTATACCCCTTCCTAATCCCTCCTAAAGATGCTGTATTGCATATGGTGATTTCCAACAGTTTCAGTTTAACTTATTTTTTTTTAATGAATATGTTTTTATGGATTTTTAGAGAGAGAGAGAGAAACATTGATTGACTACCTCCTGCATGTCCTCCACTGAGGACTGAGCCCGCAACCTGAGCACATGCCTCAACCTCAAATCGAACCAGTGACCTCTTTTGTGCATGGGAGGACACTCAACCAACTGAGCCACACTGACTGGGCTCAGTTTAACTTAAATATTGTTTTAATAATTTGGGGACACCCTTTGAGATATTCAGAAGATACTGTGGAGTATCAAAATTAGTGAGGGAGGAAGGAGTGTCCCCAACCTAATTCTAGTAAGACCTTTCTTGCTTTTTTAGTTCAAATTATTATTTAATATTTTAAAGAAATATATTCATGGATGAGAATGACAGCTGGCCTCACATACACTGACATATTGTATTTTTCCCAGCTTCAGCTTCCCCCTAGTCAGAGTACTGTTCCTAGGTGGCTCTGAAAGGCATATAGAGGATATACTCATATAGCCTGCTAAAATGAGCCACTCTTCCTCTTGAACTTGTCTAATTGAAAATTGGAGGGGAGGAAGGATGGCTGAGGGAGGATTTTCTGCTTTCTGTAGGATCACTGGATGTGTTATTGAATTGCCTCAGAACGTTGAGGGAAGAATCAAGATGAACATGATCTTAAGTAGTGTATGTTTTTATAGTTGATAATCATTTTGAAATTGTATAAAATTTAAAATTTTTGTTTGTGCTAATTTATTGGCTTAAATGTTTATTTGTTTCAGATGGAAAACTCATAGATGGCCAGGTCATTCAGTTGGAAGACGGTTCTGCTGCCTATGTTCAACATGTACCCATACCTAAAAGTAGTAAGTATTTGATGCTACTTACCTTCTTGCTTTTTATACTTCAGTATTTGCTACCTCAAGCTCCTCTTACTACTTAAACTTAGTCCTGATCTCTAGTCCTCCTCTGAAAGGGAAGATCAGTAGATGTCACATAGAGCTTATAAAAACCATTTTAACTTAATTGAGACTTTCTTGCAAAATAATAGAAAAGAACTTACTGGACTGCACTCTGAGATAAGTGTGCACCAGTCCTAATATTTCTATTATTTTATCTAAATCCTACATGTCTCTGATTTTTTCCCCCCTTTTTTCTTTTTCTTCTTTCAACTCTTCTTATCCCCTGGTACATATTCCTAATGTAAGTAGGAATATCTTAATATCTTTTTACCATTAAACACTTCTTCAGAGTAGCTTTACTGAAATTACTTAAATGTTTAAGGACCCATAGAGCAAGGGTAGTTTTTATAATGTGTTCAATGATTTATTTTACTCTTTTGTTGAATGATCAGAAAATATGGGATCTAAATGTAAGCATTGTTCTCGAGCAGGGGACAGTTTACGTCTAGAGGATGGTCAAGCCGTGCAGTTAGAAGATGGAACTACAGCCTTTATTCACCATACCTCCAAAGGTAAAATAGTTTTGGAAATGTGAATAAAGTAAGGAAGAAATGGAGACGTGGGAAAAATAAGACCTGCCTTTAGTTACTGAAGTAGTGTCCTATAAAAGAGGAATTATCCTTGTTCTCAAATACAAGATGGCAGATTTTGGCACAATCTAAGGAAAAACTTTCTGATAATTTGAGCTGTCCTATAACAATTCGGGATAACAAGTCCCTGTTCCCTGAAGGACTTCAAATAGAGGCTACTTTTAAAATATGAAATTAGCCCTGGCTGGTCTTTCTCAGTGGTTAGAGCATTGGCCCAAGCACTGAAGGGTCATGGTTTCAATTCCCAGTCAAGGGCACATACCTCGGTTGCAGGTTTGATCCCAGCCCTGGTTGGGGTGTGTGTGGGAGGCAACCAATTGATGTGACTCTTTCACATGGATGTTTTCTCTCTCTCTTTCTCTCTCTCTCTTTCCTTCCCCCTCCATTCCTCCCACTCTCTCTAAAAAGCAATGGAAAAAATATCTTTGGGTGAAGATTATATATATATATATATATATATATATATAAAAACATTTTGAAGTTAAATTGTTGGCTTTTTTCTCTCTTAAATAGAACTTCTTTGCCTATTGTGTTAAAACTAAATAAAAACTAAATTAAAATATCTGAAGCAAATAGAGCAAAATACTAATGTTTATTAACTTCATGTGGCGAGGACCAGGGAGGGGTTTGAAGTGGAATTCATAGGTGTAATGAGCACAGCTCTGCAGCAAGATATCTTGGTTCAAATCTTGGTCAGCTATTCTTTAGCTGTGTGACTTTGAGCAAATTACTTAACCTCCCTGTGCTTCAGTTTCATCACCTATAAAATGAGGATTATAATCAGGATTCACATCACAGGGTTGTTGTGATGAAAGAATGTGCAAACATGTAAAGCACTTCGAACAATACTTGTCACATAGTAAATGCTTAATAAATGCTAGCTATTGTTATTACTTTAAAAAATATTTTCTTATAGAATAATGCAACGTGTTTTAGAAAGACTAGTTGTGAAACCAAAGGCGGAAATTTTTAAAAATTATTTTTGTTTCTTTATATAGATTGTTTCATTTAGGGAAATTTTTTAAATTTTAGAATACTTAAATTTGTAAGTAAATTTGTTTAATTAAAGATGAGAAAAATAAGCTCTGAAATTTTTCTTTAGCTCTGGCTGAGTAGCTCAGTTGGTTAGAGCATCATCCCAAAAAGTCAAGGTTTTGGTTTGATCTCTGGTCAGGGTACATACAAGAATCAACCAATGAATACATGAATGGTTAGAACAACAAACTGATGTTTCTATCTGTCTGTCTATCTATCTATCTATCTATCTATCTATCTATCTATCTATCTCATTTCTCTTTCCCTCTCTTCCTCCCTCTCTCTAAAAATTAATAAATTTTAAAAAATAATCTTTAAAAATATTTTTTTCTTTAGCAGTGGGAGTTAATCATGGGTTCATTTTAGTTGGACAGATTTACTATTTCATAATGCTGTGTATAGCTTTGTGTGGTTATTTAAGGGGAGAAAAACCATGGACTTTGGAGTCGCATTGACATGAATTCAGACCCTTGTTTTTTGACATACTGATTTTGACTATTAATTTTATTTCCTGGTTCCTATGGAAAGTGACTTTACTTCTAAAAACCTCCAACTTCCCATTTGTACAGTGGGGGTGGTAAATGTACCTGCCTCACAGAATCATGAGGATTGACTGAAATAGCACATGTAAAGCACATGAGTGAGGGTTCAGTGTAACTACTCAGTAAAACTTCATTCCCTTCTTCTTTTAAATATGTAACTGTTCATCAGACTACCTTTAATTTAATGCCATTCTCTTCCATTCCCTCAGATAGTTATGACCAGAGCGCATTACAGGCAGTTCAGCTGGAAGATGGCACCACAGCTTACATCCACCATGCAGTGCAAGTCCCACAGTCTGATACCATCCTAGCAATTCAGGCTGATGGTACAGTGGCAGGTCTGCACACTGGGGATGCCACGATTGATCCTGAAACCATCAGTGCTTTGGAACAGTATGCAGCAAAGGTACATGATTTTACATTGTCAAGAACAACCTTCTTTATTTTTCATTAAAAGAAAAGAAAACAAAAAAGTATACTGTATCTGATAAGAAACTGGCAATTCAGAGTCAGAATCAGACAGCATCAAGGAGAAGATCAGCATCTTAAAAGAAGTGTGTAGAAAGAAATATTGGAAGAAAAATAAGGGATGGGATAAGAGCTTATAGAAAACAAGTGGGTGACGGGTAACTCATAAAAGTTATATTCGAGGATGAGTGAGTGCCATAAGAGAAATAATAAAGTATAAGTAGAATTTATGAATTAAGAAGTAGAAATCAGAGATTGGAAAAGGTGAAGGAAAGTCTCAATTAAGTTTTACATGAAAGGGCTTTTTTCCCCCTTTATTGAATATATATTTTTCATACAGTTTAAAAGGTTACTTTCCCAGTTTTTATTATGAAAATTTTCACACACAGAAATAAGCAGTAATGAACCTTCATGTACTTATCACCCTGTCTAAATAATTATCAGAATGTAAAACTTTTTTAAGCTTTATTTTATTCCTATAGGTGTCCATTGATGGAAGTGAAAGTATAACAGGTACTGGAATGATTGGAGAAAATGAGCAAGAGAAAAAAATGCAGGTATGTAAAGCTACTTTTTTATATAAGAATTTCTTTCTCAGCATTATTATGCCCTTTTATGGATGAAAGCAAAAATAGGGAACTTGCCCTGGCCAGTTTTCTCAGTGGTTAGAGTGTTGGCCAGTGGACTAAAGGATTGTGGGTTAGATTCCTGGTCAAGGGTATGTACCTCAGTTGCAGGTTCGATCCCTGGCTTGGTTGGGGTGCGTGCAGGAGGCAACCAATTGATGTGTCTCTCTCACATCGATATTTCTCTCTCTCCCCCCCCTCCTAAAATATATATAAATATAGATATAGATATATCCCTTGAGTATGTCAAGGAATACCTGCATACAATGGAGATGATACTTGGGTATTTTTTTCTAGAGGGGTGACACAGTAGTCCCGCCCTTAATAGTGGTTTCAGTTACCCACAATCAACTGCAGTTTAGAAATATTAAATGGAAAATGTGAACAGTCATAAGTTTTAAATTGTGTGTTATTCTGAGTAGCATGATGAAATCTCACACTGCCCTGCCTAGAATGTGAATTATTTTTTAGTCCAGTGTATCCTCACTGTATATACTACCTGCCTCTTAGTCTCTTAGTAGCTGTCTCAATTATCAAATAGACTGTCATTGTACTATAGTACTTTTGTTCATGCACTTAATCATATTTTCAAACACTTAATAATATTTTACTTAATAATGGCCCCAAAGCACAAAAGCAGTGATACTGACAATTTAGATATGACAAAGAAAAGCCATTAAGTGCTTCCTTTAAGTGAAAGTTGAAAGTTCTCACCTTAATAAGGTACTTTAGCATCTCATAACATCATCATCGTAAGAAGGATGATTACAGTACAATAAGATATTTAGAAAGAGACCACATTCACATAACTTTATTATAGTATATTATACATGTTGTATTATTGTTCATCTCTTACTATGCCTATTTTATAAATTAAACTTTATCATAAGTATGTAGATATAGAAGAAAACATAGTGTATATAGAGTCCCATCCAATCTGTGGTTTCAGATATCCACTGAGAGTCTTGTAATGGATCCCTGTGGATAAGGGGGGACTACTGAAGATCTGTGAGCTCTATCTCCTCCTCCTCATGGATCTCCTTTCGACTTCTTCCGGAGTCACTGACTTCAGCCATGGAATGGAATTAGCCTAACTGGCTCAGCATGATAAAGTCTTCGTACAATGATGACTTAAGTCTGGAAAATAGTAATTTCATCTATTTTATCTCTGTGTAAACAATTTAAGTAATACTTTTTGTTTCATCTAGATTGTCTTACAAGGGCATGCAACAAGAGTAACTGCTAAGTCTCAACAGAGTGGAGAGAAGGCGTTTCGATGTGAATATGATGGATGTGGAAAATTATATACAACAGCTCATCATCTTAAGGTATATATGAAGAAATGCTGGATCTAGTTATGAGAATACCTATGACATTAAATGCCAACATGATAAATTTGTAACATTCAAATGCCATTGTTTTCCCTCACTTATCAAGGTATAGACACACACTCACACTCACACAAAGACACACAAAGACACACAAAAGCCTATGCAGATTTTAGAAAATGTCAACTTTTTGAGGGCTTGGACTATGTTCATCTCTGTCTACATACTGGCACATGGTAAGTAGTCTATGTATTTGAATACATTTTTGTCAAATGTGAAATTTATAAAATTATATGAGCAGTGTGTATAATCACTTTGTTAACAGTGATTTGCTGAAATCTAGCAAAAGTTGGTGTTAGCTTGTCCTGTTGTCCAAATATACAGGCCAAGTACTTTCATTGCAGCTAAACACGATATACCATGACTCAAAAATAATAGCTGACAATTACTGAATAACTTACAATGTGGCAGGAAGTGTGCGTTTAGCATATTTGAAGTAGCAGCCTCAGAGCCCAGCGTTACTACTTAGCAGTGTGTAACCTTAACATGTTACCTGACCTCTTAGTACCTTATTTGCCTTATCTATAAAATTGAATGATAAAGTATATTCCGGTAGAGTAGTTATGAGAATTAAATAAAACTATACATGTAAAGTATGGCCTGTAATGTGGTATAAGTTCAATAAATGTTGGCCACTGTCATGATCATTCATTTGTCACAGCAGCACTCTGTGGTAGATACTGTTTATGTCCCCACTTTACAGAGAGCATTTAAGGCTTAGAATAGGCAAGTGTCGTGGCCACACTACTTGTCAGCGGTGAAGCTTTGCCTCAGATGGAGGCAAGCAGCAGCCTCTGTATCTTAACCTTACATTGGGTAGCCTCTCCCTACACTCTGCTCCTGGCTCTCACCATGCAATGTTCCATACAGACATCTATGAGCACTCTAGAAAAATTCACACCTCCACTCTTCCTATTTCTTATTTAAAATGAGTACTTCTTAACAGAATATTTTGGTCTATATTGAGAATTCCTGGACTGTAGTTTTTGAGAAAAGTTATCTTTTTGTGTGCATGTGGCTTTTCTAAACATACAAAAAAACAAAATAATTCAGCAGTGAAAAAAAATAGGTCTATGTTGAGACCATCTACCTGAGAAATGCCTAAAGGAAATAGAATCATTTTGTGTTTTAATGACAGGTTCACGAGAGGTCACACACAGGAGACCGGCCTTATCAATGTGAGCATCCTGGCTGTGGGAAAGCATTTGCAACAGGTAAAAATATGAACTTGCTTCACTTAGGAGTCAAGCAGAGGCAGACCTGAGGCAGGAACTGACCCCTTGCCTTTGTCTGAATTAGCATACACACAATGACCAGTTTTTCAGTCTGTCCCTTAGCTACCTCTTGTCCTACTCGCTCTATTCTCTCTTTGTTCCCATTTTTCTCCTCAGGCCTATTTTGTTTCTGCCTACTTTGTTCGGTGTTTCACTCCACACCCTGCTTTATTTTAGCAGGAAAAATAAAAGCTAGCATAGAATTTAACATTAGGACAGACCTTAGGGAACCCTGGGGAACTGGGACAGATCCAACAGGGCCAGGATGGGTACCTCATTCCATGTCTCGATTCCACTTCAGGTTTTTGGATTATGAGTTATGAGCATCTACTAAGATGGGAACACTTTTTAAAAAGACACATCCTCTTCTAGACAGAGATGAAACTATTGCATTTCCAGCATGACAATCCTGAGCTATCATACTCTTGTACATTTTATTTTTTATTTTTATTGATTTCAGAGAGGAAGAGAGAGGGAGAGAGAGATAGAAACATCAATGATGAAAGAGAATTATTGATCAGCTGTCTCCTGCACACCCCCACACTGGGGACTGAGCCCACAAACCAGGCATGTGCCCTGACTGGGAAGTGAACCGTGACCTCCTGGTTCATAGGTCCACGCTCAACCACTGAGCCACGCTGGCCAGGCCTCTTGTACATGTTCAGTAGTTATTTTGTTGTGCTTGCCTAGTATTATAGCCTTAGTGTTGACTATATTTTTCAATAACTTAATCTCAACGGGCATGGTTAGAGGGGTCTTGTGTAATTAAATTTCTTTTAAATTTTTCTTAAAGGTTATGGATTAAAAAGTCATGTCAGAACTCATACAGGAGAAAAGCCATATCGGTGTTCAGAAGATAATTGTACTAAATCCTTTAAAACTTCAGGAGATCTACAGAAACATATCAGAACTCATACAGGTACAGTACTGGTGTGAACAAATCTGTCTAGGCCAGCGGTCGCCAACCGGTGGTCCGCGGTCCACTGGTGGTCCGTGAGGTCCGAAAGGTTGGCGACCCTGGTCTAGGCAGTCCTTACCTGCAGAGAGGGGACTTGGGGAAGGAGTCTCTGAAAGAGTTTCAGGGAGTCATCATCAAGGTTTCTTTTGAACTGAAATTCCATGCCATTTGCTGTTTTCACAGGTATGCTTCTTTTCAGGATGAGGACCCATAACTTTGTTAGATTCTCAAATGGGTCCATATCCCAAATAAAGGTTAACAGTGGCCCTAGACCAGCAGTCACCTGGTGGTCCGTGAGGTCCGAAAGGTTCGCAACCGCTGCCCTAGACCACCAACTCTCAGTATCGAAAAGGGATTATCTAAGTAACAGGCTTATTTACCTAGGATTACACATATACTTAGTAGCCCAACTGAGACCAGAACCTAAGGCACCCAGTTGTTTCTCAACGTAGTATTGCTTCTCATAGCAACGTAGTATTGCTAAAAAAAAAAAAAAAAAAAGTGTTTGAGCCCCTAACAGCCCCACAGAAAGAAAGGCTTACTATTTCCTTGTGATCATCTCTCCTCCCCTTAAAATTTTCTTCTCTCCTTTTCTAAAACAGCATTTTCCCCTTATCTTCCCTCTCCTCTGCTCTCTTCCTTGTGTGTAGAATTGGTGTTATAAAGGTAATTATTTGCTTTGGATTAGAGCTGGAAGAATTTCAGAAACTATTGATAAGAGATGCTATTATAAGGTGTTGACTAAGTAACATATCTTAAGAATTTTGTTTGAGATTTACTTCAGATGTTCTAAATAAAGTGTAAGTTTGTCCCCAAATACCTCTAAGCATTCTGAAATAGTTTATCAGATTTTCCTGGAGGATTCTTCCAGCCATTAAAATTTAACTTTTAGTTCAAATATGATCTAAAATTGGCTTTACTTTATAATGTTCAGGAACAAAGCTGTAGGTCTGTGCTTCTAGTTCATTTATGCACTTACTTTTATCCGTTGTACCAGAAGCAAGTGTTTCCAAGCTCCTGCAAATTCTATTTGGATTTGCTATATAATGCCAACTTTTTTAAAAAATATATATTTTATTGATTTTTTACAGAGAGGAAGGGAGAGGGATAGAGAGTTAGAAACGTGGATGAGAGAGAAACATCGATCAGCTGCCTCCTGCACACCCCCTACTGGGGATGTGCCCGCAACCAAGGTACATGCCCTTGACCAGAATCGAACCCGGGACCCTTCAGTCCCCAGACCGACGCTCTATCCACTGAGCCAAACCGGTTTCGGCATAATGCCAACTTTTTATATAAAGTTACATAAAACCATTAAACTAGTTCCATTAATATTTGATCCAAACATCAGAATTGTAATTCCTTTGATAGTATTCATTTAGCACACTACATATTCATGTGGTTTTTAAATTATGAGTATTTTCATTGGTAAAATGTTAGATTGATTAAGGGGTTTCAGGAACTTCCATTATAAACAAGTGATTTCAGAGCGAAAACAAAGAAAGGTGCTACAGAGTTAAAACATTTGAGCTGGGAAAACATTAGCAGTCATTTTTCGATCCAGAGAGGAGAAGAGATTTAACCAAGATAAACTCTTTATTCTCCTTAGGTTAATGTATTGAACAGAACTCTCATTAAAGAAAGGATCAAGGATTCCTGCTCCTTTTTATTATTTTATTTTAAAAATTTTTATGTTTTTAATGATTTTAGGGAGAGGGAGGGAAAAGGAGAAAGAGAGAGAGAAACATTGATGTGAGAAACGTCTATTGGCTGCCTCTCGCATGCCCTGCACTGGGGATCAAGTACCCTGACCAGGAATCAAACCAATGACCTTTTGGTGTGTGGGATGACGCCCAACCAACTGACCAACCTGGCCGAGGCTCTTGCTCCTTTTTGTTTTTAATTTATTTTTATTTATTTTTAATCCTCACTAGAGGATATTTTTTTCCCATTGATTTTTAAAGAGGGTGGAAGTGCGGGGGCAGAGGTGGGGCAGAGGGGTTGCGGGTTGGGGGGGTGGGGGGAGTGAAATATCCACCTGAAAGAGACGAGTGGATTGGTTGCCTCTGGCACTTGCCCTGAGAGGGCAGGGATCCGAACCTGCAAATGAGGTACATGCCCTTGGCTGGGAGTCAAACCCTTCATCTATCTACACACATACACACACACACACACACACACACACACACACACACACACATTTAGAGAGAGAGAGAGATTTTTTTTTTTAATTTCTAGAAGTTGTTTGCTTTATTTGAGCTCATTCAAGAAAAGGGCACATGGGAATAAAAAACAAAGGCTGTTTTCTGATTGACAGTTTAAAGGCCCTTTGGGTTTTGATGTTGTATAAAGCCCATATGAAGAAAGGATTATAGCTGGCAAAGTAGAGTTGTTCTAACTTAATCTAGGGTTGTTCTTAACCCTATTTTGACTCCTCTGTGTGTGTGTTTCTTTATGACATTTCTTTCTTTGCTTTTCTCAACTTATTTTTTAATATGCCCATCTGAATGATTCCATAGGGAGTTATGTAATCAGTGATGAGCTTTGAATACTGTTCAGGTTTTCCTATGTAAATTTAAGTTTAGAGTAGAAAATGCTGTTTGGGGGTGGGTGGGTGTAAAGAAACAATCTGAAAGGGAAGCTCACATACAAGAATTCTAGAACCTTGAGCATGACCCTAAGCAGAATTAAAGAATAAGACATTATAATTTTTTATGTGTTTTTGTATCATTTACTTTATTCCCTTGTGCATTTTCAGGAGAAAGACCCTTTAAATGTAATTTTGAAGGCTGTGGTCGGTCTTTTACAACATCAAATATCAGAAAAGTGCATATTAGGACACACACAGGAGAAAGACCTTATTACTGCACAGAACCAGGATGTGGAAGGGCATTTGCCAGTGCAACCAATTATAAAAACCACGTGAGGATACACACAGGTAACAGTCTCTGAATTTTTGGTCTTCTAACTTTTTCTTTTCAGAATAAACATCTTTCCCAGGCTGGTGTGGCTCAATTGGTTGGGCACCATCCTGTGCACCAAAGGTCACAAGTTCAATTCCCAGTTAGGGCACATTGTCTGGGTTTCTGGCTCCATCCAAGGTGAGGGGCATGTAGGAAGCAGCTGATCTATATTGTGCTCTTTCATCATTGATGTTTCTATCTCTCCCTCTCTCTTCCTCTCTCTAAAAATCAATAAATAAAGAATAAACACCTTTATTACATGAGCTAAGATAGGAGGGAAGAGGATGTGTTTGCCTTTCCAGGCCTTGCCCTCTAGCACATAACCATCTGCTCGGCCACACTGGCCTGTCTGGAGCGATGCAGGCAAGAAGCTTCCCCTGCTGGAACTGCTCCTCTAGAAGACTGCTGGTTTTGACATTTCTTTTTCCTTTCATCATGTTTCTTAATTTTCTCTGATCGTTTTTTGTTTAAAATCTCTTCCTCCTCAGGAGTCAGTTTGGCCCATTTGTAGCACAAATGTTTGTAATTTTGATGCTCCATGTTGTGGATGTATTTTTGGTGGGTGGGAATGGAATGGGAGAGTAGAACAGAATGTGCATTAGTTTTACAAGAAATTTTAAAATATTTTTATTACTGATATTAAGAGTAAATTGTGATAACTCAAAATTAAAAGACATTTTTGCAGACAGGAGCTTCAGTTGCTTAAGTCATTGTTTCTCAGGCTGCATTCCAAGACCCCTGGGTATTTCTGGATATATTTTCAAGGATCAATAGCAATTCCTTTCCTTTGAACAGTGTCATTAACAAGTTTGAATATTGCTATGGGCAGAGTGGAAGCTTTAAGAGAATTTAAAGGAAATTTGCTTTCTTAGAAAACGAAATCACTCAGTCAATAATATAAAAAGAAATTAAAGGGACATGAGACCGTAAGCAAAGAGACTAATCAAGGTCATTTAGAATATTTGAAGTGAGGTATTGAAAGATATTAAAAAACCACTATAATATGTGTTGTGGGTGCATTTTTCTGTGAAAGGAAAAAATATTAAGTTGCATGTGAGTCTCGATGAGAGAACAAACAGTATTCTGGAGTCATATTTCTTTTTGTTTTCTTTTTTCCCCCCTCCCTCTCTGGAGTCATATTTCTGATACAGTTTTATCTTATGCTTGCATTGTATGTTATGTGTTATTGCTATTATTTTCCCTGCATACTTAAGATAATGTGTTTTCTAAGAAAGGGGAAAATTGCCTATAAAACCCTAAGAGACCTAAAAAGGTGACTGTAGGTTAGAAGAAAAATTATATTTTGATCATATAATTTGCATTCCTTTTATAACTTTAATATATTTCATTTTTGCCCCACTGGCGTGGTTCAGTGTTTGAGCATCAATCCATGAACCAGGAGGTCATGGTTCGATTCCCAGTTAGGGCACATGCCTGGGTTGCGGGCTCAATCCCCAGTAGGGGGAGTTCAGGAGACAGCCGGTCTATGATGTTTATAAAATCCTTACAGTAAACTGCATTAGTTATAATAATAATTGTATTTATTGTCATTATTATTGTGATATCATTAATCATATCTAGATTATCTACTTATAGGTAGATTACAGTTTTATCAAAAAAGCTTAGAGTTGAACTGGGCAACATCTTCATCCTTAATTTTCTCATCCCTTGAAATTAAGGGGAAAGTGGTATTCAGACACAGGATGACACTCAAGGTGCAGACTACCTTTTTAACCAAATCAAAAGCATTGTTAGGGAGCCTTTTCTTGTGAGCTGCCTCATGATAGGATAGAAAGGGATTTGGAAACTACTACTTTTTGCCATTATAGGCCCCTTTTTCTCCCCCTCCCCACAAGGTATGGAATGATTATGCCTTCATGTGTAAAAGTTGATTTGTTTTGTTTTGTTTTGTTTTTGGCCCTTCTTTACTTAGGGGAAAAGCCATATGTTTGTACAGTCCCTGGGTGTGACAAAAGGTTTACAGAATATTCCAGTTTGTATAAACATCATGTTGTTCACACTCATTCCAAACCTTACAACTGTAACCACTGTGGGAAGACATACAAGCAGATCTCCACGCTGGCCATGCACAAACGGACCGCCCACAACGACACTGAGCCAATCGAGGAGGAGCAGGAAGCCTTCTTTGAGCCTCCCCCAGGTGAGGGTTTTGTCTAGTGTCTCTGTGTTTGAGAATCAACAGTAACTTATGATTTATAGTATTTTCTCAACTGATAGAGCTTCATTTAAATAATCACACAATCATACAATTTACAATTGTGATAAGTGCTATCAAAGAAAGTACTTCAGGATGTATAAAAAGGGAGCTTCCCTCTAGACTGGACATCAGAGAAAACTTCCCTGAGGAAGTGATTTTTGGAGAGATCTAGAGTATTAACTAGGTGGAGAGGCAGTGGGGGCCGGAGGGGGAAAGGAGCAAAGGCCAAAAGAAACATTTCCAATAGAGGGACTGGCACATGGAAAAAACCCATTGAGAGCAGAGTAAATTGGAGACTGAGAGAAGCCTGGCCAGTGTGGCACTTCTGCCTGGGAAGGTGGCATGAAATGAGGCTGGAGAGCCTGGCAGGGGCAGCTAGATCAGGGGTGTGTTAAGGATGTTGATCTTAATCATAAGAGCAGTGAAGCACTCCCAAATAACTCAGTTGATTCATGTGCTGTTAGGTAGTGTTGTAGGAGACAAAAACGTTCATTTCATTAAGAATAAACTATTTAAAAAATACTTCGGAGAACTACATTCTGTGATTTCAGTTAAATAACAGCTTAGGTAAATAGGGAAAATGAATAGATTTTTCTAAAACAAAAAACAACTTATAGATTATCTTAATGTTTCATTGAATACCTCCTAAGTGAGGTAAATTTGAAATTAAAAAAAAAAAACCACACACACAAAAAAACTTTCCCATTCTTAACAACAGATGAAGCATTGAAAACATTTAGGTGGCCCTACCCGGTTTGGCTCAGTGGCTAGACCATCGGCCTACAGACTGAAGGATCCCCGGTTTGATTCTGCCAAGGGCACATGCCCAGGTTGTGGGCTCGAATCCCCAGTGGGAGGCGTGCAGGAGGCAGCGGATCAATGATTCTCATCATTGATGTTTCTATCTCTCTCTCTCCCTCTCCTTTCCTTTCTAAAATCAATAAAAATATTTTACAAAAACAAACAAACATTTAGGTGAAAATGTTGGTTGGAGAGTAACGGAAAGAACAGATCACTTACTGCTCAAATGATTCTCTGTGGTTCTAATTTGTCTTCTCAGATATCTGTCACATGATAGTAAGAAAATAATAAACCCCTCAGTCTTGAATGCTATATTGTTTTCTAGCCAAAGCACTGTAAGGGTACATGGTTAAATATTACAACTGCTGAATCCTTGCAGTTAGAAAACAGGTTTTCATGGTGTCAAACTTAGGCTTTAGGACTTTTTTTTTTTTTTACGGAGAGAAAGGGAGAGGGATAGAGAGCTAGAAATGTCGATGAGAGAGAAACATTGACCAGCTGCCTCCTGTACAGCCCCTACCGGGGATGTGCCCGCAACCAAGGCACATGCCCTTGAGGTGGAAAAAGATAGGAGGGGTCAGAAATCTTCCTAGTTGCCAAGTATTGCAGTAATGGACTATTGAAATTTCTGTTTACTTGCTGGTTCTTTTTGAAATAAAGAAGTGGATGGTGGTTCCTATTCTGTCATTTATTAAATGATTAACCTTACACCAGATAACATGCCATTACATTGTCTTTACACAATGATGTCATTGTGTACTGATGACTTGCAATCAGTTTAGTATTTGTAGTTTGCATTTACACACCATTCAGATTTGTGGTTAATGTTTATGAAGATTGTCTTATCATTTTTAACAGCTTCTTAAGTGACTAAGAAATTGCCATAGTGGAAGGATTATTTGCCAGTCAAGTCTTCCTGTATAGTTCCCCCACTCACTGCCCCAACATACATGTGTAGTACTGGTAATTACTCCAACTAAGAGAATAAGAGAAGTTTCCCAAAATTAGAACACTTAACTTTGATGTGGAAAGGTTTGGTTCAGTCTGCTTTGATTTGCTTTTACTTTGCAAAAATGGAGTTAGAAGAATTGGAAGGAGGTGCTGGAAACCATTTTTATTATGTAGACTATAATGCATCTACTTTAATTTGTATAAGTTTCTCTATAATATTTAAAATGTCCTCTGTTTTTTAGCATCTTGGTTGATTGGTCAAATAAATGCTTCGTTTGTTTTAAACAGGTCAAGGTGAAGATGTTCTTAAAGGGCCCCAGATCACATATGTCACAGGTGTAGAAGGGGATGATGTTGTGTCTACACAAGTAGCCACTGTTACCCAGTCTGGGTTGAGTCAACAGGTTACACTCATATCCCAGGATGGGACTCAGCATGTAAGTATGCACCAAAAGCCGAACAAGTTTAATAATATTTCTCTGAACCTGGGCTTGAAAGTCAGATTAGGTCCCACTTGAGGAAATCCTTGAATATCAGGACTTGAGTTTGTAGGCAGTGCTAGCTTTCCTAAAGATTTTTCAGTAGCCTGCTGAAAGAGTCTACGTGCAGAGAGATTAGTAGAGAGAAGGTTTATGACTCTAGAACTCAGATGTTGTTACTGGTATAGTTCAAAGGCAAGGTGATGAAGGTCATTACCACAGTGAAATTAAGGGCTTGAAAAGTAATGGATGCATGTGAAACACATGTTGACTAAGTAACATATCATAAGAATTTTGTTTGAGATTTAGGTATCTAAAATAACCCTATGTAATAAAGAGGTAATATGCAAATTGACCATCACTCCAACACATAAGATGGCTGCCCCCATGTGGTCAAAGATGGCCACCACAAGATGGCCGGCAGGGGAGGGCAGTTGTGGGCGATCAGGCCAGCATGGGAGGGCAGTTGGGAGGGACCAAGCCTGAAAGGGAGGGCAGTTGGGGGCAATCAGGCCTGCAGGGGAGGGCAGTTGGGGGCAATCAGGCCTGCAGGGGAGGGCAGTTAGGGGCGACCAGGCCGGCAGGGGAGGGCAGTTGGGGGGGACCAGGCCTGCAGGGGAGGGCAGTTAGGGGCAACCAGGCTGGCAGGGGAGCAGTTAGGCATCAATCAGGCTGGCAGGGGAGTGGTTAGGGGGTGATCAGGCTGGCAGGCAGAAGCAGTTAGGGGCAATCAGGTAGGCAGGCGAGCGGTTGGGAGCCAGCAGTCCTGGATTGTGAGAAGTCCTGGATTGTCGGACATCCCTCAAGGGGTCCCAGATTGGAGAGGGTGCAGGCTGGGCTGAGGGACATACACCTCTGTGCACAAATTTCATGCACGAGGCCTCTAGTCCTATATAATAAAAGGCTAATATGCAAATCGACCTAACGGCAGAACAACTGGTCGCTATGACACACACTGACACCAGAGGGCAGACGCTCAATGCAGGAGCTGCCCCCTAGTGGTCAGTGCACTCCCACAGGGGGAGTGCTGCTCAGCCAGAAGCCAGGCTCACAGCTGGTGAGCGCAGTGGCGGTGGCAGGAGCCTCTTCTGCCTCTGCAGCAGTGCTAAGGATGTCCAACTGATGGCTTAGACCCGCTCCCCCTGAGTGCACGAATCTCATGTACCAGGCCTCTAGAGTCTCATAAAGATGGGTATATAGTTGATTGCTGTGGCAGTCTGGAGGAAGAAGTAAATGATTTTTCCTGAAGGAATCTTGGAGGCCCTTATAGAGAATGGCTATTCAGTTGGATCATGAAAAATATGAGTTTGCAAGGCAGAGATTGAAGGAAAGAGCAAAGTCATGAAGATATGATAGAATATGACACTGTGTGGGACTGCAAATGGTTAGTTGTGGTGGAGGCTGGTTTGGAAGAAGTATCTGGAGAGGCTGTGAAAGGCCAATCATGAAAGGTCACAAATGCCATGTAATGAACTGTAGTGATGGGGAGTCACTGGGCATTTAAGCAGGGAGCATATTGAAATTTGTTTTTGTAGAAAGATGTCAAGGTAGAGGGTGATTAGGGAAGGGTTAGACTGGATACCTGGAAAGAAGCATTTGTGGAAAGTCAGATGAGAGAAAAGTAAGGGTCTAAATTGGCAGTAGAGATGGAGAGGAGAAAATGTATTTAAGAAATACTCAATTTTCTGATGACCTCCTTCTAAAATAGGTGTTTATTTGCTCTCCTCAGAGTAGATTTATACAAGAGTTAGGCCTAGTCCTTCATAAAGATTGTCAAATATAACAAGAAACATTGACTGATTTGTCAAATACATTGTATTGCAGGTCAACATATCTCAAGCTGACATGCAAGCCATTGGCAATACCATCACAATGGTAACGCAGGATGGCACGCCCATCACAGTCCCTGCTCACGATGCAGTCATCTCCTCAGCAGGGACACACTCTGTTGCTATGGTAACTGCCGAGGGTACAGAAGGGCAGCAGGTAATTGCTTTTTTTCTTCCTTTATATCAATCAAAACATGTCAATATCAAAATTGTTAAATAGATGTACAGTGTGATATAGTAGTTAAAAACAGAAACTTTAGATTGATCCCTGTTTTACAGTTTCTAAGTTATATAACCCTCTCAGTCTGTTTTTATCGTCTGTAAAAGAGGAGTGTTGCATCTGGCCCATAAGACTGACATAAGGATTGATTGAGATAGTGCATTTAAACTACTCAGCCCATTAAGTGTTCATTAATGATAGCTCTTCCTACAATCATCAGCATCCTCAGACCCTTAGGGGAAAATTCATTTGCAAAATTTAATTTTTTGAATATATAATATATTCACATAGTTCAAAAATCAGAATGTATGTACAGGCATGCATTGAAAAATCTTCCTTCTGGCACTCTCCCTCCCAGGAGTCCAGGAATACGCCCGTGCCTTCCCCTTTCCCTCACGCCCAAGTTCCAAGGGCCCTTCCTTTGCCTCCATCACTTGTTTCCTGAGCCCATTTCTTCTGGGAATTACCTTTTCTGCCTCTGTGATTTACCCAGTAAATGTTCCCTTACAAAAAAAAAAGTCTTCCCACCCCTGCCTCCATTAACCTAGTTCTTGCCCATAATAATCCATATTTATTAGTTTCTTGTGTATTCTTCAATGATTCATGAAGCATATACAAACAGTCATTTTCCCTATTTCCTTTTTTTATGGTAGTAAACTGTTCTTTACCTTGTTGTTTTTATAATATACTAATATATCTAGAAAGTCTATTTCATTATATAGAGAGCTTCCTCATGATATTGATTAATACATTTAAAAACTGTTCTTGTACAATGCTGAAGGAAATGTTAAGTTTCACTGCAGCTACCTTACCCTGTTCAGTGAAAGTCGGTCAAAATTAGTAGCTCTCATTCTTCGTAAATTCATTTATAGAGTTTATACCATCATAATAAAAATTTCAGCAGCCTTTTTTGATGATAAAGATAATTCAATTCTAAAATTTACCTGAATATGCAGAGGACCTATAAAAGCCATAACAATATTGAAAAAAGAACAAAGTTGAAGTTCTTCTATACCTTGAAATACAAAACTCAGAATCTTAAAGCTTCTGGAAAATTGAGTATTTTTGTAGCCTTAGAGTAAAGATGTCTTAGGATACAGAATGTACTAACAAAAGAGAAAACTGATCAGTTGGACTTCATCAAAATTAATTCTGCTCACCAAAAGATAGCATTAAGAAAAAGTGCCAAACTGGGAAAAAGTTATTCACAGTGTGTGTGTGTGTGTGTGTGTGTGTGTGTGTGTATATAATATATATCTGACAGTGAACTTGTATTGGAAATATATAAGAAATCCTCTACAAATCAATAATAAAAGCATGAACAGTCCATTAAAAATGAGCAGAATAAATAAAGTTTTTTAAAAGAGCACATTTGATTGCTTATTTGAACAGACCCCTTACAAAAGAAGATGACTGGCAATAGCACAAAAAGTACTTAACATCTTTAGTCATTAAAGAAGTGCAGATTAAAATCACAGTGAGATACCTTTTCAGACACAGGTAAATGGCTAAAATAAAAGAAGACTTCAAACCAAATGTTGGCGAAGATGTGAAGTAACTGGAACATTCATATACACTAGTGGGAGTGTAAAATGATACCACCACTTAGAAGAACAGTTTAGCAGTTTCTTACAAAGTCGAACATACCTCTGCTCTTTGACCAGAAATTCCACTAGAATTCATACTGTGTGATTCCACTTATATGAAATCTAAGAGCAGACAAAACAAATCCATGCGATAGAAATCAGAAAGTTCTGCTTGGCTTGGGAAGGACATTGGTGGCATGGAATATGAAGGAACTGTACTATATCTTATTTTAGGTGACGGTTTCACAGATGTATCTGTCAAAATGCATTAGAGCACTTAAGATGGGTACTTATTTATTGTTTGCTAATTATACCTTATGCAAAAAACACACAAAACAACACAATTTTCAGGCTGTCTTATAGAATGGTCTCACCTAATCAGTTTGCAGCCATTTCCATGGCTCTAGAATACTTGGTTGGGTTTATAACTCAGCTTGGGTAAATATACCTTGTACTAATTACAGTTGCAGGTCCAGAAAGATAGTGACCCTAAAGCAAACATTCTTATGCAGCTTATCTGTAGCCTGTGGGCTAGGACAATTCTCTGGAGAGATAGGAACATTCTCAGAAGACAAGGCTTTGAGGGCTGGACTGGAATCAGTCTGCTTCCAGCCACTAGGGATATCACAAGGGTGGGAGGTTCTACGTGAGGACCAGCTGTGGCCATTGCTTCTCTGCTGCAGCTATAGGCCATTGTGCAGATGTTGCTGATCCACTTGGGGTGTTCAGACTCCACCTGTGGATTATCTGAAGGGTAGGCTTTAGCATTATTTGTAGTCCAGCCCCTCTAACGTGGCAGGATTGAAACTAATGTTGTCTCTCCTGTGGTGAGTGTTGCTGAAATCTCCGCTTTTTCAGACTTCCAGCTGCTGCTTTCTACCAGAATTATTGGAACTTCCCGATACACTGGCAGTTCTGGGGTCTTAAGGAGTTGAGAAGAGTTTATACGTAGATTTGGGGGGGGGGGGTTCCCCCTCTGGTTTTCTCCTTTCTAAAATATTCCTCCCAATGTATAGCCATTCTGGTAGCCCTAGACTCCTTTATCTCATATGTTAAGTTGCCCTGTGCTGTTCAGACTGGGTAATGGTCTCAGTGAAAAAGCTATTTCAGCAGAGATGTGACCTAACATGGTTTCCTTTCTTTGAGAATCCCCTGCAGTTTCTGCCTGCTTTTCCTCATTCTTCAGTGCCTTCGACAGTTGCTTTTTCCTATTTTTGTCCACAGTTTATGATAGTTATCTGCAGGATGGGTTAGTCCGATATAAATCACTGCCCTTGCTGGGCCAAATTCTGTTACTAGATTATGAAACATTGCTGGGATTGATCCAACTTAGCATTTTAGTGGATTAGTGGCCAAGAAAAACAGAAATTTTAGTTTTTAATCTATTCTTCTTCTGAGTTTGGCTGAGCAAAATTTTAGAATATCATGCCGAAACCGGTTTGGCTCAGTGGATAGAGCGTCAGCCTGCAGACTGAAAGGTCCCAGGTTCAATTCCGGTCAAGGGCATGTACCTTGGTTGCGGGCACATCCCCAGTAGGGGGTGTGCAGGAGGCAGCTGATCGATGTTTCTCTCTCATCGATGTTTCTAACTCTCTATCTCTCTCCCTTCCTCTCTGTAAAAAATCAATAAAATATATTTTTAAAAAAATTTAGAATATCATATAACAGAAGTAGTTGATGCCATTTTCCATGTTAGCTACATAGAAAGAGCTACATTTGTGGTTTAAGAGCCATGAAAGCACTTTTAACCGCTCTGGATAGATGCTTCAGCAACAATATGGAAAGATTCCATGGCATCTAAAATAGGAAATGAGTGTAACAAGGTATGTTGCTGTTTGTCAGTAATGCTACTGGTCCTTTCGGTTTTCCTGGAGTCTAATTAAAATGTAACAGGTAAACAGGAGAAAATAGTATATTATTGACCATTGCTCCAAATGTGGAAATAAATAGACATTTGATATTTGAATTATTCCACATGTGTAACTTTCCCAGCATCCACTTAGGGGTAATAGAACCCAGGCACAGTCACGTCTCCCCTGAGTAATAGAGTCTGTGATAGGGATCCACTTCTTCAGTATCTTCTACTCTGATTTACCACTGCCTCGCTCCATAATCTTGGCTAAATCCCTTCTTTCTGAGCCTCAGCATCTTCAAAAGAGGAGTCCAGAACAGACAATATATAAGGAAGGTCTCTTCAGCTTCAGGCTTCTGCAGCTCTGTAGTCAGAAGGGAGTTTTCCTTTTGAATTTGAAGACAATCCTTTTCATTGAACGGATTTTAACCTATTTAAATCATAGTTTTTAGCCCCAGCTGGTTTGGCTCAGTGGATAGAGCATTGGCCTGCAGACTGAAGGGTCTCAAGTTCGATTCCAGTCAAGGGCATATGCCCAGGTTGCAGGCTCAATCCTCAGTAAGGGGTGTGCAGGAGGCAGCCAATCTATGATTTTTTCTCATCATGGATGTTTCTATCTCTCTCTCCCTCCCTCTCCTTTCCTCTCTGGAATCAATATATATATATATATATTTTTTAAATTATAGCTTTAATTCTTTTGTGTATTTTTTGGTTTAGGTTGCAATTGTGGCTCAGGACTTGGCAGCATTCCACACTGCATCATCAGAAATGGGGCACCAGCAGCACAGCCATCACTTAGTGACCACAGAAACCAGACCTCTGACCTTAGTGGCAACATCCAATGGTACCCAGATTGCAGTTCAGGTGAGTCCAGAGGCAGCTGTCTTCCATCAACAGCAGCACTACACGTACCTCTCAACCTTGTACACTGTGCTTTATGCATAACCTTTACAGGAGGCGGGACACAGAATAACCTGTGTCACTTAGCCACTTTAAGGAAATTGCTGTGTTCAGGTAGATTCAAAGAGACCAACACTTTGTTCTTTACTAACTTTGCATATTCTATGCCCGTGGTCGGCAAACTGCGGCTCGCGAGCCACATGCGGCTCTTTGGCCCCTTGAGTGTGGCTCTTCCACAAAATACCACGGCCTGGGCGAGTCTATTTTGAAGAAGTGGCGTTAGAAGAAGTTTAAGTTTAACCCTTTGCACTAGCTTGCTTTTTTCTCGATTCCTTTATTCTACTCGGGATTTAATTTTTTAAATACCCCAGATTTTACAAAGCGCGGCAGTAGAATAAAAAACTGGAGTTTCTTTTCATACAAACTTATTTATTTGGATTTTTTTATATTTCAAATTATTGACACATTCAAAGAGTAATTTTAATCTCGACATCCGAGTGCAAAAGGTTAAAAAATTTGACTCAAAAGAAATTTCAGTCGTTGTACTGTTGATATTTGGCTCTGTTGACTAATGAGTTTGCCGACCACTGTTCTAGGGGAATTTTTAGTGAGAAAAATAAAGCTTCTAGTATGTATCCCATATGCATCAAGCCAGCTATCTTAACTATTGGAATAAAAATCTAATTAGGCCCTAGCTGGTTTGGCTCAGTGGATAGAGCTTCAACCTGCAGACTGAAGGGTACTGAGTTCGATTCTGATCTAGGGTATGTACCTGGGTTGCAGGCTCCTCCCCGGCCCTGGCCCTGGTTGGGGCTCGTGCAGGAAGCAACCAATCAATGCATTTCTCTCGGTCTTTCCCTCTTTCTTTAACTCTAAAAATCATTGGAAAAATATCCTCAGTTGAGGATTAAAAAAGAACACACTGATGAAAATTCCAGCCAGTGGTTTTAATTTAGCTTATGGGCATGGAAGCTAAGGGCTCAGGAAGCTCTCTAAATTATCTCCCCTGGAAAAGATGACTATCTTTTGTCCTTTGCATGTTCAAAAGTTTATCAAAATCCTAAATAAAGAAACAGTATTATTCTCCCCTGTAGGAATTGGGTTTGTTTTTGTTTTTATTTTCTCTTACTGATAGAATCAGTGGAGGTTGTTTAACAAGCCCAGGTGCCAGAAATCCCACTTCTGGCATATAAGATTCCTTTGGCATTATCTTGATTGTGGGTTTGTGTATGTTCCTGTTTCAGCTTGGAGAACAGCCATCTCTGGAAGAAGCCATCAGAATAGCATCCAGGATCCAACAAGGAGAAACACCAGGGCTGGATGACTAATCCTGAGAGCAATAAAGCCAGGGAGCCTTTCATCTCCAGGCAGCAGAGCCCGGGAAGCCCGGGGCCCAGGAAAATGATAACTTTTCCATTCCTCAACACTGTACACATTTTTATGCAAGAGTGGAGAACATTTTATTCTTGACACTTTTGTGTATATAACCCTTGAAATAGATTTCCAAATTGATTCATTGTGTACAAGGAAGTATGAAATTAGGGCAATCCAGTAAATTTTCACATTAATCTTTTATCACATTGCAGACTCCTAGAGTCTTTACGTAAGACCAGTGAAGTCTTACGGAGTCTTAGGGTGGATTTTAAACTTACTGTGAAAAAACAAATACAAATAAAGGCTATATCTAAAATGTCAAAGGTTCTATATGTCACACAATCATAATTCCAAAAGCCATCATGGATAATAAAGAATGTAAAGCCTTCAAATATTTCCCCCGGTTAGTAGAGTGTCTGCAGCTTTTGTTCTACTGTATATTTGTCTGTTTTTATTTGTGTCTCATGGTTTGAAGACTGTTCACTAAGGCTTCCATTCCTGTTAATTACCAACTCTTCAAGCTGAAATGCTAATTATATTAGCACTACATTGGATTATGTATAAAATTACAAAGCTTGGTTACTTAAAATTAAAAAGCTAAATCCAGTACTTTGGTTTTGTTAAAGACTTTACTTAGTGTTCATGTTTTTGTTACTGTTTTAAAAAAAAAAATGCACTATCAAAGTTTGACCACAATCTGGAGCCCAGATAACAGTGCTGTAATTGGAAATGGCTTTACTCTGAAAATAAGGTTAGTGGGTTGGTGTAAATTATTTATTTTTTTGCTTATGTACTTTTGTTTTAAAGCTTATTTACCCTAAAGTTTATTATTTTGAATACAGCAATTTTTAAAATGTTACCTTTATATTTGTTTTATTAAATTGGTATGGGGGTGGGGGGAACTGTTACAGAAAATACCACAAATGTAATAGATTATAACCCAACACACGATTGAGAGTATATTGTAGATCAAGCACCGAATAAGTACTATTCTATACATTTTTATGTACTCATAACAGATTTGTGAGATATATGGGATTTACAATCCCATATTTGTACAGGAGGAAACTGAAGTTCCAAAGAAGTTAAGTGTCTTACCCAGGCCTATAGCTGTGAAGGGGCAAGGCAAGGACTTGAGAACCCAGACTTTCTGACTCCCAAATCCAGTGTATATTTCACCACGCCACAGCTGCCTTCTCAGATGATAATTTATGGCAAAGATTATCAAGATGAGCTTTGGTTTCTGGTTACCTAATGATCTGAGCACTTGAAAAACCATCTCTAATGTCAGAAATTCAGCTAAAGATAAAAAAAGAAGGGGGGTGGAGGGTTGTCCTGCAACAATCACTTGGTTGCTGTCATTCACCATGCTTTGTTTGCTAGAGAGCTGACATGTGGCTGGTTTTCATTTCCAGCTTAACAATAAAAAAGGGAAAAAAAGTCAAGCTGTTTTAATTAATACTAGAGGCCCCGTGCACAGACTCGTGCACATTGAAAGTAAATTAGTTAGAATGTGGCCAGTGGAGCAGGACTGGGCAAGACAGGCCAGACACGCCCTGGAGGCAACATTCCGTGATCCTCCCCAGCTAGTGCCAGGGCTCAAAGGGCGTCTGGGGAGTGAGCAGGGGTCCCTTGGCCTGGCCTGCGGGGATCCTGCAGAAACCAGCAGTCCAACATCCCCCGAGGGGTCCCGGAGTGCCCAGAGCAAGAGAGGGCACTCTGCAAAGTTGCTGTCTCTCGGCAACTCCTGCGTTTAGTGCCTGCCCCCAGGGTGGTCAGTGCACGTCATAGCTATAGGCCAGTTGGCTGGTCGGCCAATCGCTTGCTTAGGCTTTTACATATATAGATAAATGTTATCTTGGATCAGGTTCTTTGAAGTCTTGTGAAAAAGGGTCATGACTTAGTCGTTTGAAATGGGAAACTTTTCCGGGATGGGCAGGGGCACTGGTGGCTTGCCCTTCAAAGCTGTTCGTAGATACATAACATTAGAAAAGGTCTTAGTCACCCGCAGATCCAGTCTTCATTCTTGACAGAGACATTTAAACATGCTGAGGACTCCCAGCTGAGGCCTGCTGAGGCTCAGAAAGGGGCCTCGGGGAAGAGCCGGAGAACAGAATCTGGGAAGTCCCAGGGCGGAGCACCAGCCTCCCAGTCCCTGTCCTGCCGATAGGGAGCTCCTGGGCTGGGCCCACCAGCCCTGCTGTGCTTCCCAAGACCCAAACCTAAGCTATTGACTTCCCTGGGTCTCTTACAGCTCCTTTGCCGGCTGGACGGGGTAGGACTGAGCCAGACTCTGCTGGTAGACCTGATTATCCCTCAGCTCAAAAGAAAACGCCTGCCCACTGGCACCAGAGGGAAGTGCAGAGTGGTGCTGTTGGTTGGTCCCCTCCCTGCCTTCCTGGCAATGGGACCTCAGGAGGGGGCAGGATTTCCCCAAGGACAGACTCCAGCTGATGTGCTGACCGTTGCTAGTTAGTGAGGCTGGTGTAGGTTTCACGGTGCAGGATGCAGAAAGGAGCCCTCCAAAGTTGAAGTCCCCCAAAGGCACTTGATGAAACAAGAGTACACTTTAGCAAAAGGAGCTGGTAGGAGAATAACTGCAATACCATCCAGACAATGCTCACGGCAAACCTTTCAGTCCAAGAAAAACACTCTATCCCAGACACAGCTCCGGCCACTACAAAGGAAAGAAGTTAGAAAATAGCCCTAGCCGGTTTGGCCCAATGGATAGAGCATCAGCCTGCGGACTGAAGAGGCCCAGGTTTGACTCCGGTCAAGGCACAAGCCTGGGTTGCAGGCTCGATCCCCAGTGGGGGATGTGCAGGAGGCAGCCGATCAATGATTCTCATCATTGATGTTTCTATCTCTCTTTCTCCCTTCTTCTCTAAAATCAATAAAAACATATTTTTAAAAAAGAGAAAATAAAATAAAGAATTGGCTTCCTTAACCTTTTGCACTTGGATGTCGAGATTAAAATTACTCTTTGAATGTATCAATAATTTGAAATACAAAAAAAATCCAAATAAATAAGTTTGTATGAAAAGAAACTCCAGTTTTTTATTCTACTGCCGCACTTTGTAAAATCTGGGGTATTTAACAAATTAAATCCCGAGTAGAATAAAGGAATCGAGCAAAAAGCAAGTGAGTGCAAAGGGTTAATCCTCTACAGGTGGCAGCTGCCCAGGGGGCCACATCACTCCCTAACTACCCCAACTCTGCCACCCTCCATCAGGAGCAAGCTAACTGGACAGTCTCTCATGCTGCTCTCCTGTGTGGCAGCCTGGGACTGGGACTAGGTAAGTGCCTTAGGAAAACCAGGCACTAAGCACCGAAATGGACTAGATTTCCATGTATCATCCCAAGGAATTTCGGGTCCAGCCTTTCCTGGCTCAGATGTGATTGCGGACCAGTCAAGTGTCAGCAGACCCCAACAGTGAGAGGGGACAGTGAAAAGGAAAGGGCTCAGCTGAAGCCCCTTGGCAGGAGGGAAAGGTGGAGAAGGCTGCCTCAGCCCCCTCTGCTGTAGCACTTTCTATACTTAGATTTCCTTTAGGGATGAAGAGATCTTTCAAAGAACACTTTAGCAAATATATATACTGAGTGGCCAGATTATTACGATCTCTGATTGCATAATAATCTGGCCACTCTGTGTGTGTATGTGTGTGTGTGTGTGTGTGTGTGTGTACATAATATAAATATGAAGGGTAAAATTCATGCTCAAGTTCTTTAATTTTTCTTAGAATGATGTTAAATAGCAAATTAAAGCACCATGAGAAGTAGTGTGTGCGTGCGGAGGGGGTGAAGGGTTTTGAGTTCAGTGCCATTAAGTACGTTCACATTGTTGAGCAAATATCACCACTCTCCAGCTCCAGAACTTTTTCAAACAATAACTCCCCATCACCCCTCCCCCAGCCCTGCAGCCACCTTTCCATTTTCTATGAATCTGATACTCCAAGTACCTCGTATAAATGTCTTTGTGTATCTGACTTTATGTATGCATTTAACCTAAGGTGACCAGATTTTAACATTGGTAAAGCGGGACACCATTGACCGGGGGTGGGGGGGGGGGGGCGTTCTTGATTAAAATTTTGGTCTATATGGAGCAACAAAAATTTTCATAGAACGCAAAAATAGTATTGTAATATATTTTTTTAAATTTCAAAATAAGTACAATTTATAAGTATAATAAATAAAAAAATTATGTATAGTATTATTTTATTCTTTGGCATATTTCTCATTTGAGTGAAATTTTTGTAGTAGATTGCTGTCGTCGTTTAAAAGGTCATGAAAATTTTCACAAGAATTTGTTAAATTATATTTCACACATAAAATGGCTTTCAAAGTCTCAACACTTAATTGTGATTTTTCTGATGTCCACATTTTATTTACCGTAGAAAAAACGCGTTCAGTCGCAGCATTAGTTCCTGGTAAGGACAGCGCGTATTCCACAATTTTTAGTGCATTATTTATCCTGGCTAAATAGCCATATGGCCGCCGAAAACCGTATATTCCCTTCCCGTTCTCCCGCCGTTCCCTAGCTTGTCGTGCATTCTTTTCAAAAATTGGGACTTTTTTAAAACGCCGTGGGACGCGGGACAAATTGTTAAAAATCGGGACTGTCCCGCCAAAAGCGGGACGTCTGGTCACCTTAATTTAACCGCACTTTTTTTTTGAGAGAGAAACATCAATCTGTTGTTCACTTATTTTTGCATTCATAGGTTGTTTCTTGTATGTGCCGTGACCAGGGATCGAGCCCGCAATCTTGGCGTATTAGGACAATGCTCTAAGCAACCGAGCTACCCAGCCAGGACTTAACAGCACTATTTTTCTTGCTTTTGGACCAAGAGGCCCCACATTTCCTTTTTGCACTGAGCCTCACAGATTGGGTAGCCTGCCCTGCTGAAAAAAGCCCTTCTCTTTTCACTGTCACACAGGCGGTGTGACTTGTGTTTTAGGAACATATCATCTGCTTTTCCCTTTTAGATTGTGGGGTCCCTTAGGATAAGTGAGAATTCCACTTCCCCAGAACTCCTGGTGACCTGGCAGAGCAGCAGGTCACCTCTGACTGTTCCCTCTGGCTCCAAACGCCCCTGGCTTGAGAGGTACAGAGAATCTCCACGCAGGAGTTTCGTGTGTTTCCAGAGCACGGCTAAACCTGAAAGACAGAATGTCATGCTGAGAGTAAGACTTACTCAAGCTTCAGGCTAATTGCATGAATAGCTAAAAGGAGAATTACCCAGCAAACTTTCCCCCCCTACTTTCTGCATCCAAGTGAAAGAAAATGGGATTCCTGTTCTAATGTCAATCCCAAATGTCTCCCCAGTTCGCCTCCCCTCCGCAGGGTTCCCCTGGACACACAGCTCCTAGCACTTCACTAATCTGCCCCGAAGCCCTGGCTCAGATAGGAGCCTGAGAAAGGGATGTGGAAAACAGCTCTAATCTGGATGACAGACTCAGTGGCAGTGCCGCCCAGACAAATTCTGCCATTTCTTTGGAAAAAGCAAAAACTGAAGTCGGCAAGAGGGTTGCCTTATCTCTGTAAATAAAAAGCTTTTGCTCCAAGCCAGTGACAGGACTTCTGGGGGAGGGCAATAAGTCCCAGTTTGGAAGCAGCTTTAAATTCACCAGATCTTACGCATTCAACCGGGCAAGTGGTAGGGCAAGCGGTGGTTCCCCACCCCACCTCCACTGCCTTGGGGCTTTTCTAGCATCCTGGAATTGCTTAATGTCCTTTTAAGCAGAAAATCAGGAACACCAGAAAAGTGAACCACTTTTTTTCTGCATAGGTGATCTTCACTATTGTGAAGCCGGGGAAACCTTGTGGGTATTGCAAAGTGAACAAAACAAAACAAAAGGGGACTAAATGAACGAGAGGCATTATTGGTGAGCCTGGGGGTCAGTCACCAGCAGGAAGTGCTGTGTAGGTTGAGGGAGCAATGCACAGCCACACACTGCTTGCTTAAGGTGTCCTTCTAGAACAAATTAACCAGCTGTGCCTGGGCAGGGCAACCCTGCCTCTAATCTTGAAGGAAATCATTTCATTCTGGGAGAAAACCATGTGAGGGACGAGAAGGAGCCTGACCGCCTCCTCGGGGATGACACTGAGGAGGAAATAAACGCCCACACCAGACCTGGGAAACTAGTTTTGTTGCCTTGCCCAATCCGCCAACCATGTTTGGCTTGATCACCAGCGTTGACCAAAGGGCACCTCAGATTCAGTCCTAAAATGCCAGTTGCAATCCTTGCGAGTGGAAGGTACTGGGAGCTAAATACCATTATCACGCCTGTACTTACCGTCCTAAGCCCTAGCAATGTTCAGCACTCCTGAGCCCATCCCTAATGGATGCGCAGGCTGATGGCAGTATTCTGCATCACACTCTACAGTCTCAGGGGGAGGTCTGCAGGGCCACCTTCCTCCATCCCCACAGGGAAAGTCACTTGCTCACCCAAAGGCAGACCCAGCCCAGGGCCCCAGTGTCAACCTTGATGGACGGCAACAGGACTCCCAATAGCTCCTATCCCATGTGCTTAGACAGCAGCCTTTGCTGCCCTGCTGTGGATCCAAGTCTAATAAGTGGACTCTGGCTTGGTTCCCGAGGATGGCTTCAGGAGGAAGTGGCCCACTAAAGGGGGAACCCCATCCCTGTTCTGGTTCTCCATGTCCCCTCCATTCATTAGCTTTGGAGTTGGACCTCAATCAGGAGAAAGGTAGTCTGCAGAGAAGTCATACCACAGAGATCCAGGCCCCTAGCAGACGGCGGCCAGGATCTTTTACTCAGAGATTAGTTCATTCATGAAAAGGCATCGAAAGGCCTCCATCCACACTGGCAGCTCTCGTGAGAGCATCTGTATCAAGTGGCCGTTGGCATTTCACTTTATATATATATCTATATATATATTTTTAAATATATTTTATTGATTTTCTACAGAGAGGAAGAGAGAGGGATAGAGAGTTAGAAACATCGATGAGAGAGAAACATCGATGTGCCCGCAACCAAGGTACATGCCCCTGACCAGAATCGAACCTGGGACCCTTGAATCCGCAGGCCGATGCTCTATCCACTGAGCCAAACCGGCTTCGGCAAAAATATATATACATATATATTTTTTATTGATTTCAGAGAAGAAGGGAGAGGGGGAGAGAGAGAGAGAGAAACATCAATGATGAGAGAGAATCATTGATCAGCTGCCTCCTGCACACACCCCCACAGGAATCGAACTGTAACCTCCTGGTTCATAGGTTGACACTCAACCCCTGAGCCACGCTGGCCAGGCGGCATTTCACTTTTGACAAAGATTTCCACAGGTTCCTGTTCTTTCTGGCCCTTTAGTGTAGATTTCCAGTACACACAGACGCTCTGGCTGGATAGCCACCCTCTTTTTGCAAGGTGTCACAAGGGTCTTTCCTGGCAGGAGGGAGGGCACCCTGGCAGGGAGGACTCTAAGGATGGCCAGGAAGTGACTTTCTGCTGCAGGTGCACTTCCCCCTGCCGGTGTGGGCATGTGAGACTTGGCTGGCAGCCCCCACGGTGGGAAGGCACACAAGCCCTCCCTACCACTCACCCGCTAGGGCTCTATTTTAATCATGCTGTGTGCCTGCTCTCCTCTCTTCCTGTTAGAGATTAAGAGACCAGGGTCCACCTACTAGTTTTACTTTATTTTTTAATCCTCACCCAAGGATATGATTTTCATCAATTTTACAGAGAGGGAGAGAGAGAGCGAGAGCGAGAGCGAGAGAGAGAGAGAGAGAGAGAGAGAGAGAGAGAGAAGAGAGACATCCATTGGTTGTCTCCCATACGTGTCCAACTGGAATGGAAACCGAAACCTAAGTTTGTGCCCTGAGGGGGAATTAAACCTGAAACCTTTTTGGTGCACTGGTCCACGCTCCAACCAACTAAGTCACCCAGCCAAGGCCACCTACTTAATTTTTGACTGGAGAATTATTGACTTCGAAAATAGAAATACGAATGAGGCTGTATATTAATGGTAAAAGGTTCATAACTCTTACTGTATTTATTCTTTTCCAGTCAGCAGAAAAGCAAACTTTATTGGGGCCCCAGGGCCCCAGGGCTCTGGCGAAAGGCCGCCCTGCTCCGAGGAGGTGGTGGAGGGGCCGTATTTAATGTCCTTGGGGCACCGGTGGTTGGTGTGGCCACACTTCCTGCAGCAGTTGGCAGCGCGGGGGGGTGCAGACAGCCCCGAGCTGGCAGAGGGGGGCCTCCATGATGCCCCCACGCAGGCGAGGCACCAAGTGCAGGGTGGACTCTTTCTGAATATTGTAGTCTGAGAGCGTGCGGCCATCCTCCAGCTGTTTGCCGGCAAAAATCAGGCGCTGCTGGTCAGGTGGGATGCCCTCCCGGTCTTGGATTTTAGTTTTGACACTCTCAGTGGTGTCACTGGGTTCGACCTCGAGGGTGATGGTCTTGCCAGTCAGGGTCTTCACGAAGATCTGCATCTCTGCGTCTGCTGCCTGCCTTCTTAAAGAGAAAGAGCACATGACTCATTTAAAAAACCAGGAGTAGCCCAGCCAATGTGGCTCAGTGGATGAGCGTCGACTCATGAACCAGGAGGTCATAGTTCAATACCGGGTCAGGGCACATGCCCGGGTTATAGGGAGGGGGCGTGCAGAAGGTAGCCAATCCATGTTTCTCTCTCTCTCCTTTCCTTCTCTCTAAAATAAATAAAAACATATGTTTTTTTCTCTCTCTTTATTGATTAAGGTATTACATATGTGTCCTTATCCCCCCATTGAAAAACATATATTAAAAACAAAAACAAAAAAAGGTCTCAAGAAAAACAAACAAAAAATGCTCTAATTTTGGAAGAATGGGATCAGAAAAAAGCTTTTTATTTACACAGTATATTTTAGTGACATTTCCTATTCTGTAGCACTAACTATGGACAACCTTCTATTTGAGGCAAGAGAGCAGTGAGTAGAATTAAGGGAAGATGCAGAAAATGCAAAACCACAGCAACGGACCATCCTATAATATTTTCACAGTCTGGACCATGTGATGTCACTGCTGCCATCTGTTCTTTCAAAGGTTTGTATCTTCTGCTGCCATTTATCTATTTAAATCCTCACCGGAGGATATTTTTCCCCCACTGATCTTTAGAGAGACTAGAAGGGAGGGAAGAGGGAGAGACAGAAAGAGAAACATTGATGTGAGAAAGGCATTGATTGGTTGCCTCCCGCATGTGCCCTGACCAGGGCTGGGATCAAACTTGCAATCCAGATACATGATGGGGAATGGAACCTATGACCCTTCAATGCACGGGCCAATGCTCTAACCACTGAGCAACAACCACCAGGGCTGTTGCTACCTATTCCACTGCAGGTATGCATGCTTGCATTGGGTTTAGGGTAGAACTAGACACACGCTCGGATCAGCCCTGATGACAATCGGCCAAATGAAGGGTACTTGTCTGAGATGGTTTGTTAGTAAATATGGAGAAGTCACCTGCCTTCTACTTCCCACTTCTCTGCAGCCATTGTGACTTAGCTACTGTCTATCATGATCAGCCATCTTCTGGAGGGAGAGAGCAGATGCTTGCCCATTTCCTACACCATATCTATTGTTCTTAAGGCTCTACTAATTTTGGTGAAGAGAGAAAGGAGGGAAAGCAAGCAACTCACTGGATCTCCTATATCTCACTCTCTAAATTTATAGCAATCTTTCCCTAGCCAGTTTGGCTCAGTGGATAGAGTGTTGGCCTGCTGATTGAAGGGCCCCGTTCGATTCCAGTCAAGGGCACATGCCTAGGTTGTGGACTCAATACCCAGTAGCGGGTGTGCAGGAGGCAGCCGCTCAATGATTCTCTCTCATCACTGATGTTTCTATCTCTCCCTCTCTCTTCCTCTCTGAAATCAATAAAAATAAATAGATAGATAAAATTCATAGCAACCTTGAAAAGAGAGAATCAGCCCTAGCTGGTGTGGCTCAGTGAATAGAGCATCAGCCTGCAGACTAAAGGGGTCCTGGGTTCGATTCTGGTCAAGGGCACATGCCTGGGTTGTGGGCTCGATCCCCAGTGGGGGGCGTGCAGGAGGCAGCTAGAGCTGATTCTCTCTTTTCAAGAGTAGCTATTTTCCTTTTCATTCAAGGTTGCTATGAATTTTATCTATCTATCTATCACCTGACAAATAAAGACCCAATTTCTCTTGTTTTCTTGGCAACTCACAGGCTGACAGACCACCTCAGCACCTTAATCTGTAATCAATCAGTGTGTACTACTACTCTAGAGAAGTTAAAAAAATTCTGCTTGGAGAGGTTAGAAAACCAACCAACCACTGATGCCTTTAACTACCTTCTTTGGTTATCTCTCTTCCTCTTTCTTCCTTATTGGGTATCAGAAGAACATGAGGAGGGAGTTAAAGCTCACTGTGTCTTATTCATACTATATGTTCTATGAGTAAGGACCCACTCATTCAAAGGAAAAAGTGCCCGAAACTAGGAAGTTAGTCCTTAGTCAGCCTAATGTGCTCAAGCACTAGGAAAACACTAAGAGTTCTCCTAAACAACTCTTCAATCACTGGCAAACTAAAACGGAATCACAGACTAGTTTTA
Organism: Cnephaeus nilssonii; assembly: GCF_951640355.1. Taxonomy (NCBI): domain Eukaryota; kingdom Metazoa; phylum Chordata; class Mammalia; order Chiroptera; family Vespertilionidae; genus Cnephaeus; species Cnephaeus nilssonii. The sequence continues at coordinate 37,064,109 of NC_137084.1, read as the reverse complement.
ACTATATAGGAATGAGAGTCATGATCTTCAACTCCATGTGAAAGTATAGATGATCCTCACAAATGTAATGCTGAGCAAAAGAAGCTCGTCACAAAGGAGTACAGGCAAAACTATTCTTGCCACTTGAAGTCAGGATAGTGGGTGCCCTTGGTGGGGAGGTGGGGTTAGGGGTGAAAAGAGAGCCACAGGGGGTGTTGGCAGGGTCAGCTTCATGGGCACAGGGCCCTGGGCTTAGAAAGACCCTGCAGTTGATTTAATGCTCTGTTGTCACCATCTCAAAGTCCTTAATAAAATCTGAACATTGCATTTTCATTTCTCACTGGGCCCTATAGGTTCTCAGTGTTAGTCATGTTCTGGTTCTTAATCTAGGTGTTGAAATTGTGAATATTCACCAAACTGTACATATTTTTGTTTGACATGAGCAGAGCAAGGATGATGGGCCAAGTACAGAAACTCAGCAATGCAGAAAGCCCCGGGTGCCTAGCAAGGGGCAAAACTGGGAAAACAAGAACCTCGCCCCCAGGGTAACCTCTCCTCCCCTAGCATATCACCCATCATGCAGTTTAGACCCCCTGACCTTTTCCTCCCTAAAGATAACATCTAGGCCTCAGTTCCTCAGGACCAAATACACTGAGTGGCCAGATTATTATGATCTTTGAATGCATAATAATCTGGCCACTCAGTATATATATATATATATATATATATATATATATATATATATATATACACACACACACACACACACACACACACACACACACACACACACACATACACACTGATAGGCCCTGTGCATGAATTCATGCATGGGTGGGGTCTGGCCAGCCTGGCCAGGGGGAGGGGACATGGGCAATTGGCCGGCCTGCCTGCTGGTCGAACTCCTGGTCGAGGGGACAATTTGCATATTAGCCTTTTATTATATAGGAGGATATACACTGAGTGGCCAGATTATTATGCGTTTAGAGATCATAATAATCTGGCCACTCAGTGTATATTGACTAATGGCGCTGACCAATCATTGGTGACCATGACCCTGAAGAGCACACCTGGAAAGCTGATGAATATTTTATTAAGACCCTCCCCTGAAACCTCTCCAAAAATTTCCACCTGCAAGAAAGAGATAAATACACTCAGAACAAAGGACCTAGTGCATGTTCTCCGTCCATGGAGCACTTCCGTGCCATTCCCGCCCCCTCGCTTCCCCTTAATCTCCATGAGACTTGCACCCAGGGGAGCAGCTCGACCCAGGCTAACCCCTGAACCTATCTCCAAGGCCCCCTTTTCTCTGACTCCTCAGTGAGCCAAAGCAGCCCAGCCTACGCTTTCCTGTTGCTTCTTCTATGCCCTTCCCTGTCCACTGTCCTAAGTATATTTTTGCTGCCATCATGGACCAAATACCCTTTGGCTCAGTGCTGTGTAGCCCTTCCTTTTGGATATCCCCACCCCCATCCCCTTTTCCTTAAATAAATTCAATTTTCATTATTCACCGTCTGAGCTGGCTATTTAGCCTGCCTTCATACCACCGACTTTAACCTTGCAATTTTGGTATGTTTGCTTTTCTGTATGTGTATTATACTTCAGTCCAAAGTTTAAAAAACTGTATTCTGGACTATTTTAAAACTAACTCAATGAAATACTACTTAGGAAATGCAGCCAAAGTTGCAAGAACATGCATAGCCTTAAACACTTTTATTGCTGGACAAGAAAACATAAAAGTCCATTAACATAGCAGACAATGCAGGAAATTGGAAGGGGGGAAAGTCATAACAAAGCAAAATCTAAAGGAAATGAAGGGAAGAAATGAATAAAGATAAGAGTGAATGGAATTATTTCAAAATCAGAAAAACAATATAAAGGAATAAATCTAAGATCTAGTTCTTTGGGGGTACGAGGAAGCAAACAATAAAAATGATAAATCAGGCCCTGGCTAGGTAGCTCAGCTGATTAGAGTATCATCTCAATACACCAAGGTTGCTGGTTCCATTTCAGGTCTGAGCACATACAAGAATCAACCAATAAATGAATAAATAAATAGAATAATAAATTAATGTTTATCTCTTTTCTTCCCTCCCTTCTAAAATCAGTTTTTAAAAAATGATAAACCGCCGAAACCGGTTTGGCTCAGTGGATAGAGCGTCGGTCTGCGGACTGAAAGGTCCCAGGTTCGATTCCGGTCAAGGGCATGTACATTGGTTGCGGGCACATCCCCAGTAGGAGGTGTGCAGGAGGCAGCTGATCGATGTTTCTCTCCCACCAATGTTTCTAACTCTCTACCCCTCTCCCTTCCTCTGTGTAAAAAATCAATTAAAAAAAAAAAAGTAGAAACTCAAATCAGGTAAATCGTCATGAACAAAAGCTGTTAAAAGATATACCTTAAAAAAATAATGCTGAAGCTAGATACGTTAATGAGCAACTTCTTTCAGACTTTTAGAGAATCAGCATTTCTCATTAAAGGTATCACAAAGCACAGAAAAAGAAGTAAACATTCCTGTGTTTCATGAAGCCAAAATCTTATAAAGATTATACAACAGCTTGGCTCAATGGTTGAGCGTTGACCTAGGAATCAGGAGGTCATGGTTTGATTAGTGGTCAGGTCCGGGTTGCAGGCTTGGTCCCTGGTGGGGGCACGTATGAGGCAGCCAATCAATAATTCTCTCTCATGTCTCTCTCCCTCTCCCTCCCTCTCTGAAATAAATAAAAATATATTTAAAAAATAAAGAAAAGTAGCACCTTGAAAAAAGATTATACAACAAAAAACTATGAGCCAGTCCCATTTATAATATAGATGCAAAATAAAACATATGAACATAATTTTGCAGTATATCTTATTTTATTTAAAAACTAGAGGCCCAGTGCATGACCAAACAACTGAACAGCAGGCTGCGTGGGGCGGCCAGGCCGGCAGGGGGGTTAGTGAGGGATGACCAAATGACTGAACAGCAGGCTGCGTGGGGTGACCAGGCAGGCAGGGGGGCAGTGAGGGGCGACCAGGCTGGTGGGGGGGAGGGCAGTAAGGGGTGACCAGGCCAGCAGGGGGGGCAGTTGGGGGTGAGTAGGCCGTCAGGCAGAGGTGGTTAGGGGTGATCAGGCTGGCAGGGGGGACAATAAGGGACAATTAAGCAGGCAGGCAGGTGAGCAGTTAGGAGCCAGCGGTCCCAGATTGTGAGAAGGATGTCTGACTGCCAGTTTAGGCCCGATCCCCTGAGGGGTCCCGGATTGGAGAGGGTGCAGGCTGGGCTGAGGGGACCGTTCCCCCTGTGCACAAATTTCATGCACCAGGCCTCTAGTAAATAAATAAAAATAAGCAAAATTAAGAGAAATTCTAAAAATTTGATAAAATTCAATATTCATTCTTCATATTGATAAAAGAAAAATAATATTTAATATAACAGATGTAAATCCTGTGCACATGACACATATATGTACACACATCTACCACATCTATCCCTATTAAAGTCAGCAGCAAGACAATATGCTCATTCACCTCCTCTCCTATATTTAGCACCATGTTCTAACCCACTGAGCTAACTGGCCATTGAACACCTCTCCCATTATTTTATTATTATTATTATTTTTTTACCTCTCCCATTATTTAATGTTGTTCTGGAAGTGCTAGTTAATACAATTAGACAATAAAACAAAATAAGAGTCATAAACACTAGGAAGTGTGATGCAGGCATTAACCAATCTGGTTTCATTTTCTTTATCTGTAAAATGTGAATAAACAAACGTACCTCTCTCAAGGAGTTCTGTAAAGATTAAATATATAAAGCATCTGGCTCAGTGCCTACCATATCACTAGCACTGTACCTTTCTGAGCCCCCTCAAAAGCACCCAGCTTTATGTAGTCCTTTGGACATTTCTCATATTCTGACCTATGTAAAGGTAATGGGGAATGGGCAGGACATGGATGGTGCTTGAACATAGTAGGCACTCGGTAGATGACTGCCAAGTAAAGTCCATGTTTGCACTCACGAACCATTCATCCTGATTGCTATGTTTTTCCACATACACATTTATGCCACCAATCGCCTGATTGTATCACACACTATTGGGTAGTCTCTATCCAATTACCTGCTAGATGAGCTCATCTCTCAATCCTGTCTGAGCTGAACAAGGCCTTTTACAGAACTTTAAACTGACTCACCACTGAGTCATCAAAACACAGAATACCCAAACACACTCCTGTTGCTACACAAAAGACCAGCATGGGATGTCTGCTCTATCTCCTTTCCTTCTCCTAATGACACAGGCAGGGCCCCTGGACTCACTGGAGAAGAGTCATCACATCTTTTGTGCTAGAGTAATCTGAACAAAGCTGGTTTAAATAATCACAGTGTAGCCCGCAAACAACTGGCAGACCTCGTGGTCATCGAGGCCATTTCCTGTATATGTCATTAACCCAAGAGAGGCAATTAATCAATTACCCGAATGTGTATTGAGCACTGGCATTCTGTTGGGCACTCCCTTATGATTCTTCCTATTTATAGCATTTCTGTGGTGACCTTTCAGTTATTGAAACTCATTAAGAATATAGACAAAAGCAGCCGTTTGTGCTTCTGTAAAGGACATAAAAAAGGAATATTGGAGAAAATGGGGCTACTGGGTTCCATTTCAGTAGAAAAGAGTTTTAAGAGAACAAATAGCAAGCACGTTATGGCTAACTGCTTCACAGAACTATAGTTTTAAATACATTGGCTAAGAACTCTTTGATCTGGGAATGATATGGTCAGTGATCAGTATTTTCTCTTGGGGAAGTTTTGAGGTTAGTATCACTGCCACAGGGCGGACTGATCGCAGTGGACTATCAAGTCTTTCAAGTTTGGGGGCCTATGTCAGGGCTGAGACAACTGGAAGCAGGCCTGAAGGCTTCTTTCACTAGTAAGACTGATGATGTACAGACACAACTTTTAAGTACCCTAGCATGGTTTCTCATAGCTGAGGACCCCAAGCAAGAACTGGAAGACAATCTTAGATCCTCAAACTTTTTGCATATAATCCATATAACTGATATAATCCATACCTGAAAGATATAATGAAATCTGCCCTTGATCAACTTTATATAAGTGTTAGAAGTTATACATGGAAATAGTATATCAGTAGTGCTTAACGATTATTTAGGCATGACAAGGAATATAATATTGTATTTTTACTTCATTAAAATACAAGCTCTCAACTGGTCACTTTTCCTGAGCTATGCTTTTCAAATTCTTATGATATCAATACTATTTATTTTGATTTGGTTATCTTCTCTGGTTACAAAGTCATTAACAAGTGTGGATTGTTCTCAAACAATAGTATTATAATTAAAAGCACACGTAACATTACTGAACACTATCTGTAAGGGACAATGCTAGTCTGAGACTTAATCCACTGAAGAACTAAAGAGGAACTGGATTTGATTATCCAGTATTATATTCTCAGGGTGAGCTGGTAAACATGTACTGAAATAGTCAAACAACATCATCCATCAGAGGGTGTTAAGACAAGTAACAGAGAAGAGAAATCTATACCTGGGAAGTCAAACAGGAGCAGCGGTAGAGCTACCACATTCCAGCCTGTGATCTGGATTCCTGGGGCCCAGCGGCAGTTGGTAATCGGCAGTTAGAGGAGGGGAGAAGGCAGTGAGGTTTGCTGAGAAAACCAGCAGGAGCAAGGTAAAGATAACAAGGAAGATGAAGAAAGATGAACTTTTTTAGACTATTTGGTATTTAAGTGAAAAACAGATTTGACCAACCTGACTTTTTTTTTAAAAGGTTATCTCTGATAATCTCTCTTTAAAAAATATGTATTTTTAAAATTGATTTTTTACAGAAAGGAAGGGAAAGGGATAGAGTTAGAAACATCGATGAGAGAGAAACATTGATCAGCTGCCTCCTGCCTGCCCCCCCACTGAGGACTGAGCCCGAAACCAAGGTATATGCCCTCTAAAATCGAACCCGGGACCTTTCAATCAGCAGCCTAAGCTAAACCGGTCAGGGCCCAACATGACTTTAAAAAAAAAATTAGAGATCTATTTGAGTAGGTTCTTGTTTAGGGACAATTATTTTTTCTCCAGAATCAAAAGCATAAACTAGAAAAAATTCAGCTTTGGGTAAAGCCTGGCTAGTTTTATGAAACATTCCGATAGACTGAAAAATTAGTTCCTAGTTCTGAAGGACCTTTCATTCAAAAGTGCATTATTATGTTAATAATATGCACATATATTCATGTGCTTGTATAAAAAGTATTTGAGAGGGTGGTTTAGGAATCTCAATTACAAATCTTTAGGGCAGAAATCTTGCTGTTTTTGCTAAGTAAGGTGAATGGGCTGACAATGGAGGTATTACAGTGCTAAGTCATCTGTCTTTTAAAGGGAACAAACAGGTTTAGTTTGTTCTGCCAACACCTAGAGGCAAATTTTTAATTCAGTTATTACAACATTACCACAAGCTGGTGGATTCTACAAAACTTGCCTAGCAACATTATAGTTAGAAATAACTCCGAGTAGAGAAAAAACAGGAAATTTGAATTAGATATGCCCTAGGGTAGGTGAGTATAGTACAGTGAGTGCTTACTCAGAATAAAAAAATTTAAAAAAATCAGAGCAATCATTTAGAATTTCAGTTAGGACACTGCTGCAATTAAGCCATAACATTGTGCCGTGTTCTCAGCTGGAGGAGGCAGGGCCTATGTTTCTTACTCATTTGGGCACTTACATTTTAAGGAACACAAGATTTTTATTCAATTATTTCAGAAACATTAAGTACCTTCTCAGGGGCCAAGGGACACTGCTAGTTGCTGAATCTCTAACGACAAAATATGATCTCAGCCCAGGGTGGGAGGGAAGGCAGTAATCAAAGTGTTTATAGTCCATGCCAGGTGTGGTGGAAAGTCTGGTGCATGGAATATATATATATATATATATATATATATATATATATATATATATATAATTTATTTTAGAGAGGAAGGGAGAGTGATAGAAACATCAATGATGAGAGAGAATCATTGATTGGCTGCCTCCTGCACGCCCCCAACTGGGGATCGAGGCCAAAACCCTGGCATATACCCTGACCAGGAATCGAACAGTTACCTCCTGGTTCATAGGTGACATTCTACTACTGAGCCACACTGGCCGGGCTGGAATATTATTTTTACCTGGAAGTGAATAAAGTCAAGGAAAGGTTTTAGAGAGGAAATGGTTCTTCTGAGTCTAGTTTTCAACTTTTAAAGAAATTCCTCTTCCCCCATTCTATACATTTGTTGGGAATTTACCTCTCTTCTTCTGTGCGAGGTCCTAGGTGCCAAGAATTCAAAGGACTAGGGCTGTGGACCAGAAATTCTTCCCTTCCCATCCAGAACCCAGGCCCTTTTGCCCTAGCCTACTTCAAGGACCTCCCAGTTTAGGAAGCAGATAGGTGGCCAAATTAAGAGTAAAAATAAATAAATAAATGTTAAAAGAGTGTTTACCTCCAGAAAGGAGACTTGGGCTGGGGGCTGAAGGGGTAGGTGGGAGACTTCTGTACCATTTGAGTTTATATTGAGATAAACCAATAAATATGTAAGGACTCTAGTATCACTAAGGAGATTTTGAGTACGTAAGCCACATCGGTAGACTGCAACAAGTAGAAAAAGTCCCTACATTCAAGGGATTTCATCTTCTAGAAGGGGATAGTAATAACACCCTTTATGACAGATATAAGCCTGTTAAGGAAATAAAGTAGGGTATTGTGAAAGAGGGAAGGAGGTGGAGGAGATGTGAGCTTGGATAGCAATAGGGGATAAAGAATTCCTATATGGGAGGGGCTTAGAAGCAACAATCTAGTGGGGAAGAGGTGTCTAAGAGGCTTAAAATTCCCATTTACTTAGGAAGCAAGCATAGTATTTTTATACACAACTCATATTACAGATTAATAAAGAGTAGAAGTTTTCTAAATTGTTTTTATTTAACTCACATGAAATGGGGAAAATGTCAACCACCCATATAAAAAAATAGGTGTAGGAATTAGCTAAAGAACATGTATGTATAACCCATAGATGCAGACAACAGCGTGGTGAAAGGAAGGAGGACAGGTGGAAGTGGGCAAAGGGAGGGTTATGGGGACATCTGTAATAATGTCAACAATACAATAAAGTTAAAACAATTATATTTGTAATCAGGAGGCGTGAAGAAGAGTAGGCACTGAAGGGAGGGTGCCAGTGCACCTTCTTGAAACACACAAAAGGACAGACTTCCTGTTTCCCAAGAGTTTAAAACTGAATTTGGATTAACATGCAAAAATGTTTACACATCAGTTAGCAAATGCTTGTGGAAAACAGTGGTTCACCCTTCACTGTGTCTTCAGGGAATTCCCCACATGCTAAGTACTAAAATGTGTTTCATTATTAAAAATCCAGCTTGAGCCCAGCTGTTGTGACTCAGTGGTTGAGGGTGGACCTATGAACCAGGAGGTCACCATCCTATTCCCAGTCAGGGCAGTGCCTGGGTTATAGGCTCCATCCCCAGTAGGGGGCGTGCAAGAGGCTGCCAATCAATGATTCTCATCATTGATGTTTCTATATTTCTCTCCCTCACCTTTCCTCTCTAATATCAATAATATATATATCTATATTAAAAATCTAGCTTGAGTTTAGCCTTTGAAAAGTGTTCAAATTACATATATGGCAAAGTGTTAATATTCATAAAGTGCTACAATAAGGAAAACAAACAAATCATTAATCAAAACAACAAAACTACATAACCAACTTTATTTATTTTTTAAATATATTTTATTGATTTTTTACAGAGAGGAAGGGAGAGGGATAGAGTTAGAAACATTGATCAGCTGCCTCCTGCACACTTCCTACTGGGGATGTGCCTGCAACCAAGGTACATGCCCTTGACCAGAATCGAACCCAGGACCCTTGAGTCCGCCGGCCAACGCTCTATCCACTGAGCCAAACCAATTAGGACTACATAACAAACTTTAAATACCCACTGATGTCCAAAATTCATGAAGAGTGTATGCTTTTATCTTTTTTAAATGTTTTTATTGATTTTAGAGAGGAAGGGAGAGAAACATCCATGTGAGAGTTGAACTCCCAATCTTTCTGTGCACGGGATGATGCTCAACCAACTGACCCACAGGAGCCAAGAGCATGAAAAGTGCACTCTAAATCAACTGCTATTTAGAACGTAAATTTTGTATGTTTTTTTTTTTTTTCTGGAAGGCAATTTGGCAGTTTATACCATTGGTTCCAGTAATTCTCACTTCTAATTATTGTATCCTAAAGAACACATACACACACACAGCACAGAGGAAACAACGTAAGAAGGAACAATAGTCACCATGGAGTTATTTTACAACTGAAAAATTAAGAAATGTGTACATGGGACAATAATGTACGGATTGAGTGACATTTTGATGGAGCACTAGTGGAATTTTTTCCCCTTCAAGTGGCATTTAAGTCTGCAGCGAGCCGGGCCAATCCGTTTTGCCAAAACTTGTCCACGTGTTGGCAAACCCCATGGCCGCGGGGTGGGCGCCGGGTTTCGTGCTGGGGCCCACTGTGGTGTTTATGTTTGCTCTGGACAAGCCTGGGTGGGCTGCCTGCGGGATGCTCGCCGCGCTGCAGGCACGCCCCACCCTAACAGCCACCCTGGGGTAAAGCTGAGGCCCGGAGGCCGCCCCCGGCACGGCGACCTCGCCTCCGAAACTCGCGCTGCCGTCTCCTCGCTGGTTTCGGGGTCCGGCCTGAAGGAATCAGCGCCAACATTTAGGAAAAGCCCTGAGGCTGGAGTCATTTCCGGCTCTGACCTCAACCGGGAACGTGACCGCCCACAGCCGCGCCCTCCCTGGCGGCGCCCCAGCGCCACGGCTGCTCCGCGTGCGCTCCGACCCGCAGGACCCCGAGGCGCGCCCAGGCTCTCGGCCCCACTTCAGACCCCGGAGAGGGCGCCGGAGGGGCCGCGAGGAGGCCGAGTTCAGGCGAGCGTTCGCCTCGGCCCAGGGGAGCCCGGCTCCACCCGCCCCTCCCAGAGGTGCCGCCTCGTCCCCCTCCCCCCGGAGCGCGCCCCGTCCGGGCGTGGCCAGGCCAGCTCCCGGCCGCCCGGCTCGCTCATAGGCTCGCGGACAGCACCGCCCAGGACGGGCCCTGCGCCGAACCGGGGCGGAGCCAGCGGGTTGGCGCCAAAATCACGTAACTAGTCCCGCCCCCGCGGGCCACGTCGCGCCCTTCTTTTTTTTAAACCCGGGGCTGGGCGGGGATTGGTGGGCTGGGCAGTCACGTGGCTAACGGTCGCGGGAAGCCGCGGAGCCCGAACCCGCGGCTGGACTTGCGGAGACCTCCGCCTGGGCGCTCGGGCCGCCCCACCTCTGCCGGACAGTCCACGCTGCCGCTGCCGCCGCCGCCGCGGCCCCCACGGCCGCCCGCAGTCCCGAGCGCCCCGGAGCCGCAGCCCACCGCCACGCAGCCCCGCCGCCGCGGCCTCCGGACGCGCCCCGTCGCACGTGGCAGACCCGCCCCCTGGGCAGGCTGCGCCCTGGACTCCGCGAGTCCCGGTCCTCGGGTTCTCCGTCCCGGCCCCAGGGGCGCGATGAGCTTCCTGAGCGGGCAGCGGCCGCCGCCGCCCCGCCGCGCCGGGGCCTCCTGCACCTTGCGGCAGAAGCTCATCTTCTCGCCCTGCAGCGACTGTGAGGAGGAGGAGGAAGAGGAGGAGGAGGAGGGCAGCGGCCATAGCACCGGGGAGGACTCGGCCTTTCAGGAGCCCGACTCGCCGCTGCCGCCCGCGCGGAGCCCCCCGGAGCCCGGGCCCGAGGGCCGCCGCTCGCCCAGCCCGGCCCCCCGCAGCCCCGGGGAGCTGGAAGAGGACATGGTGCTGCGCGGCGCCTCCCCGGGCGCGGACGCGTCCGGCGGCGGGGCCGAGGGCGACTCGTGGGAGGAGGAGGGCTTCGGCTCTTCGTCGCCGGTCAAGTCGCCGGCGGCCGCCTACTTCCTGGGCAGCTCGTTCTCGCCGGTGCGCTTCGGGGGCCCGGAGGACGCGTCCCCGCGCGGCTACGGGGAGCAGCGCAGGGCCGGCGAGGTGCCCTGCTCACCTCTGCGGGAGCACCCGGGCACCCCGCCGCACAAGACCTTCCGCAAGCTGCGGCTCTTTGACACGCCGCACACCCCCAAGGTGAGGACGCGGCGGCCCGGGGCGCCCCGAGCCCGCGCTGGGCCGGCCTTTTAAAAAGGCGGAGGCGCCGGGAGTGGAGCGCGGCGCTGCCCGGGTTCGGTTACATAACCGCCCGGCCGCACCCCCCCCCCTCCCCCCTTCCCCGCTCGCTCTTCTGCGCCACAACAAAAAGTTGGCAGCCTTTTCTTTTTGGCCCTGCCCAAAAAAGTCCGTTAAGATTATATAACTGAACAATGGGCCTCGTCTGGAACTTCTTCATCTTTCAAAGGGGCTGATGGGTGCCGTCCAGGTGGCTCACGATTAAACGCCCGCCCGAATGGGGGCTGCCCCGAGCGTGTCCGCCGGGAGCGTGGCGCCGATCAGGTAGTTTGGAGGGATGCTGGCCCCGCCACCTGACACTCCCGACCGCCGCCGCCATATGGTGCCTTTTAAACGCTGCGATCGGTCCTGTAATTGGGGCGGCGCACGCCAGCGTTGGGTTAAAATAATTCTCATGCGCTTGTCGTTTCGTGTCCTGTCACCTTCATGTGGGGAGAGTTTGAGGTAGAGAGACTGCGCTTAGCGTGGGATGCAAAAGGCTGGCCTTGCAAGCGTTTACAATCTCCAAGACTTGCGCCTGAGACAGGGTAGCGTGTGAGCTTCTTTCTGGACATGGATGGAGGAAGCGTTTGTTTCACACCGTTGGGTGTGTAGTGACCAAATGGGGTCACCCTAAATGTGATGATTAGGAACATCCACCTGTTAAAAAAACCAGCGTTGGGATTGTTGCTTGGACCCTTATGCGTTCATGTGGTTGATAATGAACGTGAAGTAGGCGTTCAGCACTTGTTTAAGTGATAAGAAAATATGCCGATTACCACTTCTAGAACTTTAGAAGTAACAGCAGGTTTTAAAAACGGACACTTCCCGAAATTAAGGCAAGTATCGCATTTGTAAGAATCATGTGGGAAATGTAGCTTTTTAAGTAAGTTTCAGTCCCCTCCGGAAGATGTGTGCTTTTGAGCTTGACCAGGCAAGATGCCTCTGGAAGTGAGGGGAGGAGCCCAGCGGAGGTGGCTTTCAAAGCCGTATTTAGATGGAGGGTGGGAGAGGGGAGAGGAGCTAGCTCCCCACTGCTTTCTATTTTTAGGTTTCTGTTCTTAGAAAGGGTTTGTTAACTGTGGGCCTCTATAGTGAACTTAATTTTAATAATGCATTCATACGCATTAGGGCTCTAGACCTGTTTTCTTGGCTATCTTTTAGAAAAGGTGGTTAGTATCCTTCTAAAGACTCCAAAGTTAACCACTTTATTTTGCCTGAAATAAAGGCTTGTGTGTTACTTTGACCTATAGGACTTGGATCCTAAAAACTTTATTTTTCCTCTCTTAGAGTTTGCTCTCCAAAGCTCGAGGAATTGATTCCAGCTCTGTTAAAATCAGAAGTGGTTCTCTATTCATGGATACAGAAAAATCAGGAAAAAGAGAATTTGACATTCGACAGACTCCTCAAGTGAACATTAATCCTTTTACTCCAGATTCTTTGTTACTTCATTCCTCAGGACAGTGTCGTAGAAGAAAGAGAACATACTGGAATGAGTAAGTTATTATTCAATAGTTCGGCTCCCCAACCTCCCAAGGTTGGTTTGGTATACTTATTAAATTTGATTTTTAACTAAATGACATGGAAGTTTATGCTCTGAAATTTTTCTCTATTCCTAACACCTAATTGTCAGCAGAGATGGGTGGGAAGTAATCAGCTGTGGAAAAGGAATGCCATGAGAAGTGAAGGAATAAAAAGTCTAGATAACTTGTAGGAAATCTGGTGTCAAAATGAGGCGAGCAGAGAGAGTTGATTTAGAAAGGCTTTAATTTTGAAGTTCTGGTTAATGAACATATCACAGCAGTGATCACATTTTCATCAGCTGACTTGTATCTTGTGATTACAAAATTAAATGCTTTTCTGTTTTTACTTATTAAAATTTTATCATGCACCTACCTATCAGATAAAGTTTTGGATCTCTAGTTAATGTGTCTTTCAGATATGTTGATGAAAAAATACATATTTTTCAGTTCCTGTGGTGAAGACATGGAAGCCAGTGATTATGAGTTTGAAGATGAAACAAGACCTGCTAAAGTAAATAGCTTCTAATATTCCTTTTGTTTCTGAAATGTGATTTTCTGTTTCTTAACAAATTATGATATAGTTTTAAAATTTCACACATTGTACTATCTCTACAGCAAAAAATCATTTTTATATCTTTGTATTGTACATATGTATACACTTTTTATTACAGAGAATTACAATTACTGAAAGCAATATGAAGTCACGGTATACAACAGAATTTCATGAGCTAGAGAAAATTGGCTCTGGAGAATTTGGTTCTGTGTTTAAATGTGTGAAGAGGCTGGATGGGTGCATTTATGCCATTAAGCGATCAAAAAAGCCATTGGCCGGCTCTGTTGATGAGTATGTATTAAAAATTTTGTCTTTTGATCTTTTGTTCCCTGTGGTGTTACAAACGTTAAGGTTTTGGGTGATAAAGCATTGAATTTAATTAATTCTTTAACTTTTGAGAAGTTATAATGATATAATCAGATCCTTTTCATTTTGTACCATTAGTTCTTATTGGACTTGGTAAAATAATAAGAGTAGTCGAACCTAACTTAAATTTCTTATTTCTAGTAGCATCCATTAAATCACATGGGAGTTTCATCTTTCCTGATTTCTAGGTCCAGTAAGGTTCTTTCTTTCTAACTGCCATTCTTTAATGGACGCCTTTGGAAAAATCTGCAGAGTCTTAACTCTCTCTTAAGCAAGTTTTTCAGTATAATGATAGATAAAGAAGTTAAGTTTGTTTTATGAAGTTTCAGATAAATTCAGTTTAGACTTGAATGAACATGGTTTATCATTCTCTTAATCTCTGATTGCTCCTAGGCAGAACGCTTTGAGAGAAGTATATGCTCATGCAGTACTTGGACAACATTCTCATGTAGTTCGATATTTCTCTGCATGGGCAGAAGATGATCATATGCTCATACAGAATGAGTATTGTAATGGTGAGTAACATAATGGTTCCCTTGCAAACTTGTGAGCTCAAATGAATGAACACTGAGGGAATACTTACTTTTATCTAATGTATATGTCTCTTATCTCTTACAAAATCAAAGATTGGAAGCCTAACGTGAATTTCAAGGGCAAGTAATACCTACCTGATGTTAAATAAAGATCAGAAATCCTTCTACCTCAGTAACCTCAGTATTGAACAGTGCAAGTTATTTATATGCCAGTTACTCAAATTAAACTGATCTTGAGTGGACACTGGTATTGCCATATAACTTTTGGTTTTCCATGCACCTAGCATAGTGTGTGTGGGATATAGTAAATAGAACAGGTTCCTTGCATCTAGCCCTCCTTTTCCATTTCATTATATGAACTCCTAAAACTGATGTTGGCTACTTATGACTGACTCTTCATTGGTCTAAACTCAGCCATTTGTTCAAGGCATTCTGTAATCTTGCCCCCACATCCATCTATGAAACCTAGTTTACCATTGGAATCAAGATTTTTTTTCTATTAAGTTGTTCTCTCCCTCTTTTCTCCAAAGACAAAATAAGCATGTATAGAGGTTCAACTTAGAAACTGTGTATAGCTTTTCGTTTCAGCAAGTCCTTCAAGGACCACCTTGGGTCTCTTTTTCGTTAAACCTTTACCACAATCTCAATTCTGATTGTTATGACACTTGTTATTAAATATCTGAATCTTTACATACATTAATGGATTTTTATTTCTGTATACTGGGAATATTAGAATTTAGTGAATACTTGAGGCGATAGCAAAGATTTATTTGTATATTATTATTTTTGTTCTCATTTTTTTCCTTAAACAAGACCAGCCATCTCATAGCTTGTGAATAAGTGGCATAGTAGTGGATCCGGGTTTTCCATATTTAAAAACTGAACAAAACAGAAGTAAAAGATCTGTTAACATCTCATTTCTCATTATTTTATTAGTTCTCTATATTTGAAAGAATTGAGTGCTCAGTATATATCATTGTTGCTAGTTTGTTTCACAAAGCTCTTGAAATGTTTATCTATGTACCATCAAAATATTTATGTAGCACCCTAGCTGGTTAGCTCACTGGTTAGAGCGTCAGCCTGTGGACTGAAGGGTCCTTTGTTCGATTCCTGTCAAGGGCATGTACCTTAGTTGCAGGCTTGATCTCCAGCCTGGGCGTGTATGGGAGGCAACCAAATCGATGTCTCTCCCATCCTAACATGCTTCTTCCACTCTAAAAAAAAAAAAAATGGAAGCCCTGAATTAGAGCTTCAGCTTTCCAACTGAAGGTCTAGGGCACATACCTCGGTCGCAGGTTCCTCCGCCCTGGTAGGGAGGTAACCAATAGATGTTTTCCTCTCTTCCCCCCCCCCCCTCTTCCCTTCCTTCTACTCTCTAGAAAGAAATTGAAAAAATATCCTCAGGTGAGGATTAACAACAACAAAAATTTTTATGTAGCTATCTTCCATGACCTGTTTCTTAACCTTTTTTCAGTTACTGCATTTGATATAGTACAACTCAACCATAATGTCTTTTCCACTCCATATTTGCTAGATACTGTCTCCTATTATTTTCTTCCCTCCTGTCACCTTTTTGATGTGGTTGGTTCCCTTAAGTATTTCAGTGGTAGTCCAGGGACCACAAATTTGTAACAACCTAGTAAATTACATGGTTGTATAACTCAGATGTGGGAACGAAGACCTTGTCCTATTATAAAGTTAGGTTACAAAATAATCTTTTGAAATAGTTTATTATTTTGGGGCAATATAAAACTTTCAAGAGTAATACAAATCTTTAAAAAGTAAGTAGACCTGTGTGACACAGGGATGCCTCCCCCCCCCCCCCCATATATTTTTATTGATTTCAGCTAGGAAGGAAGAGGGAGAAAGAGATAGAAACATCCGTGATGAGAGAGAATCATGGATAAGCTGCCTTCTGCAAGTCCCCCACTGGGGATCGAGCCCACAAGCCGGGCATGTGCCTTTGACCAGAATCGAACCTGGGACCTTTCCTTTTTTAAAAAAAAAATATATTTTATTGGTTTTTTAAGGAGAGGAAGGGAGAGGGATAGAGAGTTAGAAACATCGATGATAGAGAAACATCCATCAGCTGCCTCCTGCACACCCCTTACTGGGGATGTGCCTGCAACCAAGGTACATGCCCTTGACCAGAATCGAACCTGGGACCCTTCAGTCCGCAGGCCGACGCTCTATCCACTGAGCCAAACCAGTTAGGGCAGACCTAGGACCTTTCAGTTTGCAGGCCAATGCTCTCCACTGAACCAAACCAGCTAGGGCAGGGATGTCTTTTTGTATGGTTGTTTACTCTGCTTAGATGGAAGAAGCTAAGACTATTCTGATACATTTGTGAGCTTTTCTTAGCTTTTGTTTTTCCTTTCCACTTATTCCTCTCTCCACTTTTGAAAAGCTTTGAATAGTAATAAGCCTGGTCTTCAGAAAACACAGTTTCACAGAGAAAGGATTCTGTTATCATTAATTTGTACATGCTGATTAACTGATATCCTTTATCAGTGGCTAAGCTTCCTTGTTATCTCAGAGTCATTTGCATTTTAAGTCTGTTGTCTTTAGTGTAGTGATAGACTGAAATACGTGTGTAAAAAAGTTGCCCAATAGGGGAAGAGAACCTAAATCAGATGAATGTTTTGCTCTTCTCACCTCTCTTGCCCTTTTGGCAATGAGATAAAAGGAACTGGTTTAGCTATAGTTGCTATACCCACTAAAAAGAAGCCATACTCTTTCTTATTAAACTTGATCTAGGACTTCAAGTCCCCTTGTCTGACAGGTTTATTTGACCTGTTCCCTTCTAGAACCCCTTTTTGCCCTGCAGTTCAAGACTGCAGGTTAAGTATGGAGAACCCACTTAAGCCTAAGATATTCAAGTGTGGTTTATTTTTATTTAAAAAACAAATTTGCCATTTGTTATTCATTCTTGTTCAAATTGTACAACTTCCGCCCTAGCTAGTTTGGCTCAGTGGAGAGAGTATCAGCCTGCGGACTGAAGGGTCCTGGGTTCGATTCTGGTCAAGGGCACATGCCTGGGTTGCAGGCTCAGTCCCCAGTGTGGGGCATGTGGGAGGCAGCAGATCAAGATCAGTGATTCTCTCATCGTTGATGTTTCTGTCTTTCCTTCTCTCTTCCTCTCTGAAATAAAAATATATTTAAAAAACATTGTACAACTTACTTTCCTAATACTTCATTGACTTTTCTGATATTATTATTATCCTGGCTTTGATTTTATTATTTCTAATTAAGCTTTAAAAAGAAGTGGTGGGCCCGGCCAGAGTGGCTCAATAGTTGGTTGAGCATTGTCCTGTGCACTAAAAAGGTTGCCAGTTTGATTCCCAGTCAGGGCACATATCTGGGTTGCAGGTTTGATTCCTTGGGGAGTTTACAGAAGGCGACTGATTGATGTGCCCTGACCAGGAATTGAACCATGACCCCCTGGTTCATAGGTCAATGCTCAACCATTGAGCCACACTGGCAGGACCCAAGATACTGGTTTTTACCTATAAAATTTATAGATAGTTATCAAATGTGTGGGAAAACAGGTATTCTTATACATTAATGATGGGAATATAAGTTGGTACAGCTTTCTCTATGGGGACTGTGTGTGTGTGTGTGTGTGTGTGTGTGTGTGTATACATGCACATGTAATCACCCCATTCATGTAGGCACATGCTCATAGACTTTAAGTACTAGCTATTTTGACATCAGAAATTGAGTGCATTATTTCTTTTTTTTTTTTTTAATTTTTATTTATTGATTTTAGAGAGAAGGGAAGCGGGGGAGAGAGAGAAACATCGATTTGTTGTTCCACTTATTTATGCACTCATTGTTTCGAACCTGAAACGTTGGCATATCTGGAGGATACTTTAACCAATTGAACTACGCAGCCAGATCCGGTTATTTCTTTTTGTTAACTTTCAGAGGCAATCAAGTCTTGGCACTGATGGTATGAATACCAATCTTAAGTTTTTTGCAGAGGTTAAACAGAAATGGCCCTATTGGCTACAGAAACTTAATCTATATGTAATAATAATAATAAAAGTATAATATGCAAATTGACCGAACGGCTGAACAGTAGAACAGCCATCCGGATGACCATGCTATGACACCCACTGGTGCCAGGCCAGCCAAGGTGGGTGCAATGCAATTGGTCGGGGGCCTGGCCATCGCCCCATGATCACCCTGCAGAGAGAGGCCCAGGCCACCAACGGGCGGGCTGCAGCGGGTGGGCGGGGCCTCCCTCTGGGGGGCGATCCATCACGGGGCTCCCGGACTGTGAGAGGGCACAGGCCTGGCTGAGGGATTCCCGCCCGCCATCAGTGCATGAATTTCATGCACTGGGCCTCTAGTATGTAATAAAATAGTATTATACACACATACTATGCATGTATATTTTACATTGTACATACCCTTTGACCCAACAATAGGTTTCTAGGAGATATACTAAATATGTATGAAATGATCAATGTACAGAATTATTCCTTAGATCATAGTATATATATTAGCAAAGGCTTAGAAGCAATTTTTAAATGTCCATCAAATAGGGGATTGGTTAATGCATTACCATTCAGTTATACAGTGAATTTGATAGAAACACTGTAAAGGGGTAGTATTGGTGATGAAGAACTATCTTCAAGATAAAATATGCCTGGCCTCAGGACTTAGTGATTGAGTGTTGACCTATGAACCAGGAGGTCACGGTTCGATTCCTGGTTGGGGCACATGCCTGGGTCGTGGGCTCAATCTCCAGTAGGGAGAGTGAGGAGGCACCCATTCAATGATTCTCTCTCACCATTGATGTTCCTATCTCTCCCTCTCCCTTCCTCTCTGAAGTCAATAAAAATATTTTTTAAAATAGTGAAAATGTATTATCATTTGTATAAAAAGGAGTTGAAAAGAATGCATAAGAAACTGGTAACATTGATTTACTCTGGGGGAAAAGAACCAGGTGGGTTGCTGAGGTATATGTATATCACAGAGACTCTACATTATATTTTGTACCCATGTGAGTGTATTAGCTATAGAAAGAATAAATAAAATTTTTATTTCACAAGCAGATTGAAGGGAATAGGTCCTATAAAATGTCATTTTCTTGGTTAAGTCTGTGGTCGTTCAGGAAAGATATAAGAAAGAAAAATAATATTTCTGAAAATAAAATGCTAAATTTTGTTTGTTTGTTTGTTAGGTGGAAGTTTAGCTGATGCCATAAGTATAAACTATAGAAGCATGCGTTACTTTATAGAAGCAGAGCTGAAGGATCTCCTTTTGCAAGTTGGCCGGGGCTTGAGGTATATTCATTCAATGTCTTTGGTTCACATGGATATAAAGCCTAGTAAGTATTACACATCCTCTGACCTGTGTTCTATAGGATTATAGAGAATAAATGACGTTGTTAAACAGTATGAAAACGGATGCATCTTAATGTGTATTTTTCATTGTTATTTTTAAAGACCTTTGTGCAACTTATTTTTATTGTTTGTTTGGTTTGGTGTGGATAATCCTCACCTGAAGATATATTTTCCATTGACTTTTGAAAAAATACATATTTTTCTTTATTTCAGAGAGGAAGGGAGAAGGACAGAGAGAGAGAAACATCAACGATGAGAGAGAATCATTGATGGGCTGCCTCCTGCATGCCCCACACGGGGGATCAAGGCCCTGACCTTGAAACCGAGACCTCCTAGTTCATAGGTTCACGCTCAGCCACTTTGACTGGGCTCCATTGGCTTTTTTTTTTTCCTAGTACAAATTGGAAGACCTGCTAGACAAATTCAAAAAGAGCTGTAAGCACTTCCATTGACTTTTTTTAGAGAGTGGAAAGCAGGGGGAGAGAGAGAAACCATTGATGTGAGAGAAACACATCGATTGGTTGCCTCCTGCACATTCCTGGGCTGGAGATCAAGCCTGCAACCCAAGTACATACCCTTAACTGGTATCAAACTCAAGACCCTTCAGTCCATGGGCTGAGCTCTAACCACTGAGCAGCCAGCTAAGACAGTACCTTATTTTTTTGATGTAGTTGTAAATGGAACTGTTTCCTTAGTTTCTTTTTATGATAATTCAGTATTGGTGTATAAAACATACAACCAGTCCTAGCTGGTTTGGCTCGGTGGATAGAGCGTCAGCCTGTGGACTGAATGGTCCTGGGTTTGATTCTGATCAAGGGCAATGCTGCAGTTGCTGGCTCAGTCCCCAGTAGGGGGCGTGCAGAAGGCAGCAGATCAATGATTCTCATCATTGATGTTTCTATCTCTCCTCTCTTCTCTGAAATCAATAAAAAGACCCCACAATTTCTGGACATAATTTTATATCCTGCTACTCTATCAGTTCTAGTAGTTTTTTGGTGGAAACTTTAGGGTACTCTATATACAGTATTATGTTATCTGTAAATAATGACAGTCTTCTTCCTTTCTAATCTGGATGCTTTTTATTTCTTGTCTGATTGTTGTGGCTAGGACTTCCAAGTACTATGTTAAATAAGCGTGGTAAAAGTGGGCATCCCCATCTTATTCCTCATCTTAAGAGAAATGCTTTTACTTTTTGCCAATTGAGTATGATGTTGGCTGTGGGTTTGTCATAGATGGCATGTTGCAGTATGCTTCCTGTATTTCCATTATGCTTTATTATAATTGGGTGCTAGATTTTGTCAAATGGTTTTTCTGTATCTATTGATAATGATTCTTTGATTTTTATCCTTCGTGTTGTTATGTGGTGTATCATGTTAATTGATTTGCAGATATTTTTTGCACCCCAGGAATAAATCCATTTTGGGCATTTTTAAAAAAAATTTATTGTTTTTTTACAGAGAGGAAGGGAGAGGGATAGAGAGTTAGAAACATCGATGAGAGAGAAACATCGATCAGCTGCCTCCTGCATGCCCCCCACTGGGGATGTGCCCGCAACCAAGGTACATGCCCTTGCCCGGAATCGAACCTGGGACCCTTTAGTCCGCAGGCGGACGCTCTATCCACTGAGCCAAACAGGTTAGGGCTGGGCATGTTTTTTTGACTTATTTTTTTATGTTTGTCTCTGAGTATTAGGTAGATCTGCTGTGTTTTGCAGTGGCACAATAGTGGTCTTATATAGTAGGTGTCTTTTGGGGCTCAGTGGCACAATCTCTCTTGTGTGGATTATGCAAATCTTCCTGTTGTAGTTGAGTCTTGAATGCCCTCAGGTTGACAATGAGGATTGTCCCCCACCACAGTGTATGAGCTGTTGTGTGGAAGCTATAGTACCATGCCGCCCCTGCTTCTCCCAACAGAATTGGCCCCAGCAGGGTCTGATGCCTGTTGGGATCTCCTTTTGGGTGTGCCACTTCTGTGGCTAGTTAGGTCATGCTCTGGTGTGGTCTGAAGCCCACCACTGGTTATGTTGGTTCTGGGTCCACTTGGGAGGAACTCCAATGCAGGTGGATGTCAGACGCTTCCTGTGACTGGCTTTGGGCTACCTCTCTGGAGCTACTAAGCAGTCCGCAGTTTGTGACTGTCTTGACTGGGCCTAAGTGCATGTGCGAGGAGCCAAGTTGTATACAAAGGTTAGCTTGGCTTCCACCAGCTCAGAGCCTGGATAGATCAGTAATAGGCCCAAGGCAATATGCTCTGCAGCCCCTGAAGTTACCGGGGCTTCCTTTAGAGCCTTCTGAAGAAAGTCTTAACCCAAGTTCTTAACGGTTGATTTGTCCAAACTACTGTTTTTTTTCAGGAACATGTATTACATCTGGTTATATCCATTGTCTTTTAGGTTTTACCTTCTACTTCTAAAAATAATAGTATAGACCTTGTTTTGCAAGATGTTCTTCCTTCTGGATGGATTTGGTTGCTTCCTTGTAACATTTAGTTTATTCCTTTCTCCCCTTGTATTTCCTATAATTTTGAAGTTATAACTAAAAGGTTGACGGATTCATGTTAAACATTTTAGGATAGGTGTTTTTAAGTTGAATTTAATGCGTTGTTTTTTTTTACCCTATGGAAATGTGTATGATCAATGGGAATTTAAGTTGTTTTACACAAAAATTTTTTTTAATCCTCACCTGAGGATATTTTTTCCATTGCCTTTTTTTTTTTTTAGAGAGAGAGAGTGGGAGCCCGAATGAGACAGAGAGAGAGAAACATGGATGTGAGAGAGACACATCGATTGGTTGCCTCTCACATGAACCCCAACCTGGGCTAGGGATTGAACCTACAATCCAGGTATGGGCCCTTGACAGGGAAATCAAACCCATGGCCCTTCAATGTGCAGGCTGATTCTCTAACCCAGGGGTCCTCAAACTATGGCCCGTGGGCCACATGCAGCCCGCCGAGGACATTCATCCGGCCCGCCGGTTGTTTTTGCCGTCGCTTCCTGTCCTGCTTAGCAGCCGACTTAGCAGTGTGCATAGGAATTTGTTAATAGTTTTGTTTTTTTTTAAACTATAGTCTGGCCCTCCAACGGTCTGAGGGACAGTGAACTGGCCCCTGTTTAAAAAGTTTGAGGACCACTGCTCTAACCACTAGTCAGGGCCACAATTTGTTTTAATAAGAGTATGTGAAGAATTTGCCTGTACATTAACAATGCACTTAAATGTTTATTTTTTAAAAAAGAAAATATATTTGGGCTGAAGGCAATAAATGTGAAATAGTAAAATTTGCCTATACTCACTCATCTTATATTGGGTCAAATATAGTAGATCCTTATGTTGTAAGTACAAAAGTTGAAAATAAGTTTTAAAATTTCAAATTCACAAATACCGCCACAAATAAGTTGTCCTATAAATAAAGCAAAACTGGAAAGATGACTCCAGTGAATATAACGTTTATAAGTTCAGTACTATATTGATAAAACTATTAAAATGGGAACTGTTGCTAAAATTTATGTTAATCATGAGCTTACTCAAATTTGAAGATAAAGTGTTTATTTAGCTGAGACAGTGAATCCCACAAAGCTACATTGGGTAAAGATGCTGTGGGGTCAGCCAAACTCAATAGATATGTGACTCATTCTTTTCATACCAGCCTTGTTAGCATGAGATTAAAATTTGTGCTTTGGCAGCATTACAAATTACTATGTTACTGCCATTAGTATGGTTTCCAAGTAATTAAAACTGTTGAAGATCGCCCTTACCGGTTTGGCTCAGTGGATAGAGCGTTGGCCTGTGGACTGAAGGGTCCCAGGTTTGATTCTGGTCAAGGGCATGTATCTTGGTTGCGGGGTGTGCAGGAGACAGCTGATCGATGTTTCAAACCTCTATCCCTCTCCCTTCCTCTCTGTAAAAAATCAATAAAATATATTTAAAAAATAAAAAATAAATAAAACTGCTGAAGATCAATGTGTAGATGTGAAGGGACTAATTACAGTGGTTTCTAATTGTTCAAGGATCAGAGCTAGGCTAGAAAATATATTCCTAGAAAATAAAGCCCCAGTTCCCATCTGAGACTGTTACTTCATAGTGTTTGGGGTAGAGCATATAAGAATCTATATATTTAAAAGCTTTCTGGATGATTCTGATGTATGCTTGTCTGTGAACTTTGGTTATACTATTAACAGAAATATAAATAACTGTTTGACAGGTAATATTTTCATATCTCGAACCTCAATCCCAAATGCTTCCTCTGAAGATGGAGATGAAGATGAATGGATATCTAACAAAGTTATCTTTAAAATAGGTAAGAAAGAAAGATAACCAGATTATTACCATAAAATAAAGAGAGGAGCTATTGTGTTTTAACTCTTGGCTGTTTTTTTTTTTTTTCTCAATACTTCTAGGTGATCTTGGGCATGTAACAAGAATCTCTAGTCCACAAGTTGAAGAGGGTGATAGCCGTTTTCTTGCAAATGAAGTTTTACAGGAGGTAATTTTTCTCCTTTAATAAAGCCATTTGTTTTGCAACACTTATCATTTGATAGAAGAATATAAATGCAGATGTATTAAAATTTTGAGCTAGTAACTAGTAGAATAGTAATAAAATAGAAAGTCTAAACTATCAGTTGGGGTATTGAACTTAACAAGTCAGTAAAGGCAAGTTTATAATATTCAATATGGTAGAGTTGTGGTAAAACAGAAGTTTCCATACACTACTGGTGGAACTTTAAAATGGCACAGCATTTTGGGAGAGCTAAATATTAGTATCTATCAACATTTAAAAATCAAGTACCTTTTCATCCAGAATTTCCATTTCTGAGAGACTCCTACAGGAATTTTCCTATTCAGACAAACCAAGAATAATGCAAAATAAGTAGCAGCACAGGAATGATTAAGTGAATTAAGGCTGATAGTTAATAGTACTGTTTCAAAAGTGTGATGAAATATTTCTCAATAAGAATTTTGAATGAAATTAGAACAAATAATGATCATTGTTCTTTTTATGTATATTTGTGTCTTATGTTTATTTGTAACTTGTATGTATGTTTTGTGTTTTGATATGAATGCTCCTAGAGGGATAGGAGTTTCTTCTGAGATTTGAATTAGGCTAATGATAGGAGACATTCGCTTTTAGAAATGTTTTTACCAACCCCTCCACCTCAGAGTATATATTACTTTGTAGTTAAAATAATTTCCCCAAATTTACTTGTTCTCTGAATAGGTCCTAAACTTAAATGTGGCATTGAACATTTTAATTTAGTCCTGTTTTTCACCTAAATCGTTATGAGGTATAATCTTACTTTATTTTGAGCATTTTTATAT
Source organism: Cnephaeus nilssonii (assembly GCF_951640355.1). NCBI lineage: Eukaryota > Metazoa > Chordata > Mammalia > Chiroptera > Vespertilionidae > Cnephaeus > Cnephaeus nilssonii. Next base: position 37,039,250 of record NC_137084.1, on the reverse strand, counting down.
TTCCTTAAAAATTATTTTATTTTATTTTACAGAACTATTCCCATCTACCAAAAGCAGATATTTTTGCCCTTGCCCTCACAGTGGTATGTGCTGCTGGTGCTGAACCTCTCCCCAGAAATGGAGACCAATGGCATGAAATCAGACAGGGTAGATTGCCACGGATCCCACAAGTGCTTTCCCAAGAATTTACAGAGTTGCTAAAAGTGAGTATTTTTTATATGAAGCACTTTATTGACATGGTTTAACATTTTATTAAATCACATGTTTTTACCTTAATTTTACTTCTCTTTCAAGGTTATGATTCATCCAGATCCAGAGAGAAGACCTTCAGCAGCGGCACTGGTAAAGCATTCAATATTGCTATCTGCTTCTAGAAAAAGCGCAGAACAATTACGAATAGAATTGAATGCTGAAAAGTTCAAAAATTCACTTTTGCAGAAGTAAGTGAAGGGTTTTTTGTTTTGTTTTTACTTTTTTGTGTTCATTAATTCACAAATTTAGTAAGATGATGAAGGCTTTCTGTCAGTGACAAATACAGTGGTTTGGCATGTTATACAGTTAAAAATTGGGGAACTTCTGCCTTAAATTAGTTACTTGACCTATAAATTTGTGTTGTTTCTAGACTTTGAAATTAATGGGCTTCAAGTTTTTAAGACTAGCATATATTTGCAAGTGGTGATAATCCCCAAGCCCCAAATCATAGCAAAAGCTAAGTGAGCCAATACCCCTCCCCAAAGTCTCAGTATCAATGAATATTCCTTGAAACTTTCCATTGTACTAATTTTTATGAAATTAATGTCAATTAGGTTAGTAGGTGATTCTCATATTTGATGTGAATGACCTTTGACATTTCAAAACTGATTAGAATGATAATTCTAATGCATTTGCTTTATTGCTACCATTTTGATTCTAAGCTAATTTGACTTGAAATATGAAAAGGTTTATTTGCCACTAGTTTGATAGATATAATTGTTCATACAAATAGGAAGTAGAATTTTGCTGTCATCTCTGTTATGTAAAGATATTTCACAATTATAGAGTTCTATTTGAAGTTTTTATTAAAACCCAGTCATGGAGGGAAGGTGGGGGAGGGTGAGTGGGTGGGAGGTAATAAAAGACCTTGTATGCAAATATGCATAACCCATGGATGCAGAGAGTGGGTGGTGAGGGCCTGGGGCGGAGGACGGGGGTGGGTTGGAGGGGGTTGATGGGGGAAAAAAGAGGGCATATGTAATACTTTCAACAATAAATATTTAAATGAAACAAAACAGAAAACCCTAGTCATGCCCAGCTGGTATAGATCAGTTGGTTAAGCTTCATTCCATGCACCAGGACGTCACTGGTCAGGGCACATGCCCAGGTTGCAGGCTCAACCCCCCTGTAGGGCATGTGTAGGAGGCAGCTGATCAATGTTTCTATCTCTCTCTCTCCCTCTCTCTGAAATCAATAAAAACATATTAAAAACACACAAAAAAATGTCATTAGTAGTGTCTTTATTACTTTGTACCTAAGTATATATGATATTTTAATTCTGATAGCACAAAATAAGATTATTTTGTAAATTTAAGTTGTTAGAGCAGAAGCTAAAGTTTCGTAGTGTATTTTTCCTCTTCTCAATTGCATGTTAGAATAATGATGACATGCAAAGATATTCCAGCTGATAATATAGTTTGTGTTTGTCCTCTTAGTTAGGATCTCTAACTAGGATTAACACAGTAGGTGAAAAGTCTTGTTTTCTATTTTTGTGTTTGTAGAGAACTCAAGAAAGCCCAGATGGCAAAAGCTGCAGCTGAGGAAAGAGCACTCTTCACTGACCGGATGGCCACTAGGTCCACCACCCAGAGTAATAGAACATCTCGACTTATTGGAAAGAAAATGAATCGCTCTGTCAGCCTTACCATATACTGAACTACTTATTTCCCACCTCCCCAAAAAAACTGTGACAAGAGGAAGTTAAAACTAGGTTGAAATCACTGCTAGAATCCAGTTTGCAATTACTTTCTTAAAATCGGTGTCAGTAGTTTTACTGAAATATTTTTTAGGACTTTTATTTGTGAATTACAGTTAAAAGCTGTATTTTGACCAGTGCTCTATCAGGCTTTCATTTAGTTGATCAGTTTGTCTTCTCTAAGATGTCAGTCACTGTTGGATGTTACCATCAGCCTTTCCAGGGTGAACCACTATGGTGGTGTGCTGCTGATAGTTTGCTGTTGCATTGTGATAAAAGGTATCCTTCCCTGTAGTGACTTGTAAAAAAGGACCAAGGGCTTTATTACAAACATTCTCCCTTCGAAAAGGGAAATAGTAAGAGAATCAGTTACTACTCAGCCTTCAATGTACCTGTGTGTCAGTCTTGTATTTCTTTTTTTTTTTTTTAAATTGTGAATTATATTTGTATATCCAACTGGGAGCACTTTTGGGCACTGTATGAACCATGGAATAATTCTGTGGAAGTATTGCCTTGTGAATTTGCTGCTATTTTAGTTTTGTCTTTGCTGTAAAATTGTAGCATTAAACAATCATTGTTGTTAATAGGCTTTTTTTTAAAAAACAATTATGTGAAATACATAGCTGCTCTTGATGAAAAGCAGCTTATTTGCCTTTTTTCCCTTTGAACTTTGAAGCTAGTGCATTGGAGAAATGCATCCTTTCCCCCCTTTGGAATGCTGTATTAATGTAGTGTAATTATTGCTGGTTTTGTAATTTTTCCTGATAATGCCCTTCCCTGAATTTTTAAAAAATCTTTCCTCTCGCCACCCAAGTTTTGTACTTGATTGTATTGTTAGTGCGTTTTTAACTGTTTGCCCAGTTTCCCTTCAACATTGGTGTATATAAACTAATCTCGGTGATACTGTACATAGCTGTTTGAAATGCCAGAATGACTTCTGACTATTCCAAGCTTTTCATAAAATATATTTTATCTGTAATTAGCCACTTGACTAATAGTACTGGCTAAGAGATATTGAAAAAATTTTGTTGTTTATTTTCCTATTGATTTTGGTTTAAGACTTGTTTGCACTTGTCTGTTTGACTTGTGTATTATTAACATTGTTTGGCATATTAAAAGTCACTCTGAGCTTACCTTAATTGTCTAAATCTTTGTGATGCCTATTTTCTGTTATCTCCATTATATAGAGAGTACTAAAAGCAGAGAATGTATTTTTGATAGAATATGAAACATTGATTATTTAGCATTGAGCTTTAGTCCATATTAGTTACATTTATGAATTTAAGAAAAATTTACACATCAATTTTGGGATGTTTTTATTTTGTAATTTTATATATTTAATATTTTATGTCACATTGCATATTATACTTTTGATTTGCTAGAAATGTATAAGGTAGTTTAAAATAGCTTTAGGTTTTTAAGTGACTGTAACATGACTCATAACTTTCTAATATGAACTGAATCACAGAAGAGAACTTTAAAGTGGGGAGAGTTTTAACTTAGTAAACTAGGCTGGATTTTAATTGAGAATGCAAATTTAAGTGATACACAGTGCTAATTCTGTGTGACATTTTTCTGATGATTAGAGCCAGAGAGTAAGCAATGAAGACCTTGAACAGATAAAATGGATGTCGTAAGATCCTTGTGTTTTTAAACAGTATTTTAAAAAATATTTTTATTGATTTCAGAGAGGAAGGGAGAGGGAGAGAGAGAGACACACATCAATGATGAGAAAGAATGATCAATTGGCTGCCTCCTGCACACCCCCCACTGGAGATGGAGCCCGCAACCTGGGCATGTGCCCCTGAACGGAATCGAACCCGGGGCCCTTCAGTCCTCAGGCTGACACTCTATCCACTGAGCCAAACCAGCCAGGGCTAAACAGTACTTTTTTTAAATTTTATAATTTTATTGATTTCAGAGGAATGGAGAGAGAGAGAGAGATCAATGATGAGAATCATTGATCAGCTGCCTCTTGCACGCCCTCTACTGGGGATGGAGCCTGAAATCCAGGCATGTGCCCTTGACTGTAATTGAGCCTGGGACCCTTCAATCCACAGGCCAACACTATCCACTGAGCAAAACCAGCTAGGGCAAGATCCTTGTGTTTTTTGAACATAGGTACATAATTTCTCTCTTGGGGCCTATTTCTTCCTGCCATAAACATTTTAACAAGCTTGATTATTTTAGCTTTCTAGCCTACGGCATGTTAAGCAAAATTTTGAGGTGTGAGAGGAATTGGTGTAGACAGGTAAATTGGATATAAAAGCTAGTAGGTGTGGGTGACAGAAAACCTAAAAAGCAGTGAAGGCTGGAGCAGGTTTCATTAAGGCAGTGATGGTGAACCTATGACACGCGTGTCAGCACTGACACGCGTAGCCATTTCTGATGACATGCGGCCGCTGAGGTGGCCGCATGCCGAGGATGAGACATTTGCGAAATAATGTTTTTTCCTCAAAGTGACACACTACCAGACTTAGGCTCAGTTTTTTGGCGAAGTATGACACACCAAGCTCAAAAGGTTGCCCATCACTGCATTAAGGCTTGATTTTCCTAGTGTACTAGCTTCAAAGAAAAAAAATCAGGTATTGTTTTTCATCAAAATTTGCAGGGTTGTTTTTTCATATTATTAGATTAGAAAATTTTGGTTTTCAAAGAGAAGGATTCTTAAGGTATTTGAAAGCTGATATGAGAGTTGGGCTTATATCCAGTCCAACACAGAAAACAGGTTGAGTGCCTTCTGTGTGCTGATAAACCAAAAACCAGTAAGAAATAGGCTTTGCCCAATAGTGACTCAGGATGAAATAGAGCAGACCTGTGTAAAAATAAAATGTTAATAAAATTTGTTGAGCGCTATGTTGGAGGGATTCTGCAAGGTAGAGTGATGGCTCAAAGGACAGTTGCATACCTTGGGGAAGATTCTGGAGGTAGATTAGAAATTGAATTTGGGTGATTTTGTTTAGATTGATTTCAAAGCCACTGTTGTACTAACTCGGTAAGAGTAAGGAGGGCCTGAACTAGGACCTTTGGTGAGAAACAAGGGGATAGAGATTTCATCAGATGAGAACGCTGCACATTAAACAGCTTTTGTTTGTTTTTATAACAGTGAGAACTTGTTAGCATAACATCTGGCGGAAGCTACAAGTGCTAATGAGACATTGAAGAATTTTCCAGAAAATTTAATTAAAATGCAGAGAGGCCTGTTACTTTTTGAGACAATTTTTAGATATCGACTATGCAGTCGGGTATTACAGTTGACTGCAAATTAAAACTAGTGCCTTACCTTTTATTTTGCCAAGAATCCAAAGCAGTCCCCTTTAATTAATGAACTAATGTCTTTTGAAGAAGCAATCCTCAAGCTTTGATTTTCAGTCTACTTCATTCCACAGGGCAAGAAATAATGGCATCACTCTACTTTGTTCCACAGGGCAAGAAATAATGGCATTTAAGAAATTGATAACAGCTGGGTTTGGCCAATGCTTCAAGCCGTCTCCGAATTCTTAAGCAGCAGTATCCTGACATTGGTTTTTCTTCCTCTCTCCATTTATCTTCACAAAGCATCTCATTGACTTTAGCCAACAGATCAAATAAGTTGTTGCATCCTTAAGGTATTTTTATTGTAAAATTTTTAAAGGTCAAAGCAATCAAGGAGGATGGATCAATAAGGAATTTTGGAAGTGTTTTGGATATTGTGAAAATTGTAAGTGAATCCTGGAACTAGGAATTTGGAGGAAACTGCCTCATTAAGTATTTGGAAGGCATTTGTATTACTGTAAAAAGCATCACTGAAACTGATTGACATTGCAGAGTGAGTGGATCTAGAAGTTTCTCCTGCAAACCTGGTTGTATTGTTAGAAATTTCTCAGGAGCTCAACAAAATATATTTTTATAAAAATGGAAAAGTAAGACATAATTGAAACCATCCAACATTTAGCTTTTAAAAACTTTGAGAGGCATTTATCTGAACATCATTGAACTATTTTTTTTTCCTTTGTGGCAGATGACATTAATTTTCAATGCAGTTCAAAGGTCTCTGGAGTAAGGAATAATATCTTAGGAAGATTTACCAGGAAAAGATGGCATATTCTGTCCAAACTTCATTAAACTAAGAGTCTAAGAAACCTCAGCCAGTCCAGCCCATGAAGAAAAATACCTCAAAGGAACATGTATATCACAGCTCATATTGTTAGTTTTATACTGTTAATAAATATGGAGAGTATATTATTTGTTTGAGTTTTGATATACTTATGCTATGAAATGGGTTTCCAGGCTGGAATTCCAATTTATGCCTACTAGTCCATTATGCCATTGAGAAGGTCAAGTTCAGTGTACAATGACTCCATTTAAGATGTTTGTCCAGGAGAGGAGTCACCTTTTTGTGGTTGAGACTGTGGAGGCTCAGTGAGTTAAATAACTTGGGAACTCAGTTTGGTAAGTAGGAGAGCCAGAATTCTAACTCCAATCTCATAAGAAAGAATCATGCATTTTCCAGACACTCAAAAGTTGAGGACAGATGCTGATTAAAGAACAGAATTTAGGCAGCAAAGAAGAATAAAAAGGAACAAGAATTAAGAAAATTGGGAAGACTCTGGTGTCATGGAAACCAGGAGAAATTGATTAACTGACTATATACACAAAAGATTAAGAAATGACTAAAGCTCCATAAATGCATCTAGTGTTTTTTAGGAGATCTTTGGTGAGCAATGTCTGGAATAAAAGCCAGATTACACAGTGCAAATGGGGGAGATTACCAAATAGTAAGTATAAGTCATTTTCAAGAAACATGGCTGAAAAGGCCAAGGGAGGAGAGAGCTATAGCAAGGGGAATCTTTGTGTGTTTTTTAATTAGCACTTATTGGTCACCTATTACGTGCTAAGTGTTTTATATACCTAATGCTATTTAATCCTTTTAAGAACTATGTTAAAATCCTCACTGTGCACACATTTTTAGAAAGGTAAGAAATTTCCCATATTACATAGGTCAGGATTCAAACCTAAGGTGTTTGGCTGAATCACTAGCCAAATTCATAGCAAGTCTTCTGAGTCTGGAACAGAGAAGAGTGAGTGTGGATGAGACAAGTTTGGAAGTGTTTGGAGGAATGCAGGAAATGGAGGAGAATTCTGATGGCCTCTTCTCTGGGATTGAGTCCCATGAACTGAAAATACCATCTCACTCCACGGCCTTTCCTTCTGAATGAGGTAGTTAAAAAGTTTTCAGAGTACACTGTATAGCTATATAAAGCAATGCTGCAGGGGCTTTTGTGACTAGGAGATATGTACATGTTATAATGTAAAACTCAGCCAAATTGTATATACAGGATTTATTTTTTTAAAGCATTAAACAAGCCCTAGCCAGTTGCTCAGTGTTTAGAGCATTCAGTTGACAAAGTGAAGGATCGCAGATTCAATTCCTGGTCAAGGGCATGTACCTTGGTTGCAGCTTTGATCCCCGGCCCCACTTGGGGCACGTGCAGGAGGCAACCAGTTAGTGTATCTCACAGTGATGTTTCTCTCCCTCCCTTTTACTCTTTCTGAAAAATCAATGGGAAAAAATATTTTTGGGTGAAGATTGAAAAATAATAAAAAAAGCATTTAACAAGAATGGAAGACTAACAATGGTTATCATTTGAGTGGTGGGATTATAGGATTTTTTCTGAACTTTCTATATTTTACCCAATGAGTCTATTTTGTAATAAAAAAAAAACTTAAAATATATATTAAGTTATTAACATGCAGTCGATACAAGTCACCTGGCTGGTAAAGATTTGTCCAGTGATCATGCCTCTGCTCCCCCCAGGTTTCTGGGACCATTCCCTTGAATACAGAGGCACCTGTATGATCTGGGTGGGGCCAAACGGAGTTTTTCCTGGAATCTTGTATATGCTCCAATCGCTGTGTTGGCAAAGATAGGGAAGCCAAGCTTCCCACTGCTTAGAAAAGCTTGTCTGTAGGAGAAGAGAATGAACCAACACAGACTCGGAATTGAGAACAGAGGAGAGCATGATTTGACAGTGTGTCAGTCCCTGAAGCCAATCTTGGTTTGTTTTCATGACTACATATTCCTCTTTTTGGGTGTAAGCTATGTTGAGGTGAGTTTCTAGTGCAATGTATTTCTCTAAACTGGCAGCCTTGAATTAAATATTCTAGAGCTTGTATGACTGAGAAATGTATGCCAAAGATCCCAGGGTTCATGGTAAAACCCCTTGGTTGGGGCTTCTGCTGAGTCAAGATTCCCCAGCATCTCCTCCTGGCCCACCTCATTGTCCTGGTTACATATGGTTATAGCATCAATTTTCTAGTGACTGCTTTGTGCAAAGCACCACGCACAGCAGTTCCAGAAAGAATTCTGCTGATAGACTTGGACCTCTGCAGAACAGGAGTAGGGACTACACAGTTCCATTAGCAGCGAAAGAGATGTGGCCAATAATTTGGACAATAATTACAATGTGCAGTTTTTCCTGTCTGCCTCATGCTATTGCTCTGTCAAAGGTGCTGTACTTAAAGAAGCTGGAGATAAAAACCAGTGAGGAGTCTTGTATTTTACAAATAAATTTGGGAAAAGGTGGTATTTCAAACTTCATTCAGAGGGGTGGAGGGAATAATGAAGTTGGGGAAGGCAGAAAACCGAGTCCCACCGTGTGCTTCCCAAATAGGTTCCTCGCTCCAACACTGAATGGACTGAAGTATAGGGTGGAGGTACACCCATGTTTACTTTGTTGATTGCATTCCTTGGTTCATTTTTTCAATCAACAGGTATTTTGAGGATCTACACTGTGCTAGGGTTTATTAGCTAGTGCTAGGCAGTGAGATACAAATATCCCTTCTCCATTGCACACAGTTATGTGGGGGTATTAGAAACAACTAACTAGTTACAGTAACTGCTCTTTTAGAGCACGCATAGGCCCCTGTGGGGACCACATAATAAGCAGTCCAGCAGATAGAGGTAGATGTTGCTGTTCCCAGGAGAGGTGACACTTCATCAAGGACTTAACCGATGAATAAGAGCTTGCCAAACGGGTAAGGTAAAGTTTCCTAGGTAGAGGGATTAGCATGAACAAGGCACAGAGAAATGATAGTGCATGGGATATTAGGACGGTGAGAGCATACATGTGTGTTAGAGGCGAGGAAGCGAGCTAGTTTTGCACAATGGTATTGGGAACCCAGCTTCACTTCGCCAGATTCATGTTTTCCATTTCTAGGGTTTCAATTCTGCCATAAACTGCCGAGAGATGTGAATTTTTGTTTATTCTTTTCCAGAGAGGAGTTGAAAATAATGATGAATGAACAAATGAAAGAAAAGCACATAAGATGTCCTAGGCCTTGTCAGTCAAGGAATATGAGTCGCAACAACTTAGGGAGGTGAGAAGAGCTTCTATTACCACTACAGCTTTGGCCTCTTTCAGAGGATATGAGACTCAGAAACCTGGGTACTTTCTGGAGCGTTCTCAGAGGACATCAAGTTTTAGCATTACATGTGACCTAGCCTCTTCTCATATAAAGCTTAATATTTGCAATAAAGCAGAATTTGTTTCTGAATGCTTACCCAGACTCTGCTCCAGACTCCATGACTCAGGTCAACCGCCAACCCCAAACGGGCAGCTGACCAAGGCCCAGCATTTCCTCCCGAAACCATCTGTATGAGAAGAATCCACAGTTGAGCAACTCAGGACTTAAAGGGCAAGATTGCATTACATTCACCAACTTGCTAAATGAAAAGAATGATTGAAACATTTTAATGCATCTTAAATTTGTAATAATAAGTACTGTTCAAGTTTCCTTTTCTATCCAGGGGAGAGGTGGTATCTGTTGGTCTTAATATAGATTCTGCTATTTCACACAGGGTATATAATGTTTTAGTGAAGAGAAAGGGGAGCTCAGGTTATAGAACAGAGAGTTCAGTTTTGGACGTGCTGGGTTTAAGGTCCCTGTAGGGCACGCTGGTGGCAATATCCAATGGGTTATCAGCTATACATCAATGCCTAAGATTCAGATTTGTGCACCATTGTCATTTGAGTAGTTACTGAAACCTTAAGTTGTGAGAGATAATCTTAGAAAAATTTGTAAATAGAGAAATAAACCCAGGGCAGAACCCTGGGAACAGCACTATTTATGGGGTTGATGAGGGAAAAGGAATTATTGAGGAAGATGGAGAAAAAGCATCCAAGGAGATGGAAGAGAATGAGAGGTGTCTGTCTTGGTAGCCCTAGGAGAAGAGAATTTCAAGAATGAGGAAGTGGTCAATACAGAGAATAGGACGAATAAAATAAGGACTGACGTGTTCCTGTAGTTTAGCAACATGAAACTCTGGTGACATTGGAAGGAGCAGCTTCAATGGTGTAGAAGAGAGAGAATTCAGATGTCAGGGGATTGACACTGGAGACCCTGGCACCAGTCCACATTGTTGTTATCTGTTTTCCCTCTCCCTGTCTTTTATTTAGTGACTATCAAGTACTTACCATGTGGTAGGCACTGTTCTGAGCACATCAGTGAACAAAACATACCACAGCCCCTGCCCTCAGAGACTTACAGTCTAATGGGGAGATACAGATAATACACAAAATAAGCAAGTAAAATGCATATATCTCTTTAGATAAAGTGGAAAATCCAAAGCATGGAGTTGTTGTGTGTTTGACTGAGAAAGTTGTTTTGGCTTTTGAGTAAAGACCTGAAGGAAATGAGGCATGGACCACACGCAGAAGGGGAAAAGCATTCCTGTGGGCATGAGCTTGGTGTGTCTGAGGAACACCAAGGAGGCCAGGGTGATGGGAGTGAAGGAAAGGGAGAGTAGTAGGAGAAAAGGTCCAAGAGGTGATGGGGCCTTTAGGACATGGTTAGCTTTTACAGCTAATGGATGGGGAGACAAGGGTAGAAGACTAAGTAGAGAACCGACATGACCTGACAGCTTTTAAGGGAAAGAGAGGGGTCAAGGATGACTCCCAAGTTTTTGGGCTGAGTAAACAAAAGACTTGCTATGAACAGAGATGAAGACTGTTAGAGAAACTACTTTGTGGGGGTTGGGGGGTGTTTGGGAGAGGAGGGCTGGAGAACAGGTGGGCAGTATTGGACATTTAAGTATGACATCCATTTTGAGAGGTCAATAGACAGACTGATGTTTGAGTCTGGAGTTTGGGGCAGAGGTTCTGTTAAGGATCTGTTTGAGAATCATTAAAATAGTGATGATATTCAAAGCCACAAAACTGGATAAGCCCGCTCAAGACTTCTTTTTGCTTTATTTTGAAGACACTTTTCCTGAACTGGAGCAGTGCTTTAATTCATATCATTAGATCCTTTATTTAGAAAAGGACCAAGTGTGCCTGGTTGGTGTGGCTCAGTGGTTGAGCATCGACCTATGAACTAGGAGATCACAGTTTGATTACCCGTCAGGGCACAAGCCCAAGTTGTGGGCTGGATACCCAGTAGGGGTGTGCAGGAGGCAGCTGATAGATGATTCTCTCTCATCATTGATGTTTCTGTCTGTCTCTCTCCCTCTCCCTTCCTTTCTATGAAATCAATAAAAACATATTTAAAAAGAAAAGGACCGAGTGTGCTGAAAATGAAGAAGTGCAGCATTTCACGTCTGGTCGACTCCAGCTCTGAGAAGAGGATGGGGTGAAGCAGTCTTGTTGCAATGTCACCTTCCACTGAGGCTAAAGTTTTGTTAGTTTAGTGAAGAAAAAAGTAACAGATATTTGACTATTTCACTTTAGCTTAATAAATTCATCATGGTCTTCCTATGTATACATAGTAAATAAATGGTTAAATATTCAAAGTACTATTTCATGCCTAATTTTAAAAATTCAATGGCATTCTACTGGGGTCATGAGTAGAATCTTCTATTAAACAAAAAGTTTAATAAAGTTTTGATCTATTTAAACGAGCAGCTGTAACTTATACATTTGAGGTACTTTCTGCTTGTATCTGGTGCAAACATTTTTCTCAAACCTTTTAAAACTCCTGTCCAGTTTTTATATTTTTGAATTTTAGTCTTCCTTTGCAGTGTCTTCTGTTGTTTCAAAGCTGACATTTAGCCATAAATATAAAACTGTTTATCCTACTTATATAGTGTTTCTATGACTGTTTTAAAAAAATATTTAGTATTTTAATCCACTTGGAATTTATTTTGAAGTATAATGTGGAATTTACTTTTTTCCTACAAAATTTCTTTCATTTATCCGAACGTGCCATACTGAGTAATCCTCCCCCACTGCTGTGTTTGGGATACTACTTTACTATGTGTCTCATCAGGATTATATGTTCACGAATGTTCGCTCCGTCTCATTCCTTACAGTTGATCTCAGCTTCTATTTTTGGCTCTGGTGTCAGCCCAGCGCAGCAGAACCAATGGGACATTTCGCCCCCTGCAGGCAAGCCGCCCCTGCCCCCCCCCGCCCCCCCCCAACCTGGAAGTGTGGGCAGATCCCCAGGGGCGCTCACCTCCGAAAGGGGGTGAATGTGTCGTGCTGTCCCCACGGGAGGATCTGGGGCGCCTTTGGCCGGCCTCCTTCTGTCCAGGTCTCCTGGGGCCTCGAGCTTCCCCGATCCCACGTCTCTGGTAACCAGTAGAGCGGGGCCTGTACCCAGCTGAGGGGTGTGGACTGTTCCCTGTGGGCTTTCCCTTTGGGCATTTCCACTTCCCTGTACCCTGGGCCGGCGGCCGAGGGGTTGACACTCTGCGCGGGAAAGGCGCTGGACTTGCAGCTCAGAACTGCTTGCGGGGCCCGCACATTTCCCTCCACGGCCACAGCTGTCCTCCATCCTGCCCAGCACAGTGCTGACTGTACCCACGGGTGGAAGTGTTGGAGCAAACACGGTTCAAGCATGAAAAATAGATGTACCCATACCCACTGAGTGTGCCAGATACTGTTGTCAAACGAGCCCGGTACTGAGCCTGCCTGGAGAGCCCAGAACCAACCTGGTTCGGTTGCCAAAGTCGAAATCAGTTGGGAGCATCTCGGAGATGAGTGGAGAGCCAGGGGTGTGTGGTCCTGGGAAGGTCAGTGGTGGGAATGGATGGGTGGGTTGGGCTCTGCGCCCGCCCCTCCACTCTCTATCTCCCCATGAAGCTGCGAGCCCTGCGGAGGGTGAGGGACCACGTAGCCTGGGCCCCGTGGTGTCCAACCCGAGGCGGAGGCGTGCCGGGAGCGGAGCCTCAAGGCGCTGCCGCCGCCACCGCGCACTGCGCGCGCCCCCGGTGCCCGAAGGCGGTGCGCGCCCCGGTCAGGGCTAAGCTCCCCGGCGCGCCCGGGCGAGGGAGCTCGAGGGCTGCGGTGGCGGGTGACAGTGGCCCACGCCCCGGCCCCTGGGGACTCCATCCAAAGACGCTCACCCGGAGCGACCCCAGGGCCCCAGTGACTGTAGGTCGCGTCCAGCTCAGACTGTAACTCTTTGGGCACGCGCTGACAATCTACGTCCGGAAAACCCGGTCATAAATGGAGAATAAAACTTGAAACACATGTGAGTCAGCCAGTGGTGGCAGTATTTCCGTGACAGCTCTCCCCTCCCCTCCGCCCGAAAAGCCGGGGTCCTCCGGGAGCCCTGGGCCCTGCGGTGCCCGGGCCCTGGGGCAGAGGAACGGCCGGCTGGACTCACTGTCTTGGAAGAGACGCTGGGAGACAGCCTGGCTGCGGGGACAGGGGACCCCTGCGACAGGAGGCCCCTCTTAATACGCTCCTGAGCCTGCACAGGCGTTTACTTTTTCTCTGGAGAACATGCATAACAACACCAAGAAGTCTCTGAATTCAGTATTTCTTCTGAGTGAATTTCTATCTGTTCACCACAATCCAATCAACAGATTTGGAACAATAACGCACACATTGTATGCATCTTATGCAAGACATTGTATTTATGGAAGCGCAGCAAGATTCCTGAGGCGGGGGCCGGGGAGGGGGTACAGGGACAAGGAGGAGGGTCTAGGATTCAGGGGCTCCGTGGAAACCCTGAAATGGTCTCAAAAATGTGGGTCCATGTGCATTTTTTCTGGGAAGAAGTTCCATAGCTTGTATGAAGACCGAAGAGTGTGTAACAGTTTGGATCAATGCTCAGTGGTTTATGGTCTCAGAACCCTTTGCTCTAACCCTGAGGCTCCGCTGAGGACCCCCGTGGAAGAGCTTGGTTCTCCTGTGAGTGTCACTATAGCCTGGACTTGACTCTCCCTCCTTACAGACTCCCCCCGCCCCCCCCCCCCTCCAACCCCCCTCACAAAAACTCCATGGCATGGTGGGTTTCGTTTTAAAGCCAAATTAGGCTCAAGGAGATTTACTTCTGCATTTCTCTGAGCTTAAATAGAAACAACTGTCTGGTGGTTTCCCTTCTCCCCCAGGTTAGTCATGCAAACGCTCTATGCTTCACTTACCACTCAGAAGTGCATGGGCCTGGCCCAGGACCCCTCTGCCTCCCATGGGAGTCTCTGGGGGAACTTGGGTGCTGACTTCACAGGGCTGGGATTTTCCTCAGCCAATGTGCCCAGGGAGTTAAGACATGTTCCTTTTATGGAAAAAAGAATACAAGACTTTTTTTTTTTTTTAAACTGTGAAGAGAAAAAGATTACAAAACCACCTATAAGCCCATTAATAGGCCTAACACAGTAACAAATTTCGTTTTAGTATCAACTGTCCTTTGGTATATAATCACATTTTGCAAAATATAATCACACTTTGCATTGCTGTGATTATAGCGGTACAGTAATTTTATATTAAGAACTGTTCTGCCCTAGCCGGTTTGGCTCAGTGATAGAGTGTTGTCCTGTGGACTGAAGGGTCCTGGGTTTGATTCTGGTCAAGGGCACACGCCCAGGTTGCGGGCTTAATCCCTAGTAGGGGCCGTGCAGGAGGCAGCCAGTCAATGATTCCCTGTCATCATTGATGTTTCTATCTCTCTCTCCCTTCCTTTCTGAAATCAATAAAAAAAAAAAATTAAAAACAACTGTTCTGTTTTACAATCTACTACTTTTCCTTACATACCATAAACATTTTGCTCTATTCATAATTAATGTTTAATGAATGCATACTTTTCCACCCTACAGGCACACTTAATCATTTCCCTTTGTTGTACATTTGCAGGGGTTTCAGGGTGTGTGTGTGTGTGTGTGTGTGTGTGTGTGTGTGTGTGATATTGCCATGAATATTGTGTTCAGAGCGTTCATGCTGAGGTCTATTTTCTCTGGCCAGTTTCTGTTGTCATGATAAACCTTTAGTCTCCAGAAAAGCCATGTTTCATTCACTCATTCATTCATCCATCCAGCACATAGTTAATGAATGTCTACTACATGACAGGTCTAAGCACTGAGAATACAGACATGAAGAAAACAAAATCTCTGCTGCCATGGAGCTTGTATTCTAGTTAGGGAAGACGGACAACAAACAGGCAATGATAAGCGCAACAGAGAGGAATGAAGCCAGGTAAGGGAGACTGAGTGTACGCCTTTTCTTCCCCTGTCACTCTTCCCCACTCATTTCACTCCTGGCCCTCTGGCCTCCTTTAACATGCAGACCATACTCCTGCCTCAGGACTTGGCACCTGTGATCCTCTGCCTAGAAAGCCTTTCCCAGAGCAAAAATGTCACTTCTTCACTTTCTTCATGTTTCTGCTCAAATGTCACCTTGTCAAAAAGGTGTTCCCTGCCTGGCCAGCGTGGCTCAGTGGTTGAGTATCTAGTTCTACCTATGAACCAGGAGGTCATGGTTCAATTCCCGGTCTGGGCATATGCCTGGGTTGTGGGCTCAATCCCCAGTAGGGGGCATGCAGGAGGCAGCCAATCAATGATTCTCTCTTATCATTGATGTTTCTATTCCTCTCTCTCCCTTCCTCTCTTAAATCAATAAAGAAATATATAATAAAAAATAAAATAAAAAGACAAACAAGGTCTTTTTTAAAGTTGGAATTTTATCTTGTGCCTTTTTCTCCTTAAACTTGTGAAATCCATTGCATTTCTCCACACAGAATTTTACCCTGAAGTAACATATTTTTATTCTTGAAAGGCTTTTTTTAAAAATATATTTTATTGATTTTTTACAGAGAGGAAGGGAGAGGGATAGAGAGCTAGAAACATGGATCAGCCGCCTCCTGCACACCCCCTGTTGGTGTGCCCACAACCAAGGTACATGCCCTTGACCGGAATCGAACCTGGGACCCTTGAGTCCACAGGCCGAAGCTCTATCCACTGAGCCAAACCGGTTTCGGCTATTCTTGAAAGTCTTTTAGTGATTATGTTATTAGTCTTTTCTGCAATAAGAAAATATATATGAATTGAAATAAAAACTATCTCCTTTGATCATTAGATTATAGATGTTAAATTTCTTCTGGACTGAAATAGAATTGTTATAATCATTAGTAGCACATAATTGGTCAAAACAATAGAAATGTTTTTATAAATTATGATAAATAATTATTAAACACTAGAGGCCTGGTGCATGAAATTCATGCATGGGGGGTGGTGTCCCTCAGCCCAGCCTGCACCCTCTCCAATCTGGGACCTCTCGAGGGATGTTTGACTGCCTGTTTACAGGGATCTGGCCATGGGTGTGTGGCCTGCCTGGGTGAGGGGCTGAGGGCTGTTTGCAGGCTGGCCACACCCCCTTCAGGGTGAGGGTCCCCACTGGGGTGCCTGGCCAGCCTGGGTGAGGGCTGATGGCTGTTTGCAGGCTGGCCAAGCCCCCCAGCGGGGACCCTCAACCCATGGGGGTGTGGCCAGCCTGGGTAAGGGGCTTTTTTTCTTTTTCTTTTTTTCAGTGCCTCCTTGAGTGGAGGTCAGGGCTGGCTGGAAGCAGGTATCTGGGATTTATTTATCTTTTATAATTGAAACTTTGTAGCCTTGAGCAAAGGCCAGGAGGGCGGGCGGGAAGCTTGGCTTCCTCCATCGCCAGGGGCAACCCAAACCTCCTCCTCGCTCCAGCTTCGTGGCAGCCTCCATCTTAGTTGGGTTAATTTGCATACTCACTCCTGATTGGCTGGTGGGTGTAGCAGAGTGATGGGTAATTTGCATGTTTCTCTTTTATTAGTGTGGATGGAAACAAAATTTCAGTGAAAATGTCTCTCTTAATGAGGTGCGTAGGTCTTGTGGACCCTGAGAAAGAAGATACCTACTGAGAAGGACTTCAAGTGGCTTAACTGGGCTTAAATTTAAAGAAACAGCTATTTCTACACAGGGGCCTCTCACACACACTGCACTTCAGGGAGAAGCCTGCATTGTGTTCCTTCCATTTAAGCCAGTGCTTATAGAGGAGTTGCTAGAATCCTATTTCAACCAATAGGACTGAGACTTTCCCAATCCAACTGGAGCTATATGCCTATCGGTTTCTTCACCAACCAATCAGAGAGCCTCCATTATGACCAATCAGGACAGTACCTTTTGGACCACTCAAACTTCGAGGATTTGGAGTCCTCATTTGCATGAGAATGGACCAATCGGGGACCAAAGATGGGGACTTCTGTCTACTAAGCCAGTTCCCCTCTGGCTCAAAGAGTGCACTTTCCTTTCACCAGAGACTGAAGAGTGTGTTTTGCTTCCCAGGTTGCAGCTAAAACATCTCTAGGAGCAGAGCTGCCTAGCCAAAGGGGACCCAGGGCCTCTTCACAGCCGTGCTGCTTCATAATTGAGCTATAACACTACTGAGCTATTATCCCACAGCCAAACTGTTTTCCTGGCCGTGTTGTTTTACAATGGAGCTGTTTTGCACTGACACAGTTTCCTTCTTCATCACACCCCAAACTGGGGATTCCTGTTGGCGTTGAATTGGCACCAATGACTATCAACTGATAGCCTGTGCTTTTATTACTCCATGTGGTTAAATATTACTTTGCTCAAATAAATAAATGAGAATGGAAGGAGTTCTGTTATTATAGACTTTCTCAATTACTTGAGCCCCTTCTGAGTGAGCTCCAAAAATCACATAGCAATCTATTATAAAAAATTATTTTTAATAATCTGTTGGCTGACAACTCAATTTTCAGTTTTGTTGAAAGCAAAGTATTAGAAACCAACAGTCTTCCAAAGGATTTTTACTCAGACTCACTCCCTTCTCAGTTTCTGGGAAACATACCAAGAAAGGCTTTACCAAGACTTAACATATTAATGTTACTTATATCTTTTATTCCTTCATATAGAGGCACCTTATTTAACCAAATATACTCAGAAAAAATTTGGAACATAAAATAATAAGTTTAGTATGCCTTGCTAATATAATTATTTAATGAAATGCTTTTATCTTATTAAAGGCCTATATATATAACTTGTCAGACTTTGGAGCTGCAGATTTGATTTATCCAATCTAAACCAGTGTATTATCAAATTAATTTTCCAATCAGGTTTCATTTTTCGATTTCGATTAATATATTGTGCCTGGCCAGTGTGGCTCAGTGGTTGAGTGTCAACCTATGAACAAGAAGATCATAGTTTAATTCCCGGTCAGGGCACATGCCTGGGTTTCGGGCTCGATCCCCAGTAGGGGGCGTGCAGGAGACAGCTGGTCGATGATTTTTTTTTTCATCATTGATGTTTCTTTTCTTTTTAAATATATTTTTATTGATTTCAGAGAGGTAGGAAGAGGGAGAGAGAGATAAAAACATCCATGATGAGAGAGAATCATGGATCAGCTGCCTCCTGTAAATCCCCCACTGGGGATCGAGCCCACAACCTAGCCATGTGCCCTTAACTGGAATCGAACCTGGAACCCTTCAGTTCGCAGGCCGATGCTCTATCCACTGAGCCAAACCAGCTAGGGCTCATCATTGATGTTTATATCTCTTTCTTCTTCTCCCTCCCTCTCTCTGAAATCAATAAAAATCAATCAATCAATCAATCAATAATAAATAAATAAATATATTGTGTTTCCCTGCAACAAACATATCTTGTCTGAATTCTAGTTCTAAACTGAATGGCTAGAGGAGGCAGAGAGTCTTGCCCTGGGTTTACGCCTGGATCATATAAGGTGCTGCCCTCTCGGTATTTTCTTCTGAACTTCTCTTTGCTTTGCTCTTACAGGATTCCGTTCCCGAAGCAACACATTATTTCACAGCATCTGGAGATGGAAGAAAGACTACAACTTGTCATTATTCCTTGGTCCCGTTCTATCATATATCTAAATGGAACCTCTCAACAGGTGCCATCTGTCCCTGTTTCCAATGTGATGCTGCACACTGGACAGCAAAATGCGGAAGACAGGGAAAGACCGGAAGGCGATTTTATTTTTATTTTTTAAATATATTTTTATTGATTTTTTTTACAGAGAGGAAGGGAGAGGGAGAGAGAGAGTCAGAAACATCGATGAGAGAGAAACATCAATCAGCTGCCTCCTGCACACCCCTTACTGGGGGTGTGCCCACAACCAAGGTACATGCCCTTGACCGGAATCGAACCTGGGACCCCTGAGTCCGCAGGCCGACGCTCTATCCACTGAGCCAAACCAGTTAGGGCCCGAAGGCGATTTTAGGTGTCCGTTTAAAGAGATGAATTTTTATGTCCTGGGTCAATGTATAATATATAATTCAGGATGGGTGAGAGAGCGATCTTTCTTTTGTAAAAGAGAAGGGGGATTGTGAAAAGGTGGTGGGAAATAACAACAGGCATAGTGGTAACCCTGATGGTGCATCCTTAGATCCATTTTATGCAAAAGTACCTATGGAAGTCAAGGATCCTCTTAAATGGATCCCTTCAAACTGTCCAAGCCTGCATACCGCTTGAAACCCCAGTTTAAAGACCTCTATCTTAAGTCACCCTTCTGATCACCAACTTGCTGGGTAGGAGATCCAGGGACAACATGGCAAGGAACGCAGGCAGTTTTAAGAGGGGATACAGGTTCCTGGCTGACAGCCATCAAGGAAATGAGGACCTGAGCCCTGGAACTACAAGCAGCTGAATGCTGCTAACAACCTGAGTCAGCTTGGAAAGAGATTTATCTGTAGGATCTCTAGAAAGGAATGCAGTCCCATCAGCACGTGATTTCTGCCTCTCTGAGACTGCACAGAGGACTCCACTGAGCCATGCCGTTACCTGGATTTCTGACCTACAGAACGATGAGATAATCAGTGGGTGTATTTGTGTTTGTTTTTCTTAAGGCACTTAGCTTGTGGTAATTTGCTATGGCAACAATAGAAAATAAATACAGCACTCTACAATTATTTGGCCTGATTTTCTTTCATATTTAATTAAGACTCTCGTTTCCCATTATAATTGTTCCCTTGTAAGTATCGTCGGCCCTCTAGTTCTTTCCTTTTATTGCAGTGTGGCTCAGACTTGACTGGGCATAGCACCAGACCCACGGGATGGGCTTGTTAAAACAGTTTTTGGCGTGGCTCAGTGGTTGAGCATCGAACTATTGAACCAGGAGTTTGTGGTTCAATTCCCAGTGTGGGGCGTGCAGGAGGCAGCCGATCAATGATTCTCTTTCGTAATGTTTCTATCTCTCTTACCCTCTCTCTTCCTCTCTGAAATCAATACAAATATTTTTTTAAACACCACACTGTGTTCTGGGCCCCACTTGCAGAGTTTCTGACTCAGGAGGGCTGTGACGAGGCCTGAGCATTTGCATGTCTTCCTAGTTTCCAATGATTCTGTTGCTGCTGGTCTGGAGACCACACACTGAGAACCACTGCTTTGCTCCAGCTACTGTGACTGAACGTGACGCTGTCTTTTCTGCACCTACAACCGAGCAGCTGGATGCTGTTCAAGAAAAATTACCACCTGGGCTGCCTGCTTCCGTTTAAATGGGCCTCACTAACTGCCTACCTGTCCTCTCACATTTCCCTAGTAAGCGCTCTATCTTTCTCCACAATCTGCCTCTTCTCTCTCCCCGCAAACCTCCGACACCTATTCTCTCCTCAGCAGATAACCTCATCTCCCACCCGTCAGTGAGGAACTAGAAGCCAGGAGAAGGGAACGGCCTCAGATTCCCGCTGAGGAGGCTCTGACTCTGCTGGGAGCTGCTCTTTCCTCCTGTTCCGTGGAAAGAGAGGTCCTGCCCGTCACCAGCAGCCTCTCCTCCCAGGCTCTGCATCCTGTTGCTCTCTCCAATCCAAGAACTCTACTTCTTTAACCCCCTCCTTTTCCCCATGCTATTGATTGTGTCAATCTGGATTATTACTTGTATCCCCATTTTTAACCTTCCCTTGACCTTATATTCTCATCCAGCCACCGTCCCATTTCTTTACTCCCATTCACAGTGAAAATTATTGAAAAAGTTGTTGACTTCCCATTTGCTATTTTTATTTATTGATTTCAGAGAGAGAGGAAGGGGGGAGAGGGAGAGGGAGAGGGAGAGGGAGAGGGAGAGAGAGAGGGAGGGAGAGAGAGAAACATGAATTTGTCCCACTCATCATTGGTTGCTTCTTGTATGGGGTTCGAACCAGCAACCTCTAATTAACTGAGGGAGCTAGCCAGAGCCCCATTCACTCTTTTAAGGTATGTGTGGGAGGTGTCTTTATTTATTGAATAAATGGTACATCGGATACTTGATATTTGTTGAGCATTGTTCTGTGGCCCTGGTTCTCATGAGCTTGTGGACAAATTCCTAAATATGGTGCTGAGAAGGGCTGTGCAGAAAACAGAGGGATGTGGTGGTTTTCATGACTCATAAATTCAAGAAATACATATTGGGCACCCACCAAGCACCCAGAACAGAATCCATCCATGAAGAAAGCAGATAAAGCCTCCTGCCCACATGGAGTTTACCTTTTAGTGGCAGAATATAGAAAATAAGCCAAGACAACAAAAAGATATATATATATATATACTAGATAGTGATACATGATACAAAGAAAACCCAAAAAGCAAGTTGAGAGAGTTAGGGAGTGTGTGCAGGAGGGTTGTCATTTTACGTAAGGTGATCAGGAAAGGTCCACTTGAGAAGGGCCATTTGAGTAAAGACCTGAGGGAAGAGAAGGAGGCAGCCAGGCAGATAGCTGGGAAAAGAACATTCCAGGCAGAGAAGACAGCAGGGCAAAGACCTCAGGGCAAGAGCATTCCTGGCTGATTGGAATAACCTCAAGAAATTGCATGAAATCACGAGTCTTCCTGGATCGAGGTGCACAAAGGGAATGTGCAAGGGTAGGCGATGAGCCAGGGTCAGCAGGGGCCAGACTGTGCAGGGCAGAGGTTAACAACCTGTTCTGAAAAGGGCCAGGTGGTAAATATTTCAAGCTTTGCCAGCCACGTATGGTCTCTGTGAGTGTTTTTTCTCTGATCTTTTATTTATTTGTTTGTTTATTTATTTTTAAATATGTTTTTATTGATTTCACAGAGAGGAAGGGAGAGGGGGAGAGAGATAGAAATATCAATGATGGGAATCATTGATAGGCTGCTTCTTGCACACCCCTTACTGGGGATTGAGCCCACAACCCGGGCATGTGCCCTGACTGGGAATGAAACCCTGACCTCCTGGTTCATAGGTTGGTGCTCAGCACTGAGCCACACTGGTCAGGCTTACTTACGTGTTATCCTTAAACAACCTTTTAAAGTGTAAATTTTCTTTTTGATGGCACAAGGATTTGCCCAATTGTTTGCCGTTGCTGAGATCTTGAGGCTGTGGTAAAGATTTTGGTTTTATACAGATGTTGTATTATAGAATTATACCCCTGAAACTATATAATTTTATTAATAAATGCCACCCCAATAAATTCAATAATATTGTTTTTAAAAAAAGATTTTGGTTTTACTCTGAGTCTGAGAAGAAGCATTGGAGGATTCTGAGCAGAGGAGTGATATGACATCTCATATTTTATTTATTTTTATTTTATTTTATTTAAAAATATTTTTATTGATTTCAGAGAGGAAGAGTGAAGGAGAGAGAGATAGAAACATTAGTGATGAAAGAGAATCATTGATTGGCTGCCTCCTGCACACCCCCTACTGGGGATTGAGCCTGCAACCTGGGCATGTGCCCTTGACTGGAATCGAACCTGGGACCCTTCAGTCTGCAGGCTGATGCTCTATCCACTGAGCCAAACCGGCCAGGGCGACATCTCATATTTTAAAAGAATCTCGCTGGCTGCTGTAGGGAGAAGAGGCTGAAGGGGTGTGTGTGAAGGAGGAAGCAGGGACACTAGAGTTTAGGTTATCTATTGGGGCAAAATAAACTACCCTATAACTTAGAGGCTTAAGCAACAAACTTTTATTATTACTCATGGCTCTGTGGACCGTGAGGAATTTGGCCTGAGTACAGCAGTTTCTGCTGGGCCTGGAATGTCCACTATATGTTCACAAACAGCTGGGGCTGGCTGTAATGGCAACGCGGGGGTCATATTCTCACAGCTTGGTTCTTGCTGTTGCCTGAATTTCTCGGTTGACCTCCAGGTTTTCTCCAGCCCCTCCCTCTTCATGCCTCTCTCCAACAGGACAGCCAGACTTCTTTTGTGGCAGCTCAGGACTTCCCAAAGTGCACAAGTGGAAGCTGCCAGGACTGCTTAAGGCTTAGGCTGATCACTAGCAAGCAGCAGTCCTGCACATTCTCTTATTTAAAGCAGGGTTCAGGGCCAGGCCAGGTGAGAGGGAAGGGGCCGCTCAACAACATGAACACAGAAGCTATAGTTCACTGGGGGCACCGATGTGGCAGCCCAGCACCACTGAATTGAAAGCTCTTTCAATAATTAAGGCAAGACGTGATGGCGGTTGGGACCAAGGTATTAGCAATGGAGATTGCAAGCGTTCACCGATTTCTGGATAGGTGGTGTTTTATTTTATTTTATTTTTTTTTAAATTAAATCTTTATTGTTGAAGTTGGATATGTTTTGAAGGTAAAGTTGGAAGGATTTGCTGATGGCATTGTATGTGTGAGACAGAGAACAGTCAAGGGCAATTCTGAGATTTTCAGATTGAGCACCTGGAAGAACGCTATTTACCGAGAAGCTGCAGGCTGAGGAAGGGGCAGGTTTAGGGGGATTATCAGGAGTTCTGATTTGGAATTTTTAGTTTGAGATTTCTAATGGACACACAAGTGGAGAGATATCAAGGAGCAGTTGAGTATGCAGGTTTGGAGGGTTCCAGTGCGGATATATAATTTGCAGGTTGTCAGGACGTAGATGAAATATAAAGCTATGAGACTAGGATGACATCACTATGGCAGCTTGAAAGCAAGAAAGGGAAATTCTCAGGTGCCAGAAACTCATTAAAATAAGGACTAAACCAAGAGGAAGGGAGAATAGGAACCAGGAGACCAGGTCTTCATCACAAGAGAGGAAATCCCCAAAGTTTGGTGAATGGAGAATCCAGGACGACGATGCTGCTGGCTTAGAGGACAACCAGTTCACACTGGAGCAAGTCAGGCCCCGGGGAGACGTCTTCGAGTAGACGAAGAGGTAGAGCGCCTCATGGGAGTAAATATACCTGAGCTGGTGGGAAGTCTGAAGATACACTAGGATAAGATGAACAGAGAAAACTGAGCAAACAAAAATGTAGACTTTTTAAAAAGGGAAAACAAAATGAAAGATAAAAGTTGCTAATTGATTGTAATATGCATCATGATTTCAGAGATGTTAAAATGAGTTAGAATCAAAACCCAGGAGTTCATGTAGTAAGGGCTTTTAAGTGATAAGAATTTCTTAAATTTTTAAAAATATATTTTGTTATTGTTTCAGAGAGGAAGGGAGAGGGAGAGAGTGGTAGAAACATCAATGATGAGAGAGAATCATCAATTGGCTGCCTCCTGCATGTCCCCCTACTGGGGATCAAGCCCACAACCCAGGTGCCATTGAATGGAATCGAACTTGGGACCCTTCAGTCCGCAGGCCGACACTCTATCCACTGAGCCAACCCAGCTAGGGCCTTAAATTTTTTATAACTTATTAAGATATAGCCTGGCTGGTGTGGCTCAGTGGTTGAACATTGACCTATGAAACAGATGTCACCATTCAATTCCTGGTCAGGGCATATGCCTGAGTTACTGGCTTGATCCCCAGTGTAGGGCATGCAAGAGGCAGCCAATCAATGACTTTCTCTCATCATTGATGTTTCTATCTTTCTCTCCCTCTCCCTTTCTTTCTGAAATCAATAATAATAAAAAAATAATAATTTCAATAATAAAGAATTTAAATAAATATATATAAAGAAAAAAAGACATATTTCTTATACATCCACAAACAAGTTAAGCAAATTCAAGCATATGTCATTTATTTATTTATTTTTAAAAAGGTTTGACCCCCTTTCATTTGAGCTGTTTCTTGAACCCAACTATCTTAAAATTGGTTTCTTTCAGTTTCAGTAAATGCTTATAGTGATGCCTTATTATCTTATTCCAGATAACAACATGAGATGCTTTCATGGTTTTAGAAACAACAAAGCTCTTACTATGAAACCTCATCAGAGCATTAGATGTGTGACCAATATCACCATAAACCTGAATATTTAAGCTAATTAAATCTATATGAAAATAAACAATATTTCATTAATACATATGTCAAACATAAATAAATAAATTGCAAGTTACACATATAAAATAGGAATACATAGGCGTATATACTGTGTTCCTTTCAGTTCCATCTTAGCCCTAAGTTCTGTGAACAGGAACCGCCTCTTCAAACAACGCACGAGGAAACTACCCCTGACTTCCCCAGGAGTGGGACAAGCTGCTGGGAACTGGAGGTGGCCCTGGAAGTAGATACAGTCCTGGCTGAAATTCTGGCTTGGAGCCTCTTCATCGTGCAAAGCCCCTCCTACTGCGATGGGGAAGAACTTGCGTCAGTCCCATGAATCTTGGCCAGAGACTCCAGGACTTGTGTTTTGGTGGTTTTAGCGTGGGCTCCTGGGCCCCACGGGAATTCACATTGTGCAGGATCACTATTGGCCACCTGCTGGTACTGCAGGTGCTTTTCTTTCATGAAATCTTTGGTGATGAGCTCCGGAGGCTCTCCAAAGATGAAGTGCTCCCTCCCAGAATGTATCCCCGTCAAATTCAGAACTTCCCAGACTTCCTCCTCGGTGGCACGGTTCCCCTTCAGGGAGATCGCAACAGGGTAAGTATTTGGGTGCGGACCTTGGGCACACCCTTCTCACCCTGCAGCATCCGCTCATAGGTGAGGCCCATTTTGAGGAGGAGGCCATAGTAGTGAATGGTGGGATTCACTCCCTTCACATCAAGACCAAAGATCATCTCCATGAGCTCACAGGCTCTCAGAAAGATCTCAGTGAAGTGGTCTTGGTACTTTCTGGTGACAGTCTTCAACATATCTGCCTTGCTTATTGGCTCTTTTATGAAATTCGCCAACACATTCCTATTTAGAGCATCTATAGGCACATTCTTGGGGTCTGGCCCAGCCTGTGAGGTGCTATCTTCCTCCTCTCGGCCACTGGAGCCCTCATCTGATCTGCTTGATGAGATGGCTCTGATGGCGAAGAAAGACGAGCAGAAACTCGGAGGACTCTCAGGGGCATTGGGGATACCAGCATCAGGAGCCTCCTTCAGATTGCCAGGCATTCGAGGATGGGAGGAGACAGGTCTCCCCCAGAGCCTTGGAGAGCAGTGTAACCTCCAGGCCCAGGATCTCACTGTGGGTCTCACTGAAGGAGGTGATCAGGTGAGCATTGTGGATTTTTCTGACGAAAAGGCATTGACGACTCTGTGGGTAGCAGTGCTCGACTCTTGTGGGCGGGAGTGTGAACAGGAAGGGGAGCACTGGGGAATCACTGCCTGACTGGGTGGCACAGGGACTCTTCCCTCAGCTGACCAGAAGCCCCTGGGCCTCAGATCAAAGCCTCTCAGCCCCAGTCTGCAGGAGGAATTTCTTACTTTCTATACCTGAAACTTCCCCTCCCCCAACATTCTTTAGTAGTAATTTGGCCGAGTGTGAATTTCTCTCATCCCTAGGGCTTTTTGTTCAACTCTGGGGCGGGTGGGGGGAATCTTCAGCAATTTCTACTAGTACTTTCAATTCTCTTTCTCTTGAACTATTATATAAACATTTAAACCTTTTAACCGGCTTCCCTTGATTTTAACTGCTGTTTCTTTTTGTTCATCTCATGCAATATTCTGAGTGAATTCCTCAGTTCTTTCACCCAATTCTAATTCACCCAATTCTCTAATTTACTCTTTGAGCTTATTTATTATAGAGTTTCTCCCGTTTATGGCCTTTTAGTTTTCAATTAGGGTATTTTTTCATTTCACGGATTTCTAATTGTTTATCCTCCATGTTAACTCATTTCAGCTTATTTTTGCTTAATAATTTCCTTTTGAAATGGAAGGTCTGAACATTTCAACCTTCTATTTTAAAGTCTTTTTATATTTCTTTTCTTTTTTTAAAAAATATATTTTATTGTTTTTTTACAGAGAGGAAGGGAGAGAGATAGAGAGTTAGAAACATCGATCAGCTGCCTCCTGCACGCCCCCACTGGGGATGTGCCCGCAACCAATGCACGTGCCCTTGACCGGAATCGAACCCGGGACCCTTCAGTCCGCAGGCCGACGCTCTATCCACTGAGCCAAACCGGTTTCGGCTATATTTCTTTTCTGACTGGTAATTTCAAAGGCTATTTTTCTCACCAAGTAGGTTTTTCCATGTTTTGGAATTATGGTTCACGAGCTCTTTTTGAGTGAGAAAATATTTGTTTTGTTTGATTTCTCTCTCTTACTTTCTTCTCACCCCTTCTCAGGTGCCTCCATCTGTCCCTCTGGGCCTCACCCTAGAACCAGATCATGGTGCTCCACTCGGGATGCTAGGGAGATGGCAGATCTAGTCACGGGCCAGCAGGCAGCTTGGTAATTCCTGGTAGTAAGGTGTTCTCTCTGTTCCTCCCCTCCCTGGGCTCCATGCAAGCCAGCCTTCACAGACCGACAGCTGTTTTCTTCAGCTTCTTTTCACCAGCAGTGGAGCCCCCATCAGCCTCTTGTATCCAGCTGTGAGCATCGTTCCCCCACATTGTGGGGGGCCCTTTTTACCCCCACAGGAGCTGAACTCTTGCCCGGCTGTCAGGGTCCAGCTTCCGGACTTAGAACCCACAAGCCTGTGACTTCAGCCCCACGGATCTTACTGAGTTTCTATTCCATCTGGCTCGTGGAGATATGTAAGAGTCCAGTTGCGCTTTTTGAAAATCATTTTCATATTTTAAATGTCATGGCTGGCTATGTGTTTGAAGCCAGGGGGGTTTTAGAGACATAAACTCACTTCCTTGTGTTGTGTTGACTTCAACCTCCTCACACCTGCTTTCTGACCCCACCCTTCTAGTGAAACCACCAACTCAAAGTCTCTGGTGATCTCTAGGTTACCAAACCCAATGGACATTTCTCTGTCCGAATCGTGTTTGACTGCTTGGAAGCTTTTGGCATAACTGCTCAGTTCTTTAATTAAGCACCACTCTCTGTTCGGCTACCCAGCATTCTCCTGGTTCTCATTCTCATTGCCCTTCGCAGCTCAATAGATCAGCAATTCTGAGATCTTCCTTTGTCTTCTGGCATTCATTGTTGAGGAGTAGTTGGCTAAGGTTTGTTAGTCTTTTGTAGACAGTCTCATCTTTGTTCATAAGTTGCTTTGAAGATTGTGTTTCTCATATTTGCTGTTCTCCTATTTTACCACGCTGTCTAGGTATGACATTTTTATACTTTGTTCAATATCCTGTGACCTGCACCCGAAGGACAGTGTGAGCTCAGGTCCTGCACTGATGTAGAAACAGGCTTGGGGTCCAGGTTAACCGAGATGACTCATTTTCTCTTGTGACACAGGCCTGTGGCCAGTTCCTTGCGCCTCCCCAGGCTGGCGAGCAGAGTTGTTCTGTCCTCCTGTGGGGAGTAGACAGGACCTTTGTTCCAACTCCCCGTCTTCTCAGGGCTCAAGGCCTCATCTTCTGTTGCCACATCAACGTTAAAACCCCTCCTTAATCCAGAAGACCGATCCTGTTTTAGTCAGGATTCTGTTCACTATGCTCATCTGAGGATTCTGTTCACCATGCTCATCTGGGGTTCTGTTTTGATTTTTGGCACTTGGGAATTTCCCTTTCTTGCTTTCAATCTCAGATATGTCTTCAAAAAAATAATAAAATTATCTAGCATTTCTCTTTGTGTGAGAGGTGAGTCCTGCTTCGGTTCCGTCAGCTTGTCTTGGTTTGGACACTATTGTGGAACTCAAAGCCAAGAATTTGACTCTTTCCCCTCACTGGGTTCTTTGGAGTCCTCTTTCCTTTGTCAATAAACCACACCCCTAAGATCTACTACAACCAAGTAGCCAAAATTGAGTTTCAGTCAACGGAAGCCAATTTTAATAAAGTGGAGTTTGGGAATTTCTGAACCTCAGGATAAAGTTCAAGTTCTGATCCTAACTTTGTTCTTAACTCTGATTCCTGTTATCCTATATAGTAAAAGGCTAATATGCAAATTGCCCCCTCGACCGGGAGTTCGACCCGGAGTTTGACCAGGGGTGAGGCTGGCCGGCCAACCTCCCACGTCCCCTTCTTCCCTCCCTCTCCCACCCCACCCGCCAGCCTGACCCAATCGACCCTGATCTGGGCAGGCCAGCTGGACTCCACCTGTGCACGAATTTGTGCACAGGGCCGGCCTCTAGTACACCAATAATTTCTTAAAATATATTTTTATTGATTTCAGAGAGGAAGGGAGAGGGAGAGAGAGATAGAAACATCAATGATAAACATCATTAACTTTCTGCCTCCTGCATGCTCCCTACCCCCCCCAACCCCCCCAACACCACTGGGGAATCAAGCACACAACCCAGACATATCTGAGATTGAAAGCAAGAAAGGGAAATTCCCAAGGTGCCCTTGATCAGAATTGAACCTGGGATTCTTCAGTTCACAGGTGGACAATCCATTCACTGAGCCAAACTGGCCAGGGTACACCATTACTTTTAACAAACCAAAGCCCTTGCTGTTGTCTCTGTACCCGCTGAGCTTTCTCATGTCTACGACTTTGAATATGACGCTTCCTTTAGCTGTAATACTTTTACCAGCACTGCAGGCGAATCCAACCTGTCTTCCAAGCCCAGCTGCACAGTTGTTCCTCTGGAGTCTGGCTAACCTTTCCGGCGTGAGGTCACCGGAGCTCCCTCGGGGTTCTGTGCCTGAGGGAGGCAGCTGTGGGGCAAGGGACTGAGTCTGCCAGTTGATGCCAGGACCTGGTTCTGCTACAGCTTAGTTATGTCTCTTTTACCTCTCTGAGCTTCCATTCTTCTTAAACAAAACAGAGATGGAAATAGCTACCTCTCAAAGTTACAGTTTCTTTCATCATTCTTGTGGTTTTGAGTTGACAGAAAACCCAAACCAAACTGGCTTTTGACAAAAGGGCACTTGATGGTTTATGCAAGTGAGAAGTCTAGGTAGGGGCAAAGATGGCTTCAGGGGTGGGTGAGTTCAAAGCTCAAATAATATCGCCAGGACGCTGTACCTCCCCTTCTCTCAGCTCTGACTTCTGTCTTGTCACCTTCAGACTTGGTTCATTTTCTTTTTCTTTTTTAAAATACACTTTTATTGATTTTAGAGATGAAGAGAGAGGGAGAGAGAGGTAGAAGCATCAATGATGAGAGAGAATCATTGGTCGGCCGCCTCCTTCACGCCTCCCACTGGAGATCGAGCCCGCAACCCCTGGCACGTGCCCTGACTGGGACTCGAACTGTGACCTCCTGGTTCATAGGTTGACGCTCAACCACCGAGCCACGCCAGCCGGGCCAGTCTCGGGTCAAAGAGCAGCAAGATGGCTGGCAGCAGTCCCAGGACCAGGTTTTGAACTGCTGTGGCCGCAAGCCCAGGTGGGCTTGAGATCCGCTTTGTCAGAAGCCCCAGCTCACGTCTGTTACCCTCACTGGCCTGGAGCACTTGATGCTTGAATTTGCTGGGGCCCAGGAGGCTTGTTCTACCCAGGACCCTGGGGTGCAGCTGTCAGGGCAGCCCAGGGCATGAGAGAGGGTGGGGGAGGCTCCCCGGTGAGAAGTGAACCTTTCTCTGCGGGCACAGGTAAGCCAGCTCTCGCTCTTTTCATAGGGGTTGGGGGAGGTACGTTATTTCAGGAAGATGCGTCCTTGCATTGATTGATTAGTGGACCTGGCCAACCTAGGCCATTCAGAGAAAAGTCCTTCTGGTTTGTTTATTATTTATGTGTTTATCTAATTCCTGGTTAACTTTCCTCTTCCTGCCCTCACTATCAGGGGGTACAGACTGAGTGAAACGATTTCCCAAAGGCACTGACCATCAGGGTTGGCTTGGGGCTCCCTCCCTGAGGCCTGAGCTTCCAGGAAGTTTTGAGTTTAATGAAAAGAACTGGGCATCAATTCTAGTTGAACAGCTGGAAGCCCAGCCAGCGAATCGGCCCTCCCTCTCTCTCTTTCTCTCTCGGGTCTGTGGGGTTGTGTTCATTTCTTCAGAGTTCCTATTTGAACATGGAGCCTCGAGCTACCGGGGCCAAACAGGAATCTTGGAAACAAACTCTTAAAGGAGAGCGTGGAGGACCCAGCTGGCCCAGCCTGTAGGTGGCCCCACCCCAGAGCTGACGGAGAGCTGCTTGGGGCTGGTTTTGTGGTAGAGGCACTAACTCTTCTCAGCCACGGTGTTAGGTAGGAACGGCGATGTGGCTCAACACATAAAACACTGTGGCTGCAGGGACCTGGGAGTTTCAACCTCCCTTCTCTTAAATGGTAGCAATGATTCTATTCCAGGGATGGGGCCCTAGCAGGGTAGAAACAACAGGGACACTTTCTTAGAGAAGGAGCGGTCCCTGATCACAACATGGACATAGTAAGCACTTAAGTTGCAGAGTCCTTGTTGTAAATAGTGCTCCAGCCCCTGTACCTCGAAGACACTTGCTGGGGGGTGGAGGAGTGAGAATGAGAATCGCCTAAGGCCGTGGTCGGCAAACTGCGGCTCGCGAGCCACATGGGGCTCTTTGGCCCCTTGAGTGTGGCTCTTCCACAAAATACCACGGCCTGGGCGAGTCTATTTTGAAGAAGTGGCGTTAGAAGAAGTTTAAGTTTAAAAAATTTGGCTCTCAAAAGAAATTTCAATCGTTGTACTGTTGATACTTGGCTCCGTTGACTAATGAGTTTGCCGACCACTGGCCTAAGTGCATTGTTCGCAGGTCAGGAGGCACCAAAGGAAAATGTGAGCGGGCCGGTCAGCAGCATCCAGCCGGGCGCTCGGCAGGCTCCGCAGCAAAGCTGAGTGTTGCTGAAAAGGAACTCCCTGTCCACTAGCTTCACTTCCTGGACTGGGCGAGTCGGGGCGAGCTCCTTTCTGGGGGATATCCCTTGACTTCCAGGTTCTGACCTGGCCTCCCGTTGGTGTCTCGGTCTTTTCCCGGTGGGCATCTTCCCTCTCTTCCTGACACTGGTCTCCATTGTGGGCCCAGCAATGCTCTCACCACTTTTTTGGGGTAGTGTCCCCCTCTACCCTGAACCTGCCCTTTGGTCTCTCTTCCCCACACGTAGCCACGGGTGCTCTGTCAGGGACCGGCAGCAGCATGGCCCCATAGAGAGCCACACAGAGGCGAGTTCTAATCCCAGCTGTCCCTTAAGAACAGGGCGAGCGTGAGCAACTTGTTTCATCTCTCTGAGGGTCAGTTTCCTCATCTGTAATATGGGCATAATTGATATGACCGGGTTTCTATGAGAGTTGATAAAATAAAGGACGTAGGACAGTGAGCAGGCTGCCTCTTTGTAAATGGCAGCTCTTAGTAAGAATGAAGATCTGGCCCTGGTCACTGTGGCTCAGTTGGTTGAGCATCATCCCAGGTACTGAGAGGTTGCAGGCTAGATTCCTGGTCAGGGCACATGCGCTGGTTGTGGGCTCGATCCCCAGTAGGGGATATGTAAGAGTCAGCTAATCTAGGTTTCTCTCTCTCTCTCTCTCTCTCTCTTTTTCTCTCTCTCTCTCTCTCTCTCAAAATCAATACAAAAACATATTTTTAAAAAAAAAAAAAAAGAGTGAAGATCTGGCCCTGGCTGGGTAGCTCAGTTGGTTTAGAGCATCATCCCAAAATGCACAAGGTTGCAGGTTGGATCCCAGGACAGGGCACATACAAGAATCAACCAATGAATGCATAAATTTAAGTGGAACAACACATCAATAATTCTCTCTCTCTCTCTTCCTCTTTTTCTCTCTCTCTCAAAATCAATAAATATAAATTTTTTTTAAAAAAATAAAGAAATCTTAAAAAAAAAAAAAAGTTCTGTCTGCCTGGAGCAGGCACATGGCACAAATACCAGCTTCCCACCTCACCAGTGATAGCATCTGACCAGCAGAGTCAGGTGTTTACCCTGCGGACAAGTCCTGCAGAGATGGAGTCTCCACTTCCCCATTGGTAACCTGCTCTAATGTTTCACAATCTGTTAGTCAGGACAGTGTTCTCAATATCTCACCTAAGTTCCTCCTGCTACAATGTGTCATCGCACTTATTTTAAAATACTGTAACACACAAATAGACCCATGGAAATGAGCAGATTTTTCTCTGAGTCAGACACATTCACAGGCCTTGGGTTTACTCTTATCTTCAAAAGACCAGGCAGGCGGGGGGTGGGGTTGGGAGAGGGGATATTTGTTGTGTGACTACTGCAGGCGGGGCTACTAGTGCTGGGCTGTGCTGGAAGCTGCGAGAGGTCTAACAAGACCCTCTTGAGACTCATGTTTCCTTTGGACTAGCAGTCTCAGTCTCTCTCTGTCTCTGTCTCTCTTATTTTTTTCAGTTGCAACTAAATGACTGATCCTAATGTATAAAGCCTAGCAACACAGCAAAGAAATTTAACCAATGAATGCATAAATATAAGTGGAACAACATATCAATAATTCTCTCTCTCTCAATTGGCCAACCTGATAGCAAATTGGTTCTGGCAAGGATTGAAATGAAAATTGTGTCGTCTTTTAAGCAGACGACACTAGCCAGCCCCATGCAACAGATGTCATTCAGCTGTGCAGGTGCACCTTGCAGCTGATCCTTCTTGCTGGGCGATTATCATGAATCACGAATCTTGTGGCGCAGAATGTACGTGTCTAGGAGGCTCCTGTGGGAGCAGTGTGTTTGCCCTGCCCAGATGTCTCCCCTTCCACATGTGCCCACTCTATGGATGTGCTCTAAGCCTCTGGGCTGAGGGTACAGTGGCATCCTGTCGATGTGTTCTGTTTAGCCCAGTGCCTTTTTTTTTTTTTAGTTGAATTGGTTGCCCTAATCTAAAACTGTATTGATAGACTCACATGATCCAGGTTTCAGGCTTTCCTTGAAAAGGGGAAGATCTGGCAACGCTGCAGTTGTGTTTTCTTACAGTAACATCTGGGTCTGAGCGGAGATGCTCCTTGTGGGTGGGACCTACTGCCTCAGCCCCACCCAGTTTAGAACCTGCCGGTGCCCTGAAGGCCTTTGAGCCGGGGGCTCTGGGCCTGTGAAGTCCCTCCCGTGGTCACTGATAGCACAGCTGCCAGGAATGTGTTCCTTTGGGCTCTCTGACCTCCCTTCTTCCACCTGAAACAGCACAGATCGGTGTTTGAGATTCCTGCAGATATGCCTTCCCTGAGTTTATGGTTAATGCCACAGTTGAAGACATGTGTCATGCTACCAGCAGGTTCTCATATGAGGATCAAGGGGATCAATCTCTGAAATTTGATTCTTCGCATGTTTCCAGGTGCTTTAAAATCCATGGGGCTTGCCCTAGCTCAGTGGTCAGCAAACTCATTAGTCAGCAGAGCCAAATATCCACAGTACAATGATTGAAATTTCTTTTGAGAGCCGAAAACCGACTTCTGCGCGTGGGCCACGAAGTTTCAATCGCACTGTACATGCGCGTCCGCACGTGGTATTTTGTGGAAGAGCCACACTCAAGGGGCCAAAGAGCCGCATGTGGCTCTCGAGCCGCAGTTTGCCGACCACTGCCCTAGCTGAAAGGTGAGGAGTTGGGCCAGGGTCACACAGAATGGACTCAAGGCTCAGTGTAATCAACATAATTTATTCCAGGCACCTGGGTGCAGAGGGTCTGACTGAGGAAGAGCCAGCGGTGAATTGGGGAGGGAGCAGGCTTTTTATGCGCTCAGGGAGAGCTGCAGACGGGGCTTTGGCTTGATACATGTATCAGGTCCGTAGTTTTACGGCCTTGCCCTTTGTCCTTCAGCTGGCACCAGATGTCCCTTTTCGGGGGCTGTGCAGGGGTGATGGTCTTCAGGAATTTCTGTAAAATAACCACTCCAGGGGAGCATGTTTGTGCAAGGCTTAGGCTAGCAGAACGAGCTTTCCCTTTTGACATTTGTTAGATTTTTGTAAGGCTCAAGCCTCGTGTTCTCCAGTTAACCCTTTCACTAGCCAGTTTGGCTCAGTGGCTAGAGCGTCAGCTTGCGGAACAAGGGTCCCAGGTTCGATTCCGGTCAAGAGCATGTACCTCCGTTGCAGGCTTCTCCCTGGTCAGGGCAACCAATTGATGTGTTTCTCTCAAATCGATATTTCTCTCTGTCTTTCCCTCTCTCACTTTCTCTAAAATCAATGAAAAAATATCCTTGGATGAGGATTAAAAAAATAAAATAAAAATCCAGGGGGCTTCTGTGTGTGCAGAGGAAATCTCTCTACAACTTCCAGAATAACTGAAGCTCAGAGGATCAGATGTATCTGCCTAATAAACAAAACTTAAAAAAAAAAATCTTAAACGACATTTTACATTTAAATCCTGATTACAAATTATATTTATTTTGGGTGACAATAACAGAAAGCCCTCACTCAAATGGCTTCCACAGCAAGGAGCTGTATGGTCTCACAGATCCTGAAGCCCGGAGGTGGGACTGTGGGCGCAGGGTGCCGGTCCGCCCTTCTCCGTGATCGGCAGTACCCTCAGGCTGCAGCGCTGTGGCTGCTGCAGTCTTATCACAGGAAGACACAATTCAGGGGAGGAAGTGGGACTCTTATTTCTCTTTTCTGGGGACTGTGGAAATCTCTCTCAGAAGCCCCACACTGGACTTTTACTCACATCTCATTGGCCAGCGCTGTGGCACGGCCCATTTCTAAACCAATCACCGGCAAGGAGAATGGGACTGCCAGTTGGCTTTTACTAATTGTCCCAAAGTGGAATGAATGTTGGCGAGTTCGTCATATTGATCACTACATAACTTGAATCCCCAGAAAAAAATTCAAGTTATAATCATAAGTCCCCCCAAAAAACTGATTCCTTGAACATTTCAAACATCCTAACAGCAGACAGAAACACGAAAATAAAATAATCACAAAGGCTAGAGCCACATTTAAATCTAATTTAAACATATTAAATGCATGGATTTAATTTCTCTTTCATTAACTCTATACTTATTCTTTTTAGAAAATATATATTTCTTTATTGACTTCAGAGAGTAAGGGAGAAGGAGAGAGAGACAGAAACATCAATGATGAGAATCACCGATTGGCTGCCTCCTGCACACCCCCCACTGGGATCGAGCCCGCAACCCAGGCATGTGCCCTTGGCTGGAATCGAACCCTGGACCTTTCAGTCCGCAGGCTGACGCTCTATCCACTCCGGCTAGGGCTCTATACTTATTCTTATAAGTAATATTAATGTTGATAGTTTTCTAGGATTACAGTAATTTTCCTAGACCCCAAATTAAAATAACACCATCTCCTACTGGCCAAGATTGTGCGTTGTTTATTTTAGGTTATTGATGTAGGTCGGGGTTATCAATAATGGGTTCTTGGCTGGAGCAGGGTGTTTGGTGGGACCTTCTAAATCTGAGCTGACATGCATCAGGCGGTTCACCCCGTTACAGCAGCTTTAAGATAAAATTCACATACCATACACGTCACCGTTTAAAGTATACAATTCAATGGTTTTTAGTATATTCACAGAGTTGTGCCTCCATCACCACAATCAATTTTAGAAATTTTTGTCACTCCAATAAGAAACCCATTAGTGGTCACTCTCCATTTCCCCCTTACTCCAAGCCCTAGGCAGCCACTAATCTACTTTCTCCCTGTGTGGATTTGCCTATTCTGGACATTCCGTACAAATGAAATCATATACTATATGGGGGCTGGACCCCTTTTATCATTAAACTTTACTTGTTCTATCAGTGGTACTTCATGCCTATAACTTTCAGAGATTTCCTGAAATGATGTTTTTTGTTTTTTTAAATTATTTTTTATTATTATTACTTTCAGAGAGAAAGGGAGAGGGAGAGAGAGAGAGAAACATTAATGATGAGAGAGAATCATTGATCAGCTGCCTTCTACACGTCCCCTACTGGGGTTTGAGCCTGCAACTTGGGTATGTGCCCTTGACTGGAATTGAGCCCAGGACCCTTCAGTCCGCAGGCTGATGCTCTATCCACTGAGCCAAACCAGTTAGGGCTGAAATTATTTTTTTTTAAAGTTTTGCTCAGTTAGCATTATATAATTGGTTGTACTGCCCCTGTTTGAAATGATGGAAATATAAAATGTGTCTTATATATTAAACTAGAGGCCTGGTGCACGAAATTTGTGCACGGAGGGGGGTTGTCCCTCAGTCCAGCCTGTACCCTCTCCAATCTGGGACCCCTCGAGGGATGTCCGACTGCCCGTTTAGGCCCGATCCCAGGCATAGGGCCTAAATGGGCAGTCGGACATCCCTCTCACAATCCAGGACTGCTGGCTCCCAACTGCTTGCCTGCCTGCCTTCCTGATTGCCCCTAACCACTTCTGCCTGCCAGCCTGATCACCCGCTAACCACTATGCTGCCAGCCTGTTTGCCCCCAACTTTCCTCCTCTACGGCCTGGTCACCCCTAACTGCCCTCTCCTGCAGGGTTGATCACCTCCAATTGCCCTCCCTTGCAGGCTTGGTCCCTCTCAACTGCTCTCCCTTGCAGACCGGGTGCCTCCCAACTGCCCTCTCCTGCTGGCCATCTTGTGGTGGCCATCTTGTGTCCACATGGGGGCAGGATCTTTGACCACATGGAGCAGCTATATTGTGTGTTGCAGTGATGATCAATCTGCATATTACTCTTTTATTAGATAGGATAGAGGCCTGGTACAGGGGTGGGGGCCAGCTGGTTTGCCCTGAAGGGTGTCCCTGATCAGGTGGGGTTCCCTTGGGGCGTGGCGCGGCCTGAGCGAGGGGCCTGTGGTGATTTGCAGGCCGGCCACACCCCCTGGCAACCCAAGCAGAGGCCCTGGTATCTGGAATTTATTTTCCTTCTACAATTGAAACTTTGTAGCCTGGAGCGGAGCCAAGCCTGGGGCTCCCTCCAAGGCCGGCAGCCATTTCTGTTGGTGTTATAATTGAAACTTTGTTGCCTTAAGCGGGTGGGCCCGGCCAGGGTGTACGGAAAGCTTTGCTTCCCCTGTTGCCGGCGGCAACCCTGGCCTGCTCTCTCAAGCTCCATTCTGCCGCCATTTGTTTGAATTTGTTTACCTTCTATAATTGAAACTTTGTAGCTTGAGTGGAGGCTTAGGCCTGGCCAGGGCAGGCAGAAAGCTTGGCTTCCTCTGTTACCTAGGAAACCTTGCTCTCTGTGGCTGTAGCCATCTTGGTTTGGGTTAATTTGCATGCTTGCTCTGATTGGATGGTGGGCGTGGCCTGTGGGTGTTTCGGAGGTATGGTCAATTTGCATATTTGTCTATTATTAGATAGGATTTCCTTTCTTCCTCCACGCCTTCCTTTCTTCTTTCTTTGTTTCACATATAAGTATTGAGCATCTTCTCTGCATCAGGTATTATACTAGGCACAGGGGATACAATGATGAACATGCAGGTGGACCTTTTCTTTCCTGACCGATATTTGGGTGGAGGTCCTGCTCCTTCTGCTGATTTGAGGAGAGGAGGCCCTATGGGTGCTGCTAAGAAACCATTTAGTGCCTTTGCTGGTTTGGCTCAGTGGAGAGAGTGTAGGCCTGCAGACTAAAGGGTCACAGGTTCAAGTCTGGTCGAGGGCACATGCCTGGATTGTGGGCTTGATCCCCAGGGGGTGTGTGCAGGAGGCAGCCAATCTCTCATCATTGATGTTTCTCTCTCTCTTCCCCTTCCTCTCTGAAATCAATTTAAAAAAATATATATATATAGAAACCATTTAGCAACTGTTCAGTGGGTGCCCAGAGCAGCTGCCTGTTCTTTCCCCATCTCTCCCATCATCTAACCCTTGGCATACTATCTTCAGGTATATACTTACCATCATTTATGCCAACTTTCCCCATACATGCTTAATTATCTTATTACAATAACAACTCATAAAATATGTGTCAGATTTGCTTTGTTACCAATTTTTATTTGATTATAACACTAAACTGTGCATTTATTTTATATTTATACCAGATTCTTCCAAAAAAGGATTAAAATTGAAGCAGAAAACAGGTCATTTATAAATAGTCAAGTTATAGAATAGAACAGCTAACTGGAAAGTCTTTCTTACAGTTGAGAACTAAATTTATCTTGGGCCAAAAAATAGAATGCAAACAAATTTGCATCAATGAACAGATTTCGGAATGATGATAGGTGATTTAAAGAAAAAGGTTACAAATCATAGATTTGGTGAGGAGTTAAAAATTAAGGAAAATGTGGTATAATAGGGAAGTACATTTTGATATTAGAACAAAAATAATTTAAAGTTGGATAAAAATGGAAAGTTTCGATGCAAAACGATGGGTTTAAAAAACAAAAATATTCTTCAGGCTTATCACCTGGAAACAACTTTGGTGAGTAAGTACCAAATTTATTTGCACATGCAACAACCAGATTTTTTATTCTAATATGCTCCTTAAAAAGAAACCAAGGCTTTTAAAAGCACAGCCAATTCCATGTCTTGGAGCTGGGAAAAATCAGGAAGGGCTTGTCAATCAAAGAAAAAGGATGCTTCCAAAAAATGTTTGAAATCGTGTGTACAATGAAACCTGTATAACAGCATTCTTACTGGCCATGAAACAAAAAATTTTTGAATATATATATAAAAAATAATAGCCCGGCTGGCATGGCTCAGTGATTGAGCATCGACCTATGAACCAGGAGGTTCCCTATCAGGGGACATGCCAGGTTGCAGGTTCAACTCATAGTAGGGGACGTGCAAGAGACAGAGGATCAATGATTCTCTCGCATCATTGATGTTTCTATCTCTCACTTCTCTCCCTTCCTGTCCGAAGTCAATAGAAATATTTTAAAAAGGAAGAATAATTACAGTTAATTATAACATTTGCAAAAGTCCATGTGTCAAAGTAAAACGTTTTGAAAAAGTATATGGAAAGGTAGTTATAATACAAAAGGAGGATAAATGTAAGATATATTTCAGTTCTTATTAACTTTCAAAGTAGGTGTTAATATTTTTGGCTGCTTTGCTTCTTCTGTTTTTTTATATGATGTTTTAAAATTTGTATTTATCTATCTATCTATTTATTTTTAATTGATTTTTTTTTTTTTTAAGAGAGAGAGGAAAGGAGAGGGAGAGAGAAAAACTAATGTGAGAGTGTAACTTCGATTGGTTGCCTCCCGCATGCACTTCACCTGGGTATGTGCCCTTGGGTATGTGCACCCGAAACCTGGGTATGTGTCCTGACCTAGAATCAACTCGCAACCTTTGGGGGCACTGGACAAGGCCTGACTGAGCCACTCTGGCCAAGGCACGGCTTTGCTTCTTCTGTTAAGAACATTTTGTATATAAAGTGTACACCAAAAGGTCTCAGCTTCAATTCCGGGTCAGGGCACATACCCAGGTTGTGGGTTCACTCCCCAGGAGGGGTGTGGGTCCGTATTATCAGGGCACATACCCAGGTTGTGTATGTGTACAGGAGGCAACCGATTGATTTTTCTCTCTCACATAGATATTTCTCTTTCTCCCTCAGTGTACATACACATTTTTTTCTCTCCCTTCCTCTTTGTAAAACCAATATATATATTATATATGAATTAGCTCAGGAATGAGGGGCACTATGAAGGGAGTGTGGGCCTGAGAAGGGTGCTAGGGGTTGGGGCACTTTCTTAGCCTCTTTCACGAACCCCTCTTTAAGCCACTCCTTAAATTTTGGCGTTTGCTGGGATTCTACGCTTGTTTTAGCTTACTTTCTACTTTCTCTTGCTCATCTCATCTACTTGTATGTCACACCTGGGCTGGACATTACCCATAAGCCCTCAGGTCACACTCTTGCTTTTGACCTCAGGAACCAGGTTCAAACCAGGCCCTTTCTCAGGCTCTGCCTCCCACCCTCGTGTTTGGACTTTGTTCGCTCTCTCTGATTCCTGCCGATTCCCCTCCTCGCTGTCTAGTCCTTTCAGATCTCAGTACTAATCTGGAGGGTCTGCCT
This sequence comes from Cnephaeus nilssonii, assembly GCF_951640355.1. Classification (NCBI taxonomy): domain Eukaryota; kingdom Metazoa; phylum Chordata; class Mammalia; order Chiroptera; family Vespertilionidae; genus Cnephaeus; species Cnephaeus nilssonii. The sequence continues at coordinate 36,998,174 of NC_137084.1, read as the reverse complement.
GGCTTTTGCATTCAGTTTCTCCTGAAAACCACCTTTCTCTTGGGTCACCTTTCTGACTGCAAAGACCAAGGCTTCTTAGCCTAGGTGTCTGACACCAGTTCTGAAGTGCGGGTCTTTTTCTGACACCAAGCAAGTCTCCCACACCAGCGGGAGTCAGCTCTGACACTATCTGGAGGCATCAGCTCGCACAAGTTAAGGGCTCAGTCTCACAAGACTGCCCAGACTCCAGATGCCAATCGCGTCTAAGCACAGGTTATTATTATCTGTGCTCCTGCCTGACCGGCTGGAAATCAGAGGTTCCCAGGACCAATCTTTGATTTGCTGGAGCAGCTGGCAGAACTCAGGAAGCCAGGTTACGTATTAGATTACAAAGGATATTATTAAAGGGTACGAAGGAACAGCCAGATGAAGAGATGCATAGGGGGAGGTCCCAGACACAGAAACTTCTGTTTCCGTGGAGACTGGGGCCTGGCACAGGGAAGTGTTCAGGTCCACCAACCCGGAAGCTCTGTGCCTTGTCCTTTTGGATGTCTAGGGAGGCTTCCTGACAAGGGCATCGTTGAGTACGTCATTGGCCAGCGGCGATCCAACCTCCAGCCCCACTCCCTCCCCAGAGGTCAAAGGGGTGGGACTGAAAGTTCCAACCCTGTAGTCCTCGGTTACTCTGTCAACCACCCCCACCCTTAGGTGCTTTCCGAAGCTACATCATTAACATAACAAAAGACACCTTTATCCTCTCACCTCTTAGGGAATTCCAAGGGTTTTGGGAGGTCTGGGCCAGGAACAAAGATGAAATATATTTCCTATTATAAATCACAATATCACATAATCAAAACCACATGGTACTGGTACATTCCTCCTCCTCCTTCACCTCCCACATGCTTTTTCCTCCTCTTTCTTTCATACTATTGCACATGTAGCTGCCTCTTTCTGGAATGCCCTTCCTTCTCTTCTACAGCTGCCAGGAACTTCTAGGAATCCTCAAGACTCCACTCCACCTCTGGGACGCCTACCCTCATCCCTGTCCTCAGAGGGTCAGGATGATGGATCTCCAGGCCTCGTGGGGCAGTAGATCTGGCCTTGGTCTTGTCACCAGAAAGGTGGACCTGGCCGTAGGGGTCTGCCTAGGGCTGGCTGGTAGTGTGTGGCTTCTTGACTGCGCAGGAAAAATTTCATGAGTCCAGTTGAATTTTAGAGGATGCTTATTAAAGCTGGGGACCCTGAAACAAGGAAGGGCCTAGGGTAGCCGGAGAAGGACTAGGTGGGGCAGTGAGCCTGGGCTGGGCAGCTTTGGCTCACTAAGTGGTAGAGCATCGACCTATGAACCAGGAGGTCATGGTTCAATTCCTGGATGGGGCACATGCCCGGGTTGTGTTCTCAGTCCGCAGTGTAGGGCATGCAGGAGGCAGCCAGTGGATGATTCTCTCTCCTCTTTGATGTTTCTATCTCTCTCCCCGTCTCCCTTCCTCTCTGAAATCAATTAAAAAAAAAAGTCAGAGAAAAGGGGTCCTTGAGGACAGGTTCAGGGGGGCTGCCCAGGATGAACTGCCACTGCCCATGGCTGCCCTCCCTGGTTACAAGCCTAGTGGGGTCCCTTAATGTTTAGGAGATGCGTGCCAGTGGGGGAAGAGGGGCAGAAGGGGGAGGGGAAAGGCAAGGGCGTGCCCCTGGGAGAGACCTTCATTTTGAGGGGAGGCCTTAGGGGGAGGGTCTCAATAGACTATTCATCAGTTTTATGCTGACGTGCCAAAATTAGATGTATTTCCTTAACTTCCTCTGTCCTTGGGCGTGGTTGGCAAATGGCACTAATTGCATTTCTGTTATCTGTCTCCCTGGGTAGGGTGATTTAAGCTACTTAACTGCTGATTGGGGAGAAGTGCAAACTATTTACTTTTTTTTTTAAACACACACACACACACACACACACGCACATGCACACGCACACGCACACATGCGCACACACACAGATTTTAGAGAGAGAGGGAGAGAGAGAAACATTGATGTGAGAGAAATATGGACCAGTTGCTTCCCCCATGCACAAAGCTCAGTCAACTGAGCCACACTGTCCAGGGCCAAACCATTTCCTCTTAAGTGTCCTTGTGTTTAGGGAAAATGGTATTTACTAGAGGGCTGCAAACCGCTGTTTAACTATCTGTCTCAGTTTCCCTATTCTACTTGCCAAGGAATTCGCCAAGCTTCTTCCTATCCTGCCTCAGTCTCAGGGAAAGATCATCGAACTGGGGTTTTCCGTAAGACACTGGGCTCAGCTAGTGCAGTCTGAGAGGCTTTCAGAACTAGTTAGCCCTGTCACACTTATAATTAAAAGGTCAGATTTTGCTGCTTTTGCATCTCGAGCAAACCACCCACCCCTAGGGCCTCTGAAGCTTTGTCCTAGTTGGTGTTAGAACTCAATTATTCTCCTCCTTCCTCATTCCCACTGCCCCTCCCACTTGGATGGGCTTTAGTAATTATATGTTCACAGCTGTTATTGGTTCCTCACAATAACCCAACCCCGGGAGGCAGACAGGCCAGTTGAGGAGACTGCAGTTTCACCTGGCTCTGAGGACAGGAGGCAGCCCCGACTCTCGGAGGCTCTGCTTAAACCCGGGGACGGGCTTATGCAACTTCCCGTGGAACCAGAGGCTTCCTCTTGTCCCTGGGAAAGCAATGGGGTAATGGCAGTAGTGAGGATGCTATCGGCTGCTGAGTGGCCAGTGTTGGGGACACCACTTCCACATCTGCCGACGTCAGGCATGATCGGTCAGCGCGTGTGCCTCCTGCTGCCAGATTGCGCCCACTGATTCCTGGGCATTTCAGACCTTGGGGGAAGGCAGGAGCTCTGCAGAGGTAGCTGACGAGCCTGGTGCTCCTGTCTTAGGAGGCCTCGGATGCTGACCTCCCCAGTTTCTCGTCCCATCTCAGCACTCCTGCATTGTTCTCCACACTCCAGTCATACTGGCCTTCCCTTGGGTTTCTTTTCTTTCTTTCTTCTTTTTTTAAAAAAAATGTATTTTATTGATTTTTTACAGAGAGGAAGGGAGAGGGATAGAGAGTCAGAAACTTCGATGAGAGAGAAACATCGATCAGCTGCCTCCTGCACACCTCCTACAGCCCGCAACCAAGGTACATGCCCTTGACCGGAATCGAACCTGGGACCCTTCAGTCTGCAGGCTGACGCTCTAGCCACTGAGCCAAACCGGTTAGGGCCCCTTGGGTTTCTTGACTAAACGGTGTTTCGTCCAGGCTGTTCTTTGTGTCTGTAAGGTTCTTCCCTCACTTTTTGCCTAGTTAACTGCAACGCATCCTTCAGGACTCAGACTCATTGTCACTCCTAATTTGCAGGCTTCCCTGTCCCCAACAGAGCAGCATGTTCACCTGTATACACTCACCTACCAGCCCATACTTTTCCTTTGCATCATTGAGCAGAAAAACACAGGATAGTCTGAAATGCAGTCCACAGGCGGAGGGGGAGGATGCCATTTATTGGTAACACGTAGAAAGCCGTAAATGTTAGCCATGGCCGAGCTAGTCCCGAATGAAAGAACATAGGCCACCCAGCCAAAGGAATTACCTTTCAAACACAGTAGAGCTATGTAGCCTCCCATGAGATCTCCTAGAATCCCCCTTTTCTCATCCTCTGCCTTCACACTCTACAGCTGCTTTTCCTTTCTTCTCAACAACTGTCCCTTCCCCTAAAAAACTCTGCATTGTGGTCTTTATTCTCTCTTCTTTTCTTTCTAATTCCCCATGACAAACAACAACAACCACAACAGCCCTGGCTGGTGGCTCAGTTACCTTAGCATCGTCCATGTGCTAAAAGGTCACCAGTTTGATTCTTAGGCAGGGCACATATCCAGGTTGTGGGTTCGATTCCGGATTGAGGTGCATATGGGAGGCAACCGATCGGTGTTTCTTTCTTATGTTGATCTCTCTTTCACCCTTCCTCTCTCTCTAAAAATAAATAAAGACATACTAAAAACACACACCCAAAAAAAAAAAAAAAAAACAGCTCAAGAACTAGCCTTGGCAGGTAGGACTCTTGTTCGAAGGCAGGGGAGGGGGAGAGTCTGAATAGGCTAAGCCAGAATCTTCTCTGATGGGTTCCGGAAGGAAACATTATCTTGTCACGGTTGTTTGGTTACCTAATGCTACACAACAAACTATTCAAAACTTAGTGGCATAAAACATGAATGATTTCATTGTGCTCATGATTCACCAGGTGGGAAGTCTGGGCAGGGCACAGAGGGGATGGCTGGTCTTCGTTTCCCAATGTGTGGGGCCTTAGCTAGTTGGCTCAAATGGCTGGAGATGGCAGGGACAGCTTGACTGGGGTACCATGTCTGGAGTTTTGGTTCTTCGCCATGTAGTTTCTGCTGAGACCAGACTGTCCAAGATGGCTCCTTCACTCATTTGTGCGATGCCTGGGCTGGTGTGGTTGAAACAGCTGGGGTCTGGACAGCCTGTTCTCTCTCTCCACGTGGCCTTTCCATGTGGATTGAACTCACAGCATGACAGCAAAATTCAAAGAGTGGGAATCCCAAGAAATCTGGATGAAAGCTGTAAAGCTTTTTATGATTTGGCCGTAGAAATCCCAGGCTGTCACTCCTGCCACATGACACTAAGTCCAGCTCATATCCAAGAAGAGGGGAATGAGACTTCACCTCTTGGTATATTATGCAGGGCCAGTGTGGCTCAGTGGTTGAGTCTTGACCTATAGACCAGGAGGTCACAGTTTGATCCCTGGTTGGGGCACATGCCTGGGTTGTGGGCTCAGTCCCCAGAGTGGGGCATGCAGGAGGCAGCCAATCGATGATTCTTTCTCATCATTGATGTTTCTATCTCTCTCTCCCTCTCCCTTCCTCTCTGAAATTAATACTAATATATATATTTTTAAAAAATCATAGAGCATTTTTGTCTAATTGGGAGTGTATCTGAAGCATACTCTTCAATCTTACACCTGTTCCCTGAGCTGAAAAAAAATCTTGAGGTAATTTTTATCCCGAAGTCATACTTTCCTTGAAGTGTGCTGAATTTAATCTTTGCTATTGGTTCCTATCCAGCTTTGAGAGTCTTAAACTGGGAGAGACTAGGGATTAGAAACAGTTCTATTTTTGAACCTAGCAATTCTTGGCTCCTTTATAGTCCCTTTAAAGTCTTCTTGAAAACTGAACAATTTCTTCTTTAATTCAACTGCCTTCTTGTACTTTGTCTTAGACAAATAGAAAAAGCCAATGGCAATTTCAGCATTCTGATTGAACATCTCCTTAGCCACATCCACAAGATCATTAAATATCCTTTCTATTTTTCATTAAATACCCTTTCCAATTTTAACATTACCTCAGGCAACATTGCTGTCAAGCATTCTTCCACTATATAAATGGGCCGCCTTTTATCCCACTGTATTAATGTCCTTAAGGTGAATAAGAAACGTATTTTCACAGTTCTGGAGGCTAGAAGCCCAAGTTCAAGGTGCCAGTAGGGTTGGTTCCTTCTAAGAGCTGTGAGGAAGAATCTGTTTCATTCCTCTCTCCTAGCTTCTGGTGGCTTGCTGGCAATTGTAGGTATTCCTTGGCTTAAAGATCCATCACCTTGATCTCTGCCTTTATGTTCACGTTTTCCTCCTTATATACATGTTTTGTCTAATTTTTCCCTTTTATAAGAGCACTAGTCATATTGAATTCGTTCCATTCTGATGACCTCATTTTACCAGATTACCTCTATAAAGACTCTATCTCCAAATAAGATCACATTCTGAGGTACTGGAGTTAGGACATAAACATATGGATTTTTTTTTTTTTTGGGGGGGGACACAATTCAACTCATAACCTTCAATAACAATTTTCTCACTGTCCTTTAAGCTTTCACTTGAGCTCATTTTAGCTCCTGCCCACTCCCTGTCCAAAGCCAATACAATACATATCTATCTATCTATATAAAAGCCTAAGTGACTGTTACGACCGGAACGACCAGAACAACTAGTCGACCAGTCACTATGATGCGCACTGACCACCAGGGGGCAGACGCTCAATGCAGGAGCTGCCCCTGGTGGTCAGTGTGCTCCCACAGCCAACCTCCCACATCCAACCAACCTCCCCCCCTCCCCCTGCCCCCGCTCTCTCCCCCCCTTGGCTGGCAAACCTTCTGTAGTCCCTCCTCCCATTCAGCAGGCTCCGTCTGGCAGGCCCCATCTGGCAGCCAGTAGGCCCTGGCAAGCCCAGCCCCAATTGGGACTGGGCGAGATGGCCCTAATAGGCCCTGATCACCAGCCAGGACTAGGGACCCCACCATGCACCAGGCCTCTAGTGTATATATATATATATCTCCTATATAATAAAAGGCTAATATGCAAATTGTCCCCTCAACATAGACTGATGAACAAGAACAGACCCAGAAACAAGGAGGCATCGATCGGACTGTCGGGCCTCAGAGGGAGGGTAGGGGGGAGAGATCAACCAAAGGACTTGTGTGCATGCATATGAGCCTAACCAATGGTTAAGGACAACAGGGGGGTGGGGGCATCCGTGGGGAGGGGTGTGGGATGGGAATGGGGGGATGAGGACAAATATGTGACACCTTAATCAATAAAGAAATTAAAAAAAAAGATAAATATTAGCACCCCCATTTTAGATATTAGGAAATGAAGCCATGTATTTGCTTGTAGATAAGCAAATGGTGGAGCCTGGATTCTGTGTGATAGCCAGCTTCCAAGATGGCCCCCAGGATTTAAAAAACATATTATTTTTATTTATTTCAGAGAGGAAAGGAGAGAAAGAGAGAGATAGTAATATCAATGATGAGAGAGAATCATTGGTTGGCTGCCTCCTGCGCGCCCCTCACTGGGGATGGAGCCTGCAACTTGGGCAATTGAGCTGTGACCTCCTGGTTCGTAGGTTGACGTTCAGCCACTGAGGATGGCCCCAGTGATTTTGCCTACTGGTATTCATGCTCTTCTGTAGTTCCCCTCCCACATTAACTAGGTCTGACTGAGCACTTAGTAGAATATTGCAGAAATGACGATGAATGACTTTCAAAGGTGGATCATAAAAGACATTGCAGCTTCTACCCTTCTTTTTCTAGAATCACATGCTGGAGGAGGGAGGCGGGAAGCCGGTAGCCATGCTGTTAGGAGACTCAAGTAGCCTGTGGGCAGACCCATAGGGAGGAACTGAGGCCTTTTGTGAACAAGTACTTGTGGGTGAATTATCTTGGAAGTGGATTCTCCAGCACCAGCCTACCCTTCAGATGACTACAGCCCCATACCCTGACTGAAATCTCCCAAGGGACCTCAAGCCAGAACTATGCAGTAAATTGGCTTTTAAATTTTGGACCGATAGAAAATATGAGATAATGTTTATTATTGCTTAAAGCTGTTAAATTTTGGGGTCATTAGTTACATAGTGATAAATAACTAATATAAACTGTTAGGTTCCAAAGCACAGCTTTTTCCATGACGTATTTTTAAAAAATTGGTTTGGATTATGCGGATGGATATTGTGGAAGAAGTAGGAATTTGGGAGTTCAGAATGTCCTGGTTATGTGATTAAAAAAAAAAAAAAAGCTTTGAAATATCTGTTTGGGCTTCTAGATCCTGAGAGAGAAGGAGGCATGTCATCTAGTGGTGAAGCTGAACTTTCGGAATTAGGAGGGTTTCTTTATTTTGTCACTACCCAGGGAAAGCTGAGTTGACATGAAGAAAATGAGAGGTTAAGTCATGTGCTTCTGCTAACTAGCAGACTTGGGCTGGATTTGGGGAAGAAAAGTGATAGAGATTGCATTCTGGCAGGTCCAGCTTCTGCCCCTTCCCTTCAACAAGGCCATTCTCTCCCCTGCCTCCCTCCCAACCTGCCCCCCTCCCTCCATGTTCCCTTTGGTCCCAAGCTCATCGAAGCAGCCCCTTCCTTTCCTGCTCTTTTCAAATCCCTTTTCCTTATGATGCTCTTTTTCGTTTTTTTTTATAACGTACGTATGTACGTGTGCATTTAGGGACATACAAGAGGAAAAAACCCCCAACTTTTTCTGAGAACCGTCTTCTTTTGCAAACTCGTGGTATTTGTCCTCTCCAAAATGTTCAGATTTGGTCTTGGATCGGAGAGGTGAGGCACTGTGCCTGGTGACCCAATCAGGCTGGAATCATCCGGCAATAGTTATCCCAGGATGCAAGCACTGTAAGAACCTTCCCAGGACATCTGGCGCAACCATGTTCATTTAGTATGTGGGACATTTGAAGCACAAAGCGCTCAAGTTGCTATTAACAGGTATTAGTGGAACCATTTCAAGGCGGCCTCTCTTCTGGAGTTGGATAAGTTCTTTTGAAAGGTCCACCCATTCTGATTAGCTACTATTAATCTGATAGTAAGATAGGCGGAGTGATTGGCTGGGGTCCTCGAGGTTTTTATGCAAGGGCAGAAACACCAGGAAGAGCCCCATAACCCAGGTCAAACCCTTCCTAAATTGTACACTGACCCTCAGTAGCTGAGGGTTACAGGAAAGGTTGCTGGCCCTAGCCGGTTTGGTTCAGTGGTTAGAGCATAGGCCTGCGGACTGAAGGGTCTCGGTTCCATTCCAGTCTGGGCACAGGCGGGAGGCAACCAACGGATGTGTGAGTGTGCCTCTCTCACATTCACGTTTCTCTCTCTCTCTCTCCCCGTCCCCGCCCCTCCCTTTCACTCTCTAAAAATCAATGGATCGGGTGAGGATTAGCAACAACAACGACTCTACACCCACTTTGAGCCTCGGCTCCAGCTACACTGTAGGCATCAAAAAAACGTTTGCGAAATGAATGAACCAACTTCCCTCGAAGCCCTCCCCCCTCCCATCCCCCGCCTCATCCTCTCCCTCTAGGACTGCACTAGCATTCGAGCTCGCGCCGGCGACTTTTCGGGGGGCTGGTCTGGTCTCCTCAGACGGTGACCCCGTCCCCGGATCAGGACCGGGGCGCCCCTTTTCCCTGCGGGGCGCCGCTGGAACCGGACCGGGCGCTCCCTTAGCCTCTCACCGTCTCCCTCGGGATGGAGGCTCCGGTGGGAAGGGCACCCGGGCACCCACATGGCCCGAGCTGGCTTGGGGAGCACTAGGGGGCCGCGGGGTGCTGTTTACGGCCCCAGCCGGGGCGGAGGGCCACCCCGCGCTCCCGCCCCCGCCCGCGGCTCTGGGAGGGCGCCCGGGGCGGGGGCGGGGCGGGTCCCGGCGGGGCGGGGGCGGGGCCGGCCGAGGTCAGGTGACCGTCGCGGCGGCGGCGGCGGAGGCCGAGGGTGTCGGACGCGCAGAGGCTGGCGGCGCGGGCTGGGCAGTCGGCGGAGGACGGCCGCGGCCATGGGGGGCTTGAAAGACGAGCTGCTCAAGACCATCTGGCACGCGTTCACCGCCCTGGACCTGGACCACAGCGGCAAGGTCTCCAAGTCCCAGCTCAAGGTGGGCGCCCCGCCGCCCCCTGCCCGGCCTCCCCCGGCCTCCCCCGGCGCGCCGCTCCGCGGGGTGGGAGCGGGGTCCGCGAGGATGCCTCCCGGGAGGGGCGGGCGGGAATGCGTTTGTTTGCCCCTGGCCCTCGGGCCGGTGCGGTGCGTTCGTCCCCTCTGGGCTCCCGGGGCGCGGGTGGGGTCTCGGAGCGGCGAGCCCGCTTCTCTGTGGGCGCGGGAGGCCCCCCCCCCCCCAAAAGTTTCAGACTCGTAGAGGGCGTGGGAAGCCCCCGTGGGGAACCTGCCCAGAACTGACCCCTGACTCTGGGAGAGGAAGGGACTTGCCCGAGATCCCCGGGCCGAGGCTTTTGCAGCGGGACTGCCCGCACCCCGGCCCGCGGCACCCAAGGCAGCGGGGCGCTTCAGAGGAGGCAGGAGTGCCCCAGAGCCCGGCCTCCCCCTCCTCCTCCGGGAGGGGCTTTGGCGATGGAGGGCGCTGTGTGGTTGGCGGGGAAGGACTCCCCACCTGGCGCCCTCGGGTCTGGACCTACTCGCGGGTGTGCTGTGTCCCCCAGGGACCTCAGCTCCCGGGGCGGAGCGCGGATCTTTCCGGCACCCCGCAGGGCACCTGCCTTTGCAGACGCTGTGCGGTGACCGCCGAGGCTCCCGTCGTTAAGTGCGGGTCTAAGGTACAAATAAAGGAATGCTTGTAAATGGAGTTCACCCCAAGCAGGGGAGGTGGCACCCAGCCAGCAGAATTTGGCAGCGTCTTGAGGGTGTAAAATATGGAAACGGACAAGAAGAACCATTCACAGGCGTTTTCAAATATACACATTTTGGATCTGAAGGTCGGGTTTTCTTAGCCTCTTCTGGGAATTAGTTTCTGAAGATTGGGTTTGCTCTGTGTGTTTTGTGCAGCAGTCAGGAGGTGCTTATGAGTAGTGGCTTTTGTGCCAGTGGGATTTAGCATTCTCCCTGGGTTTCTTTTGCATCCTCTTCTTTTTCTCATTTGTAAAATCATACTCTGAAGGATCCACGGAAGTCTGGGAGGGTCCGCAGAAATCATCCGCTTCATCTTTATTTTACTTGCTTTCTTAAATGAACACAGTAAAGTGGACATTTTTTGGTGTATGGTTCTATGGGTTTTAACAGATTTATTTAACCACGACCAAAATCAGGTTTCCATCAGTCCTCTCATCCCAGGAAGCTCCTTCGTGCTGCCCCTCATCCTCAACTGTGGGCAGTCAGTGATCTGTTCTTCATTGCTGTGGTTTTGTCTTTTCCACAGTGTCATATAAATGGAGTTGTACAAGTATGTAGCCTTTGGACAGTGGCTTTTGCTTTTTTACAAAATATTTTTATTGATTTTTAGAGAGGGAGGAAGGGAGAGGGAGAGAAACATGGATGTGAGAGCAGAACATCCATTGACTGCCTCCTGCATGCTCCCGACTGGGGCTTGAGCAGGCAACCCAGGGTGTGCCCTGACCCAGAATGAACCAGTAATCTTGCAGTGCAGGGAGGATACCCAACCAACGGAGCCACACGGGCCAGATGGACACTGGCTTCTTTTTCTTAAAAAAACAACAACAAAAAAAACAAAAACAAACAAACAAACAAAAAATACACCATTTTAAAAATTGATTTTTAGAGGGAGGAAGGGAGAGGGAACGAGAGATAGAAACATTGATGAGAGAGAATCATTTATTGGCTGCCTCCTGCACCCACCTCACTGGGGATAGAGCCCACAATCCCCCGCATGTGCCCTGACTGGGAATGGAGCCATGACCTCTGGTTCATAGGTTGAAGGAAGCTCAACCACTGAGCCACACTGGCTTCTTTTACTCAGTATAATGCCTTAGCGTTTCATCTGTGTTGTTGTGTATATCAATAATCCTTTTTTAAATCAATAATCCTTTTATTGCTAAGTAATATTCCAGTGTATGGATGTACCGTAGTTAATCCTGTCACCCTTGAAGAACATGGGTATTATTTCTAGTTTTTGGTGATCATGAAAAAGAGCTGCATTTTGCTTTTTACTGGTTGTATTTTTATTTTGAGAATACTTTTAGTGAAACAAGGAAGGGCTTAGGATAGAAGAAGCTACAGGAGAGGGCCTAGGTAGGGTCACTGATAAGTCAGGGAAAAGGGGGCCTTGGAAACAGGTTCAGAAGGTTAGTCTGGAAGGAGCTGTTGCTGCCCATTGCTCCTCTGGTTGCAAGTCTCCTGGGGACCCTTAGAGTTTAGGAGATGCTCACCTGAGAGGGAGGGAGAGCATGCCACTTTTTACTGTTTTTACTTTTAATTTACCTGTACCACTCTATGTATGTATGTTAATCCTCATTAGAGGATATTTTTCCATTGATTATTAGAGGGAGTGGAAGGGAGAGGGAGACACACAGAGAAACGTGGATGTGAGAAAGACACATCAGTTGGTTGCCTTCCCCAGGCACCTCGACCAGGGCTGGGGATTGAACCTGAAACTGAAGTATATGCCCTTGACTGGAATCAAAACTGGGACTCTTCAGTCTGAGTAGTGATGCTCTATCCACTGAGCCAAACCAGCTAGGGCTGTGCCACTATATTTAAAATGGTTTCCTGTAGATGTTATATACTTGGGTCTTGTTTTTTAATCTATTTGGATAGTCTGTGTCTTTTAATTGGTGTATTTGGACCATTTACATTTAATGTAATTATTGATATGGTTAGACTTAGGGCCACTATTTTTTTTATTGGTTTCAGTTTGTTTTATCTTTTTGTTCTGTTTCTCTTTTCCTTCCTTTTATTATTTTATTTTTTAAAAATATATTTTTATTGATTTCAGAGAGGAAGGGAGAGGGGGAGAGAGATAGAAACATCAACGATGAGAGAGAATCACTGATTGCCTGCCTCCTGCATGCCTCCTACGGGGGATTGAGAGCCTGCAAGCCGGGCATGTGCCCTGACTGGGAATTGAGCCATGACCTCTTGTTTCACAGGCTGACTCCCAACCACTGAGCCACGCTGGCTGGGCCCTTCCTTCTTTTAGATTATTTGAATATATTTTAATATTTCATCTTATTTTTTATTTATTGACCTTAGAGAGAAAGAGAAAGAGAGAGACACAGAGAGAGAAAGACACAGAGAGAAAGAGGAACATCAGTTTTGTTGTTCCACTTATTAATGCATTCCTTGGTTGATTCTTGTATGTGCCTTGGCATATCCTTGGCGTATCAGGACAACCCTTAACCAACTGAGATACCTGGCCAGGGTTTAGGATTCCATTTTAATACTGAATGTTTTACTATATTTATTTGTATAGTTTTAAAAATAATTGTGCCAAGGATTATAATATATGTACCTAACTTTTTACAGTCTATTTAGAATTAATATTTTACCACTTTAGCCGAAACCGGTTTGGCTCAGTGGATAGAGCATCGGCCTTTGGACTGAAAGGTCCCAGGTTCGATTCCGGTCAAGGGCATGTACCTTGGTTGTGGGCACATCCCCAGTAGTGGGTGTGCAGGAGGCAGCTGATCAATATTTCTCTCTCATCGATGTTTCTAACTCTCTATCCCTCTCCCTTCCTCTCTGTAAAAAATCAATAAAATATATTAAAAAAAATATTTTACCACTTTAAGAGGAAGGTAAAAACCTTATCACCACATAGGCTGCTTTTACCTCCCTGCTTTATTTGTTGTTGTCATATTGATTAATTTTCATACATTGAAAACCCCATCAAACAATGTTAAACATTTTCAACCATTGTTTTTATTTGAAAGATCTTTCAAGAGAAGACTAGTGTTTTTTCTCCCAGATTCTCCCAGATTACTTCTTAATTTTATAGATAAGATAGATGAAGCTTCTGAGATGTTTGGTGACTCACCCAAAGTCATAGTTGTAAGTGCAGTAGTAGCTAAATTTAGAACCAAGATTTTCAAACTCTTCTTCATTTTTTTCTCTTCCAGTTGATTGCACCTGAGATATTTTCTGTTACTTTGTTACGCTCCATAATTGTCCTTGTGGCTGCTGTTAGAAGAAGTGTTCAGATTATTCTTGACTGTAGGCTTGGCAGGAAGTATTCAAATCCCTGTTCATAGTTTTCATCCACAAGATGCTGATAATGTAACTGTGCAATTGTATTTTTTCTCTTCCTGTCTACTTAACTGAGAGACTTTGGTATTGATTTAGTTCTGTTCATCTTGCTAATGTTCCTGGAATTGAAAATATAAAAAGAAAACAACTTTTATTTATGTCTTTGTTTGTTTTGACTGTGATGTTTGATGTTCATCAATGTATTGGCTAGGCCTAGGGTTTTTGCCTGAATTTGTTCGTTCATTCATTTGTTCATACAACAACCTTTTGTGTGTTTACGCTGTGTAAGGTACCATGATAATTTCATAAAAAGATTAGTATTTGTGAGCTCTTCATAGTTAATATCTCCTGGGAGGATATATAGTAGGGCCTCTCCCAAACCCCCATCCATGGTTGAACTTTTCACGGTTTCGCTTTCCATTGTTTCCGTTACCAGTAGTCAACCATTGTCCAAAAATAGTAAATTAAAAATTCTAGAAATAAACAGTTCATGTTTTAAGTTGCCGGCCGTTCTCAGTAGTGTGATGATGAAATATGATTGATGTCATGTCTCTCCCCCAAACCCCATCCAACCCAGTTCCTCCCCACACGATCCATCCCAGTCCTGCCCTGGACATGAATCTTTTGTTTGTCCAGCATATTCACGCCATATACACTATCTACCTGTTAGTTCACTTAGGAGCCATCTTGATTATCAGATCAGTTATTGAGAGAGACCACATTCACAGAACTTTTATTACAGTATTGTTGAAGTTGTTCTATTTTATTATTAGTCATTATTAGTTGTTCTATCTTATTATTACATTTTATTATTAATATCTCTTACTGTGCCTAGTTTATAAATTAAACCTTAAAAAATAAATTAAACCTTGTCATGGGTATGTTTGTATAGAGAAAAACATAGTGTATATAGAGTTTGGTACATTCATGGTTTCTGGCATCCACTGGGGGTTTTGGAACATATCTGCTAATTATAGGGACTATTGTAATTGTTTCATAAAATAGCAGACTGAAAATTACATATCCAAAATGATACTACATATCCAATTGATCACTTTAAAAAAACTATGGGCATTCTAATATATTTTGACATTTGTCAATTTTTGACACAATGAATGGATACATTCACTAATTATTTAATGAACACTTAATGTGCTAGATACTGTGCCCAATGCTAATAGTAAAGGTGGAGGAAAAATAAACAAATATGAGTCTTTGCCTTAAAGAGTTTAAATTTGGTAGGAAAATAAAGAAAATGATCAACCATTAGAGAAGGCTAGATATCTATAGATATAGATGGGTATATATCAGACAATTACTGTTTCTTTAAGAAATGTAAAGTCTGGTTATAGAGATAAGAAATACAGAAATATTGCCCTAACTGATTTTTGTTGTTGTTGATGTTGTTAATTCTCACCAGAGGATATTTTTCCATTGATTTCTTTTTTTTTTAGAGTGAATGGAAGGGAGAGGGAGAGTCAAAGAGAGAAACATTGATGTGAGAGAGACACTTCGATTGGTTGCCTCCTGCATGTACCCCGACCAGTGCCGGGAACCTGCAATTAAGGTATGTGCCCTTGACTGGAATCAAACCTGAGACCCTCCAGTCCGCAGGTCGACACTCTATCCACTGAGCCAAGTCAGCTAGGGCGAATCAGCTAGAGCACCTGCCCTCGCCGGTTTTCTATATGATTTTTGTTTTTGAGGTCTTTGATGGCTGGATATTTAACTGGAGTTGATGTTGGGAAGTGTGGGGCTGTTGGTACAGGATCTGGTAGTTGAAGCTTGGAAAAAGGAGAGAAAAGATTCATCAATGTTCTTGGGGATGGTTACAGTAGGTGGTGAGAGGAAGAATAGAAGATAGGGGACCAGAACCAGAAATAAGAACACTTTATTATTATAATTACTAGAGGCCCGGTGCACGAATTCATGCATGGATGGGGTCCGGCTGGCCTGCCCTGATGCGGGTACATCGAGCTGGGCTGGGAGAGGAGGGGCCATGGGCGGTTGGTTGGCCAGCCCCGCCCCCGATCAGGGTGTTGGGGGCCGATTAGGGGCGGGGCCAGCTGGGGGGAGGGGCTGTGGGAGGTTGACTGGCCAGCCCTGCCCCTGATCAGGGTGTTGGGGGCCGATTGGGGGGCTGGGTTGGCTGGGGGGAGGGCCAGTCGGGGCCTGGATCAGGCTGGTTGGCTGCTGCAGTGCGTGTCATAGCCACTAGTCGTTCTGGTCATTCTGGTCGTTCAGCGTTCCGGTCGCTGGACTTTTATATATATAGATTATATACATCTATTTTGGAGATTGTAAAGTAATGAGATAGATTTTTCCTTGCCAAAGCTCATGAACTACATATTTCTTCTCTAAAAGTGAAATTATGAGTCTGGCTGGTATTGCTCAGTGGTTGAACTAGGAGGTCACGGTTCAATTCTGGATCAGGGCACATGCTTGGGTTGTAGGCTGGATCCCCAGGGTGGGGTTTGCAGGAGGCAACCAATCAATGATTCTTTCTAATCATTGATGTTTCTCTCTCCCTTCCTCTCTGAAATCAATAAAATATATATTTAAAAATAAAACAAAAGAGAAGTTATGAAAAGTTTGGGGTATTGGCATCATCTTGGAAATAACTTTATTTTTTACCTTTAAGGAGAATATCTTCTTGATCTTTATTAAATACCCTCCTCACACACCAAAAAAAAAAAAAAAAGAAAAAGAAAAAAGAAAGACAAGAAAAAGAAAGGCAACCACTGCTGTCTCTCTTTCCTTACCTTGATCCTTCCTCTTCCTCCTGCATTTCCTGTGATCTCCTGGGCTTTTCCCCGGCAATCGTGGACCCTCTGCAGGGGACCTCCATCTCTCTGGCTCCAGTTGTGGCACTTCTGGCTCCCCACCTGAGTTGCAGCTGTATCAGTTTTCACCCCCATACTCAGCATATGCACCCCATAGAAGTCATCAGCGCTTATTAGCTTAATTTGCATTTGGATTATTGGAAGGCAACTCATTTTATTGTCATATTGATTTGGTCTTAGTCTGTTTTTTAGGCTGGAATACCGAGAACAAGACACAAAACTAAATTATTATTTTAGGCCAAGCTTTTTCTAATTGTGTCGAGATCTGGTTTTCACAGCTGCTGAAGTAGCAATAGGCTAATGGTGGGGAAAGAAATTTTTAGAAACACATTCTTCACTTGCTTTTGCTTGTATTTATGAATAGTCCTTCCTTAGAACAAACTATTGTTTGTTTTGAATACAATTTTGGTATACTCTATGAGAGTATTAAGAACTACTAAGAGATTGATGAAAACTTCAAAAAAATATCCATAGGATAGTGCTAGGTAGCTATAGGTAGCTGAGTAAATATTATTGAGTTTAATGTCAGAAAAAAAATTTTTAATCAATGTTTTCCTTGGTTTGGTTTTGGTGTTTGTGCTCTTGTGAATGTGTGTGTGTGTGTGTGTAATGAGGATATGTGTGGATTCCATATTTTAGGAAACCTTACTAATATGCCATTTGAAATAGACATACTTTTAGGTTATGATATAAACTTGCAGAAGTCATAATGAAAATAGGTATAGGGCATATTTAAAGTAGAGACAATAATTATTTTTCCCACTGATGGTTATAATAATCTTGAAATTATTTTGAATTTATTATCCTTGCTGAAGGATACCAAATCTCCAGTGTTACTCGGAAATACATGTAATTCCAAGAACATAAAAAGATGAAACCTATTTATTATTTAAACATGTACATAAAAAATAAACTTTCTGAATAATTTACATATCTCCATGGTATAAAATTCATAAAGTTCAAAAGGACATTCACAAAAGTGGAAAGTTTCCTCCAACATCTGGCCCTACCAGTTCCCTGTCCTGGAGCTAGCCATTATTACTAGTTTCTTATGTTCCTTCCGGAGATCAAAATGTACCTTAGCAATACTCTTGTTAGTGTACGTGTTGTCTTCATCCTCTTAAGTATAGCAAAATCCAGTGATATTTTTGCAACTTCTATTATAGCTTCACTTTGCAATTGTGGTTGTAGGCTGAATTACATGTCCGTGCTGGAAATGTCTTGAAATAAGCTTATTGGCTCTGCACTTTATCCTGTTCTTTTTAGAAACCCAGGATTTTGTTTTGTTTTGCCCTTTTGAAGTAAAAGGGCCTACAACTAGTGAGGATCTAAATAAAAAAAATTTTTTTTAAAGGAACAACATGGGTAGTTTGAATCTTATTTGTTTTTCAATGATAGATTTTCAACTAAATGGTTTTATTCTTTGCTTTGTAGATGCTTTATGTATCTTGTGAATAATGCCCTGTGTTCTGTTCTCATGTAGGCATTTAGTCTCAACATTTTTTAACCTTGCTGGTTACAAAAGTAAATGAGCCAGGCCAGTGGTGAGTGGAAAACACAAAGGAAGTGAGAGGCAGTAAAGGGCATTTATTGTGTGAAGCACAATGTAAAAGATATGGTTGATTTTTGTGAACTTGGCATGCATAGTATTCCCTCCCTAATCTTTAGTGATTTTGTTTCTCTTAACCCCTGCTGTAAAAGTTTTCTGTTGAGGAACGAAAAAATCTAATTTTAAGAAGTGGGGTTAGGGGATTGGAGTCATGAGTGAGCCATTAAAAGTCTGTAAACATTATATTTCACCGAAACAAAACAGAAAAGATAGCTCTCCAAATAAAGAGCATATAAGAGACATTAAACACATTTTAAAAATATGTTTTATTGATTTTTTACAGAGAGGAAGGGAGAGAGATAGAGAGTTAGAAACATCGATCAGCTGCCTCCTGCACACCCCCTACTGGGGATGTGCCCGCAACCAAGGTACATGCCCTTGACCGGAATCGAACCTGGGACCCTTCAGTCCCCAGGCCGATGCTCTATCCAGTGAGCCAAACCGGCTAGGGCTTAAACACATTTTAAACAGTAATAATGGATCCTGGGTTATTTCCTTTCTCCATTTCTTACTTGCTGGAAACTTTATGTGGGAGAGCTTGGAAGCTTTTTTAAATACACATAAACTTTTGCTTTAATCAAAGGTAATATGCAACCGTGAGGCGCTTTCAGTAGCGTGCAGCCCTCTGTCTTTCTACTCTGAAGACTCAGAGCTTGTAACCTTTCTGACCCCCATTCTGTGTTTCCTTTGGGGTCTCGCTGCAGTCCCAGAGGTGCACAGCTGGAAGCTAGAGATGAAAGAGACTTTGTGTGACCTTTCCCACTTACTGTTCGCCCTCTCCATTGAGTGGCACTTCTCATTCCCTCTCCACAGGAGGGTTGTTATAGTCCCCTCAGTGGGATTCAGTACATGGGAACTCAGTGTACTCCCACTTGCGTGTGTCCCATTGCTTCCTACCACATAAGTCTAAGGTAGCCCCTTTGCCTCAGCTTTTTTTCATCTTCACGGAAGCTTCATTTCATAAATTTATTTTTCTGCTCTGCTTTATTCTTCGCATTCTACCTTCAGGTTATATATATATATATATACACACACACACACACACACACACTCAAAATCTGTGTCTTCTTGAAAATGCAATCCTCAGCAATTAATTAATTAATTGTAGAAAGGTATTTAGGAGTAAATCTACATGTACTTGAATTTCATACAAGGGGATCTTATACTTAGAGAGAGATTTCTGCAATATTAGAAGAACTAATTAAAACATATTTATTGATTCAGAGAGAAAGGGAGAGGGAGAGAGAGATAGAAACATCAATGATGGGAGAGAATCATTGATTAGCTGCCTCCTGCAGGCCGATGCTCTATCCCCTGAGTCAAGGGCAAAGAACTAATTTTTAAAAAATCTTAGGACTCTCTCTCTCTCTCTTTTTTAAAAAAAGAATAGTTTATTGATTTTCAGAGAGAGAGGAAGGAACAGAGAAACATCGATGTGAAAGCACAGCATTGATCCGCTGCCTCCTGCACACCCCGCACTGGGGATCGAGCCCGAAATCCGGGCATGTGCCCTGACCAGGAATCAAACAGGCAATCTTCTGGTGCACGGGATAACACCCAATCAACTGAGCCACACTGGCCAGGGCCATCTTAGGACTCTTCTATGTCTTCTATACCTTTTGCTTCTGTAGGAATGATTAGCTTTATGACTATGTTGGATTGGGACCAGGAGAGTGGTGTGTGTGGGCATGGTGTACCAGCCAGAGTGACACCGGTTAGTGGTTCTGGACAACTGGCCAGATGGTGGAAGCTATCAGTATTTCACTGGAAAACAGCTCTGGGAGGATGGAATAGTCGTTGCCTTACTAGGCAGCACATCCCATCATTTCTTTCAGTTCACAGGGTGATGGATATCTCAGCCAGATTGCTGTTAATTTGGAGTTGAGAGCAGGAGCTGGTGGCTTAACTCTCAGTGACTTTCTTCAGTGATGATTTGAGGAATTGCTGGTAGGTAATGGGACAGCAGACTGTTAGTAGCTAGAACTAGACTGGAATTCTGAGATTCTGTACCTTGGTGACTTTGGGATATTAGCTTCTTGTGCTTTAAGATTATCCGTTAAATGGGAATAAGACGACATCGAACAACATGCATGCTTGCACAGATGCAGCTCCCAACCTTTATGTGTGACAACAGAACATTTGCTAGCCACCTATTTCCGACCAAACAATAATGTTAAAGAAAATTGATCTATAAAACATTTTATGAATTTGAAGGTTTTAATCTACTGAGCACCTTTTGTTAGGGACTCTGAGGAAGAAATAAATATACAACATTGTTCCTTACCTCGAGGAGTGTATGGTTTAATAAGAAGGTAATACATGAAATGACTCCAATAAGACAACATAGAAGCACATTCTACAGAGAGTGGAAAACGAGTGCTCCGGACCCTGCTGTCCAGTACATTAGCCATTAGCCACATTTGTGTATTAAACATTGAAGAGTGGCTGGTCAGCCCTAGCTGGTTTGGCTCAGTGGATAGAGCGTTGGCCTGCGAACTGGAGGGTCCGGGGTTCAATTCCAGTCAAGGGTACATGCCCGGGTTGCAGGCTCAATCCCTAGTAGGGGCCGTGCAGGAGGCAGCCAATCAATGATTTTCTCTCATCATTGATGTTTCTATCTCTCCCTCTCCATTCCTCTCTGAAATAATAAATAAATTAAAGAACAGGCATCTTTAAAAAACAACAGCAAAGAAAAGTGACTAATCAGAATTGAGATGTGCTGTAAACATAACATATATACTGGATTTTAGAGAATTTTAGTACAAGGAAAGAATGTAAGGTATCTTCCAGTAATCTTAAAATATTGATAACATGTTGAAGTTATAATATTTTGGATATATTATTAAAATTAATTTTACCTGCTCCCTTTTACTTTTTAAAAATGTGGCTATTAAAAATTTTTAATTTCAGCCCTAGCCGATTTGGCTCAGTGGATAGAGTGTTGGCCCATGGACTGAAGGTCCTGGGTTCAACTCCGGTCAAGGGCACATACCTCAGGTGCAGGCTCAATCCCCAGCCCTGGTTGGGGTGTGGGTGGAAGGCAACCAATCCATGTGTTTCTCTCTCTGTGTCTCTCCCACTCCCTTCCACTCAAAAATCAATGTAAGAATATCCTGGGGCAGTGATGGGCAACCTTTTGAGCTTAGTGTGTCAAACTTCGCCAAAAAACTGAGCATAACTTGGGTAGTGTGTCACTTTGAGGAAAAAACATTATTTCGCAAATGTTTCATCCTCGGCATGCGGCTGCCTCAGCGGCCGCGTGTCATCAGAAATGGCTACGCATGTCAGTGCTGACACACGTGTCATAGGTTCGCCATCACTGTCCTAGGGTGAGGATTAACAAAAAATAAAATAACCATATATATATAAAGCCAGTGATCAGAACGCTGTAACGACCAGAATGACTGGTTGCTATGACGCCCACTGCGGCCAGTGAATGGCCCAATTGGGGATGGGGCCAGCTGGCCAACCTCCCGTGGCCCCTCCCCCTAGCTGGCTGCACCCCCAATTGCCCCCCTTACCCCCATAGGGGGCAGGGCCGGCTGGCCAACCTCCTGCACCCCTCCCCCATGCTCCACCCCAGATCGACCCCCCCACTCTGATTAGGGGCGGGGCTGGCTGGCCAACTGCCTGTGGCCCCTCCCCCTGGTCTGCCCCGCCCCTGATCGCCCCCCCATCGGCTCATGGCCCCTCCCCCCAGCTGGACCTGCCTCCGATGGGCTCCCACCACCCCGATCAGGGGCGGGGCTGGCCGACCAACCTCCTGCAGCCCCTCCCCCTGGCTCCTGGCCCCCTATCTCCCCCCCACCCAATTGGGAGCAGGGCCCACCAACCAATAACCCGTGGCCCCTCCCCCCCAGCTGGCCCGGCCCTGATTGGGCCCTAATCGGGGCAGGCCGGCCAGCCAACCTCCTGCCATCTCCTCCTCCTGACAGGCCTGGCCCCGATCCTCCCTGATCAGGGCCAAGCTGGCTGGATCCCACCCGTGCATGAATTCGTGCACTGGGCCTCTAGTATATTCATAAGGAAGCATAAATATCTTCATAAACAGAATAAAAAAACCTCATTTCTCATTTGGAAGACAGAGCATTGTCTTTTTAAAAAAATATTTTTATTGATTTCGGAGAGGAAGGGAGAGGGAGAGAGAGATAGAAACATCAGTGATGAAAAAGAATCATTGATTGGCTGCCTCCTGCACACTCCCTACTAGGGATCAAGCCCACAACCCAGGCATGTGGCCTGACTGGGACTCGAACCATGACTTCCTGGTTCATAGGTTGATGCTCAACCACTGAGCAACACCGGCCGGGCATGAATATTCTTTTTTTTTTTTTAATATATATATTTTATTGATTTTTTACAGAGAGGAAGGGAGAGAGATAGAGAGTCAGAAACATCGATGTGAGAGAAACATCGATCAGCTGCCTCCTGCACAGATGTGCCCGCAACCAAGGCACACGCCCTTGACCGGAATCAAACCTGGGACCTTTCAGTCCGCAGACCGACGCTCTATCCACTGAGCCAAACCGGTTTCGGCCGGGCATGAATATTCTTAAATGGGATGCATTTAGCTAACGCTTGTTGAACATCAGGTACCCTCTCATCAGGCTTTGGTATTGCACAGATGGATAAAATACAGACCTTTTCTGTAAGGACCTTACAGAGTAGCAGTAGAGAGACACACAGACGATTCTTACAAATGCTTTATCTTCTTTAAGACATTCGTTATGCTGTAGTCCAGTGGGAGGCTGGAATCTAAGGAGGCTATCTCAGACTGGGAGACTTTGTTACCTATAGAATGGTTTCTTCGAGAAGCAAAGTGTAGTTCTTCATGGATGCTCAAGTGAGTTAAGTCCATCAACTTTATAGTCCTAGAATGAGCTCTTCAAATTTTATAATTTTATTGGTGCTTTCTACCTGGAATCCCAAGACATATTTAAAATGTTCCATAACTATAAAAGCTTCACTTTGTTCTGATTATGAAGTTAATACCTAGAATATTCAAACAGCACATTAAAATATAGAGGCAAAGGTAAAAGCACCCGAAATTCCATGACCAAAGGCAGATGCAATTAACTTTTCAGTGCATATCTTTCTAACATCTCTCTTCCTCTCCCCCTCCCTCCCTCCCTCTCTATCTTCCTTTATCCTACATGGACACACATGCACATATACATGCATCTTTAGCCTTTTATATAAATGAGATAATATTTCACATGCTTTTGTAACTTTTCTTTACCATCTTAACAATTTTTAAAAACTGTAATTAAAGTTATTGGGGTAACATTGGTTAAAAACATAAACTTCAAGTGTACAACTTTATAATACAATATCTATATTCTTCCATCATATAGTTGACTCCCTTTACCTTCTTTCTCCTCTCTCACCCCCTTTCCCCTCTGGTAATCACCATTCTATTGTCTGTGTCTATGAATTTTTTGTTTTGTTTGCGCATTTGTCACCTTTTGTTTTATATCCCTTATATTAGTGAAATCAAATGGTTCTTGTCTCTTTTCATCTGACTTTATTTCGCCTTGCATGATACTGTCAAGATCCATTCATGTTTTACAAATGGCATATTTCATCTTTTTTTTTTTTTAATCCTCACCCAAGGATATTTTTTCCATTGATTTTTATTTATTTTTATTAAAAAAAAATATTTTATTGATTTTTTTACAGAGAGGAAGGGAGAGGGAAAGAGAGTTAGAAATATTGATGAGAGAGAAACATCGATCAGCTGCCTCTTGCACACCTCCTACTGGGGATGTGCCCGCAACCAATGTACATGCCCTTGACCAGAATTGAACCTGGGACCTTTCAGTCTTCAGACTGACGCTCTATCCACTGAGTCAAACTGGTTAGGGCGTTTCCATAGATTTTTAGAGAGAGTGGAGGTGGGGGAGAGAGAAACATCGATGTGAGAGAGACACATCTATTAGTTGCCTCCCGCACACGTCCTGACCAGGGCTGGGGATTGAACCTGCAACCGAGGTACGTGCCCCTGACCAGGAATCGAACCTGTGATCCTTTGGTCCATAGGCTGATGCTCTAACCAATGAGAAACTGGCCAGAGTGCAATATTTCATCTTTTTAAAAAATATTTTTATTGATATCAGAGAGGAAGGGAGAGGGAGAGAGCGATAGAAACATCAATGATGAGAGAGAATCACTGATTGGCTCCCTCCTGCACGCCCCACACTGGGGATTGAGCTGCAACCTGGGCACGTGCCTTGACCAGGAATCCAACTGTGACCTCCCGTTCACAGGTCCATGCTCAACCACTGAGCCATGCTGCCATGGCTTTCACCTTTTTGTGGCCCACTAGGTTCCATTGTATATATGGACCACCTTTTCCTTATCCAGTCAAAGGAGACTCAAGTTGTTTTTATGTCTTGGCTACTGTGAATAATGCTGCAGGGAACATAGGGGTACATATATCTTTACAAATACAAGTGTTTTCAAATTTTTGGGTCAATACTTAGAAGAGATTTCTGGGTCATATTGTAGCTCCGTACTGATTTTCATTATGGCTACACCAGTTCCCAAACAGCAGTATACAAGTGTTCATTCCCAAACAGCAGTATACAAGTGTTCACTTTTTTTCATATCTTCTCCAACACTTGCTATTTCTTGTCTTACCGATGATAGCCATTCTAACAGGTGTGGGGTGGAATCTCACTGTGGTTTTGTTTTCCATTTCTCTTATAAGTAAAGAAGTTGAGCATCTTTTCATATATCTGTTGGCCGTCTGCAGATCTTACTTGGAAAAGTGTTTATTCAGGTCCTCGGCTCATTTTAAAATTGAACTGTTTTTTGTTGTTGAGTTGTATGAGTTCTTTATATATTTTGGATATTAGCCCCTTATTGGAGGTATTATTTGCAAAAATCTTCTCCCATTTGGTTGCTTGTCTTTTTGTGTAATCCATTTTCTTAAACAGTGTGTTAAGGTATCTTTCCATATCAATACACATAGCTACAGACACCATTGTTTTTAATGGCTCTAGACTAGTTCACTGTGTGGATGCATCGTGCTTTGTTTAACCATGTTCTTATCCACAGATATTTGAGATGTTTTGATGTTTTCAGCCAGGGATGCTGCTGACCATCCTATAATACACAGGACACCTCCTCTTGCTCCCCAAACAAAGAATTATCTGGCCCAAAATGTCAGTAGCGTTGGAGAAAACCTGCTCTATACTTTCTCCGGTGTTAGGGTGTTGGCAATCTTTACTCCCCTGTGTGTGCTCAGACACCAGGAGAAAAGTAATTGCTCTTAAAATTTGCATTATTTTGATTACTAGTGAGGGCAAGCATCTTTTCCTATCTTTATTAGTCATTAGCTCCTTTTGTGAATTTTCTATTCATGTCCGTTGTCCGTTTTTTAATTAGGTGTTCATCTTTTACTTAATAATTTCCAAGGGTGAGTTGAATATTGGAGCCACTAGACTTTTTTGTTGGTTTATGGTATCTCTCTTTTTTTTGTGTGTGTCTCTTTTTAAAGGGAAGTTTACAATTTTTTATATGGTCAAATTTGGCAGTATTTTCTGAGGAGGGCTAAGTTAATGAGTTATCCAAAATAACTGAATAAAGGCAGTTCATTAAGAATGTAATCCAGTGGCATCGACTGTAATAGAGTGGCATACTTTCTGTGGGCAACATTGCAACAGATGGTTTTGAGTTAGATTTCCTGCCTTAATCTGTCCGTAAGTGTTATGCTCCTACCGAATTCTCCCTCAGCTCTATGCTGGCCCCTGTGAAGGGTACGGAAGAAAAATATTAGGCAGGGTTTCCTCCCTCACTGAGCTGTAGTTAGATGTTTGAGATATCGCTAGCACATGAAACAATTTATTTAAATGCTGAACAGGAATTCAGTGCACAGGGCGGGTGGTGGCGGGGGCCGTGAAGGTTTCCCAGAGTTTATGAGGTTTCCCAGTCTTGAAGGATATGATGAGGCAGAAGGGAATGTTTCCAGCACAGGGCATTGTTATGGGACAGGCACTTAGGAGACCTGGGTTCTCCTCCCTACTTCGGCACTAATCAGTGTGTGACTGAGGCCAAGTCTCAGACCCCAGTCTTTTTATCTATGAAATAAGGAGATAGCAGTAGGCTATTTCCTAAGATTGTTGTCATTATTAAAGTACTAGAGGCCCGGTGCACAAAATTCGTGCACTCGGAAGCGGGTGTGGGGTGTGGGGGAGGTCCCTCAGCCCTGCCTGCGCCCTCTCACAGTCTGGGAACCCTCAGGGGATGTCTGACTGACAGCTTAGGCCCGCCCCCCATGGACATTCTTAGCGCTGCTGCAGAGGTAGGAGAGGTTCCTGCCACCGCCGCTGCGCTTGCCAGCCATGAACCTGGCTTTTGGCTGAGCGGCACTCCCCCTGTGGGAGCGCACTGACCACCAGGGGGCAGCTCCTGCATTGAGAGTGGTCAGTGCACTTCATAGCGACTGGTTGTTCCGCTGTTCAGTTGATTTGCATACTAGCCTTTTATTATATAGGATTATGGTTTTACTGTTTACTGAGAATTTTTTTTTAAAATATATTTTATTGATTTTTTACAGAGAGGAAGAGAGAGGGATAGAGAGTTAGAAACATCGATGAGAGAGAAACATCGATCAGCTGCCTCTTGCACACCCCCTACTGGGGATGTGCCCGCAACCAAGGTACATGCCCTTGACCGGAATCGAACCTGGGACCCTTCAGTCCGCAGGCCGACGCTCTATCCACTGAGCCAAACCGGTTTTGGCTAACTGAGAATTTTTGGAATTAATTTGTTTGACATTTATTGAAAGGCTTCTGCATTCTGGATAGCATGTTAGGTGCTGTGGGAATACAAGGATGGGTAAGACATGGGCCTTTCAGAAATTTATAATCTTATGGAAGAGAAAAATTATGTGTGGTAGTGTAAAACAAGAAATACAGAGTGTTTTGGAAATAATATTTGGGTGGTGGAGGCTTTAGAAAGGCATGGCATTTATGTTAGGTAGGGGTAGTAGCAAAGGGCTGGAGGAGGAAGGAGGGTGGTGCAGGGTTTGTTTGGGGTTCAGTGGAGTCAACTTGTTTGGCTGAATTTGTACAGTTGGTGCAGAGGTTAGGAAAAAAATAAGGCTAGAAAGGTAAATTGGGATTGGCTTGTTGAGTGAGTTAAATGTGGAGCTCAGATTCGTACTTTGTCACTGGAAAGGGACCGAACTGAAGTGGGTGTGTCCTGGCCTGGTCTGGAATGTGTGAGTTCTTGACTTTGTGGAGGAAAGATTTCACGATTTGAGTCCAGGTAATTTCGAGAGTACATTTATTAAAGTTGGGGGCAGTGAAACAAAGGAAGGGCTTAAGAGGCAAGATCATAGCAATAGGAGTGGGCCTACGAAACGTGAGGAAGCGTGGAGTCTATGCTAGGTGCCTTAGACCTTTAGAAAGAAAGTCATGGAGGCAGAAGACGTGAGCCAGCTGCGTCTCGTGGACTCTGGAAATAATTACAGAGGCAAAAGGAGGGCCCGTGGAGACAAGCGGCTGCTGCCTGCTGCTCCCCTGGTTGCAAGTGTCCTGGAAGCGTTAAAGCTTAGGAGGAAGACAGTGAAGATACACTCCTGAGAAAAGAAGGTGCAGGGGGAGGTGCAGGTGTGCTCAAGGGGGAATGAGTCCTGGGCTCTTTGTCTTAAGAGTTTTTATCTGTCTTCTAAAGGCGGGAATTTTAGGGGCGGTCTCCTTCAGAACATTTGCCAACTTTCCAGGTGTGTCCTTCGATATACTGATGCATCAAAATTAGTGTATAGAGAGATTAGGATCATTCTCTGGTCAGTTTCATCTTTAAAGAATGTCACTGGAGCAGGACCACCGGGACCTGGAACCCAGGCTGGTCTGCCCGCCCGGTCTGGAATGCGTAAACCACTTGCTCCTCGGTGTCTTTGGTTAGGGACGATAGGGCCTTGCGATTTATGACCTGGCTGTAAATTGCTCAGCCTTGTTTAGTTTTCTGTCACCGTTTCCCCATTCCACTTGCCAAGGAATTTTCCTAGCTTCTTACTAACCTGCCTCACTTGGGTTTTACTTTTGTAGGCTTTTGATGAATTTTAAACAAGGGGGTAATGTGGTATACACAGCAGTTGAAGATGAATTTGGTAAAAGTGTCTGGAATGGTGATGGATGGCATTCCCATAGCAAATAGCACGAGTGAGTGAACAATGACTGAGATTTCTGAGGCTGAATGTAATAAAGATTACAGGGTGGGGCAAAAGTAGGTTCACAGCTGCATGTGAAACACTGTTAGTATTTGTTAATTATTGCATTATTTTCCATACAAACAGTAATTAATAAATACTAATACTGTGTTTCACGTTCTCACGGCTGTAAACCTACTTTTGCCCCAACCCAAACTTAAAGAAAGCAAGCAGGACTTAAGCAGTGACAAGCAGGATGAAGGATATTATCAGGAAAGGGAAAATGACTCCACGTGATGAGGGGCGGGACTTCTGTTAAGACAATGCTCTTCAGGCAGGGCTTAGCACTGGTAGGAAATTGGTCATTCTGACTCATTGTTAGGAAGAGTTTTCTGGTAATTTGCCATTCGCTTGAAATTTTATAAATCAGAAAGGAATTTTCATGTTTTAAAAATAGATTGCCTATTATGAATTATAATTCTATAATTGTGTCCGTTCAGATAAGCTTGTTGAAATAGAGATCTCCACCCCCCTCTTTTTCAGTGCTGAATTTTGCCCATTACGCATATCCTGTAAAGGGAAACTGTGACTAGGGGGCACATACAGAGAAACTTTATAATCTCTACATCTTTGGGAGGGAGGAGGGTGAACATTATCCACTCATGTGTGTTAAAACACTGTTAGCTGTTCATCATTCTTGATTTCATTTTCATGATAGTTGGAGCAAAATGCTTAAAAAGGGTAAATGGCAAACCACCGAACAGGAACAGACCACACAAGCAGGGCTCATGCAGCGAATTAGTCATCTCTTGTCAGCCCGGTCCCTGCAGAGCAGCAGACAGCTCGGAAGGAGCTGGAGAGACGAGGTTCTGGCATGGTTATGGATCTATTGTAGTAACAGTAGTTTATTCTTCAAATCAGGGGAATGAGAGCAAAGTTGCTTAGCAATCACATGGGCGCTAAAAGAATGGCCTTTGGAGGAACAGGCATTTAAAGTGGGATATATTGCCCAGCTGGCGTGGCTCAGTGGTTGAGCGTGGACTTATGAACCAGGAGGTCATGGTTCGATTCCTGGTCAAGGCACATGCTCGGGTTGTGGGCTCCATCCCAGTGTGGGGCATGCAGGAGGCAGCCGATCAATGATTCTCTCTCATCATTGATGTTTTTCTCTCTCTCCCTCTCATGTCCTCACTGAGATCAATAAAAATGTATTTAAAAAAATTAGCATCAACTGCTGTTTAAGCTTATAGAGTGTTTGCTTCTTGTGACTAGTTTTTATTCTGACCTTCAAGATTTTGGTTTCTTGATACATTTTATTTAAGAAAAACTTGACTTACTGTCTAGGCTTGTTAAAAAATGCTGATAAAAAATTTAAAAAAGTTTTAAAGGTAGCACACATTTTTTTCTCTCGTAGTAACAAAACCTTCTCAGTTACCTATTCTTCAGTTTGTTGTTTTGTTTGAAGAAGACTTCCCTATTCTAGGCCTTACTAACAATGAAGAAAGATGAATTTCTGATCTAAATTATATAGTTTTTTTGTTGAATTCATGAAACATGTGTGGGTTGACAGTTAAGGATTGAGTTTTTAAAATTTTAGAGACGAGTCCAACTCCTCTTTTTGCAGTGAGTATACAGAGACCAAGAGATTAAGTAGCAAAATATTAAAATATTTCAAAAAGGGAAAATGGCAAACCACTGAACAGGAACAGACCACGTGAGCAGGGCCAACACTCAGGTCTCCTCACATAGGGTCCTTGTTGCTATAAGGTGCTGCCTTATAATTCACTTAACTAAATGAAGGTGGTTTAGAAAATTGTCACTGAATTCAGCTATTCCTGTACTTAACAAAAGTACTGTCTTATTGTCCAAGGCTGAAGTCTGAAGTTCAAAGCTAAATCTTTTCCAGTGGGGTCAATGAATTGAACTACCTACCTACCTACGAAAAACGTGATGTTCCTTATTACTAGAGACTGTTGCACTAGGGATTAAAAAAACTGGAGTTTTAGTCTCAGTTCTGCTAGGTACCGTAACCTTAGTCAAGAAAAACAAATTGAATCTCTTTGAATTTAATCTCTTTGGCCAGTACTCACCAGCTGTAAGGTAACAAGGATGACAATATAGTGTTCAAGGCCCCCTGCCAAGACTTTAAGTTGGAGGATCTATGAAACCCAAAAGCAGAGAGCGGGGTGGGTATGGGAGAGATTGGTGTCCCCTTTTTGTATCCTGAGGATTTTGCATTAATCAACTGCTTTCTCATATTCTTCTCCTATCTGGAAAGCCTCCCTATTTCCCCCAAACCTTTTCCTATCCAAAGCTCTCCTTATTTTAAGGCCCATGTTACTTTTCACTTCCTCTAGGAAGTCACTGTAGCACACACAATTTCTCCTTTCTGAATTCATTTATTGCCCTTACATCTCATTCATCTGTTAATCATGGTTCATTGCTGTGGAATATGTCTTCCTTTTATATCTAATCTCTAGGGAGTAGGTTAACGTAGAAGAAAAAGTATAGACTTTGACAGTAAATAGATTTAGCTGTGTGCTCTTATATATTTACTCTTTAAAATAGGTAGCATATTTTTGAATAGGTTTTGTGTGTTTTTTTTTGACAATGAAAAGAGGAAGGCACAGTGAAAAGTCATCTATCCCTAGTCTAACGTCAAACTAGTTTTTCCCCCACTGTCCCCCCACTGTTACTAGTTTCTTATATATCCTCCTGGAGTTCCTTATACTTTCTTCCTTTTTCTTTTACATATAGATGACACACTAATGTAGTCTTAGGTACGTTGTTTTTTCCACCTAATTTATCTTGGAAATCTTTTCATATCACTACACAGTGAGCTTCCTCGTGGTTCTTAAAGTTTTATGGATGGACCATAATTTAACCAGTGGTTGGGAAATTTTTACTTGGGTAAAGCCCCAAATGATTTAAAAATTTGAATGACCTTTGAGCCTTATCTGAGAAATATACTCTTCATTTATCTAAAACTTATATTCCTGTAGTACCTTACAATTTTTAAGCACTTGACATTCTTAAAGTTAATCTTCACAAAATCTCTTTGGGGGTAGATAATTACTTTGTAGGTTTTACCAGGTAAGCAGAGCAAGGAAATACCTATTTAGGGTCTTGCTGACTGTGGCGTAAGATTCTTCAGTAAAAGCTCCACCGTGCCCTGTCCGTGTGCTCTATTACAAATAGAGGGTTTGCTTGAGAAACAGCCTGCTTTGTAGGGGCCGATAAAAGTCCCCATTACTTCATTTATAACCATTTGCGAACTTACTTCCTTTACTTTACTTACTTCCTTAAAACCAGTAGAGCGTGTAGAGAAGGATCTGCACAGAAACGAAGCTTTGAGAAGCAAAACAAATGTAGAAAGAAGATATGCAAATATTCTTTTTATAGATTCAATTTTTTTAAATCTTAAAAAATCCTAACTGAAACACATTTATGCAGAAAAACGTGACTTGCTTAATAGAATGGAAAGTCTTCTTTGAGATGAATGTGGCTCCTGAAGTGATTAAATGGGTAGGGCTGAGAAAAACAGGAAATTTTAACCTTGGGATTTAAAACTTAGTAATAATCTCTGTTAAAGGAAGCATAGCCTTAGCTATGAAATTTGACCTGTTAGGAATGCACGGATGACATTAAAGGAATTTGTTTTCTTTTAAGATTTTCATTTAATGTGAAACAAGATTAGTGTTGAGATAGAGCCCAAACTGCTAATTCAGCTGAATGTGGAAGTGTGTTACTTAGGTTGTCACCAAGGCCTTTACATATGGAATGCTCATTTTCTACAAAATACTTTGACCATTTTAGTAACTCCCGAGGTATTTTTGCTATTGACTTTTCCCATATTTATAAACGGGGCCCTTGATGTCTTTCTCTTTTTACATTTACACTTTTAAATACTAATGCTGAAAACAGCCTAACATCATAGATTCTTAGAGATGTTTGGACATGTAGAGATTACCAGTTAATGTTTGTTATGTTTGTATATTAACTTGGCCCTTTCTATGGAACAGATGAGGACATGGCAGCCCCGAGAGGTTGTGATTGGCAGGGGCCAGGCACCATGCCCGGAGTCCCGGCTGCAGCTGCCCAATCAGTACCAGGTTCTTTCTTCCTTGCTTTTTGTCTTTTTTTAAATATATTTTTATTGATTTCAGAGGGGAAGGGAGAGGGAGAGAGAGATAGAAACATCAATGATGAGAGAGAATTATTGATCAGCTGCCTCCTGCACGCCCCCTACTGGGGATCAAGCCCACAACCCAGGCATGTGCTCTTGACCGGAATCGAACCCGGGACCCTTCAGTCCACAGGTGGACACTCTACCCACTGAGCCAAACTGGCTAGGACCGCGGCTCTTTCTTAACAGCTCTCATTGACTGACCCTGCTCTCCTTGGGGAGAAGTTTAATTTCGAACACATTCTCTTGCTCTTTCTCCCCTTTTTCTTTCTGACGTGGGACAGTTAATAAAAGACTACAAGTACTGTAGTCATGGGTCTTGCATGGAGCCTAGCTCAGGGTGGGCATGTAAGAGAGACTCGTTTGAAGTGAACCACAACTGGGGGAGGAATGAGAGACACTCCTGGGTAACAAGTGAGGAGCTGGCAGTCGAGCGGTACTCACCCCCAGTTGCTAGTTTATTCTCCACCTTTCTCTCCCGAGGGCAGGGAGCAGCCAGCTGTGAAGGTGCCGTGAGCTGGTTAGTGGAGGCCTTTAACGCCTTTCTCTCCCTCCTAGGTGCTCTCCCACAACCTGTGCACGGTGCTGAAGGTTCCCCACGACCCTGTGGCCCTGGAAGAGCACTTCAGGGATGATGATGAGGGGCCCGTCTCCAATCAGGGCTACATGCCCTATTTAAACAAGTTCATTCTGGAAAAGGTATGATTCTAACTTCTTCCTGCTTATGGCGTTGTTTGATTTGCATATTTCAAGTGGGCCCCAGAGCCCTTGGTTGGTGAGTTCACTGAAGACTTCACTTGTGAAGCATCAAGAGGTAAAGAAAGGAAAGAAAGAATGAGGGTCCAATGATTCTTCCTACTTCTCCCTCATCTCTCCTGTCTTCTAAAACTTGGTTTGGTATTTTCCCCACTTGGTTCATTTTTGGAGATTGAGAACTGTATATTGTATTAATCTGTACCTGTTTTCTCTTAGGGTGCTTTTTTCCCTTTAAAAAAAAAGTATTTATTTTATTATTATTTTTTTAATCCTCGCCTGAGGATATTTTCCCATTGATTTTTAGAGAGAGTGGAAGAGAGAGGGAAAGACAAAAGAAATATCAATGTGAAAGAAACACATTGATTGGTTACCTCTTGCAGGAAGGAGCCTACAACCAACGTATGTGCTCTTGACTGGAATCGAACCCAGGACCCTTTGATCTGCAGGCTGATGCTCTATCCACTGACCCAAACTGGCTAGAGCTTTTTCCTTTTTTTTTAATAAATATTTTAAAAATTGATTTCAGAGAGGAAGGGGGAGGGAGAGAGAGATAAGAAACATCAATGATGAGAGAGAATCATTGAACGGTTGCCTCCTACACGCCCCCCACTGGGGACCAAGCCCACAAACCCGCGCATGTGCCCTGACTGGGAATCGAACCATGACCTCCTGGTTGATAGGTTGACACTCAACCACTGAGCCATGCTGGCCATGCTGCAGATCTTTTTTAATACACATGCAAAAACATACTACACAATAGTACATAATGTTTTGTTTCTACATGAGTAGGATCGTGCTGTACATATAGTTCCACTTTTTTTAACTGAAAAATATATTAGTGTCATTTTCCATATCATGTACATTTATTTTAGGTATGAAAGTAATCATATGAAGGGTTGGGAATTCCTGCTTTTGCCTATTCATAACACTAAGCACGAAATTTTAATTTAACCTTAAAATTAAAGACAATAATAAAAAAAGCCTTTTTTTAAAAAAGTGACAGTGAGAGCTTAGGCCAGGTAGAGTGCTGTCCTGATAAGCCAAGGTTCGGGTTCAATCCCCAGTCAGGGCACATACAAGAATCAACTGATGAATGCATAAATAAGTGGAACAACAAATCTATGTCTCTCTCTCTCTCTCCCCCTTCCCACCTCTCTCTAAAATTCAATAAATTAAAGTGACAGTGATAATACTTTTAAATTAAAAAATAAAATGCATTAAAAAATTCTTATTTCCCACCACCTAATTACCACAACTATTTATATATTTTTTTCCTGTGGCTTCTTTGTATTTTTATTGCTTTTTATATGTATAAATTCTTTTTGTTATTTAGTGCCTTTGTATAATAGCAAAGTACAGTAATTAAAATTTATAATACCCTGGTCCGGGTGAAGCCGGATCCCGGGTCCGGGTGAGGCCGTGTGCCCCTGGATCCGGGTGAGGCTGGGTCCCAGGCCCGGGTGAGGCCGCGCGCCCCTGGGTCTGGGAGAGGCCACGCGCCCCTGGGTCCGGGTGAGGCCACGCACCCCTGGGTCCAGGTGAAGCTGAATCCTGGGACCGGGTGAGGCCGTGTGCCCTTGGATCCGGGTGAGGCTGGGTCCCGGGTCCGGGTGAGGCCGCCCCCCTGGGTCCGGGTGAGGCTACGCGCCCCTGGGTCCGGGTGAAGCTGGATCCTGGGTCCGGGTGAGGCCGTGCGCCCCTGGGTCCGGGTGAGGCCGCGCGCACCTGGGTCTGGGAGAGGCCGCGCGCCCCTGGGTCCGGGTGAGGCCACGCGCCCCTGGGTCCGGGTGAAGCTGGATCCCGGGTCCGGGTGAGGCTGTGTGCCCCTGGATCCGGGTGAGGCAGGGTCCTGGGTCCAGGTGAGGCCACGCGCCCCTGAGTCCGGGTGATGCTGGGCCCCAGGTCCGGCCGAGACCAAACCAGAGGGAGTCGGACCTGCATTACCACCATTTGTCCACCGTCCAGAGCTGAAAAGTCAGTGCCGACATGTACATATAAGGAACTGGTGGACATTGAAATTGGGTCTCAAAAGAACTGTTGGTCCAGAAAGAAACTCACTACAGACTGATTCATTTGCCTGTCAGCATAACTATTATTGCTCGTCTCACATTCAGTTCTTATAAGTATATTTCTAGTGACACATGATCTCGCTCATCTAGGGGAAATGATGAACAACATAGACTGATGAACAAGAACAGAACCAGAAACAAGGAGGCATCGATCGGACTATCGGGCCTCAGAGGGAGGGTAGGGGAGGGTGGGGGGAGTGGGGAGAGATCAACCAAAGGACTTGTGTGCATGCATACGAGCCTAACCAATGGTTAAGCTCAACAGGGGGTTGGGGCATCCGTGGGGAGGGGTGTGGGATGGGAATGGGGGGATGAGGACAAATATGTGACACCTTAATCAATAAAGAAATTAAAAAAAATTTTATAATAATAATTTAAGTTAGTTTGGAAAATGGCAAATGTTGGTCAGGCTTCTTCTGAAAAAATCCTTATATTTTTCAGAAACTTTGTAGCAAAGATAGTCAAAATTAGTGTTTTCATTTATGTAGTACTCTTTGTAACTATATCTATAATTTCCTAGTCAGTCTCATAATATACTTTTTTGCTCTTTGTGTGTGTGTGTGTATGTTCTATATATATGTGTGTGTGTGTGTGTGTGTGTGTGTGTATGTATATACGTGTGTGTGTGTGTATATGTGTGTGTGGCTGCCAGA
Organism: Cnephaeus nilssonii; assembly: GCF_951640355.1. Classification (NCBI taxonomy): domain Eukaryota; kingdom Metazoa; phylum Chordata; class Mammalia; order Chiroptera; family Vespertilionidae; genus Cnephaeus; species Cnephaeus nilssonii. Next base: position 36,962,436 of record NC_137084.1, on the reverse strand, counting down.
TGGGAGGGAGGGTTGGGGCACAGGGTGAAAGAGGTGAAGGGACCGAGAATCACAAATTAATTGATAGTCACGGGGAAGTAAGTAAAGCATAGGAATGATAGTCAATAATATTGTATATGGTGTCAGATAGTGTACTGGAAATATTGAGGGGAACACTATGTAAAGTATATGATTGTCTAACCACTAAATAAGCAAGCAAACAAACAAAAAACCAACCAACCAACCAACCAACAAAAAAAACCTTGTGAACATACTAACAACCAGTGTATTGCACACTTTAACCCTTTGCACTTGCTTGCTTTTTTCTCGATTCCTTTATTCTAATGCTAACCGTGTCGAGTCACACTCGACATCCGAGTGCAAAAGGTTAAAGAGTGACTCTTATGGTTCATGAATTATCTTACCTTATAATAGAGAAACATGCAAATTGACCGCACCTCCGCTATGCCCACGATTGGGCCAGCAGGAGGCTGGGGGCGGGACTCGGGTGGCATATCCGCCGTTGAGAAGATCAAGATGGCGGTGCCCAGTGGCCAGGCCCATGCCGCCGCTCCCCGGGGTGCCTGGGGCGATCGGCACCCAGGAGGGGCGTGGCAGGGCCCATTCAGCCGCTCCCGGGGGTGCCTGGGGCGATCGGCCCCCCGGGGTTCGTGGCCGGGCCCATCGGCACCCTGGGAGGCGTGGCCGGACCCATGCCTCCGCTCCCGGGGGTGCCTGGGGCGATCGGCACCCCGGGGGGCGTGGCCGGACCCATGCCGCCGCTCCTGGGGTGCCTGGGGCCATCGGCACCCCGGGGGGGCGTGGCCGGGCCCATGCCGCCGCTCCCGGGGTGCCTGGGGCGATCGGCACCCCGGGGGGCGTGGCCGGGCCCATGCCGCCGCTCCCGGGGGTGCCTGGGGCGATCGGCACCCCGGGGGGGCGTGGCCGGGCCCATGCCGCCGCTCCCGGGGGTGCCTGGGGCGATCGGCACCCCGGGGGGGCGTGGCCCTGCCCATGCCGCCCCTCCCGGGGTCCCGGGGCGATCGGCCACCCGGGGGGCGTGGCCGGGCCCCTCCCGCCCCTCCCAGTGGTCCCGGGGGTCAATCGGCCACCTGGGGGGGCGTGGCCCAGCCCCTCCCGCCCCTCCCGGGTGTCCGGGGTCAATCGGCCACCTGGGGGGGCGTGGCCCGGACCCTCCCGCCCCTCCCTGGGGTTCCGGGGGTCGATCGGCCACCTGGGGGGGCATGGCCGGGCCCCTCCCGCTCCTCCCGGTGGTCCGGGGGTCGATCGGCCACTTGGGGGGGCGTGGCCAGGCCCCTCCCGCCCCTCACGGGGGTTCCGGGGGTCGATCGGCCACCTGGGGGGGCATGGCCGGGCCCCTCCCGCCCCTCCCGGTGGTCCGGGGGTCGATCGGCCACCTCGGGGGGCGTGGCCGGGCCCCTCCCGCCCCTCCCGCCGCCCCCGGGGGTCCCAGGGGCCGAGGCTTTCCGGGCCTTGGGCACCAGCGGGGAGCCTGCACCGATCGCAGGAAACCACTGGGGGTCGGCTCCTGTGATCGGTAGCAGGGACGCTGGGTGCGGCGAGCCCAAGGCCGGGAAAGCCTCCGCGGTGGCCACAGCCAAGGCCTGGGTCCCTGGTGCCGGCAGAAAACTGGTGCAGGCAGCCAGGTGAATGAAGGTCTATTGCACGAATCTTCGTGCAAACGGGCTACTAGTCTATTTATATAAAAGCCTAAGTGACCATTCGACTGTTTGACCGGTTGACCGGTAGCTATGATGTGCACTGGCCACCAGGGGGCAGACGCCCAATGCAGGAGCTGTCCCCTGGTAGTCAGTGCACTCCCACAGCAGGAGCGCAGCTCAGCTGACGAATGGGCGCCAGATGCTGGGTTCATGGCCGGTGAGCCTCTCCTGCGGACACTCCTCCTGCGTGCCCCTCCCCCATCCGCTCTGGGGCCGGGATCGGGACCGGCATCGGGACTGACTGGGCATGAGCCTGCAGTCACTTCTCCATCATGGGTGTGCCGGTATCGCTCTAGGATGGGTGTGTGGAGACCACAGCGGAGCGGCAGAGAGCGTACCGAGTGGTGGCGTTGGCAGGAGCAGCGGGCCAGGATGAGCAGGAGCAGCGCTCGGCCCAGGCTCGGGCTCTTCCCCGGCGCCTGCCACTTCACGCACTACTACATCTCCTGGGGGACGTAGGACTGCCGGTTTCGGCTGATCCTCGCAGGCCAGGCTGAGGCACCCCACTGGTGCGCAAATCCGTGCACTGGGCCTCTCGTATCTCAGTAAAGACGATTTAATCAAATTGTACAGAAACTCATGTGCGAGCTCTCAAAACCTCAGTTGATGCTGTGCTATCTTCTGGAGCTTTACTTGGCTGCTGTTCTGTTCAGGTAGCTCACTCGTGCTCTATCAATGCATTATATGTAAATATGTCTCATATTCAGCAAATATTTGATGGCCTGCTGTGTGCATGTGTTTAATATTAAAAATTAAAGACAATAATGTCTATTATTAAAATATAGAACATGTTGGGAAAGCCTCAGAAATCTGGAAATTGCTTTGTTTTTCAGGGCTAGAATTTGTGTGGTCTGGGCCAATAGAGAGAGATGGTTTAATATCTTTTTTATTGTTGTTGGTAATACTCACCTGAGGATTTTATTTTTCATTGCTGTTTTAGAGAGAGTGGTAGGGAGGGAGGGAGAGAGGGGGAGAGAGAGAGACAGAGAGAGAAACATTGATGTGAGAGACATCAATTGGTTGCCTCCTGTACGTGCCCAACCGGGGCTGAAGATCAAACCTGCAGCCCAGGTACATGCCCTTGACTGGGAATCCCACCTGTGATCCTTCCACGTGAGGGTCGATGCTCTAACCACTGAACAACACCAGCCAGGACATGGTTTAATATCTTAAAGTGCTGTGTCCTAATATTGCATTTTGTTTTCCTGGGTGTAACTTTATTTAAGCATTTTGAATTTTACACTTTAAAATGTTCGTTATTTTAGTATTTAAGGTATTTTAAAGTTTTGTAGCTGGGGAAGAAAATATAGCAGTATTTAAAAAGTCCAAAATTAGCCACTAAATTTGGAGAAAACCTCATTCACAGAGCGGGTGAGGATGTGATGAAACAGTGAGCCCTTGTTTACTATTGCTTAGCCACCTGGAGTGGAATTTTGCCAGTCCTTCAATCCAAATAAAGCTGCCAACGATTCCATGGCCTGGGCTTAAATTGAGCAAAGATTAGTGCTTTGTTTTGAAACTTAGTGGAAAAAAATGCCAATAGTGGCTGAAGCATGATAACATAAAATTGAGAGATTGTTATCAGCCATGCAAAGAAAAAATATAATAATGATTAAATGTTTGCAACATGTGCTTTCATATATACACTAGGGCCCCAGTGCATGAAATTCGTGCACTGGGGAGGGGGGGCCCTCAGCCCAGCCTGCCCCCTCTCACATACTGGGAGCCCTCAGGGGATGTCCTACTAAAGTGACTGGGCTGATCAGGGGAAGGCACCAGCCCCATCACCCCGCTGCTGCAGCCACTGCCAGTCACCACAGCCACCAAGGTGTTTTCATCAACACGGACTCCAGTCCCTTCACCAAGAAAAAATGACAACTTTCTTTAGGCATTTTCAAGATGTGTCTTTCATAGGATACAACATTTCTTTCTTTCTTTCTTTTTTTTTTTTTTATCCTCATCTGAGGATATGTTTTTATTGATTTTTAGAGAATGTGGAAGAGAAAGGGAAAGACAGAGAGAAACATCAAAGTGAGAGGGACACTTTGATTGGTTGCCTCCTGCATGAGCCCTGACCTGGGCCCCGGCCAGGGAGGAGCCTGCAACCTAGGTACATGCCCTTGATCAGAATCGAACCGGACCCTGCGGTCGGCAAGCCTAGGCATTATCCACTGAGCCAAACCGTGTAGGGCAGGTTATGACATTTCTTAGCCCTCCAGCAGCGGACCTTCATTTTCTACTCCAGGAGTGTGGTGGAAAAACCCTAGATCACCTTTTTGGATTCTTATACCCAAGTTACTAAGAATATTACCAGTGGCAAACAGGGAGCTTAGCCAATGAGCAGTCAGAAAAGGTATTTCCTCTGTAGTTCACACCTATCGCCTCCAATCTCTGGCTTCGCCCCTGCCAAGGCCTAAAGCCTCCAGGCCTGGGCAGGGGCCCCCCAGATCCCTCCGATCCCCTGGCTCCGCCCCTGCCCAGGCCCCAAGCCTCTGGCCAGGGCTTGGGGCCTGGACAGGGGACCCCCAGCTCCCTCTGATCACCCGATCGCCCAGCTCTGCCCCTGCCCAGGCCCCAAGCCTCTGGCCAGGACAGGGGACCCCCAGCTCCCTCTGATCACCGCTCTGCCCCTGCTCAGGAGCCCCCTGGCTCAGGCCCTTCCCAGGTTGCCCAGGACCCACGGGGGGCCTACCTCGGAGTGAGCTGGGTGCTGAGAAAGTTCCCGGGACCCAGGCTGCTGGGCGCCTACGTATGCAAATTAACCTCCATCTTTGTTGGGTTAATTTGCATACTCACTCTGATTGGCTGTGGGTGTAGCAGAGGTACAGTCAATTTACATGTTTGTCTATTATTGGGTACTAGACATGACATAAACTGGGATTTGGGAGCAGTTTGTAATCTTAGATGAGATGGCGTATGGAGACATCGGTTCCTGGACCCTTTATAGTTAGAACGAACGTAGAGATGATCTCAAAGCCCAGCATCCTGATCGTGGCATGCAGGGCTGTGTTCTGCTGCACCTCTGCCAACCTCCCCAGCCGCCACGTTCTCCACTCCCTTCCTGCTCACGGCAGTGCGGCCACGTTGGCCTCCTCTCTGTTCCTCAGATTACGAAGACCTCTCCTGCCACAGACCCTTCAGACATGCTGCTGCCTGTGCCCATAACATGCAGCCGATTCCTCTTCATCCTTTTAGGTCTTCGCTGATGGTCACTTCCCCAGGGAGGTTTCTCTCGGTAGCACCCCACCCCTCCCAGAGCTAACCAGCTCTGCCTCCGTGTGTTCTCAAGCATCCTCTGCTTTTCCTGCAGAGCACGTACCACGGTTTTTACCACGTAGGTGGTTGTGCAATTGCTGTATTGTTTCCCACCTAGAGTGTAAGGTCTCTGATGGCCAGGACTGGCTCACCGTTGTCCAGCGCTGTGGATTGTTTTTGTTCGATGTAGTTTCATTTGTCTGACTGTGCTTTTGTTGCCTGCGCCTTTCGTGTCCTATCCAGGAAATCACTGTCCGTCCCAATGTCATGAAGCTTTCTCCCTATGTTTTCTTCTAGGAGTTTCAGGTCTCCCATTTATATCTTGACTCCGTTTTTGAATTAATTTTTGTATATGATCTAGGGCAGTGGTTCTCAACCTTTCTAATGCCACGACCCTTTAATACAGTTCCTCATGTTGTGGTGACCCCCAACCATAAAATTATTCTGATGGTCTTAGGCGACCCTGCTAGCGGTTCTCAACCTGTGGGTCGCGACAGGTTGAGATTCTAGGGTAAGGGTTCATCTTCATTCCCTTGCATGTGGATGTTTTCTCCCAACACCTTTGTTGAAGAGAGACTCTGCTTTCCTCGCTGTGTAGCTCTGGCACCCTTGTTAAAGATCACTGACCGGACACATGAAGGCTCATTTCTGTTTTATTAGTCGGTCTGTTTCTATGCCAGTAGCAAACTGTTTTGATTACTGTGGCTGTGTAATATGTTTTGAAATTAGGAAGTGCAAGTCCTCTAGCTTTGTTCTTCTTCTCAAGATTGTTTGGATATTCATGGTCCTTTGAGATTCCATATGAATTTTAAGATATTGTTTTTTGTTTCTGCAAAAAATGCCATTGGGATTTTGATAGGGGTTGCATTAGATCTAAATTGCTTTGGGAGTGTGGACATTTTAACAATATTGTCTCCTAATCCACGAATATGGGATGTCTTTCCATTTATTTGTCATCTTTAATTTCTTTCAGTAATGTTTTGTAGTTTTCAATGTACAAATCTTTTGCCTCCTTGGAAAAGTTTATTCCTAAGTACTTTATTCTTTTTGATGCTATTGTATATGGGATTGTTTCCTTAATTTCTTTTTCACATGGTTCATTATTAGTGTATAGAAATATAACTGACATTTGAATGCTGATTTTATACCCTGTAATTTTGCTCTATTTATTTATTTGTTCTAACAGTTTTTTGTAGACTCTTTAGAGTTTACTACACATATATAAAAAAAGCAGCCCAGCTGGTGTGGCTCAGTGATTGAGTATTGACCTACGAACCAAGAGGTCATGGTTCAATTTCGGTCAGGGCACATGCCCACATTGCGGGCTCAGTCCCCAGTGTGGGGCATGCAGGAGGCAGCAGATCAATGATTCTCTCTCATCATTGATGCTTCTCTCTCTCCCTCTCTGAAATCAATAACAATATATTTAAAAAAGCAAAAAAAAAGAGCATATCATCTGCAAACAGATAATTTTACTTTTTCCTTTCCAATTTGGATGAGTTTTATTTTTTTTCTTGCCTAATTGTTCTGACCAGTACTGTGTTGAAAGGAAGTGGTGAGAGTGGGCATCTTTGCCTAGTTCCTGATCTTAGAGGAAAGCTTTCAGTTTTTCACTAATGAGTATGATGTTAGCTGTGGGCTTTTCATATATGATCTGGTTCTTGTACTTTTAAAAAAGATGTAAATGCTATTATTTAATACTCTGTTACCTGAGTATCATTAAACTAAGGAATAGTGAGTTAGGTTTGAGAGGAGGAAGGAGCCAAACACACAACTTAATTCCTAGGAAAACTAATTTATGGAGAATTTTCTTGGTTTCTGATCCCACTGCAATCTTTTACCCACACTTTTCAGCTGTCTTGAAGATAACGAGAGATCATCGAAGTGCATGCAGAACCAGTGGTCTTTTAAACAGCCCCTCCTTAGTCTCTCTGCAGCATTTCACACTACTTATCAAACCTTCTCAACTGTTTCCTCACCCAGTTCTCATGTCTTTGTGGTTCTCCTACCACTCTGAGTGCTTTTTCAGTTATCCTGATTCCTCTTCCTCCTCTTGCTTCACCAGTGTGCGTATCCCCTGCGGTCCTGTTTCTGATCCCCTCTCTCTTCTCCCTTTGTGGTCTCTCTGAGTGGTGTCATTGGCCGTCATGGTTTCAGTCATCTTTGGCGGGCAGTTGATGCACAGATCTGCCTCTCCTCTTAGGTTAGTTTCACCTCTTCGATGGTCCTTGGACACCTCCATCTAATCATTAGATTCTCATGTCTTGCCAGAACTTCCCAAACGGAAAACTTTTTCTTTCCTTTGCCCTTGTTTCTGTGCCCTTCCTTCATCCTGTGGCGATTTCCCAAACAGGGAGGGTGTGCTGCTCCTGCCGTGCTTTTCTGAGGCCATTTCCTTTCCATCCTTTGGAACACTTCACCTTGAACTCTGCAGTGTGCTCCCAGGGTCGCCTTAAACACCGCCTTTTCTGCAGAGCAGTAATCTGGGCTGCAGATGACCTGCTCGTTCTCTGCTCCCAAATCCTTCCACTCGGGGTTTCCTATAGGCTATTAAAAAAAATTATGGCGCTCTTTGTGATTTGTTCTGTGTTTGCTTTTCCAGCCATAAATTTAGCCACTCACCGCCAGGAACCCTACAATTCACCACAGAATCCACACGGACTCTCTGGTTCCTCAGAGCAAGGCTGTGTGCTTTTGTGCGCCTGTCAATTCCCGTGTGGCATGTCTTTCATGTAACGTGTTTTTTTTTTTTTAGGGGTGCGGGTGGATAGAGTTGATGGTGGTGGCCTTTGAAACGAATCCTATAGAGATGTCTTTCATCATATAGATGTTGTCCATCTACTGAGTTCTACAAGCAATTTGGCATAGTATTAACAGACAGCATTTAAACTTTGATTTAGACTCTGTTTTTTAAAGTAAATATTTGTTGATTTTAGAGAGGAAGGGAGAGAGAGAGAGAGAGAGAGAGAGAGAGAGAGAGAGAGAGAGAGAGACATTAATGAGAGAGAGTATTGATTGGCTGCCTCCTGCACGCCCCCCACTGGGGATCAAGCCCATAACCCAGGCATGTGCCCTGACCAGGAATCGAACCTTGAACTCTTGGTTCATAGGTCGACACTCAACATTGAGCCATGCCAGCTGGGCTTAATATAACATTCTTATTTGAGCCTTTAAAAGTGTGGTACCTAAGCATATACACTGAAAATGTATTGGTTAATTGGATTGATTAAAAATGGAAGCCTATAGTAGGCTTTGTTTTTCTGTTTTACTGGGTTTGTATTATATTACTTATTTTGGATTGGTTCATTAGAATTTTTCCTTATTCCTTTTTAGGTCCAAGACAACTTTGACAAGCTTGAATTAAATAGGATGTGTTGGACCCTCTGTGTCAAAAAAAACCTCACAAAGAGTCCCCTGCTCATTGAGGAAGAAGATTCATTTAAAGTGTGGGTTATTTTCAACTTTTTATCTGAGGACAAGTATCCATTAATTATTGTGCCAGAAGAGGTAAGGTGTGGCTCTGGGCCATCTTCGCATTTAATAGATCGAACTTGGAAGTGTTTGTGTTACGTCACTGTAGATATGAAGTATTGGACTAGACTTTTTGGGTCAGAGGCAGAACGGCTTGAATCTAAAAAAAGTCCAAAACTTAAGTGATTTGGGGTCATGTGATATCCCTGGAGACTTGCAGACAGGGTGGGACTCTTCCTCTCTAAATTGCTATAATTATAGACCAATGCATCCTCATGTCCAGAGAATATTTATTCAGTACAAGTTACATCATAATTGTTTGTCTACCTGCATATTGATAAAACCATAAGAACTGGTCAAGTGATGCTATATGGGCAACATATAGGATTCAGAATGTTTTCAAGGCTGTTTTATGTAAGGAAATACTATTCTTGTTTCAAAGTCCAGGATGGTGACTTTTAACTGTACTTCCCAAAGTAGATGAAAAAGGACATTGCTTGTTTTGTTCTGAGTTATTTTTCCTAAGCTTCCAAAAGAAAACAAATAGTGGAGTAAGGTTTTGTGATGTCTTACTGCCCTTTAAAAATTATACCTGTAGCCCAGCCGGTGTGGCTCAGTGGTTGAGTGTTGATCCGTGAACCAGGAGGTCACAGTGTGATTCCTGGTCAGGGCACATGCCTGAGTTGTGGGCCCCATCCCCAGTAGGGGTTGTGCAGGAGATGGCTGACCAGTGATTCTCTCTCATCACTGATGTTTCTATCCCTTTCTCCCTCTTTCTTCCTCTCTCTGAAACCAATAAAGACAATTTTCTTCATTTGTTTTTTTTTAAAATATTTTATTGATTTTTTACAGAGAGGAAGGGAGAGGGATAGAGAGTTAGAAACATCCATGAGAGAGAAACATCGATCAGCTGCCTTCTGCACACTCCCTACTGGGGATGTGCCCGCAACCAAGGTACATGTCCTTGACCGGAATTGAACCTGGGACCCTTGAGTCCACAGGCCAACGCTCTATCCACTGAGCCAAATTGGTTAGGGCTTTCTTCATTTGTTTTGCATTTTCCTCAACTGTAAAATGGCACTAATGCAAGTATTTACCTCCCACTGTACTTGTGAAGATCAAACGAGAGGAATCCCTGGTCCTTAGTGCTCATTAAAATATTAGCCATTATATCTATGGGGAAAGCAGCGCTAGTGCTGGGTCTTAAAAAGATCGGAAGAGTTCTGACTAATAGGGAAGAATTCTGGGTGGAAGAAACACAGTGGGCAAGGTTATGTGGGCAGGAAAGCAAAGGGCATGTTCTGACACACGTGAAGGATGCTCACTTGGAAACACCAGGACTAGATGATTTAAGGCAAAAATAAATGTGTGAAAAGGATGTTGGGTAGTTCACAGAATTGCCACGATGGCCTAAAAACCAGGTGTGGGGGCTGGAACTATGCTGGTTGCTCCAGTGAGGAACCACAAGGAAGAGGTTGCTGCCACCAGAGGGTAGGTGTTGCACTTGTACCAAGGAACACCTCTGGCCCTGCACACGGTGCTGCCCAGGGACTCAGGTCTTCCTGTAGCTTTCTTGTTACCAAGGAGAGTTCTCTGTGGTGCCCACTATCCAGTTCACATTTGGGATGCTGTATCTAATTGGTATGGCCTAGTCACGTGCCATAAGCTAGCTGCAAAGGAGGCTTGGAAAGGGTACATTTACATTGTTACTCTTACATTGGGAGGTATGGGATTCCCCAGACATACGAAGGGTTTTAGATGCTGGGCAGTCAAGAAGACTGATACATATAATTTCTTTCTTTTTTTTAAAAAATATATTTTTATTGACAGAGAGGAAAGGAGAGGTGGAGAGAGAGAGAAACATCAATGATGAGAGAGAATCACGGATCGGCTGCCTCCTGCACTCCCCCCATTGGGGATCGAGCCTGCACCCAGGCATGTGCCCTTGACCGGAATTGAACCCGGGACCCTTCAGTCCACAGGCTGATGCTCTATACACTGAGCCACACCGGCTAGGGCATATATCCTTTCTAAGTGAAACATGATAGCTGTGAAGAAGAGTGGTAGTAGATAAGGCTGTGCGTAATTTTGATTTTATCCTGTAGGCAGTGGGGAGCTGTGAGCCACTGATTTTTGAGCAAGAGAGTGACAGGTAAATAGATGAAATATGGAGAGGTGGGAGATGGGAAGTTAAGAGAAGGTAAGTGGTGTTAAGGACTAAAGAACAGTAGCATCAGTGAGAATGGAAAAGAAGGCCAGATAGGGGGGACCTGGAGGTCACAGAACCAAGCTCATAGTGCCTTGCTGTGGGAAAATATAGACAAGTGTCAGGCCTGGGCAATTAGGAAGTAATACAGTGTAGTTGTCTAAAGCATGGTCTTTGAAATCAGACTGCCTGGTTTGAATCCTGACCCCACCACTTTTTAGCTACGTGATCTCTCTGTTTGGGTTTCCCCATCTTTAAAATGGGGATAACTACTCTCTTCATTGGACTCGTGTGAGGATGAAAATAGTTGATGTATGTGAAGCATTTAACACAATCACAGTCTGGTCCCAATGTAAGTACTCACTGAATGGTGTGTGTGTGTGTGTGTGTGTGTGTGTGTGTGTGTGTGAATGACAGGATGATGGATACATTGGGGATACAGTGTATGCTGATGTGTTTGGTCCATTTGGCACATTGGTACATCCTTGTGGAGCTGTCCTGTATTCAACTGAAGTGCACACCCAGAGCTTGTGAGAGGCCAGGGCTAGACTCAGAGATAGGGAAGCCATGGGAATAGGTTAGATCAGGTAGGGAGAGAAGAGAGAGAATCTTGGGATCATTTTGACAGCAGGAGGAGGAAGTAGATTTGGTAAAGGAAGCTGAATTGAATCGAGGGTGAAGTGGGAGAACTGAGAGAGTGTTGAGTCATGGGTGCTCAGGAAAGAAAAAGTTCTAAGAAGCAGAAAAGTAGTTACTGGCATTCACTGTGACAGAAAAATTAGAGCGTGATGAGGGAGCAGTTGCCCTTGGATTTAGCAATGGGGTGGTCATTGGTTATCAAGGGCAAGGCAGATTCACTGCAGGTGGGAGCAGTTTCTTAGTGCTTGATAACCATGGTGATGTAATTGCCCATGGATATAAAAGGGGAAATACAAAGTAAAACATGCTGTGGAGTTTTTGTCCACAGAAATTGTCTAGCTTGCCCTGGCCGGTGTGGCTCAGTTGGCTGGGCATGGTCCCGTGCACCAAAGGGTGGCCAGTTCGATTCCCAGTCAGGGGGCATATACTTGTGGGTTTGATCCCCAGTAGGGGGCTTGTGGAAGGCAGCCAATCGATGTTTCTTCCTCTCCCTTCCTCTCTCCCTAAAAATAAATTTAAAAAACCTTAAAAAAAAAAAAGAATAGAAAAGTTTAAAAAATGTCCAGCTTAATACAGAGAAATATACCAGTAGAAGGGGATAGAATATTTATAGGTATAGAAAAAGATATACAAATGCTATTATAAAAACTAAGCTGCTGCTTGGACGAATTACGCTATTAAAATCTCCAGTATCATCTTTTAAAACATTTTGTAGTTATACTCAGTGCTCCAAATTTATTAGTGTTTTCCTTGGAACTGGAGGAGGGGTGGTCTCTGACCTGTGATGTTTTGGTTCCTTCCATTACTAAAATATTCCGGGTGAAGTTGAAAGTGACCTTGTCCTGATTTCAGAACTCGAAATTAGTGAGTATAAGGAGACTTAACCTTATTCCTCGGGGCAGCACTGATTGATGTGAAGGACTTGTCATTGGCTTTAAATCATCACGGAGCCACAGGCTGTGAAGAGAGCCAGTCAGCATCATCTTCCTGACTGCTCTGCTTAAGAAACTCGAAAGATTTATTTCCCAGGTGGCTTGAAGACCTGGGGCCCACGTGACTATCCTTTCTGCACCTGGGTCCAGCCAGAACTCCGTGGCAGGCTCACCTTCATCTTGGCAGGCTGACAGGAACGTCTTGGTCCTCTTTCCAAACAAATTAGTCTCATTTGGGAAGGGAACAGCCTGTCTTTGGTGTGATAGAATAGCCAGGCAGCCTACCTTGTCATATTATTGTTTGGACTCACTCTGTCTTTTGACATCCTTAACTCCCTGGACGTTTCTTCTAGTTAAAAGGAGAATTAGAGTAAGTTTTACAGATTATTCCTCCATGGCCAGGAGTACTTGTGTGTGGAAAGAAGGGATTGTAGAAACAGATGTATGTGGAAATGCTTTGTCTGGCTGCTGAGCCAAGCCTCCTGGAGTTTAAAATATGGCCTTGAATTTTTGCACTCTCGGCACATCTCCTGTTCTTTGATCAAGCACTGCAGACTCGAGGTCACACTATTTTATGGAAAACACTAGAATCATAATATTTCTTAAGGTGGCCATCTCTCTTAGATTTTGCTTTCTTCCTAAATGCTTTAATAGCATTAAAAAAAAACTGTATTTTGGTCTAGTTTTAGACTTACAGATTTTAATAAAATTTAATGTGAAAAAAGATGTATTTAAAATATAAATCTTGAAATATAATGTCTTTGTTATGAGTATATACTAAGTTTAATTGTAATCTTTTCAACAGTTTTTAGACTTTATACAATTAAAGTAATTTTTTTATTTTTCCAATACTCTTAAGTACCATAATGATCATTTGCATTTTAAGTCCAGAATGTTTTTGTTTTTTTAAATATATTTTATTGATTTTTTACAGAGAGGAAGAGAGAGGGATAGAGAGTTAGAAACATCGATCAGCTGCCTCTTGCACACCCCCTACTGGGGATGTGCCCGCAACCAAGGTACATGCCCTTGACCGGAATCGAACCTGGGACCCTTGAGTCCGCAGGCCGACGCTCTATCCACTGAGCCAAACCGGTTTCGGCAAGTCCAGAATGTTTTTAAGTAAGATTTTGTTCTCCAGCTTCGATTAATGCTATATAAGTAACAGCAATAGTTATATGAATAACGTAAGTGGCATAAATAAGCTTGCTTTTGACTTAGTTTTCCCAGAAAGTAGTGTCAAGAATATTGAATAAATATTTAAGTTACTTACTATGCAAAAGTCAAGAAATGGCATGTCCTTATTTGAGATGGGTTTGTAATTTTTGTCAAATGGTATTCCTGGAAATATGTGTCAAAGTATAGTTTTCACATTAGTATTCACTTCCCACAGAGCCAAGAACAAAAACAGGATGTGTCTGTTGTGAGCTTATTTGGAAGAGTTGCCTTGAAATAAATATCAAACCTGAAATAGTTTTAAGAGACCCTCTGTGAAATAAAACCTGAATTGTTGTTACGCCAATAAAGGCCCTTTTAAATGATGACAGGGAAAGAACATTTAACAAAATAAATTTTGGAGCCAAAGGCATTGCAAATCACATGCAGTTTAAAAGTTTATTCTTTGTTATTTTTGGTGAAACTTGCTTGGAAGGAGGAAGTAAGCTGCTTCCTGAAACTGAATGAGCTCTTAGAATTGATGCAGGCCACTCCAGACTAACACGCAGCACGTGATTTATTAGTTGGTGTAATAATACACTGTAATTGAATAGCTGAGAATGCTTGTCTCTCCTTGGCCCAATATGATGATTTAAGAGGTCCTTAAGTTACTTGGTTATGATAAGTAAACGATTGTGTCGAAAGTCAGCAGGAAATGAATCTAATTGGTTGTCTGGCCCAGTTACTGGCAATGCTGAGCAGATGCTGGTGCTGATGACCGACTCAGAAAGGTTTGGGAGATCACCTTCAGAAAGGTTTGCTTGTAATAGGTCTTTTCTGGGTTGCAAACATTATAGAAGGTTGTCCGATAGGCAAGAAGAACTGAAACTTGGACTGTGCGGCTCGGGTTTGTTCACTAGGGGCAGGTGAGGCAGAGCTGAGGCTGGGTGTCCACAAATATAAATGGTCAGTTGGATGCACCTCCTCGCCATGCCCACTTTTCCTCATACTTGTGGCCATATGCAGTGCTGGCTTCCTACTAAAACTTCTAGTTGTGCCGTTACTACACTTACCCCACGTTGTGATCAGGCAGCATGGGCCCTTCATTTTTCTGCCTTGGGGATATTGAATTTCCATTTGTTTGTTTTTTAATAAATCTCTATTGTTCAGATTATTACAATTGTTCCTCTTTTTTCCCCCCATAGCTCCCCTCCACTCGGTTCCCACCCCACCCTCTGCCCTTACTCTGTCCCTCCCCACTGTCCTCATCCATAGGTGTACGATTTTTGTCCAGTCTCTTCCCGCACCCCCTATACCCCTTTCCCCCCGAGAATTGTCAGTCCACTCCCTTTCTATGCCCCTGATTCTATTATATTCACCAGTTTATTCTGTTCATCAGATTTTTTATTCACTTGATTTTTAGATTCACTTGTTGATAGATATGTATTTGTTGTTAATAATTTTTATCTTTACCTTTTTCTTCTTCTTCCTCTTCTTAAACAATACCTTTCAGTATTTTATATAATACTGGTTTGGCGGTGATGAACTCCTTTAGCTTTTTCTTGTCTGTGAAGCTCTTTATCTGACCTTCAATTCTGAATGATAGCTTTGCTGGGTAGAGTATTCTTGGTTGTAGGTTCTTGCTATTCATCACTTTGAATATTTCTTGCCACTCCCGTCTGGCCTGCATAGTTTCTGTTGAGAAATCAGCTGACAATCATATGGGTGCTCCCTTGTAGGTAACTAACTGTTTTTCTCTTGCTGCTTTTAATATTCTCTCTTTGTCTTTTGCTCTTGGCATTTTAATTATGATGTGTCTTGGTGTGGTCCTCTTTGGATTCCTTTTGTTTGGGGTTCTGTGCGCTTCCTGGACTTGTAAGTCTATTTCTTTCACCAGGTGGGGGAAGTTTTCTGTCACTATTTCTTCAAATAGGTTTTCAGTATCTTGCTCTCTCTCTTCTTCTGGCACCCCCATAATTCTGATGTTGGTACGCTTGAAGTTGTCCCAGAGGCTCCTTACACTATCTTCATATTTTTGGATTCTTTTTTCTTTTTGCTTTTCCGGTTGAGTGTTTTTTTGCTTCTTTGTATTTCAAATCTTTGACTTGATTCTTACGATCCTCTAGTCTGCTGTTGGATCTCTGTATATTATTTTTTATTTCAGTCAGTGTATGCTTAATTTCTAGTTGGTCCTTTTTCATATCCTCGAGGGTCTCACTAAATTTATCGGCCTTTTCTAGGAAATTCTTGAAAAACCTTATAACCGTGGTTTTGAACTCTATATCCAGTCATTTGCTTTCCTCCATTTCTTTCATTTGTGACCTGTTTCTTTGTCTCCGCATTTTGGCTGCTTCTCTGAGTTGATAGAGTGGTTTTGTGTGCTAGGTGTCCTATAGAGCCCAGTGGCTCAGCCTCTCCAGTTACCTGAGGTGGACACTCTTGGTGCACCTCTTTGTGGGCTATGTGCACAGTCTTGTTGTAGTTAAGCCTTGATTGTTGTTGGTATCACTGGGAGGAATTGACCTCCAGGCCAATTGGCTGTGAGGATCAGCTATGTCTACACTGGGAGAACTTCTGTGCTGGAGACACCCTTATGAGACAAGACTTGCAAAAGCCTCTGTGCTCAGCTTGGATGGGGCGGAGTCTCAGGGCAGAGCAGACAGCATTGGTTTCCCCGTCAGCCCTGCCCTAAGAGGCCCCTGGGTCTCAGTGTCCTGCGATAATCGCTGCAAGCACCTCTGAGAGAAAGCCGCCCTCGAGTTTCGCCCGCTGCCAGACAGTCCAGTTTCTCCCTGAATGATTCTGGGTTCCCAGAAACTTGCCTGGAACTGGAGTTCAGAGCAGTTGGGAGCTTTCGTCTCCCTCCTGATTGAGAAAGCCAGCCGCGTACTCAGTTGCCAGCCCTCTCCGTGCGCATGCGTGCCTCCGTACCTCTGCCTTCTCCAGCTCCTCTGAGTCTCAGTGTGCTTTTCTCTTTCCTTCTAGTTGTAGAATTTCCACTCAGCCAGCCTTCCTTTGGTTCTGGCTGATGTCTGTTTTGTCTTTTAGTTGTTGTTTTGAAATTGTTGTGTGAGGCAGCAGTTTAGGTGTTTACCTATGCCGCCATCTTGGTTTCTCCACCGAATTTCTGTACCTGTTAATGCCTCTAAGTTAGTTTACCATGGGCAGTTATTTATTTTAATGTTTTTCTTTCTTTCCTTTGTCTTTTTTCAATCTCTTCTTGCCTTTATATTTTTTTCTCTTTTTGTCTCATTCTCTCTTTCCCTCTTCCTTTCTTCCTTTGTCTTCCTTTTTCTCTCTTCCGCTGACAATCCCTGTTTCTTCTGTTTAAGAGCCAAGAAAATAATCTCTGATAAGCTTAATAGTAGATGATAGATCTCCAACAAGAGAAGGAAAGACCTAAATGTGTCTTTCTCCAATCAGTAAACAAAAGTTAGATTTAAGGGATTAGGTAATTTTCATACTAGAGGATTTTTACAATCTTATCAAATTAAATCGTAGAACTCAGGATATTTTTTGACTTTGTGATATTTGATGAATGTACATTTCTTTGCAAATATGTTTTTTCTATTTTTGTATTATTTTTCTGTTAAAGTTTATTTCACAAAGTTTTAACCAAGTTAATGGAAGTGTTAAGAAGAGAAAGAAAAAAAAATAATTCACAATCCTATCTGTTTCTATGTTTTGTACTAATATTTGTCAAAATATTTACATAATCTTTATGGAGTATAAATCATAGGTAAATTTAATTTTGCATTCTTCTTCACTTTATGTACTTTCATAAATGCTTTCTTTTTTAAAAAAATATATTTTTATTGATTTCAGAGAAGAAGGGAGAGGGAGAGAGAGATTGAAACATCAATGATGAGAATCATTGATCAGCTGCCTCCTGCACGACTCTAATGGGGATCGAGCTCACAACCCTGGCATGTGCCCTTGATCGAAATCGAACCTGGGACCCTCCAGTCCCCAGGCCAATGCTCTATCCACTGAGCCAAACCAGCCAGAGCTATAAATGCTTTCTTAAAAGTAATTTTAATTTTTTTTTTAAAATATATTTTATTGACTTTTTACAGAGAGGAAGGGAGAGGGACAGAGTCAGAAACATCGATGAGAGAGAAACATCGATCAGTTGCCTCCTGCACACTCCCTACTGGGTATGCGCCCGCAACCAAGGCACATGCCCTTGACCGGAATCGAACCCGGGACCCCTGAGTCCGCAGGCCGAGGCTCTATTCACTGAGTCAAACCAGTCAGGGCTTAAAAGTAATTTTAAATGGTGGTATAATAGTCTACTCAGTGCCGAAGGGAAGTAACATTGATGGAGTACCTAGTGTGCCCGGCACTGTGCAAAATGTCCTGTATTTGTTTCATTTTATCTCCATAGTAGGTATATGTGATGAATTTTATTTTATTTAAAAAATATATGTATTTTTTATTGATTTCAGAGAGGAAGGAAGAGAGAGAGAGAGAGAGATAGAAACATCAATGATGAGAGAGAATCATTGATCGGCTGCCTCCTGCAACACCCCTATTGAGGATCGAGCCTGCAACCTGGGCATGTGCCCTGACCAGGAATCCAACTGTGACCTCCTGGTTCATAGTTCGAAGCTCAACCACTGAGCCATGCTGGCTGGGCTGATGAGTGTTATTAGACTCATTTCATTGATGAGGCAATTGAGGCTTAGCTTAATTTGTTTCAGTTTAACAAACATTAATTGAGCTCTACTATGTTCTAGGTACCATACTGAGTTCTGGGGATTCAAAGATGAGGGGACATGGTCCCTCCTATATGGAATTCATAAAACAGTGGGGAAGCCAGTTAGTAAGACCATTTAATTCAGTATGCTAAATGCAGCAACATAGAAGAACACCTGCCCTGGGTTAGGGTTGGTCAGAGCAGGTTTGCTTCTCACACTTTAGTGTGCCTATAAGTTCCTGGGGTTCTTGTTCAAAGGCAGAATCTGGCTTTTGTGTCTTTAGTGGGATCTGAGACACTTATTTTAATAGGTTTCTCAGTGCTGCTGCTGGTCCACACATCTCAGTTTGGGTAGGCATATCTTAGACGATGGAGGACGTGAATAAATATCTGTTAGGTAGAGAAATGGGTGAAGGTATTCTAGACAGAGAGAGCAGCGTGGGGACAGGCATCGGAGCACAAGCGAGTGTGTCATGTGGGGAAACTACTTACAATCTATGGCAAGTGTTGGCAAACTATGGCTCGCTGACTGAAGCCAGCCCACGGTCTGTTTCATATTGTCTATGTGCTAGGAATTGTTTTTATGGTTTTCAAAGGGTTGTAAAAAAAACAGCAACAACAACAAAAAAACCACCCCAAAACAAAGTAGAAAATAAAACAGAGATACACAAAGCTTGAAATATCTACTACCCAGTCCTTCAAAGAACACGTGGGGGCCCCGGCCCAGTGGTGTTGGTAGTGCTGGGGAGTGTAAATGTGTCCCGGGCGAGACAGCAGGCAGGGCCATGACCACGGATGGATGCAGAGGAGCTTAGCCTTTATCTTTGAAGCAGGGTTTCAAGGTAAGGGTCGCAGGCTCAGGTGTTGTTTCAGAAAAATCTCTCTGGCAGAATACAGGTACGAGGAGGCGGTGCCGGAGGCCAGGACACCAACTGGGAGGCTTGACCAAAGGCAGTTGGGGTAGGAGGAGACGGAGTTGAGAACTGTCTCGGACAGTTTTTCATTCTCTTTTGACTGCGACCTATAGGAAGATAGACATTTTATTTCACGACCCAGCACACACTGATACATGCACACACAAAGCAAGACTTGTCACTCAGAACATTTGTCTTTATTGTGGATAAACTGAAACATTTTTTCATTTCCTTAAAGAAAATGCTGCTTACTGCCCACTAAGTTGATCTCATATTGAGTCATAACCTGCAGTTTGAAAACCACCTATCCAGGGAGGTAAACACAGGATTTTGTCACCGATTTGATGTAAGGCCGTGGGGAACAAGGATCCTGCCATGGAATGGTCCTGCTCCCAACCAAAATCAGTAATAGAAAGGGAAGCCATTTGGAAGGTGGAGATGACTCAGTGTTTAGGATTTAATAAGTTCTTCCAGGCCAAGCTAGAAATTCTACATTGTTTACAACATTGTCAGAGTTCTTAACGGGAGGAGGCAGCATGAATTTAAAATAACTGCCTTATATCGAAAGTGTGTAAATTGGGGAGTAACTTGTACATCTTACTTTGAGATGCTTATTTAATTGGGTGCTTGCATATTAGAAAAAGATGAATATTCTTTTTTAGAAAAATGAATATTCTGATATATTAAAATATTTATCCAAGAGAGAGTAATCAGATCACATTAATTAGTTTGCGTATGGTAGTGTATGTGTGCAGTTTGCTTTAAAAATGTATACAAATATACTATCAGAGGGTTATCAGGGCTTGATTCCTTCACTTATTCTAGGTAAATATAGAACCAGCGGCATTTGTCCATACCCTTCTCCCTGACAGTGCCATGATCCACTGTTGGAATTGTAAAAGAATGTTTCTTATGTGGGCCTTATCAGTGTAAATAACTTAGATATGTACCTAAGTTAAAAAGTTATTTTTTTACTAGTAAATAATAAATTCTAAATCCTTTCTATAGATTGAATACCTGCTTAAGAAACTAACAGACGCCATGGGAGGAGTTTGGCAGCAAGAACAGTTTGAAGATTATAGAGTCAACTTTGATGACGGGAAAGACGGCCTTTCGGCGTGGGAGCTGATCGAGCTCATTGGGACCGGACAGTTTAGCAAAGGCATGGACCGGCAGACGGTGTCCATGGCCATTAATGAAGTCTTCAATGAGCTGATATTAGATGTGTTGAAACAGGTAAGACTCCTATAACACTGTGTTTCTTCTCACCTTTGGAATTTGACATGCTTGAAATCAGACAAATTTTCATCACAAAGATGAGTGTAAGTCACTTATACTTTTACACTGATTTAGAGCTGAACAAAGTTTCTTATTTTCTCAGGCTTTCCTTTTGTAGAATTACAGGTGCATTTCTGAAGTATGGTTAAGCATTGGTGTTGCAGTTTTTAAAAAAATATATATTTTTATTGATTTCAGAGAGGAAGGGAGGAGAGAGAGATATAGAAACATCAATGATGAGGGCGAATCATTGATCAGCTGCCTTCTGCCTGATTGGGGATCGAGCTCCCGACCCGGGCATATGCCCTGACCGGGAATCAAACTGTGACCTCCTGGTTCCTAGGTTGACACTCAACCACTGCCCACCGCAGCTGGACGGAGTTGCTATTTTGAAAGAACTGTTTAAATGATCACATTTCCAAATGATTTTTAAAGTACTCTCATGTCATGTGTACATCCATACCTAATCACCTGAAAGATCCCTACGGCATGCTGTTGAGCATCGTCTTGTAGTCCCTTTCACAGTGTGAGGTGTGGGCACAGAGCTGTCAGGAAGGGCGCTCAGCAGAGTGTTAGAGTGAATGCCTCTGGATTGTGGAAGTTGTGAAAACTTTATTTTCTTCTTGGTTCCTTTCTTATTATTGGACTTACTACTATACATGAATTTATGTATATGGTTATATATTGTTTTTATAAAATCAGAAAAATACCCTTATTTTTGGAAGAAAACCCCTTTATGTAACAAAATTGCACTCATCTTATTAGATTATGATGTTTGTTTTCTCAGCACCTGCAAAGCAACTGGTGATCATATGGGGGGCTTAATGCTTGTTAAATGGAATGTATATATTTATTAGTGGATCTTTCACATTTCTTATCCTACATAATTAAAGGCTAATATGCAAATTGTCCCCTCCACCAGGAGTTTGACCAGGGGGCAGGGCCGATCAGCCAACCACCCCCAGCCCCTTCCCCCAGCCGGCCCAATCCCTGATCAGCCCTCCCCCCCATCGGGGCGGGCTGGCTGGACCCCACCCATGCACAAATTTGTGCACCGGGCCTCTAGTATTATAATATTGAATAACAACTCCAATTTGTGATTTCCTTACTTTGGTCCTTTTTTTGCTCAGTAGGTGATATTGTCGTCTTTGTTCTTTTTTCCTAGTGGAGCCCATTAATAAACAGTAGTTGAGGCTTAATTTGTATAGGTTTTTGGTGCTTCGTGGAGATATAAGACATGATCTCTGTGAAGGAGGACTAAGCCCATCAGGACGGCAGGATAAGGACTATGGATGGATTTCAGTATGAGATAGCTTAAAAACATTAAAAAAATTACAGTTTACTTTCAATATTATTTTGTATTAGTTTCAGGTGTACAGCATAGTGGTTAGACAATCATATACTTTACAAAGTGTTCCTCCTGATATTTCCGTTACCCACCTGGCACCATACATAGTAATTACAACATTGTTAACTATTCCCTCTGCTTCACCTTACATCTCTGTGCTTATTTTGTAACTACCAATTAGTACTTCTTACTCCTTTAGCCTTTTTTGCTCCGTTCCCAGTACAATTAATATTTAAATGCCAGCTATTCTTGAACAGCCTTGAAAGGCTATAATAAGGTGTAATTTTGTTGAAGTAAAAGTTTGAATTATACACCTTTGAGGCTGATAGATGGGAGGAAGTACAGACTTATAACTATGCATAGAAACTACACGTAGAAGCCAGTATCGTTAACTATCGCTTCATTCTTTCTTTGCTCATCTGGAGCAGAGTTCATCCTCCAGAATACTGTGAGGTCAGGTAGAAAGGTAGGTTGGTGCCAGAAGGTGATTGGCTGAGTAGATAATACTTGGCCGTTAACACCTTTTAGCACTTTTATTGACTGAGGTTTTAATTTACTGAGAGTACTGTTGGTGTGTGTGGGTGTGTGTGTTAAGCAGAATAGACTGAATAGTATAATGAACTCCCGTATACCCACCACCCAGTCCCAGCAACCACCAATACATGGTGAATCCTACACTACCTACTTTTGCTCTCCTGTATTGTCTTGAAACAAATCTCAGATATTTCATTTTATAAATATTTATAAATATTTCTTTAAAAATATTTTTATTAATTTCAGAGAGGAAGGGAGAGGGAGAGAGAGATAGAAACATCAATGATGAGAGAGAATCATTGATTGGCTGCCTCCAGCATGCCCCCTACTGGGGATTGAGCCCACAACTCGGGCATGTGCCCTTGATCAGAATTGAACCTGGGACCCTTCAGTCTGCAAGTCGATGCTCTATTCACTAAGCCAAACCAGCCAGGGCAATATTTATAAACTAGAGGCCTGGTGAATGAAAATTCATGCACTAGAAGGGGGGTCCCTCAGCTCGGCCTGCCCCCTCTCACAGTCCGGGAGCCCTCAGGGGCGGGAGGCGACCCAGCGATCAGGGGAAGGCGATGCCCCATCACACTTCTGCTGCTGCCACTGCCGGCAGCGCAAGCCTCGGCTGGCCCTGGTTACCTGAGTCTCGGGTGGCCCTGGGAGGCTGGGCAGCTGCCATCTGAGGCTTGCCTGCACCTCGGGCCGGCCCTGGGTGGCTCGGGGGCTGAGAGGACTGGGGGACTCTGGAGGCAGATGCATTGGGCAGGTCTGGCCTTGCCGCATGCCTGCCGCCCCAGTAGGGCTGAGGGGACTGAGTGCCACCATCTTGTGGCTATGGGTGCCGCCATCTTTGAGGATGAGGCTGTCAATTAGCATATTCCCTCCTTATTGGCTGTGGGCGCCATTTTTGAGGGCATGGCAGTCAATTATCATATTCTCTCCTTACTGGCTGTGGACGCCACCATCTTTGTGATGGTGGGAGGGTCAATTAGCATATTCCCTCTTTATTAGATAGAATATTTCAATAGGTATCCCTAAAAGATATGGATTTTTAAAAAACTACAATGCTATTAACATCAGGCATTCTAAAGTCTACTATCTGCCTGGCCAGCATGGCTCAGTGATTGAGCATTGACCTATGAACCAGAGGTCATGGTTCGATTCCTGGTTAGGGCACAAGCCCGAGTTGCAGGGTGAATCCCCAGTGGGGGGTGTGCAGGAGGCAGCCGATTAATGATTCTCTCTCATCATTGATGTTTCTATCTCTCTTCCCTTCTCCTTTCTTCTCTGAAATCAATACCAGTATATATATTTTAAAAAGTCTATTGTCTATTTAGCTTTGCAGGGAGGGGGAGAGAGGGGTGTCTAAAATTCTGCATAGGCTTTTGTTTGCATGTGCTTATGTGAATTTGACTGGGAATAGTGTCCCTGGCTTTCATGGATCCTCAGAGGGTTCATGATCCACAGAGGGCAAGAACTATACATCAGATAATGGAGTAGGTAAGAATATCAAGGAAGAGAGATAGCAGCTCTTACAAATAAAAGGACAGGCATTTATGTCAGACTTAATCTCTTATAGGGTTACATGATGAAAAAAGGCCATAGACGGAAAAACTGGACTGAACGCTGGTTTGTACTAAAACCCAACATGATTTCTTATTATGTGAGTGAGGATCTGAAAGATAAGAAAGGAGACATTGTCTTGGATGAAAACTGCTGTGTGGAGGTAAGAGCCTACTGTTACCTCTTTGTGGTGCTGCCCCCTGCTGCTCAAGTAGCTTATCTTCCTTGTAGACTTCAGGGCCTTAAAATAATCTTAAAACTTCCGTTTCCAACATAATATAGGCTAAAGTTACAATAAAAATTAAAGATACCTGACAGAATTTTTTTTTTAATATGAGTTTGTCTTCTGTCTTATACTTGTGAACAAAGCATAGGGATTAAATTGCGTTTGTTTGTACATTTACGGAATCATTTATTGAATAAAACGGAGTCATCAAAAGAAAATAAAGCAAAAAAAAAAAAAAAAATCAGTGAAATAATGAACATGCCAGAAATTCTGGGCCATTTTGAGTGCAATGAATAAAACTGAAGAGGAAGTGAGCAATACCTTAGAATATTTTGAGTGACTTTCAGTACATCTTATTCATAACTGTTAATTCTGTCAAGAAGTGAAGTCCTCAAGAACATACATTTTTGAGTATTTATATCTGAACTATTACCGGGCCTGTCTTTGTTGAAGAACATTTCGAATACCTACGATCTTACTCATAAACGATAATGTATTTTGATGGATGAAATGGTGTAGATATTAATGTTCTAGGGTGTGCAATACCCATTAAGGGTTTGTTTGTTTTTTAGATTCAGCTAAACATGGAAAGTCACAAAGATTACAATAGGCCATACCAGTCTCCTCATAAGGATGTAGGTCAGGAGCCACAGCTTGCCAGCACAGAATCCAGGTGCGAGGAGAGGAGGAGTGCACACCTCTGGCAGGTGTGGGAATCACTCTGGCTTAGAAGCCTCGTAGCTCATGGGAGTGAGTACCTGTAGGAACTTTGAGGGTATACCTTCCAGGGTTCTTGTAAGGGACGTGCTCAGGTGTGCGTCACTGTGCTTAGGGAAGCCCAAAGCGTGGCATCCCCATCAGGTGGTCACTCTCCCAGTCAGGATTTGGTGTACTGGTCAGGAGCCATTGTTCCCGTAAGTAAAGTTGCCCAGGGGATAGAATTAGTGAATCAGTTAAATGCATTTAGAGATATTTTTTATTGACATTGAATTCAGCCAGATCTGTATAAATAATTAAGATGGAATTTAATTTAAAAACTTAAAAATAATATCTTAGCCTTGGCCAGGTGGCTCAATTGGTTAGAGCATTGGCTTGATATGCCAGGGTTGTGGGATTGATCCCGGGTCAAGCACATACAAAAAGCAACCAATGAATGCATAAATAAGTGGAACAACAGAAATCTGTTTCTCCCTCCCTCTCTCGCTCTGTAAAAAAAAAATAAATAAATAAAAATCTTAAAGAACTAACTTAGCTTTCTGTTTTAGTCTTTGCCTGACAAAGATGGAAAGAAATGCCTTTTTCTCATAAAGTGTCTTGATAAGACCTTTGAGATCAGTGCTTCAGATAAGAAGAAGAAGCAGGAGTGGATTCAAGGTAAGGTAACTTTTACTGTTGGTCATGATATAACTCAAAAGCTCTGACTTTCTATTTTTGACGCTCATGAAAGATACTAAGGCCTTGTTCCCTCATTGTCTGTGTTAGTACTAGGTATAACATGGTAGCTTAAAGAAAAACAAATCAAGAGCAGTTTCCAAATTTTTAGTCAATATCATTTTTGTAATCATCTTACGGGAAAATTGTAAACTGGACATTTTGAGTTTTATTTACTCCTACTATTTGAATAGTGTGGAATTTCCCCTTTTAAAAACTGTGAAGAATTTTAAAGTGACCATCAAAGAATGAGACACTATATGTTAAATTTTTTTAAATGATGGGGAGATTCTGAATATGATATTCTTGGACTTAGTTATGTTACTGGGACCCCAATTTTTTTTTTTTTTTTGAGTCCACGTGCCTGTGTGCACTGGCCCAAACAAATGCAGGCGCAGGAGTTTGCAGTATAGAAAGAAAAATAGTTTAATATTGAAGTGACCAATCCAGAGATGGGGAGCTAATGCTAAAAACCTCTGTGGCACATAGGTTAAGATTATATAGGGCAAAAATCACAAGACACTGAGGGGTAGGGGTTCAGGTCGTGCTGGGAGCTGATTGGTTGGAGGTGAGGTAAGGGTAATGAATCATTTCTTCAGGTCTAGAGGACAGTTCTGAGGTCTGCTCAGGCGACCCTCTGTCTGGGCTCTCGGGAAAGTAGCTGGGTATCTCCACTTTAGGGCTCAGGAGCCGAAACATAACTTAGGTCAATTTGTTATCTTTAGTCTGGACCTTGTGACCATTAGTCAGGTCTGGGCTGTCTTCTGCTGCTCCGGGGTGGCTGATTATCCAGGGGAAAGGCTAGGTTTCTGAGGGGTATACCGAGAGAACTAGTATTTTTAGAGCTAGGATTTAAAACTAAATTTAATCAAAGTCATAGGGACCCTCACTGTCAGGCAAAAAAAGATTACATTGAAAGTTGTGCGTTTTTTTGATGTGGTTTAAGAGTGTGAGGCAAGCCCAGCTGGGTTTGAATTGTCTTTCCTGAGTCACGTGGGCTGAGTTATGAATTCCGTAGCTGCTTTCCTCTCCTGTGGAATGGGAACAATAACAGTACTGCCCCCCAGGGTTGTTGTAAAGGTTAATAATTAAATAATGAAGTTATACTTTAAATGATATTTAATGTATTTAAAATGATACATCCTTGAAGAAATGCTTGTGATATGTTGCAAGCAACCTAAATGTCCATTAATTGGGAAATGGTTGAATACATTATGGTACGCAGTGGAGTACTGTGCAGTATACTTTGTGTAGTGATATGAAAGCTCTCAAGGATAAATTAAATGAGAAAACCAAGGCTCAGAAGAGTGTGCTATGCCACTGTTTGTGTCAAAAGGAGGTGGAGGATGTATATGCATATTTACTTGTATATTCTTTATTTTAAAAATATATTTTATTGATTTTTTACAGAGAGGAAGAGAGAGGGATAGAGAGTTAGAAACATCGATCAGCTGCCTCTTGCACATCCCCAGTAGCGGGTGTGCAGGAGGCAGCTGATCGATGTTTCTCTCTCATCGATGTTTCTGACTCTCTATCCCTCTCCCTTCCTCTCTGTAAAAAAATCAATAAAATATATTTAAAAAAAATTTATACAATTGAAACCATCAGGAAAGAAATCAGGTTTTATATAAAAATTAGAGAATGCACGGAAAGGGTATACATATAGTCAGGATTCAATAAGTGGTTGTTACTATTAACATCTCAGGAAGCAGGTATATAGGGAGACGGTTTCAAAAGGCATAGTTTTCGGGCAAACAACACAGCAGGTAGCAAATCAGATACCAGAACTTTGAATCTGAGCCCTTACTATGGCTAAATCTTAGCCTTTTGAGAAGTATGGGGAAGGGAGTTGAAAGTGTTATTTATTTGAAAGTGTTGTTTTAAATAAATTCTTCAAATGTGTGTGGTGTTCCTGAATCAAGCATCTATTTAAGCACAGATATATATTTTTGGAATTTTGGAGCTAAAAGTGACTTTAGAGATGATCTCTCTCATTTTAGAGATGAGGAAACTGATGCTCAAGCCACGCTGTGACCTTGGTGACTTGCTCAAGGTCACACCAATACTCAGTGGCAGAGTCAGAATCTACACTGAGGCCTGTCTGGCTTTCTTCCCACTGTGCCATTTGCATGTTAGGGTTACACAGAATAATGGGTATTTGCTGTGCTTTCTCCTACACCTTTCACAGCCATTCATTCTACCATCCATCTGCTGAAGTTGGGCAGCCCCCCGCCACACAAAGAAGCCCGCCAGGGTCGGAGAGAACGCCGGAAGAAGCTGCTGGCTGAGCAGGAGGAGCTGGAGCGGCAGATGAAGGAGCTCCAGGCTGCCAACGAGAACAAGCAGCGGGAGCTGGAGACCGTGAGGAAGGTGAGGAGAGGGGAGCGGACGCTGGGCTGGGCCCGGAGGGCTCTTCGCATCGCAGGAGCCACAGCTGCCTCACTTCCGAGCTTGGTTTTACCAAGACCAGCTTACTGCAGATTGCCAAGAGTGCATGAGCACAAGAGAGCGAACTTCTTTGTTTAGGGGATTAAGTGTCTCAAATCTGCCCGCGCTTGCAATGGCCATGCCGACTCTGGCCAATGATCTGTTCCCAGGTGTGACTGACAGGAAAGCACCCTCCCTATTTCACCCAAACTTTACTGGGCCTGCGTCTCTGTATCAGCCCCACGCCTTCCCGCAGAGATGTGCAGGGAATATCTGCACAAATGACATGCCCATAACCTTTGGCCTTCCCTCTGCTCCTTTCCTGTTGTTCATAACTAGGTCAATTACAACGGAATCAGTATAAGGCCCCTCCTTCCTGGTGCGGTGCTCTCTTTGCCACACCTCATGCTTCTTCCTCCTCGTGGACTCCCAAAGAATTTTTTAATACAGTTTTATAATATTAAGAACCATGTGGACATACACTCTTAGAAATAGCTGTTCCTATCCAGCACAACTACTTTCTTTTTAAATATATTTTATTGATTTTTTTACAGAGAGGAAGGGAGAGGGATAGAGAGTTAGAAACATTGATGAGAGAGAAACATTGATCAGCTGCCTCCTGCACACCCCCTACTGGGGATGTGCCTGCAATCAAGGTACATGCCCTTGACCGGAGTCGAACCTGGGACCCTTCAGTCCGCAGGCCGACGCTCTATCCACTGAGCCAAACCGGTTTCGGCAAGCACAAGTACTTTCTAAAAGCAGCTCTAAGGTCTTGCTGCTCTTCTTCCCAAATCACTCCTGCATCTCGCCTCTTCCTGCTGTCGTACGTCTTCTTTAAAAACCCCCTTCACAGGCTCGGATGAGCACCTGCAGCATGAGATTGCTGCTCCCTCCCCCCACTGTGCACAGAGTGCGGTGGGTGTTACGAGTGGGGATCTGGACATGGTGCCCCTCCTTTATAACTTATGAAATGGGTCATACATACAAAGGAGAGCATGAAATATGTGTATACAAATACAGCGACTATTTCTGAAAGTACTAACCAAGTTAAGATAGAATATTGCCAGTAGTTTAGAAGCTCCTGTGTCCTGTCTTTAAAAGAAATTTGCAAGCAGCAAGTTTGTGATTTATGTTTGGTTTTATGAGCTTTTATACACGCCTAGACTCCAGTAACTACCACAGACAGAATACAATTTCAGAGAGGAAGGGAGAGGGAGAGAGAGATAGAAACATTCATGATTAGAGAGAAACATCAATCGGCTGCCTCCTGTACATCCCACGCTGGGGATGGAGCTCCCAATCTGGGCATGTGCCCCAACCGGGAATCAAACCATGACTTACTGGTTCATAGGTCAAGGCTCAACTACTGAGCCACCGAGGCCGGGCTGAAGTGGTTGTTTTTAATTGTTGTTTCACTGGGAAAGGGAGTATGGAGCTCCTCAGGCCACCCTGCTGGGAGCCGGGCTCTCGTAAGGTTTAAGGAATAATGTGTAAGATGACGATACTGTACAGTAAGAACCCAAGAAGTAGGTCTCAGACCTCACGAATGCATTTGCAAGTGAATGTGACTGAGTGACTCCATTGCAAAATGCTGTTCAGGCTTATCAATAGTCATTGATTTAGCTAATTTGTTTTCTATGTTGCCTGGGAAAATTATTGGAATGGAAGTCCAACAGATCTACAAGTTTTGTTCTGTATTTGTGGGACATTAAGGATGTTTGGATTCTCGCACGTTTAAGTGTGACCATTTCTCTCTCCAAATGCACTTCTACGGATGGCTTTCGATCGGGTAGAAACTGGAAGAAGCAGCATCTCGGGCAGCAGAAGAAGAAAAGAAACGCCTTGAGACGCAAGTGGAACTCCAGGCCAGGTTCAGCTCGGAGCTGGAGCGAGAGAAGCTCGTGAGTACCGCACGCCGGGGCGTGCTGCTGGCTGGTTGGTGGGGCGAGGGCCTGCGAGGCTGCCGTGAGGCCAGGTTGTCAGCGTGGCTCTGCTGCTGGCTTGCAGTGGGCTTTTGGGGAAGGTATGTGTCTGTTCGTTCTTCCATTGTGCCGGGCACCATGCCCAGGATGTGAAGGTAAAAGACAGAAACCTTGCTTTCAAGCCCCTGAAGTGGAAATTTAAGGCAGGGGGTGATAAGGGCTGTGGTTAGGGTGACTGTGCCTTGGTTGGACTGGGACAGTCTCTGCCATCCTGGGATAATTATTACCAGCATCCCTTTTCCTTCCCAAAGTGTCCTGCTTGGGAAAGAAATAGCTGTGGAAAAAGTGCACATCGGTTCCATGACATTTCTCCTCTGTAATGAGCCGAGTCCGAGGTCCTGAAAACATACGGATTCTGGTCTGCTGCCCTCAGCAGCTCTGATTCATCTAAGACAGTGGTCGGCAAACTCATTAGTCAACAGAGCCAAATATCAACAGTACAACGATTGAAATTTCTTTTGAGAGCCGAAAACCGACTTCTGCGCATGGGCCACGAAGTTTCAATCGCACTGTACGTGCGCGCCCGCACGTGGTATTTTGTGGAAGAGCCACACTCAAGGGGCCAAAGAGCCGCATGTGGCTCGCGAGCCGCAGTTTGCCGACCACTGATCTAAGAGGTTCCCCTCCCCAAGACTCCCGTAGGTAGCAGGACTCACATTGAGTTCTGACCGTGTGGGAGAGTGCTGAGCCCAGCGCCTATTAAACAGATGCTCATCACGTTGCCTTTGGTACTTTCGTCCCTTAGCGTTGAAATGGACATGTTTGAGCTGTGAGAACAGCGCACAGAGGAGGGCCACTCTCACAGCCAGGGGTCTGGGTTGGTTTCCTCTCTGCTCCTTACTGAGCACTAGTTTCTCGTCTTTAAATTAGGGGCTTATCATATGATCCGTCATGACTGTTATGAGGATGACGTGAGCTAATACAAGTGCAAATATTTTATAAACTGGATATGCTCGTGCGTGCGCTATTATATTTAGGATGCCCTTGTCTTTTCCTTGTTAAGGCAGAGATCCAAACTTAAACACCCAGAAGGGAGAAGCCATAAACTTGTCAGGACACTAAATTCCCTGCCTGAGTCTCCCCAGGGCTGGTGGTGCCCTAGGGAGGGCAGGGAGGGGGGTGCTAGGCTGCCAGGTAAGTGCAGGAGGCTCAGCACATCAGTGTTTCCTTTTTTCTTCGGCAGTTCCGACTGGGGAAAGGCTCATTCCTTTCAGAGAAGACTCTGTTGGTAAAGGGCTTGTAGTTTTAAGACAGAAAATAATCTAAAGAGAAATTATACAGGGAAACATATATTTTTTCCCCTTGACTTGATTCTAAGGTGTGGAGCGGAAAGGATGGAGAATGTACTAGGGCAGGAACACAGCATCGGGGTTGTAGTTTGTCCCGGACTCTCTGGGTTTGGTTCTGGTGTTGGTATTGGGAGGGGGTGCTCGATTCCTCTATTTTTCCGTCAAGGACGAAGGACAGGCCCCCCCCCCCCCCATCCTGCTCGGCTGCAGCTGTGGGCAGTGGCAACCCTTCAGGACGGTGGTGGAGTGGGAGGGTTTCCCTGAGGGTGGGGCCAGCCTGCATGTGAACATGACCCTTTTCTGCCGTCAGATCCGACAGCAGATGGAAGAACAGGTTGCCCAAAAGTCCTGTGAACTGGAACAGTATTTGCAGCGAGTGCGGGAGCTGGAAGACATGTACCTAAAGCTGCAGGAGGCCCTTGAGGATGAGCGGCAGGCCCGGCAAGATGAAGAGACGGTGCGGAAGCTCCAGGCCAGGTACCACTCCGTTCGTGTACTCGCCTTTGCATAGTTTCTGGGAACGACTCACGCTGGTGGAGAGGGCGGGGGTGTGCCAGATTGGAGAGACCTGGAGGCTCGGTGGCTGCGTTGTCTATTCTCAGTCCGGGCGCTGGGAGAGCCTCGCTTCTGGGGCTGTGGGCTGGCCTGAGCCTGAGCAGCTCGGTGTGTTGGATGGGCTGTGTGCTGACCTGAGCAGTCTCGGTGTGTTGGATGGGGTGCGGGCTGGCCTGAGCAGCTCGGTGTGTTGGATGGGGTGCGGGCTGGCCTGAGCCTGAGCAGCTCGGTGTGTTGGATGGGGTGCGGGCTGGCCTGAGCAGCTCGGTGTGTTGGATGGGGTGCGGGCTGGCCTGAGCAGCTCGGTGTGTTGGATGGGGTGCGGGCTGGCCTGAGCAGCTCGGTGTGTTGGATGGGGTGCCCCGTTAGAGTGCCCAGGGACCCAGGATCAGCTCTGGTGAGACCCTGGCCTCGCCGGCATGTTCTGGACCAGAGAAGGGCTCTTGGTATGGAGACAGGGGCCTGCTTTACGCCAGACTTGCAGCCCCTTTTGGAGGATAAGGAGGAAATAAGCAGTTTTCGGTTGGTCATTCAGGATTAGTGAGATTCTTTAAATAATTATTCAAAATCTTGCTTTTAGAACTTCTTAAAGCTAGACTGTTTTTTCCCTTAGAGCAGGGGTGGGGAACATCTGGCCCATGGGCCGTACAAGGCCCGTGAAACCATTTGGTCTGGCCCTGCCAAGGCAGCCCCAGGTGGGACTCGAAATTCAGTAAATCTGGGAGCTTTTGTCATAGCAGCATACATTTATATTAAGTGAATTATATTAAGTGGATGATGTTATAAAGATCTAAATGGCCCTTGGCAGCAAAAAGGTTCCTCACCCCTGCTTAGAGCTTTTAGAGTCAGGTTTACTATGTATGATAGTCATGTTCTTGGATGAGAACTCTGAGATTTTGGTCTTTGTAGCAGCAGGGAGGACGGGGTAGAATGAAGACCCAGACGTGAAATTGGAGCTTTCCACTTGCTTCCCCACTTGTGTTCTTTAAGATATCGTGTCCACACTAAAAACATGGACCCCAGTGGCCCGGCTGGTCAGTGCAGGTGCACGTGGGCTTCGAGCTGTGACTCCGCTTCGGGGAACAGCCGCGGGGCGGCCCGGGGTCGAGTTCCCACGGCTGCCATTCTCCTGTGGCGCGGCAGAGGAGGCTCGTCTAATATCTAGGCAGGAAGAGAAGAGAGGAGGTCTTCATTGTGTGCTTTGCCAAAATGACTTTAAAAATAAATAGGTTTTGAAAATTTTAATTCTATTAAGGAAAAATTATCTTCTAAGTAGAAAATCAAATGCTTAGCATATTGCCTGGCATTTTCAGTCCCACAGGTGTGTGCTCAGTGTCCTGGGATGTTAACTAGACTCTTAGAACTGCCACCCAGTAGCCGTTGGCAGTGATGTTGGCACAAGGTTCACTTACTGGGAAGGTTTGAGTCCCATGTGACTTCCAAAGAGAGGCATTCTACGGGCACAAGATGGATTTGGGCCTCTTTATAATTTTTGGTGTGTTGGGAGTTTATAGATTACCCTGTGCAGAGAATTAACAGGTGAGCTATGATATATATTTTACTTCCCCGCAGTTTTGAGAGAGGGTGATTATAACACAGCAGAGATTTGATCACAGAGGGAACCAGATATCTCTAGAAATTTATTAAAATACTAGAGGCCCAATGCACGAAATTCATGCAAGAGTCGGCCTTCCTTCCCCCTGCTGCCGGCACCGGCTTCCCTCCGGCACCCGGGACCCGGGCTTTGTCCGGAAGGTCATCTGGAAGGACATCCGGTCTAATTAGCATATTATGCTTTTATTATTATAGATGAGTTATTTTGTATTTATCAAATGAGTGCTCTTTAAGGGGTAATTTTGGATAAAACTTTTAGCTTTTAACTAGTGGTAAATATTAGAATCACCTGTAAAGTTTAAAAAAAATACATATGTAGGGCCTGTCCCACATTTACTGAATCAAATTATCTGTGGGTAGGAGCCAGGAATGAGTATTGCTATTTAAAAAACTCTGGCTAATTATTTTGTACGTTCTGATTTAAGTCCATAGCAAAATGGCTTCAACCTTTTGAATGCAAATGTAGCTATTACATATGTACAGATTTGCACCAAGAAGCTGAAATTGCTGCACAAAAATTAACTTTTTCTTGATGTGCAAAAGAAAAGGCTACTTTTGAATATAATTATTTTACTACTTTAAATTATTTTTCTTTCAACTTAGTGTTTGGAACTTGAAATGGATAAACTGACGCCCTCTGGTGGTCATTTTTAAGCACGGCCGGCCAGTCCCTCCCCGGCAGTCCCGGAAGGCGGGGCCTGGTTCAGAGGGGCGTTTTGTCAGGTTGGCAAAGGGGGCTTTCTCCTTGCTCCCATTCCCAGAACAGGCCTTTCTCGGTAGCAAATCAAGGAAAGTCCTCATGCAGTTGAGAAAGAAACACTTAAGTCTCCCTCTGAGGAAATGAAACAACCTTAGGTGAAGAGCATATGTCGAGGGCTTTTTAGTTAATCCTCCGCCCTTTCTTCTAGCAATATTACATCCTTCTTGGAATAGTTGGCATCTTGTTCTTCCACTGGATGACCCTTTCTCTGTCAGTGTCTTAACATTATCTCAGTATTTCCCCAGAGATACTTTATTTATTTATTTTTATTTTTAAATATGTTTTCATTGATTTTAGAGAGAGGGGAAGGGAGAGGGACAGATAGAAACATTGATGAGAGAGGAACATCACTAATTGGCTGCCTCCTGCACATCCCTCACTGGGGATCGAGCCCACCACCCAGGCGTGTGCCCTGACCGGGAATCCATCCAGCGACCTCTTGGTCCTGGGTCGATGCTCAACTGCCGAGCCACTCCGGCCAGGCTCCCCAGAGATGCTTTATGTAGTAACTTGTTTAAGTACAAGAACTTTGACTTGAGCCATCTGGGTCTTGTCAATTTCTTGATATATTAAAATTGAAGTTTAATTTTTTGATGTGTAACCTGAAGGTTCACTAGCCTCTTCTGAATGGGAACTCACAAGAAAACTGTTCAGTTGATATTGGGAAAACCCAACTATTGGAACGTCCTTGAGGCTGAGCCATAGCCTGTCCCATTGTAACTTCCGCTCACTATGTTTTCGGACCTTAAGGCCTGTGGCATACTTCAGTCATGTCTGCAGTCTCAGCAGCTGGTGCCGTGCCCGGCACACGGCAAGCGCCCGCGGGTATTTTGTGAGTAACTAAACGGATCCAAGTTCGACTCACTGGGTCCTCTCGGAGCAACAGTCTCTTCCACGTGTGATACTTTTCATGTATGTGAAGGCGGTGAGGAACTGAGCTCTGGAGTGAGGTCTGGGTTTGGTTCCCAGCTACTTTCTAGCTGTGTAACTGTAGAAAAGCTATTTCACTGCGTTGAGCCTTCAGTTCCTTATCGATAGACGAAGGCTAACTGCCATCCTCGCAGGGTTGAGGAGATGACACGAGATAATGTGTGCAGGCTGCTTGTGGAAGGCCTGGCGTTTGCTAGTCACTCAGAGTGTTGGCTTCTGTTCTTTTATCTCGTTTGCAAATGAGGAAGAGAGATAATATGTAGAATGTCAAAATAAGAATTCTTCAAAAGATACTGACAGGCTGGAATGATGGTTTCATACCAAGAAGATAGTTTAAAATAGCAACAGAAGCCCGGCTGGCGTGGCTCAGTGGTTGAGCCTCAACCTGTGAACCAGGAGGTCATGGTTAGATTCCTGGTCAGGGCACATGCCTGGGTTGGGGGCTCAATCCCCAGTGTGGGGTGTGCAGGAGATAGCTGATCTCTCTCATCATTGATGTTTCTATTCTCCCTCTCCCTTCCTTGTTGAAATCAATAAAAATTAAAAAAAAAAAAATCTACGGAGCAAGTACAGGATCCAGGAGACTTGGCTGAATAGAAATTCATTCGAAAAGATTCGAAGTTTTACTTCCTTGTGATGTGATTGCCAAAAACCTCATCTACTCTCAGGTAGCCTCAGTGAATGTGAGAATCCAGAGCTAATGAGGCAATAATTCCTCCGTAATAACAAAAGCTGCTTCAGTCAGCATTTTCTACATGATAGGTACTGTTCTAAGTACCTTACACGCATTGTCACATTTAATGCACCAGCAAACCTTTGATGGTGGGTGTTGTTCCTATAATTTTTCTGTAAATGAGGAAACAGAGAGTTTAGATTCTTTGGTCAGGGGCTTGTTTGCAAACCACAGAAACCAACTTGCATTAGCTAAAGTAATAAAACAATTCCGTGGAAGGTTCTTAAGTAGCTCACCAGTTCCACAGAACAGCAGGTGGCCAGGCCTGGAACCCAGGCAGGAACCAAACCCCCGCCCAAACCAGGCCACGGGAGAAGTCCAGTCGGGAGGCCCGTGGTGCCGACATGGGCACCGTGCCGGTGGTTGCTCCTGCCACCACTGGATTGTGGATATTGCTGCCACGATAAGTTCCCCACCGTCTCTGCTTCTTTGTGTCAGTTCCTCAGAGACAGATCCAGGAGGGGCAGCTGCTTAGCCAAGCCCAGGCGGCCAAGGGGCAGGGGGAGCAGGTGTCGCCTGCAGCTTCTGTAGTGGGAGATGCACCCTGCTTTCCATCAAGACACCTTCTGTGCCAGGTTCTCTAGA
The DNA here is from genome assembly GCF_951640355.1 of Cnephaeus nilssonii. Lineage (NCBI taxonomy): Eukaryota > Metazoa > Chordata > Mammalia > Chiroptera > Vespertilionidae > Cnephaeus > Cnephaeus nilssonii. The sequence continues at coordinate 36,926,192 of NC_137084.1, read as the reverse complement.
CGTGTGAAGGGGATCCAGATGCTGGGCACCTACGCGCTGCCAGTGCCCACCCCCCTCCATCCTTTCTCCCTGGGGTGCAGAAGCAGGCCCTGCCAGTCTTGTTCACGGCTGTGTCCCGGCACCGAGAAAGGAACACGGAGCGGACATAGGTCCACACGAGCGCGGGATAGACTGTGCTGGTCAGACCACACGCAGGTGTGCAGGTGTGCACATCGCAGCCCAGGAGACAGCGAAGGGGCGCCGGCTGGCCTTTGTGGGGCTGGGGATGGGAGGCGGGAGGGCTCATCTTGGCTGAGGAAGACCTTTCCAAGGACCGAGGCTGCCACACAGCAGCTGGCCCCGTCTACAAAGCAGCGAGGGGCCCATCACACAGGGCATTCGAGCCGAGTTGGGTAACCACCTCGCAGGATGTTGTAGAGGGGATTTTGACAGAGCTGTGGTTGGGGTTAGGGTGGGGCAGTGGGGGGGGGCGCTCAGATAAGGGGTGTGGAGTCTGTTACTTTACTGCCTTTGCTGTTGGTTTTAGAAGAGCAGACGTTCTCGGGTGGTAACTGGCCTGCTGTGTGGCTTGTGACTGATGGTCCAGACACTAGAGGTGTGTCCTGTCCTGGGCTGACATCTGACCACAGTGTCTGTACTTTGGGTTCAGGTTTGGGTTGTCTGTTGGTTTAGTTGATTTAAATACCTAAGTAGCTGGAAGTTCTCAGACAGGTAGCCTGTTATAGTAACACTAGGGGCCCAGTGCACGAATTCGTGCACCTTGAAAGGAACTGGGGGCCACGAGGCTGCGGTGGGCACAGGGGCGGGTCTTGGCCCATCCTCTGTGCCCCCATCTGGCCCCTCCCACTGCGGCCCCCCCCCCCTCATCCCCTGACTGCAGCCCTGCTCCCGCCGTTGCTTTTCCCCCCTGCACTGACGGCACTGGCCCCGCTTGCACCCGCTGACACTGATGGCACAGAGCGATTGGGGCCGGTGCCAGCAGCGGGTGCAAGTGGGGCTGGCACCGTCAGTGGGTGTGAGTGGTGGCTGCTGCTCTGATCGCCCCTCAGGAGCAGGGGGAGGTGGAGAAGCCCTCAGGGGTGATTGGGGCCGGCAGCCGCTGCTCACACCCACTGACAGTGCCAAGCGATCAGGGCCTGCATCAGGTGCTGGCAGTGGGTGCAAGCAGTGGTTTCAGCACCGGCAGTGGGTGTGAGCGGAGCTGGCACCAGCAGCAGGTGCGAGGGACAGGCAGGACCGCGGTGCGCGGGAGCAAAGAATTTTCAGTAACCACCGGAGGCTCACCGCCTTGGTCTGGTACCCTTGTTCACCTGCTCCACCATCCTGCCATGGCCGACTCCCACCATGTTCTGCGCACGCCCCCTGGTGGTCAGCACACGTCATAGCGACCAGTTGTTCGGTTGTTCTAGTTCTGCCGTTTTTGTTCAGTCTATTTGCATATTAGCCTTTTATTATATAGGATTTGGAGTCACACAGACCTGGGTTGAAACCCATGGCTATGTGTGCAGTTTGCTTTTCAGTGGCTTCACGTGTAACGTAGAAATGATAGCGCCTTGTTTGTGTGGTTGATGATGATGAAGGTAAAGTGCTTGGCATGTAGTAATAGTTTAGTAAATGGTTCCTATTATTATTCTACCTTTTGTTAGTTCCTTCTGCCCTCACCTTCGTTAGTTTATCAGCCTTTCCCTCTGTGATAGGTTTTTACAGATGGAAGGTGTTTGAATGTTGGAGGAACCAGGGAAATTCCAGAACGTGGCCCTGCCCCCTGCCAGGCAAATGACCTGGGTGAGGTCACTCAACCTTTGTGCCTCTCTGTCTTCATCTTCAGCTTATTGTGAGGATTAACTAGGAACACACTTAACTGTTGGCCCAGCTCGAGGCACAGTGAGCCTCCTTAAATGCCATTAATTTTTTTTCAAAAGAGGGTAAAACAGTTTGGAGCGGGAGGCGTGGGTCACGTCCTGTGAACACGGGCCTCTCTGGGCCCAGGTTTCCTCCTTGCAGCACGAGAGAGGCGGACAGGTGACCTCGAGAGTCTCTTCTGCACTGAGTGCCTCGTCACGGGGGGTCAGATGTGGAGGCCTGGGCCCGCGATCCTGAGCTCCCCACATTGCAGGTTGCTGGAGGAGGAGTCTTCCAAGAGGGCGGAGCTGGAGAGGTGGCACCTGGAGCAGCAGCAGGCCATCGAGACGACGGAGGCGGAGAAGCAGGAGCTGGAGAACCAGCGCGTCATGAAGGAGCGGGCCCTTCAGGAGGCCATGGCGCAGCTGGAGCAGCTGGAGCTGGAGCGGAAGCAGGCGCTCGAGCAGTACGAGGTAACCTCCCGGCCAATGTGCACTTAAATGGTTAAAAACAGGCTTTTTGTTTTGTGGTTAATCTCCACCCAGGATGTTTCCATTGATTTTTAGCGAGAGTGGGAGGGAGGGGGGAGAGAGAGAGAGAGCGAAACATCGATGTGAGAGACACATCTGTTGGCTGCCTCCCGCACATGCCCCTGCAACTGAGGTGCATGCCCTTGACCGGAATCGAACCCGGGACCCTTCAGTCTGCAGGTGGACGCTCTCTCCCCTGAGCCACACCGGCCGGGCAAACAAGCTTTTTTAAAATAAGAGAACATTTGCTTAGCGGCAAGAAGCCGTAGTAAGAATTTTGCTTCGCTGGAAGAAAGAAAAAGGCGGTGAGGCGTGTCAGTCAGAGTCCACTCAGGAGACGGAACCCACACAGGAACTGGAATGGGGAAAGTTTAACATAAACAAGTATTAACTATAACCGGATTACCTATGAAGCGGTAAAGAAAACTCTAAGAACATGGGAACGGCAGGTGCAGGACTGAGGCAGAGCACCCAGGAAGGACACGCCTGGAGGGTCCCCGTAAGCCCAGTGCCGGGACCGGGCCTCCTCGGGGAGGCACAGCTGTGGCCACTGACGGCAGGGAAGCTCCCCGAGGTGCTGTGCCCACGGAGCTCACCGGGGGCCGCCTCTGGGGCCCTGGCCGAAGCTGCCACAGGGAGGTGCCACTGAAACCCCTCGGGGTGCACCACGGGTGTCCCACATGCCACGCACGGGAGCCGCTGAGAAGAGCCCAGTGGAACTGGGAAGCCAAGCCCCTTGCCCCTTCAGCCCCCTCCGCCTACAGAGCTGAGATGGTGCCCGCTGGGGGGAGACTTACCCGGGAGCCGCGGCTGGGCAATGGAGGGTGGACTTGCAGCCGAGAGGGAGGCACACGGGACTTGACACTCACCTGTAATCAGTGTGGGTGAGGTCCTCGGTGTGACCTCAGGCAGGCACTCAACTGCTCTGCATCCTAGTTTTCCCACCTGCAAATGGGGGCGCTGATGGTTCCTGCTTCTTAGAGTGACTTACAGAGAAAGCCCGAGCTTATGGGAAGGGGCCAGTTATTTGGCTCTTCAGCTACCAAGGTGTGTTGCCAAATCAAAAACCCCCTCTGTTTCAGGGGGTTAAAAAGAAGCTGGAGATGGCAACTAGTAAGACCAAGAGCTGGAAGGACAAAGTGGCCCAGCACGAAGGGCTCATCCGCCTGATCGAACCAGGTAACGGTCCTGTGTGTGTTCGCTTTATCTCTCTGTTTCATTGTGGGCATCAGAATCGTGCAGAGAAGCTTCTTCAGCCCAAATGTAAGAAGCCCCGCTGTTGAGGGTTAGCGTCTCTGCCTTCCTTGCCCTTGAACAGACCGAAGGCCGGTGCTCCGCTTGGTGCACGTCTCGTGGCTCTGGCTGCTGGGCACTGGGACGTTCCTCCGAGAGGAAACGGGTGGAAAAGGCACGGTGTTGTCATGATCACGTCAGGGGCAGGGCACGGTACTCCCGGTATTTCAAGCCTGCTTGTCTTCCAGGTTCCAAAAACCCGCACCTCATCACTCACTGGGGCCCCGCCGCCTTCACCCAGGCGGAGCTGGAGGAGCGCGAGAGGAGCTGGAAAGGGAAGAAGGGCACCGAGTGACCGCGGCCGCGGCCCGGCCGCCACGTGGGCTCCGCGTGCAGCTGGAGGGCTTTGTGCGAAGGACAAAAGGAACTGGCTTTGCTGCTTCTAACTTTTCTTCCTTCAGCCTCCCGTGCGGTCCAGATACTGCGGGAGCCGTGGTCATCTTCCTGCAAATGAGGGCTTATCTGGGAAGGAAAAGAGCCAACACTGCCAGGCTCCTCACAGACTCTTTCTTGGAAAACGGAAATCCCTTGGTAGCTCTCAGATTCTCGTCAGCGTCGCTGCTGTCCTGTTGGGGGGGCGCGGGGTGGTGCTCTGGGTCCCCGGATGCTCGGACCTCTGTGGACTCGGGTCCACCATCTCCTTCTGCACCGCGTGTCCTCCTCCCAGTATCTGGTTCTCAGCTAGATTGGCAATAGCCTGGCAGTTCACGCGGGGTGCCCCGACCGTACTGCTCCGAGGCGGGAGCCAGCAGCTGCTCGTGGACCGAGCCCCGACCGAGCGGTCGCAGTCCGAGGGGCGGCTGTGCAGAGGTGTCTGTGTGTAAAGCACGGTGCCACTGACTTACCGCCGGCTTCGGGGGCACTGTCTGGGCAGTCGGCATCCTTTTAAACAGGGCTTTGGCTCAGACACATACAGTAAGTCCTCACTTGGCATTATCGACAGGGTCTCCGACCCTAAGCGAAGGGACGTATACAGCAAAGCCAGTTTTCCCGCAGGCTAATTCATAAAGGCCAGAGTTAAGTTTTCGTGGTATCTCCTCAACGTGGTAACAAAACAGTGTTGCACAAAACGATGTCATTCACCTGCTGTATTTATGAATCAAAGCCCGTAGATGAACTAAGTAGATCCCGTTTGGAATGAGATTTTGAGAGTAGCTGAATTCCTCCTACGATTTAAAATGGTTTCAGTGGTCAGCGTGCTGACGGACCCCTTGTGTTACTTTTGTAGTTACTGTACAGAACGTTTCAGGAGTGTGGGAACGCTTGTCCTAATCGGGCCTTTTACTTAATAAACAGGAGTGTGATCATTTATAGGAATTACCTATGAAAACATTTTAAAATTGTATTTTTGTCACGTGCCGTCTTGAGAGGGAACAAAATATTTATAAATTTTCAAACATTCTTACCTAAATGTACAATGTAATATGCTGAACAATCTTAATTTTTTTTGCTAATTTTCTAAGATATATTAAACATATTTTGTATGATTTTTAAAAAATGGACTTAGTAAGAAAATAAGAATAAAAAAACACCCCAGAACAACATACATTTAAAACTGTCTGATTTAATAAAATAGGTCCATGGAGGTGTGTGTGTGTGTGTGTGTGTGTGTGTATGTGTGTGTGTGTGTATTTTCATACAAGGAGATGGACTTGGGAGAGGGGCACTTCCTGAAAACGCTGGGTGTGGAGTGTGGGCCTCACACCAGTGTTGCCCCTGAGTTGACCTTGGCCTTGTGTTTGGTGGCTGAGTCACTGATGTGGGTAACCGTGTCAGCTCACAGCCGGGAACTTACAGAGACAATTCCTCCCTCATTGTTGCTCTTGCCTCTAAGTCCTCTTACCTCTGCTTCCCAGATTCATGTGCCTTTCCGTTTTCTCAGAGTAAACAGTGTGGTTTTTTTTTGTTTTGGTGCCGAGATTGGTTCTGTTTTGGTTGCCAAGAGTAAAAGTCCTGCTGTGGACACAGGAGGCCACTCCTCCAACCTGATGGCGTCTCGGGAAGCTGACCTCTCCCTTCGAGAGGGAGAGGGTGTGCTGCCTGGTGTTTTGTTAACAACGGGTTTCGCTGCTGCAGTGGCTCTCCACCAGCATGAGTTCGCCCCCCAGGGGACACTTGGCAATGTCCGTAGACATTTTCCGGTTGTCACAGCGGGGGGTGTTCCTGGCATCCAGTGGGTAGAGGCCGGGGATGCTGCCACATGTCCCTCAGTTTGCAGGACGGCCCCCGGTTGCAAAGAATTGTCCGGCCTCAGATGTCAGCAGTGCTGAGGTTGCTCTACAGAAAGGCCAGTTCTACTGCCCCGAACACGACAGGCTCCGGGAGGCAGGTTTCCCTGTAAGGCGCCCCAGGAGTTGGTATCAACGGGTGCACCTGGGAGGGAGAGAGGCCGTTTGCTCTGTGAGCTGGCAGAGAGCGGTGGGCAGGGGCTGTGGCACCTGCATGGGGCCCTGTGCTTCAGAAACGCTAAATGCCTTTCCACAGAGATCGAAGGGAGCTGCTGTGGGTCTGGCTGAAAGTCTGTGATGCAGGTTGCTGAGGCGGGAAGTGTAAAAGCTGCCATGAGGTTGGTTTCTCTCCAGGAGTGGCTGAGCTCTGCACCCGGAGGGTCCGTCAGAACCATCCAGCAGCTGGCGAGGGTGTGTTCTGTGCACCGCCAGCTGGGGATGTGCCTCACGGAGCCGAGCGCTGGTGCAAAGCCTCCAGCGTGGCACAGCTGCCCCAGAGGAGCGAGGATCGGCCAAGGTCAGGCCACAGGGAAGGGGAGAGGCTCTGCTCAGCTTTTACCACTTCGTAGCAGGTGCTCCAAACTTGTTGAAAGAATCTGTCTTGGGATTAGTTTAAGGAATGTTCTTTCCTCTCCCCGCTCTACGTCCTTTATATGTTCCGTTGGAGACCTGCAAAAGTCACCCCTCAACCTCGGGGAAACTAGATGGTAGTATCTACTGAAGACAACAACCGCCTTCCAGTCCCGTGGTTCCACAACCAGGAGGAGGCACGAGTCCACCAGAGACCCCACGAGGAGGGTCACCGCACCTTTAGGATGGCCCCAAGCCAGAAGCGCCACGAATGCCCATCAGCAGAGAACAGATGGGTGAACCGTGGCAGTCAGACAGGAGGCCACACTGTAATCAAAATAACATCGCTGAGAGGTGCAGCCCCAAGGATGGACCGCGGACATTCTGTTGTGCAAAGAAGGCAAACAGAACATCTGAATGATTCCATTCGTATTGACTTGCAGAACTGGCCCCGCTGATCTGTGGACGCCGAGGTCAGAACCGTGGGTCCCAGGGGGTGTGTGGGAGGGTGTTAACTGGAAAAGGGCACAGAGAACCCGGGTGCTGGAACGGGCAGCGGTTGTACAATAAGCCGTCAGCTTTGTGCTCCAGACGCGTGCAGCTTGCTGCCTGTGGCCGCAGTGCTTCTCGGATGCGGCAGCTGGCTCGTCCCGAGAGGTCAGCGGGCCCAGGCCCCTCGGTTTGCAGAGAAGGACCTGGAGGGGGCAGATCAGGTCCTGACCCTTTTCTAGGATGAGTTCATCACACCCCTGCCTCCTCGTGGGATGTCAAACATTTTTCCTCTGTGTTTCTACCCCCACCCCCAGCTGACATGTCCACGCTCTCGTCCCAGGCTCAGCTCCCATTGACCTTTCTGAGGTGGCTGAGCCTCCGGCCTGGGTTGTGGGTAAACGTGGTGGACGCTGAGTTCCCACAGGGCGAGCCTCAGATTGCTTCTGTGCCCACCGTGTAGATAGCACCCTGTTCTTAGGGGTGCGTGCCCACAGGAATGAGGCCGTCCTCCCCGGCCGTGTCCACCTCCACAGCAGGCACAGCGCCCTGCCGGAGGCCCGATGTGAGGACTGGGGCGAGGGAAGCTTTGTTTAGCAAACCCCCTTCCGGGCAGCCCCCAGCCCGTAGCCTGCCCCCCTCCCCATCTGAATCCCTCATTTCCTGTCTCGTGTCACCGGCCTCTTCCCCTCAGCCAAACCTCTCCGCTGTGAGCAGCAGCCCACGCCGGGTCTCTGAGAGCAGACCTGCCTGGGCCCCACCTTCCACGTTTTCCCTCCTGTTCTCATGGTCTCCGCCCGCCCTGAGGGGTCAGCCAGGACCCTGGGCTAGCTCCCCTGAGGAGACACACTGCCCTCAGACTGGTTTCGGGGTGCCAGGACCACTGCCACCCCTGCTCATCTGTCCCTCCCCTCCCCGCGAGAGCCCAGGCCCTGCCCCTCCTCCCACGCAGCCTCCGTCCGACGCTGCCCACCGGGCTCTCTGTTCCCACGTGGAGGGCATTTGTGTCTGAAACATTTGTTTACAGGGAACACACAGGCTATTCAAGAAAGGTGCACGGGTCAGTCAGGGAAAGACAAGCATCACAGGATGTCGCTCACATGTGGGATCTAAGGAACCAAATAAACTGATGATCAAAAACAGGCCCAGAGACATAGAAGCATGAGCAGAGTTGAACCTCCGAGAGAAAGCAGGGGAGGGTGGGTGGGAAGAGATCAACCAATGAACTTGTACGCATATATGCATACTCTGTGGACACGGACAATGGGATGGTGAGGGCCTGGGAGCGGGGAGGGCGGGAGTGGGCTGGAAGAGGTTAATGGGGGAAAGGAGGACCTATGTAATACTTTCAACAATAAAGATTTAAAAAAAAAAAAAAAGGAAGGAGTATGGGTGGCAGAGTCCGAGGCCCTCACTGGCCATGGCGCGGTGAGTGGGAGGAGGGCGGAGGGGCAGAGTGGCCGCCCGCTCGGCCTTCAGAGGCTCTGAGCCGGGAAGGAGGAGGTTTCGGTGACGCACACCTGGGTCCTGCCTCCTGTGCCACCTGCTCAGGGAGCTTCGGGTCTGCACAGGCCACGGCCCTCTGCGTGTCGCCCGGGAGCCACATGGTGTCCTCCAGGTCTCTCCACACGCAGAGACACGCTTCACCCCCGGGCTTCCATCGCGTCTCATTCTGGTGCGTTTTCTTCAGAAAGTCATGTGATGAGGGGCTTTCCATCTTGGCGGGGCCAGGCCTCCAAATGGGGATTTTTGGGTGGACGGGCAAGTTTTGAGAAAACCCCGCAGGTGACCGAGGCGGGCAGGCGTGCAAGGCGGCTGGAGAGTTTGGGGAACACCGGCCGCGCTTTCCGCACGTCCACAGGCAGGCGCCCTGCAGAGGCAGGTATGCGTCCCAGGGTGGGGGCTGCCCAGAAAGGCCCCACTCCCCCGGCTCACCAGCCCTTTGGAGGCCCAGCGGGGACATGAAGTGGGTCTCGGTGGCCTGTGACCACAGCCTCCCAGCGGAGCCCGAAGCACCGGCCTCCGCTTTGCCCTCAGGAATGCTGTGGCTTCCTTGTGGCCATGACAGCTGTCCTGGGGCCAGAGCCGTTCCCTCTGCCCCAGGGCCTGGCCAGCAGCTGCGGTCCCACGGCCACTTCCGCTGCTCTTCCTGACTCTGCCTCAGTGGCCGCAGGTGAGGGTCCCCCGCCCCCCGCACTGCAGCTCCGATGAGCCTCCTCTGGTGCCGGCCCAGGGCGCCTCAAGGACCGGACAGGCCTCGTGGCTGTATTGCCGGCAGGTGGCACCCCGTAGGTGCTTAGTAAATGCCGGCCTTTTAACGGCCCTTTCCGGAATGAGTCCCTGTCCTCAAAAGAGCCTCAATTCAGTGGTGTCCTCAGAGATAACAAGGAAGCAAGCTTCTGCTCCACCCTACGCTGAGGCTGGGGACTATTTTTCCTTCCTTCTTTTTTTTATTGATACTTTTTTGAGAGAGAGACAGACAGGCATCGATTTGTTGTTCCACTTATTTATGCATTCATTGGTTGATCCTGGTATGTGCCCAGACTGGATATCAAACCCACAACCCTGCCGGCGGCCAGGACGCTCTGACCCCCTGAGCCACCCTGTCTTCTTAAAGAAGGACCATCATCAATCCCAAAGCCTCAGGTCCCAGTCCCCGTTCCCCGTCTCCCCCCCTCCCCCCCCCCCCCCAGACTTCACGCAGAGATGCTAGAAACGAGGCCCCAACTTGTGGAATTCCTGTGATGGTCAATGAGACCCCCCCCCCGTGATTCTTTAAAAATGCAGTTTGTAGGTTTTTTTCTTCGCACAAAGTCATGGCCACAGTGGGAGACAGAAAAAGCAGGTCCACAAGGAGAACAACCCGCATCGCTCTAACCTCACCCTCCACGCCTACCGGGACTGCACGCAGCCCCCAGGCCCACATTTCGGCTCCTTTACCAGAGGCGCTCGCCCCCGCCTTCATCGGGGACATTCCCGCCACCCCACGCCTGCATGGCCGGTCCTGAACCCGCCGGGACCTGGGCAGAGGCGCGGTCACACCTTTGGGAGGCCCGGCAGGCGGCGGGGCGAGGCCGGCGGCGGCCGCCAGGTGGCAGGCGTGCGCCGCGGGTCCCACACGCCCAGGGGCGGCCTGAGGGCTGCCCTGCTGTCCCGCTGTCCCGCTGTCCCGCTGTCCTGCTCCGGGCAGGGCCTCTTCCCCTCGTTCCTCTGGCCGGAAGGAGGGGGCAGCGGGTCACAGCCGAGTCTGCCAAGGGCTGATGGGACCCACAGCCCCGCAGAGCTCACTTTACCTTCAACAACCCAGAAAGCTGGCGCTATTTTACAGATGAGGAGAGTGAGGCTCAGAGAGTGAGGCAATTGCCCAAGGGGACACAGGCAATGACAGATCTGGGGCAAAACCCACGTGTCCCGACCCCAGGGCCTCTCCCAGCCATTCCTGGTATGTACTGGGGGCGGCAAGTGCAGGCCTGCTGGGGGCACCTGGGCGGGGGTGATGGGGGCAGCCCCCTGTTCCTCCTCAGCCCAGCATTTCCTCTTGGGGCCAAAGGAGGGGCTGCTGGCACCGTGAGCCTGTTGGTTGTGATTCACCCCCCCACGGTCCCCCCTCGGGCCTGGGCCCTGTTTCTGCAAGTGCCTCGGGAAGGACCAGCCCTGTCCCCTGGAGCCTCCTGGGGCCGCTGGCTGGAGCCGGAGAGAGTGGGTGAGCAGCAGGGGCAGCCAACAAGCAGGGGCCGTTTCCTGCCTGGGTTGACCCTGGCTGTCCCTGTGGAGGCCCCAGCAAACAGAGCAAGGTCATCCAGGGCAGAATTCCAGCCCGAGGCCCGAGCAGTGACTGCAGTTTTCCCGATAAGGCTCAAGAGGGGACATAGAGTGTCCTCCCCACACCCACTCCCTGTCAGCACCTCCACTCTTGTGAGGCATCGGCTGCAGACAGCCTGCCTGGAGAAGAGACAGAGATAGACGGGGACAGATAAGGAGACAGACAGCCAGGGAGAGAGAGGGCAAGGAACACAGAGGGAGAAGATGGGGGACCGCGGGGGCCGCAGCCAGGCAGGGGGTCTGGAGCCTGGAGGTCAGAAGGGGTCCCGGGACGGTGCTTGCTAAGGCGACGCCTGGGTGCAGATATTGGAGAAAGGCCAACCTGGGACCGATGGGTGGGGTGATGGAGGAGTCACTGTGGCCCCCCCAGCCTCCGGGAGGCCAGGCCAGAGGGGTGGAGAGGCGGGGCCCTGTACCTGTGGTGAGGGGCAGGTAGGGGGTCCCAGGGGCAAATGCCGCCGGGCCCAGGCTGCGAAGTCCCTCCTGCTGACTGAGGCTCCGGCGGGGACCTTTCCCCTGCGCTCTGTGATGGGAAGTTTGCACCCAACACTGACTGTTTGGCAAGTGAGCAGGGCCGCAAAGTCACAGCTGGCCTGTGGGCGCCCAGTCCCTGTGTTGAGCTGAGTCAGCCCCAACCGCTTCCCCCACCCCCTGGGGGGCCAGAGCCTCTGCCGGTGCCCGCACACACGGAGACGCGGCGCACAGGTATGCACCGACGCCGTGTGCTGCTGAGTCATGGCCGCCTCCCCTGAGAGCACGTGCCTGCACGCACACACGCAGGGACCCACAGATGCCAGGTGCACCTGATTCTGAGTCACCAGCACCAGCCAGCCCTGAGGGAGGGCACCGAGAGGATGTTCTGCCGTTAGTGTTTAGCCACAGATACCTACTCATGTACCTACCGCAGCCCCCCATGCACCCTGCGGTGCCGGCTCCATCACACTGGGAGAGCGATACATATTTGTGGCGTGAATAAAGGAGTGAACAAACAAGCGAAAATGTGAGCAACACCCACGCTGCTTGGAGACTAGGTAACAGGGGTGGGGGCAGCGCTGCAGGGTGGGTCCCGAGTCTGTGTCTGTAGGGAGTTGTCGTGCTCCCAATATAGCCTCCGTGGGCGGGCAGGGAGCTAGGGCTGCCTCCCAGACCCTGACTTCACTGGGCTGGAGGCCCAGCCTCGGAGGAGGCAGAGAAAATGAACAGAGAAGAGGGCCCAGCGTTGCGCAGCCGGGGCTGAGACGCGGGACGGGTTGGTGGGTGCCTGTGTGCTCTGGAAATGTCGCTTGCTCAGGGGCGTGAGCTGAGGGCAGAGGACTCTGCAGAGGGGCCCAGAAGGAACTGGCTGTGGGTTGGGCCTCCTGGGAGCTCCTGGGAACTCCTCGTCCTGGGCGGCGTGGCTGGAAGTAGGGGAGGAGCAGCCCCTTGAGAGTGGGGCAAGCGCAGTGCCTCGGCCCACCCACCGGTGCTCTAGAAACGACCTTCCCCGAGCTGCCATCCTGTCCTAGTTCACCACCGGGAACCTTGCAATATGGGCCCCATCGGTCTTCCTGCCTTTGGACTCCCCTCACCCAATCCGTCTTATTCATAGCTGCTGTTACTTTTCAAAACACAGAGAGGATTGTGCAACATGTCTGCCCCAAACCCTCCCATAGCTCCCACGGTTGAGTAATGACGTGGGGTGGCCTTAGCCTGGCGCTCAGGACCCTTCCTCGCCGGGCCCCGCTCCACCAGGTGTGTTTGAAAGGCTGCTGTGGGAGGGAGGGCTGTTTGGTTCTGTGCCGAGGGGTAGACGGATGGACGCTGGGCTGAGGGATGCCCATGAGGATGGGAAGTTTGATTTGTAGACAGATGATTAAATGTCTAGGTGACCGGGAGGCTGGGTGGAAGATGGTGACGTGGATGGGTGGGTGGTGGCAGGTCAAGGCTATTTTGGTTGCAAGGAACATAAACCTGACTGTCACCAGGAGAGGGGTGGGGAGCAGTTGTGAGGCTACGACATATAACCTCGCAGACCTCGCTGACCCTCAGGCCTCATGGAGATCAGTTCTGGCACGTCAGAGATGGCGGCTCTTCTCCCATCTCTGGAGGAGCTCGGTCTGCGCCCCCCCTCCCCATCCCCCCACCGCTCCCCGTGTGCTCTTCCTCTCAGCTGGCCTAGCTTCCCTCCTCACGGCCCAGCAGCCGTCCCCGCAGTCACCTTGGCCCCTTCCTTCCATACATGTTTATCCAGCACGGATTTAAGCGTCTGTTTGCATCTCGACAATGGAAACAGCCTGGGAACAAAGCAAAGTTACTACCTCCGCAAAGCACACTGTCCAGTGGGGAGAGACAGTGCTAGCTACGTGTGTATGTCACATGGAAGCAGTTGCATGTGAGGTGGTGATGCATGCTATGGAAACGACAGAGCAGGGCCTGGAGCACGGGAGGGGCATGGAGCGGGCGGGTGCTGTTACCGGCAGGGGAGACACCTCTGATCAGGGAACACTGGCGTGGAGACCTGAAGGAAGTGAGGGTGAGCCTGAAGATGCCCGGGGAAGAGTGCTCTGGGATGCGGTGGTGTGGCTGGTGCAGGGTGAGCAAGGGGCGGTGGCAGGAGCTGAGGTCACTGCACGGCCTCCCTTCTCCCAGAAGGACAGGAAGGCACCAGAGGATGCCCCACAGGGAAGTACCACCCTCTCACACTCTCGTTGTTAATCCTCACCCGAGGGTATTTTCCCCACTGATTCCTAGAGAGAGTGGACGAGAGAGAGGAGAGGGAGGGAGAAACATCGTTGTCTCACATCCATTGGTTGCCTCCTGCACGTGCCCCGGCCAGGCCTGGAGCTGAAACTTGCAACCCGGGTACGTGCCCTTGACCAGGAATCGAACCCAAGACCCTTTGTTCCCCGGGCTGACACTCTAACCACTGAGCAACCGGCCAGGGCTCACCCTCTCACAGTTAATAAAGGCCTTTCTGGCCACTGTGCTGAGAACAGACAGAAGGGGCCGGCGTGGAGATCAGTTAGGAGGTTCCTGCAGGAATCCGGGTAGGAAATGGACCCGGGGGCTTGGACCAGGGTGGCCGTGGCGAGGGGGCGACAAGCCCTCCAGTTAGGGTGTACATTGAAGGTGGAGTGATCAGATTTGCTGATGGATGATGGGCTGTGGGTGAGAGAGAAGGAACACTCTATCAAGGCAACTCTCAGACTTTGGGGGCCACTGAGACCACGGAGTTGCTGAAGAAAAGAAGCCATTTTCTACTTTGGGGGGGACGGAGTGCAGGGAGAGGAATTTCATTTTAGTCCTCTTCCCACTGCGATGTCGCCGATACTCAGCTGGGGCCCTAGGGCAGCTGGAGTTCGGGAAAGGGGTAAGCTGGATTCCAGGCGGGACTTTCCCCAGCTGATGGCATTTAAAGCCACGAGACCACTGAGATGCTCTAAGCCAGTGATGGCGAACCTATGACATGCGTGTCAGCACTAAATAATTAGTTTTTGATTTATTAAATACAATTATATATAACAATTATACATTTATACTATTTAAACTATAAATATCGCGAAATAATGTTTTTTTCTCAAAGTGACACACTACCCGAGTTATGCTCAGTTTTTTGGAGAAGTTTGACACACCAAGCTCAAAAGGTTGCCCATCACTGCTCTAAGCCTTAGAGTCTAAGGAGAGTGAGAACAGAGAAGTGGTCCATGAGTGACACCTGGGCCCAGCCCATTGTGAGGGGTTTGGGAGAATAACCACACGAGAGCTGGCCGGCGAGGCGAGGCCGGAGGAGAACCAGGGGATGAGGCGCGAAGAAAGGGTTTGGAGTGGAGAGAGTGGATGTTGCCAAAGATGCCGACGGCTCCAGCGAGACGAGGCCGGAGTGAATGGAAGACAGGACTCTTCGTCCTCACTCACAACCAGCGTCTGTACCGCTCGCCTTCAGGCGGCCTGCTCAGAGAGACCGCACCAGAGGCCGTCCAGCCCCGCCCTTCCGCAGGCAGGCGGCCCGGCCCTGCGTGCGCCCTGGATGGTGAGGCCTCCATGCAGGGGGCAGGGGGCCCGGCGGTGCCCACGGTGCCCGAGCTGCCCAGTCGCTCTGGGTCCCAGCTGGTTCAAGGCAGGGCCAACAGCGGGCTTCGTGGGAAACTCAGTGGAGCAATAGCTTACCACCCTTGGAGATGGAATCTGCAGCTGCGAGGGACCCGACTTCTCAAGAAAACCCAACATCCGCCCTCGGAGGCATGTGCCCTGCCTCAGAGGGAGAGAATGTGTGTGACTGGCTAAGTCTGTCATCTCCAACACAGACAACCTCTTTTGAGCAGAGTCGTATGCTTCACACGTGTGTGGGTTTATCCTCACGCATCTACTAGCGTCTCACACACATGCTTGTATGTATTTATGACAGTGGCGTCTCAGAATCAGCCCGAAGGTCCGGTAAACACGGTTGGACCCGCCCCGGAGTTTCTGACGCAGCAGGTGTGTGGGCCTGAGGATCAGCATTTCTGACAAGTTTCCGGGTGAGGGTCCTGGTCCAGGGGCTGCCCTCTGAGGACCGCTGCCCCTGGCATGCCCGGGACTGCCCTGCCCCGGCAGAGCAGGTGGAGGGGTCAGGGATGCTGTCCAGCAGGTCTCAGGCGTCCTGTCACCAGCAACGAGCCTTGTGCCCATGACAGGCCACGTCTGTCCAGCTGTCTCCAATCCCTGCCCTCCATCAGGGTAAGGAGGGCCCCTAGTGCAGGCACTTGGCCATGGACGGTGCTGGGCTTTGGCTGTGGCGCACACAGAGCCATCACCGGCAGTGCCCCCCCCAGCCAAGTGCACGGGTCAGAGAGGTTCCCTCGGAGCCCCCGGTGCCCGCCGCCCCCCAGAAACTGCCCCGGGCCTGCTGGAAGCTGCTGCACCTTCCCGAACTTCAGCGTCCAACAGCTTCCCTCTCAGGACAGACAGGACGGGTGACTCCTGAGGAGCAGGTGGCAGCGTGGGCAGCAAAGGCTCCACCGGACCAGGAGGCTGGGTCGCCGCTGCCTCTCGCTCAGCCCTGCCCTGTGGAGTGGCCCCGGCCGGCCCGCTGCTGGCTCAAAACCATCTTCCTTCCCCCGTCATCCCATTTTTCAGGTATTGTCAACAGGATCCTCCTCAGCAGCGGATAAACACGCTCAGGTCTCATTTGCCTTAAAAAACAAAACCCTCTCTTTGACTCCACACCCGCTCCGGCTGCGGCCCCAGCTCCCTCCCATTTACAGTAAAGTTCCTCTTGAGCGCGCTCACACACATCGTGTCTCCTCACCTCTCAGCACCCCCCGGGCCCCTGCAGCCTGGTTCCCACGCCCCTCACGCCACTGAACGCGCCCCCCCACAGTCGCCGGTGACCTGCGGACACTAAACCCTAAGTCGCTCTCCTTCCTCCCCTTTGGAGTTTTCCGGGAGATTCCCGCACCCCTGGTCGCGCCTGGCTCCGTGAAACGCTCTCTGCACGTCTTGCCTGGCACAGCTTCTGGTTCCTTCTACAGCTGTGGCTGCTCCGATTCCCCCGTGGCCGCAGCCGTGTCCTGCAGGCGGGGCTCCTCTCCGTCTTCCTCCTGACGCTCGCCCTGGGCAGCGGCAGCCCCATCTCGGCTGGCATGGCTGCATGGCGGCTCTCCTTTTCTGCCCCCAAATGTGCATCTCTAGCTCACTCGCCCTGCGCACCGACTTGTTCACCGGGACATCCGAGAGGCACCTCGGCCTCCGCGTGTCCGAGGCCGAACTTACGATCCTTCCCTCCCACGGCGGCCCTGCCGGGCCCTCAGTGTCCCCGGCTCAGGGAGACCCGCTGCCCGCCCTCCGCTGTGCAGCTCAGCCCCTCAGCCCCCACGGCCAGGCCACCGCCAGCGGCTCTCCATCTCATTTCCTCAGAAGCTTTGGACTCCATACAGTTTTTAAAAAAATATATTTTTTAAAATTGATTTCAGAGATGACGGGAGAGGGAGAGAGAATCTTTGATCGGCTGCCTCCCGCACGCCACCTACTGGGGATCGAGCCCACAACCCCGGGCATGTGCCCTGGACCGAATCCAACCTGGGACCCTTCAGTGCTCAGGCCGACGCTCTGTCCGCTGAGCCAAACCAGCCAGGGCTCAATACAGATTTCCCCATCTTCACTGTCACATCCTGAACCAGACCACAGCCATTCTTCCCAGGACCACAACAGCCTCTCAAGTGGTCCCCTCACGCCCCCTCCGGCAGGCCGCCAACCCGAGGTCCCCTGGGTTCTGCCTCTCGCTCAGAGATGGGAGGGGGGCCTGCTGGGGGTCACAGCCCGGCGCCCCGTTTCCAGGGCAGGAAGGCGGAGCCGCGTGTAGGCTGGAGGCCCCACAGACGCGGAGCCCAGCCAGGCCTCCCCCGGATGGAGAAGAGGCTCTGCAATCCGCAGTATCAGGTTTCGGAAAACACGGGGTCAGGGTCAGCAGAGCAGCTGGTAGTGGGGAAGGCCAGGCCCAGCTAATTTCCTGTCAGCCGGCCCGAGGCCCCAGCCGCTCCGGGCTGGCCACAGGGGAGGAGATGCCGGGAATGGCTCGCATTCCTCTGGCGGGGGCTCCACGGATCTCGGACGGACCCCGGGGACCGCGGGGAGTGAGGAGGTGGAGCGGCTGGGCTCTCTGCGGGGACCAGGCATCTGCTGGAGGCCCTCGGGCTGGAGTGGGGCAGGGACTGCGGAGCGGACGCCAAGGCCGTTGCTGAAGCTTTAGGACAACCGAGCCCAAATCACGTGTCAGATGAGGAGACAGAGGCTCGGTCAGGGCCAGATCTCACCAGGGCCAGGCCAGCGTCCGGGTTCTGAGTCCCGACTGCCTTCCGGCTGGGCCTGCGTTGCCGGAGGCCAGCTTTGCTGAGCTGAGTGACGGTGGGGGACACTGGCTACGCTTGCGCTCCTCCTGGAAGGGAGGCGGGAATTCTCTGCTTCTCAGGTGGTCAGTGGAGGGGTGGCGGCGTGTGGAGAGGGCGTGAGAGCCCCGACCCCGCTGTGGGCTCCAGCCCACCCCGGGCCAGGCAGTGAGACAGACATGAATGAGCAGAGCAAGGGCGAGGGGCCAGAACGGGTCACCAGGGTGGAAAGCCCTGGGTGCCGAGCAAAGGACAACTGTAGGCCGGACCTCGCCCCCAGGGTGACCTTTCCTTCCCTAGAGATACCATCGAGGCCAGCGGGCGCCAACCGGGCGTCAACAGGCCCCTGGTGGTCTGTGAGGGCCGAAAGGTTGGCGACCGCTGCCCTAGGCCTCAGTTGTATTTCAGCTCCAGACCCAGAAAAGCAACAAAACCAGACCAGCGACCCCAAGGCTGACCTCAGGACCAGCTGTGTTGGGTAATGGCCGCCCGCCCTGGTGGAGACCGTAACCCTGAAAGGACACACCTGGAGAACTGCTGAGTCTTCTGAGATCTTCCCGGGGCCTCCCCTACGATCTCCGCCCTAAAACCCTGAGGACGAGGACCCAGCGCTCTCTCCCTCCTGGGAGCACGGCCGCACCTCCTCCTCCCTCCCCCCCTGCCCCTCAGTTGCGCTACCATCACCTTCCTCCTCCCAAGCTCCCAGGGCCCTTCCTTTGCCTCCATCACTTGTTTCCTGAGCCCATTTCTTCCGGGAATTACTTTTCCCACCTCTGTGATTTACCCAATAAATGTTCCCTTACAGTCCGGGTCTTGGGTCCGAATTCTTTCCTCGTCAGAACCCAAGTGCCGAGGTTGCTGAACCCAGGCCCAGTCTGACCCCATGAGCCTGCCACCCGTGCCGCTCTCACCACCTACAACAGTTCCACCCCCGAGAGAACTGTACTCCCTGGTCCAGGCCCCGGAGGGTGAGGCCCTGGAGGTGGGCTTCTGGACTTGCCTGGGCCGCTCAGTGACCTGGCCGGGCGGGGGACACAGTCACAGTCCTGTGCTCTCCGTTCTCCGGCACTAAGACCGGCCGGGCTGAAGTGGGGTGGCTGGGGAGGGGGAGCCCAGGATGCAGGCGCACAGGCCTGGATTCACGCTGGCTCCATCAGACATGATGTGGCCCGGCTGGGTCCCCTCAGCTCTCCACACCAGCGGCAGAGCGGGGAGGGGCTACTCAACCTCGCCCTCTCCGGCACGTCTGGGACTCGGGCAGGGTGTCTCCTGCCTGACACTGTGGGACACGGCCCCACCCAGAGCCACACCCTCTCTCCACCAGCGCCCCCGGGGAAGCGGGCGCCCGCTTGTAGAGTCAGGGCCAGGCCTCTGCTCTCTCCCCCACTCCAGGCACTTGACTCTGAGGCTGGGCCTATGTTCAGGGGTCCCAGGCTTTAACCTGCCTGCCCTTCCCCCTTCCCCCCTCTCTGCCCCCTCCAGTTAGGCCCCAGTCCTACAGGCGCCGCCTTGGGCGTGTCTCCGAAGCGTCCACCGCTATCCTGTCCACTGCCTTCTCTAGTCCCAGCAACCACGGCTGCCCGACTGCCCCTTCTCCCCAGGCCGCTGGGCAGGGAGAGCTCTCGAAACACATCACAACCTGGCTTAACTTCCTTCCTTTTTTAAAATACGTTTTCATTGAATTTTTAGAGAGAGGAAGGGAGAGGGAGAGAGAGATAGAAACATCAATGATGAGAGAGAATCATTGATTGGCTGCCTCCTGCACTGGGGATCAAGCCCACAACCCGGGCATGTGCCCTGACTGGGAATCGAACTGGGGACCTCTTGGTTCATGGATCAATGCTCAACTACTGAGCCACACCGGCTGAGCTTTCCTTCCTTCTTTAAAAATTAAATTTATTGAGGGTGACATTGGTTAATAAAATTATATTTAACCTCCTTTCTTGCCCTCCTCCAATTCACCTTCGCCCAGCCAGCTCCTTGTCATGACTCAGCAGAGATGTCATTTACTCAGGGAAGTCTTATCTCATCCCCAGGGCTAGGCTGGGACCCCCTCCCGCCTTGCTACAGGCCCCTACCTGTCCCCGCCCTGTCACAGCTCTGATTACACTAGATTTCATAACTTGCAGGTATGGATAATCGCTTGTTTGCCTGGGGATCAGAGTAGCCAGAACAGGCATTAGCACGCAGTGAGCGTCAATAAACACACGATGAACGAGTGAATGACGAACAGAGAAATGAATAGACTAATGAGTGGAAAGGGTCCCTCCTATAGTTGGGGGTTTGTGGGGAGCATGTGCACGGTCTGGGCAGAGCTGTGACTTGCAGCTGCCTCTCACTGCTGAGGCGCCAGGGATGGAGCGGGGCAGGCCCCCAGCCCCACCTGCTGAACTCAGCTGCCCCAGGAAATGTAGGTGTTGAGACAGGTCTCCACAGCCAGGTGGAATCCAGACAATGGTGGGCTGTGTCCAATAGGGTCTGCCTGTCTAAGTGCCTGTGTCACTAGGGTGTGTACAGTGTTTGCCTGTGAGTGAGTGCGCTGCCCCCCCACCCCCCAGCAGCTCCTGGCCCAGCTCGCCCTGAGCCCACACCTTCGAAGGCACCTCTGCTCTCGACCTCCCTCCCGCCTCTCCTGGGGCCATTCCCCACCTGGTGTCCCGTCCTGGGCACCTTTGCCCGGGCACACCCGTCATTGCACATGTCACCGGAGTTCGTCTGTATGACGTTATACCAGTGTCTCGTTGCTGTTGTAACAAATCACTACAAATTCAGTGGCCTAAAACGACACAGGTTATTATCTTACAGCTCTGGAGGCCAGAGTTCAGCGTGGGCCTCACTGGCTAAGATCAAGGTGGAGGCAGGGCTGCGTTCATTTCCGGAGGCTCCAGAGGAGACTCTGCCCGCTCCTTGGCACATGACCCGCCCACCTTCACACCAGCAATGGCTGGTCGAGTCTGTCTCATGTCACTCTGACACTCGCTCTGCCTCCCTCCTCCCTCATGACCTTGTGATGACATTGGGTCCATTTGGAATATCTCTCGAGATCAGCTGTCAGGCAGCCTGAACTCTCTTTGCCACGCCAGGTAGCAGCTCACAGCCCTGGGGACGAGGACTTGAACGCCTGGGGGCCCATCACCGTGCCCGCCACAGACGGCCGGTCTCTTCTCGCGGGGTGGGCTCTGGGCCTGCGCTGTCTCCCACCCACCCAGTTACCAGCCTGCATGAGGTGGTCATGACCTCTTTGCTGAGGGAAGCTGATCCAGCCAACAGTTTCTGAGACTCCGTGTGTGCCGGGTACGTCTACATGTATCATCGCAGGTTTTGTTGTTGGTCATCCTCACCCGAGGATATTTTCCATTGACTTTTAGAGAGAGAGTGGAAGGGTCGGGGAGAGACACAGAGAGAAAAACATCGATGTGAGAGAGACACACCGATTGGTTGCCTTCCGCATGAGCCCTGACCAGGGCCAGGGATCGAGCCTGCAACTGAGGTACGTGCCCTTGACCGGAACTGAACCCAGGATGCTTCAGTCTGAGGACCGATGCTCTATCCACTGAGCCAAACCGGCTAGGGCATATCACAGTTTTAATCCCCATTTTACAGTAGAAGAAAATGAGGATCCGAGAAGTTAGGAGCCACCAGAGGCCAGAAAGCTAGCAGGTGACGGGGCCAGAAGCCTTAGCGGACACTGAGCTCAGGTAGGAAAAGCTGACAGCGTCGTTCCTTCGGGTCTAGAGCTCGAAAAGAGAGAAACCTTAGAACCCAGGTGTTGGCCACGAAAATGCACCTCGTGGATTTCAGCCGGCCTCGCTGTGGGCGCTGCTGCCCCCCGCTGCACGGAACTCCGTCCGGGCAGAAGACTCCCGTTGGCCTTGACTCTTTCTTCGATCTGAACCACAGGGTCAAACCCACGTCGCAGTCTGAGGTCCCTCCCAGCTTCCCCCCAGCTCCTGCCCATCCGTCCTCACGGTGCTTCCCTATAAATAAGTCTCTTGCACATAGAACCCTGGCCTCTGTTTCTTCATGGACCAGCACTGACAGGGGTGGTTTGAGGAAACAGTGTAAGATGGGATTTGGGACCGGCTCACTCAGGAGGCGCAGGAAGGTGACATCCTGGTTGACAGGGGCCCCCAGATGCCCCTGGTGCAAGGGAGCAGCTCCCATGCTGAGCCGTTCCCTGGGGAGGACCAGGGGGAGGTGGCTGGAGGAGAGGGGTCTGTGGCAGGTGTGACGATGCAGGCGTTGGGCACCTATGGGGGGGACAATGTCTTTAAAAACTGGCCGGTGCCTGCCAACTTATATGCTGTCCTGCGGAGGGAGGAAGCGGGACTGCAGAGACGAAGCAGCGGCCAACGCTGTGTGTGAAAGGCGGACAGCTCTGTGGGAGCCCACAGAGGCCTTATCTCTCGCCCTGGAGAACGACAGAGCTGAGTGACAGGCCGAAGACAAGTTGTCAGAGTGGCAGAGCGATAAGTCCGATGCTCAGCCAGCATGTGAGGGTCAGGCCCTGCTGGCGAAGACCAGGAGCCCTGGAACGTGAGATGGAGGCGTGTGGATGGATGCCCCCGAGGATGTGGGGGCTGCAGCCCCCCTGCCCCCCTCCTCCGCTGCTCTGAGGGGCCGCAGCGGCCTCACCCCTGCAGGGCAATAGGTGCTCCCTCAGGAGTTGCCACTTCCTCCCCTGGCCACCAAGGACAACAATTAGGGTTGAATTCCAGAATGATCTGGCGGTCAGAGACGCACCAGGAAGGAGCAGGACCTGCACGGAGGCTGGCAGGGGCCAGGCGCACCGGGTTGGGTTTTGACGGTGCCTGAGGAAGGAGGCTGGAGCGGAAGGTTGGCTAAGCCAGAACCCATAGACTCGAGGGCACTTCTGTGCGACGCAAGATTTAAAACCTTAGCTGGGACGGCAGTGGGGGCGGGGAGGGGGGGGCAGCCGCCTCTGCTGGGGGGCTCTTGGTCTGGAAAGTAGTGGCCAACATTCAGCCAAGTGTTGAAGCCCGAGTTCTCCTGGGGAAGGAGAGGAGGAAGTGAAAGGGCCGAGGAGAGTGGGCACGCGGGATGGATGTGCCACATCAGGCCGGTGTGACGGGCGGGTGGGCAAGGCCAGAGGGCAGGCCAGGGGCTCGGGCCCACAGAAAGCTGGGGAGGTGTGACTAGCGCGTGGTGTCCCTGTGGGCAAACCAGCCAGGCGGCAGACACAGCTCCGCTTCCAGCTACCCAAAGCAGACAGAACGGAGGGGCAGGAGGCAGGGCCAGCAGGAGCCCCGGGACCCTGCTCACTTCCCAGACCAGAGCCCGTTCAGAGATGGAGCCCGCCGAGGAGGCGGCCAGGTGTGTATGTACCTGGTATCAGGCCCCTTTCAGAGCGGGGCCTGCGAGGCGTCCTGGCCTGCAGTGGGCTCCCTTGGACCCTGGTGTTCAGTTAGCACCCACTCATGTGCGCTGACCGCGGAGCAGCCCCCACATTGGGTCCCTGGCCTACGGGGTAGGAGCCGAGAAGGCCCAGCGGGAACTTCTGAAACTGCCTCACCCTGCCCAAGGCAGCCGTGAAAAGCAGTCTCCTTTGAGGGGAAGTGGCAGGAACAACTTAAAGGGCGAAGGAGTGGTGGTCCTACCGTTCCTGCATTTAACCACTAGTCTGACCTCTGCAGACAGCGGGCAGAGCCTGGAGGAGGCCTGTGGCGGCCGGGGCCTCACCACGACGCAGCCCCGCTCCCGGCCGCTGTGCCCGGGCAGCTCATCAGGCCTTTGGTATGCGCGCATTTGCAGTCATTTGGCGAACGTGTTCTTTTCCATTCCAATTAGAAAACAAGGTCGGAAACAGCTCACACCCACGTGGGAGAGACAACAGTATTCACTTACAGTTTTGCATAACGGGGCTATGGCAACTGTCTCGCTCTCTGCCATCACATAATCCCTAGAGATGGGGACTGTTTGGATCCCACAGAACACCACCCGGACCCATGACGTCAGTGGCGATGCTGATTACACAGGAGTAACAAGGGGGGGGGGGGGCTCTGCGCCAGAGACCCCTGCGAAGGCACATGCAGTCGAGGACCTGCCACTTTAGTGCAGGTTTTAGGGTTCAGGGTTGGGGTGTGCCTGGATCCCTTTCCAGGTGAAGGAAATTGCTGCATCTTCTATCTCTTCGTACAGCGAAGCAAACAGTGTCTGGGACCCCTCCTGGGGCTTAGAAATAACCCATTTTCTGGGTGATCTGGGAGGCTGCTGCCACAGGTGGGTCCCCGGGCAGGAAGAGGCTCTGCGGACGGCGTGGGCGGCCGTGCAGGCAGTCCCGCCGCCGGTCACACGCTGGGGACTCTTGGGTGGGAGGCGTCAGTCTCGGGACAAGGAAAGGGTGTGTATGGCGCTTGTGGCAAGTCTCTGTGGAGAATCACAAGGCAAGCCCGGCCCTGGGCAGCGGAGGCTTGCAACCTTCTGAGAAACAGTTCTGGGGGAACACGGGACCCTGGCACAGCAGGCGTGGCACCTGGAACGGATACATCAGCTCATGAAGTCGGACGGGCCCGGCCGCAGTCCATCATCCGGCAGAAAGGCTGCCTCCAGGCCTGAGCCTGCGCGTCCCTTTGGCCACACAGAGGGTCCTGCACAACCAGCTGCAAGAAGAGGGAGCGGGGCTTGGCTGGTAGAGGGGCCGACATGGCACAGTGGCTGCAGGACGGAGGCGGGAGGGAAGGAGAAAGTGCTCCCATCAGCGCAGCTGTGGGCACGGTACTGCAGTGGCCAGTGGCCCGGCCGTTTGGTGGGGGCCTGGCCGGAAAGGACTGGAGACGGGGGCCAAGGAGGTGTGGGGCGGGGTGTGCAGATGGACACACAGAGAAAGCGCGAGCGTGAAGATCTAGCACCACGTGCTAATGCGTGTTAGAAAGCACCAACACGGAGGAGGCGGGAAACAAGCCAATGAACGTATGATGTGGACGGTTACACCAGGCAGTCCCTGTCATTGCTACAGTGGAACCAGCCACTGTGACGGAGGCAGAAGCCATGAAAGGGGTGACATGGGCCCGACGGCTCAGACTCCCACACACCAAGGCCACGCCAGGCCCTGCTGCCTCAATGTCCAACCAGCCCATCACCCACAGAGGCCAGTGCTGAGCCCCGGGCGGCACCGACTCGCCTCAGGGGCCAGTCAGCTACAGCGACCCGTCCACCCTGGAAGGGCCAGCGTTCACCTTCGTTGGGATGAGGCCGGTTCTGGGTATGGGTTTGCCTTTCCTGACCACAGAGCCTCAGCCAGCACATCCCAGGACGTTACCTGGTGCGAAGGCAAGGAATCCCACCAGCACAGCATCGGGACACAGCGAGGGCCTGTTGAACGGCAGCTTGTGGCTCCCTCGGTGCCTTTGGGTTCCTGCGTCCTGGGACCAGGAGGGTTATCTGCCCGTGATCAGCAGGAAGAGCCAGGGCTGGTTTGCACCATGGGGGCTGGAAGGAAGGTGGGTGGAACCCAGGTGATCCCCTGGGCACCCCAGGGCACCCCCACCGTCATTGTGCAAGGACACGGGCAGCGACCCCGACCCAAGAAGGGCGTGATTACCAGGCATGTAGGCCCTCCCCTTCCCGCGGGATGAGGGCGGGGACACACTGCCAGGGAAAGCCCTCGGCATCTGCCAGGTTGTTGAGGGTGAGGATTCAGAATGGAGGGGGGAGGGAGAGGTGAGATTACCTGCATTGACAGGGGGTAGTCAGGCCTATGACCATCCTCTTTCTCTGTTTCCCTTAGGAACAGAGGCCCAAGGGGACTG
The DNA here is from genome assembly GCF_951640355.1 of Cnephaeus nilssonii. Classification (NCBI taxonomy): domain Eukaryota; kingdom Metazoa; phylum Chordata; class Mammalia; order Chiroptera; family Vespertilionidae; genus Cnephaeus; species Cnephaeus nilssonii. The sequence continues at coordinate 36,900,807 of NC_137084.1, read as the reverse complement.
GGTGAACTGCTGTCTGAACCTGGTGGAAAACCAGATCTGTGTGGCACCAGGGTGGGTGACGACAGCCGCCCAAAGACCCCCTCCGGCCTCGGCAGCAGGGGTTGTGATGTTGGCCCAGCGGCCGTGTTCTGAAACCTGTCACTTAGCTTGCACTGAGACCATGCCTCCCACAGGCCTGCCGAGGACTGAGTGGCCAGGATCCTAGGCCCGTGCTGGGGTGTGGGGTCCTCTGACGATTCCCGGGGCCTTGAGGACTTCTCACCGGCCTCGCTGAACTTCCTTAGAACTGCACTGCGGCCTAGGCCTCCTCTGCCCAACTTCCCTCCTTCCCTTCCTCTTCCCCAAGGATTGTACGTGTATCGTGGTCTCCTCAGAGGACTGGGACCAACACGGGTTACTTCGTGTGGTCCTTGGACCAGGAGCTGCATCACCTGGGAGCTGGTCAGAAACACAGAATGTCTCGCCCCAACCCAGACCTACCAAACCGGAGCCTTCATTTCAGCAGATGACTCATACACACATTGTCATTTGAGAAAACACTGTTTAGATGATTTGGTCTTTTCCAGCAAATCCTTTAAATTTCAGTTTAGAACCTGAGTTCTTGCAAAGGCAAACAGTTGGAATCACAAAATTACAGATTACTTGGGTCCTTCATTTTGCAGGTCAAAGCCCAGCAAAGGGACTGGGTGAGGGTCATACAGTGAATTAGAAGAGCCGGCACCCCGTCTCTTCCTCCCACTGCAGGTGCTGCCCTGAGCAGCTACTTCCTCCAAGTCTGCATTGTTCAGTCTGGTAGCGCTTGGAAGAGGGGTGTAATAATTTTAAAAATTTGATCTTTGTCCTGGGTTCCTGGCATAGAGTCCCTAAAACCCCTAGAATTTCCTGATGGGAACGTCTTTTGTTATTCCCCGGTGTTTATGTAATTGAGTGACTGGGGTGGGGCTGGAGAGAGCACACCAGAAAGACCAACCTTGTGAATAGAGCCTGAACGTTCAGCTTCTGGGGGGAGGAGGGAGGCGGTGAACATACTGAGGTCCTGGGAGGGGGGCACGCCCTGAAGCAGGCAAGTCTGCTCTGAAACGAGAATTCAACTTCTTCTGCCTAAAATCCTCACAAATTGCCACTGTGAGGATGGAACTGTGACCCCAAAGCGGCAATGTACTTACCAATCTCTCCCAGCTCATCACAGCCAGCCCTCTCACCTGGACTCTGCAGCCCTGTGTCTAGAACCTGAAGCTCGTGCCTGCTGTCGCGTGCCCGAGGCTCCGTGCCGAGCAAAGGGCAGCGATGACGCAGCAGCCTGAGGTCTGACATGGTCCCGCTGTTTCCCCGTGAACCTCTGTCCCACGTGAGTCCTGAGCGCTGCCCCGTGGGCGCCTGCACTGCAGAATGGCTTCCTCTCACAGAAAACGAGGGATGCTCTTTCTTAAGAAATAACTTTAATTCCAGGGGTTAGTGAGTGTAAGGCAGGGAACGCCTTTATGAAAGTTAAAAGAATCCAGTTACAAAAGAAGCACTGGGTTTAGTCTCAAACAGCTGAGGGTACAATGGGCTCCGTATTTTACATAGTACAAAAATTTATTTCATATACAAAGAAAAATACAAAGAATGTGCAAAAACCATTTTCACAGGTGGCAATTTATAAAATGAAAATGATAGAAAAATCCTTCATTCTTATTATTCCCTCAATTTCTTATGTCACAGTTCTATTTCCTAGTGTGCAGATCATTTTAACTTTGAAAATCTGATTTATTTTTAACCTATAAAGACAAAGAGGTTTTTAAGTTTGTAAAAAGTGAACCAATTCATTAAGGAAATCTTATTTAATTTTATATTAAATTATAAGCAGACTAACTGAAGAACAAGGATATAGCAATCATATATACATATTTTTGAAATATTAGTTTGGTATTTAACATATTAACAGTTCAAAACTATGTCCTGCTCTAGCTCCCTGCCTCCCTGGCCACAGGGCCTCAGAGGGGCTGCTCTGTCGCCGAGAACAGCCTCCTCAGACCCTAAGCTGGACAAACACAAGGTTATCAAAAGGAAGGGCGATCCGAAAGCGGTGCCTACGTCCACGTGCTGAAGCGCCGTTAGGGTTTCCAATCGTGCGCGTGGGCTGTGGATAAGCCCTCGGCAGAGGTGTTGCGAGGTCATGAATAGCTGGCTCTCTTCCACCGTCTCCGCTTCGTCGGGAGGTCAGTGCAAGCGCTTGTTTTGCAGTGAGTGCGTTCCGCTTCCGCAGGTCATGTCGTGAAGGAAGCTGTCAGGGAGCAGACACACAGGAGCACAAGGTCCCCGGGGAGTCTGCGGCCCAGCGAACCCAGTGTTTGGAAGCAGTACTTTCCTGTGTTGGCGTGGTCATTGCTACATCATCCCCTGACCACCTGTCCATCAGGACACTCCGTGTGCCCTCACTCTGCCCCCACTGAGCACCGATGTTCTTGCCGCGGAGCCCGGCAACAGGGCAGAGGTCATGGAAGGACCTTCTGCAGCACCAGATGGCTGAGCATCTCTAAGGTCAGGTGCTAAGAGTAGGAGCCGCTGATGGGAAACCTATTCTGTGCAGAATGTAACACTCTTGGAGGATTTTGATGTTTGCTTGTCAGAAAGCTCTCCAAGGAAGTGATGACCTTGGAGAACAAAAGGACCCAGGTAGGTGCACCATTGGCCTAGGGGATGGGTACCAGTTGGCTCAGGAAGCATCTTCTGACCCTGACCACTCAGACCCTGTTAGAGTCCTGGGGCTCTTGACTAGACCCGGGTGACTCATCCACTCAGGCCAAGTAGACAGAGCGATGCTGAAGGAGGGGGCTGGGCGAGATTGGCCAGGAGAGCCTCAGGCCCCGGGCTGACTCACAGAGCCGAACAGGCAGCTGTCAGCTCCTCGAGGACTCGTGCACTTTCCCGATTCGGAGCGTGAGCCTCTCCTCTCTCTCCCACTTGGGTGGGCATCAGGCGTCAGAGATGCAGTTCTGGATCCGGTCCATCCACTGTTGGGCACTCTGTCCATCCTGGGCACAGAAGTTGTACACACGTTTGCTGGTCTTGAGCTACAAAACCAAATGAAGAGAATGAGATGGAGGGCAGGCTGTTCTAAGGCTTCGGGCAAGTACGCAAGGCCATCCCTGTGACCGCACGTCCCCGCACTGCCCAGAAGTGCTGAATCTCTCTCCCTTCACTGCCATACTGTCAGCGCCTTTATGTTCCCCTTACCTTTCTATCCCCAGAGTCACGATGAACATCCCCGGCAGATTAACATCTGCCAGAAGGTGCTGGCAGAAAAAGGAGACGCACGAGGACCACCTTACTTGGCATCCTCCCTGACTGAGGAGAGGGCTGGACGGCGGAGCCTCTGGTGGGTCCCAGGCCCTGCAGCAGCAGCGCAGTGAGGTGCTGAGTAGCGCCCTGTGCTCCTCGGGGGAGCCGAGACTCACCCACACGGAGATCAAGGTGGCTTTTGTGTCCACTTCCACCCCCTTCTCTGGTCTCCAGTCTCCAACTGGGGCCACACTGGAAACCCAGAGTTAGGGCTGCAGCCTCACAGCCTGAGCCAGGCCCCGAGTGTGACCTCTGCCCTTTATGAAGCCCTGCTTGGCTCTGGGGACTAGATAAGTCCCGTATCACGTGGCCCATAAAATGCCCAAGGCCCACTAATAGCTGCTGAAGATGTCCGGTAGACAGCCACCACGTGACTAGGACAGTTTTTGTGGACGGTCAAGCGTGAAGATACCGGGAATGAACGAGGGAGCGCCTGTACCTGACAGGAGGTGGTGAGTGAAACAACATTTAACAGGGAGTTCATTTGCTTCCAGGTGCGACGGGACACCTTTTGAAGGAGCCCTTTGTGCAAAGGAGCGTGCAGCTTCTGAGACATACGAATAGCTGGGGGAGGTCAGGGTGGGGACAGAGTGCTGAGTTCAAGTTCTGCAGCGATTCCCATGGCCAGGGGGTCTGTGCCCCATGCACCGTCACCACCCATTGCTCCGAGGCTCCACAATTCTCGGAGGAGATGGAGGTGAGGATCTTGTGTAGAGCCCGAAAAAGACAAGTAAGATCAACTTACATCAAAGAAAGCCTTGTCACTCGTGTGCTTTGGGGCCCCCATGCTGGGGCCCGCAGGGACGACCATTTCCACTTCAGCCAGATCAATGTGGCCCTTACAGCTGGTGTCCTCACCCGAGTCATAGTATCGCAGCTGGAACCAAAGGGTGCAGACTGATGTAAGGGACACAGAGAGGGAAAAGGGCCTGGCTCTTCAAACTGAACACTTCCCTCTGTATCTATCTGAAGTATGCTGAGAAGAATAGACAAAGAAAGCACAGAGGGAAGGCAGGGGTGGAGGTGGGAAGAGATCAACCAAAGAACTTGTGTGCATATATGCATAACCCATGGACTCAGACAATAGGGGGGCGGGAGCAGGCTAGAAGGGGGAGGAAAGGGGACATATGTAATACTTTCAACACCAAGTATATAAATAAGAAAGAATAGACAAGAAATGAAAAACACTGTTTGCTTTTAGGAAATAATACTAGGTGGCCAGGAGAGAGAAGAAAAAAAGACATTTTTTTTGAAATTTAAACAAATAAGTGAATTACATTATTAAAAAATAGAATTAAGTGTCAACTAACAACTGTAAAAACTATACATTACATAACATATAAAAAGGGGTTAATGTTTAGAATCAATACAGAATTCCTAGAAATTGATAAGAAAAAGATAACCTAGTAAAGAAATGGTCAAAGGAGCTCAACAAGCAAGTCACAGAAGAAACACAAATGCCCTACAAACTCCTACAAAGATGAGCAACTTCACTGACCAAAGAACAGGAAGTGAATCAATGATACTTCACTTGCACCTACATTAAGAAATGTTAAACATGGCTGATAATATCCAGTTGAATGTAAAGCACTACATAATCTTAGTGGGGATATTAACTTGCTAGAGATTTTTGGAGAACAACTTGGCAATACCAACTAAAATGTCTGCTTATTGATACACCCTTCCCACCTCTACAACTTCTCCTACAGAAACACTCTTGCAACCGTGCCAAGATACACGTATAGCAGTTTTCTTCACTGTTTTTATCAGCTAAAACGGAAAAGATGTATCTGTCTTTCAATCGGGTGTTGGTTAATTACAGGGCAGGACAGCAATATATGGAAGAGCATACAGCTTTTCAAAAATGATAAAGGTCTGTATGAACTGGCCAGAAAATATGTTCAAATATCCTATATAATAAAAGGCTAATAGGCAAATTGTCCCCTTGGGAGTTTGACTGACTGGGAGTTCGACCACCTGCTATGACGTGCACTGACCACCAGGGGGTGGTGTGGAATGAAGGAAGGCCCTGGCCAGCAGCCAGCGGCCAGGGGGAAGGAAGGCCCCAGCTGGCAGCTGGAAAGCCCTGATCAGTCCTGATCACAGGCCAGGCCTGGAAACTCTACCTGTGCACAAATTTCATGCACCAGGCCTCTAATATTATATAAAAAAGTGAGTTTCCAATTAGCACGTAGCTATAAAATAAGTTTGAAAAACAGAATAAGTAGCATAACATTTGATTGAGTGGTACTTGTACCAGGACTGTCCTGTATACACTCATTTAAACTTCCTAGCAACTCAAACTACATATAATACATCTACATCGACACACAGATGTATAAAATTATTTAGAGAAATAGGTACCAAATTGTTAATAGTTACCTCTGGGATTTGGGGGCTCAGGGGGCTCTCCCATCTTTATGAGGTATTTGAATTCAATACAACAAACATGTATTAGTTTTGGAATATGAAAAAAAATGAGCAAAACTTTTTTAAATGAAAGATGGCTGGTGAAAAGCCTTCCTGGCCCACAGTCAGATTCCCGCTCTCACTTCCCAGAAGGAGTGCCCGGAGCCTTGGGCACTGAGTTCCTGGCCTGGACTTTCCTGTCTCTCCCTCAGGCCTGGTGTAAGCAGGGAAATGGAAAACCTGTCACCTTTCATACTGAAGCAATCCCAAAGATTGGTAGGAACACAAATATAATTTGACGTAATTGTAAATTACAGAAAGACTATGACATTCTCCTGTGTTATATTTCGTGATTTAACGGAACTTTTATACATAGTGTAGACTTGATTTCAGAGCCTGTTAAGTCTAAAAAAGGCTTGATTGCATAATTGAAAAGAAATTCTCGACATTCTTCCCCAAAGACTACACAGCCTTATGGAATCCTTTGAACGAAGGGAAAGGTGATCTCCGCATAACATCTTCACCTGGAAGGAGTTTCCAGATGTGGGTCCAACCAGGGCACAGGGCTGAGGGTAACAGTTCTTATCGCTCTCCACAGGCTCCATTTTAGAGACGCCCCAGGCCTCCAGCAGCCCTGTCAGCTCCAGGGACACGGGAGGCCACGCGACTCTCATTAGTGAGGGTGCAGAGGGGCTGGGGGTTTGGCTCGGGGTCCCTCTCCCCCGGCATCGCTGAAGCCAAGCTTATGACACTAAGGATGTGTGGGCTTCAACGGCAGTAGCTACGAACCTAACAACAGGCAACAGACTTCCCGACACGTCAGTGAGGTCGGTCTCGCGCTTGCCCACTGTGGGTTCCGGGTGTGGGCGGGCCTGCCCACCTGCCTGTTTTGGGGCCTCCCCTGTTGCTGCTGTCTATGAGGAAGAAGCATGCCTTCTTTAGAACCCTGTGCATGGCGGGCAAGGGAAGGTGTGCAATCCCACTTGTCGAATCAATGAGTGCCCTCAGTTGTGCGTGGATGCTTTAAGCTGCCGGCCGAAGGTAATGTGTATTCTGGGAGTGCTCACAGGCTCCATATGTGCACACAACATGCAACACGCTGAAATCTCAGGGTCTCCCGGTGTGGGTTTACGAGTAGAAGATATCTGAGCATTAAAAAGCAGAATTTGCCCGGCTGGTGTTGCTCAGTGGTTGAGAATTGATCTATGGACCAGATCACAGGTTCAATTTCCAGTCAGGGCACATGCCCGGGTTACGGGCTGGATCCCCAGTGTGGGGTGTGGGGGGCAGCCAATCAATGATTCTCATCATTGATGTTTCTATCTCCCCCTCCCTTTTCCTTCCTTTCTGAAATTAAAAATTTTTTTAAAAAGCAGAATCTATTGCTGTTAATGCTCTGGGCCCAGCTGTCACTGTCTCCGCCAGCATACGCCAGGCAGAGCCACTCGGGAGCTTGCCTCGGAAGGCCCCTGCCCTCGTGCAGGGACATGCTGATGTCAGGGGAGCATCTGTCCAGGAGGGATGCCCCATCTGCACACAGGCGCAGCAGCTGGGCACTGAGCGTAGCCGAGAGGGATTTCTGTAGGTTGTGAGCATTACCTGGTGTTTTGTTACATCCAGAACGAACCAGCGGGGCTTCCAACCTTTCAGCAGAGCCCCTCTTTTGTAAAGTGTTCCTTCAAAGGACCTAGAAAAAATGACAACAGGGCAGTTCGTTTTGATTTTTCATTAAAAAAATTTTGTAAAGGGATGTCGGCAGAGTTTGTTCGTTAAATCTCTATTTCCCTCAAATGATCCCAAAAGAAGAAAAAAATAACCCAATCAGAGTTCTCCCTAGAATGTTCCTACTGGACCTTTGGGGAAAGACCGCCGCTTTCTGCTGGAATTACCGAACTGGTGGGGCTTGGCGCTCTTGGTGGCCACCTTGGGGCCACGCTGGGCCTGACGCATCCCCGGAGCCGGCAGAGCTGGCCAGGGGGCAGAAGCCTCCCAGTTTCTGCGAGTCGGTTCCTGTCTGCGCGCTAGCAGGAACTGGGTTTCTGTTTGCCCTGAAGCAGTGCTGACTACCACAGACTCCCTTAGGAGACTGGCAGACAGGAGGTAACAAGAATCGGGACTCAGCCAGATCACTACAACCTCCTGGCATATTCTAGTTGTAATTTTCATCTTTCCTCTTCAAAGAACCATCTAACACATTGAAAACAGAAACAAAGGAAGACTCAAAGCAAATCTGTTTTCCGTCTACAGAAGGCCGTGCTGACTGGCCCAGCCTGTTAAAAGGCCGGGGCGCGGCAGAGGCAGGCGGGGAGAGCCCCGCAGCCTGCCCAGCTGGGCTGGCACGTCACCTGTTCTCGTCGTTCTTGGACGTATACTGGCTGTACAGCGTGGCGGCTCTGCGGTCCACGCCGTTGGACGGGGAGACGCTGGTGCTCTGCTCCTCCGCCACGCTGTCCGGGAGGTGCAGCAGGGACCTCTTCTGATAGGACGGGAGGTTGGTGGACACAATCCCTGGGGAGCCTGGAGGGTGTCTCTGGGGCTGAAACAGAAAGAACGGGAGCTAGGAAAGCTTTAGTAGACTTTAAGCTGCTCATCCGGTAACTTCCTTCCTAAAAATTTATCTCAAGGGGAAAATGGAACCAGTAAGCAAAATGTGCATAAAAAGATGTTTATCCTGGAGTTGTGTATAATAGTAAAAGACTGGAAATAAGCTAAATGTCTATCATTAGGGGACTGGTTAAAAAACATTTCCGTACAGTGGAATTCTAGACAGCCATTAAAATCGATGCCTCTGGTTTATTATACAGTGACAAATGGGAGGACATGTGTGCCACGTTACGTAAAAAAAAGAAAGCAGGCTTTAAAATAGTATGTGTAAGAAATCCCTTCTACATGTGCACTTAGAACAAAACAAGTTTGACAGCATTGTTCTTTATTTCTACGTTATAAATTATGAATTTTATCTTCTATTTTATAACTTTCTGTGTATTGTCTTATTTAAAAGAATAAATATATCACACTTCCATAATCAGAAAAAAAGGACAAAAAACTATATTTTTCCTGAGAAAAGAAGAAGTTAGGCGTCACCCACCTATGGCCTGAGAACAGCTCCTGACCTGCCATTTGAAGGCAACAGACAGTGCCCGAGGGCCCTTCCAAGTCACTCGTGCTTTCTGCTGCCCTCCTCTCCCCTCAGCCCACTGTGACTTCTGACCTGCTGACCTCCCTGCTCCCCAAAGTGCTCTCCAGGACACTGTCCCAGCTCCCGGGGTTGCCCTGCAGCCAATCTGACGTGGGTTTGCCTGGTGGCCGCACCAAGTAGCAGCTGTGTGATCCCTGTGCCTGTCCTCATGTCTGAGATGGACCCACGCCCTCACTGTGTGATGGTGCCCAGCACAGGACCTTGCCCATATTACGTGCTTGATAAAAGTTTCTTATGTCAGAAACAGGAAATGGGGCATGAGAAGCAGAAAACGAGTATTTGGTTTTAAAGTATTTTGATAAATGTTTCTTAATTCAGAAACAGAAAACGTGTGTGTGTGTGTGTGTGTGTGTGTGTGTGTGTGTGTAAACAGCATCTTTTGTCTTTTTAAAATACTTTATTTTTCCTATTATTCCTCTGGAGCAAACCTGGTCTTGGCATTCCCCTCCTCCCTCATGTGGTAGAAGATCAGCTGAAACCACAGAGGCTCTGAGATAGAAGAGAACCCAGTAATTTCCCGTGGACGTGGCCCTGAAACATCAGTGTTATGTCACTGTGGTGAGGTGAGGCACTCAGGAAGTATTCGGTGATTTGGAACTTTCTGCCCTGGAACTCCAGGGCACGGCCCCTCCCTTTGCCCATATCCTTTGGCCATAGCCCCCAGGGTTACCTGGCAGCGGCCCCACCTGACCTAGCACCCTCGCAAAGCTCAGCAGTAGCTCCTCAGGGGGCTGGGCCAACTCACGCGGTCTGCTCTGGGCTCTTCTTTGAGGTCCACGGCTACCCTTTCCCACAGCTGCTGCCACTTCTCGGGGGTTTGGTTCAATTTATGCTCCAATCTTTCAATTTCCTGCAAAGTAATTAAAGGCGTTTTCGGACAGATCAGTATTTCATAGAAGCCACGTCTGGGCACTGGCGCAGATGAGTGGTGCGGCCACGGGCAGCTAACGGCCGTGGTAAACACGGCCTCGGCCTCCCGAGCCAGAACAGCGTGGAGCTACAGCTGATGCGAGGCACGAGGCAAGGGTGATTTATGAGGATCTGTAATCAGGATGGTTTATACAGAACTGCTTCAATACAGAGAAGAAATATGTATCCCAGACACCCTGGCCAGCCCACTGGAAATCTGATGGCCACAGCAAAAGGTCAAGCACTGGGCCAGTGTCCAAACCCTAATAGCTGAGGTGGATGGGAAGTCTGTCCTTGACAGAGGACCCTCAACTCTGATGACTGAAACCAGATGTGGAAAGAACAAGTCAAGAAATTCCCCAGGAGCAGAGTTTCCCGCGGCAGGGGAGCTGGCGGTCAGCACGGCCCCTCTCCAGCGCTCTCCCCAGGCACGCTCTTGGTCGGACTCCGACTGCGACTCTTCAGCAGCTGCCTGGCCCCCTCTCCGCGGGCTGCTGCTCTCACCAGGGTGGCTACTGCCAGGATGGTTTCTCTCTAGAATATTCCGTGTGGAAGACACTGGCAGTGCTCCCACCAGGCCATCAGCTGCCCACACTCGTGACCAGAGGAAGCGAGCACCCACAGAAGCCGTAACCCAGGCCTGACTCAGGCTGCCTGCGCAGCTCAAACAGCTGGAAGCTGCAAATTGCTGCATTTGCTTGACTGCTTCCTCGAACTACTGGATAACTCATTTTTGTATATGGTTTAAAAAAAAATTTAAAAATTGATTTCAGAGAAAGGAAGAGAGAGGGAGAGAGATAGAAGCATCGATGATGAGAGAGAATAATCCTGCCTCCTGCACGACCCCTACTGGGGATTGAGCCTGAAACCCAGGCATGTGCCCTGACCAGGAATCGAACTGTGACCTTCTGGTTCATAGGTCGACCACTGAGCAACACAGGCCTGGCTGGAAAACGCATTTAAAAAAACATTTTTATTGATTTCAGAGAAGGGAGAGAAAGAGAGAGAGAGAGAGAGAGAGAGAGAGAGAGAGAGAAAGAAACATCAATGATGAGAATCAGTGATGGGCTGCCTCCTGCACACCCCCTATTGGGGTGTGCCCTTGACCGGAATTGAACCCAGAACCCTTCAGTTCACAGGCTGACGCTCTATCCACTGAGCCAAACCAGCCAGGGCTGGAAAACTCATTTTTATTGAAACTCTTTTCTCCAGCTGAGCCTGGTCCCCCACTGCTGCTGGGGAGCAAGTTTGGTTTCCTCTTCCCCCTGGAGCTACCTCGACCAGAGTGGGGAGAGCCACGCCCAGAAGTCTGTGAGCCAGTCCGTCCTAACCAGCCGGATTCCCAGGCCTCCTTGCCTCCGCGGAGCCCCGGTGTGTCTGCACGCCGCTGACTTACACCGAGGAGGCTGGTCGGAGCCTCCGCGGAGCCCCGGTGTGCCTGCACGCCGCTGACTTACACCGAGGAGGCTGGTCAGAGCCTCCGCGGAGCCCCGGTGTGCCTGCACGCCGCTGACTTACACCAAGGAGGCTGGTCAGAGCCTCCGCGGAGCCCCGGTGTGCCTGCACGCCGCTGACTTACACCGAGGAGGCTGGTCAGAGCCTCCGCGGAGCCCCGGTGTGTCTGCACACTGCTGACTTACACTGAGGAGGCTGGTCAGAGAGTCGGGCTGCGTGCAGCCGACGTCGTCATAGCACGGCCACACTGTCCTCCTCTGGCTCTGCGGCCCAGCACCCCCAGCCAGTTCACCGTCCTCAGTGGGGAACTGCTTGGGGGTCAGCATCATCCAGTCATATGACGGCCCCGTGGAGAGGGTCTCCTCGATGTAGTAATCCCACTTCTTGAGGCTGGAGACATTTACGTTGGGCTTCAGGGCCTGTTTAAAGAAATTTGTGAAATATAGTTTCATCTTGACCCCAGGCTTACTTGTAGGCCAGCCCCTAGAATTTGCAGGGTCTGGGGCAAGAGTATGAATAGAGGTTCAAATATCACATGTCTAAATGTACACATCAAAATAAATGATTAAATAAAGTATATTCTATCCTCCTGCTTGGACAAATATAACTCCGTAATGACCTGGAAGGCCAGGATCAACTCTGGGGCTCCTAGAATTCTACTCCGGAAAGTGTGTGGCCATGAGGAGCTGGTCCCGCCCCAGTCCTCGGCCTGACCCCCTGCTCCTCCCACCCATCTCTCTCCTGTAGTCTGAGGGCCCTATATGAACGGGTGTGTATACCCCAGCCCAGCAGCTAAAATCTGTCCACGTCCTGCCAAAAAGCTACGTCGTAGCTGCCCTTTGGGCCTAGGGCGACATGCTCTGGGTTGGGAGACAGACTTGGAGAAGTGGGCTGGAATTTGGGTAAGAAATTTTGAGGCACCAGAGGGTGGTTTAGATGAAGGAGGGGCATCTAAGCATGTACGCTTGGTTTCTCATACCCCTCAACCCTGGAGAAAGGCCAGCTGGGGCCCTAATGCACGGGGCCAGGGCAGGGGCCTCCTTGCCCCTCAGGGAGGTGCTACTGCTCATCAAACCAGCCTGTCCCATCTCAGAGCCTCGTTCACAGAGGTGTGCATGGCAGAGCGTGGCTCCCCTGGGAATCAGCCTTCCTGGACCGGCTCCAAACACCCCTGCTTCCCACAGGGTTCCCCACGACTTTGGCACAGATAGACTTAGAGAACTCTTCCCCAAAGTATTTTAGATTTTTCAGTTTAGACCTGTTGAGGTTTCCAGCTTTGTTTGTTCTTTCTTCCTGGGGAAAGTTGACTTGCTTTGATATTCCTGAAGTTATCCCTGGGTTTTGGAGGCCAGGTCCCAATTTTTTTGTGGTCAAGACTCTGGTGAACAGTCTCTATTCCATCATAACCCTAACCCATAGTCTATCAAACTTTTGAATAGCTTCTGGTATGAAACCTAATCAAACATTTATAAAAAGCCTAAACGGCTATGTACATTCAAAATAAGGAAAACTTTGACATGAAATATTCAGAAAATGAAACATAAATGCTTTTTACCTCAACTTCCACTGGTGAATATAAATAATTAAAGAAAATGGGACTCCTCTTGTGCATTCTGTCAACACACTCCCAAATACAAATTCCTTTTTTGGCATGCTTATCTCCTTTATCATCAAATAAAGTTCCTGTAGGTCCAAAGACATTCAACAAAACTCAAATAAATCAACAGTTTGTCTAAAAGCATGATGTGTGTAGCAGATGAAAACTGGAATATTTCTTATGGCTCCACAAACAGCAATGTACGTGCAAAAACCTTAGGAAATAACTGCAAAGCTAAAGATAGGAATGAACTTCACAGTCACATGGACACAGATCCAAATGGAAGGGAAGCAGCTGACAAGGTTTCCAGCATTTCCAGGACATCACGACTCTCTTCCAATCTACATTCTGCATCTACATTCTACATTCTACACCTACACTGAGACCCCAGAGGCTAGCCAGGAAACATTCTACACATTCTTCCAGAGAAAATGGAAGGACTTAGAGTTGATTTGATGAAACTTAGTTAAAAACATAATTTTATGTTTCTTTTTTAAGTCATTGAATGTTTATTATGAAGCCATTTCAAGTGTTTTCTTGTTTAGTAGTTTATATACACCGCAAATCATGGTCATGGAGACTTGGATGACAGAAGGGTGTGGTCTGGACTCTGGGTGACTTAAAAACAAAAGCTGAATTTAGGGGGGGCCTTTCAGGGATTTTCTGACATTATTTTTGTACCTTTTAAAAGTCAGTCTCTTACTTACATGACCCCACTTTGTTTTATTTTTATTTTCTATTTTTTAAAAATATATTTTTATTGATTTCAGAGAGGAAGGGAGAGGAGAGACAGAAACATCAATGATGAAAGAGAATCACTGATTGGCTGCCTCCTGCATGCCCCCTATTGGGGATTGAGTCCAAAACCCAGGCATGTGCCCTGATCGGGAATCGAACCATGACCTTCTGGTTCATAGGTTGATACTCAACCACTGAGCCACGCAAGCCGGGCCCCACTTCGTTTTTAATTGAGAGGACTATGTGTTGGGGTGAGGCAGGAGGTATTTTTTTTTAAAAGGCCAGGACGGGTGCCTCTCTTAGTAATGCTGTCTTGCTTTGAATGAAATGACTCAGTCAAAAATCAATAAGCATTTTACCAGTTTAACATAAAAGAATGTCTTAAGTCCAAGGCTGCACAAAATCCTATGAGGCCCCCCCAAGACTAATTAATGTTTTCTTCTCTAACTTTGAACCGCAGAGCCCAGTACACTAGTTCTCAACGTTGGCCACATGTTAATAACACCAAGGGCTTTAATCTGAGGACAGGCCCCAGAGATTAGTTATTTTAAAAGTTCTCCAAGTAATTCCAGCGTTCAATGTAACCAGCTCTATTTAATGCCTCCTCAACACATGGGTGTGTAAGAAATTAAGGTTTCTGATTAAGATGTGTGGGATGGCAATTCTATGAGTCAACAAAGGTCTGGAAGTACTAACAGGGTGGGAATGGTCTCACCAGTGTTGTCTCCCTTACCAAAAGTAAGAAGTATCTTACTAGACAGTTTTTCTAATCCTTTCTCAAGGATATCTTTTTATTGATTTTAGACAGAGAAGAAGGGAGGAGGAGAGAGAGAAACAGCAATGTGAGAGAGAAACATCAATCAGTTGCCTCCCGTATGAAACCCCAACCTGGGTATGTGCCCTGACTGTTGGATGGGATGAGGCTCCAACCAACTGAGCCACATCAGCCAGGGTTATTAGACGATTTTAATAACATGCATTGGAAAGCAATATTTCCTGATTTCATATTTTAAATTGAGAACATCAGTAAATATTTCAGCCACTAAAAGAGTCCTTGTTATGAATATACAGGTACATATAATATTCTGAAAATTGCTGATTTTAAAAAAATTTGCCTGTCTTCTCAGTCATGTGTATCCTCCCCTTCCCTCTCCCTACAACAACAAAAGAATGTAAAATCCCCCTGGAAAATGTTTTCACAGGGGTCGACTGAGTTTCAGCATTTACTCTTTACAACTATTACTGCTGTGAAAAATTATAATAACAAATAATGATGGTATACCTAAAATTTATTGAGTGCTTACTATGTGCTAGCAATTGTGTTAAGAAATTTACAAATATTTCCTACTGTGCTCATCATGACTCAAAGGGCCATTTTGATGAGGAAATGGAAGAAACTCAGAGAAGTTCTTAACTCGTCCAAAGAACTCAGTTGGTGCTGGAATGTAACCCAGGTCTGTTTCTGCCAGAGCCCATGGCATTTAAAAAAAAAAAATATATATATATTTTTATTGACTTCAGAGAGGAAGGGAGAGGGAGGGAGAGATAGAGAAATATCAATGATGAGAGAGAATCACTGACTGGCTGCCTCCTGCCCCCCACTGGGGATCCACCCTGCAACCCAAGCATGTGCCCTTGACCGGAATCGAATCCTGGACCCTTCAGTCCACAGGCTGACACTCTACCCACTAAGCCAGACCAGCTAGGCTGAGCCCACGGCATTTACTGCTACTCAAATGCCTCCAAGGGCAGTGCCTTTCCCACCAGAGTGTGCCGGGGGTGGAAAAACAGTCAAATGTTTCTCCTCAAACAGGGATGCCACGTTGAGATGCTAAAGTAGTAAGCAGATTTCACTTTTCAGAGGTGCTTCAGGGATGACCACTTGCAGGGCCACACACATTATCTCAGAATCCGGGCCTGTGTTCACATCCACTCTGCTTCCCTTGTTCAGGCTGAAACCCTACAATGGCCTTGCCATACCTGAGGCAGTTATGTTAGTAGAGGTTTTAATAAAAAACACACAAAAGTAACAAAAAAGATAAAACAAGAGCATGCAAACACATACCGTGCTCTAATCTTTCATAGTCTGAATCCAGGAGAAATGTTTTAAAGCGATTAGATACGTAGTGGAAAGCCAAGAACTTTAAGTAATAGAGGTTGAATTCAAACTCGGTTGGATACTGGTTGTGAACCTGTAACACACAAGGCAAAGAAAAGAGTAAGAATCAAACCAGACAAAATGTGGAGGCCATGCCTCTGAGCGCTGACTGAGGTGTGCAGGACACCGTGTGGCCACTTAACCGCATCCCCGCCATGAGTGAGGGTGGGAGGGAACCAGCTTTTCCGCACCTTGCACGTGCCAGATGCCTTGCGAGGGTTTGTTATAACAATCTCATTTACTCTCCACACTGCTAACATAATCTCACTTAATCTGCATAACAACACTGCAGGATCAGCATTGTTTTTCTGACTTTACTGAGACATACAACACTGTGTAAGTTTAAGGTGTACATGTGATAATTTGATATGCAGGTCTCTTGTGAAATGATTACCACAGTAGGGTTATAGTTAGCAACTTTCAAGTATTGTATTATTACCTATTAGGCCTGGTGCACGAATTCATGCACCAGTGGGCTTTGGCCTGGCCTGTGGGATCGGGCTGAAACTGGCTCTCCGATATCCCCTGAGGGGTCCTGGATTGCGAGAGGGCGCAGGCCAGGCCGAGGTTACCCCATCAGTGCATGATTGGGGCCAGGGAGGGATATGGAAGGTTGGCCAGTTGGGGAGGGACAGCGAGAGGGTTCCAGGGCATGTCTGGCCTGTCTCGCTCAATCCCGATCAGCCAGACCCCAGCAGCAAGCTAACCTACAAGTCAGAGTGTCTGCCCCTGGTGGTCAGTGCACATCATAGTGAGCGGTGGAGTGGCCTTAGCATATCATTAGTTTGGTTGAACAGCTGACCAGATGACCAGACACTTAGCATATTAGGCTTTTATTATATAGGACTAGAGGTCGGGTGCACGAAAATTCGTGCACTAGGCCTGTGTTCACATCTGATCAGGGGAAGGCGCCGCCCCCATCATCCTGCTGCTGCTGCCACTACCGGCTGCGGTGATTGTGAGGCCAGAGGCCTGGGCCTCGCAGCGCTGTGGCTTTGTCCAGATGGACGCCCGCCCTAATTAGCATATTACCCTTTTATTAGTATAGTCAGTCACCATGCTGTGCATTGGGTCCTCAGAACTTCTTATAATTGGAAGTGTTTACCCCTTGACCCACATCTCCTTATGTCCCTCACCCCCCAGACCCTGGCAACTACCATTCTGCCCTGTTTCTATGAGTTTGGCCTTTTCAGATTCCACATCCAAGTGAATTCATACAGTATTCATCTTTCTATGACTTATTTCATTTAGCATAACGCACTCAAGTTGTTGCAAATGGAAAAATTTCCTGATTTCCTCATGGCTGAATAATATTTCTTTATCCATTCACCTGCAGGTGGGCACAGGTTGTCTCCATGTTTTGGCTATTGTGAAAAATGCCGCAGTTGACAGATAGAAATGAACATGAGTTATGGTTCTTGTTTTTCAGGCACGTGTGGTGAATTAATATGCAATGTAACAATAAAAGTTGTACTTACGTAGTTTGGTGGTGAAAGGAATGAGGAGAAAAGGTCATTTAGGGAGATAACAAGGGAGGTTTTCTGGACAAAAGAAATGTGTGCCTGCCTGAAGGCAATGTAGAAGGAGCCATTCAGAGAGAACAAATCATACAGAAAGAACTGATAACTAAGAGAACAAGGCCCTGGGAAAACAAGAATAAACAAGGCCAAGGGCCCAGAAATAGGGAACAGTCTTGGAAAGGAGAAGGGACAGAGGAATAGATAAAACAGAAAGATATATTCAAGTGCCAGGGAAGGCGGAGGAGCTCATGCCTTTAACCCTACATTTTCATCAGTAGATAGGCAGTGAGATCACTGGACACAGCCGTAAAGATAAGGGAATGCCATGGGAGGGAGGGAGGGAGCGAGGCGAGCCGGGACCAGTCCCCGGGCACCAGCATACTTCAGGAGGCTTCGTGCAGACTCTGTGGAACCATCTTCTGTTGGCAGAGGGTAGGCTGATGACCTCGTGACACTCTCCAACCCACCCAGCAAGCTCACCTCTGCATTCTTCAAACAATCTCTCGGGACTAGTTAGAGAATTGTGTTTGCTTGAGATAAGTTCCAATCATAGTTGTCCTTGCTTGAAAGCTGTTTTAAATGAACACTGCTGGCAGGCTGTCCAAGAGCCAGCTTTTCTCTCCATGTTTAACTTGGCAACATGGACCCATACTTGTCAGCCAAAGTGAGCAGGCATGTGGATAATATGCCAATTGCTCAATAGATCAATGGGAATTTAAAGTCATAATCCGATATCCTGATTTATCAATTGGGTAGAAACCAGGTTTTCTATGATGATGAAAAGTTTTTCCTTTCTCCAACACTTTCTTACTGGCTTTTAAATTGAACTAAAATTTTAGCTCAAAGCAGTACAGAATAGTTTTAGGAAGACTTAAGAGCGTTGTACTCTCATGCCGTGGAGCTGTGCTCCTGCCCTGAGCTCCTGCCCTTCCTGCTGCATCAGGCTCCATGGACGGGAGCGCCTGGGACCGCTGTGACAAGGCTCTGAAGGGCTAGGGAGTGCGCCTCATGCCAGGTTTTTTAGAACTGTAAGCATATGTATTATGTATGAATTTCCTCGTCAGTGAAAACCAAAGGAATAAACATGGGTTTCCTGTGATTACTAGGGTATGTTATATGAGCAACGAATTATAAAGCTTAAGCATACTTGAAGAGTTTATTCTTATAATTAAATAAAACATAAGTTAATCTAATACATATTTAATGATCAATATTATTTTGCAGCATAAAAATAAGTTCATGTAAAGTGGTTGTTATAATTAGTAATACTTTCTTTTATTTCTAAAATGAAAAATACAATTTTAAAAAACAGCTTTCTTTCCTTGCTTTGTTAGCCCACTACGTCTTTGGCTCAAATATTAACCATGTCCTCTAGTGCAACAATCCTCTTTCAGACACTGTCCCTCTGATGCAGACGCACACCAGAAGACACGGCCCTGGGTGTGGCGTTCCACTAGGGGTGGGTTCCCGGCTTCTTTCTGGAGCATCGTGCAGACCTACAGTTCCCTTCCTGACCTGGTCATTTAGTGCTACGGCTCCTGGCTCCTGGCTCCGAATCAACAGCACCACTCCAAGGGACCAGCGTGTGCATGATGGAGAGGGGGTGGCAGGACAGAAGGAGACAGGCCTAGGAGGATGGAACTTGGTTCCCTACCATCTGAGAGTCTCAGGGAAGAGAAACCTGCAATGTGCTTAGGCAGCATGAGCTCCAAGAACAACTGTGCCCCAACAGCCCTTGAATTAAGCCTCAGGAGCCACAGGCCAGGCCCCGAGCTCACTGTGTTCAGGGAAGAAGAGTCAGAGCTACAGTATTTCCACGGACCCCGACCACAACAGGCCCTAAAAACTCTTAAAACACTTTTATTAAACAAAGCCCCAGAAAAACAACACATTTCCCTCATGACCATTCACCACAGAAACCACTCGCCTCATACACATCTGTATTTTTTCTGGATTATTCTGATATTTAATACCCTGAGGAATATAATTTTGAAGACCCACTTCTGATGTAAAGTAGCATGGAAATGATAGTGAGTATGACCTTAAGTTGAACTTACAGGCATATCACATGCTGGGACTAGAAGCAAAACTCCTCTACAAGTGGAAATGCTTTCACAGCCCATTGTACTGAGTGACTGGCCTCACCACAGACCCTGAACTTGGGAGCACTCGTGTGTGTGTGTGTGTGTGTGTGTGTGTGTGTGTGTGTGTGTGTGTCTGCAGCTGTGTGCCACACCGACACCTGAAGGTGCTAATGCTTGGAGCGGAAATACAGTCTGCCCCCAAACTGGGGTCAATTATCAGGTCTATTGGAAGAGGAAGCAAAGATGCTGAGCAATTTGTTTGCTTGTTTTTTTGTTTTTGTTTTTTACTCTTTAGTAACAGTTTAAGCAATAAGCATGCAAGAAGTTCTCAATGAAAAATTGGATTGACCTGAACTCTCCATTGATTAATACTTAGATACCACATTTGGAATCTGACATTAAGAAACACAAGGAATTTTCTGAAATGTCTTTCTACCACAATAATAAAGACGTAATTGCATTCATAAGACAAAATACGGTGCTTAGATTTCCAGTAAGAAAGAAAAATGACACTTCCTCCATTAGTCATACAGCCCAGGGACTCATTGCCTTCTTTCCCTCCTTTAAATGGGACACTGGACTCTTCTACAGTACACATCACAGTGGTCTCCCACAGGCACAGTCCTCACGCGCCCCATGAGCTATAATCAACATACAACAAATTGCACATATTTAAAGTGTACAATTTGTATGTTTTGACATAGCTATACACCTTTGAAACCATCACCACAATCAAGATGATGAACCTTTCTGCCTCCTCCTGCACATTTCTCCCTAAGCAACCACTGATTTGCTTTTACTTTATATTAATGGAATCATAAGTATGTACTTCTTTTGTCTGCCTTTTTCCACTAAGTGCAATTATTTGAGATATATGCATGTTATCAGTAATTAATTCCTTTTTATAGTTAAGTAGTATTCCATTGTATGGATATTACTACAATTTGTTTATTCATTCTCCTGTGGACAGACATTGGGTTGCTTCTAGATTTTTGGTTATCCTATATAATAAAAGGCTAATATGCAAATTGTCCCCATGGGTGGGAGTTCAACCGACCCGGATTTAGATGTGCGCTGACTACCAGGGGGTGGCAGCGGCAGGCAGCCAGGGGAAGGGAGGCCCTGGCTAGCAGCCGGCAGCTGCTAGGGACCCTACCCGCACACGAATTTTGTACACTGGGCTTCTAGTTACATATAAAGCTGCTATGAACAGTTATGCACAAGTCTTTGTAGGGCATAAGCTTTCATTTCTCTTGCATAACCATCTAGTAATGAAATGCGGAGTCATATGGAAACGGGTATGTTTAGCTTTGTAAGAAATGACCAAACGGTTTTCCCAAATGGTTTTACAACTGTATATTCCCATCAGCAGTGTTGGGAGTTCCAATTCCTCCACATCCTTGTCCACACTGGAGGTAGTCAGTCTAAAAATGTCAGCCGTTGAAACAGGTATGTAGTGGA
The DNA here is from genome assembly GCF_951640355.1 of Cnephaeus nilssonii. Lineage (NCBI taxonomy): Eukaryota > Metazoa > Chordata > Mammalia > Chiroptera > Vespertilionidae > Cnephaeus > Cnephaeus nilssonii. Next base: position 36,879,953 of record NC_137084.1, on the reverse strand, counting down.
ATCTCATTGTGATTTTAATTTGCATTTCATAATGATGCATGATGTCAAGTATCTTTTCATTTGCTTATTTGCTAGCTGTATATCTTTGGTGAAATACAAATGTTTTGCCCGTAAGAAAAGTAGGTTGTTCGTTTTCTTATTATTAAGTTTTGCATGAATCATTTACAAATATTTCCTTCTAATCTGTGATTTTTCTTTCCACTTTCTTAAGTGATTTGTAAAGTTTTTAATTTTGAAAAAGTCTAATTTATCAATCTGTTCTTTTATGAATCATGCTTTTGGTGTTGAATCTAAGATATCCTTGCCTAACCCAAGGTCACAAAGATTTCTTCCTATGCTTTCCTTTAAACGTTTCATAGTATTAGGTCTTATATTTAGGACTATGATCCCTTTTGAGTTAATTTTTATATTGGTGCTAAGAATGGATTAATTTTTTTTTTTTGGTATATCTGATATATGTCAAATTGGCATCATTTGTTGGAAAGGCTATCCTTTCTCTACTGATTGCTTTGCATCTTCATAAAAAAACCAATTTTCCATATATCACATAAGTGTGGGACTATAGACTTTATTCTATTTCATTGATTTATTTGTCTAACTTTACATCAATTATTACAGTCTTGATTACTATAGCTTTAGAGTAAGTCTTGAAATCAAATAGTGCTATTCCTTCATTTTTTTTCTTTTTCAAAGTTGTTTAGAATATTCTAGATCCTTTGCATTGCCATATGGATTTTAGAGTTAGCTTGTTAATTTCTACAAAATAGCATCCTGGGCATTTGATTGTGACTTCATTGAGTCTTATTTGGGGAGAGTGGCATTTTAACAATATTAAGTATTTTGATCCATGAACAAGAGGTATCTCCTGATTCATTTAAGTCTTTACTTTCAGTAATGTTTTCTAGTTTTCAGTGTCCAGGTCTTTAACAAATATTGTTAGATTTCTTTCATGCTTTTATGGTACTATTGTAAATGGTAATGATTTTTAAATATCAATATTCCAATGGTTAATTTTTCATAGAGTCCATAAATAATTATGTTGCTTCTGAATAAGATAGTTGTACTTCTTCCTTTCTAATGTGGATGTCTCTATTATTATTATTTTCTTGCCTTATTGCATGGCGAGGACTGTTAGTACAACATTGGGAAGTGGTGAAGCAGACATCCATGTCTTGTTCCTGATCGTAGGGGTACAGTATTTTGTCTATTAAGTATGATGTTAGCTGTAGGGTTTTAAAATAAATACCATCTATAGTTTGAGCAAGTTCCCTTCTATTCCTGGTATTCTGAGAATTTTTACAGGGAATAAATGTATTTTGTCAAATCCTTTTGTTGCATTTATTGAGATGACCATATGGTTTTTATTTTTTAACTAGAAGCCCGGTGCACGAAATTTGTGCACGGCGGGGGGTTGTCCCTCGGCCCAGCCTGTACCCTCTCCAATCTGGGACTCCTGGAGGGATGTCCGACTGCCCGTTTAGGCCCGATCCCACTTCCCTAAACGGGCAGTCGGACATCCCTCTCACAATCCAGGACTGCTGGCTCCCAACTGCTTGCCTGCCAGCCTTCCTGATTGCCCCTAACCGCTTCTGCCTGCCAGCCTGATCACCCCCTAACCACTCCGCTGCCAGCCTGGTTGATGCTTAACTGCTCCCCTGCCAGCCTGTTTGCCCCCAACTTCCCTCCTCTGCCAGCCTGGTCACCCCTAACTGCCCTCTCCTGAAGGGTTGATCACCTCCAACTGCCCTCCCTTGCAAGCCTGGTCCCTCTCAACTGCCCTCCCTTGCAGGCCTGGTCCCTCACAACTGCCCTCCCTTGCAGGCCGGGTGCCTCCCAATTGCCCTCTCCTGCTGGCCATCTTGTAGTGGACATCTTGTGTCCACATGGGGGCAGGATCTTTGACCACATGGGGGCAGCTATATTGTGTGTTGCAGTGATGATCAATCTGTATATTACTCTTTTATTAGATAGGATAGAGGCCTGGTGCACGGGTGGGGGCTAGCTGGTTTGCCCTGAAGGGTGTCCCAGATCAGGGTGGGGGTTCCCTTGGGGTGTGGGGCGGCCTGAGCGAGGGGCCTGTGGTGGTTTGCAGGCCGGCCACGCCCCCTGGCAACCCAAGGGGAGGCCCTGGTATCTGGAATTTATTTTCCTTCTACAATTGAAACTTTGTAGCCTGGGGCAGCAGCCATTTTTGTGGCAGTTAATTCACCTTCTACAATTGAAACTTTGTAGCCTTAAGCGGGTGAGCCCGGCCAGGGTGTGCGGAAAGCTTTGCTTCCCCTGTTGCCGCTGGCAACCCTGGCCTGCTCTCTCAAGCTCCATTCTGCCGCCATTTGTTTGAATTTGTTTACCTTCTATAATTGAAACTTTGTAGCTTGAGTGGAGGCTTAGGCCTGCAACGGCTATGGAAAACTTGGCTTGCTCTGTTACCTGGGAAACCTTGCTCTCTGTGGCTGCAGCCATCTTGGATTGGGGTTAATTTGCATACTCGCCCTGATTGGATGGTGGGCGTGACTAATGTAGCGGAGTGATGGTTAATTTGCATATTACCATTTTATTAGAGAGGATTTCTTAATATGGTGAATTACACTGATTGATTTCAAATGTGAAACCAATCATACATTTCTGGGATAAATCTTGCTTAACCATGGTATATTATTTTTAAAATATATTGATGTAAATGGCTTTGATTTGCTAACTTTTTGTTTAGAAGATTTGAATCTATGGTCATCAGGGATACTGGTGTATAGTTTTCTTTTATTGTCTTCATCAGGCCAAGGTAAAGCTGGGCTCAGAGACTGAGTTGAATATATTCTCTTGGCATCAATTTTCTGGAAGAGATTTTTTGTAGAATTGCTATTATTTTTTCCTTAAATACTTGGTAGAATTTACCAGTGAAATCACTTGGGCTTGAAGTTTTCAGCATGGAAATGTTTTAACTACAATTTAAATTTCCTTAATATGCCTATTCAAGTTATGTATTTTTTCTTGAGTATGATAGTTTATGTTTTTCATGGGATTTGTCCACTTCACCTAATTGTTGATTCCTTTGGTACAAACTGTTATAATATTCCCTTCTGGTCATTTTAATGCCTACAGAATCTGTAGTGATGTCATTTTTCTCATTTCTAATATTGATTATTTTTGTATTCTTTCTTTGATGAGTCTGGCTAGAGGTTTATCAATTTTATTAATCTTTACAAGTTGGCACAGAGATTTTTGGGCTCTAAAGGCAAGTCTGCTTCAAATAAATTTAGCCTTATTATATTATGTAGAATGATAAGCATCTCAGCCAATAAATTAATCCTATATAAGCATTTCCCAAAACATGTTGATAGAGTTACGCTTATCTTAGGCATCATCTGAATTCTGTTGTTCAAAGTAATTTTGTATGTATCTTTTTTCCCCCATTAAAAAAAACTTCACTGTTGAGAGTATTATAGATGTCCTCCCACTCCCGCCCCTCTCCCCCATAACTTCCCTCCACCCCAGGTCTTCACCACCCTATGGTGTGTACCCATGGATAATGCATATATGCACCTAAGTTCTTTGGTTAATCTCTTCCCGTCCCCCTCCCCACTTCCTTCTGAGAATTTTGTATGTATCTTGATGAAGATAAAAAATAAACAGATTTAAAAGTCTAAGCTATGTGAAGCATTTTAGTTTTGTTTTCCATTATGGAGTGAAATCTGCCAATTTCACTTATTTATGAGAAGAGAATCTGAAATGGAATTTGGAGAAACATGAATTTATAGAGTCTTATTTTTTGCCATGGGCCATTCAGTACTTTGTAAAATTTAAAGGCCCATAAAAATAAGCTATGACTCAAATCCCAGAAAAGATCAACACTTTGGGAATAAAATATAATAAGTTAAAATTGGATTTGCTTTCAGGAACTACAAATATTAAGCCACAAAAGATCCTATAGAGAATGGTATCAACATTCTAGACACACCCTAGAAAAATAAGTAACTAATATTAGTTTTTTTTTATTTCACAGATTAAGTTTAACAAACATTAATTGTGTACCTTGTACTGTGCTAATCACTTTACATAGATTTTAAATCCTTTATACATATATATAAACCGAAGCAGAGAGGTTTAAAATTTGTTAAAGATCAAAAATTAGTGAGACTGATTACAAACTCAGATTTACTTTATGGCTCATATAGTAAAAGCTTTAATACAGACACCAAACTCTTGAGTATGCCATGAACCCATTAGCTGCAGCTATTTTGCCAATATTACTGGATACATTTTAAAGTTACCAACCTGTGTAAGGGCAGCTTACCTCCTCACACATATGCTCACAAGGGAAGCTCATATCTTCAAAGGTAAAATAGCGTTTGTCTTTGAAATGGGACTGATCATAGTGCTGGCATACAGTAACTGTGAGGAGAATCACTACAAAGCCAGACCACAATGAGTCAATTTACAACTTGAATAAACTTCAAAGGCAAAATTATAACTGTTATTTGTTTTTCTCAAAGTGGGAAATAATAAAAAAGTTCTAAGATGTCCTCAAAGACTTACTGCAATACTGAAATAAAGGAGCTACTCTCTTATACTTCATGTTTTCATTGATATTACACATATTTTCCCCCTTGGTGTTATATTTTTAAAAGAAATTTTAGGCAAAGATTTCATTTTTGTGCTTTGGATGTATTTTCCTTTTGAATGTGGTTCAACTATTTTAAGAAAAGGAAGCAGCCTGTAATGATATCATTTGAGCTAAGCCAATTTTTTTAGAAGTAAGAAAAAAATCTGCCAGATGTTACTATTATGAAATAGTGATCTAGCATTTATAATTCATCTGACACCTGGATATACTGGCATAAACAATGGCTTTTTATATGATGAGGCAGTTCTAATTTAAGATCAATGCTTCATCTGTTTTCTTTGTAACTCTTACTAGTATTAGCACTAATGCACAAGTCTGGGCATATTTCCATGGACTGCCTTTTGGCCTTCGGCGTGTTAGAAATGGTGAACAGCAGCGAACATATTCCACCTGGGGAAGTTTCGCCTGCTGCTGAGTAATTTTGCACTTATTTTTAAAATGTTGTTGGGCCTGCCTTTGCTTTGTGCCGCTGAGAGTCTGAGGACAGCACTAATTTGCATTGTCTGGCAAAAGCCAGAGTCAGGCATTCAGAGACGGCAGTTTCTAATGCCCAGGCTGTGCGAAGGAGATGATGACACACTGCCTTATAATTAAGTCAGCGAGAGTCAGAAGCACTATTTGTTAACCATAGTCTTCTAGAGTCTCCAGTTTTTCAATGAATAAACAATCCCTTTTCAGCACAAAATAATTTGCTTTACCAAAGCTGATACCTATCATAGCCACCCACCCATGAAATCCTGCAATTAAGGTCACATGCTCGCTCTGCCACGACTTGTCTGCACTCAGGTGATTCTGTATGGGGTTCTAGGTCAAAGCAGGGTTCAGATAAATTTTTAACGTGGTACAGCCAGATCTGAAATCATACAAAAGGGGTCTTTAGACCCGAACAATATTATTTTCTACAGTTTGTGAAGCATTCACTTAGAAATAACTGAGCTTTCATTAAAAGTCAAACGGTTTTCAAAGTCAGAACTGGTTTACATAGAACATTTGAATTTTAAGTCCTTATTTAAAATAAAGTTACCAGAAAATAAACATACACCTCAAGTTAGTTTTTTTTTTAAATATATTTTATTGATTTTTACAGGGAGGAAAGGAGAGGGATAGAGAGCTAGAAACGTCGATGAGAGAGAAACATCGACCAGCTGCCTCCTGCACACCCCCTACTGGGGATGTGCCCGCAACCAAGGTATATGCCCTTGACCGGGACGAACCTGGGACCTTTCAGTCTGCAGGCCAACGCTCTATCCACTGAGCCAAACCGGTTTCGGCTCAAGTTAGTTTATAGAACTTAACATGATGCAATTTTAGCATCTACTAAATAATCAAATTTTCAATCTTTCACAACATACTAACAAAGGTACTAGGAAAACTGGACTACCACACCAGAGATGTTACAGATGCACAAAATTCTGACAGGGAGAGCCAAGATCAGCAGTGGTTTTCTTTAGGAAACAACGCTACCAAAAATATGGGAACAGAAGTAATTTAAAATGTTCAAGACATAGCAAACGGACAACTGACTCCAAATTGCCATTTAGTATGCTTTGTATTATAGGATATAAAAACTACTCTCATCTATAGAATGTTAAGCTGACATCCAAGACAATCAAAGCCTCCCATATTTAATATCCCACTCTTTTCTGGTTGTACCAAAAAATAAACAAACAGCAAATGATTTCACCTCTTTAAAAAAACCACTGACACAAAAAAATGGGATGTGGTAAAATTTCCTCCTTAAAAATGTTTCTAGAGCTACTAAAAAACTTGCATTTACAGAATAGTTGATAAAAATATCCCTCTGGATTGTACAAGAAGGGAGACAGGGACCACGGATAAGACATGATCTATGATATTTCAGACGTGGCTTCTTTCTCTCTTCTTCATCTGAGGCTGGACTCCCCTGGATTTTAATTTCTCCCTTTTCTACAGGTAGAAAATCTTCTTTAGGTTCCTGCTCAGCCACTTTGGCCTGCTTCCCCTGTGCTTCCCTTTTCCCTTTTGCTTGCACTTTTTTGTCTGCAGATTTATCCTTTTTTGCCGCCTTTTTTGGCTTCGTTTCCACTTTTACAGGAACAGGTTTGGCTGACAACCTTGCCGACTTCCTCTTGGGCTCCTCCTTGGCAGAGCGGGCCTTTCTCTTGGGTATCCTGGTGGTGGGGTGGTGTGGGGTGGCGCGTGCTGGGTGCCTGAGGGCCATGGGTGCCTAGTGGCTTCTCGAACCTGGGCTGCCTGGCTGCTGCCACTTCTCTCGCCGCCCAAGCTTCTTGGACCCGCGATGGGGGCAGTGGGAGCTTTGCCTGGCTTTTTTCACAACCAAAATGATTTTAAGATTCACCATGTTTTTGTGTATATTATTATTTGATTCCTTTTGCTTGCCGAGTAGTATTCCTGTGTATGAATACACCTGAATTTGTTCATCTGCTCACCAACTGAGGGGCATGCTACCTTTTCCTAGTCACACCCATTCCCTTCCTTTCATTCTCTCTAAGCCCTGGCAACCATTTATTCTCTAGCTCGATATTCTTGTCATTTTGAAAATGTTATATAGAAATGGAATCATATAGTGTGTGACCATTTGAGATGGCTTTTTTTCTTTTCTCTCAACACAATGCTCTTGAGATCCATTCACGTTGCTGCATGTATCAACAGTTCATTCCTTCTTTATTGCTGAGGTGTATGCCATGGTATGGATGTAACAGTTTGCTTAGCCTTCACCTACTGTAGGACACTTTGTCCCCTTCCTGCCTCCAGTTCTTGGCTATTATAAATAAAACTTGCATAAACAATACTTTTATATTTGAGGTAAGTTTCTTATAAGTAGCATATAGTTAGGTCATAATATATTTAGACCATTTCCATTTAATGTGATTATTGCTATGTTAGAGCTTAAATCTGTCATTTTACTTTGTTTTCAGTCTGTTCTATTTTTTCTTTATTTTTTTAGATTTTATAATGTATTTTTATTATTTTTTAACCTGGTTACAAGTGTAATACATCATGATACTAAAATCTTTATTTTCTTTTTCCTGACTTCTGTGGATCACCTGAATACTTCTTAAAATTCCATTTTGATTTATCTATAGTGTTTCGGGTGTACAGCTTAGTAGTTAGACAGTCATATACTTTACAGGTTTTTCCACCAATATTTCCAGTACCCAGCTTTAAATAGCTTTCTTAGTGGTTGTATTATATTCTATATCTTACCACACTTTACTGACATTTTACTGCTTTCAGTGAAGTGTAGAAACCTTACTTCCCTTTATGTTCTCCCATCCTATATAATAAAGAGCTAATATACAAATGGTCGTCATGCCCTCATGCCATCACAATCCATCACCAGGAGGCTGTGTGTGCAGCGAGGCGTGCACAGGTGGGCGGGGACTTGATACTACATGCGTGGTGTGGAGGTGGGACCCCCGGCTCCGGCCTACCTCTTTGGGGCAATCCATCGAGGAGCCCTGGATGGGTGGACTGGGCCTACCTCTTTGGGGCGATCGATCTCAGGGCTCCTGCACTGTGAGAGGGCACAGGCCAGGCTGGGGTACCCCCTCCCCCGAGTGAATGAATTTCGTGCACTGGGCCTCTAGTTTAAAATATAATGGTCTTGGCCCTGGCCGGTGTGGTTCAGTTGGTTGGATATCATCCTGTACACCAAAAGGTGGTAGGTTTGGATTCCTGGTCCGGGCACATACCCGGTTCCGGGTTCGATCCCCAATTGGAGTGCATGCAGGAGGCAACCAATCAGTTTTTCTTTCTCACATCAATGTTTCTCTCTCTCTTCCTCTTTCTAAAACAAAACAAAACAAAACAAAACAAAACAATTGTCTTAACTATTTCTTCCACATATATTGAGAACCACATCAACCATCAAACAATTTAGAAAACTCAAGAGAAGAAAAGTCTACTGTATTTACCCATATTTTCCTTTCTGCTATCCCAAGATTCCTTCTCTTATCATTTATTTTCTTTTTAAGTATATTTTTATTGATTTCAGAGAGGAAGGGAGAGGGAGAGGGAGACAGAAACATCAATGATGACAAGGAATCATTGATTGGCTGCCTCTTGCATGTCCCACACTGGGGATCAAGCCTGCAACCCAGGCAAGTGCCCCAACCGGGAATCCAATCAAGACCTCCTGGTTCATAGGTCGACACTCAACCACTGAGCCACGCTGGCTGGGCCTATCATTTATTTTCTGTTTGAAAAATTTCCTTTAGTCATTTAGGAAATCTATAATGCATTTCAAATAAATTTTCGTGAATGATGTAAAGGGCATAGAGATATACAGTTATTCCAAAAGATGGAAAGCCACTGTTAATGGGTATAGTTTCTTTTTGGGGGGATTTTGTTCTAAAATAGATTGTGGTAATTGTACAAGTCTGAATAATATACTAAAAACTTTTAAATTATACACTTTAAATAAAATTTAAATATTATACCGTGAATCAAAAAGCTGATCAAGTAATTAGTAGAATAAAAAACCAAAAACATAACTGTACACCAAATTGGCCTCTTCAGAAGACCTGGTTCTAATTATTATTCCTAAAAACATTCCCACCTTTCCTTCTAATACATGGTTGAAGCCAATGTATTTCAAAAAGGCTCACTGTTCTGACAAATATGTTTGATATGTCAGAGCCCATTCATTGTTGTGATGCAGATGAAGCAAAGCTGGAAATGTTAACCCTGTTTTCCTTGGCCAATTTAGCACTGGTGCCAATGCAAACCCAGTGCCATCTGATTCTCAAGCCCAATCCTGACCAAGGCCCCATTAGAAGTTTTATCTAATGTGCCTGAGATGAAGGTAGGAAGGAGTCTACAGCATTCACATCTCCCCTACCCCATTCTCACTGGATTTTACTAGATTATATACCTGGTTTCTGTCTGGTCTCTTGCTTAGCCCTGATTAGGCCATCTAGTAGAACTGAGTCAGTGTTCTCAACCTCTTAGACTGGCTTGGCTGGGCCAATTCTCTCTCTAGGGCTTAGGCTGTACTTCTTATATTCCCAGGCACAAGCTCAAGTCCTCCCAAACTGGGAAGACTACAGGCTGGATTTCAGGCCCTGCCATTACCTACTCTAGGTCAAACCTTCTTGGAGAACAAGCCCAAGTTTGCTCCTCTTCTTGGGAGATGGTAATTTAGAGTCTGGCCACTTCACATGGGGGGCCCAGCCAATAGCCAGGTCAGCTGTCCTAGTTTCAGAAACCAACTAGGTTTCTCCTCCATTCCCAGGAATCCACTGCTGAGACCTCAGGAAGTCTTAGGGCTGAATCCATCACTTATGGCACGAAGGCACCTGGCACAGCTCTGCAATGCTCAACAAATGCTAGTTCTTTTCTTCCCTCATATCAAGCCAACTGAAGCATGCTCTACTCACCTGGTGCACACAGTCTAAGAATTGCAGGAAGACTGGAGTAAAACCACTACCCTGACAGTTGAGGGTCAAGCTGCTCCGCTGATTGAATTTATGACCAAAGGAGAGCCACTCTTTTTCAACCAACATCCGGAAGCCTTCAAGTGTCCTATAAAAGGGGTCACTGAGTAACTGCACCAGGGATGTCACCTAAGACACAAGCAGATGGACACTTGTCAAAGCACTTCCTCTTGATGATAGCTAACGCACCAACAAAGTTACCTGGGCAGCAAACTTGTTCACTAACTGCTCCAGGACAGCCAATTAAATTAATCCCACAAACTTTCTAGTAAAAATGAAAAGTCAAATGCATTTTGGCTACATGTTTTCTTTCAGAAAATCCAGATTTTAATCCTTACCTGGCTAGTTTGCCAACTGTGACTTTCTTCTAGGTTAATTAATGAGGCCAGAGGATCAGTTCAAACCTACAGCTACTTTTTGGCAGGCATAGATTAATGTCTTACTATAGTTCACATTCAGACCTTTCCTTTTCACTCTGCAGTAAGTAAGGGAGGGGCTTAGAGGGAACCAGGGAAAGGACTGACAAAATCTGGGAAGGACGGCCCGTGTCCCACTCTGCAGGCCAAGGAGCGCCATGCACATGCCTGCCCGGGGCACCTGTGGTGTGGCACCCGACGCCCCAGCCAGAACTGCAGGCTATGTCAGGCCTGGAAGCCCGTGGCACAGAGCTTTCTGATGGACACCAGGGGGTGTTTCACACAGGACTTTTTCTGTCCATACAAATTAGTCACTATACAAAAGGTTCATCTGCAGAATTTAAAAACAAACGAACTGAAATACAAATTCATACATGTACAACCAAATATATGAGAATATGTGTAAGAGTTTACTTGTGCTGTGATGTCCCAGCCTTCTTCCAAACAGACCAACACGGAGGAACCATTCTCCAGTACCTCGGACACCACCACGGCCAGCTGCATTATCCTGTGAAGCTGAGGTGGGGAAGGAGCCACGATTAGAACCAGGGCTTTCTGAGCACCCAGATCAGACAGACTTGCTATCAGCCTTAGATAACCAAACAAGTTAGGGATAAAGCATTTGATCTAAACGTGAATTTTAAATACTTAAAGTTCTTTGTCAAAATAAAGATTAAGCAATGTACTCAAGGGATACATGATGAAATAAATTGATCTTAAGTAGTTTCCCCTGAAGTGGAATATCTTTAATTCCACAGAGTGGAAAAGTCAGAGATTCTAAGCAGCCTCCCAACACAGTTATTGGACTTAACATTTGTTTTTCTATGATGACGTAGTAAGTTCTATGAAGATGTAGTAAGTTCTATTTTGGATACTCTTAATTTTTCTGGAATTAGATAGTGGGGATGTTTGCACAACTTAGTTATTACACTAAAAAGCACTGAATTGTACACTTTAAAAGGATGAATTTTATGATGAATGAGTTAAATCTTTAAAAAGGACACTCTTATTTGTCTGTATGGGAAGAAAACTTATACTTGTGCTTAGCTTTTAAAGCCAAGCCACTGACTCACAGTCTCCAATGAACCATTAGGGTGTGAGCACAGCATATAGATTTCAAAGCCAAACGTGCAACATTCTAGTTTTAAAAAATATTTTAAGCACACTTGACATAATTTGCAGAATGAATCCAACTTTGAACTGAAATAGAAAACCCCATATTTTAAATAGAGCTAGGTATTTTATTTATTTACTAGAGGCCCGATGCACAAAATTTGTGCAAGGGGCTCGGCCCTCACAGCCCTGGCTTCATTCAGAAGGTCGTCTGGAAGGACGTCTGGAAGGTCATTAGGCTGTCCAGTCTAATTAGCATATTACGATTTTATTATTATAGATTTTTATTATTTTTATTTTTTGAGCTAGCTATTTTAAACACAGGAATAAGGCACACATCCTCTCCAGCACTGGGAAGCTCCTCACCAATGTTCCTGTAGACAGCTATTTCCAGGCCTGAATTCTCTGGCTCTTCACACTTGCTCTGAGTTAACTTTTGACATGCCAATATCTCAAGTAGAGCAATACTTTTTACTGTTTTTTGGGGGGCACTAACTTCTGGTATGGATCTACTTTGGAGTAAGGAGCAAAACACAGAATGTACCAGAAACACAGATAGGCTGGGTGGTGGGAACAGTTTGGGGCTGGGCTCATAACTTAGGGACAGAAGGGAGTATTGATCAGCTCCTTTCGTGGGTTCTCAAATGACCTGGTATAGCATTCATAGTAACATACACTGATACAGATTTATGTATTATGTTTTTATTTAAAATGTTTAATTGGGGGGGGGGGAGAGAGGAACATCGATGCAGTCATTGGTTGTTTCTTTGATGTGCACTGATTGGGGATGGAACCCACAACCTTGGCATATTGGGACAAAACTCTAACCAGCTGAGCTACCCAACCAGGGTTCATACCCTGATACAGGTTTACAATTAATTGTATATGTGGCTGTTTTTCTATAGTTTAAGTACCTTAAAAATAGTTACTGCACTGGGTACTCACATCATTTTCTGGCTTTTTTTTGCCTTTTAGTCCAATTCATTGTGGGAAACAACTACTTTTCCTCCTCAAGGGAGGCAGGAGGCTTGGAGGCAGAGGGGCCAGGTGATAGAAGGGCTGGAACTCATGCGGGTGGAAGGAGCAATGGCCACAGCATCAGGGGCCTAAAGACAAGGCTGAGGGTGTAGTGCAGATATGTTCTTGGCCCAATGTCTGCGTCAGTGTCTAACACATGCGTGTCATAAATGTCTTTATGTGCTGGCATACCTACTTCTCCCTAGTTTTGCAATAAGAGTTCAATTAAAACATCCCAAACTTGACTTAGCTGAAGGAAGGATATGTGGTTTTCCCTTAACCTTAGGGAGGCCTCAGGGCACCCAAAGTGCCTGCGGTGGCTATTTTTTTTTTTTTTTGTGGGGGGGGGGTTAATCTAAAATCTAGAGACATGGACCAGGCAGAGACAAAAGCAAGGTCAGACAGTAAGAGAGAAGGGCTCTTGGAGTCTTGGACCCTCACTCTGTTGACAACAGAGCAGGAGGCCTAAAAATATATGCTGATTAAACTTATTACATATAAAGAAGTTTCCATCTAAAAATAATGACCTCCTCCTTAGCACCCTATGGAGACCAAGTTTTTAATTACAGAGAGATAACCTGGGATGAAGAAGTCTATCTCTCATCTCCTGTTGCATATGGGTTCCTGGAACTGAAAGGCTTTTATGGAGGTACCCAGTAAAGGCAGATGGCGGGGCGTGGGGGAACACAATATTTTCCTCAAATATCAACTCTGTACATCCTTGAGGTAAAAGGCAAGTTGCTCCAGACATTACCTGTGGAAACCACTCGGAGTCTCCCAGAGCTTTCAGGAAGGTCACGTCTGAGTCAGTAGGAATGGTGCTTGGGACACAGGCCCTCATCAACTTTTTAAAACTGGCTTTCACTTGTCGGATGTCATGAAATTCAACGGGAACAAACTCACAATTTAAAGCAAATTCTAACTTAAAGTTCTGTGGATAAAGATGCAGAGAATTAGGCAAATGAAGTGTTATGGTAAAAGAGCAATGATTTCAACAGGGCAGTGCTTAAATGATACACAGTTATGGAGGCCAAGTAGCTGCAGAAGCTGCAATGGGTCAGGAAAAACAATCTGTGTGGCTAGGTGTCCAGATTGCTGGAAAGTCCTTCAGTGAGGCCTACTGGTTTCACTTAGCTTGCTGTCATTCTGAGACCCTGAAGAGACTACTGGTAGGTGGGAACCTGATGGGCACTTTTATTAGTAACATCACATATAAGCCAATATAAAGCCATGAACCCGGAAGTCTGGAGAGGACCAGTAATACATGGACAGCACGGTTAATACAAAACTGCAAACGAAGTCTCCCGAGATACACACTGTGATGAAAAGGCAATATGCTGCTGAGGTTCCAGAACTCTACATATTTAAGTTTGTAGAGATACACATATTTGTTTCTTATTAAGCAAGTAAAACAGTCATTGGAAAAATGAAAAAAAAAAGAAAAGTGAAGATAAACATTGAGAAGGAAATAAAAATTAGGTACTCCTTTAAAGTCAAAATAAAAAGTTCTACACAGTAAAACATGAAAGGCTTTGTTGATTTCTAGCTTTGGGACAATATTTTTTCACGCATGACACGTGTCGAGCCATATTTATTTGAATATATTTATCATTTAAACCTTTAATCCACGTGGAATTTAACCTATGTGAGGTTGCATTTGTAGTTAAAGAATGCTTACCTGATGGCACAATTGTATATTTTATTTTGATAACCTAGTCACCTAATTTTGAAGATTTTAAAATTCTCTAATTTCTCTTGCTAAAGAATGAATTAATTTTCTCATATCCTTCCTGCTTTCCTCACATTCTGCCCAAATGACACTACTGGGTCATCTGCTTTCCTAAGAGTAAAACTGCTTTCTGGAGGCTGGTTGTACAACATGTGAATGTATGTGACACTATGGGCAAGAGGATAAATTTTATGTTATCTGTATTTACCAAAATTAAAAAAAAATGCTGCAAGGACTTATTATAGGACCCATATTATATTCTGTATTGGTTATTTTAGAGTACTTTTAAAACGGCCTATTAAAGTTTTAAAGTAAAAAGCAAAAACTTCCAAATTAAAAAAATAGCATTTTTTATATATATCAAGAAAAAAATTTTCTTTATCTCAGTAATTCCACTTTTAGGAGTAATCTAAAATGTAGAGAAAAAACCCTATTGAATCATATCTCCATTAAAAATAATAATAAGCTATATGCTTGAAAATGTGACTGTAATTTTATATATAGAAGATAAAGAAATGGAAACATTCAACAATATGGAATGTTACATAGTGATTAAAATAATTATAAAGAATATTATACAACATGGAAACATGCTATGGTTAGAATAAAGAACTTGGCTGTACACATGAGTTCTTTTCTATTAGTTATTTTTTTAAAGTTATAATAGGTAACAAATAGTTTACTTTTCAGGAAAACTACTTGCCTTTCCATTCCCAACTATAAAGGAGGTAGGTATGCCTGTCTTATAAACCAGGAGTTATCAGCCATAGTGTTGAGACACTGTTACGTCATAAGGAACTTATAGTAAGTATAAAGTATTAAAGTATGTGAATTAGTAAATGAGACCAAGTCAAGATTATTTAGAGGAAGCCACTCTCACTTGCTTTCCTCGGTGTTTCCTTCATTGGGAGGCAAGGAGTGGAGCTGCAGTTAGAGAGCACGGTGCTGGCCTGAACGTGGCTCAGGTTGGACAGATATGGACAGTGCTCCACAGACACAATTACATGAACAAAAAGCAAAACCTGAATGGGACGTACAAAAATCCTAATAACTACTGTGCAAGGATGGTGAGATTATGTTTTTAAAACGTAATTCTTTATTGACAAAAGAAAGATCAGAAAGGACAAAGAAAGACAGAAAGAAGAAAGTGAAGGAGGAAGGGGAACAGGGTCCGCAGTGGCCAGTCTTTCTTAGTCATATGTGCACAGCCACACAGCAAATCTGAGGACTGATGCGCAGAGGATATGGCAGAGGTGAGCATTCAAGAGAAAACCTTGGGGAGTGACTCCAATCATGAGTACGTGGTGCGCTGAAGTGCAGGGTGTGTACTCTGGGAGACCCTGGTGCCAAGGGGGCTGTGCTGGCTGCAACCCTGGGGTGCTGTTGAAAGGTGTTCCAACTATTTTCTGGAGAGAAAGTACCTGCTGTGTCAGAAGACACGTGTGCATATTTAAACACTGAATATTACCCAGCAGTTTCACGCCTCCCACCCTAAAGGCTGGTGACTAAGTGGCTGCAGCAGCCTCTGCAGTGGGAGAAGAGCTTGTCACCGAAGGGATGACTCAGCCACTGGCACCTTGAGGACCCAGCATGTGGGATCCTGCCCACAGCCTCCGTCCACAGTTCAACCAAAGGTCTGTCTGCACTGTCCCGTGCCGACTGAGGCGCTGGACTAAACTCTGGGGGATTTTCTGAATTAACCAATACTCTTATTTCCCCCACATCTGTCATTAGCAATGAACTTTATTTTGTGCTGGGTAAATAAAGGACTGATGCGCAGAGGATATGGCAGAGGTGAGCATTCAAGAGACAACCTTGGGGAGTGACTACAATTATGAGTACGTGGTGTGCTGAAGTGCAGAGTGTGTACTCTGGGAGACCCTGGTGCCAAGGGGGCTGTGCTGGCTGCAAAATTGCAAAAACATTATTTGCTTTTGGAGATAGAGACTATCTTTATAATTTATAGGACCTGAGCATAGTGAAGCTCTTTA
This sequence comes from Cnephaeus nilssonii, assembly GCF_951640355.1. Classification (NCBI taxonomy): domain Eukaryota; kingdom Metazoa; phylum Chordata; class Mammalia; order Chiroptera; family Vespertilionidae; genus Cnephaeus; species Cnephaeus nilssonii. Next base: position 36,863,628 of record NC_137084.1, on the reverse strand, counting down.
GCATAATAATTAAAAAAATAAAGGGGAGCCCGGCTGGCGTGGCTCAGTGGTTGAGCATCAACCTATGAACCAGGAGGTCACGGTTTGATTCCCAGTCAGGGCACATGCCTGGGTTGCAGGCTTGATTCCTAGTGTAGGGTGGGCAGGAGGCAACCGATCGATGATTCTCTCTCATTATTGATGTTTCTATCTCTCTCTCCCTCTCCCTTCCTCTCTGAAATCAATAAGAATATATTTAAAAAAATAAAGGGGCTTAGCATCTAACAGTTGGAATGTTCTGACATATCTCAGGACATGTGCCTCTGTATATAGAGCCTATGAAGTTTCAAAAAAGGCAACTTAGAGAACACAGCCTGGCCTTCCCTCACTCCAGTGCAGCGAGTGCCACCATCTTCTTCCCACTCTTCTTCCTCCTGGCAGCTTTCTTTGTCAACAGGTTTTCAATAGCAAAACCTTTTGTTTTGCCGTAGACACAGACTCCTGTGGAAGCTGAACTAAGATAGTGGAAAAACAGCCTGGATAAGCCTTATTATTTCTTTTTTGTAGGTACACTTCCTAATATTCCTGATGTTTATGCTGATCTAGTTATGATTATGAAAAATACTTCTTTTCATAGCTAATAAACATGCAAAAGTGTATATACCTATCTATCTAGGTTCACATAGACATACATACATATATAATGAGCTAAGTGTTTTTAATATTATTAACTCCAGGTTAAGAATCCATGCTATAAAAAAAAAATCCTAGGAAAGTTGATTTATGAGATGAGTTAAAACTGCCTCCAAATATCTATAAAGTTTCTAAGTGAGAAAAAGAAATCTTACCCTTAGTTGTGACTTTTCGCCAAATATACAAAGGGCTGGTTGGCGTTTCAAGAGCTGGTTTTGCAGGTAGGCGTTGTTACTATAGGAGGCCGAGTGATCCTTGCCTGCCAGCCGGGCACCAACATCAATGAAGGACGTTGGAGAACTGATGAGGCGAGTGCTAGAGCGAAGACTTGCCCACACACCTTTACAAAAGCCAAAATAATTGAGTGAGGTAATCTGATGTGGGAATGCCACTGAGCTGGGAAAAAGACACATGCTCTGTAAGTATCGTTTTTGAGATAACAGCAAGGTAATTAATCTAGGTAATCATGGATCATACTGGTCATTTGTCATTTACCTTTGCAATGTATAAGCACTATTCAATACAGCATCAAGATTAGGCGTGGAAGGACTAAGCAGTCACCCACGTCAATCCTATTACTGTATTTTGATGTAAAGTTAGTGTTTACGAGTAAACACTGGGATCATAAATAGAAAAGAGCGCACTGGCACTGGGCAACAAAAGTGCAGGCAGGGGCAACGAGGAAGCCTGGGCAGGAGAATGTGACTCCATTTCTCTAGGCTTCATGAAATAAGAACATGCTTCTGCTTTAGTCAATGAATTCAACAAGAAATCTAGATTAAGAATGACATTAGAACTTTACTAAACCTACTAAAATCTCAGGCTGGATTTGGAATTAATATGTGTGCATCATGCCAAAATGATGTAATTTAAAGTTAGTAAAGATTATATTACACTTTCCCCACAGTACACTTAGTAATGCACATTGCACTGAATCTTAGGAGGCTTTATGTAAAATTTATAGTCAGAGGCAGATGTCTTCTCAGGGAAAGGCCAAGCTGAGCTGCTAGAGGAATCTCACATTGTAAGTTGACCTTAGTTACATTCATTAGAAAAATCAAGGATTCCTATATGCAACAAGACTGTTGGATATTAAATATCCAAACACCAAAGCACACGCTAAGTCTGACATGTGACTGGCAACGCAGCATCTTTACAACGTAGGCCCTTACAAATCCTATAAACTGCGGGGTTCCCCTTGGGGATGTGTCGCGGTACAAGACACTGCAGCAGCTTCCCCTGCGTGGGCTCCCCCCCAGGTTTGGAAAGGCTCTTTGAGAGGCTGTCCTCTTTGCCTCATGTTAAATCAAGCCCCGTTTCTAGTGCCCAGAAGTCACCGCGATAATGTCTCACTGGCTTCTCTCTTTATGAGCGATTATAGGGTCAGGAGACCAGTTCCTAAGAAAAGGTTTTATAGGTGATTTGTACTTAATGTACATGATTCTTTCTATGTAACCCCTGAACTTGTCTTAGATATTATGGCAAGTTTTTGTAAATGAAATCACAGAGGAAATTCAGAATGTGGGTGAGAGTAAAGGATAATTTGACAGACAAATGTGATAAACATCACTGGTAACACACATTTTCATATGAAGGTGGTTAAAAAGATTGACACATCAGGACCGGAATACAGTACCTTGGTTATGGACTCTTCCCTTAGTTGAAGATTTGGGATTTGACTGAGTAAAACATGTATCTCTGTGCCCATGCACTGGGAGGTGAGAATAAAGGCAGAAGGAGGATAAAATACACAGAGCAGCAAACATCAGAGCAAATCAAGTAAGAGAAGAGTAGGTTATTTAATTTTTAAAATCAAGTTAACATAGAAGAAAAGATGCAAATATAATAAAAGTAGATTTGATTAACAAATAAAAAGCTGCACAGTCACACAGAAACGATGAACTGAGCACCTGCTACATGAAATGCCAGCACCTGTTTATAAACGTGAGCGCAGTGAAATGAACGCACAGCAGAGAGTGCCACGGACAATTATACCAAATGGAACCAGCTTTTGAAGACTGTCATCGGGTGACAATAATAAAGTCAAGGAATTTAGCAACTACATTGGCCCTAGTGTTTGCGGAGGCTGATTGATAGGAAGTGGTACGTGCTGTACAACACATTTGCTCTTTGAGCAAGGCCACCTCATCAGGAATGAAGCTCTAGCAACCATTTGGAATAACTAAGAGCATGTTTTTGCAATAGAGCACTAAGCATTGCCACACTATCCTCTTTTTTTCATCTGGAAATTAATTATTTTCCATAAACAAATAGTTATGAGCAGCAAAAAATCATGATCCTGTGACAATACCTAATGCCAATAAGAATATAGCTTGTGATGATTGAGGTAATGACTTCTTCTGAAATTCCTACTTGCACCAAAATGATAGGCAGTATTAGAGATAATACTTTTGTAATTTGAGTAATATTGTGGGTTGTTGTTTTTTTTCCGACAGAAAGAAAGCACTTTGCGACTATGGCAAATTTTGACCTGGTAATAACAAAAATAATGAGCGGTAAGTTACAGTGTATCCTGAGCAAAGGAAATGCTCAAATCAAGTAAGGAAAATGATTCTGCATCCATTCAGGATTGAAAACTTTCACAGCAGTATTATTAAGCTGCATAGAGTATGACATAACTTAATGAAGAAAAATCATTAGAAGTAATTTTCATTGCTGCCTCGCTCCTCTAGAAGCAGGAAAGGCAAGGCACTGATGGCTTCAGTGGCCAAAGGAGGCGAGAGAGCTGAGGTTGCAGAGGTGCAGGCTGACTGCACTGAGAATGCTGCTGCGAGACAGAATGGAGACCGGGACGCGGGCGGGACACCAGGTCTCCCATGTGCTGGCGGCCTCTCCTATCTGCGAGGTTTGAGCTTTCCTACTGAGCATGGGACCCTAAAGGCTTACAATGAAGTTTGAGTTGTTGGTTCCTGATTCTGAAATACTGTTCCCTAAACTTATCACGTTTTCTTATGCTAGTGCCTCTACCTGGAATGATTTCTCCCATTTTTTCACCTAACAAACTCTTTATCCCTTAAGATCCAGAAACAATGAGGACTTTTCTGAAAACCATTTCAGACTACCCCAGAGCTGTGGAGAGCTCTATTGGAATTCTGGTCACACTTCATTGGAGTTATGTGCACATTTGATCTTACTGGATTGTGTGCTCCGAAGGGCAGGGACCTAACCATATTTATTCTCGTATCCATATATTTATGTAACATTTGATTATCTTCTTTATGAAAAGTGATACACTGTGAACTGCTGTGGTCTTCTATATCTTCAACTCAATTATTTGTTTTGAAAAAATGAAAAGGCAGTGATAAATAAAAAAAATTAAGCACTTTCCCCAAATAGAGGCTCATTAACGAAAAACTGCCAAGTGTTTATCACGTAGCAGAAAAATCAGCAATGAGAAAATGGCCTGCAATATGGGGCCAGCAGAGGCTCTGAGAACTGTAATCCCACCTGGCAGTGGTGACCGAAGGGTGATGCTACTGCACTGGTGGTGGGGTCTACTCAGCTTCCTCAGTGACTCCTGGGTGGGAAATACTTGTAACACCAGACAGCAGCTGTTTTTTTCCCCAAACTGCAGCATCCCCCTTACGGGCCTGTGAAATCACTTTAGTGTGTATATTTAAAAAGTGAAATAGATTAAAACGGAAAATACTATGTGCACTGCATGTGGTATAGATGAATACTGTTTCATGAAACTTCTGTTTTCGTATCCATACATTTTGCACTGTGACTCAGTCCTGAATTGTGATATAAAGTGAATACGCATATCTATAACAATAAAAGCATAATATGCTAATTAGACCTGATGTCCTTCCGGACAAAACTGGGCTTGAGGGATGCCCGGGTCCTGGGTGCCTGCAGGTGGCCGGAGGGAAGCTCGGGTCCCGAGTGCCAGAGGGAAGCCGGTGCCAGCAGCCGAGGGAAGGAAGGCCTACTCTTGCACGAATTTCATGCATTGGGCCTCTAGTATACATATAAATAGAAAATGTATTTCTTACTGTGAGTCATGTTAAAAAATGTTTGAAAGCTACTGGCTTAGGGCAACTGAAATGCAAATGTAGGCTTTCCTCCCATGCCAGTGGAGTATTAGGCAACAATAATGATAATAACCACAACAATGATAATAGAACTAACATTTATTGAACTCTTACTATGAGCCAGTTACTAGGTTAAGTGCTTTAGATAAATTATTTCATTTATTCCTTGTAAATACTCTAAAGCAAGATACTATTTATCATCTCCATTTTACAGATGAAGAAACAGAGAATTAAGAGGTTTCCTAAATTGCTCAATATCATACACTAATTGGTAGGGCTGCAGTTTGAATTTGAATGTAACTGAACTAGACTCCTTGTGTCTTGTCACCTAGGCAACGCTGTGAGCCTGGATCTGTCCTCAGGGTCTGGCTAAGGGATTGCTTCAGGGAAAAAGTGATGTAGTTCATCCCCCATGGGAATGGATTGTTGTTCAGAGCATGAGTGTTTCCTAAGCACTAGGGTTGGTCTCTCTATTCTGTTTAGACAAAACAAAGAAGAGAAGGAAAAAAGATGGTTGGGTTGGATGTGGGGATGAGGTCCTGTACTTATTTATGCATGAGAAACAAGCTAGTCAGTGAATGCTGCACTGAAATGGCCTGAACTAAGCCTGGTCCCAGTTATGCTGCTATTTGCTAAGTGACCTTGACACTTCCTATCTCAGAGCCTCTTAAAATATATATTCTGGAGGTTATTTCAAGGATAGAATAACACTTGTAGAGGAACTTATAGAGTCATGGAAATGTAAAGAAGCCTCCAGCGCCTGGCCAGGTGGCTCAGTTGGTTGGAACATTGTCCCGTACACCAAAGGGTCGTGGTTTTGATTCTTGTTCAGGACACGTACAAGGCAACCAATGGATGTTTCTCTCTCTCATTGATGTCTCTCTCTGTGTGTCTTTCTCTCTCTAAAAGTCAATAAGCATATCCTTGCACGAGGATTAAAAAAAAGCTGCCTCCATGTGGCTACTTCTCAATATACGTAACTATTATATTTTTGTATTTAAGAGGCAGTACCAATTTTCTCATGGCATTTTTCTACTCAACAAAGTAATTTGTCCAAGTTGTTTGAGTTTATGCATTTTTCCTCCATGGGGCTCAAAAGCTATTTTAATTACAAATGAAAAGCAATGTGATCTAGTCACATCTTCATTTTTCTTAATGATTCTTATGTAAAGAAGGCTGCTTCCCCTGCCTTACCAGCTCATCAGCGTGCACACTGAATGCAAAGTGATTCCTGACAGAAAAAAGGCGAAGGAGACGGTGGAGGTCAATCTCATCTGTGCAGAGCAGAAAGGCACACAGTGGAAATAACATAAGAAGGAAACCAGAAACTAAGAGTCTATGACAGTGAAAGGAATGAAAAAACAAAAACAAAAAACAACACCCCACACAGTGAAAATACATAGGAGAGAATAAAGGAGAAGGTTTGAGGATGATTTTAGAGATAGGAGGCTCTTCCCACGCAGGATAAATGAGAAACTTCTGGAGCAGGGTACCTTGCTCTCTGGAAGACTGAGAAGACTCTGTCCCTGAGGGCAGGTTCAAGGAAATGAACCATGTGCAGGGCGTGCAGGCGTCTACACATAGTCTTGCCCTGAGTATGTGTCTACCTGCCATGTTCATAATAAGGAATCTTCTGGGACTTCCCAAACTTGCTTGCCCCAGTCTATTCCTGCTACTCTCTGGAGGAGGAAGGACACTATCAGAAGAGTCAGAAGAAGCAGATCTAGGGATCAGAGATGTTGAAAGTATCTCATCTTTCAATGAATCACTGGGACCCTGGCAGATCTAGGAGGCGTTGGGAGTAAAATTATTTAGGAGGGCTGTCAGAAATAATAATTAGGGCCTAGAACACATAGGATGGATCAGAAAGAAAGAAATAGGAGATTTTAACTCTAAAAGGTAAATACAGCCTTCCAGGTACTCCTGAGAAGAACAAAGAAGGAACTCATAATGAGAATGTAACCACTAGTGGGGATCCCCTGGTATAAAACAGCCAGAGTCTGAGGCCAATATAAAAAATAAATAAATAAAGGAGATAATGCAGTTGAAACAGATTGACGAATATCCATGAGCCTTAGGTACCAACATAGAAGGAGAGACAATTTTGTAGCTAAAATGTATATTGCAGGTCACTTGGCCCAGTGGGGGAACAGATAATGTGTTCCTGATGAAGTTTACAAAAGCAAAAAGAAGAGCCAGGCGTGGGGCTCACTACCCAGACATGTGCTGGAAATGGAACTCTGTTGAATGGAAAAACTGCTGACATGCCTTGCTGACAATATAAACTTTCAGATAGTGACTTTTAAAACAGTAAGAGGAGTAGCAACCTTGAACCAAATTCGACAGGAGAGCTTGGCAACAGAAATACCAGGAACTTTAGGAGAAAGGCACTGTACTAGCTTTTAGATCAATTTTACCAAGAAAGGAATGATGAGACAAATGAAGTCTGTATCTTAAACTTTAAAACAATAGTATTTTTAAAATTTAGAAAAAAAGCTATATATGACTCTATGGGTTGAAGTGTGTCTCCTCCAAATTCATATAGTGTAGTCGCAACCCCTTTACTTCAGAACTTGACCTCAGTTAGAAGTGTGACCTCACTGCAGATGTAATTAGTTAAGAAGAGACCAGACAGGAATGTGGTGGGCCCCTAACTCACTATGATGGGTGTCTCTCTAGAAAGAGGACATTTGGAGACAGACACGCAGGGAGAATATCACGTGAAGATGACGGCAGAGATCTGGGTGGTGCTTCTACAGGCCAAGGGGGAGACGGCCAGCAAACACCGGGCGCCGGGGAAAGGCCTGGCACAGATCATTCCTCACAGCCTCAGAGGGCACCAGCCTGACATCGTGATTCTGGACGTCTAGCCGCCAGGACAGTGAAGCAATAATGAAGTCACACAGTTTGTGGCCCTGTTTTACAGTAGCGCTAGCAAACTAATACAATGACCGTGAGGCCTAATTAGGAAGGTGACTGAAGAAGGCTGAAAACTCTTAGGAAATCCTACAATAGCAGAAAGTTCTGATGAGGTTAAAAAAGAAAAAAGCATCCAAAGCACCACTATGGCTGCCAGGAGATGTGCACAGCAATCTTGGTTTTCAAAAGGAAACAAATAAATTTTATAAACTAGAGCCTTGATGTTGATTCTGAACCAAACTCTGGAACAGATTATTAATGAACTATTTCAGATTACTTAGAAAAAGCACTAATTTCTACAATGAGTCATGTTAAATTAACCATAAACTCTTTAGTGCTGCAGTTATCAGTTTGAAAGATTGGCAAATACTGGATTAAAAAGATGGGCAGAGATTTAGAAATATGGGCCAGGTGAGTTTTAGTAGGAGGACTCATAACCAGTATAGATGAGTAGATCAGTCTCTTTTTTCAGAGAGGCCTCTATATTATGTTGCTGAAGACTTCTGTCCTCATCTCTGGTTTGTTTAACATCTTTTTAAACAACAAATCACAAATCTCATGAGATCAGTGATCAAATCTACGAATGACAAGAGGCTTGGAAAAACAGCTAATACAGTAGTGGACAGAATTAAGATCCAAATGTCTAAAACAATAGTCCATTATAAAAAAAGATTAAATTTTGTAGGTATAGTACACAGTATATTTAGGTTCAAAAACTAACCCTCAAGACTAGTATATTGTTAAGAACTATAGTTCATGTGAAGCAGACAAACATATTTCAAATGATACTAATCTCCATATGGATCAGCCTAGTGATGGGCAGTCCCTAATGTAATCTTATGCTCCATGAGTTCAATTCTGTGGAGAATCCACAGGATGAAGAAGATAGTGAACTGGACTGGAATCATCTGAGCTGGGGGGGTATTTAGAAGTAACTAAAGTTTTCAGAGAGAAAAGATGAGAACAGTTTTAAATCTGAAGGGCAACAGTGTGGGAGATCTGATTTAGAATTTTCTAACCTTAGAGGGAAGAGTGAGGGTCACTATGTAAAAGTTACATGGTGGTAGCTTTTTAGATCAATATGAGAAGGAATTTCTAACAGTTTCTTACAAATGCAAAGGACTACTTTTGGGAAGAATGAGTTTCCCGTTACTGATGATGTTCAAGCAGAACCACGATAACATACTTGGTATGTTTTCAATGACTCAGCATTGCACGGGAGTGAGAGGAAGAGTCTAAGATTCTACTAATTCCATTGTGAAGTGGTATTTACTTACAATCAAGATACCTGGTATGGAAATGCCTCTGAAAAGTAACATAATCTAACACAAACCTCCAGAGAACAAAGTAGACCACCCTTTGGAGCTAAACAAGCCAATACTCAGCCTTTCTCTTCTTCCTGATGCCAGCAGCTATAGCCCAGAGGGAAAAAAAAAAAAAGGTAACCTGAATATCATTCTCCCATATTCCTCAAACTAACATTTCAGAGAACAGGAGTAAAAAATCACAAGCATTGGAGGCACAGCCCTTGGGATTCAGATCACTTCTCCCAAGCCGGTTATGCTTCTGTGGTCAGTCTTTCTACCCTGCAAACCTGAAGCATCTTGGAGTCTTCTCAGAGCTGACTCACCATTTAGACGTGTTCCCATCACCTCCCAAAGCCTCTAAACTCATCAATTATTATACCTCTTGTCCCAGTACTAGAAATAAGTTTGATCATTCATTGAGAAAAGGGTAATTGCTAGAAATAAATTTGATCATTCATTGAGAAAAGGGTAATTAAAAACAATTTGAACCATAATTAGTTGATTTAAAGAATCACTATCTAAAAAAATTTTTTTTTTGCTTTTAAGATTGTATCAGTGCTCAGTTATAAAATCAATCTTACTAACCTCCTCGAGCAAAGCTATTGGATGGGTTAACATCCAAATGTCCTGGCACTACCTGCTTAAGCACAGTGGACATTCTTGAAGTTCTCCTTTCAGTCCCTAAAGTCAGCCAAAAAGAAGAACAAAAACCATGTCGTTCGGGTTAACATTACTCAAATGACAAAAAGTTATCTTCATGTGTAGCATGTCTAATTGCTGCCAAACATTGTACTTTTTAAGTACCCAGAGCTTTAATAGAGATAATAAGGCACTGTTACTATTTCCTCAGAGATACACACATTTGCAAGATTATAGGGAGTTAGGTTTGGCAAGTGCAATCAGAGAATTTAATGATAAATGAAGCAAGGCATGCATGGTGTTACTTTACAAGAAAAGCCACTTTCTGCTTATGTTGAGCTAATTCAAATAGCTGATTAAGCCAAGGAGACCAACTTTTCAAGTCACATGCTCCTGTGTCTAACACGTTAGGGTTACCTCTACATGAACCCTTTGGGGTTCCATCACATGATAACTGAAACAAAATATTAGTACAAGTCTTAATGGCTTCATCCAAATCTAGTGAAAACAAACTGTATTGCAAATCATAAAAGGCTGCAGAAATTTCAGGAATTTTAAACATGTTGATTTTAATAAATGTACATTTAATAAAGAGATGTTCACTTTATACACTTAACTTTGTAATACCATTTTAAAGTCTATGTAAAATAGATTCTAGGAAAAAAAACAACCCCACATGACTTTATGTTCCCCACCTCCTCTCCCATTATTACTCTTTTAAAAAGGAAATAATTGAATCTCTAAATGTGGTTACTATTCACTAGAAACTAACAATGGTGCCCTGAGTTCTAAGTAAAAGGAGCTAAAGTTACAGCTCCACTAGGTAAAATCTTAAGGGGTCATATTGAACAAACTGTGCAAATAAGTAAAGGGACTAATCCTCGGAAAGAATCTGACATTTCAGAGCTGACAAGAAGAAAAGGATGATCAAATCTTACCTGGAGGCAGAGCAAGTGCTGGCCTGACCGTGAGGGTGTTGTTGCCACGGAGTTTCTGATGGACAGAAACTGCACTCAGGATGGCTTGCAAGTACTTTTCTTGTTCTATGCTGCTGGAAGATTCTAAGGAGGAGGCAGGGGCTATAAAAGAAAAAGATACTGAATAAAACAACCTGTGTCTATGTTAATAAAAAAGGCATATAGATATTTTTTCTTTTTATATAGTATTTAAGCTACCACACCCAAATGCAGAAACCAGCCTCACTTAAAGCTCCAAACTATCAGGTGGCTAATCCTCCTATATTGGTTTCACCACACCCATTTCTTGATTGCTTCCTCCTCCCAGAAAGAGCTTAGATCTGGAAAACCACACAGCGCGGTCTTGCCAAGAGCAGGTGAGGTTTCTCATTATCCAAGCAACTCAAAACGAAGATTCACACAAGACAACATCTCCATGATGGTCCCCCCAACCATCCTGTCCATGCTGTTTGGAAGCAGAGGGTGGAGGGGGTTCCCCTGGCATCCTGGAATGGGCAGGTTAGAATTTCCCAATACCAGTAGCTTTATTCCAGTTTTGCCGCACGGGCTTAACAGGGGATCTGAACTTGCAGGGGTTGTTTGTGGAAGAGCAGAGGAAGTTGGGGAGAAGACAGCAGCAGCTACTGCGAGATTCCTGTCCTAAAAGATGGGCGAAAAGTAGGCACAGATGGCAACAACTGTGAGAGCAATTCTGGGTGGAAGGGAGTCTGGGCCTGGGGTGTGTGGAGTGAAACAGAAATCAGTGAACTTGGCTCAGACACTTTACAGAGCATCAGAGGGGACTTACTGGAAGGACAGTAGATATTAGCAAATTCTCTTACAACCTGAATGGGAAATAATTAGAATTTTATCACTTTTGAGATGCCATTACTATATTTTATTATAAAATGCACCATTATTTTATGTACTAAGAATCAAAACTGTCATTTAAACTAGGACACACCTCTTTCTGATCACTTCCATTTTAAGATGCATCCCGATTTCAAAGATATTAAAATGTAAGCAAATGTATAAGCTCAAAAATAAAAAATTTTGTAAATTAATATTAGATTTAAAAAATCAGAAACTAGTGGAATAAAATAGTTTCAGTTTCTTCCATTTAAAAGCTCAGTAATATGCTCATCAATGCTCCTGAAATGATTCGCTCATTATATTTAACCTACATATACGGTGTTCTATTATACCCACTCTGTAGCTGGGGAGGATTCATCAGGGTGGAAACAATTAAAAGCTAACTGCCTTCAAATATACCAATGTTGCGACTTCAAGCCAGGTAGAACTAATAAAATAATAATAACATAATGTTGTTTGTGTGTTTCCCTCAGTCAACTGAATGACCAAAGACACACTGGCTAACTTTCAACTTTCAGGAGGGAAATAGATGAGAATAAAGAGAGATATCAAAAAGCACACAGTTTTACCAGCTGAACCATAGAACCTGACTTACCTCATCTTGAAAAAGGAAAAAATGTTGCCACCCCTAAATTGGATCTGAGTGGCCCATTGTTTAATTTTATTGAGCATCCTATATAATAAAACCCTAATATGCAAATTGACTGAACTGCGGAACGACCAGTTGCTATGACATGCACTGACCACGAGGAGGTAGACGCTCAACGCAGGAGGCTCATGGCTGGTGAGCGCAGCAGCAGTGGTAGGAGCCTCTCCTGCCTCCACGGCAGTGCTAAGGAGCAGCGAGCAGGCGGGCAGTAGGGAGCAAGGGGTCCCGGATTGCGAGAGGGATGTCCAACTGCCGGCTTAGGCCTGAATTTTGTGCACCGAGCCTCTAGTCTATTATAAGCTGGAAGTTATGAGAAAGGTCAGAAACGATAGCTCCCGACTGCCTTCAAGGCCTCAGATTTGGTGCTCAGAAATATCCCCATAAAAGAGACAGCAGCACTCTGTCTTCTTAAGTTGGCCATCTTCTAGCTTCTAAAAACCCCTATTCTTGAGAGCTCCTAAAGCAGCATTTTGGTCACTGGTTTGCTGACTTGTTTTTGTGTGTGCGTGTGTCTTGTAGGATTGAGATAGGGTATCTCATACCACATGGACATGGATCCCTACCTGCCTCTGAAGCTGCTAAATATATTTGAATACTTACCAGAAGAAAAAAAAAAAAGAATAGCATAATCTAGTTCCCAACTGTGGATATTCTTGTCTGCTGAAATGGAAGTAGCCTAAAACCAAAGACTTTATTATGTTAATTTCTATTAAGAACCAAATATAGATAGGCATATCAAGACCCCAAATTCCAGGTGGAGCCCCACATGTCAAGTATAGATCTTGTTTAAGTTGTTCATGTTGTATATAGCACAGTGGGCAAGTCTATGTGTGAGAGGCATGGTGACAGGGAACAATGGGAATTCCCAGATTTTACTTCTTTTATTTTAGGAATGCTCTGAAGTGAAAGGATCATAATTGTGCTGTGGAGATGCTTACCTGCCTGAGGGGAGTTCTGAGATTTGAAAAGACCAACTACTCCCTTCCCATGGAATCCTCCAGCTCGGAGGAGCAGAGTACCGCTTCTTGAGTTCTTCCAACATACAACAGGCAGGCGATTGTGTCGGTAGCAGCGGGCTACTCTTGGTAAACTACTGTCCTGTACAGCTTGAGGTACAACTAAAAGGCCAGGGTAGCTTCAGAGACAGGGAGGGAGAAAGAGAATGGTTTGGGTGGGTGAGGGTGGAGGGTGGGGGGAGAGAAGGGGAACAAAACGGGGAGGGAGGGAGGGAAGGGGAGAGAGAGAGAATATAAGAACATGAATATCATAATGCCATAGTCATTTTCTAAGACTCAGAAACACTGGTTGAGGGTAAGACATATTTCAAACATGGAACTCAGTTTCAACTCAGTTCTTCAGGGGTTCAGCAGAAAGGCCTACATGGTGGAAACAGCTGTCTCACCCACTGATCTGTAGTTTCTTTCTTTCTTTTTTGGAAACAAGCTCCCTTCATTGATACTGCAGACTTTCGCTTCATAACCTTAGCTTAAAAAATAAAAGTGTTATGTAGAAGTATTTAAAAGACTCCTGTTAAACTGATGATCTCCTTTGCCTTATACACGACTTTTCATCAACTTGAAATAAAGATTAATATATCAATGTCAACTTTATAAGAATGACAAGTCAAACTGTCACCTCATTAGACTGCTGAAATGATGAGAAAGTAGAGTACACTAATATTAGACTGCCTGATATGGTGAAAGGATTAAAAATAAAACCAAGTGATTTCTGGTATGAGAACAGTATGTTCAAATGTCAAAACAAGTTTAAATATTTTATCAACACTACAGGTTAATAATGTTTTAAAAAGATTAGCTCATATACTAGCAATTACAAAATATGATATTGGGAAAATATACAGACAAGAGTACCCTGCTTTTATAGGTAAGTGTAAGAAGAGAGGCAGGTTTCAGAGTCATTTCTTTTCTTAGTTTATTTAGAAACTAGAGGCCCAGTGCATGAAATTCGTGCATGGGTAGGGTCCCTAGGCCTGGCAGGCAATCAGCGTCTATTGGGCATCTCGCCCAGTCCCCATTGGGGCCAGGCCAGCTGGACGGGGCCTGCTGGATGGGGGCAGGGACCGCGGGAGGTTTGCTGGCTAGGGGTAGGGACCGGGGAGGTTGGCCAGTTGTGGAAGGTTGGCCATGGGAGCACACTAACCACGAGGGGGCAGCTCCTGCATTGAGCATCTGCCTCCTGGTGGTCAGTGTGTGTCATATTGACTGGTTGACCAGTTGTTCCCGGTCATTTGGGTCATTCGGTCATAAAGGACGCTTAGGCTTTTATATGTATAGATATTACACTAAAGAGATTTCTTATTAATAACATACCAACCTCTAATTTACAGAATTCTTTCTTTTTTTTTATTGTGTTAAAATATACCTAACATAACATTTAACATATTAACCATTGTAAGTGTATAAATCATTGACATTAAGTACATTTACAATATTGTGCAACCACTACAACTATCTAGTTCTAGAACTTTTAATCACTTATCTTGATATAAACCAGTGCTGAGAGGAGGGAGAGGAAACCCGGTTTATGGTCATGTAAATCATAATCTTCAATGACTTCAGTGAAAGCCAGATTAACTTTCCATATTTGACTAGATAACCTGGGAGCATTCTGAAGTTGCAGGCTGTGCTCTCTAACCCACAAACTGATGAAGAGATCTGGCTGTGGACATAATCATCCATGAAGACTGGAAAAGCAGTTCCATTATTAGGGCCCCTAATTCTAACTCCACTTTAACATCTGTCCTCCTCCCCCCCAGTTGTTTCTAGACACACTGATTTTGTGTATTAGATAAGGGAGTATTGCTTAATGGCTTCGAGACTGTTTCTAACTGGGAAAGAACCAGTGCACCCCTTCCCTCCTCACCCCTGTTGTGGACTGTCCCCTCCTTCCACGGGACATGAGCACCACATGCCAAGCTCCACTACACACAGGTCTAAGCTTCCCTGCTCCCAGGCCTGGGCTTAAGTGACAGCTAGATACCTACTAGGACTGAGGCAAATATTGTTGAGCCTGAAGCCCAGCAGAGTTACTCAGTGCCAGGCCCATTTAGCAGTGAAAGATACATCCATTTACCCGGCAACTCCGCCTACCCACTACCCAGAGCCACCAGCTCTGCGCTTCAGAGTAAGCCTCAAGGAATCAATCTCGGGACCCTTCAGCCTGCAGGCCAACACTCTATCAATGCTCTATCACAGCCAGGGCATCTTTTAATTTTAATTGAAACATTTAATCAATTTAAAAGTAATATAATTACAAATATATTTGAATTTAAACTTAACACCTTACTATTTGTTCCATCTGTTCTGTTTTCTTTTCTCTCCTTTCTTGCCTTCTTTTGGATTATTTTTTTATCATTCCATTTTCTTCCTTCTAATAGCATGAGGTTTATATATTGTTTTATATCACCATAAATGCTTTATAGGGTTCTAACAAATGGTCTATTAAAATTTTATTTCGTTTCTGACAGACTGAAATGATAAATGAGGGCTGTTTTCTCACTGGCAGGTCTGAGTTTGATAGCAAGCTTCCCCAACAGCAGGACACCACACCCTGACGCTATCACTTATACTAATTTACCAAGGGAATTTAGTTAGAAGGACAAAGTACCCAGGAAAATTACTGCATACTCAACAGAATCACAACTTTCCAGCACTTAATGCAGTTTTTTCTATTTGGCCCAAATTATAAACCATATTCTCGCCCTGACCGGTTTGGCTCAGTAAATAGAGCGTCGGCCTGCGGATTGAAGGGTCCCAGGTTCGATTCCAGTCAGGGGCATGTACTTGGTTGTGGGCACATCCCCAGTAGGGGGTGTGCAGGAGGCAGCTGATCGATGTTTCTCTCTCATCGATGTTTCTAACTCTCTATCCCTCTCCCTTCCTCTCTGTAAAAAATCAATAAAAAATATATTAAAAAAAAATTCTAAACCATATTCTCAACTTGTTTTTCAAGTTTTACACTGGTAGTATTTGTAAACTTAAATTGTCATTTAAAATGAGATATTTATAGCCCAGCCAGTGTGGTTCAGTGGTTGAGCGTCAACCCATGAACCAAGAGGTTGCTGGTTTGATTCCTGATCAGGGCACGTGCCTGGGTAGGGGGCGTACAGGAGATAGCCGATTGATGATGCTTTCTCATCATTGATGTTTCTATCTCTCTCACCCTCTCCATTCCTCTCTCTGAAATCAATAAAAAGATATTAAAAAATAAAAATATATAAAATGAGATATTTATAGTTCTTCAAGAACAGTGGGGTTGCAACTCATAGTAACGTTAAGACAACTTTCTAAAATATGTATAAGGCTTACAATTTACAAAGTGCTTTCACAGAATTATTCCATTTAATCAAACCAGGAATTTATAGATGCCAAGAAAAGAACTTACCTGGAGATGAGAATGATTTAATTTGTGGATGGTGGAAACAGTTTTAAAAATATAAAGCATGGCATAGGGCTTAACAGATATACAAAATAGCAAGAGGTAAGAATAGAAAAAAGAAAATGTACTTATTTACATTTTTTAAGTAATATCCCTTGAAAATATTCTAATTAGACAGCATGAGAAAGCCCTGTCTACTCTTGGGTCAGCAAATTACAGCCTGTGGGCCAAAACTGGCTCCATCCATTCATTCACTCACTCACTGTCTATGCTGCTTTTGTGGCCGTTGAGAAGTTGCAATCAGAGAACATATAGCCTGCAAAACTGAAAATATGTGTATCTGGTCTTTTAAAGAAAAAGTTTGCAGACTCCTGGCCAATATCAGACTTTCATCTTTCCTCTCTGCCTGGGCAAATCCTATTCTTACTTCAAGTCATCTTCTGGCATGCTAGAAGAGAGGCGACTGGGAAAGACAAATAAGGGAAATTCATGAACTACTGTTTCCACTTACTTCTTATCTGATATAGGCATTGCTCAGTGATGTAACTGCACTTCCAAGAATGCCAATGAGGTGCTTGCTCATGCTTCATAAAGTGTCCCCTTATCACACATTTCTCTCTCTCTGGGCTATGAGGCAATTAGCCCATTCAAGACTCAAATGGAAGAAAAGAAATGTCTCTTTTTAGAGTCCAAGGACACCCTTACCTCCGGCAGAGTGAATACATCCTGTTACAGGCTGTGATTCTAAAATACTCTGGTTTTGAGCGAGAAGAGCTGCCACTTATGGTTCCCAAACCTAAACGCTGATAGTCTCTGAAACAGGCTTTTTCCACCAACTGTTCCATTGTAGACTTCTCAGAGGCCTTCAGAGTGGTACTTGTGGGGAGTTCACTCTCATCTGAAACTGTGATGGCAGAAACAGGTTTTGAAAAAAAATGATATAACTCCAAGGAGAAGAGGATCCTTAAACCAAGGGAAGTTTATATTAAGGCTACAGGTCTATGCATATCACCAAACATGTAGCTTCTAAGGGGGAATCATTATGGTCAAACAAATTTGAACAGTAATGAATAGTCACAAAATAAACTACCAGGAGCTCAACTGACTCAAAATGTCAGCACAATTAACTCAAAATGTCTAAAAATAATACAATTTTGAATTCATTACTATAGTTTTGTTCCAGTCAGGCTTGCTTATTAACGCCAACATGATTTCTATTTAGGACTCTATAGAATAAACACTCAACTTTGTCAGAGGCCAACCCATCAGTAAAATTAATCTTTAATATGAGCACGACACAAATTCATCACCAAGGTTTCAGTTAACTTTTCAAAGCATAAACTTTTATTAAAAGTTTCTGATTAAGCAGAAGTTCACTCGTGGGAAAAGACCTTTCTTAGAGAGGTATGAAGAAATTATACATGTTTTTGGAAATATTTTTGTCAGAGGATGTGGTATACATGGGAAACTCCCTCACAATTTTGCAATCACAGGTTACAGAATCCTTTAAGATTTTAGATGTGGAAGAATTTACCCAATAATCAAGTATTTTAGGGAGGATTAAAACACACACACACACACACACCCCAACATTGCTAATTGGTACTGCATGTTCTAACTAAAAAAATAAAAATTCCATTGTTAAAAACTGTCTGAATTTACTTTCTTATTTATTTTTAAAGTAAGAGAAGTCAACTTAAAGCTTTCAAAGTTTTTTGGAAATGTACTCAAAGTTATAATGTCAAAGGGAACACTATGGCTCTCTTCCATTAAAAGAAAAAAACCTAACAGCTCATCCGTATAAATACTACAGATATTAGTTTGTGAACTTCATAATGCAAAAATATTGTCAGGTATCAGTTTTGTGTTGCCTTTTATTTTTAGAGAAACAAAAGAGCAATATATAATTTGGTCTTTTGGTGGCATATCATCTATAATAACAAAAGTGTAATATGCTAATTAGACTGGATAGCCGAACAATCTTCTGGATGTCATTCAGGACGCCTTGGCAGGGGCTGAGGCAGAGGTGGTTAGGGGCGATGAGGCAGGCAGGCGAGCAGTTAGGGGCGATGAGGCAGGCAGGCGAGTGGTTAGGGGCGATCAGACAGGCAGGTGAGTGGTTAGGGGTGATCAGGCAGGCAGGTGAGTGGTTAGGGGCGATCAGGCAGGCAGGCGAGTGGTTGGGGTGATCAGGCATGCAGGCAGAGTGGTTAGAGGCGAACAGGCAGGCAGGCGAGTGGTTGGGGTGATCAGGCAGGCAGGCAGGCAGGTGAGCAGTTAAGAGCCAGCAGTCCCGGATTGCGAGAGGGATGCTGATAGGCCTGATCCCTGACATCCCCCGAGGGGTCCTGGATTGTGAGAAGTGCAGGCCGGGCTGAGGGACCCCTAGTAGAATAATAGTTTTTGTTCCATGAAATCATAAAATCTTTGAATTAGAAGAGTCAATAGTGATGGGAAGCAATAATTTTATAGGGCTTTCCATGTGCCTGTGCAGAGGCCAGGGTTCCAATAAATGGTCACTTGAGTAATAGTGAGCCTTGTCATTGCCCCCAGAGGCAAGCTTGTAGGTATCCACACTAAAATGGAGACGCTTATCCAGTGATCTCTCTCAAGATGAGGCCTCCTCCTCCTCCCCCTTCTTCTTCTTCCTCCTCCTCCTCATTATTATTATTATTATTATTATTATTATTTTATAGTTATATAAGCACGGGTGATTGATTCTATTCCTGAGAAAGAAAAGGGTGCAATGGTATCCTGCCTCTCTATTAGATCAAATTCTCTCTAGTGTTAATACCATAAGCATATTTGATTCTGGGTTAAGGAATAGAAAACAGTCACTAGTTTGCTACTGGTTTTCTGCCTCTACATTCTTTTTTAAAAATCCTCATCTGAGGATATTTTTTCCATTGATTTCTAGAAAGAGTGGAAGGGAGGGAGAGAGGGAGAGAGAGAGAGAGAGAGAGGGAAAGAGAGAGAGAGAGAGAGAATGAATTGACATGAGAGAGACACATCGATTGGCTGCCTTCCACATGTGATCCTACCAGGGCTAGGGAAACTGCAACCAAGATACGTGCCTTTGATCCGAGAATCAAACCCGAGACCCTTTGGTTTGAGGGCCAATGCTCTAACCACTGACCTAAACCAGCCAGGGCTGCCTCTATATTCTTGACCAAGAGGTATCTCAGCTTCTCAGATTTTGCCCTTTTAAATATTTAGCAGTCATTTTTAAAAAAATCATCTAAGAGTCCCTTTATCTTAGGTCCTCCATTAAAATAATTAAAAAAAAATTAATATCAGAGAGGAAGAGACAGGAAGAGAGAGATAGAAATATCAATGATGAGAGAGTATCATTGATTGGCTGCCACCAAACACCCCACTCTGGGGATCAAGCCCGCAACCTGGGCATGTGCTCTGACCAGGAATCGAGCAGTGACCTCCTGGTTCAGAGGTTGATGCTCAACCACTGAGCAACACCAGCAGGGATAGGTCAACCATTTTGATTAAAAGCATCCACAATATACTCACTACAACTCAAAATCTTCAACTTCAACTTCAAATATATAATGTCCTTATCTTCTTATTCTTATTCCATAACAATGAGGTACAGGGACTACTTTATAACTTTATAAATTTCCTATGCAGTGGGGTTTCTTTCTTTCTCCCTTTAGTGAGACCCACATAACCATGGCCAATCAGAGCCACAGATTTAGTAAAGGAGAAGTATAATTTAACAAATCTTAAATGAGTAATGGAATATTGGGAAAATATATATTTTTTTCAGTTCTAAGAAACTGGTAAGTGCCTCCAATCTTCCTATGAGATCTATGTTTTTGTGAGTCAGGTTTACTAGTAAGTGCAACTATGTCTTAGTCTCTTATTCTTATTCGTATACAGAGAAAGAATAAAACTGATTCACGAAGGAAAAACAGGTTCTCACATACCAGATATGTCATCTTCCTCATTCCATCCAGGACGACTCACTCTCTCTTCCATGATGGTCCCTGTTCTCTTCTTCAATAAATACTGACGCCCAATTGTCATCTTCCCTGCCCTTTTGGCACCTTTCACAATCGTTTTGGAGAAGGTCCTACAAGTCATAAAACGAAAAAGAATGTCAATTCAAGCTGAAGACACCACTTATATTTTGGATACCTGCACAGCTCAACTTGTTTCTTCTCCATTCCCATAGCTACTAGTTTTGTTCAGACCCTCATTAAGCCTCTCCTCCTTGAGATTTCTTTTTACATATAGCAGACTAATTTCCAATAAAACACTCTGTCATCAGGACATTGTTTTAGGCAAAAGTGCAAGAACCTAGAGTGGGACACCAACTCCTTACCACCCTTAATCTAAATTCTTCCGTTTGGCTTTTTGGTTAAGCATGCCCTCAACCCACCCTGGCTGCCCACCCACTGTCCCCACCGTTCCCACAAAGGATGCCTGTGGGAGTCCCGGAGGAAAGCCAGCCTGCGCCCCCTATAGACCCAAACTCTCTGCTAACTCACAGGCTTTTCTTTGGGATCAGATGACAGTTATAGTTGGTGACACCTTCTGATACTGTAAGCCTTTTCAGATATAAAGAGTAATACTATTCCCCTTTTCGAGAGGAGAAAAAAATAAGAAATCAGAGCATCCTTTTGAGAATTGGCTTTAATTAAAGGGAAACTAATATGTAAGCCACATGGACCTAAAAGTACTTTATTTATTTTTTTGCTGATAGAAAATCTGGGTACAGAGTATTTACAATATAGGGAATTAAACAAATAACCTGCTTCCTAAATAATCACATTGAGATGAAGGTTTCGAGTATGGTTGTTTTTTGTTATATTCTTCTCTACCACAAAGAACACAACTCTTTGTGTTTTCTTGCCATTCAGTGAAAAGTGGTAAGGATTCTTTTATTGTAAAACTAGAAGCCCGGTGCACGAAATTCGTGCACGGCGCGGGGTTGTCCCTCAGCCCAGCCTGTACCCTCTCCAATCTGGGACTCCTGGAGGGATGTCCGACTGCCCGTTTAGGCCCGATCCTGGTGGGACCGGGCCTAAACGGGCAGTCGGACATCCCTCTCACAATCCAGGACTGCTGGCTCCCAACTGCTTGCCTGCCTGCCTTCCTGATTGCCCCTGACCGCTTCTGCCTGCCAGCCTGATCACCCCCTAACCACTCCGCTGCCAGCCTGGTTGATGCTTAACTGCTCCCCTGCCAGCCTGTTTGCCCCCAACTTCCCTCCTCTGCCAGCCTGGTCACCCCTAACTGCCCTCTCCTGCAGGGTTGATCACCTCCAACTGCCCTCCCTTGCAAACCTGGTCCCTCTTAACTGCCCTCCCTTGCAGGCCTGGTCCCTCACAACTGCCCTCCCTTGCAGGCCAGGTGCCTCCCAACTGCCCTCTCCTGCTGGCCATCTTGTAGTGGCCATCTTGTGTCCACATGGGGGCAGGATCTTTGACCACATGGAGGCAGCTATATTGTGTGTTGCAGTGATGATCAATCTGTATATTACTCTTTTATTAGATAGGATAGAGGCCTGGTACAGGGGTTGGGGCCAGCTGGTTTGCCCTGAAGGATGTCCCGGATCAGGGTGGGGTTCCCTTGGGGCATGGGGCGGCCTGAGCGAGGGGCCTGTGGTGGTTTGCAGGCCAGCCACGCACCCTGGCGACCCAAGAGGAGGCCCTGGTATCTGGAATTTATTTTCCTTCTACAATTGAAACTTTGTAGCCTGGAGTGGAGCCAAGCCTGCTGTTCCCTCCGGGGCAGCAGCCATTTCTGTGGCAGTTAATTCACCTTCTACAATTGAAACTTTGTAGCCTTAAGCGGGTGAGCCCGGCCAGGGTGTGCAGAAAGCTTTGCTTCCCCTGTTGCCGGCGGCAACCCTGGCCTGCTCTCTCAAGCTCCATTCTGCCGCCATTTGTTTGAATTTGTTTACCTTCTATAATTGAAACTTTGTAGCTTGAGTGGAGGCTTAGGCCTGCAACGGCTATGGAAAGCTTGGCTTCCTCTGTTACCTGGGAAACCTTGCTCTCTCTGGCTGTAGCCATCTTGGATTGGGGTTAATTTGCATACTCGTCCTGATTGGCTGGTGGGCATGGCTTGGCTGGTGGGTGTGGCTTATGTAGCGGAGTGATGGTTAATTTGCATATTACCTTTTTTTTTTTTTTTTTTTTTTTTAAGAGAGGATAGTTTTACTAGACCCTGTCTTTTGGAATGTAAATCTGAGGGTTATGAAACATATCTTAGATAATTGTTAGAAATCACAAAATACTGGTATTTCCTAAATTAAAGCCAATTAATTGAATCACTCCAGGTATAACTTAAACTCAATGGGAGTTTTGAAAAATTTTTCCAATTAGAGCTATATCTTTGTTTTATATAGTCAAAATAATTCTAAAATATTTAAAAAAATTAAATCGCTGTCTCTCTTTTTGTAGCTGGATAATATAAACTTGATATAATAAGCTTAACTTTACATATAGATGTATATGTAATCCCCCCATGATAGTTTCTAAACATAAAACACCATAAAAACTTTGTTTCTTCCAATGAGGGCTGGGGTAGTGAATATCAAAGGCTCCTCTGTGACTCCACAGTGCTAAGACAAGATGCCTGTTTCACCTTCAGATACTCAGGAAGCTGTTCATGCTTCAGCATATTATACCCGGATATGTGTGGTCTCCTTCACTTATCCTGTCAAGTGGTACAGGTGGCTAGCTATGCAATTGAGAAGTGATTCACTGTCAAACCTCAACTCTTCTATAATGCCCAACCTACCTCACTTTCAGGCAAAGGAAAAGTTTTTTTCTCCAAAGTCTGCAGAGTAGCCCCTAATATGTAATTTTTATTGGCAGAAACCCAAATTCCAGATAATTAATGATGAAAGCCCCTGTATTAAAGAGAATTTTAAAGCACTTGCTATTTTGTCATAACTGATATTTAAGTTTCAACATAAATTCCTAAAATTTTCAACAAAAAATAAGGGTTCCCACTAAAGAAATATGACAACTAAAATACAATGCTGGATCCTGGATTGGATCCTGTACCAGCCAGGAAAAATGAGTAGTTATAAAGGATCATCAGCAAAATTTGAATTCATTTTATTGCCTGGACTCTGGGTTAAATAAAAGTTTTACACCAATTAAATTTCCTGGTTGTGATTACTGTACAGTAGTTATATGAGATAATGTCTTTATTCTTAGGAAAGACAGACTGATATATTTAAGAATAAAGAGGTGTTAAGTATGTAACTCAAATGGTTTAGAAAAAATATATACGAGAGAGAAAAGGATAAAGAAAATGGAGCAAAGTATAAATAATTGTGAATCTGGCTAAAGGGTATACAGGAATTCTTTGTACTAGGCCCGTGATCGGCAAACTGCGGCTCGCGAGCCACATGCGGCTCTTTGGCCCCTTGAGTGTGGCTCTTCCACAAAATACCACAGCCTGGGCGAGTCTATTTTGAAGAAGTGGCGTTAGAAGAAGTTTAAGTTTAAAAAATTTGGCTCTCAAAAGAAATTTCAATCGTTGTACTATTGATATTTGGCTCTGTTGACTAATGAGTTTGCCGACCACTGTACTAGGCTGTAGCTTTTCTGTAAATTTTGAAATTGTATCAAAACAAAAAGTTACAAAAAAATAAAAAGAAAAAATAAAGGCTCCCATCTTTAGATCAAAGCAAAACAGTTTACTAGGCCTGGATATTAATGAAAACTGAATGGATTGCTCAAAGGCAGTTAGAAAGTGGTCAATGTGGAAAAAAGGGGAAATAGAATTTCACATTCTAAAACTGCATCATGAGCAACAGACATGAGAGTCAAGCCTCTTGCAGCTGTTAGTTTTTGGAACTTGTTACATATACCAAGGCTGCTTTTTGAGCTTGGTCCAACGGGCTTGACACAATAGCAAATGGAAAGAGCAGTCTTTACACCTTGACCTAAAGGACAGGCCATTTCCCCAATGACCAGTGAGAGGAGGCTGAAACGAGGAAACCAGACTGTCTTCTTACCGAAAGGAAGTGTTCTTTTCCTTCTGTTTGGGTAAAATTATTTGCGGGGTAGTCTGTCCAGTAGCAAAAGCAAAGGTGGTGAAAATGGACTGAGGATATCGGAACTTCATCAACTGCTTCTTAAAGATCTCTACTACTTCAGGACTCACTTCTTCATCAAATGCTACTTTAATCAACTGGAGACAAAAGAGATTAAATGCATCAGAAGCATTAAGGATTTCCAGTTAATTCCCCCCCCCCCCAAATTACTTAACAGTAAATAGTAATATTAAATGGCAAGAGTTTGGAGGTTGAAGAGACCTCGGATATCATGTAATACAATTAAAAATTATATGTATTTATTGATTTCAGAGAGGAAGGGAGAGGGAGAGATAGAAACATCAATGATGAGAGAGAATCATTGATTGGCTGCCTCCTGCACGCCCTCTACTGGAGATGGAGCCCATAACCAGAGCATGTGCCCTGCCTGGGAATTGAACCGTGACCTCCTTCCTGGGTTCATAGGTCGATACTCAACCACTGAACCACATCAGCTGGAAAATTTTTTTAATTTTAAAAATAAAAATTATGGCACAGAGAGGTTTAATTGACATAGATGGTTAGTTGGCAAGAAAAATCATGTATCGTGAAGTTGGGTTGCTTTCAGACGACCTTTTCTAGGATGAGACAGGGAAATTAACTTTTAGTGGCTGAAGTAGAAACATGCCCTTCTCTATGACCTAACCAGATCTCTTCCTACACACAGATACAATAAACCTAATAAAAAATTCAGTGTGACTAGAATCCTAACCAGTATAGCCTGGCAACATTCTACTATAGAGTCCTTTAGCAGTTGGAGCAGTGAAGAAATCCCAGGAAGTCACAATCTCGGGTGATGGGAGAAGGTCTGGAGCCTAGAGATCTTGGGCTTCATATTTCACAATTAGCATATGGAGGAATAGGGAGGGCTTCTTGACTGGAAGAAATGAGGGAAGAATTGGAGCCCTTGGAAATCTGAGACAAAGCATGAAGAATAGCAATGGGAAAATCTAAGGAAAGACCCCTCATCCACTGTTTGGTTTGCATCAGTAACTCCGCAAGTTCTGATACATTCAGAGCGCCCTGGAAAAACCTACGCTTTATTAGGGATGACTTAGTACCAATAGTACTTCAGCCCTAGCCGTAATGATCAGAATTTTACTTCTTCCACAGAAGAGCCATAAAGCATTTCCTCTGAAACAGATGCCAAGAGAATTGCTTTTTATATGAAGGCTTTATCACACACAAACTGAGGCATGACTTGGCAGAGGACAAGAGTCAATTGTGTGTCTGAATTTCTAAGATCACTAAGTATTGACAGATAATCAGCTGGTACTCTGAGTTGGCCACAGGGCTCAGGAAATGAGGGATTAAATCCAAGATGATTCATGTGTTTGCAGACTTGAAGATTACCCTCTCGGACCTTCTGATCCTCCTCATCCACTAGCCGCTGACCACATGACCACAGAAAGTGGTCATGACATCATTTGCAGAAAACTTTTAAATAGAATGGCTCCCTTTCTTAATACCTGAAAAGATGCGGACGTGATCTGCAGTCCTTCTTGCATGTTCTGCTGTAGCTGGTTCTGCACTGTGATCTTCTTCTCCTTGGTGATGGAGGCGATTGGGAAACTTCGCATAACTGTCTGCTCACCAACTACAGGAAGACAAGGCCTGGGCTCAGCAACAGCACATTACTGCTCATGTCTAGAGTCCTGCTGCTCACCTCACCAGACTCTGCTGGGGAAATGTCTCTGGAGAGCACAGCTCCCAGGAATGTAGTGAGAGAAACACCTTGATGCAGAATCACATTCATTAATGTTACTGTGTGGCGCTGACTCCCGGGACACAATCCTTCCCCAGAGGGAAGAAACTGGCACAGCCTGCCTGCCTTTAGTCTGGTTCCCCAGCCTCTGCATGCCACACAAGATCCTTGGTTTAAGGCAATCTTATAGGAAGGGTAGGTTTTACACAGAAAAACAGAAGTATCTTTAATATTGAAAAGGCATCTATATTTAATGTAAGAATAAAGCAAAAGAGAAAGGGTTTTAAGTGTGCAACTGTAGGTGGTAAAAGGAGCCGGAGACTGTGGAAGGGTTTAGGACCAAGCTTTTTATGAGTTTACGTATTAAAGCAAAAAAAAAAGGGAAAATATAAATAACTACCAACTATCTGAAGTTACGGAGATGAGTCTCTAAAAGAAGTGTGCCACGTGAGCCTCCCCTGGAGAGCTCACAGTTCCCGTGGGACAGGAGTCACACAAAGAATATAACATGTAATTAGCTCCTACGTGTGAGGGAGCAAGGCTTTCAATATTGCAGAGAGGGCGAAGATGTCTGCATGCTGGGTGGCTAGAGAATGATTCCTGGAGGAAGTGAGAGGGAAGGGGAGCTCTGAAGAGATTGTAGGTATGGATCTGAGACAGCTGCACCAGTAAGCATAGGAGCAGCAATAGGCAAGGCTTCTCAGCTAGTGAGCCAGTCGGGGTGAGAACTGAACCAGGTTTAAGGGACTTAAGTGCCCAGACACTTATCCACTCATTATCAGCAGAATTTCTCATTCCTTGGGTCTGTCAATTCCTATCCTGGAAAATTCTGATTATTCTCTTATGTTAAGCTCATACCCAGAGGCTAAACAAAATCTGGATGTACATAGGATTTAAGTTCATGGATGTATTAAACAAACTTATATAACACATGTAAAATGATCAGATTTCTGTGTGTCATTGAAGGAGACATATTAAGTTAAAAATTTAAAAAGAAGTAAACTAAAAGAGGCAGATAA
Source organism: Cnephaeus nilssonii (assembly GCF_951640355.1). NCBI lineage: Eukaryota > Metazoa > Chordata > Mammalia > Chiroptera > Vespertilionidae > Cnephaeus > Cnephaeus nilssonii. The sequence continues at coordinate 36,836,362 of NC_137084.1, read as the reverse complement.
AAAGGTTTTCTCTGATAAGAAGAATTTTCCTAAAATGTGAAATTAACGCCCAAATTGACAGGATAAAACAAGTGGACAATATAAGCTTTCACACTAAGTATGCCATTGATTTGTTTAAAATAAATAAATTAGAGCAATTTAAATGACCAACAGTCTCATATATTTATATGTCCAGTATGTATGTTTATGGCCACTGAACTCACAAAAGTCATAGTACAAAAAAAATTATAAGTACTGGATACTTAGATTCTTTTAAAAATACATATGCTTACAGATACAAATGTAATTTATGTATAATAATATGACAGGAGAGGGCTGAGAAATTTTGCTCTATTTTCACTCTTTTTCAAAATGAGCATGACTATTCCTATTTCATTTCTTAAAATTTATGAGCTTTTTGCTTATTATATAGTAAACAATATTTTATGATCAAGATAATGAACCATCTTGATTCTATCCACTGTGAATTTTTTAAAATGTTTTTTTTTAATTGATTTCAAAGAGAGGAAGGGAGAGGGAGAGAGAGATAGAAACATCAATGATCAGAGAGAATCATCAATCAGCTGCCTCCTACATGCCCCATATTGGGGATCGAGCTGGCAACCTGGGCATGCGGCCTAACTGGGAACTGAACTGTGACCTCCTGGTTCATGGGTTTATGCTCAACCACTAAGCTACACCAGCTGGGCCAACTGTGAGATTTTAAAGACGCTACATTTTATATGTCTGAATTCCACCATTTAACAAAATGCATAGCACATAGTAGGTACTCATCAAATGCTGCTGGATGAATAACATCAGAAGAGAAAGGAACTTTAGTGACTATTTATCCCAACGGTTCCCAGTCCTCAGCAGGCAACACAAGAAACTTCTGGGGCTTAAAAATACACAGAGGCCTACGTCTCCTATTCTTAGAATCCTAAATCAGATTTGAATTCAATGTTTGAGAGTTGGGACCAGAATTGTTTGTGTGTTTTTCCCCCTAAGATTTCTAGATAATTCAAATTCATCAGTCAAGGTTGTGAACCACTGCATCATCATTAACCAAGCTCATTTCCCTCATTTTTAACAGGGGAAACTGAACCCTAGTGAGGCCAGGAGTCTTAAGATATCAACATTGTCTACAGCAATCTAACCCTGAGCTTCTTGATTTGGAGTCCAATTGTTTTACCTAAACCTAATACGCTTTTCCATCAACCAGTTTAAGATCAAATACTGATTTCAAAAAGATGATTCAGACTTGATAGGACCTGCTATTCCTTTCTAATAAAGAAGATTGTGTAGGGAAGTAGAAAATAGAAGTTGAAGGAATTTAGTGGATAGAAGAGAAGTTGTCTGCTAAGAGCCAAATGGGGTTAGTTGAAATGGGATGAGAGGGAGGTGGGGTTGGTTAATTAGTTGGTACAACCCTGGGCTTTAGCACATTGTTCCAAAAAAGTTAGCTTTCCAGTTAACTGTAGGGCTCAGAAAGGTGGGGCCAATCAGCAAGGGGCATTGTTAGCAACCAGATACTGTGACTATACCTAGTCACAATATGCTGCCAATGAAATTATGATCGTGTCAGTGAATTTACTGTTAAGAAGATACCCTTGGTTCTTCACGTAAGAATCTATGATTCAGAAGCAGAACAGACTGTTGAACCTCAGAGGGAAGGCAGGGGAGGGTGGGTGGGAAGAGATGAACCAACGAACTTGTATGCATATATGCATAACCTGGGAACACAGACAAGGGGGTGGTGAGGATCTAGGGGGTTGGACGAGGTTAATGGGGAAAAAGGAGGACCTATGTAATACTTTCAACAATAAAGATTTTAAAAAAAAGATCTATGATCCAAATTATCATTAGCTGTGACAGACAAAAGTATTCTTAATAAACCCTTTGTGGCAAAAAGCTTACTTTGAATCTGGAAAGATCTGCAAATCAAACCCTCATACAGCACATACATATCCATGCTCTGATGGCATTACACCAGCCATACCTAGCTGATCGTGGGGCGTCCCCCTGAACAGAATTCTGTACGTGGTGAGGAACAAGGCTCCTTCGGCCGGCAGCAGCTGCGGGCCTCCCAGGAGGCCTCCAGTGGCTTCTTCTCTCCCATCAGGATCCAGCAGGACTCGAAGACCCTCACAAACAATTTCTTCTCCTGGCAGCAGGGCAGGTCTAAGAATCTTAGGCTAACAATAGAAAAAGCATTTTAAACATAACTCTTGTGGGGTTTCCAACACTTAGACAAGGTTATCTTTCCAGTTACGGATCTAAAAAACTTGAGCCAGACATCCCAGGCAGCCAATATTGACAAAACAGACTTGGGAAGAGGCAGAAATGTCATATCTCTGTGCAAATGTGAGAAGATTCTTTGCAGCATTGTTTATTAAAAGGAAAATCATTGGAAATTACTAAAATGCTTGAAACATCTATTCAATGCAATCATTAAAAAAAAAAGACATGAATCTATATGTGTTAATGTAGAATGATATCCAGGATACACTGTTAAGTAAAAATAACCAGTTGTAAACCAATATATATCATGATTCCCCTTTTGTTAAAAGAAAAGAAAATTGTTAAGAATATGAACCAACTGTTAAAGGTGGTGCTATCATGGTTAAGGGTAGTGGTGGGGTGGGGGTGGGCAAGACAAGGGGACTTGCACTTTGCACAATGTGTATTTCTTTAGTGCCTCAGTTTTATACAAAGAGCACTGTTATGTTTGTAAACTGAAAAAAAACACACAAAACTTAAAAAAATGGATGCATCTTTAAAAAGACCCACCCTTCTTGGCCCTTAATGAAGATTCACATAACAAATGGCCCAAGTAATGAACATTTACACATCTTGGGAAAAACAAAACCACAAGATACACTCCTCTGAAGAGTTCAGTACTAGAAAAAAATCCATCTCTCTTGAACATCTCTTATGCTTCCCTTTAAAGCAGTGAAAACAAAATAAATCAGCATTTTTCTTTTCTTGGCTCTAAGAAGCTTGGAGCTAAATGTAAAGCCAAAGCCTAATAACCACTGTGTCTCAGGTTTCTGATGAAATTATCTTTCTTACCCACCTGGCTTCTGATTTCTCCTCAGAATTTACTTTTAATAATTCTGTTGTATAGGTAAGAGGGTCCTGAACCCTAGTCTACAGGCTGGTGCCAGATGAGCTACAAAATCGTTAACTGGGAGGCTTGTTAAAGGACAGACCCCAGACCAAGTCCCAGGGTACTCCAGTTGGGAAATAAGGAACCAGGAGGCTGGGGTAGGTCTCGGGGCTCTCAATTTTTAATCGACTTCCCAGATACTTGTGATGTGTGCTCGCAGTGTATAGAGATTGAAGAACCTGGTGTTTATACGGTACTTGCCTTAAGTCCTTTTTTTTGAAGTAGGCAGGGCATAAAATCCTGGCTTGGGCTTGGAAGTTAGAATGTTCATAATTTATGCCCTGCCTGTAAAAGCAACTCAACAAGAGGTTACTGTTGCTCTTTGCTGAACAGTATCCTTTTTATGAGGAGCTACATGGTGGACTTCTCTGGAAGTTTAATATATTAATAAAACTGGAGCTGGTCTCTGTAAAAGGTTAAGAGAAGGCACTTCCTGGGGCACAGCAGTATATTGTTGCTGTTTTTAAGAAGACGTGTTCTACCCCGGAAGCACGTGGTCTGACACATTACCTTCTGTATAGGTGGAAGTCTTCTACTCTCTCGATGCACAGCTTCCAGGGTCTCAATGTGCATAGCTACAATTCCTAGGATGAGTCAGAGTATGCAAAACAAAAGGGCACAAGACAAGCAGAATTACAACAAATTCTGGATATTTTAGAACTAAAAACAAATATTTTGGTGGTTCCTCAAGGAGTTGAACATAGACCCAGCAACAACTAGGGATACACCCAAAAGAACTGAAAATAAGGATTCACACAGATACTTGTGTGTGAATATTCATAGCAGCACTATTCGCAGTAGCCAGAAGGTGGAAACAATAAGTGTCCATCAACAGATGAATGGATAAACAAAATGTGGTATACCCATACAATAAAATGGAATGAAGTTCTGATACCTGCTACAACATGAATGAACCTTGAAAACATATGCTAAGTAAAATAAGCCAGACACAAAAGGACAGATATTATGATTTCACTAATGCAAATACCATGCCATCTTATTTTTATTTATTATTATTATTTTTAAATATGTTTTTTGATTTCAGAGAGGGAGAGGGAAATAAAGATAGAAACATCAATGATGAGAGAATCATTGATCGGTTGCCTCCTGCATGCCCCCTTACTGAGGATGGAGCCCACAACCCGAGCATGTGCCCTTGACTGGAATCCAACCCAGGACCCTCCAGTCCGCAGGCCGATGCTCTATTCACTGAGCCAAACGAGCTAGGGCTAGTGTGCCATTTTATATAAGGAACTTGGGCATCCATGGATTTTTGATATCGGTGAAAGGGTGGTGGTGTCCTGGAACCAATTCACCATGGATACCAAGGGAGGACTGTAAACAGCATGGCTGAACTCCACGGAAGACAAGTATTACAGGTTGTTATGCTGGAAAAAGTAGACCCATAACAATTCTTACTCAATTATCTACAATATTCTGGTTCTCTAATATCTGCAAAGTGATTGATTACCTGGGATCATGCAATGAAGGCTCTTGATGTGGTCCTGAGTAACTCCACTCTCTGTACAAACTTTGTCAATAAAGCGGGTAATGAAACGCACAACAGAATTGGCAATGTCATTATTCTCTGAATCTTCAAACCCACTTTCTGTATCATAGCTCTCAGCTACACTTCCTGCAATACTAAGAAAGTCAAGGAAAGCAATCATGGTCAGTTCTCAAAATGTGACAAATTACTACCATATCACAGTCAATTTCCATGCAATTTAAACTTGCTCAGAGACATCTACCCAAGCAGAAGGCTCACTTACTCACAGCTCCTTCATAAGTGACAACAGGGAAACATTCTACTGGCTTATATTTGGAAGCTACTGTCAGAGATTGTCCTTTGGACCCATTTTTTTTTTTTTTAAAGAATAAGGTACCTTCTGTGATTTTCCTAAAAGGAAACCAGGAACCACAGAAAATAAAGCAAAAAAAAAAAAAAAAAAGACCCTTTCACTTATTATCTGATACTTCAACCTTCTAGAAAAACTTGTCCTTCTAAGTTAATTGCCACATCGAGCCAAAGTAGCAGCTATCTTTGCCCTTTGGCAACTGGGGCACATGTTCCCTGGTAGGCAAAGTAAAAGATCATTTTTCAGCAAACAGCACATTCTTCCAAATGGGAGAACCAAGTTGTCCTATGAACCCTTTTCTTGTCGGTATTTACCTCTCTCTGAGAGCATCACAACCCTTTTGGCCACGTTAAAACCATCATTCTACCATGGTGTTCCATTCACACAGGGAAGGGAATAAATCTGAAGTGAAGCAGATGTGAAACCTCAATCCCCGCCCTTGTTGCTTAGTCAACAGTTCCCACTTTGAACAAATGCTCGCCTCCTCTGCCTTCTTTTAGGCGGCTGAGCATGGAAAAGACTCATTTGCCTGTTCTATCCTACTCAGTTCTCCTTCTCCCAAACCCAACCACGCTAGCCCATTCAGTGTTAAAGTAAAGCTGAGCAATGAATAAGGCATCATATCATCCCAAATTATTAAAGAACTTAGGTGCTTTAGCCCCTCACTATGTAAAAATCAGGTTGTAGAAAACTTCATGAAGAAAAAAAAAAAAGTGAGGTAGGAAAAAGAGTGCTAGTCAGGAAGGCTCTGGGGAGGTGACATCTGAGCTGAGAACTAGATGAAGGGAAGGAGTGATTCTTAGGACTCTTTCAGGGAAAGAGTCCAGATTGCAGGACAAGCACAAAGGCCCTGAGGTGGTACTATGCTTAGAGTGCCTAACATTAGGCTTAGCAGGGAAATAAGTTTGGCCGACAGAAAAGTGATAGGAAATAAGGTCAGAGCAGTAGGCAGGGGCCAGATCCCACCAGGCCTTGCAGTCCGGGGGTTTCATTCCCAGTGGTAGGAAAAGTTGTTGAGGGCTGAGAGGAAGGTATGGGTGAGGACATGACTCCAGGCAAATGCAAGGGATAACTGAGGAAAAGAGAGCCAAGAAACAAATAATCATTTTAGCAAGAAGGAGGTCATTAGTAACTTTTCAAGGCACTTTCCGTAAATTGCTGTGGCAGAAAGGAACTAAGGGCTGGATAAGCAGCTGGTGAGACTGGAAAAAGCAGGTCAGGAAAGAGAAGAGAGTATGGGAGGTGGTTAAGAAGTCAGATGAAGTGAGGGTCTCTTAGTAGAAAAGAGCTGAGCAAGTTTGAAAATGGTTAATTTTTGAAATATGTACAGAAACATTTGTCCCAAACAGCTTCCATTCTCTGCTAAGCCAAGAATAGGATGGTCTGTGTGGCCACGTTTCGGTACCTGTTTGTGACAATGCTGTTGCTCCCACTCTCCCAGTCGCCTGGTGCTGAGGTCCTTAGGAGCTTGTTTTTACTTGTATCGAGTGGGACTAGCAGATTGACCATGAGGTTGGCAAAGTGGATGGCCTGACTGAAGACGATGCTCTCCTCCCGCTGCACCAGCTCCTGCTGCGTGGATTTGCTCAGCGTCGGCCAGAGGCGGAGCTGCTCGGCCGCCAGGTCCATGGCTGTCTTCTCCTGATATTGGTCATCAGGAATCTTGTCCTAAAAATAAAGCAACACATTCTCTGCTAATCCATCACAAGCTTCAGAAACCATGGAAGATGTTTCCATACTTCATCTATTACATGCCTATATCAGCAAAACATAACATATACACAAAACATAACACAACAAAACCAAACCTAGTCTTCCTTTTTACCCAGATCCAGCAGGCCTTGAGTGGAACCACGTGACAAACCTGAGGAAGCAGTAGCAAAGCACAGATGGACAGATGGATACACTTCTCATTGCTGACACTTCACTGCATTTATTTACCTCTGTGGCTCCATCCCTTTTTGGTTGCCAGTTATAACAAACTAGTGGCCCGGTGCACAAAATTCATGCACATTAAAAGGGGATTAATTAGAGGAAATAATTTAATATTGCTATTTGCCCTTTCTATATAATAGATGTGTCAGAGATGAAAGAAAATTAGTAAAATGTATATGAAAACCTTCCTCCTGTCAGAGTCTGGGCACACCACAGGACCCAGAGTCAAATCCCCGCCCACCCACATGCTCCTCAAAATTGTGTGAGACCCAGACCTGGCTGGCCCCTGCCCCCATTGGGCTATATCCAGACCTGGCCAGTCCCACCCTTGTCAAGCCCCGCTAGGCAGGGGATGTAGCTTCAGGTCCCCTGGCCCGGCGCCAGGATGGGGGGCATGGCCTGAGGTCCCCCAGCCCAGACCAAGATGGGGGGCATGCCTTGAGGTCCCCCGTCAAGCCCCTCCAGGTGGGGGACATGGCCTGAGATCCCCTGTCAAGCCCCGCTGGGTGGGGGGTATGGCCTGAGGTCCCCTTTCAAGCCTCAACAGGCGGGGGGGCGCAGCCTCAGGTCCCCCAACCTGGCACCGGGAGGGGGCGACAGCCTCAGGTCCCCTGTCAAGCCCCACTGGCAGCGGGGGTGCAGCCTCAGGTCCCCCATCAAGCCCCGCCGGGAGGGGGGGGCATGGCCTCAGGTCTCCTGGCCTGGCTCCGGGGCAGGGGGCAAGGCTGAGGTCCCCATCAAGCCCCGCCGGGTGGGAGGCGCGGCCTGAGGTCCCCTGTCAAGCCCAGCCAGGCAGGGGGGTGCAGCCTCAGATCCCCTGGCCCAGTCCTGGGGCGGGGGCGTGGCCTGAGGTCCCCCGGCCTGGTGCCGGGGTGGGGGGTGCAGCCTGAAGTCCCCTGTCAAGCCCCACCTGGTGGGGGGCATGGCTTGAGGTCCCCCAGCCTGGCGCCGGGGCGGGGGGAACAGCCTGAGGTCCCCTAGCCCAGCACCAGGATGGGAAGCGCACCTTGAGGTCCCCCGTCAAGCTCAGGTAGGCGGGGGGCATGGCCTGAGGTCCCCCAGCCTGATGCCAGGGCGGGGGATGCGGCAGCCTCAGGTCCCTGCTGATTGCTCGTTAAGGCTCCTTATGGGAACTTGGCCTCAGCTGTGGATGCAGCCATCTTTGTGATGGAGTAATGGTCAATTAGCATATTCCCTCTTTATTAGATAGGATTATTAACCTGAGTAACTATAAATGCTCAGGTATGAATGCTCAAGTATCATTACTAATACTCTTATACATTTCTCTTCTTCTGTTCTTTTGGAGAAGGAGATGAAATGATCAAAGTCACAATACAGAGCTAGATTTCCCTGTAAATGTGGGTGTCAAACATTATACATGAGGATGTGGGTGCCTATGGAATTTTTAAGAGGGGTTTCCTGGTAGGGTGAAGAGTTAAACAGTAACATGAACTGACATCTGCATAGCATTTATAGCCATGAACAGTTGGTCCACCTACAGTTTCACTTGTATCTAACCTGGGACTCAGAGACAGACTTCTCTAGAATGCAGAACACAGAGCATGTGTTTGCTTTACGAATGCTTTTGAGAGATAACAATGTTAGCATTACAGCTGCTTAAAAAACTACCAAAAGCACTCCACCAGCCAAATTATTTCTGGAACATGACCTCAAACTAATAGTGTTTATCCTTACCCAAGTGCATTTGGTGTTATGAAAGAAAAATCAGAGTTTAAATTAAATTCACACCAATAGTGTACAACAATAATCTGGAGCATCAGCTAGATGTCAGATAGTGCTATGTGTTATTAAAGGTTCTGTTCTTACCATCCTCAATATCAGACCAAGAATATGCTTAAATTTACGAGGCACAGAATATTTGAACACTACTGTGTAGTTTCTGTTAGATAGCTCAGTACCTTTATCTCACAAAATAGAAGGCCAAATTAAAATAGAGAATGATGGAAAGGGTCAGCAGCAAGTATTAGCCCAGCATATAAAATGAAAAATTACTCTTAAAGTGAATCCACATGGACAATTAGGCTTTAATTGGCCTCATTCAATTAATGAGGATGAAAAATTCTAACATTTATTATTTAATACATGCCAGGCACTCTTCACTGTGCTTTACTTGTATTAGACATTACAATCTCATATAGTCATATCTGTTCATCTTACCAATGAGAGAATTAGGCACAGAGGGTAATATGAATTGCCCAAGACCAGATAGCTAGTGAACATTTTAAAATTTCAGAAATATTTAAACTACTTTTTCAAATTAAAAACAAATTGTTTCTGTTCTAAAATATTTTTTAAAAATATTTTATACTGATAAAATATATAGGAGCATATAGAATATTACTAAAAGAAGACTTTGATTCATTGTTGGCATTGGCATACTTCTGAGCAGGACTAATGAATTTTGCATTTATTTTAAAGTCAATCAACTTGAATTTGACACTTCTTCAAGAAGTTAAGGGCACAAAGACATGTACCTAGGTATTTTAGGTGTGTTCGTTCTGTTCAATATCCTATAATTGTTTCCAGGGAATTCTTATTTATTAAAATACTAGAGGCTTGGTGCACAGATTTGTGCACTGGAGGGGTCCCTCGGCCTGGCCTGTGGGGATTGGGCTGAAACCAGCTCTCCAACATGCCCAAGGGGTCCCGGATTGCGAGAGGGTGGTTCTCGGGTGACGCACCCTGGAATCAGGCTTCCTCCTCTCTGGTTCCGGGTGCATCTCCCGAGAACCGCAGCTGCCAAGTCACTACAGCTTGGCAGCTCCTGCACTGAGCGCCTGCCCCCCTGGTGGTCAGTGCACGTCATAGCTACCAGTAGGACGGTCGAATGGTCAGCCTTTTGCTTAGGCTTTTACATATCTAGATAAATAAAATAATTCTAATGCTAAAGAATTGTACTAAGAAGTTATTACAGAAAAAAAAAGAGAATGTCAGAAATCAACAGAAGATGCTCACCACAGCGCTACCTAAGTAAACGCCAAACACATCGGTAGGAAAGTGACTAGATTGCCTTTTGCCCCGGGGACATTTGACTACACTTTCTTTGAAGCCAGGATCCCGACCCACACATGCACCTTCCTCCACCTCTCTTACCTTCTGCTTCAGATGCGGGGCATGATTGTCTTCCTTGGCTGAGAGATACAGGGAGCGAACTTGTTCCTGCACTGCATTGTAAAAGGTTGTCTCCCAAAATTGCTGATTTGTCCAAATGGGGTGGTCTTGCACACAGGTGTAAGCAAACTGGCTGACTCCGGGGGCCAGTTTCTGTGAGAACACACAATATGAAATCTATCACCATGGGGCTGGCAGAGTTGTGACAGTTCTGAAGGTTACAGGGGCCACAGTTAACCACAGATGTGCTCAAATGACATATCTAAACAGTATCTTAGGGCAGTATAAGCTTAGCAACTAGTAACTTACTTTAAAAATGTTTTTATTGATTTCAGAGTGAGGAAGGGAGAAGGAGAGAGAGACAGAAACATCAATGATGAGAAAGAATCATTGATTGGCTGCCTCCTGCATGTCCCCTACTGGAGATGGAGCCTACAACCTGGGCATGTGCCCTGACCGGGAACTGAACCGCGTGACCTCCTGGTTCATGAGTTGACGCTCAACCACTGAGGCACACCTGGTGGGCAACTCACTCATTTTTCAACTGGCAACTTTGGGCTTGCTAGAAAACCCTTTCAGGTCTCAGTCACTTTATCTATCTAAATGAACATTTTAGCAAAAGCTAAAAAGGAAAGCTATTATATGAATTAGAGACTAAGCACACAGTAGGCACTGTAGAGTTGGTAGCTTTATTACAATTAGAACACATAAAATCCATTGCAACCTAATTATAAAACTCCAGATAATTTAAAATTTCTTCTACTTGGTTTTAGAATACCTTTTTTTTTGGGGGGCGGGGGGGGGGGGGGGGCGGAGCATGGCACTAATTGAAATGTGAGTAAGCATACAGCTTTGTCTTGCACACAGAGTGAGGGCATGTCATGAACTTGGGACTCAGGAGTAACTGCACCCTCCCTGCTGCTCACTCTAGCCCTTGACCTCCCCACCAGGCTGTTGCCTGGCTCACATACTCCCTAGCGACTGTCCTGGCTTCAAGGGCATTTTCTGGTAACCAAGTCTGGGTACAGGATGTTAATCTTGAACCAAACCTTCCTTTCCAGGACTTCCTGCTGGGCTTCAGAGTGGCAGTCACCCTTACTCTGTGATTAACAACAGAGGGAAGGAAAACTAACTCTTGCAGGCACTAGAGGAACTTCATAAATATTTATATATCTCATTTAATACTAAAAATCTTATAAGATGTGCATTATTATTGCCAATTTAAGGAAAACAGAAGTTCAGGGAGGTTTAAGTAATTTCCCAAGGTCATATAACAATTACATAAGTGGTGGTTTCAAGGGCAGACTTTGCTGGTTCCAAAGCCTCTGCTTTTACCATACCAAACTGTCTTGCAAAGGAACTGAAAGCAAATAACAAAATACATTAAATACCAATTAGCACTGCTGTCTGTTCCTTTTTTCTGCACTTTAGGATTTTGTTTACTTGATATGATTTCAAATTGATAATGCATTTTATTGTATGTGAATTTTTATAAGAGTTTATGTGAGCCAAACTGATGACATATGCTGAGGAGCAAGATCTCAAATATTCCCTGCATTTAAATTTCACAGGTAATTTACATTGCTGAATTTCAGTTAATGATTTGAGTATCTTTTCACAGCTATTGCTTTCATCTCTAAAAGTTAAAAGATGTTTCAACATTTTTTTCCCATCATTTCTCAGCAAACAGCAGGTAGCATTCTCAATTGTTAGACACTTTTTGTCCATTTTATTCTTTGGAATTGAGTTCATCTTTTTTTCTGTCAATAGAACTAAAGTTTCTGATAATGAAAGTTTTCTTTTGAACCATTTTAATAAGCAGACTAAACCTAGAGCTGGAACAGGCACTAGGCATACCACGAAATGTAGTACCTGTGTAGTTAGAAATGGTGTGGCTAAATCTATTTGCCTATGAGAGTCTATGTACTTCTCTATCCCACGTTTAAGTCCCTTTCAAGATGGGATGTGCGTTACACTTTTTTTTGCCCCTAAGCATTCTAAGGACTAACAATGACCTTGTAGCAGTGCACAAGGCTGTTTTGCAAAGAGAGATTAAAGGCACAAAATTCAAGATAAAAGCATAATTCTCAACTGTCTTTCCCATGAAAATAGAGGCAGCATCATTTCTTACAAATGCAACGTCACATAGCAGTTCTTAACATTTTAGAGTTCTAAAATTATGTTAGTATAGATAAGCTCAGAAAAAGCTCTTAACAAATCCGCATCAGGCTCTCATTTAAAGTGCTTTTAGAGTCATCCACACACAGAAGTTATTAATTATAAATCTTATTACAACTTGGCATCTCTGCAGGAACCAGAGAGCACACCACAGCCCTGCCTTTCTCCTTCAGAATTTTTCTTACTGACGCTGCATATTCACTTTCCTTGGCACGGACCAGTTATTATCTTCCTGTTTATTTACAATCTAAAAGTGAGTATGAAAAAACTTGCCTAAATCTTTTGAACAAGAGCGAACTGAATATGTTCCTAGGCAGAAACATGGTGTAAAAGAGAGTGACAGTAGCCCAAAGGGTCAGAACCCACAGCTTGTTTACTTGGTGAGAATTAGAGCAGGGTGAAGTGGTTAGAGGATAAACACTTGTTGGTGGCAAGACAGTCACAAATGACCATGGCATCTTAGACATGCATACAAATCATTAATTCCAAAATACTCAAAATATTATTATTTTTCCAAACATGAAATCTGCCTGTTTTCTTTGTGGTTTCCTGCTATGTCTTTTCAACTGCAAGCCTGGGGCACTGTGTCCCTGGCCATGAGGGCGGGCAGGGCCGCGGCACTGATGGGCAGGTGTGTTCTTCGGACCAGCAGAGGGCAGTAGCACCTTATTCTGCCTAGATTCCATCAGGGCTGCAGAAAGGAATTGCAAAGATGGAACTTTGCAGTCTGGCTGGGCTAGAAAGTGGGTGGTGAGGTGAATGCTGCATGTCCTCACCGTACACTTGAGAGACCCTATAAAGAAAATGGATTTACCCAAGGTCACACAGCAAGATGGGTAGAAGAGAAAGGAATAGAAATAAGGGTTTCCATTATTCTACATCATTTTTGTAAGGTACAAAAATTAAGATATTTCACAAAACAAAGCCATGGTATAATTATCTAGAGAAAAGTGCAATGAGACTGTTTAAGGTTTCAGATCCAGTATATCCTGTGATAGTAGTAGTTGTTTTAGGAAATAAAGAAAACAAGCCTCTGTGGATAAAACTATCTTCCAATTTTAATCACTTCTTTGGTTTGAAGAAAAAACTTTCCCAAGATGGTTTCTCATAATGGCCCGCATTCCAGCTTCATGACCTTTATTGCATAAGGAGACTCAGTCTACACGCAGCGCGGGGAGCAATGGTGGTAGGGAATGCTGCTGTCAAATGACATCTCTCCCTCCAATGTTGGCAAAAGTATTTACTTTACATTTCATAATGATTCTTATGATTCTGTCCTAAAGAAAGAAGTGATATTTTGTCATGCAATTTTATGAAGTCAACACAGTCTTAAAAAATGTTTAAGAATGTGTTAACTTCCTTCCTTATCTAGAAGAAATAGCTTCAAATGTACTAGATTAAGCAATGCCATTCATTTTCCACAGAACATTGAAAGGAAACCCAGCATGGGACAGGATATAGAGAATAAACTCATGGGCTCACCAACAAGCAGGCCAGATTCAGATCCAAATAAGTGGACACAAATCATCTCAGAGATGAGCTGGTCAAGGGAAAGGTTAAGATATTGGTGTGAGAGGCCTGTCTAAGGCTAGACATGTTTGCTCTCCAGGCCCAAGGCTCCAGTTAGGGAGCTCAGAGGCAAATCAGGTTTCAGGGGAAAAAGCTAGCTGGCAGGATTGATTCCATCCTAATATATAAAAAGCCAGGGGCTGTCGTGACCAAAACAACTGGATGGACGACTGAACACAGGCTTTGTGGGGTGACAAGGCTGGCAGGGGGTTAGTGAAGGACGACCAAATGACTGAACAGCAGGCTGTGTGGGGAGACCAGGCTGGCAAGGGGTTAGTGAGGGATGACCAAACGACTGAACAGCAGGCTGCATAGGGTGACCAGGCTGGTGGGGGGGGGGCAGTTGGGGGTGACCAGGACAGCAGGGGGGGGGCAGTTGGGGGTGACCAGGCCGGCAGGGGGGGGCAGTTAGGGGCGATCAGGCAGGCAGGCAGGCAGGTGAGCAGTTAGGAGCCAGCGGTTCCGGATTGTGAGAGGGACGTCCCGAATTGGAGAGGGTGCAGGCTCGGCTGAGGGAACTCCCCTCCCCACCCCGCTGTGCATGAATTTCATGCACCGGGCCTCTAGTAAATATATAATGGTCTTAAAGAATAATGCAGAATACAAAGATTCACTGTGTAAGTTGCTGAACATTTCCTATCCATTCTGGCTCTGGAATACACATGTACCTTATTGTATAGTTCAAGGGTGGTGCCAGCCGTCCCTTTATGATTCTACACTGGCCCGACCAAGTCTGGATGTTACGTCACTTTAGGAATTAATTTCTGAGTAGTTTCTGATGAACTTTGAAAGTGTTTAGTCTTGAGAGACAAACAAAAGGAAGAAAGAAATAGAAAAAAGTATGTATCTATAACCTATATTTGTCAAATCTTAAACATGCTTGCTTTGATTGGAGCCCACCGTGTACCTGTCTTGATCCCATTTCCCTCCTCTCCTAGAGGAAGCAATGATCCTAAATTAGGTATTTTTCATTCCCTTTATGTTTTTTACCAGTATATATTCATAAAGAATATACGTAAGGTTATACTGCAGGTTGCATTTACCCCTTATTGAAGTTTTTCAAAGTATACAACTTAAGTAATTTTAAACTAAACTATGCAATTAATTGGGACAAAACACAACTGGCTCTTTGTAAACACAACTCAGAAGGGGAAGAAGAGAGTGGCCTATAAACAATGTGTATTTAGGATAGTGTGTGGATTAGCCAGTGGGATTTAGAGAACAGTGAGTAATCCAATTCGTTAAGCAGAGGAGATTGTGAAAAAGTAAATTTTCCCTGTTCTACTACCTGACACTCTAAGATTGAACAGTGCAAGCAACCTCAAATTCATGATCTACACCTCTCCTTGGATGCTTAGAAGATCCACGCACACAAGTTCTTCATAAGAAGTACATTCAATCACCAGTATCAGCCAGTATTCATTGATGTGCCAAGGTCAGTAGTTGGAATGACAAGGTTGAAGTCCTTCAACCACTTACCTTTCTAATGATTCTCTGTATTAGTAAATATTGAGAGATCAAAGATAAATCAATTTATTTTTTGTGTGGTTCAGAAATTAGTTGAAATCAAATTCAAGCTTACTGTCAAGTCCTTTGCCTGGGTTTGGTATTCTTAGAAATAAAAGACAGAATCCAAATCCAATCCACCTTGTTTTTGGCAGGTTTTTAAACTTTGAATAAATGGTACCATATTGTGTTTTATTCTGTGTGTTGGGTTTTTGACACATTACGTTGCTAGACTTATTCAGGTAATAATAACAAATAATGATTATAATAATTTAACCTGTACTGAGCTCTCACTACATGTATTAACTTACTTAGTCCTTACAGAAATCTTATGATCCATTGAGGTAAGTACTGTTATTACCTCTGTTTAGAAGGTGAAGAAACTGAGGCACAGAAAAGTTAAGCAATTTGTCCAAGAAAATAGTGCCAGGAGGTGGGAGAGTCTGAGCTTGGATTCAAACCCAAGGGGATTAGCTACAGAATTTAGTTTCTTAATCATCGCGTGATTTAACTACTGCATGGAATTCCACTATATGAATATATAACATTTCCTTGTTTCTGTTAATGGACATTTGTATAGTTTCCAGCTTTTTGCTATTGTAAACAATGGTGTGTGAACATTATCTCACATGTCAACTGTCAATTTTGATTATTGGTTTAAGCACCATTTAACAGTTCCTGGAAGTACGTGAGAGGGGCCTAAGAAATATGGTAATTCCCATTGTTGTCTATAGCAATAAACATTTTGGGGTTACTGCATGTTGTTTATTTTTTCAATGAGAAATTATTCAATGGAGATTTTTTGCAAATCTATTTTAAAAATTAACAATAATTCTTTAATATAAAATATCTAGTCGATGTTTAAATTTTAATTATTATAAGTGTTTAAAAAGCTTTTCTGGTTTTTAAATTATTTTTATTATTTTTTATAAATAGGAGGGACTTAGGAGGGACTCAAATAAGATCCATATATTACTATTCATTCATGTTGGTGAGGTTAGTTTTAATCTATAGGTTTCTCTACCATCTACCGATCTGTCCACCTGTCTTCCTTGCCCCACTTACAATCTGTTTGCTGAAGATTTGTCCAACAGAGTTTCATCAGTCTGGTGGTTGCTAACTGCAACACAGTTAATGCTGCATTTTTTTTTTTTTTATGCTCTGTATTTACTGCAAATTGGTAGTTGGATCTAGAGCCTTGATCAGATTCAGACTTGTTTGGCAAGAATACCAAGTCACTTCTGGTTGTCTCTTCTGCTGTGATGTTAAAGGTTATTGATGGTCAATGCTCAGATTCATTAATCATTAGAAGTAATAAAATAGTGGTATTTTCATTCTAACATTATTTCTTCACTTATTAACTGGGATATTTCTATAAAGAGAAACTTGCCCTCATCAACTGTATAGTGACCCAAATAGTCTGTATTAGAAAGCAAGATAAATACATGATTTTATTCCTTCATTTATCAGTTTTTTAAAAAAGTTGTTTTTTAGCATCTATCACAGATGACCAATTAGTTTTTTATTCATATTTTATGAAATCATGGATTTAAAAAATATATTTGATTTAACTATTCTTAAACCTGTTTAGAAACAAACCAAAAAAGTCTACCCATACATGTTTATGGGAAACTTGTGTTTTTCATTAACTCAATACCAAGCCCTATGATCTACAAAGTGCCTATGATCTTATATGAAGAGACAGGAACTCCACATGTGATGGTGGATGAACCTAATAATGTTGCTTGTAACAGCATTGTAAACTGGCAGAACATAATCAGCAAAAAAGACTAGTAGATATATAACAAGGTGTTTTCTCTGAGGTGTCAGAGCAACAGGAGCAGCAGGAGAAAGGCACAGGAAATGGAGGGACTTGGTGAGTCACAGCTCTCACTATGTGTGCTTGCAAATGGCCCCAAAGCTCAACAAAAATGTTTATTGCAGCATTATCTTTAATAGCTATGCCCCTTTCCAAAGTTACCAATTTTAATGTCTAGCTATAGAGAAGAAAGGTTAAGTACATTGTTAACACAGAAGAAAATTATGTTGCCACTGAAGTGGTTAATATGGTGATGTACTTATGAATGAATTGTTTATGCTACATTTCAGAAAACAAATAAAATATGCTAAGATTATGTCTGGAAGTACACAAAGACTGGGAGGAAAAAGACAAAATGAAAATGAAGTAAAGGTAACAGAATTTTTTAAAAATTTTATTTTAGAGAGAGAGGAAGGGAGGGCTCGGGAGGGATGGAGGGAAATAAGGGAGTCAGAGAGAGAGAGAGAGAGAGAGAGAGAGAGAGAGAGAGAGAGAGATGAGAGAGAAATAAGTGACCTTTTCTTCACTAATTGAGCCACATCAGCCAGGGAGAATTTTAAGTAGTTTGTTTTGCTTCTTCAAAAATAATTTTAAGAGATTTAAAAAAATTAAATGAGGCAGACTGAATATTCTTTGATCTCTAAACCCCACTGAAATGAGAGCAAAGAAATTTTGAGAAAAAAAAAAGAACAGAATGAGAAAGGAGAGAACACTAGATGAGCAATGTTAATAAAATTTTAGAAGTCATAAAATGTATTTATAAGCAATAACAAAAATTAAAGATGAGATAAAGCTGGCACCCCACACTACTTAGAGAAGAAAAAGCCCTTTCACACTTTAAAAGAGGCAATTTTATGGTAGATGAATTATATCACAATAAAAATAATGAAAACAATCCAAATGTTCATCAACTGGTGAACACAATGTGATTACATATGTACAATGTAGGATTATCTATAATAATAAAAGCATAATATGCTAATTAGACAGGACAGCCGAACGACCTTCCAGATGTCATTCCAGATGAAGCCTGAGCTACGAGGGCCGAGCCCCTTGCATGAATTTCATGCATCAGGCCTCTAGTATGGCAATAAAAAGACATGAGGTACAGATAAATACTATACCCTGGATGAACTTTGAAAACATTATATGAAGTGAAAGAATCTAAAATGTCCAGAATAGGCAAATCCATTGAAACAGAAAGTAGACTGGGGTGGCCTAGAGCTTGGGGAATGGGAGAAATGGGTGGTGACAGCTGATGGATATGGTGTTTCATTCTGTGATCATGAAAATGCCTTAAAATTGATTGTAGTGGAAGGGGATATACTAAAACCCATTAAATTGAATACTTGAAATGAATGAATTGTCTGGTATGTGAATATTTCAATAAAATACATTTTAAAAGATTGATGATAGAAACTGGGTTGAGAACAGTTGGAAACTATATTATCTTTGTAACTTTTGGTAAATGTCAAAGTACTCTAAAATAAAGGTTTACTTTAAAAAAAGGATGGAAAGCTGGTGTGGCTATGCTAACAGAAGACGATTTAGATTTCAAAGCAAAGAATATTACTACAAGTAAAGGTAATTTCATAATAGTAAAGGACCAATTAATCAAGAAGACATAAAAACCCTAAGTGTTTCTGTACAAAATAAAAGAGCTTCAGAACACATGAATGAGGAGAAACCAAGATGGTGGCATAAGTAAACACCTGAACTTGCTGCCTCGCACACCAACTTCAAAACTACAACTAAAAGACAAAAGGGACATCATCCAGAACCACAGGAAGACTGGCTGAGTGGAAATTCTACAACTAGAAGGAAAGAGAAAAGCACACTGAGACTCAGAGGAGCTGTGGAAGGCAGAGGTACGGAGGCGCACACACGGAGAGGGCTGGACAGAGTACGCGGCTGGCTTTTTCAAGCCGCAGGGAGACACAAGCTCCCGACTGCTCTGAACTCCAGTTCCGGGCGAGACTCTGGGGACCCAGACTCATATGGGGAGAAACTGGACTGTCTGGCAGCAGGCGGAACTTGAGGGCGGCTTTCTCTCAGAGGTGCTTGCAGCGATTACCACGGGACACTGAGACCTAGGGACCTCTTAAGGAAGGGCTGACGGGAAGCCATTGCTGTTTGCTCCACCCTGATACTCCGCTCCATCCAAGCTGTGCGCAGAGGCTTTTGCATATGAATGGCCTGGTCCTTTGTAAACTAAACTTACCTAACAAACTGCAGCTGAGGCAAAAAGACCCAGAACATCCAAAAGAAGGGCCAAGGCCCCACAGCAGCTTGCATTGCTTCACAGCTGGGCCTCATCTGAGCAACTCCAAACCCCAAACAAAGAAGAGGAATCTGCAGATATCTCCATAGCTCCTGCTGGTGACCTCAGGCAGAGGCTAAATTAGCCCCTTCTTGCAGATCCAAGAGCCAGTGTACCCAGGGGTCAGAGTAGGACCATCCAGATTACAACTCCTCAGATCCATAAGGGACACACTCAGGGGGCAGATTCAGTGAGCACCAAAGCCCCACTGAAGCAAGTCTTGCCTCATAAGGGTGTCTCCAGCACAGAAGTTCTCCCATCGTAGACACAGCTGATCCTCACAGCCAATTGGCCTGGAGGTCAATTCCTCCCAGTGATACCAACAACAATCAAGGCTTAACTACAACAAGACTGTGCACATAGCCCACAAAGGGGTGCACCAAGAGTGTCCACCTCAGGTAACTGGGGAGGCTGAGCCACTGGGCCCTATAGGACACCTAGCACACAAAGCCACTCTATCAACTCAGGGAAGCAACCAAAATGTGGAGACAAAGAAACAGGTCACAAATGAAATAAATGGAGGAAAGCAAACTACTGGATATAGAATTCAAAATCACGGTTATAAGGTTTTTCAATAATTCTCTAGAAAAGGCCGATAAATTTAGTGAGACCCTCAAGGATATGAAAAAGGACCAACTGGAAATTAAGCATACACTGACTGAAATAAAAAATAATATACAGAGATCCAACAGCAGACTAGAGGATCGCAAGAATCAAGTCAAAGATTTGAAATACAAAGAAGCAAAACACACCCACCCGGAAAAGCAAAAAGAAAAAAGAATCCAAAAATATGAAGATAGTGTAAGAAGCCTCTGGGACAACTTCAAGTGTACCAACATCCAAATTATGTGGGTGCCAGAAGAAGAGAGAGAGCAAGATACTGAAAACCTATTTGAAGAAATAATGACTGAAAACTTCCCCCACCTGGTGAAAGAAATAGACTTACAAGTCCAGAAAGTGCAGAGAACCCCAAACTAAAGGAATCCAAAGAGGACCACACCAAGACACATCATAATTAAAATGCCAAGAGCAAAAGATAAAGAGAGAATATTAAAAGCAGTAAGAGAAAAACAGTTAGTTACCTACAAGGGAGCACCCATATGATTGTTAGATGATTTTTCAACAGAAACTGTGCAGGCCATACGGGAGTGGCAAGAAATATTCACAGTCATGAATAGCAAGAACCTACAACCAAGATTACTCTACCCAGCAAAGCTATCATTCAGAATTGAAGGTCAGATAAAGAGCTTCACAGATAAGAAAAAGCTAAAGGAGTTCATCACCACCAAACCAGTATTATATGAAATGCTGAAAGGTATTCTGTAAGAAGAGGAAGAAGAAGAAAAAGATAAAGATAAAATTTATGAACAACAAATACATATCTATCAACAAGTGAATCTAAAAATCAAGTGGATAAAAAAATCTGATGAACAGAATAATCTGGTGAATATAATAGAATCAGGGGCATAGAAAGGGAGTGGACTGACAATCCTTGGGGGAAAGGGGTGTGGGGGACGCGGGAAGAGACTGGACAAAAATCATACACCTATGGATGAGGACAGTGGGGGGGGGGGGAAGGGCATTGGGTGGGAGGGGTAGGTGGGAACCAGGTGGAGAGGAGCTATAGAGGGAGGGGGGAAGAGGAACAACTGTAATAATCTAAACAATAAAGATTTAAAAAAAATAAAAATAAATAAATCAGAAAAAACCACATGAATGAAATCTGATAGAAATGCAAGAAATAAATATACAACTATATTATCTTTAATATCTATTAAAGAGAGATTACAATATCTAAATAATAGAAATAGAAGCAGAATTAGACTTGAATTACAGTATCAACTAACTTAACCTGATTGGCATTGATAGCACAATAGCAAAATATGTACTAGTATACAAAACATTTACCAAGACAATCTGCATTCTGAGTGATAAAATCAGTCTTAATACATTTAAAATGATTCAAATCATATGAAGTGTATTCTCTGATATAAGCGGAATTAAATTATAAATAAATTAACAGAAAGCTATCAGGAAAATCTCCAAATATTTTGGAAACTAAATAATTAATGGATCCAAAAAGAAATAAAAGGGGGCAATTAGAAAGCATTTTGTACTAAATGAAAAAAAAAAATTAGAAAATGTCAGAACTTTTGGGATGCCATTAAAGCAATACTTTGGGGAAGATTTATAGCACTAAACGCCTGAATTAGAAAAGAAGAATGGTTTCAAATCAGTGACGGCAGCTTACACTTACAGAAATTAGAAAAATAAAAGCAAAATAAAAGTCAAAGGAAGCAGAAGAAATTAATGAAGATAAAAGCAGTCATTAATGAAATAGAAAAGAAAAAAGAAAATCAATGAAGCCAAAGCCAGTCCTTTGAGAAAATAAAGTCAACAAATCTCTAGCCACACTGATAAAAATGAAAAGACAAAATTACCAACATCAGGAATGAGAGGTAACATTACTAAAGATTCCACAGATATTACAAGAATCATAAAGGAATATTATGAACAACTTTATGTCAACAATATTGACAACTTAGATGAAATGGATAAATTCCTTGAAAGATACAAACTACCAAATCTCACTGGCACTTAATATGTATTTAGCAAACCAGCGGCTCAAGGAGTTAGTGGGAGCAGTGGCCTAGTTATACAAGGTCACAGCACAACAGCCAAAGCCCCTGTGGGAAGTCATGGATGTTGCTGGAAAACATCAGCACCTGCCTGAGGAACAGGAAGCAGTTTAGGGATCTGCAGGGGTCGCAAGGCAGGCCGGGCACCTGTGAAGCTGGCTACGACCATTTAGCTCTAGATGTCCTGTATGTAGTAGTCAATTCTATAGTATTAGGTTAACCAGACAAAGGTGTGTCCCCTGGAAGAGCACATTTCTTTCCTGTGTGGTAAACCTCAGCATTTAAATCCTCTGATTTGGATGATGTTATCACTATCTTAGCGACTGTTCTAAAGATAAAGAACCTAGAGGAAAAACACAAGCTCTGATTTAAGTAAATTATTCACTTGAATTTTATTACCAAAATTGAACTTTTTCTTTTCTTTTTTTTTTTTTAACATTTTATTTATTTATTTAATATATTTTATTGTTTTTTTTACAGAGAGGAAGGGAGAGGGACAGAGTTAGGAACATCGATGACAGAGAAACATCGATCAGCTGCCTCCTGCACACCCCCCACTGGGGATGTGCCCGCAACCAAGGTACATGCCCTTGACCGGAATCGAACCTGGGACCCTTTAGTCCACAGGTCGATGCTCTATCCACTGAGCCAAACCGGCTTTGGCATGAACTTTTTCTTTAGATGATTTTCAGTTCTTACTAGATGAAAGCAAAAACCACAGTACTACTGAATTATAATTTTGTAGTACATCTTTTCCTTCCTTTCCATCTACTTCCATCTACTCAACTTTTCCAGAGACAATGAAAAATTAAATTATTTTGTTAGAATTATGGAAAGCCAAGTAAATCTTGAAAGCATTTTCCATAAACAACACAATCAACATCTTGGAGCCTAAATTTCTGAATTTCACTGAAGTTTTGACTCAAAAACTTAAATCAAAGGACAAATAAAGACTCAAATTGTAGGTTGCATCCATGGTACAATCTACCGTGGGTGAAGTAACTACAATTGTTACTTCAGTGTCTACATTTTCAAGGGTTTTATTTCGAAACTGTGGTCTTCTGAGAATGAGTGACGGACAGCCAGTGTGATTCACTAAGGTGGTGCCTGTGCAAAGTGGAGGCCACAGAGCACTAAATAACTGGGGTTGGACCTTGAAAACTTTCTGAATGATAGAATATTCTCAGATGAGTCACCTAAGCTTCTAGCTTAAGTTCATTATGAAGACAACACCTTCTTGACTTGGATGTGTATCTGATAGAGGCAGGCAATCCTATTTTTGAGAAGAAAACTTAGTATTATAAGCTGCCTATATATAGTACGGGAAGAAAATGTATTTTTTGAAAGGAAATATGCCCCTGCTTTTGAGGAGAACAAGCTCTTGTTCAACTTTAGCTCTCCTGTTTCTCATTTATTTTGGAAAGATTCATTAAAACTGAGACTCTAGAATGAAGAACAAGCTGTTGACTTGGTAGCCATTTCCCAGGAAGATTCATCTATTGAATCATATGGATTGAGTCAAAGTTATCCAAGTGTTTGCATGGGTAAGCCCACCACTATACCTAGAATTATCTAATTCTAGACAATTAGTAACTAGCAGTAATCATTTGGGTAAAATTAACCAAGATGGGTCCAAAGCTAAGAAGAAATAGCTGTAAAGTTGTATGTTCTAGGACTAGAGATGGTTGAAGGTCCAGGAGATCATTTTCTACTTATAAAGCTTTTAGGAACACCACAAAATTCCCCTCACCACCCCCACTCTCTAGCCACTATGTCCATTTATTAATGTCCAGAATTTTACTATTCAGATGTCATTCTTACAGTTTGAGGCCTAGTTCCTACTAAAGAGTAAATATCCCTGCAGGCTTGAGAATACCTTTACCCAACTGGCTGCTACTGAATATGAAAGAAGGCTTGAAGATTAATTTTCCTTAAAAGGCCAGAAAAAACAGTCATGAGGGAATTGGAAGTCTGATGCAAGAAAGAAATAAGAAGCCTATTGAAGCTGGAAAAGGAACTGAACAAGGCTGGGGAAACCACGTATTTCTCCAATATGCTGGGTCAACTCTCCTGAGAGGTCCAGGTTGGGTCCTTGGCATATGCAGAAAAAGGTTTCCAATTCATGCAGAGGTGGAGAAATTCAAATTCAATATACATAATTGGCAGAATATTTTCTGCCTATCATCAAATACTTGTAAAAATGTGAGAGCTCAAATGTGAACGTATACAGACACACACAAACATGTATCACTTGTTAAACCTGAGTCACTTGTTTGAAGTACAGACTCGTTAAGTGAAAAGAAACCTCAGAGAAAGTTTAATTTTTTCATTGACACATGGGGGATGCTAAGACACACAGAAGTAAAGGAACATAACCAAAGTCACAGAGCTAGTTAGAGCAGTGCTGGAACCAGAAAGCGATGTTTTATAAGGTACTAACTAATTTGGCCACATCCTTTCTTTCTCGACTTCCTGAGTATTAGTCACTTGTGTGGATGCCACCCCTGCAGGGGAAAAAGTTAAATGCTCTGTGTGCTGATCATACTCTGCTTTCTCACTGCCATGACATTGGTTAAGCTATTTCTTCCACTTGGAATCTCTACTTCCAATTTCTAATGGTTAAAATCATACACATTCTACAAGGGCCAATTCAAATGCTAAATCCTTTAAATGCCTCCCCTGGTTGTTTCCTCTCTATTTTCTATCTGTTATAATCTGACTGTGTCCCCCTAAACTTCATATGTTGAAGCCCCAAACCCCCAGCGTGGTTGTATTTGAAGAAAGTAATTAATGTTAAATAAGGACATAAGGGTGGTGCTCTGATCTGATAGGATTAGTGCCCTTATAAGGAGAGATACCAGAAGGCAGGCACTCCTCCCCAACTCCCCCTCTTCCAGAGCATATATGCAAATGAGGAAGAAAGATGTGAGGACATAGCAAGAAGGTGGTTACAAGCCAGAAAGAGAGTCCTTAACTGGAAACCAAGTTGGCTGGAACACTGATCTTGGATTTCTAGCCTCTGGAACCATGAGGAAATAAATGTCTGTTGTTAAGCTAGCCAATCTATGGAATTTTGTTATGGAAGCCCAAGCAGACTAAGGTACATCTTATACAGAACTCTGTTTATACTTCTCTAATAATTATTTCATTCTGTTTTTAAATTTAGGGCTATTTTTGCTCAAGAATGTGCTGAAATGATCTGTTAGAACCTCTCTCAGAATTATATAAGATAGAGCAGCTTTGGATAGATTTCAGTTGCCAACGTGGTAAAATATAATAGCAATAAAGGGATTTGTATTATAACAAAAGTGATCAAGGTAGAGAAGGGTTTTTAAAATAATATTATACTGTTATATAAGACAGTGCATTATATGAAATCAGCTCCTATATTATTCCTATTTTTGCATGCTCATTAAGAGATGGTAATAAATACTTATTAAAAGACTAACAATTTATTAGGTTCTAAAATGAAGCATTAAAATATAATCAATTAAACATAAATAATTAAAATTTTTGTGTACATATAGTCTCTCTCCTAATAGCCTTTGATGGCAGAGACCATGTCTGGCACATCTTGGCATCAACTCAAATGTCCAGAGTATCTTAAGTATGGATGGATATTGGAGACACATAAAATGCTCTTGAATTCTAAAATGGTTAATTGCATATTTTCCAAGGGTTTCCCTTCTAACATTACAATTTTTATTCTAATTTTATTAGCGGGAAACATCACCCAAGAGTATACTAAAACAATCTAATTTCTCACAGTCATTCCAGATGGTTCTCTGACTCCTGGTAATCCCCTGCCATCAATACTGAAGCACTCCTCTGATGGAGGTCCCCCCTCCCCTGCTTTCATTTCCCCAATCCTTAAATCTCCCCTGAAAGTGGCTGCTCTTTATCTTTATGTCTCGCACATCATGTGAAAATCTATCAGTGACAAACGGGGACAACGGCAAAGCTGCAGAAATTGAAAACAGACCTCATGAGCTAGGGACAAGATGTTTCCCTTTGGACATAAAGGGAATTTGCTGAGTCACGGAGTTGAGTATTTATAGCACCACACAATTTATTTTCTGCTGTAATAACCTATTCTGTAATTCAGCAGCTCCTCCACAAGTCTTCATCAAAACTATGATTTCTAAAAAATGCTAACAATGCTGACTAATAAGAAGGAAACAGCACTACCTAAGCAAAATGAAACTAGAAGAGTAATCTATTTATAAAGTGTTCTTTAGGGACAAGTTGTTAATAAAATCTTTGCTTTTGCTACCCATAAAGAGTGATGAGTTCTGCATTTCCCATTCTTTCCTAAATATGTTATCAAGATGTACCTCACTGAAGGTTTTCTAAGTCCTATCCTTAGGCCTTTCCCCACTATATCACACAATAAGAATTCACAACCAGAAGAAGCTAAAAGCTACAGCTTGTAAAGCTGGCATCCTATTCACTCCATCTGGCTGCAGATATGTTTTGTTTTGGTTGTCTAGGGTTTTTAAAAGATTAAGGCAACATTTAAAAATAAAGACATCCTATATAAGAAAAGGCTAATATGCAAATTGTCCCCTTAGGAGTTCAATCGCTCACTATGACATGAGCTGATCACCAGGGGGTGGCGCAGAACATGGCAGGCAACCAGGGACAGCGGCGCCGAGGGAGCGAGGGAAGGAGAAGGTGGGGAGGTTAGGAGTCAGGAAACCTGATCGGCCCTGATTGCCGGCCAGGCCTAAGGACCCTACCCATGCATGAATTTCATGTACTGGGCCTCTAGTCTATACTAATAAAAGGGTAATATGCTAATTAGACTGGGAGACCTTTCGGACAAAGCCATGGTGGTGGAGTCGAGGTAGAGGTGGTTAGGGGTGATCAGGCCAGGAGGGGAGCACAGTTGGGAGTGATCAGGCCAGCGGGGGGCGGGCAATTGGGGGTGAGTAGGCCGGCGGGGGAGGCAGTTGGAGGCGATCAGGCTGGCGGGGGGGGGGCAGTTGGGGGCGAGCAGGCCAGTAGGGGGGGCAGTTAGGGGCAAGAAAGCTGGCAGGGGGGACAGCTGGGGGCGAGCAGGCTGGTATGCAGAGTGGTTAGGGGCGATCAGGCAGGCAGGCGAGCGGTTAGGAGCCAGTGGTCCCAGATTGTGAGAGAGATGTCCAACTGCCCACAGGGATTGGGCCTAAACCAGCAGTCGGACATCCCCTGAGGGGTCCCAGACTGGAGAGGGTGCAGGCCAGGCTGAGGAACACCCCTCCCTCTCTTCTCCCCCCGCTTCCCCGTGCACAAATTTCATGCAACGGGCCACTAGTTCCATATAAAAGTTAAGTTTCCAGTTTCTCTTAAAAAATTGAGATGTGTTAACAGTATTCCTGCATCCCTGCCTGGTGACCCCACCACATTGCTGCTCTTCCTTTGGCCTGCTTGGCTCATCTGCATTCTTTGTTTGGCGTCAGTAGCCTTTTAGTTTGTAACCCTTGCTAAAAGCAGATCATACTACAGATAACATCCCATGTGGATCTCCTCTTGAGAACTCTAATCAACACCTGTCTGTTATGCTAGTCTACTAAAGTGGCCTCTGTCCCTCCAACCTCTCAGTCCTCCCCAACATCTACCCTGCTGTCTGTTTCTGGAACATAATTACGTCACTGCCTGTTCAGAGTATGCTATTGCACACTTGTGAGTGTCGAGAATAATATTAGTCTAAACTCCTTAACATGACTTCTAGGCATTCTGTAATTTGAATCTAAATTACCTTCCACAACTAATAACTAAGTAGATTGAGACTATACTAAAAGGAAGTGTCAAGGGGACTGCTATGATGTTCTGCCCTTTCCAACATTTTAATCAATGATGTGAATAACAAGAAGTATGATGATTTTCAAATTTAAGGAGGAGAAGGAATAGGAAATATTTATAATTTGTCTAATCCATCCTGTGAGAAGCTTGTCTTAACCCTTTTACCGCCATTGGCAAGTGCTCACCAAGGAAAACAAAAAGATCTGGGGGTCAATGGTGTTTTAAGATTATGAACATGTCAATCATAAGTAAACATAAAGATCCTAAAGTTCCGTTGCCTTTTATAGCATAGTAAGCATTCCTAAAACATTTTTGTATATAGAATCTCAGTTTTGCAAGACCAAGAAGAAAAACAGGATGGTGGATAAAATATATAAATAAATCAAAGCAATGATTTTTTTTTGGCAAAAATTTGAAGATTTATTGAGATGGAAAAAGTAGTTTAGCATTATAATTCTAATGCAAACAAAATTTGAGGGCTCTAGGTAGGAAACTATTAATGAATGAATTCGGGTTACTTCATGATTAAAAATACTTTCCTTTCAAAGAAGTTGCAGAATTGAAGCACTGATTAAATAAAATAAGATCCGCATTTGTAGAGGAGGCTCTCTGCACAGCACTGGCACCGAAAGATAAATTATACTATAATCACATTTTCCAGAGCACTAAGATGTATTCGGCACGCTGCTGGGGGCTGGGTGGTAATTCTCAAATGTACGGTCACGTACAAGGTTTTAAAACACTGGGATGGAGCCACTGAAACAGCATGTAGCTATGCTAGAAAAACAAGTAATTGCCAATTGTGACCCAGCATTCCACTGGAGAGAGAGTTATGCTGTAAAAAATGTAAAATGTACTAATTCCAAAAAAGGTGATATAGTCCAGATAACTTTTTTTACTCAATCCTTCTAGAGGATTCACATTCCAGTCCTGGTGGACCCATCTCTCATGATAACACTTTGCACGGGCACGCCCAGATGTCAGCTGCAGTGTGCTTCCCAGAAGTCATGTCAGTTTCAGTTAACTTTTTTGGATGGGAAAGATAACAGATTTTAGCTTTGGCCAAGTGTAGTCTCTGCACACCAATTAAACAAATAAATTTGTTTTGTAAGAAATAACACACAAAACAAAATGTGTTCTTTCCTTGTAACACCACAGAACTTTATAAAATAATGAGTCAAGCCCTAACTGGTTTTGCTCAGTGGTTAGAGCATCAGCCCTTGGACTGAAGGGTCTCAGGTTTGATCCCAGTCAAGGGCATGTACCTGAGTTGCAGGCTTGATCCTGGTCCCAATCAGGGCATGTTCGGGAAACAACCAATCAATGTATCTCTCACATATCGATGCTTCTCTCTCTCTCTCTCTCTCTCTCTCTCTCTCTCTCTCTCTCTCTCTCTCTCCTCCTACATTCCACTCTAAAAATCAATGGGAAATATGTCCTCGGGTGAGAATTAATAAAAAAAATGAGTCAAGTCATCAAACATGCAATTGGGAAATCAATCACTTAGCACAGAGATAAAAAAACAACAACCATCCCAATACAAATAAATATCTCCTTAACTCAAGAGACAGCAAAAATGTAAATGGCAGCCAGAGGACACTTCAGAAAGAGCAATCTAGGACTTGCTTGAGCAAAAACAAACCTCTTCTTTATTTGTTAACCTATGAGAATTCTGAATTAGCACCTTTGTTATTTTATAGAAAATTTCCCACAAAATTCGCAGGTATCCAGATGAAGCCAGTAAAATTTTGATTGCAACCATGAGGAAGAACAAGAATTATGAATGGGGACACAATATCTTGAATTGCAGAAGTTGTAAAACTGCATAACTTCAGCAGATGTTGTAATATGTGAACATCTTTTTTTTAAAATATATATTTTATTGATTTTTTACAGAGAGGAAGAGAGAGGGATAGAGAGTTAGAAACATCGATGATAGAGAAACATCGATTAGCTGCCTCTTGCACACCCCCCACTGGGGATGTGCCCGCAACCAAGGTACATGCCCTTGACCGGAATCGAACCTGGGACCCTTCAGTCCGCAGGCTGACGCTCTATCCACTGAGCCAAACCGGTTTCGGCATATGTGAACATCTTTAGCATGGCACCATTGATTAGCACTTCCAAATAGGTGTCTTATTTTTGTGAAACTTTTAATACAGTTCTTTAAAAAAAAAAGTATATATATTTATTTCAGAGAGGAAGAGAGAGGGAGAGAGAGATAGAAACATCAATGGTGAGGAGAATCATTGATTGGCGGCTTCCCGTGAACCCCCCCACTAGGGACTGGGGCTTGTGCCCCACTGGGAATTGAACTGTAATCTCCTGGTTTATAGGTCGATGCCACACTGGACAGGCTACAATTCTTATGTATTTATTTATTTGTTTGTTTGTTTATTTGTTTGTTTGTTTATTTATTTATGAGAGGAAGGAGGAAGGGACAAAGAAAGAGAGAGAAATATCAATTTTATTGATTTTTTTAAGAGAGAGAGGAAGGGAAAGAGATAGAAACATCATTCATGCATCATATACTTCAACTACCACTACCATCATCATCACTATCCTTGCAGCATCTTATACGTAGTAAGTATTTAATAAACGATTGCTGAAGTAATTGACTCAAAATGAGTTACAAATCTATTGGGAAAGATGTGCAGCTCCTTGTCTCTAAGAGTATGACCAGATCCAACTGTATAAAAATATAACAAGAACTCTTGCCACCCACTCCCTTTAAACAAGTAAATAGGGGCTGCACTCACATAGCTGTGATTCCTTAAATGCCTTAGTTTAGACACCGGGCTCAATTTATTGCCACTTCCCATTACTCCAGGATCAGAGTGAAGGGGGAGGTAAGGAGCCAAATGTCAGACTCGGTGATCTCATGCCTTCGAGAACAGTCAATGTTTTTTTAATGTATGTATTTTTTATTGATTTCAGAGAGGAAGGGAGAGGGAGAGAGGACTGCAGCTCATATGGTGGCGGCGGGTGACACAGGCTCCCTGTAGAAGGCACAGGGCCTCTTCCTCCCACAAGACTATTACACTCATTAGTTATTTAAAGAAGACAGTATCAGACAAAAATTTAATTGATCTCTATTTTAAAGTGAGTATAATTAAAAATTTCCCTTAAATGTATCTTAAATATAAATCAATGTTATTTGAATCATACACAAAGTCTAGGAATGTCAGTATAAATAGCTCTAGAGAAGTGGGTAAAGATTTGATTGCACTAAAATCAGTTAACTCCACACAAGAAAAATTTTATTTCATAACCTGAATTAATCATGAGGGGAACCTGGCATAAAACAATGGATGGCTCAGAACTAACTCAGTTCCTCTTTGGAAATCAGCTCACAGTCTTGGTGATGCTTGTGGTGACTGGGCATCATCCATTACCCCAAGATTCCTTACAAAGTACAGCTCAGTACATGTTAATAATATAACATTATTATATGTTACATCAGATATTACATATAATATATGATGCTAATATATTATTAAAAAGAATGAAAAGGCTTTTGGAGGGTTAAGAAGTAAAAATGGCTTTGAATATGGTTTACTTTTTTCACTCTAATAATATCTTTGTGGGTAAAAAAGTTGTTTAAAAATTTTTATAGTGAATTCTGTATACAAATCAAAACTATAAAGTATTAGAAAATTCATGAGGGGAAAAGTTATTTCATGAGCTTGCACCTTGTTTCTGAAGCCTAGATATCAGAGTTTCAGATAAGCTCAAGTCTTAGATGAGAAGAAATCAGACTATGTCTTAACACTTTGCACTCGCTTGCTTTTTTCTCGATTCCTTTATTCTAATGCTAACCGTGTCGAGTCACACTCAACATCCGAGTGCAAAAGGTTAAAGAAGAACTAAAAAAAACACCCCATGCTTATATCTAAAAAACGTAAATAATAATAGTTATTAAACCATGCATATAAAGCATTTAGCATAGTTGTATGTATGTACTATCTGAATAGTATGTCAGATGTATTCAATAAAAGTATTATTATTCTTTAATTTCTTTCTATGGCAAATACCCATAATACTAGGCAGTTATTCTATCTAATAAAAGAGTGATATGCAAATTGACCATCACTCCAACACACAAGATGGCCGCCCCCATGTGGTCAAAGATGGCCACCCCCATGTGGACATAAGATGGCCGCCTCAAGATGGCTAGCAGGGGAAGGCAGTTGGGAGGGACCAGGCCTGCAAGGGAGGACAGTTGGGGGTGACCAGGCCTGCAGGTGAGGACAGCTGAGGGGGACCCAGGCCTGCAGGGGAGGACAGTTGGGGAGGACCAGGCCTACAGGGGAGGGCAGTTGGGGGAAACCAGGCCTTCAGGGGAGGGCAGTAGCAGGCGACTAGGCCAGCAGGGGAGGGCAGTTAGGGGCAACCAGGCCGGCAGGGGAGGGCAGTTAGGGGTGACCAGGCCAGCAGGGGAGCAGTTAGATGTTGATCAGGCTGGCAGGGAAGTGGTTAGGGGGTGATCAGGCTGGCAAGCTGAAGCGATTAAGGGCAATTAGGCAGGCAGGCGAGCGGTTGGGAGCCAGTAGTTCTGGATTGTGAGAGGGATGTCCGACTGTCCCTTTAGGCCCAATCCCACCAGGATGGGGCCTAAATGGGCAGTCAGACATCCCTTGAGGGGTCCCAGATTGGAGAGGGTGCATGCTGGGCTGAGGGGACCCCCCCCCCCGTGCACGAATTTTGTGCACCAGGCCTCTAGTATTAAAATAAACATTAATATATTAATAATTGTCATAGTCACATGACAGTTTATAGATAGGTTCTTACGGATGTCACTATTCCTAATTGGGCTGTAGAGACATTGGGAAAATACAATTGCTTCTGTAGTTTGATCTATATCACATGCAACATAAGAGGCTATATGTAACCTTTGGTTTGGTGTGAACCATTAAACAAATTAGCCAGTATTAGTGGGGAAACTAAGTTGGGTAAAAGAAAGCAATTATACAGGATCTTTTTTTTTTTTTTTTTTAAATATTTTATTGATTTTTTTACAGAGAGGAAGGGAGAGGGATAGAAAGTCAGAAACATCGATGAGAAACATTGATCAGCCGCCTCCTGCACACCCCCTACTGGGGATGTGCCCACAACCGAGGTACATGCCCTTGACCGGAATCGAACCCGGGACCTTTCAGTCCGCAGGCCAAGGCTCTACCCACCGAGCCAAACCGGTTTCGGCTATACAGGATCTTTTCAAGAATATTTTTTGAAATGGTGCCCAATCCATTCCACATACATATTTTAAATCTGCATTTATAACTCTCCTTTTAAAATTAGGCTGTTGCCCAAAGCACTTATGAAAAATTTCTAGAATTTAGCTGAGGACTTTATGTAACCAAGATTCTGGTATTTTCTTAGTATATAAACCATCCTTTACAATAATTGTACTCACACCATGTTCTCTCAATTTCTTAGTATACTGACACTATTCCCCCTTAAGGCACCAAATTCCAGAACACAAAAACAAATATTAAAAACTAAGAAGAGAGTCAAGTCGGACCATTTTCCTGTTCCCCAGCATCTGGTTTGACTGCCACATTGAATGGTAATTTGTTCTTCAAATTCCACTCTGTTATACACTAATCTAGAAGAAATGGCAGGTCCCTCCTCCAAGGTGGATATTTCTTAGAGAATAATTGGGGTTAACAGTTTTGATTGGAAATTGATAATAAATCTTGAGGTTGAAGGTTAATTGTTGGTAACAAATTATCCTTTGTGACTAACAACTTCCTCTATAACATTAATAAAAGTCTCTTGATTTGTATAGTTTTCATGTATATTAATGTTGAAGGATGCTCTAAGACTGGCTGAAGCAGAAGAAATTACAGAAAGAGGGCTCTGAAAAGGAAGAAAAGAGGAGAGAACAAGAAATGAGCCCAGGAAAGCATGGAAAGTTGACAGTCTAATGGAGAAAGCTTTAAATATTTATTACTAAATAGCCTGATGATCACTTACTTATAAGTAACCACATTCCTTTAAATCTTGTTTTTGCTATTAGTTATCTAAACCATTTTTTTTTAAAAAAAGTATGAGTGTAGAAGTAAAAACTCCTTGCTATATATACATTATTAAAATTCCTTAATGTGGCACACAACGCCCTGCATGGTCTAGCCACATTCTACCTTTTTTTCCTGCCTCCGTCTCCAGCCACAATTCCAGATTCCTGGTGTCTTCTCTTTCTGGAATATCTATGCCTTCCCTGCCTACCCACTCCCCATCTCATCCCCACTATAAGACAAATGCATATTTATCTTTCAAGGCACAAATGTGACAATTTCTTTGCAGTGTTCTTTGTTGTGCCAGGAATTAAAAATATATCTGTTTTTGAACACTTACGTTGTAATTTATTTTACTAAACTATCTTTTCTGTAAGTGTGTGCACTCCTCAAGGGCAGAGACCCTGACTCGTTCAATGCCAATTGAACTGAATTATGCTAAGTTTCTTTTGGAATAGAGAAAGAACCAGAGTTGGAGTAGGCTGCCTTCTTTTCTGAAGAATAAACCAAAGGGCCCCAAACCTTTGACCATAACATGAAAGAAGTTGAAAAGTCCAGAAAAATATTTAACAAATACTTGTAATTCTTCACTGAAAAACACAGTAATAGTTAATATCCATTCTAGAGCTTTGGAGTAAATCACTTTATAGCTGTCTTATAGAACTAGTTTAATCAGTGAACACAAACTAATATTAATGAGTAACAGCAACTCTAAACCAATTATAATTCAGTTTCTCAGAAGCAGAGGGTTTCCAGGTATTAGGAGAACAGAGCAGACCTCTAAAGCTGGAAAGAAAAAGTGAGGGAAGCAAGAAGAGGCTGTGATGAAACGGAGGAGGAGAAAGGAATGGAATGCTAAGTTGTACTAAAGAACAAGAAAAGAAATGAAGGGAGGAAATAAAAGCAAGACGCTATTCCTCTGGCCATTCTAAAATTCTGCTGTGCCAGAGGCATCTGCAAGAACAAGCACATTTATCTCTTTTCCAGGCCAAATCTGGATTCAGCCCAGTGTTGATGCCTGTCTTCACTCTCAAACATTTTTCTGCTGACTTATTTTTAAGATTAGTATTTGATTTTACAGCGCAAAAAAAAAAAAAAAAAAAAAAAAAAGATGAAAAAGGACTTTCCTTTTTTGTGTGTGTGCCAAAAATGTAATCCTTTGAGGCCTTTTATAGCAAATACAATGTATCCAGATCATGAAGTCTAAGAACAATAAAATTATTTTCCTATTCTGTAGATTTTTAGGAAACTCTCTTATTATTTATTAATTAGTAGCAATCACAATATCATAAATATGATACTAGCTATCATTATTATTTCTACCACCTTCCTCTGGACTTTTTATACCATGTTCTGTTAGATACACAGGCTTACACAAGAAAGACACGGATAAATACTAGATTTTAGTTTGCTCATTTTGGAGGGCAGGGTTGGGAAAGAATTATTGCTAGAGCCTGGTGGCAGGAAGGTCATCGCTCAGGCGATGGCTCAGGAAATTCTGTGGTTCTCCATGCTTTAATGTTTACTTTCTACTTCTTTGATTAGCTAAGCTAGTTTACACAAATGACTTTTTACAGGTAGTGACCAACCTATTTTCCTATTGTACCACCCTGAATATACAATAACCTGGTCTTAAGTTTTATTTACATGTAAAATATATATATTTCTTCAAACTGGGAAATGCTTTACATTTCACATTTTTCCTAATGTATTTATGAAAATACAATTAGTTTAATTATGTATTACATTTTGAATTAGATACAAGTTGAAACAAAACAGAAGGTGACCTAAGCACTCTGGGGGTGGAAAATTCTTAATTAGTAATTAATAGTTCTAAGGAAATCATCTACCAACAAGGCAAACATCAAATATATTATGCTCAGCCCTGGCCAGTGTGGCTCAGTTGGTTGGAGCATCATCCCGTATACCGAAAGGTGGTGGGTTTGATTCCTGATCAGGGCACATACCTACGTTGCGGATTTGATCTCTGGTCCAGGCACATATGGATGATGACTAATCAATGTTCTCTCTCACATCAATGTTTTTCTCTTTCTCTCTCCCTCTCCTCTCTCCGACACCCCTACCTCCTCCCTCTAAAATCAATGGGTGTATCCTCGGGTGAGGAATAAAATACATATACTGCTAAGTAAAAGAAGGCAGACATAAAGAAACTTACGTTATATGATTCCATTTATAGAAAATGTCCAGAAAAGGCAAATTTATAGAGACAAAAGGTATATTATATTAGTGGTTGCCTAGGAACAGAGAGTAATCCTGAAAATTTGAAACTGGCTGTTAAGGCACCATCTTCAAGAAAGGCTTCATAGTTAAAGAAGCATGAATTATACACAACTTATTAAAAGTAGAGAAAAATTAGAAGGAACAGTAGGGGAAAATACCATAACAAATTCCCAAAGATCTAAGATAGATCATGTTATAAGTGGAACATCTTTTATGATAAAGAAATCTCTAAAAGATTTACATCTCATCTGGGCCAATGAAATGGTCTGCTCTTATAAGAATGGTAAGGATATGTACATGATCTTTTCATTAAAAAGAAAATATACCCGCAGTCATTAAAAAGAAATAGGTATATGTGCTATGTACCTATTTAGGCATATGGAAGGGTCTCCAAGATGTACTCTTCAGTGAAAAAAGCAAGGTAGGAAAACAGTGTGAGTGGTTTGATAACTCTAGTTTTAAAAAAATGTAATTTTTATCTGTATATTCTGGCAAAAATGCAAAATTTTTCTCACCGAGGAAGAAATCAACCATCGGAGGAAATGGGACAGAGGTGGGAAAGGGAGCTTTCATTTTGCACTTTGTATCTTTCTGTATTATCTGAATTTTCTAACCATGTATATGTATTACTTTTATTTTAGAAAATGCCCATTTGGTTGATGGAATTACTTATTATATTAGAAAGAGTAATATAAGCTCCTACTAGCCATGAAAATGCTTTATTCAGACTGCTGCCCACTATATATTGCCTGGGATAATAACTCTGTATGTTGAGATGCGTAATAAACTTTTGCAACATTGAAAAAAATATACTAATAAATGTTATTAAAATATTTTTAAAGTAAGTTTTAAAAAGACAAGAAGCTGAGTCCAATCTCTGAAGTCAGGCTGAGCAGGAGCCAGGAGTTGTTACTGGCTGAGCAGTTATGCGAACGGCTCATTTGCAATTGGTGGCCAGGATAATGCACTTTACATCTACAGATTTTCCTGAATTAAAAAATGCATATGACCCAGAAATAATTTCCCATAAGACAGAATTTTAGAAAGCATCTAAGAATCGGTATGATCCACCCATCCCTCCCCTCACCCTCCCGTGTCAGTTATCAATGCAGAGCTCTTTTCTCCAAATCTACCTTCCTTTGCTCTGCTTTGTGGTACAGGAGCGGGACCTGCCACAGTCCTCCTTTGCCAGCGGTGCACTTATGCCATACAGGGCAGTGAAGCGACACTGAAGTCTGAGTGGTGTGCTTTTCCTTCTGGCTCCTCTGGCATGCACCCAGAAGTGCTCCCCACTTAGCAAGTTCCAATGGCACCCCAAAGAGTGGCTTCCTGTGAAGTCTCACTGGCACCCTAGTGACTGGATTCCTAGCAAGTCCTGCCAGAACTCCAGTAGGCAGTTTCCTGCTTGCCAGCCGTGGTCTGTGGCACCTCCAGGAATTTCCATGCCATCCACTGGCCACAGTAGCACCTCTCCAACAATGTCTGACTCTCAGTTTTGTGGGGGAAGGGCCCTCTTCCAAGTTTTCTCCTTTCCGGGGGACTCTGCCTGAGCCTAGAGGTACCAGCTGCTCCCTTTACCTGCTATGCTTGTATTCTATAGAGTTCTCTTTAATTCTTAGTAGTTAATCCTGTTACTACTTAATAAAATGTAATTTACTTAATTAAATTTTCCCTGCTCATTTTACTGGTGTTTCTGATTCCTGACTGGACCTTAACTAATTCACACCCAAAACAAATCAAGCCAAACCAAACCAAACCAAACCAAACCAAACCAAACCAACCCAACCCAAGCCAACAACAAAGAATTAAATTGGTAAACCCACTCTTAAAACATACATCTGTATGTTAGGTTTGATAATACAGAGAAACACCATGGCATTTAGCTCAACTTGTTAACTAATTGCATTAACAACTCCCATAAAACTAAAAGAGACAGTGTGGTGGCTTTGTGATGTGTAAATGAAGCTAAGCTAAAACTATATTTTCCAGAATTCTCTTCCCTCTATGGTTCCAGAGAAAGTTGTCCAAGATTTGGAAGGCAAAAATGAAGCAGCAGCCATACATCTGGAGGTCAGTATAGGATGCCAGGTGCTCTGTAGTTCACAGACTTTGTCACTGATCTGCTGGTTCATCTTGTTGACATGGAGAAGGAACTGAACTCCTAGCTCTCCCAGTTCCTGCTGGACCTCTTCCTTCAGCCTCTCCTAGTCCAGGGCCAGGTGCATGCGCAGCTCCATGGCCAACAGTGCTACTTCTCATGCAGGTCACCTGCACTGTCGAGGTGGAAGTAAGAGGTAGACACAGATTCCAGTCTGTCACGGCAAAAAAGCCCTGTGTCATGTCCAGCTGTTCTTCCTGACTGCTGCCCCGATGACCTACAGAGACCTCAGGCCCAGAAGTAGACCCTAATTCAAAGACTTCCATAAGCTTTTCCCACAGCTTCCGTAACAATGTAAGAGCTGGTCCCTATAATAAATTCCTTACTTCATACCACTATGGTGTTTCCGTTATCAGGGTCAAACCCTTACTAATATACATTGTAAAATGGTTAAATAATTCAACCGAAAAAAAAAAAATCATAAGGTACCTGTGTCACTTGAGCAGTTGGGTTTCTACTATCAATTCTTATTTTCCCTAGGTTTCTCCTTATTTATTTATGCACAATATCTAGGTTATAAAATAGCTTAGATGTTGAAGTGGGAAGTTTTTTTTAAATGTCATTTTCTTTAACAAATGCCCATGTAAGCACTCCTAAATGCTATGAAGCTAATTAAGATATAGGATGAAGTGATCTAGCTACTCTGAGATACAGACGCAAATTTCCTCGGTGGCTTAGGATGCAGGAGAGCCTAGCCTATTTTTGTGACAGTGTTCTCTATGCCAGCAGAGGAATGAGATAAAAAACTAAGAACTTAAGCTGGGCAGGAAGACCAAAAGATGATGTCTAAACTCCAGCAATGTCATTAGTTCCACACCCAAATTCATTTGTTGACATTTTTGCGGTTTAGCCTTGTTTCCTGATCATGCTCAGTGTGACTTCCAGTTCTCAGAAGTGTGAACCTCATAAATTCCACTTTCAGTTTTAGAAGAGGGCAAGTAGGAAAAAGAGGGATATTCACTGCTTGGCAGCAGAGAAAGAGCTCTCGATTAGGGAGAACTTTGGGTTAAGACCTTTAACTCCAAGACTGTGGACATACTATTTGAAATAGAGTTTTTAGAAAACTGGTCTTATCAATAAATATTTTTTGAGCACCTACTAGCTACTAGGAAAGTAGCTAGGCCTCATCAGTTAGAAATGGTGGATGAAACAGAAAGGACAGGCAGAATAAAAAGAGTAAGACTACTGCTAGCATCTAGGGGCATGATCATTTCATGGCGAGGACTCTACCTGAGGCCTTAAGACCTGGATATTTAATAAACCCATGAAAATATGGAGTCCCTTAAGCCGGAAGTCCTTCCATGTTCCCTGTTGAAGTCCCAAAGCTACTGCGTATGGCTCAGCAGTGAGTCAGCCTGGAGGCCACAGGCGTGTTGTTTCCCACTGCACATCTCAGAAGGATGTATTACATGTGCTGTGCAGAGTGTAGCTATTTAAATTCTTATAGGTTCTCCACAGGAAAAGAGAATAAAAAGAACTTGCTGAATTTATTTGCCATAAAACTAACTTCTTTATGAAAAGACATGGATAGGAGAAATGTAATAAATGTAAATGACAGAATCATGAGATTCACTAAACATTCCAGAAAATTCTCAGAAGGTTCATAGAGATTGCCAATGAAATTAAACTCTAATTTCTATCCCTATAGATTTAGTTAGTTTGTTCATTTGTTCATTTATTCATTCAACAAATATTTACTGATTGACATTAGACTATCACAACAGGTAAGACAAGACAATATCCCAACCTCATGGAATTTACTTTCTATGGTGGGGGAAAACACTCAAAAGTAAACAAATACATAACATAATTTCAGTTGTTATAAAGTGCTATAAAAAGTGAAGCAGGGATGAAATGGGTGGTTCTGTTTTAGATGATTTAGTATTATAGATTAAAATTTCTACAAATAGTATACAATAAATGTTATAACAAATATAACCACCGATATGTCTTAGACATACTGTATTCATGTACTGAATACTTTTATATAAATCAAAATGAGCTTATATATAAATCATAACGAAACTTACCCTATAGAAAGCACTGGTCAAAGGGAGTAATGCTGCAGCAATGTTATACTCCTCTAAACTCGAACAATCCTTAGACAAAACAAAGAGAAATAAGTATTAATTAGCACATCATCGGAAATTATAAACATATGGAAACAAAAATCTGGGATATATGGTTTACTGTCCTATGGGGTTCTTTTATTCCAAATTGTTACTAAGATGTACTAAGGTAAGTTTTTTTGGGAAAATACTGTCCCTGAAGCACATTCTTTTATAAATGAGGTAAAAATACATTTTGAGAAAGATATTTTGATATGCTCATGATGAATAGCTAGCTTTACTTACCTGCTTTCCAAAAACTGTGGTGAAGTATGTAATTCATAGAAAACAGTTTTTGGAGGAGGTTTTGGTACA
Source organism: Cnephaeus nilssonii (assembly GCF_951640355.1). Classification (NCBI taxonomy): domain Eukaryota; kingdom Metazoa; phylum Chordata; class Mammalia; order Chiroptera; family Vespertilionidae; genus Cnephaeus; species Cnephaeus nilssonii. Next base: position 36,795,631 of record NC_137084.1, on the reverse strand, counting down.
TTTAACTACATTTCACTGAATCTAAGATACTCTTTTTTTCATATTTTAACTTCTCTGAAACTGGAATGTATTTTATAATTAATTGGAATTTTTTTTCTCTGAAGAAAAAATACAAAGGGTATTTTCTTATTGATCAAGCAAGAAATACCACTGATGCTAAAATCCATTGGATGGAATGTTGTTGGAATAGTCAGAAAATCTTAGTGATAATGTGAAATGGTATAAAAATAGTATGGCAATTTCTCAAAATTTAAAAATAGAATTATCATATGATCCAACAATTCTACTTCTGAGTATATACCCAAAATAGTAGTGACTTGAACAGATATTTGTACATTCATGTTCATAGCGGCACTATTTAGAATATCCAATATGTGAAAACAACCCAACAGAGGAATGAATAAACAAAATGTGTGCATGCATGCATGCATGCATGCACAGAGGAATATTATTCAGCCTTAAAGAGGAAGGAAATTCCAACACACACTACAACATGGATGAACCTTGAGGACATTATGCTAAGTGAAATAAGCCATACTGTATGATCCAAACTAAGAAGCTTCTGCGCAGCAAAGAAAACCATCAACAAAATTTAAAGGAAGCTTACTAAAAGGGAGAACATTTGCAAATCACTTGTCCAGTAAGAGATTAATGTCCAATATATTCAAGGAACTCATATAAGTCAATAGCAAAAACACAAATGACCCAATTAAAAAATGGACCAAGAAACTAAATAGACATTTTCCCAAAGAAGACATACAAATGGCTAACAGGTATATGAAAAGGTGCTCAACATAATTAATCATCAGGGGAATGCAAATCCAAACCACAATGTATCACCTCACATCTGTTAGAATTGCTATTACCAAACAGACAAAAATTTACAAGTGCTAACAAGGATTTGGAGAATAGAGAACCCTTGTACACTGCTGGTGGTAATGTAAACTGTACAGGCACTATGAAAAACAGTATGGTGGTTCCTCAAGAAATTAAAAAATAGAACTACTATATGATCCAATAACCCCATTTCTGAGTATATATCCAAAGAAAATGAAATCATTATTTTTTAAAAAAATCCTTACACAAGGATATGTTTCCATTGGTTCTTAGAGAGAGACGAAGGGAGAAACATTGAATGGTTGCCTCCTACCCGTATATGCACAAATCGAGGATTGAACCTCCGTGAGAGGATACTCAATAAACTGAGCCACCCTGCTAGGGCTGGAATCATTATCTTAAAGAGATTACCTGTACTCCCATGTTCACTGAGGCATTATTTACAATAGTCAAGGTATGGAAACAAATTAAGGGGCCATCAATGAATGAATCATAAAGAAAATGTGGTTTATATTCACAATGGAATATTATTCAGCCTTAAAAAAGAAGGAAATCCTGACATTTGCAACAATATCGATGAACCTGGAGGGCATTTTGGTAAGTGAAATAAGTCAGACAAAGAAAAACAAACAGTTTATATTATCTATAGGTGAAATAAAAACAAAATTAAACTCAGAAATAGTAAAATGGTGGCTGCCAGGGGCTGGGGCATGGAGTGTATGGGGGGATGCTGGGAAAAGAGAACAAACTTTGAATTATAAGATGAAATAGGTCTAAGGATCTAATGTATAACATGGTGCCTATAGTTGATAATACTGTATTGTATAATTAAAATTTGCTAAAGGAATAGAACGTTAGTATTCTCACCAAAAAAGGGTGAATATGTGAGGTGATGGATGTTAACTCAATTTTTGAAATCCTTTCACACTATATACATCAAATTATCATACTATACCCTTTATATATACTACAATTTTACTTGTCAATTTTACCTCTCTTAATAAAACTGGAACATAATATACTGTCAGGCCCTGTAGGAAAACAGCACACCTTTCCCTATTTGGTATCACTGTATGTTCTCTATCATCTCCAAGGATTTTACAAAATAATCCCAGAACACGGCAAAAGTGTGAATCATCTTTTTTTTCATGACTTATTCCTCACCCCTTTACTTAGGACACTGCTATGCACAAGAATGTCATCCCCTGTGTCCCAGCACATCTGAGTTTCTTTAACAGAAATGCCTTGCATGTTTCTGAAGACTGTCATGAGGCCCAAGGCAATAAAGTTCAACAGACTTGAGCTGTAATCTTCTCCCAAGGAAATGGTTGGGATGCCAAGATGCCTTTTGACTTTGATTTCACAGCAGGGCTTCATTTGTAATAATTCTGTCCAAACTTTAAATGACAACAGCTGTGATATGAAGTCCAACACACTCATTTATAAAAATTTCCCACAAATTAAAAAAAATTGAACAATGGGGAATTTCAATCCATGACCAATTAGCAGGGAACAGGCAATCATAAAACATTTAGGAGCTATTTATTATCTTACAAAATGTTTACACATTTTAGTGCATGTCTCAAACCTGAGCGCCAGTCAAATGCTGATTGCAAAATATAAATATAAAATTCTTTGTAAGTCACGTTAGAGACATTCTAAGTTAATTAGGTTGAAAATGGAAAAATTTTAAAACAATAAGTCTACAACTATTGACATAGCAATAGCATTCCGGAATAGTGCAGTTATCTATTGGGGAATCAGTCCATAAATACACATCCTGAACTCCCCAGTGCTTTTGCCACATAATAGCAATGTAGTTACAGACATACCAGGCAATTTATAAACTTGCAAGAACTTGAATACTTATACATGTTTTATTCTGAACTTTGCTATGTAGTTTTCCTTTAATTTTCCTGCTACAATTGAAGAGTGAGCCCTGTAAATCTTAATTTCCCATTACCCTCAATTACTTCATACTTTCGATCTGCATACCTTTGAACTGCCATGGCCAGAATTCCTGTTAAATAAAACTCTGGAATTTCTCAAAAATGATATATTTAAACATTAAAGAAAAAGAGATTGAAAAGCACAACTGTCTTTGCACAAATGTCATATAACTGACTTTTCTTTAGCGTTTAGTTGATGTAGCTCAGGAAATTTTTTTTTGCGTTTTCCAAACACTGAGAACATTTGCATCTTCTACATAGGGGCAAAAATTAAAACTACCAAAGCCAAAAATACCTCTTTATATCATACTAGAGGCCCGGTGCACAAAATTCGTGCACAGAGGAGTGTGTCCCTCAGCCCAGTCTGCACCCTCTCCAATCTGGGACATCCCTCTCACAATCCAGGACTGCTGGCTCCCAACTCTCGATGGCCTACCTTCCTGATTGCCCCTAACTGCTTCTGCCTGCCAGCCTGATCACCCCCTAACCACTCCCCTTCCAGCCTGATTGATGCCTAACTGCTCCCCTGCAGGCCTGGTCTCCTTCAACTACCCTCCCCTGCAGGCCTGGTCACCCCTAACTGGCCTCCCCTGCAGGCCTGGTCCCCCCCAACTGCTCTCCCCTGCAGGCCTGGGTCCCCCGCAACTGCCCTTCCCTGCAGGCCCGGTCTCCCCCAACCTCCCTCCTCTGCCAGCCTGGTCACCCCTAACTGCCCTCCCCTGCAGGCTTGATCGCTCCCAACTGCCCTCCCTTGCAGGCCTGGTCCCTCCCAACTGCCCTCCCCTGCTGGCCATCTTGTGGCGGCCATCTTGTGTCCAGATGGGGGCAGGATCTTTGACCACATGGGGGCAGCCATCTTGTGTGTTGGAGTGATGGTCAATTTGCATATTACTCTTTTATTAGATAGGTTAGAAGCCTGGTGCACGGGTGGGTGCCGGCTGGTTTGCCCTGAAGGGTGTCCCGGATCAGGGTGGGGGTTCCCTTGGGGCGTGGGGCCTGTGGTGGTTTGCAGGCTGGCCACGCCCCCCAGCGACCCAAGCTGAGGCCCTGGGATCTGGGATTTATTTATCTTCTACAATTGAAACTTTGTAGCCTTGAGTGGAGTCAAGCCTCCTGCTTGCTCCTTCGCCACAGCCATTTTTGTTGGGACTTATCTGCTATAATTGAAACTCTGTAGCCTTGAATGGAGGCCTGGGCCGGCCAGGGTGTGCGGAAAGCTTGGCTTTCTCCACTGCCGGGGAAACCCAAGCCTCCTGCTCTCTCTGTGGCTGCTGCCATCTTGGTTGTGTTAATTTGCATACTTGCTCCTGATTGATGGGTGGTCATGGCTTGTGGGTACAGCGGAGTGATGGTTAATTTGCATATTATTCTTTTATTAGATAGGACTAGAGGCCCAGTTCATGAAATTTGTGCACTTGGGGGGGAGGTCGTTCAGCCCGGCCTGCACCCTCTTGCAGTCCGGGAGCCCTCGGGGGGTGTACAATTAAGGGCCTAAACAGGCTTAAGCCATCAGTCAGACATCCTTAGCACTGCTGTGGAGGCAGGAGAGGCTCCCGCCACTTTTGCTGCACTCACTAGCCGTGAACCCGGCTTCTGGCTGAGCGGCACTCCCCCTGTGGGAGTGCACTGATCACCAGGGGGCAGCTCCTGTGTTGAGCATCTGCTCCCTGGTGGTCAGTGCACATCACAGTGACCAATTGTTTCGCCGTCAGGCTGAAACTGGGTCTCTGACATCCCCCGAGGGGTCCCAGATTGCAAGAGGGCACGGGACAGGCCAAGGGACCCCACTGGTGCACGATTGGGGCAGGGCAAGGACGTGGGTGGTTGGCCAGCTGGGGAGGGACCGCGGGAGGGCTCCAGGGTGTGTCCGGCCTGTCTTGCTCAGTCCTGACCGGCCAGACACCAGCAGCAAGCTAACTTACTGGTCGGCATGTCTGCCCCTTGTTGCCCCCTGGTGGTCAGTGCACGTAATAGCAAGTGGTTGAGCGGCCTTAGCATATCATTAGCATATTACGCTTTGATTGGTTAAATGGCTGACAGGCTGACCAGATACTTAGCATATTAGGCTTTTATTATATAGGACTAGTGGCCCGGTGTATGGATTTGTGCACATTGAAAGGAAAGGACTGGGTTAGACGGGCCAGACACGCCCTGGAGCCAACCTCCTGCAGTCCCTCCCAGCCTGCTGTACCTGGCGTGGTACTGTGGCTCGAAGGGCATCTGTGGAGTGAGGGGGTCCCTCGGCCTGGCCTGCAGGGATCGGGCTGAAACCAGCTCTTCGACATCTCCTGAGGGGTCCCAGAGTGTGAGAGGGCACTCTGCAAAGTTGCTGTCATACAGAGTGTGGAATGCAAATGCAAGTGTGCAGTAAACCAGATTTGGGGCCGACAGTGCCCCAGCAACAACATAACTCACGGCCGAAGGTGGAATTGCGAGGCCCCAGAAGGAATCAGGCTCCCTCTCTCTGATTCCGGGGTGTGTCACTAGATAACTGCCACTGCCAAGTCATCGCAGCTCAGCAGCTCCTGCATTGAGCATCTGCCCTCTGGTGGTCAGTGTGCATCATACCTACCGGCCAGTCAGACGGCCGCTTAGCCTTTTATATATATAGCCGAGGGACCCTACTGCTTAAAAATGTCAGCTTTGTTCTGACCATTCCAGGATAATGAGCACACTCTTCTTCCAGATGTGTAAGCCCTCCATGGTGTTGACCCAACTTCCCACCCAACTGACCATATGACCCTGCCTGCTACAAGCTTTAAATGTCATCTTCTAGTCCACATCATAGTTATTCCTACCACATCAAACAACCCTTGGGATACTGTCTATGCCTTGCTTTGTCATTTACATTCTGCCCCCCTTGGCACCTCCAAAGCATTCCTCCATGTGTTTCCCTAAGCACAAAATAAACTAAAGGGATCCTGCTGTAGTGTCAGCCTCAGGTTATATTTTAATGCCAAATAAACTTATACAACCATTGAGAATGTATCAGAATTTTGAATATTACGGTTATATAACATGTACCATGACTCCCATTGGGATAGAAGGTGAATGCCAGGCTTGACAAATAATATTGAGTTTTGTCTTAAGTTTTTGAGAGACTGGCCCAAGTCTGCATCAATTTTTTTTTTACAATCCACTTTTATTTATTTACTTTTCAATAAGTTTAAATCCTAGAGGGGAAGAATATTATTCAGATTCTGTGTCCAATGGCCTTAGCAGGAAGATTCTCAGAATTTAGCATAAACCACTCTTTCCATGACCGCAAGTTACCTTTCTCCAGGTTATTCTGGTTTTGTTCAGCTTGCCACCAGGAATTACTGTTATTTTTTGCTTTGTACACATAAGCACATCTCTTTATATATATAACCACATTTATATAGACTTCAGTTTCATCTCAAGCATAAACACCTTCACTTTTAAGAAGAGCTGTGTGTTCCCTCTGGTTTCGAAGACCCTGCTTACAGCCATCAAAAGTGGCCTTGGACCACAACCTTCCTGACTATTTGTTGCCACAGAAGTCCTGTCCCCAGGCCTCTGCAGGCTCCAAGTAGCAGAGAGCTGCTTCAATTTTACATGCCTGGAGACTAGAACACTGCACCTGGCATACGGTAACAGCTAACATTTACTCAGTGTTTACTGAGTATCAGACATTCTTTAAGTATGGATTTACACAAATTATTTCACTTAATTTTTACAACATCTCCAGGAGGTAGATACCAGAATTATTTTAAATATGCTGATGAAATAACTGATTCATTCACAGATTAAATACCTGGGGTTAGTCACAAGTTCACAAATGTAGGAGACTGAATTCAAAACCAGGTAGTCTCACTCCAGTATTTGTGTGCTTTAAACCTCTGAGTTCTCTTCAACCTAAATGCAATAAGGTATGAAACTAAAATAAAAATGGCACCCATGGGAAACACAATTCAGGCAAAAGAATAAGTCTTCTATTAATTATAAATAATATCCTCCAGAGAGTTTGAAACCATACTAAATTTATGAAAAAGCAATTGAAAATATGAAATGTGATTGCTAAAGGGCTAGAAGATATCTTCAGTAATTTTTTAAAAATAAAGAAATATAGAGGATCAAGTTAATGCTTCTAAAATATGCATAATGGGAATGCTGGGAACAGAGAACAGAGAAAGTAAAAGTAGGAGAAAGTAAAAGAAATAATGAAAAGAACGTAGTCCTCCTTTGCAAAGGGTTTCAAATAGGATAAATGAAAAGATATTTGGTAGAATGAATAAAATGTGGTATCCTATATAATAAAGGCCAGTGGTGTCAGAACTGAAACGACCAGAGACCAGAGACCAGACCACCAGGGCCCCTCGCGGGCTAGCCCCACCCCCAAGCAAGTGGTTAGGGGCAATCAGGCAGGCAGGCAGAGTGGTTAGGGGTGATCAGGCAGGCAGACCAGCAGTTAGGGGTGATCAGGTAGGCAGGCCAGCCGTTAGGGGAGATCAGGTAGGCAGATGGCCCCTCGCTGGGCTGGCCCCGTCCCCCAGCAAAGAAAGAGGGAGGCCCAGGCCAGCCAAGCCATTGCACCCTAGCCTATGGCCTGCAGAGGGAGGCCACGAGTGGCAGGGGATGGAGGGGCAGTGCTGCACAGATGGCAAGCAGTGGCAGTGGCGGGGGGTGGGGCCAGCTGCCTGCAGCTGGGAGAAGGAAAGCCCTGATAGGCCCTGATCTCAGGCCAGGCCTAGGGACCCTACCCGAGGGGTCCCGGATTGTGAGAGGGTGCAGACGGGGATGAGAGACCCCCCAAGAGCACGAATTTTTGTGCACCGGGCCTCTAGTATAGATATAAAGGAATACTACATGAAAATGAAAATATAAATTACAGCTATATCCAACATCTTGGAGAATCTCCCAAAGACAATTTTGAGTCAAAGAATTAAGATAAAAAGAATATATCACCTCCATTAAAATCATCCTCATCAAATTAGTCAGTACTGAACCAAATCTTCCTGATTAACATTAGCCTCTACCTCTATTTATCTCATCAAAGCACATAAAAATCTACCATAGTGATGCCAAAGAATTGCTTAAATCAAATCATACTGACAAAGGAGAACCCAACAAAGTTAGATCAGGTAAAAAAGAGAGAAGATAATCAGTTAAGCTGATTTCATTGTAAGTGCTTTAAAACAAAATCATTTGCTGTCAAGGGATTAAGGGAGTCACTTGGGAAAAATAATGAAGGCTTTAAATATTTTTGTAAAAATGACTCATGTAATACTTTAAACAATAAAGAATTTTTTAAAATTATTATCTTTAGGATAGTGCTGTAAAAGCCAAACAAGGTAAGGTATCATGCAATTTTGTTAGAAGAATTATTTTAGCCAGACTGTGTGGCTCAATGGATTGAGTACTGTCCCATGGACCAAGAGGTCCTGGGTGCAATTCTAGTCAGGGCACATGCCCGGGTTGCAGACTGGATCCCAAGTAGGGGGCGTGAGATCAATGATTCTTTCTCATTATTGACGTTTCTATAACTCTCTCCCTCTCCTTTCCTCTCTGAAATCAATAAAAACATATTTAAAAAATATTTTAAATACTTTTCCCTCCCACAAACAAAAATCAGATTCATACCTGGGTTCTAAAAAGATGAACACATGGTAAATATTATTACCTAAATTTTTATTAAAATAAAATTTTATAATTTCTTCTTTTAAATATAATGTAACAAACTCTTTCCCTACTATTTGGTATGAAAGTTTAGTCCCTCTTTTACATGGATTTACTGATGGTGATAGTAAAATTATCCACTCTTAAGGATGTAAAGGATACAGGAGTGATCTCCAGTCTGGTGTCTGCAGAAACCAGACAGATAGATCCTGAAGAGTGAAAGTATTCCACAGCAAATTCAAACAAGCAGTATCACCAACTGCATTTATATAACAAAGATGTGTTGTCTTTGCAAAAGCAGATGATCATGGCTTCAGGTATATAGTATGCAACCACTGATGTGGTGAATACATTCTTCTCTATCCCCATAGAGGAGGAACATCTGAAACAGTCTTCATTAATATGAAATGGATAATGGTAAACATTTACAATTTTGCCTAAAGTATATGTTAACTAGTCCAAGGTACTTTAGACTCTTAATGCAGACAAGAAAAGAGTTATCATTTTGGCAGAGATAACTAAATCTGGATGCCAGGTGGAGGTAGGGTTTATGTTACACGATGGGAGCAAGGAGGAATATGTCTGTCACCTAGGTAAATCCCTGGGTACATTTTGGCACTTCCTTGCCAAATTCTGGGAAAACGAACAAGTGCAGTGACTCTGAGCTGAGAAAGACATGTGACCAGGGACCAAGACTCCCCCAGGATGAGGGCCTGGGTCATATTGCCAAGGAAGCCACTGAAAACAACAGGAGAAGGGAATCAGGAAAGGGAGGTAGAAGGAAGATAACATTTACAACCCCATGATCAGATACAGCAACAGGGGCTAAAGTTTTTTTCCATGTACCCTTTTCTAAGCTTCCCCCAGTGAGAGGCACACTAGAATTCCGGGTGAACTGTTCCTGAATACACATGAAGAAATGAAGCGGAGCAGCACAAGGGGTAGACATGGCAATGCCCTATCCAGATCTCTTGAAGAAAAGACTTGTCCCCAGGACTGGGAGTGCTGTCAACAGCCCTTTCTGGGGGTGGCAGCCAATATTCAATGACTGATCAAGATGTGGGTATAAAGACTGAACCATTTCAGCTTAATGTGGGACAACTCCAGCTTGGGAACTCTGTGTGGGCTTAGCTAAATTCTCCTTGGGCCACAATATTGCTTGGCTTCTCCTGCCCAGTTCTACTTCTTTTCCTTCCCTTCCACAGGTATTGATCCCAACAGCACTAAACAAATATCTCTTGTGCTTCACTCTGCCTCAGAATCTGTTTCCAACTCGAAACAATTTCCCAATGAAGTAGGAGCACACATTTTTGCCTGGGGTTCCGTTTTCTGGGGAACCCAGGCTAGGACAGATCTGTAGTTTGGGAAGATCAGTATGGATAATAAATGTGTTTGAAAGGGAACAAGAATGAACATCGAATGAATACTTAAAAGGGTAACACCAGCCTAGGTGGGCTAATGATAGCTTTGATTAGGGTATTAGAGGTGGAGGTAGAGCAAAGTAGATAGAATTTTACAGGGTAAAAATCAATATAACTTGGTGTTAGGGTTGAGGCAGAAGGATTTCTTAGGTGTTTTTTTTTGTTGTTGTTGTTTGTTTTTGTTTTTTGCATAACTAATCAATGATGATGCCATTTGCCAACATTAGGAACAATGGAAGGGGTCAGAGGAGATGGATATCACGAGATCAGTTTGTAACTATTAAAAGTGAAGCATCTTTGAGACATGAAAATAAAATATCAGGTAGCCAGTATAGATGGTAATTCATGATGTGGCTGTGGAAGAGATCACCCTTGAGGAGGGTATAAGATGTGATAAAAAACAACAACTATGTTTTGAAAAATTAAAGGCCGAGTGGAGAAGAATGAGCTTTCAAAGATGGAGAAGGAATGGCCAGGCAGAGGGAGGAAATGTAGGAAATGTTCATCATGGCAGGCAAGGAAAGAGTGCTTCAGAAAGAACTCTGACTGATAAACTGCTTCCTCTACCTTCAAAGCAAGGAAAAGCTGGTGGATGTAATCATGAAGAGATAACAGTAATAATTTATATAGTTTACATAGTTTCAAAGTAACTCCTATACTGTATATTATGTTTGCTTTCCTTTGCAGACCCTACCCCCAAAAGAGTACAGTTTAAGTTCCTGTGAAGAAAAAAGAGAATGAATTATAAATCTGCCACATTTAGAAGGACTAACAAGTAAATAAGCCTTCTGCATTACAAAGCCTTCATAAGTATAAGTCAGGTTATATAGAAACACAGTTCTTTTTAGCATTTTAAATTCATGTTATTACTATGCTGCTGTTATAATATTAGCAAAGGATAAAATAATCAAGTATATATATAACAAATTATCACAAATAACTAGAGACAATTTTCTTCATGATTTATATTGTAAAACAAATGACAGCATAAAAGCAGAGGAAAACTTAGCTAGCTCTTAGTTTCAAAAAGAATTTTCAGGAATGCTATTGTAAATAGTTAAAAATGGACATTGGCAGAAAAAATTTAAATTATAAGACTATAATTATCAGCAATATAATTTATGAAAATCTTTTTTGAAAGTTAAATTACAAAGAACAAAATACATGAAAGTGAGACTCAACCACATCTAACCATCCTTAAAGATAAACAGGCAAGGAATTATCAACTTTGTGGCTAAATATATTTTTTTCTGAAGCACTGATAAGAAAGACACTCAGTAAAATGTGAAGTGTTGCATAAGGTCAGGGTAGTAACATGAAAGCAGTCCTGGGAATCCTAAGAAAATAATGTGCAAGTTCTGAACTTTTCATTTTTAAAAAAAATTTGAACTGGTATTTAAAAAAAAAACTTATTGCCCCGACCAGGGCTGCTCAGTTGGTTGGAGTGTTGTCCAGTACACCAAAAGGACACATACCTAGGTTGCAAGTTCTACCCACGTTCAGTCAGGGTGCATGCAGGAGGCAACCAATTCATGTTTTGCTCTCTCACATCCATCTCTCTCTCTCTCTCTCTAAAACAAAACAAAAATAACTTTTAATTGAATTTATTGGGGTTGCATCCTATCTAATAAAAGAGTAATATACAGATTGATCATCACTGCAACACACAATATGTCTGCCCCCATGTGATCAGAGATCCTGCCCCCATGTGGACACAAGATGGTCACCACAAGATGGCCAGCAGGAGAGGGCAGTTGGAGGTGATCAACCCTGCAGGAGAGGGCAGTTAGGGGTGACCAGGCTGGCAGAGGAGGGAAGTTGGGGGCAAACAGGCTGGCAGAGGAGGGAAGTTGGGGGCAAACAGGCTGGCAGGGGAGCAGTTAAGCATCAACCAGGCTGGCAGCAGAGTGGTTAGGGGGTGATCAGGCTGGCAGGCAGAAGCAGTTAGGGGCAATCAGGAAGGCAGGCAGGCGAGCAGTTGGGAGCCAGCAGTCCTGGATTGTGAGAGGGATGTCCGACTGCCCGTTTAGGCCCGATCCCACCGGTGGGATCGGGCCTAAACGGGCAGTCGGACATCCCTACAGGAGTCCCAGATTGGAGAGGGTACAGGCTGGGCTGAGGGACAACCCCCCGCCGTGCACGAATTTCGTGCACTGGGCTTCTAGTTGGTTAATAAAATTATATAAGTTTCAAGTTGAACTTATTTCTTAATGGCATATAAAACTAGACAATGACCAGAAGATTAACCCACTCTAGATTGGCTTTGGCCTTCTGAAACCCCCAACCCCATTTTCACTGCCAAAGGTCATTATCAAGGACTTCTTACTTGCCAACCAAATGGAAAATGTTTAGACATTTAACTTCCATACTATTTGTTAAGGTTAAGCACATGCTTCTTCTTCTCCTCCCTCTTTTCTTTCCCGTCTCCTTCTTCTTCTCCTTCCTTTTCCTCCTCTCTTCTTCTACATCTTCTCCTCTCTTAAAAATTCAAAAAATTCTTATAAAATAAAATATAGGTAAACAAAAATGTAATTGTGTGGAGATGGATGATAACTAGATCTACTGTGGTGGCCAATTTTCTGAAACAAAAGTGGTTGGCTCGTGAAGAGTAAGTGTGGCCCTAGATGGTTTTGCTCAGTGGATAGAGCACTGGCCCAAGGACTGAAGAGTCCTGGGTTTGATTCCGGAAGAGGGCATGTACCTCAATTTCAGGTTCTCAGGCCCTGGTTGGGGTGCATGCAGGAGGCAACCAATCAATGTGTCTCTCTCACATTAATGTTTCTCTCTGCTCTCTCTCTCCCTTCCACTCTCTTTAAAAATCAATGGGAAAATATCCTTGGGTGGTGATTAACCAAAAAGGGGGGGGGGGGGGAAAGAGTGAGTTTGGCTGTGGAACCCAGTACCTTTATTTCAGAATGTCAGGGAAGTATGAAATGGAGGGAGACCATGTCTTTCTAATCTTGGTGTTCTATCCAGGGCTCCACAACTGCATCTACTCTTAATCTTCCCACTCACTGTGCACATCACCCACTGCCTTCTTTTTCTTCTCCAGTTTGCCTCTCTTCTCTTCTTAATCTATGTGCCTATCACAGTTCACAAAATGTGGTCCCTGGACCAGCAGCATGAGTTTGACTGAGGACTTGTTCAATATGCAAATTCTCAGGCTCCACTCCATACATACTGAATCAAAAATCAGGTGTAGGGACCAGCAATCTGTGTTTTCACTAGCTCTCCAGTTATTGCAATGCATGCTAAGCTTGCAGAATCACTAGCCTATAGGGTACCATGATTGTTCTTTCTGATATGACTTGGAACCATTTTGGAAAAATTGGCCAATATTTGACTTGATTTAGATTCAGGTAAATGTGTGAAATATTTTGTGTTATTCAAATTACTCTACATTTGCTTAAAGTAATACTTAAAGTAACTAGCACTGGATTCTTTAAACCAAAATCTAAGTGTTTAAAAAAAATAAGTTTATCTTAAGTTTATATTTATTACTAGAGGCCTAGTGCATGAAATTCGTGCACAGGGGAAGGGAGGTGTCCCTCAGCCCAGCCTGCACCCTCTCCAATCTGGGACCCCGAGAGGGATGTCCGGTGGTATCGGTCCTAAACGGGCAGTCGGACATCCCTCTCACAATCCAGGACTGCTGGCTCCCAACCACTGCTTGCCTGCCTGCCTGATTGCCCCTAACCACTTCTGCCTGCCAGCATGATCACACCCTAACCACTCCCTGCTAGCCTGATCGATGCCTAACTGCCTCCCTGCCGGCCCTATTGCCCCTAACTGTCCTCCTCTGCCAGCCTGGTCGCCCCCCACAACTGCCCTCCCCTGCTGGCCCAGTAACCCCTAACTGCCCTCCCTTGCCAGCCTGGTCACCAGTAACTTCCCTCCCCTGCTGGCCCGGTAAACCCTAACTGCCCTCCCCTGCTGGCCCAGTAACCCCCAACTGCCCTCCCCTGCTGGCCTGGTTGCCCCCAACTTCCCTCCCCTGCTGGCCCGGTAAACCCTAACTGCCCTCCCCTGCTGCCCCGGTAACCCCTAACAGTCCTCCCTTGCCGGCCTGGTCACCCCCAACTGCCCTCCCCTGCTGGCCTGGTTACCCACAACTGCCCTCCCCTGCAGGCCTTGTCACCCCCAACTGCCCTCCCCTGCTGGCCTGGTCCCCCTCAACTGCCCTTCCCTGCAGGCCTGGCCCCCGCCCCCCCCATCCTCCCCTGCAGGCCTGGTCACTCCCAACTGCCCTCCTCTGCCGGCCCAGTCACCCCTAACTGCTCTCCCTTGAAGGCCTGGTCCCTCCCAACTGCCCTTCCCTGCTGGCCATCTTGTGGTGGCCATCTTGTGTCCACATGGGGGCAGCCATCTTTGACCACATGGGGGCAGCCATCTTGTGTGTTGGAGGGACAGTCAATTTGCATATTACTCTTTTATTAGATAGGATATGTCTTTATTCTTTCAACCAAAAAATATGGGCTTACAAAATGAAAACTTGTATATGGGCCCTACCATTGCAGTCACTCTGTTTTCAAAGGACTTATCAGCTAGGGAAACAAAGAGGCAGGCCCCACAAAAGCTAATGCAAATCAGTGTGTTTAACATGCCACATCAGAAGTAGAAGGAGGTGTTATGGGAACATATATGGGGAAGTGAGTTCATCATAGCAATCAGAAAAGATTTAATGAATGAGGGGCATTTAAACTGGACTAGAAGGTGAACAGGCTATTAAGATTCATTTCTTTTCTTTCACATCATTTCTCTCTTATATGCCTGTATATAAAGGCTGTACTTTGAAGAAATATTATTATAGTTATAGACTGAACACTATTTTATTGTTTAAACACTATGAGTATACTGGAAAAAGCATAGGACTGAACACTATTTTATTGTTTAAACACTATGAGTATACTGAAAAAGCACAGGATGATTTCAGTAAATCATCAAGATTTACTCTTATCTATAGTATGTCACTATTTGGTGCAGTGATCTTGAGCAAATTACTTCACCTCTCTGGATTTTAGTTTCTTCATCTAGGAAAGAGCTGGAACTCAGTGATCTCAAATGACCTTTATTTTTATTTCTTATTTATCTAAAGCCTTTTGAACTCCATTTCTGATTTCAACTGGTTCAATTATTAAAATATTCATCAAGAAAAGGAATTACTGCCAGAACCGGTTTGGCTCAGTGGATAGAGCGTCGGCCTGTGGACTGAGGGGTCCCAGGTTCGATTCCGGTCAAGGGCATGTACCTTGGTTGCGGGCACATCCCCAGTGGGGGGTGTGCAGGAGGCAGCTGGTCGATGTTTCTCTCTCATCGATGTTTCTGACTTTCTGTCCCTCTCCCTTCCTCTCTGTAAAAAATCAATAAAAAATATATTAAAAAAAAAAGAAAAGAAAAGAAAAGGAATTACTTTTTTTTTTGTGTGTAGCTATCTAGGCAAATAGCCTCTGTAAGTACTTTGGCTACAGAGTAGATTCCAGAAGCTAGTTGTATGAAGTTTACAGAACAGTGTTAGGCTTGAAACGTGCTCATGACAGACCACATTAGGAAAGCGTGTCTTTAAAATTACATTACTTCATCTCTAATGAGAAGTATTTCACGAGGCCATGGCAAGTGGTCTAAACCTTGGCTGACCAACTTTCTGATGCGTTGATAGAAAAGTCATTCCTCAAACTGCAAAACCTGCTCTGAAGCAAACCAAAATTAAAACAATAACAACAAAACACATAAGGCCAGAATTGCATTCCACAATGGAGAGCTTCAGAGGTTTAAATTAAGTGGAAGAATTTTTGCTTTAGTGAGATAAGACTTTAGGGGGAGATTAGACTCTGAAAACATGTCTAGAATATTTCAGGCCAAATATAATTCTTAGTGCAGAGGAACACAATGAAAACTATTTACTATGGTTGTGAAAATTTGAACTTATCAAAAGTTGAGTAACCTTTTTTAAAAAAAACCTCACCCAAGGGTATGTGTTGTTTTTTTTAAATTTATCTTTATTGTTAAAAGTATTACAGATGTCCCCTTTGTTCTCCCTATTGGTCCCCTCTTCCCCACTATCACCCCCTCTCCCCCGCCAGAATATGTGAGAGAGAAACATTGATCAATTGCTTCCCGTAATCGAACCCACAATCTTTTGGTGTACGGACGATGCTCCAACCAACTGATCTTATTCTTTAAAGAATGAAAAGGGGCATTATCTTTTTTATTCTAAAACAGGCTGTAGATCTTCACCATTGTCTAGTCTGGCTCCTCCTGGTACATGGAGATCATACTGTGAACTACACGAAAAGGAATTTAGCAGAGGCCTTTGGGATGTACCATCTTACTGGCCAAGTATCTGTACCTAATTGACTTTCCTCACCCTTTTAAAAGGGCATCTCTAATTCATGGCCCCAATGGGTGCCTAAACTTCAGTCAATTGTTGCAGCAATATCCAAGCGAAGTGGATTTCACTAAAGGCAGACATAGAATTATAGACCAGAAGGTTTAGTAACTTGGATTGAATTGAATGCTAGTACCATTATTAAAAAGTGATATTTGCTAAATCTCTTGTAGGTTTTTGTTGGTCTCAATTGTTTTTTGTTTTTTTTTTTCTAACCAGTCTTCTATTACTAGGGTCAAAGGAAAATGAATACAGGTAAAGTGAGAAGCAGGACCAACTTCACTGAGGTTTGAGCATGCAATTCTAGAGCAATAACATTTAACAGAAATATTATGTTAGCCATATGTATAATTAAAATTTTCTACTAGTGTGATTAAAAAAACACAAGAATAATTAGTGTGATAATACATTTTATCTAAATAAATACATTTGAAATATAATCATTTCAACTTGTAATCAATATAAAAATAATGAGATATTTACACTCTTTTTTTCTAACTAAGTCTTCAAATTCCAATATGTATTGCACACTTATAGCCCATCTATTTGGACTAGGTACATTTCACGTACTTAGTATATAGTCCCACATGTCACCTTAATGCTGCTGCATTAGTCTGTAATACCCTTAATATCTAAGTTTTACAGACCCAAAGTTATGGGAACTATGATTTTCCCTCTTCATTTTTTTTTTCTTTCACAACAGCTCTTCCTTTGGCTTTTAATTTCTATTTCTGGAATATAACTTAGAATATTTATGGTAGGAGATATCAAGCTAGGGACTAAATGTCTTATGGGACAACTAAGAAATGTCAATTTCTGCACGCAAAGGAATAAGGAGGTTTGGATTTAGGTAATAAAGTGCTTTTCATAAAATTAGTCATAGATAAAAGAGAGGAGAGATCAGTCTGAACTTCAAAGGATATTAAAGCCAGGCAGATTCAAAGGCTAAGATGTGGATATTTTCCTTTTGACCTTGTTATTATACTGAGTTGTCTGTTGCAAACTCTATAATCTTGAGTTGTATTTATAAGAAAGTGTTTTATCTTCTTTGTTTTTTCCTCTTTCCACAGTGAGGCTTGTTCATTTCTGTGCTGAATAAGTAGAAAAGCATTGATTTTCCTATAACTTAGGCACCTGTCAATCTCTGACATTGGTGAACCTTTACACGTAGGCTTGAGAGTTAGGAGAGTTTTGCCTTTTTCCTTTTTTACAACAAACTACCACTTCAAAGATCTTACATGGGGCGGGGGGTGGGTGGGGGGGAGGATAGCCTGACTCAAAATATCACGATGCTGTAACTATTGAGATTCATGTACTAGAATACATGTTTCTTTCCAATGGACAAGTTATATTTACCAATATAGATCATATACTAGACCACAAAATAGGTCTCAATAAATTTAAAAGGATTCAAATAATAGAAAGTGTCTTTTCTGACCACAATAGAATCAAATTAGCATGATTTCACAAAGAAACTCCTGAAAGATTCACAAAGATGTTTATTATATAATCCAATTCTAAATAACCCGAGGCTTCAAGAAGAAATTAAAAGAGAATGAGACAGTATTTTGAAATAAATGAAAATGATGATATATATTATAAAAATCTGTTAGCTACTGCTAAGGTAGTACGTAGTGGAAAAAGAACAGTCTCAAATCAATCACCTCAGTTCCTACCTTAAAAAAATGGAAATAGAGTCAATTATACATGAAGAAGAAGAAAGGAAATATTAGATCAGAATTCAATAATAGAACACAAAAGCAATTAAGAAATCTATGAAACCAATAATTGATTTGTTGAGAAATTCTATAAAATAGACAAATCTCTAGATAGACTAACCAGAGGAAAAAAGAGTAGACAACATATGATTGCTATGAGAAATGATATTAACTACAGATTCTATAGCTATTAAAAGGACAATAAGGAAATATTAGATTATTTTTTAAAAATATATATTTTATTGATTTTTTACAGAGAGGAAGAGAGAGGGATAGAGAGTTAGAAACATCGATGAGAGAGAAACATCGATCAGCTGCCTCTTGCACACCCCGTACTGGGGATGTGCCCGCAACCAAGGTACATGCCCTTGACCGGAATCGAACCTGGGACCCTTGAGTCCGCAGGCCGACGCTCTATCCACTGAGCCAAACCGGTTTCGGCAGATATTTTTGCTTATAAATTGAACAACTTTGATAACACAAATTCCTTCCATGCACAATATGCCAAAGCTCTTAAAAAAAAGTAACCTGAATAAAATTACATCTGTGAAATAATTAAACTTATAGTTACAAACCTTCCCATAAGAAAAAACCCAGGGCTGTATAGCTTAATTGGTGAATTCTACCAAATATTTAAGGAAGAAATAATTGCAATTCCAGACAAACTCTACCAGAAAATTGAATAGAAGATACACTTGCCAACTCATTTTATGAGGCTAGCAATACACTGCTTCCAAACCAGAGAAAAACATGGAAAGAAAACTATGGATTAATTTCCTCATAAACATAGACAGAAAAATTATAAACACAGTTTTAGTAAATAAAATTCAATAATATATTTTAAAAGTTAATGCATCATGACCAAGTAGAATGGAAAGGTGGTTTTACATTAGAAAAATCACCTAATGCATCATGTTAAAAAAAAAAAGAACATATGACCACCTTAACAGACACAGAAAAAAGCATTTTGCATAACCCAATATCCACTCTTACATTTAATTTATGTGTTAATTTGGGGAGAATTACTATCTTATTATGTTAAATTTCCCATCCAATAACTGGTCCATTTTCCCATTTTTGTTTTATGCCTTTCAATAAGCATTCTTAACTAAAACTCTCAGCACCCTAGGTATCAAAAGATATTTCCTGAAACAGACAGTATCTATGAACAACCTAGGTTCTGGCAAATATATAAATGTTGTAAAACATTGGCAAAGACAGGTAAAACTATCTTTTTTTTTTTTTTTGGGGGGGGGGGGGGGGAGGGGACTGGTACTATTTATTGTATGCCTAGAAACCCAAGACACTTTAATAGAAAACTAAAGTTTCTAACAGTATTTGGTAAAATGGAAAGATATGCAATATACAAAGTCAATAGCTTTGAATTATTTTAGCAAAAAGTAACTAAAAATGGAAGTGGGAAAGGTGTTCCATTCATAATAGCAATGCAAACTATAAAGTACTAGGAAATACATTTAACAAAGCAAAACACTTAAGAAGAAAAGTTTAGAGGCTTATTGAACTTAGTTGGAGGTAATTCATTTCAGTATTAGATTGTGCTGCACTATGGTATAATCTTCAGTGGTTGCAGTGATTTAAATCAAGTACTATGCTTACAGCAAGCAAAGTACACAGGAAATGTAGGTGGTTTGAGCAGCTGTGCAGTACTGAACTAGAGCACACAACCCATTAGTAAGCAATTGCAGTTACTTAAAAATGAAATAAAGTATTACTTTTCTTCAATTTAGGTGATTTTTTTTTAAACAGTTAGTCAGGTGTAAGGACATAAATACACATTAAGTTGACTCTACCTACTTAGTAAGCGAAGCTGTTAGGTATTTATTTTGGCCCAGGGAGCACCAAGAAATAATTGCTGAGAACTAAAGACTGAACTCACAGACTTTAAGAACTTCTCAAACCTTTAGCTTCAGAAGTTAAAAATAAGAAAAGAAAAGAAAAAAACTAGGCAAAAGTAAATAATAAAATAGAGAAATCAAACAGTAACTTATATTCAAAGGCAAAGGGTTTGTAGAGTAATAAAACTGGCAAAACCGATTTTTAAAAATCTTCTTATAAAAGAACAAATCAACAATAGACAAATGCCTAGGAAAAAATTATTAAATTCATGAAAAATCTGAATAGTCTATAATCAGATATTTGAAATATGCTGCAAGGAAACACTAAATTCAGATGGCTTCACTAGTGAGTTCTTCTAAGGATCACACTAGTTCATCTAACATGCATCTTTCAGAGAAGAGATGCAGAGAACACGTCCTACTTCATTTCCTGACACTAAGTATAACCCTGCTCCCATACCAGTCAAGAACAATATGAGAAATTATAGGCTTAATCTCAATCATGGAAACAATCAAGGGAAAAATTCCTAACACATCCAGTTCAACAACCCATGGAAACAACTGATAGTTGCAGAAAAAGCACTTCACAAAATTCAACACCTTTCAGTATTAAAACTTCAACACTTTTTGTATTACTTTCAGCTGTACAACACAGCGGATAGACATTCATATAGGTTACAAAGTATTCCCTCGATAATTCAAGTGTCCACCTGGTAGTTATTAAAATTTTGTTAACTATATTCCCTATGCTTTACTTTACACACCATGCCTATTTTGTAACTACCAACTAATAGGAAGAGGACTTTTTAACCTGATATAGGACATCTATAAAAATATTTTAGCAAATATGAAGTTCAAATATTAAACTTTAAAAGAAGGGCATTATCACTTTTATTTAATGTTATTTTACAAATCCTTGACAGAAATAAATATATAAAGTTTGGAAAATAAGATAAAGAGCATGACTATTACTGGATGATATGACTGTCAACATAAAGAACTAAAAAGAATATGTAGATAAATCATTAGAATGAAGGAAGTCTGCAACATTTAATAAATTTACTATCTTTCTACATGTCAGAAAAAAGCAATGAGATTATATTGGCTCTCTTTTATAAGAATAACATTTATAGTAACAATAGTAACAACAAAAAATAGGGTAGCCAGAAATAGATCTAAGAAAAGATATATATGACCTGCATGGAGAAAATCATATTGTTACAAAAGACATTAAAGGCTTATATACATTAAGAAATACACCATGTTTACAGATAGGAAGATCTGCAAAAATGTCACTTTTCCCCTAAATTAGTCTGTGGAGTCAACATAATTTTATTCATAATCCCAACAGAGTTGCTCATGGAATTAAAAAAGGTGATTCTAAAATTCTATAGAAAAGCAAATATTTCCTAGGAGATATAGCATGGGGACTGGTCTTGCAGGTATTAAGATTTATTATAAAACTTTAAGACTATGTGATGCTTTTGTGAAAACAGGCAGACAGATTAACAGAACAGAAATCCTGACGGACCCACATATTTACAGAAATGTGATATATGAAAAGGGGGC
The DNA here is from genome assembly GCF_951640355.1 of Cnephaeus nilssonii. NCBI lineage: Eukaryota > Metazoa > Chordata > Mammalia > Chiroptera > Vespertilionidae > Cnephaeus > Cnephaeus nilssonii. The sequence continues at coordinate 36,774,259 of NC_137084.1, read as the reverse complement.
CATAGCAAAACTGGAGAAAGGTTATGTTATTAAATAAATTGTTCTGGCAGAAAATTGGTTATACATTTAGAAAAAAATTAACTGGGTCTCTAACTTATACAATCCATACAAATCAATTTCAAATAGGTCAAGGACTTAAATATAAAAGGCAAAATTATTAAACTTTTAAAGAGAGTATGAGAATATCTTTTGGACCTCATGGTAAGGAAGGATTTTTTTAATATAAGACATAAAAAAAGTACAAACCATACAGGAAATGACCAATGAAATTGATTGACTACATTAAAATTATAAACTTACATTTATCAAAAGATCATAAAGACAAGGAAAAGACAACCACAACCTAGTAAGAAATGCCTGAAACATAAAAAACTTGGCGTTCAGAACATATTAAGAACTTTATAAATCAATGAGAAAAAAAACAATGCAAAAAAGGGCAAAAGTAACAAATAGTATTTCCTTACATAGAAAAGATGCAAAGCCAATAAACAAGAAAAAGTGTTCCATTTTATTAGTTATAAGGGAACTGCAAATTATAACTATGATATACCCTTTTACAATCACTAAACTGGCAGAATTCAAAAATTAAGACTTTTTAATAGCAAATGTTGGCAAAGATGTGAATAAGAACTATCACACATTGCTGTTAAGACTGAATTTATAAAGCTATTTTAGAACATTTGTCATAATCTAGTAAACTGAAGTTGCACAAACTCTATGACTGAAGGATGACAAAATAAAAACAATGTGTACATGGTGAAGCTTATTGACGGTAAGCTTCATTATAGCTTGACCAAGTTGAGCTATTCTGTTGAGAAACTCCTAATTTAGGATCTTTAGTAAAATCTTTTTCTTTTGGCTGGCCGCATTTCTCCGAGAATTGTCTTCCGATGTCTTCCTTGAGGTCAGGCTTCCAGAGTTCTGGGAGCTGAAGGGAATGTGGACTGGTATTCTCAATATTTGGCATTCGCTTACCCCCCTTGCTTGTAACAAAACAGAATTTCCCTCAGCCAGACCTAGTGTCTCCCAGGCTAGTGATGTCCTCTCTCCTAAGAATAAATACACAAACAAACCTCTAATCTTCTGGGTAAAGGAGAGGCAGCTGGCAGTTTACACAGAACCAGAAAAGGATCGGGGAGGGGAATGCAACTGTATCTTAAGGAGACTTCCAACCCAACCTCTTTTTAATGTTTTGCCCCCACCCCCTCATAACCTCCTGCTTTCAGAGATAACTTGTCCCTAATTACTGAGCTTTTTGCAGTTCTGCAAATTGGGTTGCTTCAAGGGTTTTACAACTGTCTGTTAGGAAAAAACTTTCTTGGGTCTGCTGAGTCACTCATCCGTCAGCTTTCTAGTTTCCAAAATGTTGTTCTTGTCTCCTGTTTTGCCTGTGGGTTTATGTATTTTTAAAAATCCTTTAGTTTTAGTGGAGTTTTGGGTGATAGCTAGGGTTAAATATACATATTCAGTCTTTTCACTTGAACCAGAAGTGACCCTATTTACTTCTCTCATCTCCCACCACCTTTCTACAATACACATAATAGAAATATTTTCCAATTTTCAAAAATAAAGGCCTTCCACATACTTCTTTTTTTCTACTGGCAACTTCCTCTATCTGGAATACTCTCCCTCCCAATCCTGACTGGCAAATGCCTTCTGTGACCATCTCATTCTAAGTCCAACAACCTTACAATAGCATTCATAGTACTTTTTCACACATCTCTCTGAGCGCACCTCTCACTATATTATAATGGTTTACCTGTGAATTTCTCCTTCTAGACATAAACTCCTTAAGAACCAGGATAATACCTTAATCATATCAGTATGTCCAGTACTTAGTACATAGTACAGAGACTAGTACATGGTAAAAATCAGTTGATGTTTGGGGGAAGAATAGAGAGAAAATATATGCCCTCATTAATAAAGATGCATTCAATATAATTTTGATGTGTAGTCTGTTCTGGGCTGCTATAACAAAATGCCACTGGAAGTTTTATAAACAATAGAAATTTACTTCTCACAGTTCTAGAGGTTGGAAGTCCAAGACCAGGGTGCCAGCATGGTTGGGTGAAGGCCCTCTTTGGGGCTGTAGACTTCTCACTGTACCCTTACTTACCAATGTCATGGTTGAAAGGGCTAGGGAGCTCAGCTGGCTCTCTTTCATAAGAGCATTAATTTCATTTGGGAGGATCTGCCTTCAGGACGCAATCACCTCCCCACAGTCCCACCTCCTAATATCATCACCTTGGGGGTCAGGTATCTAATTTATGAATCTGGAAGGGCATATTCAGACCACAGCACCAAAAAAGCGCAAATCTGCTACCTCATACGTACAAACGGGCCATCAGCAGTACTTAATGTCCTTAAAAACATCTAGATTAAGTCAATCTGATGTGAAAAGTTTGGGATTCCAGAAGAGATGCCCTTTTTCTCATACTTTAAAACCTCTCTCTGGCTTCCTGTATTACTCAGACTCCTTAGCCTAAGAAGCTCAACGTAAGAATTTATGTAGCAACCAATGAATTGTGGAAATGGCTGGTGAGGGAATTCTCAGCTGTGACAAAGCCTGACGCTTGGCTTTGGAGCCTCTCCTCTTTAAGAAGGCAGGTTCCTGGTTACTTTACTCTCTGAAGTTTAGAGAGACCAACCACATTCAGCTGACATCACACCGAGAACACTGTGTAATAGCTTACTTTTTTTACTTTCTTATAATAAAACCTTTTCAGTGAATTTAAAGGCACTGATTGACATTCGGGCACAAGTTCCTTATCTTATCACAGCACTTTGAATGGTATTGTGTTGGATCATCTCGTTGTATCTTCCATCTATCTTAATTCCCCTTCCATAGTTTCCATCTACTTGTCTCAATTGTTCCACCATTTGTAACTGCTTCAGATGTGTATTCCCGTTCACTATATAACTTTTCCACAGTGTCTAGTCTGATGTTTCACCTAATCCTTGAGTTTTTTGTAATTAAGTAATTTATTTCTTTGTTTACTTATTTTATGCTCAAAATTTCAAACATATATCAAAATTGAAAGAAGTTTACATGGAACACCTCCTGTATACTTACCATTTAGATTGTGTCCCTGAAATTTTACTATGCTTGGTTTATCATTTGTCTGTCCATCTATTTATCCACTAATCCATCTTAATTTGAGTGCTTTTCAAAGTAAATTGCAGACATCCATTGTATTTGCCCCTAAGTATATGCCTTAACATGTATATTATTAGAGTTCAATATTTGTTTATAGGTTTTACTTTTGCTGCACAATTACGTACACCACATTATATAAATCTTAAGTGTATATTCACTGAGTTTTGACAAATGTCATAATATTTATAAGATTTATCCAAATGGTTGCATGTATCATTAGTTTGTTTATATTTATTGCCTAATAGCATTACACTGTCTAAATATCTACATGATAGTTAAAAATAATCTATTCTCTGATTGATGGCATTCTGGGCTGTTTCCAGTTTTAGGCTATTATGAATAAAGCTCCTATACATATTTTTGTATAAATATTTTTTAAGATGTTTTCATTTATTTTTTAGAAGACCCAGGAGTGAAGCTGTTAGCTCACAGGTTAGTCTATGCTTAGTTTTATAAGAATTTCTTACACTTTTCTCTGAAGTGATTGTACCAGTTTACATTCTCAACAATAAAGTGTAAGAATTCCAGTTATTTTACCACCAAGCCAAAATTTTTCAGTCTTTCTAATTTTAGCAGGTCCACTTATATGCTGATTTTTTTTTTCAATAGAAAAACACCAGTACTGTGTTCAGTCTGTGATTGGGAGTCCACAGATGCGGAGGACTGACTGTATGCAGAGGGGATCCCGGGGGCAGGGAAAGGGTCGGTTTTCTAACCCCTGCATTGTTCAAGGGTCAACTGTAGTATCTCATAATGGTTTTATTTTTTTTTAAATATATTTTTCTTGATTTCAGAGAGGAAGGGAGAGGGAGAGAGAAAGAAAAATCAATGATGAGAATCACTGATCAGCAGCCTCCTGTACGCCCCTACTGGAGATTGAGCCCACAACCTGGGCATGTGTCCTTGACTGGAACTGAACCTGAGACCCTTCAGTCCACAGGCTGATGCTCTATCCACTGAGCCAAACCAGCTCGGGCTCATAATGGTTTTATTTCTCATATTTTTATTGACTATCATATATCTGATTTGTGAAGGGTCTGTTCAAATTGTCCATTTAAAAAATTAGTTTGTTTGGCTTTTTAAATTGTAAAGCTCTCTGTATAAACATGACACCAGTTCTTTGCCACATACATATTTTAGAAATATTTTTTCCAGTCTTATGTATTAATTTTCTTAATAGTGTCTTCAGATAAGCATAAGTTTAAATTTTGATGAAGTATAATGATCAATATTTTCTTTTTTGATTAACATTTTCTGTGACCTAAGGAATTGTTGCCCATTCCCAAGTCATGAAACTATTCTATGTTTTCTCCTAAAAGTTTCCTGATTTTATTTATTTATTTATTTACATTTATTGGGGTGACATTGGTCAACATGAACATATAGGTTCCAGGTTTGGGTTTCTATGTTACAAGAGCTGTATATTGAGAGGGTTCCTAATATATGGTGTTAGGAGAAGATTTGACTTTGGGAGGTAGGCACATGGTTTTGTTTTTTATACTTAAGTCTATGTTCTATCCCAAATGAATTCTTATGTTTAATGTGAGGTAGAAATTGAGATTCACTTTTTTTCTATATGGATAGTCAGTTATTTCAGCACTATTTGTGGAAAAAACTTCTTTCCCTATTGGATTGCTTTGGTGTCTTTGTCAAAAATCCCCAAAATGTGGGTCCATTTCTGGGTGCTCTTTCCCACTGATCTATATGTTGATGCTATGACAGTATCATACCATCCTGAATACTGCAGGTTTGTAAACCAGTCCTTTAAAAATTTATCTTGGCATTGAAAGAACCTGATAAACATAACAGCCCCTTGGCAGTACTCATGCTCCATTTCATTTTCCCTTGAGGATAGGAAAGACAGAATAACTTCAAGATCACGAAAAGCAAAAATTACTAAAGTTTTTGAATCACTACCTAAAATTAGTTTATTTAAAGTTTCTTTTTAAAACAACAACACAGATGTTTGGCCTCTCTGCCTTGAAACTCTATGTTTTTGTAAAAAATGTTCAGAATGTCATGTTAAATCCCCACAAGTAACGTTGCGGCAACAGGAACACAAATACTAATAAATCCCAAATTGGTAATAAATAACCCATTGAAATAAGAATACCACATGTGAGCCTATTTTAACTCAGAAGAGCCTCTCTATAATGTTAAACAACCCTGTACACTGGGATGAAGATGGGATCTAGTTTTACGTATTTATGAAATACTGATATATTAAGTGCCCATCAGTTCAGATGTATTTGAGGGAAGCAAAAAAATCCATATCTTATTTTTTTTTAGATGGATAAGTATTCAAAGAAAAATATTTGTAGCCCAAGGTAAATGGCTATTCTACAAGTGGGTTACTAACTAGTATATGCTAAAATTAAGTTTAGAGAAGCCTAAAATTTAGTTCTTCAGTTAGTAAACAGCACAGAAAGTACTAATGGGAGAAAGCTCCCTAACACAATTTTTGTAGTTTTATCACCAATTAGTATAGGAAATCAGGAAATCACCTAACGTTAGGGCTATTCATCACATTCTTTTGTTCTCTATACTAGTAATAACAGTACCAAAGTAACAGTACCAAAGTAACAAGAGACATGTGGCTTTTTCAGGGCACATTTATTGTGTGGTGCTCTTCTCATAAGGGTGTTTGATAATTTCCTTCCTACAAAAACGAGAATCTTTAAAAAAAATTATAAAATAGATGCATATGTTTTATATAATTTAATTATGCTTGTATATGTATGTTTGTGTGTGTTCCCAGCTGAGAAAGGTTTAAATTGGAAGTCAAAACTTCTAATCCATATGCCAGAGATAACTACTTAAATTGTTAAGAATTTTAGTATGATATACTTACATATGTATAATTTTAGGTCAAAAATAAAATTGTAGCCCTAGGTGGTTTGGCTCAGTGGATAGAGCGTCAGCCTGCGGACTGAAGAGTCCCAGGTTCGATTCCAGTCAAGGGCACATGCTTGGGTTGCAGGCTCGATTCCCAGTAGGGGGCGTGTAGGAGGCAACCAATCAATGATTCTCTCTCATCATTGATGTTTCTCTCTCTCTCTGTTCCTCTCTCTTCCTCTCTGAAATCAATAAAAATATATAAGTAAATAAAATTGTATTATATTTACCTTATGTATCTTCCTTTTGCCCACCTAGCAGTGTATAATAGACGTTTTTCAATATGGGTATATATCCACTTTTTTCTATTTAATAGTTGAATAGTATTCCAAAGAAGAGCTGTACCACAATCTAATCTAATAAAAGGGTAATATGCAAATTAACCATCACGCCAACACACAAGATGGCCAGCAGGGGAGGGAGGGCAGTTAGGAGGGAACCAGGCCTGCAGGGGAGGGCAGTTGGGGGGACCAGGCTGGCAAGGGAGGGCAGTTAGGGGTAACCGGGCCAGCAGTGGAGGGCAGTTGGGTGTGACCAGGCCTGCAGGGGAGGACAGTTATGGGTGACCAGGCTGGCAGGGGAGGGCAGTTGGGGGGGACCAGGCCTGCAGGGGAGGGCAGTTAGGGCTGACCGGGCCTGCAGGGGAGGGCAGTTCAGGGGTTGGGGGGGACCAGGCATGCAGGGGAGGGCAGTTAGGGGTGACCAGACCAGCAGGGGAGGGCAGTTAGGGGCAATCGGGATGGCAGGGGAGCAGTTAGGTGCCGATCAGGCTGGCAGGGGAGTGGTTAGGGGGTGATCAGGCTGCAGGCAGAAGCTGTTAGGGGCAATCAGACAGGCAGGCAGGTGAGCGGTTGGGAGCCAGCAGTCCTGGATTGTGAGAGGGATATCCCAAATTGGAGAGGGTGCAGGCTGGGCTGAGGGACACACACACACATACCCCATGCACAAATTTTGTGCACCGGGCCTCTAGTTAAATTAATAAATATCAATGGTAAACATTTATGGTTGTTTTCAATTTTTGTTATGATAAACTGTTATAGCTAGTCTCTTGTACTGTCAAGAGTAAGGCTGTATTTCCAGTAAAGTTAAGTCATCTCTTATCTTGTCAATTTGCTTAAATGAACTACAAAGTGCTTGTTATAAGATTACATTTTTTATGCTAGGTTTTAAGTTAGAATTTCTGAAAAAGTTATCCTTTGAAATGGGTTTGAAGAAATAAATACGCCTTGCAAAATAAGCTAGTAGCAGTGCCCTACACATTAATGTGTATAAGTTATAAAGAACACTGATGCAATGAAAACCCATATACCTAGTAAGAAGTAAGTAATAGAATATTGCCATTACCTTTGCAGATCTCTATGTTCACTGCTCTTCCTTTCTCTCCCCCAGAGATAATTTTCTTGAATAACTTATTATTCCCTTGATTTCCTCTCCCTCTCCCCCGCCTAACTTTGTTAAGGCATAATTGACAAATAAAATTGTGGTATATAATGTGATGATTTAATATACATATACATCAGTTTTACCACATATATTGTAGTCCTAAATTAAATATCCCCAAATAATGTTACATGTTTTTAACTTTATATCAATGGAACCATGTTGTAATTGAATTGCCTTTTAATTTTTGCAAAAAATTATCTTAATATTCACAAACATTGTTCCTCATAGTTATAATTCATCTATTTTCATAGTTAAATAATATTCTAATATAACAAGATACCATAATTTATTTATTTATTCCACTGCATTTTCACTCTCTGGTATTTAAAAATATACTTTTATTGATTTCAGAGAGGAAGGAGAGGGAGATAGAAACATCAATGACGAAAAAGAATAATTGATTGGCTGCCTCCTGCACACCCCACATTAGGTAGGTATTGAGCCCACAACCCAGGCATGTGCCCTGACCAAGAAAAGAGCTATAACCTCCTGATTCATAGGTTGATGTTCAACCATTAAGTGACACCAACTGGGTTCTTTATGGTATTTTTTAATGAACAAAAATTTTAATACAGTCACATTTATTAATCTTTTCTTTTAAGATCAATACTATTTGTGACTTGTTTAGAAATATCTCCCCACCCCGAAGTCATAAAGAGATCTCCTTTATTCTGTTTGAAACTTGTATAGGTTGGCTTTCATATTTAAGTCTTTAATAGACATGGTACTGACTTTAGAGTATAGTGTGAGGTATCTGTAAATTTTTTATGTAGGTGGTATATTATATGTACATGGTCACTTAATTGTTCTGGCATTATTTACTGAATTTTTCATTTTGCCACTAATTTGAAATGTCAACTTTGTCATTAATCATGTTTCCATATATATGTACATGTTTATGAACTCTATATTCTGTTCTATTGGTCAATTTGTTTATGATTGTCCAGTACCACACAGTCTTAATTACTATAACCTTAAACTAATTAAAAAATTAAAAAATTTTATTAAGATACTAGAGGCCCAGTGCACGAAATTTGTGCATGGGGTGTGTGTGTCCCTCAGCCCAGCCTGCACCCTCTCCAATATGGGACCCCTCGAGGGATGTCCAACTGCCCGTTTAGGCCCGATCCAGGACTGCTGGCTCCCAACTTCTCGCCTGCTTGCCTTCCTGATTGCCCCTAACCACTTCTGCCTGCCAGCCTGATCACCCCCTAATCACTACCCTGCCAGCATGATTGATGCCTAACTGCTCCCCTGCCAGCCTGTTTGCCCCTAACTGCCCTCCCCTGCAGGCCTGGTCACCCCTAACTGCCCTCCCCTGCAGGCCCAGTCGCCCCCAACTTCCCTCCTCTGCTGGCCTGGTCACCCCTAACTGCCCTCCCCTGCTGGCCTGCTCGCCCACAACTGCCCTCCCTTGCAGGCCTGGTCCCTCCCAACTGCCCTTCCCTGCTGGCCATCTTGTGGCAGCCATCTTGTGTCCACATGGGGGCAGCCATCTTTGACCACATGGGGGCAGCCATCTTGTGTTTTGGAGTGATGGTCAATTTGCATATTACTCTTTTATTAGATAGTATAGAGGCCTGGTACACGGGTGGGGGCTGGCTGATCTGCCCTGAAGGGTGTCCCAGATCAGGATGGGGGTTCCCTTGGGGCGTGGGGCGGCCTGGGTAAGGGGCCTGTGGTGGTTTGCAGGCCAGCTACGCCCCCCAGCGACCCAAGCTGAGGCCCTGGGATCTGGGATTTATTTATCTTCTATAATTGAAACTTTGTAGCCTTGAGCAGAGCCAAGCCTCCTGCTTGGTCCATGGTGGCTGCAGCCATTTTTGTTGGGATTTATTTATCTTCTATAACTGAAACTTTGTAGCCTTGAGTGGAGTCCATGGCCAGCCAGAGTGTGCGCAAAGCTTGGCTTCCTCCATTGCCAGGGAAACCCAAGCCTCTTGCTCGCTCTGTGGCCGCAGCCATCTTGGTTGTGTTAATTTGCATACTCACTCCTGATTGGCTGGTGGGCGTGGCTTGTGGGTGTAGCAGAGTGATAGTTAATTTGCATATTACTCTTTAATTAGATAGGCTACTTGACAAATAAAATGGTAAGATATTTAAGTGCTGATCATGGTGATTTGCTACATGTATACATCATGAAAGGATTCCCACAACTGAGTTAATTAACACATCTACCACCTCACATATTTATTTTTTGGAGGGTGCAAATATTTAAGTTCTCTTCTCTTAGAAAATTTCAATTATACAATTCAGTGTTATCAACTACAGTCAGCATCCTATATAATAAAAGGGTGATATGCAAATAGACCAAACAGCAGGACAACTGAACAACCAATCAAAGCGTAATATGCTAATGATATGCTAAGGCTGCTCAACTGCTCACTATGACGTGCCTTGACCACCAGGGGAAGATACTCCGACCGGTAGATTTGCTTGCTGCTGGGGTCCGGCCGATCTTGGGACTGAGCGAGATGGAACAGATATGCTCTGGAGCCCTTCCACGGTCCCTCCCCGGCCCGACTGTGCACCAGTGGGGTCCTTCAGCCTGGCTTGCACCCTCTCGCAATCCAGGACCCTTTGGGGGATGTTGGAAAGCTGGTTTCAGCCCAATTCCGCAGGCCACTCCCCTTGGGAAGGTGCCAGACGCAGGGCTCATGGCTGGCGAGTGCTGTTGCAGTGCGAGCTTCTCCAGATTGGGACTGATTGGGCTGAGCCTGGAGCAGGCACAGTGGGGCCAGGATGAGCGGGAGTGGTAGGTAGGAGCTGCAGGCGGTGTTGGACTGCAGATTTCGGCCCAATCCCTGCAGGCCACCCAGGACCCCACCCGTGCACGAATTCGTGCACTGGGCCTCTGTATTTTATATTAGATTCTCAGGCCTTACTTATCTTATAGCTAAAAGTTTGCATCTGTTTCTAAAAGTTTGATATTTTGCCATACTTTGTTGTTCTATTAGGAGTGTATTGGTAATTCTTAGGGTTTTGCTCTTTGGTTGGGATTTTTCTTTTTTTAATATATTTTTATTGATTTCAGAGAGGAAGGGAGAAGGAGAGACAGATAGAAACATCAATGATGAAAGAGAATCATTGATCAGCTGCCTCCTGCATGCCCCACACTGGGGTTGGACCTCACAACCTGGGGATGTGCCCTGACGGGGAATCAAACCATGACCTCCAGCTTCATAGGTCAATGCTCAACCGCTGAGCCACGCTGAATGAGCTTCAATTGGGATTTTGATGGGAACTGCAGTGACTCTTCTTTTGAGAAAAACTGATGGTTATAATTTTATAATATTGAATCTTCCAGTCTATGAATATGATGCATCTTTCCATTTATTTAGGCCTTCTTTCATCCATTAATTTTATTATTAATTATGCCCTGCAATTATCACTTTCCAGAATTTAACGTGCATTTTGTTTAGGTCCTCTTGAGTCCCACAGCTAGTCTTTAAAATCTTAATATTTAATTACACTTTTTCTGCTTGTGGAAAAAGTTTGAGAGGGTTTTGCATCACTTGCAAAGAATATGATGTCAATGTCACAGACTATCTAACAAGCAAATCAGGATGGGGAAATCAGATTATTTGCTCCTGCTAATTATGTCTTCATGATTTTGTGAGAAGTTTATCTCAGTAAATTCATACACATGTTTTGAAGCCAACTAGAAATATATTTTTGTGCTTCACACACACAAAGTGCTTAGTTAATACTTAACTGAGTAATTCATTTATCATTTGGATTATTGACTATTCATTGCCCTCTGCTTTAATAGTATAATTGAAAACTGTCTAAAAAAATGGAATAAATATACACATTAAGCAAAATATAACCAAATATTTTCAAGATAGCTGTTTGGTTTCAGAAAGCTTGCTTATAAAACCAATAAGATAACCTAGTATTTTTTTTTTCAAGAGAAAACAAGGAATAAAAGACTCTCAATATTATGCCAAGTAATAAATGAGTGTTTCTGTCAGAAATGGGATAGATATTGGCTCTTCATCCTATAAGCTGTCGAAGGCTTAAGACCTTGCTCTATCAGCAATTACTGAATTTCTGGGAAAAAGAAAAATATTCACAAATAAGAAAAAAAATCTGAAAAGACTAAAAGTTACCTGCAGAGTACAGTTCATCATCCTTATTATGTAGTCAAACTGCTGATGGTCTAATATTGCCCGGTTTTGCTGGACGTGCAAACCCAGCTCATCAGTGAGACACCGTCTTGCTGCCCTTCCTTTAAGGGCTCTCAATGCCGCAGGAAGGGTCTGAGGACAAGAGAGGCAGACGTGAACAACAGGCACCATTGGAAAAATTAACTCGTAATTTCACTGAAAGTTCAAGTGCATCCTGTAAGACATTTAACAGTTATCAGTAATATAAAACTCCTGGAAAAAGAGTAGCTTTGCTAGTGAGGACAATTATAAAATAGAGGGATTTTTAGTTATTTTTATGTATAAGCAAGCATGAAAAATAAGCAGAATTAATTTGTGTATAATCTAAAAAAAATTAACTACACTTAAAACAACTCATCAAAACTCTAGTCACCAAATAACTGTTGCTTCAGATCACAAGTCAAAGCCACAGACACTTAGATACCTTCTTTCATTAACTGTCCACGTATCCACAGCAAGAATAGAAATAAAAATGAAAATGACAAGAAATACAGGTGATTTGCTACTTTTAAACGGGGCAGCTATTTAATCACTAGTTTTAATTTATGATTAGAAAATTCTACAATCTCTTCTCATTTCAATATCATAATTTTTAAAAAAAGAAAAAGGACTCAGAGCAACACATATATATTTTTAGGTTTATTCATTAAAAATCATTCAATTCACTACTTATTAGAATGCCTCTTCCAGTTCACCACGTAAAGCCTAGTAAATATGCTTTACATAAAATAAGAAAAGCTTTACTTAACTTTGAAAACCTAAAAACCAGAACAAAGGATCAAATAAGAAGGGAAGAAGCCCAAGAGTAGGAGGGTATGGCATTTTTAGAGGCAGGTATAAGAAACAGGATGGGACAGCTGGAAGCAAGAGAAAAAAGAAAATCTGTAACACTTCAACCATAGGAAAAAGGGGGAACTGAACAACCTCAAAAGAGAAAGAGGCTTGGGGTCATTTGTTGTAAGGGTCAAAACCTTACATGCTTTACTAGCACTTAGTAATAGATGTTCAGAACTATGACGAATCACTAAGAAAAGTTTACATTATGTTTAGCGTGTTTTATTAAAGAAGGCAAGAAAATCTGCTTTAAAGAGGCACATTTAAGTTGTATACCACTAATCCAACCGGATTCTTTGCCAGAAATATAATTATATTTAAAATGTTAATCATGTATGGCGTCAGATGGATAATAGACTTATCAGGGTGATCACTTTGTAAATTACAGAAATGTCTAATCACTATGTTTTACACCTGAAACTAATGTAACTGAAAAATTAAAATGTTAAGTTCCTAGGTAATATGCCAAAATAGGATTTAGTGAACAATGTTAAAAGTTTGAGGGAAACAATGATTATCAATATTTGTCTGGTAGCCATGGAATTAGGCTTGGCTAAGAGTTTACATCCTAGACACTATTCATCAAAACACTTGATATAGAAAAAGAATGAAAATTAGAGAGGTTAGTTAGCAAGCTAAACATTGAAATCTGAAAGGGAAATGATGAATTTTTATGTCGCAAAGATAGCATTTTATTACCTTTTCAGTCTCCAATGTTTTATTTTCAAATATGAATGAGATGCAGTTTCTAACAACTTCCAATCTCTGTGCACTGTTGAAAATTGTTTTCACCTTATCCATTATCGAAACTAGTAAAGGAATATAAAGAAAACAAGTAAATTAAACTCCTCTGGCAATTATAAAAGCAAGGGGAATAGTACTGGTTTGAGTTTATAAGGCTGTAACTGTTTTCATGATTGACACTTAAGAATTATTTGCTTCCCTTCTTACATGGCATTGAAGGTATTCCATTTCATTTTTTTAATTATATTTTCACGTTTTAAAGTGTCAGGCTAGTCAATGGCTTATTAAGGATAATTTCACAGGATAGATTCCAATGATACACTTAACTTATGCAAATCAATTAATATTTCATAGTAAAAATCACATTAAGCTAAAGTAAACATCTATTTTAACTTTAATTGTAAACAAACTGATACGTGTTTGGGATACAAGATCATGACAAAAGTAGCTACTGTAAGAGAATTACTAATGAAAAAAAGAAGTTGATATTTTATGATTACCAAAGAAAAATCACATGCCCCCCAAAATTAGATTCTCAGAATGGGAAAGAATATTTGCAAATCATGTATCTGATGAAGGACTTGTATACAGAATATACAGAGAACACTTAACTCAGTAATAAAAAGACAAATAGCCCAATTTAAAAATGGGCCAAGGATCTGAACAGACATTTCTCCAGAGAAGATATAATAATGGCCAATAAGCAAATGAAAAGATGCTCTGCATCATTAGCGAATGTGGAGAAACTGGAACACCCATACATTGCTGGTGGGAATGTTAAATGGGACAGCTGCTTTGGAAAACAATCTGGCAGTTCTTCAAAACATTGAACATAGACTTATATGAAGCAATTCCACACCGAGGTATATACCTAAGAGAACTGAAGAGATATGTCCACACAAAAACTTGCACATGAATGCTCACAGCAGCATTACTAATAGTAACAAAAGGAGAAACAACCCAAATATCCATTAACTGATGAATGAGTAACAAAATGTGACATACAGATGGTCCTCAACTTGGACAATGGTTCAAGTTATGGTCTTCAACTTGATGATGGTGCAAAAGCAGAGAGCATTCAGTAGAAACTGTACTTCAAATTCTGAATTTTTACCTTTCCCAAGCTTGCTATGTGTGGTAGGATACTCTCTCCTAATGCTGGGTAGCGGCAGTGAGCCAGTGATCATGAGGGTAAACAACCAATACTCTACAGTGTACTCTGTTGTCAGTGGTTTTTGGATGCTGTGTTCTGAGCATGTTTAAGGTAGGCTAGGTTAATATGATGGTCAATAGGTTAGGGGTATTAAGTGGTCAAAGATGGCTGTCCCCATGTGGACACAAGATGGCCGCCACAAGATGGCTGGCAGGGGAGGGCAGTTGTGGGGGACCCAGGATTGCAGGAAAGGGCAGTTGGGGGAACCAGGACTGCATGGGAGGGCAGATGGGGGGGGGGGGTCAGGCCTGCAGGGGAGGGCAGTTGGGAGTGACCAGGCCTGCAGGGGAGGGCAGTTGGGGGGGACCAGTTGGGGAAGACCAGGCCGGCAGGGGAGGGCAATTGGGGGGGATCAGGCCTGCAGGGGAGGGCAGTTGGAGGGGACCAGGCCTACAGGAAGGGCAGTTGTGGGGGACCAGGCTGGCAGGGGAGGGCAGTTGTGGGGGACCAGGCCTGCATGGGAGAGCAGTTGGGGGCAGGGGGGATCAGGTATGCAGGGGAGGGCAGTTGAGGGAGACCAGGCCTGCAGGGGAGGGCAGTTGGAGACGACCAGGCTGGCAGGGGAGGGGAGTTAGGGGCAACCAGGCCTGCAGGGGAAGCAGTTGGAGATCAGGCCAGCAGGGGAGGGCAGTTGAGGGAGACCAGGTCTGCATGGGAGTGCAGTTGGAGACGACCAGGCTGGCAGGGGAGGGGAGTTAGGGGCAACCAGGCCTGCAGGGGAAGCAGTTGGAGATCAGGCCAGCAGGGGAGGGCAGTTAGGGGTGACCAGGCCAGCAGGGGAGGGCAGTTGGAGGGAACCAGGTCTGTAGGGGAGGGCAGTTGGGAGTGACCAGGCCTGCAGGGGAGGACAGTTGGGGACAACCAGGCTGGCAGGGGAGGGGATTTGGGGGTGTCCAGGTCGGCAGGGGAGGGCAGTTGGGGGAACCAGGCCTGCAGGGGAGTGCAGTTGGAGACGACCAGGCCGGCAGGGGAGGGGAGTTAGGGGTAACCAGGCCTGCAGGGGAAGCAGTTGGAGATCAGGCCAGCAGGGGAAGGCAGTTAGGGGTGACCAGGCCAGCAGGGGAGGGCAGTTGGAGGGAACCAGGTCTGTAGGGGAGGGCAGTTGGAGGGAACCAGGCCAGTAGGGGAGGGCAGTTAGGGGCAACCAGGCTGGCAAGGGAGGGCAGTTGTGGGTGACTGGATCAGCAGGGGAGGGCAGTTGGGGGCAACCAGGCCTGCAGGGAAGAACAGTTAGGGGCTACAAGGCAGGCAGGGTAGGGCAGTTAGGGGTGACCAAGTCAGCAGGGGAGGGCAATTAGGGGCAATCAGGCCGACAGGGGAGCAGTTAGGCGTCGATCAGGCTGGCAGGGGAGTGGTTAGGGGTGATCAGGCAGGCAGGAAGAAGCGGTTAGGGGCAATCAGGCAGGCAGGCTAGCAGTTGGGAGCCAGCAGTCCTGGATTGTGAGAGGGATGTCAAACTGCCTGTTTAGGCCCGATTCCTCAAGAGGTCCCAGATTGGAGAGTGTGCAGGCTGGGCTGAGGGACACACACACACATACTCCCGTGTATGAATTTCGTGCACCGGGCCTCTAGTATTATGATAAATGAAAAAAGCCAGTCACAAAAAAAGATCACATATTATATAACTCCACTTATATAAAATGTCCAGAATAGGCAAATCTATAAAGACAGGAAGTAGATTACTGCCTAAAGCAGTGATGGGCAACCTTTTGAATTTGGTGTGTCAAACTTTGCCAAAAAACTGAGCATAACTCGGGTAGTGTGTCACTTTGAGGAAAAAACTAACTCCAAGACTCTAGTCGCAAATGTTTCATCCTCAGGAGCAGCAAATGTTTCATCCTCGGCATGCGGCCGCGTGTCATCAGAAATGGCTACATGTGTCAGTGCTGACACGCGTGTCATAGGTTCGCCATCACTGGCCTAAAGCTAGGGAAGGAGTGGTTTTTAGGGGAAAATTATACCGTGCTAATGGACATGGGTATATCTATTTGAGATAATGAAAATGTTCTGAAATTAGAGAAAATGGTTGTACGACTCTGTGAATATACTAAAAGCCATTAAACTGTACACTTTAAATGGGTGAATTTTATGTATGTGAATTATATCTCGATATAGCTGTTTTAAAAAAGGATTCTATAGTAGTGGCAGTTAGATGAATGGTTACCCTTTGTGAGAGGCAGTGAATGGGATAGTACTTCTGGGTGTTGGCAATACTCTGATTCTGGTTACCTGAGTTTTTGTGTTTTCTGTCTCGATAAGAAGTTTACTTTTAAACACACGGACAAATACATACCAACAGGTGGGCCTGCTGGCACAACACACTTCTTGTCCACTCGTGAAGCAGGAGGTGCATTCTGGTTCTTAGCAAGATTCTCCTGTATCAATTCCTGTACCCGGGTTTCATTAATCTTTGGGAAAGGAAGAATATGAACTCGCAAGTGGGATCCTTCTGTGGGGCGTGGAACTTTCTGAAATGCCATATGAGGGTTTGGGTTCTCCTGCAATATCAAACACAGGTAAGATTATTCAGAAGTTAAGATAACGGCAGATTGTCAGGAAGGGAGTGGGAGCTGAGCGGGAACAAGCTGCAGTCAGATGAGTGAGTACCTGTACACTCAGATACATGCCATGAAACAGAGCCCCAGAGTCTTACTTCAGCAGCATCAGAAACAGCTGACCCTCCTTCTTCCCCTTCCATGAACACGTTTTCACTTGATTTCTAGGTCTTCTTGCTACGTCTTTATTTTTTATCTCCCTAATCTCTTAACTATGTGAATATCCCTGGGCTCAGACCTTGGGCTTCTCTTCTATTTATACTTACTTCCTTGGTGATAATTTCCAGCTTCATATCTTTAAACCATAAAAACACCAAGAACTCACACATTTTTATCTCCACCTGAGCTTTCTCTTGAACTCCATGCCCATATATTCAATATAAGTATTTCCATCTGGATTTAAATATCATCTTATATGTCCAAAATGGAGCATTTAATCTCCACCTTTCCAAATCTGTTTTCTGCAGTCTTCACCTCTTCTGTATATGGCATGTTTATTTTTCTGATTACTCAGTGAAAAGCTGAGTCACCTTTAATGCCTTTCTCTAACATTCAATTATCCATTCCTCTGCAAACCTCTGGACGCTGCCTTTAAAGCATGTTTAAAATCTGACCACTTTTCAACACCTTGGGTCAAGCCAACATCTCTCCTCTACTACAGAACACGTCTCCTCACTGGTCTCCCTGCTCCCACCATTGGCCCCTCGCTCCTCCATTCTTAACACCACAGACAGAATGAACCAAAGTTAAATCACCACCAACCACTCTGTTCATTCAAACAGCTCTTTCTCTCACTCAGAGTAATACCCAAAGTTTTCACAATAATTTACAAGGCCCCACAAGATATGACTTTTCTATGAGACTGTGTCCTACTGCTGTCTCTTCCTTCATTCTGCCTGACATTCAGGCCTTCTTGCTCCTGACCCAAGGCCTTTGCATTTAACTCTCACCTCTTTGGAATGCCTGCTCCCCCACCGATTTACTGAACCCTCTCTCCTTTTCTGCATTTCTTTCCTCAAATGCCACCTTTCTTGGCCACCCTATGTAACTTCATCTCCCCAACACACACCCTAACCCCTTATTATATTTTCCTCCTTAGCACCTATCAACCTTCTTACATACTCTGAATCTTATTTAACTTGACTGTCTATCCTTCTCTCAGTAACATGAAGCTCCACAAGGGCAGACTTTTCAGTCAATTAAGAAAAATGTTTTTATCCTCTCCATCTAGAAATTGCCTGGCATGTAGCAGGCACCCTATGCTACTTCCTACTGTATCCTAACAAATGGGATACGATGTTGAGCACATATTAGGATTGTCATAATTAAATTAAATGTGTCATGGATTTTTATCCAGTCACCTAGTTAAGTAGGATTATATTTCAAATACTACAGGCAGAGTGAAATCCACCCTCTTTATCAAGTTCTCTAGGGAAGGCTGCTCTTCAACCATTTTGAAATGAATTCTAGTATTTATTATCCTTTGTAACCAGAAAATTCCTCCTCCCCCAAAAGAACCTATGTTATTCATGTTGTGGATTAAGCTCATCACTACTCTATGCATTTTCTGGACAGTTAAAATGGCCACTGTCATCGTGTATTAGAGTTGCTCCTCACAATTCTTTTTGGTTATTTGGCCCAGACCCAGAAAAAAGAAAGGTTGGGCCACAGCTGATGATGTAGGAAGTACATCTCAGCAATACAATGGAAATAATACTCCTTTAAAGCGTACAAAGCCTCAGTTCTCATTTTTGCTCTGCTCACTATGTAATACTGGATAAGTAACTCTGCCTCAGGTACACACTCACGCTTCACTTAAAAGGTTCCTGAGAAGCTGAAATTAGATAGAAAACTTGTTCTGGCCACAGCAGCCCTCATACACACTTTGTATTCCCCTCTTTTGTCATTAGCAAGGACAGGGAAGAATAAATACGTAAGTTCCTATGCCAAGACTTCATGATCACCACTTCCCAAACTATATGGTGACATATTCCTGTTCTAAAATTATTCCTGGATTAACCCAACATCACTGGACTATAGTTTATAAAATGACCCTTTTCAAATAGCATATTTGTTTTTCTCTGTTCTTTAGGCTCAAGTCTAAGGTATGTTTTCAAAAGTTATACATATAAATATTCTAAAATCCTTTGGGAAGATATTTTTTTTTCAGGATGGGAAGGTAATTCACATGGATTTTAAGGTTTAAATCAGAATCATTTAAAATATAGTCTTCACTACTTTTGTTATTATTGACATTTGTTTTGTTATAATAAAAATTAAGACTTTAAATATATTTCCATGATGTAAGTAATATTCATTATAACAAAGTTCAAAACATGAAAAATTAAAGTAGAAAAGAAATCTTCTTAGTGATGTCAGGTTTTCTAGCTATATTTTATCTTTTTCTCTCTTACTATATGTGCCTCTACCTTGGCCCAAAAATTATTTAAGGTGGGTTAAAAAAAGGAGGATACATATATTGCTCAAAATTCTATAATGTGCTAAGTTCATACTAAACTTTATAAAGCAGAACTAAGATCCAAAAATAGTCAAGGCTATTCTGAAGAAGAGTAAGTGGGGAAATAAAACTTTCTGGATATCAAAACTCATATAAATCTTTAATAATATAGTATGTCGATTGGTATTAGTGAAGGCCTTAAAAAACTAATGGAATAGAGAGCCCATAAATAGGACTATGTGTGAAAACATGATAGAGATAGGAGGCACTATAATTCAGAGGGAAAGGCTGGACAATTCAATGAGAGAGGGAGTATAAGAAGTACTTTTAATTCATGGTCTCTGATGTTGGACCACCTGGGTCAAATCCCAGTTTAGCACTGTGACATGATGCAGTTTATTTTAGTTTCCTCATCTGTAATAAAGATAAAATAAAAGTGTAATATGCTAATTAGACCAGAAGTCCTTCCTTCTGGACAAAGCCACAGCGGGCGGGGGCCACGGCAAAGGCGGCAGGGGCTCTTGGCTGCGGTGGTGGCAGGCGGGGGCTGGGACCAAGGTCCTTGCATGAATTTCATGCATCGGGCCTCTAGTAAAGATAATAATATGGTACCTTCTTCATAAGGTTCTTGTGAGGATAGAATGAGTTGTCAAAGAACAGCTTTTAGAACGAACATGTGCATGCGCGCATACACACACACACACACACACACACACACACACACACACTCTTCCCCAGAATAATTCTGAAAGCTGTTTTCCAAAAGTCTAGGACACATTCATTTGAATAAATATTTAGTCACTGCATATTCTTTGGCATGCCACCAGGCCTCTAAAATATTTTCCCCAGGATTCACATATCACCAGCTACTTGTATTCTAACAGCAATAAAAATAGTACTAAAAAATAGTTTAAATAGAAATCACTAATTAAAAAAAAGATATTGCTTTTAGTCATTAATAGTGTTTTTTTCTCATAAGCAATTTGAAATATCATAAAACAAATCCATACACAATTCAGAATAACAAGCATGTTTTAAAGCAAAGTTCAAAGATGAGGCTATCCTGTAATTGAACAGATAGTCTACATAAAAATTCAGGCAATGGGTTAAAGTTCCTGAATTATAATATATTCAGTTGTGCTTAGAAGATTCAAAAAAGGCTCATGCCCCCAAATCCAGCATGGTTGGTTCTCTGGCTACTGTGTCTGTGCATTGCTGCCCCCTAATGGTCAGTGTGGTAAATATAAAGGACCATATTCACCACCTTACACCCGGCTTTGTCACATTATGACTCCTGAGAAAACAGCAGAAATGATGGGAAGTTTAAGGGTCATTGAACGCTACATATTCTTAGAAACATCTGCTCTTACTCAAAACTCCAAATGCTTGTGGGCAAGTCCCTTGAAGATTACTGAGCTCATTAAAAACTGCAGCCCAATTTTGTGTTGAAACAAGGAAATTCATTATTTTCCAATAGAACAAAAAAGCAGCCAAATTGTCAGGTTTAATTGCAGGGAAATGCAAATGCAAAATAATAACCAAGGAGTTACACAACTGAGTATTTATGGTGAACATGGTAACAATTTTGTCCAAAGCATGCAAGATGAACTGCCCAAGAAAGCTGGCAAAATGCACTATCGCTTAAGAGGGAATTTTGAAGTTGGATAATGATTTTCAAGAAATGTCTCCATAATCCTGCTGTAAGGGCACACTATAGTAATGGGAGGTACGATTTTCTCAGACTTGAAAAAATGGTATACATACTATCTGGTATGGAAACATGAATTTTTCTCCTTTCTTGTCAAGCTGAATGAGAATATGCCTCGGGCCTAAAGAAAACGAGGCTGAGAACAACTTCAAATAAAAGCACAGCAAAGCAAAATAAAACAAAAAACCCCAACCCCTACTGGAAATTCAAAGTAGGCAACCACTGCATTGGGGGGAAAAAATTTCCTCCTACACATTGGTCTCAGCAGTGAATGACAAATCAATGTGAACTTGTTAGAGGTTACCAAGTTTTCCATATTAATTTAGACATTTATTAATTATTTAATATGCACCAGTTATACCTAGAGCTATGTAGGATATCAAGTTACACAAATCCTTTTAAATACTACTGAAACCAATACTATCACTGGACTAAGTTAAACACTGACAAAATGTAACTAAACATTTTAGAGTTGCCTGTCTGTGAACACAGTATTGATGGAATGAAACATTCTCAATTTCTCATCTTCATAAGCCTTTCAATGATCATCTAATTGAATTAATGTCTCATCCTTAATACAAATAAATTTGGTGTATGACTTGAATATCTAATGCGCTGGTTGCCTAATAGAGGGTTTTCAACCTTGGCACTATTGACATTTTGGGCTGAATAATTTTTTGGAGGGGGAGTGTCTTGTATATTGTAAGATGTTTAGAAGCATCCCTAACCTCTGCCTATCAGAGCCAGTAGTACACCCTCTCCAGTTATGCCAACAAAAAATGTCTCTAGATACTGCCAAATTTCTGGGGGGAAGGGACTGTCCCTGTTGAGAAGCACTGTTCTAATTCATGATTATAGCTGGAAGCTTCATATTCTAATCCAAGTACTATTTTTGTTGTTGCTATTAATCCTCATTTGCGGATGTTTTTTCCATTGATTCTCAAAGACAGGAAAGGAGAGGGGGAGTGGAAGAGACAGAGAAAGGAGAGAGAGAAGGAAAGAAACTTCGAGGTGAGAGACACATTGATTGGTTGCCTCACCAATGAGGCTGGGGATTGAACCTGCAACCCAGGTATGTGCCCTTGACTGGAATCAAACCCAAGACCCTCCAGTTCGAGGATTGACACTCTAATCACCACTTCAGCCAGGACTAAGACAAGTACTATTTTTATAAGTACTCAGGAAGCATATAGTGACTGGCTAAGAGACCTATATTCTCACTCACCTATTGACATGCAAATTAAAACCATAAGATACCACCACACAACTATTCAAATGGCTAAAAACAAAAAACTAAGGATACAAAGTGTTGCTGAAGATATGGAGCAAATGGAACTCTCATACATTGCTGGAGCAAATGCAAAATTATACAGACACCAGGGAAGTGTCTTAGTTCTTTTTTTAAAAAATATTTTTAAATTGATTTCAGAGAGGAAGGGAAAGGGAGAAAGAGGTAGAAACATCAATCATGAGAGAGAATCATTGATCAACTGCCTCCTGGATGCCCCACACTGGGGATCTAGCCTGCAACCCAGACAGGGAATTGAACCATGACCTCCTGGTTCATAGGTTGCTGCTCAACCACTGAGCCACACTGGTTGGGCTCCTAGTTTTTATAGAGTTAACCTTCTGTTACCAGTATCCTACTCCTAAATATTTACCCAAGAGAAGTTAAAAATTATGTACATACAAAAACCTATGCAAATGTTTAGGGTGGTTTTATTCATAATTTCCAAAACTGTCCTTCAGTTAGTCAACATATAAATAAAACTTTGGTACACCCATGCAATGGCATGCTACTCAACAATAAAAAGGAATTAACAACAGATTTAAGTAGTGACATGGGTGAATCTAAAATAAATTATGCTAAGTGAAAGAAATCAAACTCAAAAAACTACGTAACGACAGACAGACAACGTATTAGTTGTTAAGAGTTTGGGGTGATGGGAGAACATGTCTATAAGGGCACATTAGGGAAAATTTTGGAGTAAAATACTGGTAAATATTCTATGTTCTCACTGTGGTGGTGGTGGTTGTATACTTCACTCATTTGTCATTGAACAATACATTTAAAAAGTGCAAATTTTACTATATGAGAATTTATCATTGTAAAGCTGACTTAAAAATGCACAAACAAACCAGACAGTATGGGGGAAAGAGTTTGATTTTTATGCTTTGGGTTGGGGGCCTCATTTTCTCATAATAATCTAAACAAGTTGTTTATGTTTTGATTCTTTAAGACTAAGATGATCACAATGTTTTACTTCATTCCTATAGCAACAACAAAAAAATCCCTTTATTCAGAATTAGCAGAGAGTACAAATATCATCCATGTAGACTAAATTTGCCTGCTAGTGAAATTAACTTTCTGCAGAAATGTAAAGGGTGTAGATCTGACATGATTTACAATGGCTATTCCTATAGTTGGGATTTGTTCTCCTGTTGGGATTTAAAAACCTATTTGTTTCCATGTTGGGCAATGAAATACTGGTAAGGCACAAATAAAAATCTCATATTATTTTATAAGGAAGTCCAAGTGATCTCATTTACCCCTTTACTTTTAAGAAAACTGTCACACAATCTAGCTAATATTTATGTACTACTGCAGATGCAAAACAAGTTTAAAAACCTGCACTATATAAAACAGTAAAACACATGTCCAACTAATTACTTGATGCCATGAAATGGAGGTTTTACAAAATTCTTATCCTGGCCTACCTTAAAATTCTCATTTTGTGTGCAGTTAGTGGTCCTTTATGAGTGTATGTCAAGAATCATAGGGATAGAGCGGTAAGTAGCTAAATGTGCTGCCATTCAGACACTGAAGATTCTGAAAGCCAAGGTGGGTGGACCCAGTATTATCAACTGGGCAAGGAAAGAAAAGCTGTAAAGATATATAGGCAATAATCTTCATGTTAAAAACCTTATTAATGCTTACCCAATTTGTCTGTAATGGAGTTATTCCTTTTCTTCTCCTTCATTCCACTTTCCCATTCCCCTCCTCCACCAGTCACCAAATACATTTTTTAATTATTTAGGGAGCTCCAGAAAGTCAAAATAGCAGCTAAACCCAGTTACAATTCACCCTATTCACATTCCTACAATTCATTCCTACTCACTAGGAATATAAAGGAGTGGCAAGAAGAAACTGAAAAATTAAGGTCCATTTTTGAGGTATTTCAAAGGGAAGTAAAGGAGAGATGCTAGATACACATACCAGACCTCAGTGCAATAAAGTATTTACAATCATCGGAATGGAACCACCAGGTCCCAATTATAACCCAATAATAAGAAAACAGTCAAATTATATGGCTGGCTCTTGTTTACCAGAGGAAATTCTAGAAATTTGATTTAAGAAAACTGACTACAAAAATGGAACCATCTGGATGATTTTCCTTGCATTGAGACCATCCTTCCTCCCTCCCCTCAACTTCCTGCATGACCATCATGCTCTCCTTTCTAACTTTGTCAAGTATTTACTTCAGGAATGTTGGGACCATCAAGGACTTTAAATTCTTAAAACTAGAAAGAGTTATAGAAAGTCTGATGACAATCCATTGGGATAGTCTCAAATTCTCACTCATCATGTATCCTCTTCTCAAGGATTAATATCTGGAATCATGTATCTAGAAAATGCTGGCAATAGTAGGTGCCGAACAAACACATACTGAATGAATGGAATTAATTAAATGAAATGAAATAGAATTGGATTGTGGAAGGAAAGAAATCCAATAAGGGCTCAAGAATGTAGAGTTCATTTGAAGGGCGATTCCACCTCTTACTAGTCATACAGTCCCTCGTGATGACCTCTTTAACAGTGTTAAAGGACAGGGGTTGTTCATGCTTTGCATTCACCTTTAAGACTATATAATTAGTAGATATTTATTTTACTGCAGTTTGTTTTCTTTTCTGTGTTAGCTTAGTGTTAGCTATGTATCACAAAATTTAAGGTCTAGAATGGCAAAAAATTTTTTATTTCATTTCTTCACTAAAGTGGCTTGGCATACTCCCTAACATGCATTGTGTATTCAGTCTTGTAACAGGACAAACGTGTGTCAGAACCCCAGCTCTGGTCACTTACTAGCTATAAAATTTTGCAGTTCTGGAATAGGTTTGCAAAGATCTAAGAAATAAACATTCAGTATTAAAGGAATCAATCCCAGAGTATCAAACACTGACTCCCAGTTAATGTTTTTGTACTTTTCGAAATATATCAATAAATCATTCCAAGTGGGCAAGGAAAAAAGCTTTCTAATATTCAGTTTCCTCACCTATCAATGTCAATATCACTATCTATCTCACAGGGTACAGGGTAACTTCCAAGATCATATGAGAAAGTACGTTAAAGTGCTTTATAAAGAACCAACTATAAAATCAGCCATTGGAAATACCACATTTTTTCCAGTTGAAGATGAGCCAGCCTAATGGAGTGAACGAACATCAACTTAGGAATTGGATAGATAAAAATTCCTGAATTTAAAATCTGGATTCAATTACTTAATAGCCATTTACAATCCTGAGCCAATTATTCCCAGTAAAATGGAGGTAAAGACACCTATATCTTACATAATTATATGAGGAATAGAGATGATATACTATGTAAAGTGCTTAATCCCATTCCTGGCACATTGCTTTAAACACTCAATATTTATTATTACAATAAGTCAAGAGAACTGTCCCATGTGTTCATGCTATACATTAGTTGTACACAGCCATCATAAATGGCAAGGACCAGCACAGAACACAAGTTTTCCTTCTGACAGATTTTTTTCCCAAGTTCCAGCACACTAATCAATAAATAGATTTATTACAGTATTGGACAGTTATATGTGGAGTTTAGGGTATCCGCCCAAAGGATACATTTTAAAGTAACTTCAGAAATAAAATTCATAAGTAATTGAATAAAGAAACACAATTTGGTTCTCAGATTTTCAAGGGATGTGACTAACAATGACCCAACATCCAAAAAGATGCACCTATGCAAATAATTAAGTTAAACAATACCAGGATATGGGTCCCACATCCTTCTTAACTATTCTCCTGAAAAATATTTCCACCCTAGCTAGTTTGGCTCAGTGGATAGAGTGTCGGCCTGCGGACTGAAGGGTCCCAAGTAGGGGGCTCGATCCCCAGTGTGGGGCATGCAGGAGGCAGCTGATCAATGATTATCTCTCATCATTGATGTTTCTATCTCTCTCCCTCTCCCTTCCTCTCTGGAAAAAAAAAAAAGATGGAAAATTACTTCCCTCAACTTTCCCCTTTCCTTTTTTTAGTAAAAGGATTCGACTCTGTAAAAGCTTTATAAGCAGAGGAAGGAGTTGTAATCATTAGCCATTTTTCCACATGCACATAACCACCCTGTCACTTTAGGTTATCTTCTTTCTTGGTATCCAAATTATTACTTCACATGTTACCAGTGCGAAACATCAATCTTTTACACTTATTGCATTTCTGCTATATGGAGAATATTTTCACCCTTGAGTTTTTGTAGTTGGTCACTGGACAATCTGCTGTCTTCTAGCTTTTCATGCCCTGTCTGTTCAAAACAATTCAACTCAAATCATTTTCCTGATCCAGTGGACCTTCACTATTTTAAGCTAAAGCAGAGGACATGGGGCAGTTGTGTCTGAGGTAGTTCTGATCTCCAATGGGTATAATATTTATGTCTTAAAATGCCCAATATATTCTTAAGAAGATAGAAACCTAAATGAAAATCACAATGAGGGCAAATGACAAATGGAAAATTGTAACTAAGAAGTTTTCATAATGCAATAATTGACAGGAAAATCATTAAAACAATAAGATCTATTTTGATACACAGTAGCAACCGTAATATCTTGTTAACTTATAGTCCCAAAGGTCTGAAGTTAGAACAAGAAGATTATCACTGGAAAGATGAAGCTTTTCAGTTTCTCAAACAAAATACTTTATTAGCACTTTTAAAATTAATGACTGTCTAAATAAATAAACTTACTTACATTTTTGAACAGTTGCTCAGCAAGTTCTCTGACATGCTTTATCATCTTCAGTGGATTATTTTCTTCAACTTTAATTCGCTCTACCTCAAAAGCTACCAGCTTGAAAAAAGAATGAAATGGCAAAACATCAATTCTAAGATATACTGAATTAGAAAACTGTGTGATAATTTTATACAATTAGCAAACCAAGAAGCACCCAAAATATACACTATTACTAAAATAATATTTTAGATTTCTGCTGGGCTTCACCTCTATTCTAGATGCATGGAGTCTATCCAGTCATTGGATAGTTCAGTGGTCTCCCCCCTGATGATTTAGGGCCCTATTTCCTCTTGGAAAAGTCATTTCTGGAACTCAGAGACCCTTTCATTCTCCAGGCTTCACTTAGACATTTCTCACTTTGAGAAGTATGGGTGGTCAGAAAGTCACCAACATGTCCCTAACTCACAAAACACGAACCAAATGTTCAAGTCAGGTCACTCCGATGCTGGTTCCAGCTCTGCTGACAGTGGAATTTGGAAAAAGTCACTAAAACTCCTAAGCTCCAGTTTCTTCATCTCTAACATAAGATGGAGGAACAAGACGATCTTTAGGCTCCTTCCAGTTCTCAAATTATATAAACTCTAATCCACGTCCCTACTAAATAACTAGCTGGGAGAACTGGGGGAGTGTGTATATTTGGAGTAGAGAGAAGAGTACTGACAGGAAAAAAAATGTGTGAGGAGGAGTGGGTAGATGGACGAATTTTCAAAAAAGGATATAAGATATTTTCTTCTAGGAACTACTAGATTTACTGGAATAGACAGACATATAAAACCATGACTTCACCTATTCTAGGCCAGGATTCAGAAAGACTGTCAAACCAGGGCAAACACTTTTCCTTCTAACAGGCCTAGTTGATGGAGTGTGGGGATAAGCTGCTTCTCAAAGCTCCATAATCCTTTGTGGGGTAGACTGCCCAAGCTAAATGAGAACAAGGATCCCTTTCCCAGAAGCACACAACACTTTCCTACAAAAGCACACTCTAATGCAAACCGACTAAGCGGCCAAAGATGATAGACAAGAAATTACTTAGGTCTGATGTCTCATAGCTTTTAGGCACTTGACAAGTATACATATGAACTGGTTTTCAAGTAATATCAACAAGATGCCAAAAATCATCACTGCTGGCAGAACCTAGAATAGAATGAACACTAAGAGACACAATAGGAATCTTGGACAAGGTCCTTGCCTTATCATTGTTTCTAATCTAAAGGATATATGTATCTTATGTCTATAAAAGCAGATAATCTTACCTAATAATAGACAAACATGTAAATTGACTGTACCTCCGCTATGCCCACAGCCAATCAGAGTGAGTATGCAAATTAGAAGGCCAAAGATGGTGGCTGCCCAGCTGCTCCAGGCGCGGAGTGACCAGGCAGGGCAGGACGCCTGCTATGAGTGGGAGGGCGGGGGGCAAAGGGATCTACAGGAGCGGAGTGCCGCAGCAAAGACAAGACTGCAGACTCCGGAGTCTGCAGTGAAGACGAAGATGGTAGACTCCAGCCAAAGTCTGCAGCAAAGACGAAGACGGCAGACTCTGGCCGGAGTCTGCAGTGAAGCAGCGAAGATGGCAGACTCTGGCCAGAGCGAAGGCCTGGGTCCCAGGTGCCAGAGGAAAACCGGTGCTAGAAGCCAAGGGAAGGAAGGCCTATTGCACGAATCTCTTCATGCAATGGGCCTCTAGTAAAAGATAAGCTGCCAGATGAAGTTAGAGATACAAAATAAAGTAGACCTCCAATGTACTCTGGGGAGGTGGTGAGATAAGAGCAAAGTATGAAGAATGGATGGTCATGGTCAGACTGAAAGGTAGAGGGAGGCCACTCCAGGCTAGGGAAGGACATACAAAAATAGTCAGAGGCTGTAGCAAGCAAATTCTTTGAAAGTAATTCATATGAATTATTAATTGTGACAAAACTGCCAGAGGGGAGAATTTAGATAGAAAAGAAAGGGGGTATATAAACAAATATTACTATTCAAAATGCTTCAGAGACTAGTAAAATGGAAGAGCTAGAAAAGAGTATAAAGAGCATCTAATTTAACCCCAAAATTATGTCTCAATTACCTAGGATCTAAAGGCCGATATCTATACTAATAAAAGGGTAATATGCTAATTAGACTGGGTCGACCGGATATCTTCCAGTCATCTGGTCCTCCTCTGGACAAAGCCATGGTGGCGGGGGCCAAGGTAGAGGTGGTTAGGAGTGATCAGGCCAGCAGGGGAGCAGTTAGGGGTGATCAGGCCAGCAGGAGAAGGTGGTTAGGGGCGATCAGGCAGACAGAAAGAGTGGTTACAGGCAATCAGGCAGGCAGGTGAGCGGTTAGGAGCCAGCGGTCCCAGATTGCAAGAGGGATGTCCGACTACTGGTTTAGGTCCAATCCTGTAGAGGGGTCCTGGATTGGAGAGGGTGCAGGCCAGGCTGAGGGATCCCCCCATGCACAAATTTCATGCACCAGGCCTCTAGTATGTTAATATTAGATAACTAATGATCAATCGTATTTAATGTTGGTATTAGAACAGTAAGAAATAATTGTCCACCTCAGGGCAATTTCTTCTAAGTCCTCATATGATTTTTTCTACTATTAATTAAAGCGTTTGGTGCAATTCTCCATACTCAGAATTAAAACATGTGCCTCTTCTTTCAATCTCCACCTGTGAATACTTAATTATCTCTATATAATAAAAATAAAAAGATCCTTCTCTGAACCAAGAATCTAAGACCTTGAGTCCTACCTTCTCTACATAAAATAAAACCAGCAACTCCAAAATATGATCACTATTACTATTCTCCACTAGCTTGGGTGCTAGGAGTGTTTTCTTTTACAGACTTCAAGGAACTTTACATTTATTGGTTCAAATACAGTCCTCTTTCAGAAACTGAAATTGGAATAACATTCCTCATTCTATCCACCAGAATGGGCTTCTATGAAAATAGTTAAATGGTAAATGGAAAGATGCATTAAAATAAGAGAAATCACAATGAACACAAAATAGCATCCTTATTTTAACTCACATCTGTTCTAACTTTCCCTTTCTAAGGCCAATTTCTTGATGATAGAGACTTAAACCTGTCTTTTATATATTTAATATCTCCCAAGGGAGCTATCGTGGATATCAGTAAGAATGCTACTAAGCTAAATTATGTCTCTAGGACACTGATAAACAATATATAACTGCTTAAAGTCACATATCTACTCATTAAACTTTGACTTTTTCTCTATGAAACCAATAAAGGAATTGTGTTATTGCCTTCAAAAATAAATGTTCTACTTACACAATCACTGTCAATTTTTACAAAAATATTTTAATCAACAATTTAAAATTAAGTTGTTCAAGATTTTATGTATGTCTGAGATATCCTATAGTTACATTTTTTATAATTGTATTTTCACATTTTAAATATCAAGATTGGATAAGCATAATAGTAATAATATTTGGATTATTTAATATTTAATGTATAACATAGTTATAATTTTGATTAAAAGTTTAAAATTCTACTTCTCTACTTTGTACCATCCTAATTTTGTCTGTAAATAATGTATTCATTTGATAAAAACTATACCTCGTCAAAGAGATCACAGGATCTATAGGGAGGGCCTCTTTCTGAAACAAAACCTGCAAACGCCATTCCATTGAGAACTTTAGTGAGGAAATCATTTTCAATCAAACCACGCTGCCCCAAGAAAGCTGTCTGTAAAGAAAGAAAATGTGAAAAGAATAATTTATCACTCAGTAATGAATGGATGCTCAAAACAAAATAAATCTATCTATCTATATAAAAGCCTAAGTGACCATCAACCGTTCGCCGGGTTGACCATTCACCCGGTAGCTATGACGCACAACGACCACCAGGGGGCAGACGCTCTGACTAGTAGAGGAGGGAGCTTGATTCCTTGCGGAATTGGCTGTGGGTTAGGTTGCTGCTGGGGCACTGTTGGCCCCGAATCTGTTTCACCCGTACCCTGGACCCAGAGAGGAGGGAGCCCGATTCCTTGCAGAATCGGCTGTGGGTTAGGTTGCTGCTGGGGGGAGGGCGAGAAGAGATTAAAACAAAGATCTTATATAAATACTAGAGGCCCAGTGCACGGATTCGTGCACTACTGGGGTCCCTCAGCCTGGCCTGCGGGGATCGGGCCGAAACTGGCTCTCTGACATCCCCCAAGAGGTCCCGGATTGCGAGAGGATGCAGGCTAGGCCAAGGGACCCCACAAGCACCAGGGCTCTAGTAGAAAGATAAAGCTTGAATAAGTGTCTTCATGCAAAAATGTGTTACTATAAATTACACTTCTCTTAAAAAGGTTTTTGATACCTGAGATACTACAGGTATTGGAAAGGATAAAAATGATCTGTCTGTAAAGCAGGAGGAGAAATCAAAAATTAATACTCAATTTTAAAAGAAAACCAATTTAAAGTTAACATTATACTCTGAATGAAAACATGTTAGTTCCATAGTATTATTAAAAATTATCAATACAGTGAATGGATGATGTGTTGTAGAATTGTGCACCTGAATAGATTCTACTTTGTACTAGCCTAATTTTGTCTGTAAATAATGCATTAATTTGATAAAAAGTGTACCTCATCAAAGAAGTATCACCCCAATAAATAAAAAGGAAAAAAATCATCATATAACCACACAAAGCAGATATTTTAAATAACCCCATTTGATAAATTAAGGGGAAAATACATGGCCAGAAAAGAACAACCAAGTTGTTTTATTTAATTGGAGTCTACATTTTGGACAGATTCCATGTAGTTCTGTACCTTACCTTGTGAAAATGTATCACTGGTTCTGCATGAATTCGTATGAGCTGTAGGCATGATCTATATCCTTGGAAAAGTTGTGCAAATAATCTAAGAAAAACTGCACGTACTTCTTTATCCTGAAAATATAAGAAGAAACATGTTAGGTAACTGAATTTCTTAAAAAATAAAATGAATTATCACAAAATCAACAAGTTGTAAAAAGTTGAGGGATTATTAAATAAATCTGTATGTCTGTGCTTCCTACACGTCAGTCTCCTTTGTGGCAATCCTGAGTGATCGGCATCTAGTCTGTTCCACTGTTGGCAGCATAGGCTGTTCAATAGTTCTTTTTAAAATTGAACCAAACAAAACTTGCTTCTAGCACATTCAATTTTCCTATCAGAAAAAACACGAGTCACAGTCTCCCCTTTCACCATGCTCAAGAAGGGCATATTTCCAAAGTCATTTGCTTTTTATAGCCATCAAAAGAATATCACAAATACAAAGAAAAAAATCAAAAAGACTTTTTAAAGCTTATAAAATTCTTCCAAAATTTATCCAACTTATAAAAATGTATTCTCATATTAATAAGGTCTGACTTCAACTCTGTTTTAATAATTCAGGCTTTTATATAAATCATAGTTTTGGAATTGGGAGAAAACTTACAGATTTATTTAGTCAACCCTTATTTAATTAATGAGGAAATAGTCAAGAATGCTTAATGAACTTGTCAAAGGTGTCCAGCTCTATGAAGCTCCTGATTGGCCACAAAGCTCATCTCCAAGAAATGCACTGAGCAAAATTCAAAAGGGATCTCTGTTACATATTCACCCTTTTATGGCTTCTAGTTGGGACTATTTTCATCTACTCAATCCTCAAACTTGATTCTCTTCTATTATCAACAATACTGTTTCCATTTTTTGTAAGCTTCCCTCTCCCCACTTTTTTTATCCTTGCTTGACACAATTTTCCAGGTTACAGCCTAGGTTCTGATTTTTTGTCCGCTACTTATTATGCTTCCTCAGGACAACAGTTTTAGCCCTTCTCCCCACTGGTCAGTGTGCTGCCCTGTGACTTCTCTTTGAGCAGGTCATGAGGTGAGTCAGTAGCAATTCTCTTGATTTCTAATTTGGTGCACTGTTTACTAGGCTGTCCACCTAACTCTCATTTTTACTAGGTTGTCCATGTAATTCAGCTTTAACAATTGTACAAATAAAAGTACAGTTCTCTTTAAAAGCATAAAACTTAAATTTTAAACTTCTTACCAGCATTTTTGAGTGGGATAAAGCTGTTCGTGGAGGGGGAAAAGCATGATCTGCCACTTCCAAATCTGGGTGTAGAATCTAAAGCAAAGAAGTTTTGTTATACAGAAGATCTTAATATCAATAAAACCTATTATTTAATCTACTTGGTGCATTATATGAAAAAGTGTCAGTATATGAATGACAATATATTTTTTCCATGAACTACAATGCAGTTAGCTGAGGCAGTTCTGTATATATTATTGTGAAATTATCTCCAAGAGAAAATATTTAATGAAAAACCATGTTCTAGAAAAATTCACATATGTAAGTCTATATATGTACATGCATTGATGTACATATAAATGAAAATGCAAAGTTCTGAAAGAATATACACTAAGCTATAAAACAGTAGTTACCTCTGGGAAGGGAATGGTCTAGCACAGAGCTATTTCTCTATATAGTGGAAAATTTTAAACAAGCATTTATTTTTATGTTTCTTAGTATAATTAAAATTAATTAATTAACGGAAATATTGAGGAGAATATGAAGGCTTTAATTCTAGTAATGGCTTAAAATGCAGAA
The DNA here is from genome assembly GCF_951640355.1 of Cnephaeus nilssonii. Taxonomy (NCBI): domain Eukaryota; kingdom Metazoa; phylum Chordata; class Mammalia; order Chiroptera; family Vespertilionidae; genus Cnephaeus; species Cnephaeus nilssonii. The sequence continues at coordinate 36,740,490 of NC_137084.1, read as the reverse complement.
TTTCTAAGTTTCAATTTTCTGATGATGGATCAATGGGAACCTAAAAATGTTGTCAGTAAAATAAAATACTGTGCTTTTACAAATCAAATAAGGTAAAATAACTACAAAAATTAAATTCATTCCAATGGGAAACATCCAGGCCACAGGTTTCTTAAAACTTCACTACACAGAATGCTGGACATTTAATCTGTCTATAAGTAACATCTTCCTGTAGTAACTTGAAAACATTGGCAAAACAACATCCTACTGTTTTGCAAGTAGCACACCTATCATAGAGGAATGAGATGTCAATAGGAGGTTGGAGCAGAAGGAAAAAGTTCTGGCTTCTAATGGGGGTTTAGGGAAATCAGTGACTTCAAGGCAGAGTCTAGTCTTGTTTTCACATGTGTGTTTCCAATACCTATGACATTATTCAGTACTAAGTAAATACGCTGAGTGAAAAAATGAATGTACAACAAATATTCAGTTAGGATTTAATGTATATTCTTTAGATACTATTTAGTAAAGACTCCTAAATAATCCATGAGACTATATTCATGTTTTAAGACCTTTTTAAAAAGTAATTACACTGCTCATGATATTTAATTATAATTATCTTAGTTTAGATTTAAATCAAGAGAAAATTGCTATTTAAAAAATGGCATACCAAAGAAAGAGCTGCTTGAGTCTGATGTAGAAGTGGTTCCGGGAGGGACGAGAGGTGAATACATTCAGGAATTTTAATAGTTCCTCCATCCAAATCTGCTATGATTACATCTAACTGAAAGAGATAAAAATTAATATAATTAATACAATATATTTGTTGTTGAGCAAATTAATTTGACCTTCACTAATTCAAAATGAGAAGAACCAGATGTGGAAGAGCTTCTTCTTCTTCTTCTTCTTCTTCTTTTTTTTTTTGGTTAATCCTCACCCGAGGATATTTAATCTATTGATTTCTAGAGAGAGTGGAAGGGAGAGAGGGAGGGAGGGAGACAGAGAGAGAGAGAGAGAGAGAGAGAGAGAGAGAGAGAGAGAGAATCATAGATGTGAGAGAGACACATCAACTGGTTGCCTCCCACACTGGGGCCTAGGATTGACTGGCAATCCAGGTACGTGCCCTTGACCAGGAATTGAACCTGAGACCCTTTGGTGCGCAGGCTGACACTCCACCACTGAGCCACACCGGCCAGGGCTGGAAGAGCCTGTTGATTGTCCATAGTAATAGAACGCTGGGTTCATGGCTTCTGAGCTTCTGTCTAGAGTAGTCCCCCCTTATCTATGATCATGCTTTCTGAGGTCTCGGCTACATTCAGTCAAATGGTCTGAAAATATTAAAAGGAAAATTCCAGAAATAAACAATTCATAAGTTTTAAATGCATGCCATTATGAACAGTGTATTGAAATCTTGGGCCAGCCCACTGTCCTGCCTGGGACGTGAATCATCCCTTTGTGTAGCAGTATCCACACTGTATTATGCTACCCACCCACTTGTCACTTAGATCAGCGATTTTCAATTGGTGTGCCGAAAGAGGCACACTGGTATGCAACAAGAATTTTAAAAAAAAATTTTTTATTATGTATTTTTTTATTAAGGTATTACAAATGTGTCCTTATCCCCCCATTGTCCCCTCATCCCCCCAGTCCTGCCTGCCCTCACCCTCACCCCCTGATGTCTGTGTCCATCGCTTATGCTTATATGCATGCATACAAGTCCTTTGGTTATGCCACAAGAATTTTTAAAACATGCAATACCTGACTATTTAGTCAGGGGCACTGACCTAATTTCCCTTAGATTGTAAAAAAAAAGAAAAAAAAGAAAAAAAAATGGCGTCAGTAACACAACAATAGCCATCTGGTGTGAATGAATCAAAATTATATATATTTTTTGTCAGATCGGCAAAAAATATATTTTTTGGTGTGCTGCAGAATTTTAATAATTAGTTTATGTGTACCATGAGATGAAAAAGGTTGAAAATCACTGATATAGACTGTGGCAGTATTGCAGTGCATGTTGTCACATAGCCTTATTTATTTAACAATGATCCCAAAGTGCAAGTGTAGTTATACTGGCAATTTGGATATGCCAAAGAGAAGCTGAAAAGTGCTTCCTTTAAGTGGAGAGCTATGTATGTATAAGAAAAGAGATAGTATATATAAAGTTCAGGACTACCTATGCTTCAGGCATCCATTGTGGGTCTTTTAATGTATCTCTTATGGATAAGGGGGAATTACTATATTTCCCAGCTTCCTTTGACATTAGGTGTGATAAGTGACTAATGAAAAGTGAAAATCAATGTGTATACTTCCAAGTACTCAAAACAGAGGAGACCTGAGGCTCTCTTTCCTCTTTCCATAGCTGAAGCTATGAACTAGCAGCAACCCAACCCTGAACGCTCAGATGATGACAATACATGAGAGGATTCTGGTGGAGGGACAAGCAGGAAATAAGCTTGGACTTTCAATGATATCATGGAGCAAACTGGGCTGGTATAAGGAACACCTCTACGGATCGCTGCATGAGTGTTAAATAAAATTCCATTTGTCTGGGCCATTGCATTTCGGATGCTTTATTATAGCAGTGTAGCCATAACCTAAATAACACAGTAATCATTACATAAGTTAACAATAAAAACAATTATTATATATCAAAATGGTACTGTTTAGGTGCTCAAGAAAGAAAATGACTTTTAGCATTTTACAAGTTTATTTACAAATAACTTACATACAAATGTAAGAGAAAGGCACCAAGATTGCTGAAGTTATTATTTACAGGATTAAAATTCATTGATTACAGGATTAAAATTCATTCTAATGTATTCATCAAAAAATTTAAAAATTTACTTTTGGCAACACTTGGTTTGTCCTACCTCCAGAGAAAAAGAAATTACTGGAAAAAATTACCTATAAACTAGATGGATATACTTCTAACTAGAGGCACATTGCACGAAGATTTGTGCAATAGGCCTTCCTTCCCCTGGCTGCCGGCACCGGATTGCCTCTGGCACCCAGGACCCAGGCCTTCGCTCTGGCCGCTGCCTTCTGTCTTCGCTCCAGCCGAAGCCTTCAATCTTCACTCCGGCTGCAGCCTTCAGTCTTCGCTCCTGCTGGAGCGCCACTCCTGTAGCTCCCTCCGCCTCCCCACCCTCCCTCTCATAGCAGGCATCCTGCCCCGCCCCGCCTGGCCGCTCCGCGCCTGCATACATGCTGCCCAGAAGCCCGGAAAGGCTGGGGGGCGGGGCCACCTCCATCTTTGTTGGGTTAATTTGCATATTCACCCTAGTTGGCTGGTGGGCGTCGTGACGTGATGGTCAATTTGTATATTTCTCTTTTATTAGTGTAGATTAGTACTAACTAGGATTTACTGAATGTTTATTGATTTATACATATTTTATACAGTGATATCAAAATTAAAAAGGAACTAGATAGATACCAACATATAAAGTTAGGCAGAATGATTAATATATGAATGAAGGTCCTGTTTATAATTACAATGTTGAATAGTCTTTTGTCAGTTTGAATGACATCTACAATTTGATTACAGTTGTAATCCTATATAATAAAAAGGTAATATGCAAATGGACTGAACTGCAGAATGACCGGTCGCTATGACGCGCACTGACCACCAGGGGCAGATGCTCAATGCCTTTGCAGCAGCGCTAAGCTGTCAGTCGGACATCCCCTGAGGGCTCCAGGACTGCAAAGGGGTGCAGACTGGGCTGAGGGACCCCCCCAACCCCCCAGTGCATGAATGTCATGCACCAGGCCTCTAGTTATATATAAGTACCAACAGAATTTAAATCTTTGCAGCATTTAAAACTAAAGAAATATAAACTCATAAAGATCTGTGGATCACAAATGACATGTAGCCCAACTTTTCAGGAAAGAAGTATTCTTAACCTTCCTGAAAAGTGTCATGCAATCTGTTCCTTAAACTCTATTTACAGTGCTTGAGAATACACTCCTCACATAAGGAAACCCAGTCATCATCATTGGACAGCTCTAATGGTTAAAAATTCTCATATTGAACAGAAGTTTACTATAGCCACTTATTCTATTTCAGCCTTTTAGAGCTACAAAAAATAAGCATTATCCTTCTTTCCTATTACAGCCACTTAAATATTTATCATTAGTTATCAAATAGTATCAGGTTATTATTACCCAAGATTTCCTTAGGGTCTCACAGGATATATTTTCTTTTTTCCCTAAATATATTTTTATTGATTTCAGAGAGGAAGAGAGAGGGAGAGAGAACATCAATGATGAGAGGGAATCATTGATCAGCTGCCTCCTGCACGTCCCACACTGGGGAATCAAGCCCACAACCCCCAGCATGTGCCCTGACCAGGAATTGAACCATGACCTCCTGGTTCATAGGTCGATGCTCAACCACTGAGCCATGCCGGCTGGACTCACAGGATATATTTTCTAAACTCTTGAGAATCCTGGATGTCCTTCTCTGAAGCATGTTATTTTGTTACAGTCCCTCATAAAATGCAGTAGAGAGAACTAAACATGTTATTCCAGAATTAGCTTAGATGTAGAGCAGTGATTTTCAACCTTTTTCATCTCATGGCACACATAATTACTAAGATTCTGTGGCATACCAAAACATATTTTTTGCCAATCTGACAAAAAAAATAGATACAATTTTGATTCATTCACACTGGACAGCTATTATTGTGTTGGCTGTTGTCATTTTTTTTATTTGACAACTAGAGGCCCAGTGCATGAATTCGTGCATAAGTGGGGTCTGGCCGGCTGGTCCCAATTGGGGCGAATCGGGACCAGCCAGTCCCAATTGGGCTGAATCGGGGCCGGGCCTGTCAGCAGGAGGAGACAGCAGGAGGTTGGCTGGCTGGCCCGCCCTGATCAGGGCCCAATCAGGGCTAGGCTGGCTTGGGGGAGGGGCTGCAGGCGATTGGCTGATGGGCTCTGCCCCCAATTGGGGTGGAGGGGGCCAATTGGGGGCCAGCAGCCTGGGGGAGGTGCCATGGGTGGTTGGCCGGCCTGCACTGCCCCTGATTGGCAAATCAGGGGTGGAGCTGGCTGGGGGGTGGGGCCGTGGGCCAGCTGGGGGGAGGGGCTGCAGGTGGTTGGGGGCAGGGCCAGCCAGGGGGAAGGACTGCGGGCCAATCGAGGTGGTGGGGGCCCATCTGGGGTAGGGCTGGCTGGGGAAAGGGGCTGCAGGAGGTTGGCCGGCCAGCCCCACCCCCCGATCGGACCAGTTCGCTGGCCACAGTCGGCGTCATAGTGACCAGTTGTTCCGGTTGGTCACTGGCTTTTTATATATATAGATATATGGGAAAAGAGGTCAGTGTTCCTGATCAAACAGTCAGGTGTTGCATGTTTTAAAAATTGTTATGGCATACTGGTTAAAAATCACTGATGTGGAGTATTACTTTTCTTATTTGGTATTTCTTTCTATTCTGTGGCATGAAAAGTAGAATAATCTTTCTTCTCACGCAACGATACACTTTTTATTGGTTTTAGAGAGAGGGAGTGGGTCAGAGAGAGAGAGAGAAACATCAATGTGAGAAATTATATATCTTTTGCCTCCCCTACGTGCCCTGACCTGCAATTGAACCAGCCACCTTTCGGTATATGGGACAACGCTCCAACCAACTGAGCCACTCTGGCCAAGGCAGAAATAGAATAATCTGGTGGGGCTCATACTGGACCTGCATTCCACTAAAATCCTTCACTCTTCTGCAAATAATTTTTGCTTTTTAGATACCCACCATTCAGCATTAATACAGGCCTAATTTCAAAATATGAATAAATTAAAGTACTCATAACAAAAGTATAAATAGAATGCTATATAGATTACTTTATCTTCCTTTCACATAGAAAGGATGAAGAATACAGGAAAATAAACTTAATATGCCAAAGAAGAGGGCATTAAAGAATTCATTTTGTAAATTTCTCATATTTGCTATAGAAAAATTAATATGTTTAGGTTTTTCAATGATGCTTTTCTTCCAGCCAATCTTTTCTGTAGGGAATGCAATAGAGCTGAAAATAGGAATAAGTTGAAATGTTATAAAACTCAAAGTAGCCGAGGCCGGTTTGGCTCGGTGGATGGAGTGTCGGCCTGCGGACGCAGGGGTCCCGGGTTCGATTCCGGTCAGGGGCATGTACCTTGGTTGCGGGCACATCCCCGGTGGGGGTTGTGCAGGAGGCAGCTGATCGATGTTTCTCTCTCATCGATGTTTCTAACTCTCTATCCCTCTCTCTTCCTCTCTGTAAAAAATCAATAAAATATATAAAAAACAAAAATCAAAACAAAAAAAAAACTCAGAGTAATAAGATAAACCTCTAGCCTCAATAACTGGCAATTTAAAGTTAAATACTTACAAGTTCATGGACATCAGTTTTAAAGATGGAATGTACTCCAATAATGAATGGTGTTGGCGAACTTAGAACTTCTAGTAGCTGAGCCGGGAGGATGGGAATATAAGGATAACTGGAAATAATGAAAATATGTGTGAAATATATTTGTTTTTCCATAATATAAACATTTTCTTTCATCTTTATGCTATGAATTTTCAAGATTACCTATGTTTTAAAATTATCAACAATATTTTCATGGTTATTAATACTTTATTTTCAAAAGGACAGACTTAAAAAAATCTTCATGTGAAAGATACAATCAGCTATAATAAGATCTAAGTAAGTGGAATCCAGGGCAGCGTCCTTATCCCTTACGCCTCCTAGACAAGCAGTCTCTTTGGGTGTTTAATCTGGCTTCAAAGCATTTATAACATCAGAGAGTAACACTGACTCCCTGATGGGCCCTCCCCATCAACACTGGTGATTTGTCTACATAAAACAATCATTCAAATTCCATTTTTGTATACTTGACTTTGCATTCAATAAGAGTGGTAAAGTACAAAAAGTAAGGTCTAGACTTATCTAAGGGTTAAGAAAAGCACATAGGTAAATTAAAAAAAAAAGTTTTAAAATAAAATCTGTAGTCTACTTTTTTTCTAGTTTGTATGAACTTACAAAGCTGCATGTATCCAATCCAGATATGGTAATTACTAATGCACAATCACATTTATATTTCTACCTACTTTTGTTCTCTTCCCCACTGTATTATTTGAAGCAAATCCAGATATCTTATCATTTATATACAAATACTTTAGTAGGGATCTAAAAAAGACAAGGGTTCTTTTTTTAATAGAACAATAATACCAATATACCCCTAAAATTAATGATTCTTCAATATTAAAAAAATCACAGCATTAACTTAATTTTATTACCAACCATATTCAAAGAGAAGTAAATGCTACTGATAATAGTATTCAAATTAATTTTTCACTAAATTAATCAACACTCAATAATAGACAGCTTACAAAAGTTCCAAATTCTAGGCTAGATTTCAATCAGAATCATGACTTTGTAAAATACAACCTTATAGTTCAAACTATTGTGCCATGATGTTTTGACTAATCATTAATAATTAATGCATAATTTGAGAATAATAAAAAAACAAGTAAAAAAGATCACCTATATTTAAGAGGAAACATTAAAGATTCCAGGGCTCTGCACGCATCACTGAGTCTCTGGAAACTTGCGGAATGGAAGAGAACCTTATTTTCCGTGAGGACTGCACAAAAGAGGCTGAGGACATTTTGAATTCCTGAAAAACACAAGAGTAAATGTTTACCAAATGCACTTAATTTTATATGTGTTGCCAACAAACACAGACTTAGAATGACATGGAATGAAAAAGCCAATATTTTTGAAATCTCTGAAGAAAAATATTTGGTTAAACTATAAATTCCACACAACTTATGGGATTTGTTTTCCCAAACTTTGTCTTTACTCTTCAAATCAGTTTAACACTAATTGAACATATTTTGGAAACATACTATTACCTTCTTTTCAACTAAATCTCCAAGGTCTGTACTTAAATTCCTATTTTAGACACTGCCATTGCTCTAATAATTTTTTCCCTCTTTAGAGAGCATTTGTCTAATGTTAATATAACCACACCAGCTTTGCTGTTGAAATTTTCCTGGCATATCTTTTTCCATATTTTATTTTAATCTTTTACTTCTTTTTTATTTTTATTTTAATATTCTACTTCTTGTAAATAGCATGTAGTTGAAATTTTTTAAAAGTCCAGTCTGACAATATATATAGTACCTTACTTTATATATTTATTTGTTGTACCTCTTCCCCCCCCTCCCCTTCCTTTATAATTTCTATTTATCCTGGATCTTCTTTTATCCCTTTACCTGTGTGGAATTCATAAGCTGGTTCCTTTATTATATTTTTAGTGGCAACTCTAGAAAATACAGCATGCATACTTATCAAGTTCAAGTTAAGTAGGTATATCATTTCTTAATTTCTCTGTTTTTATGAATCATCTTTTTTTATTTCTGTTCAACCTTAATTACATGGACCCACTAAATCAAGAGACCCCATTAGTTTTCTCAAGGTAAAATACTTTCTGTATTTCCCTTAACCACATGCAGATTTCTTCTTGTCCATTATTTTTTGCTATACTCTTTTCTTTTTAAATCCTCACCCAAGAATATTTTTCCATTGAGTTTCAGAGAGAGTGGAAGAGAGAGGAAGACAGAGAGAAATATCGATGTGAGAGAAACACATTGATTGGTTGCCTCCTGCACGTGTCCCAACCTGGGACTGGCCGGGGAGGGGCCTGCAACTGAGGTACATGCCCTTGACTGGAATCAAATCCAGGACCCTTCAGTCCTTGGGTCAATGCTCTATCCACTGAGCCAAACCGGCTAGGCCTGCCATATTCTTTTCTCATTTCCAACTTATCCCATATGATATATCTGAACTTATGAGTTCAACTTTTTAATCTTCTCTCATGTGGACTAATGTTAAGAGTTTCATAACTGGTTTCCCTAATCCAGTCCTTATTAATTTCAAATCTATCCTCCAGACAGTTTCTAGCATCATGGACATCTATATATATAAAGAGCCAGGGTCCATAATGTCCAAAATGACCAAAAGGATGACCGAACACCACAAGTCAGTCCTGTAGTCAGTGCTGGGTCGCCGAGAAGACCCAGCACTGACTGCCCTTGCTGCAGGTGTGGCAACCCAGCACTGACTGCCGAGGGGGCTGCGGATCAGGCCCAGAGAGAGAGGCAGGGTCTGATCTGCAGCCTCCATGGCAGCTGTTGATCAGCCCTTGCCTCTCTTTCTCTCCAGGCCTCACCAGCAGCTGCAGGGACTGCTGATCAGCCCCGCCTCTCTGATCAGGCCCGGAGATGCTGACTGGCATAGCAACTGAACAATCAGAACCAAATCTGGGTGAACTGCAAGGAGCCAATGGCTGCCTAAAAGGAGGAGCTTTTGACGCTGACTGGCATAGAAACCGAACAATCAGAACCTAATCTGGGTGAACTGTGAAGGCAGAACCTCAGGTGGGGGTATAAGAAAGCGGTTCAATTTTTTAATGACTGGCTTGGCAGTATAGTGCATATGGCTGGCTATCAGTCCAGATATAGAAATTATGTATTTTTGTTTGTCAAGAGCATTTCCTCCTGCTGAAAAAGGCTCCCCCACCGCCATTTAAGCAATCCTATCCTATATAATTTATCTATACTAATAAAAGGGTAATATGCTAATTAGACTGGGTTGACTGCCATCTTCCAGATGTCCAACTTCCTTCCAGACAAAGCATGGTGGTGGAGGCTGAGGCAGAGGTAGTTAGGAGCGATCAGGCCAGCATGGGAGGGCAGTTGGGGGCAAGATCAGGCTGGCAGGGGAGGGCAGTTAGGGGCAATCAGGCAGGCAGGCAGGTGAGCGGTTAGGAGCTAGCTGTCCCAGATTGCGAGAAGGATGTCTGACTGCTGGTTTAGGCCCGATCCCACATGCATAAACCGGCAGTCAGACAGCCCCCAAGGGGTCCCTGATTGGAGAGGGTGCAGGCTGGGATGAGGGAACCACCGCCCCACCCATGCACGAATTACTAGTGGCCCCAGGCCACTAGTAAAATATAAATCAGATTAAATTGCTTTCATCCCTCAAACCCTTCAATGTTTTCCAATGCTTTGGGGTAATGATTTTCAAAAGCATTCTGTTCCACAGAAGCAATTTAGTAAGAGAAACTCTGCTCCAACATTTTTTATATATTAATCTCTCTGAGACTCAGTTGGTAAAATGCAGATAATATTAAAACCTATCCTATAAAATTGCTATAAAAAAGTAATGGGATAATGCCTGGTTCTCTCAGCACAGTACCATGGTGAATCATCAAGGCATATTAGATGACAATATGGCTATTATAATTATTGTATTTGTTAACTTTAATTTCCTTTGAAGTTAGGGTTCTGATGCTAAAAATGTTTGAAAACACCTAACCCACAAGATGAAGTCTGAGCTCTATGTCAAAATGCCTTCATGAGCCTACATCCCCATCTTTCCAATTCTGTCGCCAACTCCCACACCAGTGTGATCAATATTGAACTGATCCAGCTCTCAGGACACTTCCTTCAGTTTGATATATCTGCTACTTTCACCCATTTTCTTTCTGCCTGATGTCCCCTTCATTAAAATGTGAGCTCCTCAAAAACAGCTCTGGACCTTATTCACTGATATACCCCTCCTGCCAAGCACAACACTTGCTACAGAACAGGCCCTCAAGAAGGTTTTGCTGAACTCACCACCTAAGTAGTGACATGAGTCACTATCAAAAGGTATTAAAACTTTCATTAAAAGATGTCAGAGAATCCTATATAATAAAGAGCTAATATGCAAATGGTCATCACGCCCTCATGACATCACGCCATAATGGCTCGGACACTCAACACTGGGCACAAATGAGCTCGCGAGAGAGGAATGGGGACCAGCCAGGCTGTGGCCAAGGAGAGAGACAAGCCACCCGCCCCTCGGTCATGGGTGCCAGAAGCTGGGGCTGGGGCCCGGGAGAGGGACAAGCCGCCTGCCCTGTGGTCCCGGGCACCAGCGCCTGTGCCTGCGGCCTGGGAGAGGGACAAGCTGCCAGCCCTGCGGTCTGAGGTGCCTGCGGCTGCGGCCCAGGCAAAGCCGCCTGCCCACGGTCCCCTGAGGCTGGGGCTGGCCTGGGCAAAGCCAGCCCAGGTCCTGAGTGCCTGCGGCTGGCCAGAGGGAAGGAAGCCTGGGTCCCGGGTGCAGGGCGAGACAGAGGCGGTTGGGGCGATCAGGCCAGCAGGGGAGCAGTTAGGGGCGATCAGGCCGGTAGGGGAGCAGTTAGGGGTAATCAGGCAGGCAGGCAGAGGTGGTTAGGGGCAATCAGGCAGGCAAGCAGAGTGGTTAGGGGCGATCAGGCAGGCAGGCAGGCAAGTGGTTAGGAGCCAGCGGTCCTGGATTGCAAGAGGCAGTCAGACATCCCCCAAGGGGTCCCAGATTAGAGAGGGTGCAGGCCGGGCTGAGGGACCCACCCTCTGTGCACACATTTCATGCACTGGGCCTCTAGTATCTTTATAAATTTATATAAGGAAAGGGTAAAATACACAAATCCTAAATGAAAGGATTGATAAATTATTTTAAATAAGACATTTCTGTCAAAAATGACATTTAAAAAATGGAAACAAGTTTCAAACAGAAAGAAATTGCCTAGAAAGTATATAAATGTAAAAGGATAAGTGCCCAAAATCTCCACTAAAATCAACAGGGAAAAAAATCAACCTAAGAGAATATACAGTAGTTGAACAACATTGGTTTGAACTATGTGGGTCCACTTACACTCAGGTTTTTTTCAATAAGTATTGTAAATATATTTTCTCTTCCTTATGACTTTCTTAACATTTTCTTTCCTCTAGCTTACTTTATTATAAGACTACAGTATATAATACATGTACCATACAAAATATGTGTTAATCAATTGTTCATGTTATCAGTAATGCTTCTGGTCAACAGTAGACTATTTAGTAGTTAAGTTTGGGGGAGTCAAAGGTTATACATGCATTTTCGACTGCTCAGGGGGTTGGTGGCCCTAACTCTTGTGCTGTTCAAAGGGTGAAATGTAATATGAACTTACAATTTACAGAAGAGGAAACTAAACTGGCCGATAAACATATGAAAAGAAGCTCCAACACCTCTAGTAATTAGAAAAATTCAACCCAATAAATTCATGAGTTACGACTTTAAACCTGTAACAAAAGCTGAAATTGAATATTGATAATTCTAAGTTTCTTTGAGGATGGGTAAGGAAAAGGAACTACATACATATTGCTGTGAAGAATATAATTAAAGTTAAGATGCACATTCCCTATGACTTAGTCATTATAGTAATTCTTGTTAATTCCATTATTTACTGAAAGTCTTTTACATGTACTTAAGAATAAAATGATACACTGTAACACTACTTGAAATAATAAAAGTGGACACACTGTAAATGTGAAAATGAATAAATAGTGCCAAAATCATGCTATGAAACTATACTTCTCTGAATGAAGATGGCAAATGTTGACTGAAACAAAAAATTAAAACCAGCAATTTATTATTCAAAATTTATAAAACTCAATGATTACTAAAGAAATGTAAATACAACTTGCAAGCGATACAAAATTTTTGGGTAAGTTTGTAGCATTTATATTTGTGAATATAACATTTTAAAACATCACTAAGACTTTTAGGATACCTGTATAGCAGTGAGAATGAGAGAGCTAGCGCCATATATATCAACACGAAGAACACTCCTTAAGTATAATATTGAGTGAGAAAAGTAAGGTATAAAAATGACTATACAGAATAACATTTATGTATTGTTTAAAACCATATGAAACACTACCACATATTATTGTTTCGGTATATATAAACTAGAAACATGCAGTCAACATATGAGGTTATGTCTGGGACTAATCAACACCAAATTCAGGATGTGCTTATCGTTGGGAAGAGTAGGTGTGGGGAAGCATGAGACTTGGTTGGAACGTTTGTAAGGAGAACATACTGAGAAAAGGGAAGTGTGCAGAAGGTCACCTGCCCTGTTTATTGGAATTCTGATTTAGGGGAGTGCCAAAGGCAGTGCCCCTAATTATTCCTTGACCTTTCCAAACAAGCCTATGCATGAGCAGACCCCCGGGTATTTACTGGAATCCTTGTGCTTAATCTTTTGGGTATCCTTGCTTAAAAGACACTACAAACACATGTGTCCTCCCCCAAGATTACTTACCCTACTGATTGTATCTAAAGATAAAAACTGCAATAAAAAGCCTAACAAGGCAGGCAATTGGGGCTGCATGGTTCCTTTGGCCAGGCTGTCCCTTAGCCCTCTCTTTAACAGCAAATATTGTGTCAGAGTAATCCATTCATCTATCACTCAGGGCCTGCTGATCAGCCCCAGCAAGTAGGCATATGCAGAAAGTTTCAACTATATTTATGATGTTATATTTATTAAACTAAATCATGGATACATGGATTTTAAAAAATACTTCTTTGGAAATAATTTAAAACTTATAGAAAAGGAGCAAGAATAAGAATAATGCACAGAGCACCCATCTGGCTTTTACCAAGATTCACCTATTATCAAAATGTTGTTCCATTTGCTTTATCACTTGTATTTATGTGTTGGTCTGCTCTTTGACTTACACATGCCCTCCATGCATACATTTTTCTGAGCCATGTAAGTGTATACATCAAAACATTTAGCCCTAAATACTTCTGTGTGTTTTTGTTAAAAATAGAGATACTATCTTACATAACCACACTATGGTTATCACATCTAGCAAAATTAACAGTTTTATAATATATTAAGTCTAATCTCACATTTGTATAGTCAAGATTAGAATGGAGCTGAAAAACTCCTATTGCTTAGTAATGCTGAAGCCACTGTAACGGCTAGTACAATGCGTTACTCATGTGTTTGTTGTGATGCTGGTATGAACAAACCTACTGGATTGACAGCCATATAAAAGCATGGCGCACACAATTATGTACACTACACAAATGAAGATGCTGTGAAGATTGTGGAAATGACTGCAAAGGGTTTAGAATAGTGAAAAAGCTCAGTTGATAAAGCAGTGGCAGATTTTGACAGGACTGACTTCAATTTTGAAAGAAATTCTACTGTGGGTAAAATGCTATCAATCAGAATTGCATGCTATAGAGAAATTTTTTGTGAAAGAAGCAATCAATGTGGCAAACTTCACTGTTGTATTATTTTAAGAAATCACCATACCCACCTCAACCTTCAGCAATCACCACACTGATCAGTCAGCAAGCAGCCTTCAACAAGACCCTTCATCAGCAAAAGGATTATGACTAACTGAAGGCTCAGAGGATGGGTAGCATTTTTTGGCAGTAAAGTGAAGAATAAAGACATGCATTTGTAAGCGACTCTATCCTACCTGTATCATTAAAAAAATTTACAATATCAAGGGGGGAAATAGTACACTAAACTTATTAAGATAGGAGTTATGTCTCATATAGTAGAAATAAGTTAGGAACAATATTCTAGTGCTTAAAGGGTAAGGTTTTCATTATCCAAAAAGGTTATATAGTGTAATACAAAATAATTTACCCATACCTAATTTACTCATACCATAACCCATACCTTAAATATTTTAAGAAATTACATTGTTTTTATTCTTAACTAGCAATGCTTGTTGCTGTGTTCATATCTCCATAGTTATTCATAAATCCAATTCTTTCATCTACAAGTAGAAATGTTTTCTATGTAACCTTGAATTGTTACTTAGTCTTCACTAGCCAGAATCCATCCAAAGCTGCACAATAACAGCAGAGAAGACAATATGAAAAACAAACATTCCAGTGATAATTACTACTGATTTCAGTACAATGGTACAAACACATCCTGCTGATTACTCAAATAGTAAAACATTATGAAAAATTACTTCCTGATTTTAACTTTTCTTTAGGGTTAAAGTTCTAAAATTCATAACATAAACATTAACAAATGCATTTGTTTCCCATTTTAAAGAAACAACACCAAGAACTTTTCTCCAGAATCCTCCCTTTTCTGAATAATAATACAACATTATGTCTCAGCTTTCAAATGGGAAAACTGAGGAAATAAAGGCCACTGTATCAAGACAGGATATATTTTAGAAGCCTTAAACAATTTATTATAGTTCTTTCTGATCAAGCCATAATGGAGAGAATATAATAATGGTCATGGCTTGACACAAGGTACGAAAAGGGAGATTTATCAGTCATTCGATCAATATTTGTTGAGTACCTACTATGTTCCATGCACCAGATGACAGCAATGAAGAAAAACAAGATCCCTACCTTCACAGATTCAAGCTTTATATATTTTATAGAGGCAATTTTAATATTTGTTACAAATTCAGAATATTATTTCCAAATGTTAGAAATGGAAATCTTCTAAGTAAAAAATAGTTAAGAAATGTAATTGAATTGGGCAATTGTACATGGGTATATTTGGTTTTCTAGGTCTAGGATAATCACATCAGATTATTCCAACACTAAATGGCCTAGATTCCTAGTCTGTGCCTGTTCTGATCGGTCAGATTAAAATCTACTTTAACATCTAAATTTAAGAACCAGGAAGCAAAAGAGGAGTAGAATAGCAAGGAGTAGAATGGCAAACAAAGGGGAAGGACAATATAGAGTAAGTAACTAGAGAATTAAAGCAAGGAGCAGAAACAACACTTTTAATTAAAACTTGCTTCTCCCATTCCCTCCTGTGTTCTACTGTTAAACCTTTATGGAACTGTTGAGATACATAGAAACTGCTAAAGTCTAGAGAGGGATATAAATAAATTTGAGGCAGGTTCCTACGAGCTCACAGTTCAGTGAAGATGGCAGATTGGTAAATAAATAGTTAAAACACAAAGGATAGAGACATGAACAAAGTGCCACAGGGCACAGAAAGGGGGCGGTTTGTCCTGTCATCCTACCTAATAATAGACAAACATGCAAATTGACCATACCTCCGCTACACCCAAGCCACGCCCACCAGCCAATCAGGGCGAGTATGCAAATAAACTAAACCAAGATGGCTACAGCCACCGAGAGCAAGGTTTCCCAGGCAACAGAGGGAAACAAGCTTTCCGCCTGCCCTTGACAGGCCTAAGCCTCCACTCAAGCTACAAAGTTTCAATTATAGAAGGTAAACAAATTCAAACAGAATGGCGGCAGCCATGGAGCTGGAGAGACCAGGCCAGGGTTGCCCGTGGTAACGGAGAAAGCAAAACTTTCCGCACACCCTGGCCGGGCTCAGGTCTCTGCTTAAGGCTACAAAGTTTCAATTATAGAAGGTGAATTAACTCAAACAGAAATGGCTGCCGGTGGAACATGCAGGAGGCTTGGCTCCGCTCCAGGCTACAAAGTTTCAATTGTGGAAGGTAAATAAATTCCAGATACCAATGCCTCCGCTTGCGTCACCAGGGGGCGTGGCTGGCCTGCAAACCACCACAGGCCCCTTGCTCAGGCTGTCCCATGCCCCAAGGGAACCCCCACCCTTATCTGGGAAACCCTTCAGGGCAAACCAGCTGGCCCCCACTCCTGCACAAGGCCTCTATCCTATCTAATAAAAGAGTAATATGCAGATTGACCACCACTCCAACACACAATATGTCTGCCCCATGTGGTCAAAGATCCTGCCCCCATGTGGACACAAGATGGCCAGCAGGGGAGGGCAGTTGGGAGGCACCCGGCCTGCAAGGAAGGGAAGTTGGAGGCGATCAACCCTGCAGGGGAGGGCAGTTAGGGGTGACCGGGCCGGCAGAGGAGGGAAGTTGGGGGCAAACAGGCTGGCAGGGGAGCAATTAGGCATCAATCAGGCTGGCAGCGGAGTGGTTAGGGGGTGATCAGGCTGGCAGGCAGAAGCGGTTAGGGGCAATCAGGAAGGCAGGCAGGTGAGCAGTTGGGAGCCAGCAGTCCTGGATTGTGAGAGGGATAACCAACTGCCCATTTAGGCCCGATCCCACTGGGATCAGGCCTAAACAGGCAGTCGGACATCCCTCGAGGGGTCCCAGATTGGAGAGGGTACAGGCTGGGCTGAGGAACAACCCCCCCCCTCTGTGCATGAATTTCGTGCACCAGGCCTCTAGTAATTTATAAGTTGCATATTCTTAAATGTTGCAGTGGCCATATTTTATAAGAAGAATAATCTCTAAAGTGCTGAAAGAGCCAAATACAATTTTAGACAAGAGAACTTTGTGACAATGAAGGATAACCCTTAATGGATATGTTGTCTCAGAGCATTTGCATTTATTGTGAAATCTTCTAGAGGCCCAATGCACGAAATTCATGCAAGAGTAGGCCTTTCTTCCCCCGGCTGCCGGCACCAGCTTCCCTCTGGCATCCAGGACCCAGGCTTCCCTTGCAGTCCCGGCTTTGTCTGGAAGGTCATCTGGAAGGACATCCGGTCTAATTAGCATATTATGCTTTTATTATTATAGACTAGAGGCCCGATATACAAAATTCATGCAAGAGTAGGCCTTCCTTCCCCTGGCTGCTGGCACCAGCTTCCTTCTGGCATCTGGGACCCGGGCTTTCTTCCGGCTGCTGGCAGGCACCCAGGACTTGGGCTTCCCTTTGGCCCCGGCTTCGTCTGGAAGGTCATCTGGTCTAATTAGCATATTGTGCTTTTATTATTATAGATAATTCGATACAAAGATAGAGATAGCTATTTAATAGCAGCACTTAAGCACCAGGGTAAATGAAAACAGGTTTGAACCAGAATTCTTTGGAATTGTTCTCAAATTATATAATGCAGTAACTACATACTTTATGTGCAACTCTAAAAAGTGTAGCACACTCATCAACAAAGTGCTTAAATGGTCAATCATTGTCTGCCTTTGGTATTTTTAAATAGTTGCCTTTAAAAAACTAGCATAAATATTTAATCTTTAATTTTGAAAAAAGCGATTTACTTCCTGATGACATTCTGACGACTTCCTACAACCCTATGCTCAAGTGTCATCAAACATCAAACAACTATTTTATGAAGGCCTTTCATGGTTCTACACATTGCTTACTTCTTCCTTATGACTGGAATGCCCTTCTCCCCCTTGCTAGCTAGCTAAACATTAGCTCTTGGTATCTCTATTACTGCACTAATTATAATGCACTATAATTTTTAAAACATATCTTGTTTCTCCACTAGGCTAAATGTATATCTGGGATAAGGGCTATGATTAAAAAATATATATAGTTGGTAGTATTACAGATGTCTCCCCTTTCCCCCCCTTCTCTATCCTCCTCCTCCCAGCTCCTACCCACCTAGGTCTTCACCACCCTATTACCCGTGTCCATAAACTATGCATATAAGCATAGTTTCTGAGCGCTTTGGTTTACCTCTTCTCGTCCCCCCAATTCCCACATCAAGGTATGTCAGTCTGCTCCATGCCTCCATGCTTTGGTTCTCATTTTGTTGGTCTATTCATTTTATTCATTAGATTCCACAAGTAAGTGAGATCCTGTGATATTTGTCTTTCTCAGATTAGCTTATATCACTTAGCATAGTAGTATCCATGTCCATCTATGCTGTCCCAAAGGGTAAGACATTCCTCTTTTCTACAGATGCATAGTATTCCATTGTGTACATGTCCCACAGTTTTTTAAAAATATATGTTTTTATTGATTTCAGAGAGGAAGGGAGAGGGAGAGAGAGAGAGAGACATCAATGATGAGAGAGAATCACTGATTAGCTGCCTCCTGCACGCCCCACACTGGGGATCTAGCCCTCAACCTGGGCATTGCCCCGACCAGGAATCAAACTGTGACCTCTGGTTCATAGGTTGATGCTCAACCACTGAGCCATGCCGATCAGGCCC
This sequence comes from Cnephaeus nilssonii, assembly GCF_951640355.1. NCBI lineage: Eukaryota > Metazoa > Chordata > Mammalia > Chiroptera > Vespertilionidae > Cnephaeus > Cnephaeus nilssonii. The sequence continues at coordinate 36,721,774 of NC_137084.1, read as the reverse complement.
CTAAGCTTTTTCATCCATTCATCTATTGATGGTCACTTGGGCTGTTTCCAAATCTTAGCTATTGTAAATAACGCTTCTATGAAAATAAGGGAGTGCATATATTCTTTCTGATGGGTGTTTTGGGGGTTTTAGGATATATTCCTAGAAGTGGGATCACTGGGTCAAGTGAAAGTTACATTTTTAATTTTTTTAGGAAATTCCATACTGTTTTCCATAGTGACTACACCAATCTGTGCTCCCATCAGCAGTGAACTAATATTACCTTTTCTCTACATCCTCACCAGCACTTCTTTGTTGATTTTTTTTGTAATAGTCATTCTGACAGATGTGAGGTGATATCTCATTATTGTATTAGTTTGCACTTCTCTGATGATTAGTGACCTTGAGCATTTTTTCATACATCTCTTGATCATTTGTATGTCCTTTGGAGAAATGTCTATTCAGGTCTTCTAGGGCTATGATTTTTTTATATTTCTATTCCTATTACTAGCACAGGACCTAGTACATGGTAATGACTTTATAAACATTTAATGAAAATGAAATACATTCCTGCAGGTGGGCATTACAGGAACTTTACTCTTTGTGACATTTATTGCAACAAATTAAGTTAGAACTATCTTCCCTAGAGATCATTAGGCCTCTACAGTTGAGTACACATTGTAAGCCATTTCTTCAAAAAAGTGCTCCAGAATAGGCTTGTGAGAAGATTTCATTTGTTTCAAATCACCAAGGAAAATAGCTGATATTCAAACTGTTAAAAAATGATTGACCATAGCTATTGTAAAACACCATTCCTTTTTCACTTAGAGGGGATTATGCCATTGATAGTAATGGTCTAAATTATGTATACTCAATTTCTCCAACTAGATATTTTACTCCATATAATGAAAAGGAAAATGTCTATTTCATTTTTCCCATTATAATTGAGAATAACACTAAAACAAGTAATAATGTTATATAAATAAACTGGGAAAACTGGAATAAAAATCAATCTGAACTATAAAGCTACTGGAAAAAACAGGAGGGAAAACTCCTTGGCACTGATCTTGGCAATGATGTTTGCATGTGACACCAAAAGTGCAAGCAGCAAAAACAAAAATAAGCAAATAGGTCTACATCAAACTAAAAAGTTTCTGTACAGCAAAAGAAACAATCAGCAAAATAAAAAGCCTACAGAGTAAAACAAAATAATGTAAATCATCTATCTAATAAGAAATGAATATCCAAATATGTAAGAAACTCATACAATTAATAGCAAATAAAAACAACCCACAAACAATTGGATTAAAAACTGGGCAAAGGCCTTGAATAGACATTTTTCCAAAGAAGACATACAAATGACAATAGGTACACAAAAAGATACTCAACATCACAGTCATCAAATGCAAGTAAAAATCACAATGAGATATTATTTTCTACCTGTTAGAATGTTTATTATAAAAAAGAAAAGAGATAAGTGTTGGCAAGGCTGTGGAGAAAAGAGAACCATTGTTCATTGTTGGTCGGATTATTTCCAGCCATCATGAAAAACGGTATGGAGATTCCTCAAAAATTTAAAAATAGAACTACCATATGATCCAGTCATTTCACATCTGTGCATATATCTAAAGGAAATGAAATCACTACCTCAAAGAGGAATCAATAGCCAAGACATAGAAACAATCTAAGTGGCCATCAGTGAATGAATGTATAAAGAAAATGTGCTATATATAATTCAATGGAATATTATTCGGCCATAAAAACAAATCATGCCTTTTGTGACAACATGGAGAAAACTTGAAAGCATTATGCTAAGTGAAACAAGTCAGACAGACTAAAACAAATATTTCATGTTCTCACTTATATATAGATATGAACTCATACAAATAGAGAGTTGAATGGTTATTGCCTGGTGTTAAAGATTAGGGGAAATGGGAAAATGTTGGTACACATTCCAGGTATAACATGAATAAATTCTGGGAATCTAATGAACAGCATGGTGACTATAATTAACACACACACACACACACACACACACACACACACACACACACACACACACGATAATATGTGAGAGTATGAAAGTTTAACTAACCTCACTGTGGTAATCATTTGGCAATATGTAAGTGCATCAAGTCATAGCATTGTAAACCTTAAACTTACATGTATTATATGTCAATAATATCTATTAATTAAAGCTGGAAAAAGTATAAACATAGATGATACAAGACTAATGTTGTCTGACTAGGAAAACAGAGTGACAATGGCTGAAGGCCCAACATCATTTTAGTCTGTGATTTTTTTTACTTTTATTATTTTTTTTTATTGTCTAAAGTTTTACATATGTTTCCTTTTTCCCCAATTGACCCCCACCCAGCCATCCCCCCACCGCCCTAGTGTCTGTGTCCATTGGTTATGCTAATATGCATGCATACAAGTCCTTTGGTTGCTCTCTAACACCACCCCGCCTTCCCCGTCATTTGTCTCTGGATCTATTCTTATTCATCAAATTTTGTTGATCATTATATCCCACATATGAGTGAGATCGTGTGATATTTATCTTTGTGATTTTTTAAAAAGTCTATTAAATAATATACTGTAAACACTGGGAATAAGTATTCTAAAACTAGTGTGTTTGTAGTTAAAATCAAAATTTTATAAATAGGTATGACAACAGATGTTATGAGAATTTCACAAAATTATTTGGGGCAAGGAGAGACACCTGACTTAAACAGCTATGGATTCGATTAAAAAATCGGAGGGGCTATAAAAGCCAGCTCCTATGAGTACAATCTTATTAACATAATAAAAACTATATCTTTCCACACTTATTGCACAAATCTTCAGGTAAACAAAAATAGTTCACATGAGCTGCAACAAGAAACAAACAAAAAAAGATGGCAAGTAAGAAATGAAAGTAATTAACAAGAAATTATGGGGAATAAATGAGATGCGTGATGGTGGAAGTCCATGTAATGACTTCAGGCAAACCCAGAGAACTCTCAAAATGTAGAAAATAAATTTATTATCATATCAATCCTTAGAGAGAAGAAGCAAGGAAATGTTATCACACAATGAGACCTTTCACAGGAAAACTAGTCAAGGCTACAAAAGAATCTTATAGTCCTATCTGCTTCCTGTCTGTGCTTTGCAAAATTCACCCCCATCACCCACCCCCAACCCAGATAGTGAACTCTGATAATGGTCTAACATTGGCTTTCAACAGCAGTCCAACTAAAATGACTGGTGATAAGAACATGCCTTTAGACACAATTATCAGTACCACATACTCTAGAAACTACAACTCTGCATACAGCACTGTTTCAGAGGCAGCTTTCTTTCTCCTTTCCTGTCTTATCTTTTCCTCAGTCTTTCCCTGAAAAATTAACTTTTGAATATGTAAGCAAAAGATAATTAAGCTCAAAATACTTAAGAGTAAAAGAATGAAATTTGATCTTCAAATGACTAATCATGTGTTTTGGCACACTTCCTCCATTTACAGAATATCTCCTAATGAATGAAAATTGCACTCTCTTCATGGCTAGCACATTCATTCATTTAACCAACAAACACTGATGCCTTCTGTACCCAAAGCACTATGCCAGACATATGGGACACAAATAAGTTCTAATTATTCTTTGATTATTCTCTTATCATAAAGGCAGTTCTTGAAGCTCATAGTCTAGTAAGGAAAAACTCCATATTAATAAATAGGGGAACAATATAGAGAAGAATTTCTATACAATCCCTGGAAATACCTGGGAATCAATATGTCAATCCTGTACTGCCTATCTCTAGACATTTTGTTAATCTAAAAGAATAAAATTTCTAATTTGTTCAAGCATTGCACTTAAAAAATAAGTTATATCTAATCTAATAATAGACAAATATGCAAATTGACCGCACCTTCGCTACGCCCAAGCCACGCCCACCAGCCAAGCCACGCCCACCAACCAATCAGGACGAATATGCAAATTATCCCAACAAAGATGGCGGCTAATTTGCATATTGCGACAGCGTAGAAAGAAGCCAAGAGCTGCAGAAGGGAGCAAAGCTGCAGAGAAGCAAGCAAGCCGGGGGGAGAAGGGAGGAGCGGAGGCGGGGCCGGGGGAGAAGGAAGTTGAGCAGGCGGGGCCGGGGGAGAAGGGGCGGGGCCGGGAGAGAAGGGAGGAGCGGAGGCGGGGCCAGGGGAGAAGGAAGGAGCGGAGGCGGGGCCGGGAGAGAAGGGAGGAGCGGAGGCGGGGCCAGGGGAGAAGGAAGGAGCGGAGGCGGGGCCAGGGGAGAAGGAAGGAGCGGAGGCGGGGCCAGGGGAGAAGGAAGGAGCGGAGGCGGGGCCAGGGGAGAAGGAAGGAGCGGAGGCGGGGCCAGGGGAGAAGGAAGGAGCGGAGGCGGGGCCGGGGGAGAAGGGAGGAGCGGAGGCGGGGCCGGGGGAGAAGGAAGGAGAGCGGGCTGGCAGAGAAGGCGGGCCAGGGGAGAAGGAAGGAGCGGAGGCGGGGCCGGGGGAGAAGGGAGGAGTGGAGGCGGGGCCATGGGAGAAGGAAGGAGAGCGGGCTGGCGGAGAAGGCGGGGCGGGGGAGAAGGGAGGAGCGGAGGCGGGGCCAGGGGAGAAGGGAGGAGAGCGGGCTGGCGGAGAAGTTAGAAAAGCAGGGGGACTGGCGGAGATCTCGGGGCGGGGGACAAGGAAGGAGAGCAGGCAGGGTGGGGTAGAGTGCAGCAGGAAACCCTATTGCAGGATTTTTCCTGCAACGGGAACGCTAGTATATATATAAAGAGTTATATAGTTTTACAAGTTTCGAAAAGTATTTTTATTGCAGATAAAACACAAATATAGAAAACCATAGAAATCAAATGCACAGATTAGTGAATATGTTATAAACACTGCTAGATCAAGAAGAACTTTGCCCTTCTTTTTCCAGCTATATTTGAATTACAAAACAAGCAAACTTACTGTTGGCATTGGCTTACTATCTCACTCTACCCATATCAAAGGATAATTAAACATTATATGTGGGGAACGGGCTGTAAGCTGACACGGTCCTTGCACCTGTGGGGGCTAGCAAGGCTGGCACCCTACCCGCACAGATTTCCCAGGCCTGTTTGGATGGCAACTAATCAGTATAACGAGAGCAGCCCCTGCCTACAGAGCTTTCCCAGGGTTTGTTTATATGACTGCTATCAGTAGGATAAGAGCTACTTTCATGGCTTACCAAGAAATATGTATCCAGCTAGTGAGATTTATTGTAACAAGAAACCTGTCCTTCAACTTATCCCTCCAGTAGTGATTTTAGAGAAACAAAGAATGTTTTCCTTGTGAGTGATTCCCTGCTTAGTGTCTTATGTATAAAAGCAGTGTATTACTAATAAAAGTTGCCAGAGCTTCTCGAGAGCTGTGGACCTCCCGAATCCCACTGTCCTGTCTTTCTTTCGCTTCTCAAATCCCACCTCCCTACCTCAGCCCGGTTCAATCGTCAGGCTGGACCTGACAATTATAGAATTCTAATTTTTCTGAAAATTAGGAATTGGTTTTGTTTGATCCTAATGAATCAATGCATGAAAAGGAAATGATTGATAAAGCAAACTTTAAAAAAATCTTTATAAAAGTATTTTTTCCTTAAATATTGGGTGCTGTATTTCATAATTACCATTTTACCTGTGCAGCTTGTCTCCTTCGAAGTTCTTAGATGTTCCTGGAGACTATTATTACTAGATTCTACCTTTAAAGTCTTTATAATGGGTCAGCAAAATAGGAAAATACACCTTTGATTCTATTTAATAAAACAGATTCCAACTTCCAACACACTCTGTAGTAATTCAAAGATTACTACTTTTAGGGGGAAAGAAAAGAAAAGAATTTAGAGTTTGAACTATTGAGGGGAGGCAGATGTAAAGGGGAAGAGCCGCGCTTTGGGATTGGTATCTCCAGCCATCTTTATTAGGATACTAGAAAACTCTACTTATGTTTAATCTCTTCTAAGGCGTTCTAAATTTGACTGATTGAAATAGCAGCAGAAGAATAAGGATGGAGTCACTAATAGAAAAGAAGTGATAAGGTACAGAGCTGAACAAGGAGCAAAATTTGTGCAAGGAACTAAGAATTCTATGGAGAAGCAGAGTATGAAATCCAGGAAAGGAAAGGTTATAACTGGAAAAAGACAAACACAGATGGAGAACAATGACTAAGGCTGAATCAAAGAGAGTGGGGCACTCATGCGCAGTCATATATAAAGGGCAATTAAGTGGTAAAATAAATGGGAATCTCTGACATGCTTACTGTTAAATTACATTACTCCTGAAATGAAGCACAGAGCTGTCCAATGTACAGAGAGCACTTCTAGTGCCTCCCGCAATTCTCTATCCTAGCCATTGGTGGGATAAGGACGACAAGATTTTTAGTTTCATCGGACAAAATTCTATAAAACTAATTCATCTAAGGAAAAGCAAAATACACTCTCTTTTCATCTTTTAAAGCATAAAGAAAATATGTCTACTTTTGAAAAGTCTAATTGACTCCAGAGCAAAAAGGGCCTGAGTTAAAATGTTTTGTGTGTTTTCTTTTTTAAAAAAGAATATTACCCATGTAATTATATATTTTACATATCAGGTATTTAATGGTTTGCTTTTTATTTTCTTGATTCATATCAGGTCATGTGAGCTTAAATAAATCTTTTTTTTCTTTTTTTTTTGGTAGGCTTCCACAAGAGGAGTTTGAAAATCAGAGAGCATACCCAGCTGCTGGAACAGGAGAGCCACACTAGTGCCTGTGACAGGAAGACTATCATGCAAAGGGGTCTGGATCAGCTGTCTATCTCCTGCTCCCAAGGAAAACAGCTTCTGCAGAACAGGGAAAACACACAAACACATAAATGATTTCTTTTCAGACATTTTCTTAAGGTAAAAAAAAAAATCCCTTTGTTGTTCAGATTTCAAGCCAATGATGAGCATATTAAGATCCAATTAATAGATGCAAAGGGTGATAACATAATCCAAAACATTCAAGTTACTTTGTGCCCAAGTGAATATGGTACAAGAAAATTCAGTAGTTGAAAGTTGAAAATTAAGTAACAATGAAATACAAAATCATTGACAATCATACTTACCTGGAAAATAACAAAATGTTAAAATCAACATTTATATGCCAATTATATCTCAATAAAACTGGGAAAAATAAGATAAATAGTATATGAACCACATATGTAATTTTAAAATTTCTAGCAGCCATAATAAACATTTTTAAATTACAAAATAAAGTCAACAAAAATCCCATTAAAATAAAGACCCTTAAAACAATTATACTGCTTTAAAGCTTAGGTCCAATTGTGACCAAACTCACACTTCAAATTCTACCCGTGGAGCAGAGCTAGAAGAGTAAGGAAGGCAAAAAGGGGGATAAAAACTTAAAATAACAAAAGACACTGGGATACACAGAAGCCAGTTAAAAAGGCAAAAGACAATGAAAAAAACTGGTTATTTCTTTGTAAATAATCTTGGTCAGACTGAGGTTAAACCATGTAATTTACATAAGAATAAGCAAAATAAGTGATCAACTAATCAATTTTTAAGGAGAAGAGTCTTTAAAAAAGACTCTTAAGGAGAAGAGTCTTTAAAAAAAAGTATGGTGCCTTAGAAACATTAAATCATAGAGCTGAAGTTCTTATTTTTCTATTTCAGATACAGATATGATAATCTTAAGACATACAGAAGATGAAAATCACATTACCACTTTGAGAAAATTTTATGTTAGTAAAAGAGCTTAATTAAGTTTCTCATGTGAGGCTCAATCTATAGCAAAATCCTGAGGAAAACTTCAGGTATATTATACTTTCCAAAGATCTGTGAATTTGGACCATGGTCAATATTGTTATTATTAAAGATAGCAAACTGAAATAAGAAATATAAACCCTTTCAAAATTAAATGTAAGCTATTCTATTAAAGATTACACACAACACACAAAATAGCTTTAGGACCACATAAAATTATTGTTATTCAGGGAAATGAATTAATGAATCTATTCAGAAATAATTGTAAGATTACGAAAAACTGTTTTGAGAATTTTCTTAATGTTATCTAATTTTTTCACTCGAAAATTTTCTGATTTAAGTTAATTAAATGAGGTATAACAATATAGAGGAATAAAAGGGTGTAAAGAACACATTTTAAAAGTTCCACTTTAAAAAGTATATTCCCAAGAAAATGTAAACTGGAGTTCAAGTTATACAAAATATGACTTCTAATTATGCTATGTGAAAGGTGACCCCTGTGTTAAAATTAACCTCATGACCTAAGAAAAGAATGGAATCTTGGGTCTCTAGAAGGCAGACCACAGGGACAATGCTTAACTAAACTAAAATACTCTTTAAAATGAAAACATTTAAAGAATTCTTTTTTCTCCCTTTTCTTCACAAATTAAATTAACTGGGAGAGAGGATAAGAGAAACAGGCCCTCATCACTACTTTTTTTATTCAATTTACCTGAGACCCTCCAGCCGCTGGGACAAGGCACGCACACAGGTTTGCAATGAGACTTTCCAAAGAGACATTCAGACTGTCCACATATACAGTGTAGATCAAACCCAGGCAAGCCTGCAAAGGGAGATGCATGTAGTTAGTTCATGAAAAGATTAGGCACTAAAAATAAATTGTTGTGACATCTGCCCTTAGGAAAATTTCTCTTTGAACCTAGCAGAGTACATTGGACAGTGACCATGAAATAAATTTTAAGTAGCAAATGTTATTAAGTTTATTAAGTTTTCCTCCAGATCAGAAGCTCTAAATGAGCTTTTGAGAGGAGTTTATAAAAAGCAGAAATCCATAATTTGTAAAACAGGTGTTTCTGCTAAGATAACCACTGTAGCAAATTTGTGGGTCTTAAAATTTATTGTGTGTGGGGGGGTGTTTTTTTTTTGGTCTCAATTTACTTTGCAAAACACCAAATTTCAAGATAAACATTTAGAAATTTTATCTTTTGTGATTCTTATAAATTCAGAATATTTATCCTACATAAAAATTTAACTTATATGAATTATTACAAAAAGAAAAAAATAGGAACAAGATATGATTAACACTTTAAACACAGAAGAAAGTAGGTTATAAAAAGGAAAACAAAATGCAATATTTATGAATCTTTCAGCTTATTAAATTTTGTAACTCCAAAACATTTTTATTTGTTAGGAATGTCACTGTCACTGAAATACTGACACCAAATTAATTTTTCTAAAATACATATAACCTCAATAATATGGAAAAGTATGCCAGAAATTATGATTAATTTCCCAAATCCTTGGGAACTTTTTAGGTATAATTTATATTTCCAAAGAACTATAATTTTGGATCATGGTAACATTACTAAAACTAAAGGTAGCAACTGAAATAAGAAAAAAATAAGCCCTCTTTTTTCAAGTCCTACATATATTTATATCTAAATTAAAATTTGTTCTTATATTTGAAAATTCTGAGTGTCTAGAAAGCAAAATATCTGAAAGTAAAAAATATTCTAAAGCTATGTTGGCAGGGGTAGGATCAGAACTATTTGAAAACACAAATACCCATCTTCTTTATTTCAACCCCGATTGAACAAAAGAAGGTGAATAAAAATACACAAAGTAGTTATATCACTAATGTATTTTAAATATGCTACAGACAATCAAATTATTTCTTTAAGATACATACCTTTTGGAGTCAGAAAAAATGTCTTGGAAAAAAGCACTACATTCTTAAAATTTAAATAGTCACATTAACTTACTCAGGTATTTATTTCAACCAATATGGAAATATGTCTGCTGTTAACAGTAATTTTATTGATAAATTCCCAAATCAATTTATTTTAGATATAAAGATGTTTTAAATATTAAGAACTTGTTACCATGGTTCACTCAAAACAGATTTATACAATAATATATTCAATGATGACAATGACAAATTTTTACCCTAAAAATTTCTGGATAATATAATCTGGATACCAGCACCAGGCTTTTGGGAGCAAACACTTCTGCAGGCTGAATTAAACCAGTCACTTCCACTTCACCTTCAATCTCTTCCTTTTTTGTTCCCTAGAAAAAGAGGTACCGTAACCAACACAGAATTTCCTAGGTTTATAACTCACAAAAGAAAGACGTATCACACTTCCATATAATTTACAAAATCCAAATTTAATTGCAAAATGTAATTTATAATACAGTTTACAAAACTGAAACTAAAAATAAAGAGCATACTTTGAAAGTCATCAAAATTATAAATCAGGACACACTTATTTCATTTTTTTAAAGCTCCTGAAGCTCCAAATATATACCACAACTTTATTTGAGCATCTGGTGTCTGTGTGAGGTACCAGTAATAAAAGGTAAATCAGACATATTCAACTTACTTTAAATAGCAATCCCCAAAATAAAAAGCACATCCATTTAAATGGAAGGTCAGCATAATGCTCTCCAGTTCCATTCATGCTATTGCAAATGGTAAGAATTCCTTTTTTTTTTTACCACAGCGTAGTATTCCATTGTGTAGATGTACCACAGTTTTTTAATCCACTCATCTGCTGATGGGCACTTAGGCTGTTTCCAAATCTTAGCTATGGTAAATTGTGCTGCTATGAACATAGCTAAATAAGCCAGTCAGAGAAAGATAAATATCACATGATCTCACTCACTTGTAGAATATAATGAACAACATAAACTGATGGAACAAAAACAGATCCAGAGACAGAGAAGCATTGATCAGACCGTCAAACCTCAGAGGGAATGTAGGTGAGGGTGGGAGTAAGGGGGAGAGATCAACCAAAGGACTTGTATGCATGCATATAAGCCTAACCAATGGACACAGACACCAGGGGGTGAGGGCATGAGTGGGGAGGTGGGGGGACAATGGGGAGGATAAGGACACATATGTAATACCTTAATCAATAAAGAAAATTTTTTTTTTAAATGGAAAGTCAATTTTTAAGAAAAGAAAAATCTGTTTCAGAAGTCAGGCACTAGTTTTCATTTCTGTTTTCCTGCTTTTCCTGGTTGTCTAAATCTTTCAAACAAAAGTGATATTCATTTAGAAATCCAAGGCTTGCAGAATGCTCCATGCCCTCAGAAGTAAAGCCCAATTCCTTTTGGCCCTAAGCAACAAAGTTGATTTTTTGAAAAGAAAGAATATTTTATACACAAAACTAAGTTTCAGAATGAGCTTCATTCTACTGAACTTAAAAATGGTTAAAATGGCAAAATTTTTGTCATATATATTCTAGCACAATAAAAACATGTAAAAATAAAAAAGTTAGTTTCAATGACTAAATATTGGTTAATGAAATAAACTTTGAACAATATTATTCTCATTTATTAATTAATAAACATTTCCTGTTTCATAATCCTATCCAAAAATAGAGTAATATGCAAATTGATCATCACTACAACACAAAAGATGGCTGCCCCCATGTGATCAAAAATGGCTGCCCCCATGTGGACACAAGATGGCTGCCACAAGATGGCCAGCAGGGGAGAGCAGTTGGGAGGGACCAGGCCTGCAAGGGAGGGCAGTTGTGCATGATCAGGCCAGCAGGTGAGGGCAGTTGGGAGGGATCAGGCTTGCAAGGGAGGGCAGTTGTGGGTGATCAGACCAGGAGGGGAGAGCAGTTGGGGGGGACCAATCCTGCAAGGGAGGGCAGTTGGGGGCAATCAGACCTGCAGGGGAGGGCAGTTAGGGGTGACCAGGCCAGCAGAGGAGGGCAGTTGGGGGCGACCGAGCCTGCAGGGGAGGGCAGTTGGGGGGTAGGGGGCCCGGGCCTAAAGGGGAGAGCTGTTGGGGGTGACCATGCCTTCAGGGGAGGGCAGTTAGGGGTGACCAGGCCTGCAAGGGAGGGCAGTTAGGGGTGACCAGGCTGGCAGGGGAGCAGTTAGGCATCAATCAGGCTGGCAGGGGAGTGGTTAGGGGGTGATCAGGCTGGCAGGCAGAAGCGGTTAGGGGCAATCAGGAAGGCAGGCAGGTGAGCAGTTGGGAGCCAGCAGTCCTGGGTTGTGAGAGGGGTGTCCGACTGCCCGTTTAGGCCCGATCCTCCTGGGATCGGGCCTAAATGGGCAGAAGGATATCCCTCGAGGTGTCCCAGATTGGAGAGGGTGCAGGCTGGTCTGAGGGACACCCCATGTACGAATTTCGTGCACCGGGCCTCTAGTACTATATAATGTACTATAAAAGTTTTAAGTAAAAAATAAGACAAGGTAGTAAAGCATTCAGATTTCTAGATGGTACTATAAGATGTAAGGACATTTTTTTTCTAACTAGAATCCTCTTTTCTTTCCAATAATGAAAGGTCAGCTTAAAATGTATCTTCTTCCTGAAGCCTTTCCTTGACTGATTTTACTCTTACTCTCAATTCCTGGCACAGTTCAGCAACATATTACATTTGCTTATACTTATTCCTCCTGCCAAACCTCTCCCCAAAGTGCCATATCCAACTTGACATCTCCACTTGAATGACTAACAGGTATCTCAAACATGTCCAAATCATAGCTTCAATCTGCCCCCCACCCCCGCCAAATTCTACTCCTCCTGCAGTATTTCCCTATCTCAGTTAGTGAAAGTCCTATTCTTCCATTTAGCAAATCAAAAATCCTGATTCCCCTTTCTTTCATATCCCATATCCAAACTGCCAGCAAATCCTGATTTCTCACCCTCTTCACTGCTACCACAATACTGTGAGCCACCATCACTGCTTGCCTGGATTATGGTAACAGCCTCCCTCAGTCTGCTCTATTCCTCTTTAGCTCCACTTTGCTTCCCTGCTGCTCCTTAAACATGCTGGGCATCCTCCCAACTATGGGTCCTAAGCATTTGTTCATTGTTCCTTTGCTTGGAATACTCTTTCCACCGATATGCTAATGACTAATTCTGTCATCTCCATTAGGTCTTTATTGAAGGGACATCTGTTCTTTAAGCCTTTGCTGGCACCCTGCTTGAAATTGCTAGGCCCTAACACTCCCTTATCCACTTTCCTTGCTTTATTTTCATCCATGGCACTTGTTACCATCCATTATATTATCCATTTCACTTATCTTGTGTTTTGCTCCATGAAGACCAGGATTTCTGCCTAGTTTCTTCCCTGGTAATTTCCCACTTCCTAAAACAAGAGCTGAGCACATAGTTGATACTTATTTACTCGCTGCATATATCCAAAGGGGAACTATCCATTTAGTTTTTATATGTGTGATAGGGTCCATATGCTTTTGAAAGATTTTCATTTGTTACAAAGCAAAAGCTAAAATTAGGTTGCTTGCTTTCTGGAATCCTTAGAAATAATAAAAATGTGATGAATATAAATTTACCAAAGATTTCCACACCTAATGAATCATATTCTTCATGGATTACTAATAAATTTGAAATGACAAAAGAATGACTGAAATTCTTAAAAGAGATAAAGCTATCCACATTTTTATGAGATTGTGATAAATGCCCTAGAGTAACATTAGAAGTCAGCTTGAGTAAGTAGATAACCACTTCAGTAAACTACTTTAACCAAAACACAAAATAGAATGCACTGGTCATTTCTTAAAGCTTAATTTAGTTCTTTAAATAGAATAGTTATTAACAAGAAAGAAGATCCAATATAATTTAAATCAGTGTTTATATCCTTTTATTACAGATGTTGACCTTTACTTTGTAAGTGGGCCATAAATCATAAGATGTTGTTATTCTAAATTCCAATATCTCTCATATAAGAATACATCTTAAGTTTGGAGAAAATTCATATTTCTTTTTTCAAAGCAAAATGTACTACAATGATAAAAAAAATTAAACCTCTAAACAGCTGATCACAATAAGGTTTGTTTTAGATGATAACATGGTGTTTTTTATCAGATTTTTCTATTAACTTATCATGTGAGGCAGGGGTGGGGTACCTTTTTTCTGCCAACGGCCATTTGGATATTATAACATCATTTTCGAGCCATACAAAATTATCAAATTAAAAATTAGCCTGCTATATTTGGTCAAACACTTAATTAACTCACCCCTAATGCCTTGGTAGGGCCAGATCAAATGATTTCACTGGCCTTATGTAGCCTGTGGTCGGATGTTCCCCACTCCTGATGTAAGGGATATTGCCTCTTCTCTATATCCATTAGAGTATCTTTTGTGTAATAATTATGTAATTATGTTGGCTTTATTTGGTTTGTGTTTTACAATGAGAGATTTTCACATATTGAAAATATCTGTAAACTTAATAAGCAATAAATTTAAAAATAGGTTTTGAATGTAATAGGTGCTATAATAATGCCCTGCAATTTAATATTCTATTGCATAAAAATTTTCACATATTTTATCTCATTGAACTATATTTGCAAGTGTTCTAGCCTAAGATTATTCCTTGGCTTAAATGGGTCTCCTTAAAGATACAAACTTACTTTAAACACTGTTTACTGAATTGTCTCACAATGACTGCAAGATCACCTTATTCTAATATGTATCACAAGCACAAGCTACAACTTGCCCCTTTATAGACCTTTCTCTACCTATTATTATTATGGACTATATCTGCTAGTAGGATTCCCAACTTCTATGCAGTTTACATTCTTATAGTTCATAGTTTCTCTACTTCAATAATATGGGATAAATTAGTACCCACCATATAAATTTGCCCCAAAGTGCTACTGCCCTTTAAACATATCCCGTGACAAAAATGCTAATAATTTCTAGATTATTGGTTTTATGAAATGTATCCATACAGTAGATGGGCACAATCTTTAGAAAGTTTATCCTATCACTCAGGCTAAGCACTTCAACCTCATCTTTGTTGCACTTCTAATACTTGATTCCTGTCCCTTCTACCCAGAAAAGATTTGTTTCATTCAATATCCTCTGTGTACTAAGTTCATTTTCAATAACACCATTTCACACTAAAACCTTCCTACAGACTTTTTAAAAACACAGTTTAAAAAGGACAAAAGGAATTATGTAAATAACAAACTTTCAGTTCTATATTTCTCTTTTGAAATGTAAGTAATTTGTTACAGTGTACCATTACCTAGAATTGCCTCTTAAAAGCAATTTAAAGACTTAAAATTTTTTCAAAATTGAAAATAAAGGAGTCTAAGTAGTTGCAAAATCCTGTAAAGTCTACAATTCCCTCTGACAAGCATCTTTATTTCTTGCCAAATAATCTGTTAATCTCTTACATGTCCACATAATAAAACCTAGTTGACCCTGCATTAGTCTGGAAAATGATGACTATGTGAGAAATACACATTTTAGGATAAAAAGGCTTTATACAAATTAGGTCACTAGTCTTCAATCAGAATCTAGTCTACCTCTAGCAAAAAACAAACAAACAAAAATACGCTAGTATTTCTCCTTCAATAGCTCCTGGCTTTACAGTATCTTGAAGGTAGAACAAATTGGTTTATGGGGCTAGAAAGCTTCCTATTTCTGAGTGGCACAAAGTCCACAAGTTGGGTTTTTTTTTTAAATATACTAATAAGGCAGCATTTTCCAAAGAGCCTTTTATTGGAAACAAATAGATATTACTTAGGAAATGGTCTACTAATCAAAGAATTTTAGAAACAGTAAAATAAAGCCAAGTTAAAAAGATTTCTTTGCTGCAGAATTTCTGACTTTGATATGGAAATTTTGTTTGTACAATGCCAAGCAAAGGAGATAAAATATAAAGGAGTTCTCAACTTTTTCTTGTAAAAGGTGAGGGTATTAAGAAGTACAAACTGGTAGTTACAAAATAGGTACAGGTATGTAAGGTAAAGCACGGAGAATATAGTTAACAATACTGGAATAACTATCCATGGCCAAGTGGACCCTTGAATTATCAGTGGGAACAGTTGGTAACCTATATGAATGCTTACCCTCTGTGCTGTACACCTGAAACTAATACAAACAAAAAAAGGGCTGAATGCAAATTATAATAGAAAAATCTCTTTTTTTTTTAATATATTTTATTGATTTTTTACAGAGAGGAAGAGAGAGGGACAGAGAGCCAGAAACATCGATGAGAGAGAAACATCGATCAGCTGCCTCCTGCACACCCCCCACCGGGGATGTGCCCGCAACCAAGGCACATGCCCTTGACCGGAACCGAACCCGGGACCCCTGAGTCCGCAGGCCAACGCTCTATCCACTGAGCCAAACCGGTTTCGGCAGAAAAATCTCTTAAATTTCAAAAAGATGAGCTGTTTTTATTACAGAGCATCTAGGGAAACTAGTGCCCTATGGAACACGTGTTGAAAATGCTGTCATAAGCTATTTTAGGATACAAAATGTGTGAAACTGAAATATGTATATGTTCAGATGTTCTGTATCCTTAGAAGGATGGGTAAGTATAGTGCTTATTTCATAAGTAGATAATTCTATTTGATACTAGTTTCATTAATTCTTATCCTATATAATAAAGAGGTGATATGCAAATTGACCGTCACCCCAACACACAAGATGGCCGCTCCCATGTGGACACAAGATGGCCGCCACAAGATGGCCAGCAGGGGAGGGCAGTTGGGGGTGATCAGGTCAGCAGGGGAGGGCAGTTGGGAGGGACCAGGCCTGCAAGGGAGGGCAGTTTGGAGCAACCAGGCCTGCAGGGGAGGACAGTTAGGGGTGACCAGGCCTGTGGAGGAGGGCAGTTGGGGGTGACGAGGCCTACAAGGGAGGGTAGCTGGGGGCGACCAGGCCTGCAGGGGAGGGCAATTGGGGGAGACCAGGCCTGTAAAGAAGGGCAGTTGGGGGGGACCCAGGCCTGCAGGGGAGGGAAGTTGGGGGCAACCAGGCCTGTAAGGAAGGGCGGTTAGGGGTGACCAGGCCTGCAGGGGAGGGCATTGGGGGCAACCAGGCCTGTAAGGAAGGGCAGTTGGGGGGGGGGGGACCGAGGCCTGCAGGGGAGGGCAGTTGAGGGTGACCAGGCCAGCAGGGGAGGGCAGTTGGGAGGGACCAGGCCTGCAGGGGAGGACAGCTGGGGGGCACCGGCAGGGGAGCAGTTAGACATCAATCAGGCTGGCAGGGGAGTGGTTAGGGGGTGATCAGGCTGGCAGGCAGAAGCGGTTAGGGGCAATCAGGCAGGCAGGCAAGCGAGCGGTTGGTAGCCAGCAGTCCTGGATTGTGAGAGGGATCCCAGATTGGAGAGGGGGCAGGCTGGACTGAGGGACAACCTCCCTCTCCGTTCACGAATTTTGTACACCAGGCCTCTAGTCCTATATAATAAAGAGGTAATATGCAAATTGACCATAACTCCAACACACAAGATGACCGCACCCATGTGGTCAAAGATGGCCACCACAAGATGGTGGGGCAACCAGGCCTGCAGGGGAGGACACTTGGGTGGGACCAGGCCTGCAGGGGAGGGCAGTTGGGGACGACTAGGCCAGCAGGGGAGAGCAGTTAGGGGCAACCAGGCCTGCAGGGGAAGGCAGTTGGGGGCAACCAGGCCTGCAGGGGAGGGCAGTTGGGGGGGACCAGGCCAGCAGGGGAGGGCAGTTGGGAGGGCCCAGGCCTACAAGGGAGGGCAGTTGGGGGACCAAGTCTGCAGGGGAGGGCATTGGGGGGGGGGTGTCCCAGGCCTACAGGGGAGGGCAGTTTGGGGGGACCCAGGCTGGCAGGGGAGGGCAGTTAGGGGCAATCGGGCTGGCAGGGGAGCAGTTAGATATTGATCAGGCTGGTAGGGGAGTGATATGGGGGTGATCAGGCTGGCAGGCAGGCAGCTGAGCAGTTTGGAGCCAGCAGTTCTGTATTGTGAGAGGTGTGTTCGACTGCCCATTTAGGCCCGATCCCACCGGTGAAATCGGGTCTAAACAGGCAGTCGAAAATCCCTCTCAGGGTCCCCGATTGGAGAGGATGCAGACTGGCTGAGGACAACCCGCCCCCCACCGTGCATGAATTTCGTGCACCAAGCCTCTAGTAAACTATAAAAGATGATTACTGATGTGTAAACTCATTTATGCAATTAACATATTTTACTTGTTGTCTACTAGTGCCAAGCATCAAGGATACAGTGGTGACAGAGCCCCTGCTCCATATATATATATATATTGATTTCAGAGAAGGGAGAGGGAGAAAGAGATAGAAACATCTACAATGAGAATCATTGATCAGCTGCCTCTTGAACAACCCCTACTGAGGATCGAGCCCGAATCCCCGGCATGTTCCCTGACCAGGAATTGAACCCATGACCCCTTGGTTCCAGGGTCGATGCTCTACTGCTGAGCCACACCCACAGAGCTCCTGCTCTTAAAATCATACCTTCATGTGGAGGAAACCAAATGAAAGATAAACAAATAAATGAGCAAAATAATTTGTTTGTAGTAAGTCCAATGAAGGTGGAAAAAAAAAAAGAGGAAGAGATAGAGAGTGAGGGGAAAGGACAAATAGTGTGAGGAAAGTCGGATAAGGCCTCTCAGTGAAGATGAAGCTAAAGCTGACATCTGCAAGACAATAAGCAGCTAATCTCTTGAAAATCTAAGGGCAGAACAGTCCAGACAGAGGGAAAGGCAAATGCAAATAGCCTATGGTAGGAAGGATTTTAGTATATTTTAAGAAACAAAATAGCAGCCAGATACTATATGAAACCTAAGTAGCTAGGGGGAAAACTATAGCAGAAGAAACTGGATAGTTAAGTAAAGGCTAAATTATTTAGGGCCTTGAGGCCAAGGTAGGGAGTGTGGATTTTTATACTAAACTAGAGGCCCAGTGCATGATTGAATCATGCACGTGTAGGGTCCCCTACACGCTTTCGCTTTCGATCGTGGGGGAGCTGGGTGCCTGTCCGCTGGTGCACCAGGCCTTTCAGAAGCCTCTGCCTCGCCGAAGGCTTCTGAAAGGCCTGGTGCTGGAGCGGACAGGCACCCAGCTCCCCCGCTTTTGATGGTCCGCTGTGGGACGTGAGCTCGCTGCCCCAGAGGCCCCTTCTGTGCCGCAGCACAGCCATGGCGCAGACACTGAGCTCCAGCCGCCGCTGGCAACGCGAGCTCAGTGTCCCGCTGGCCCAATCGGCTACCCCGACTACCCCGAGTCCCGCCCCCCCGCGCCTCCTGGCCAATCGCAGGCATAGCGAAGGTACGGTCAATTTGCATATTTGTCTATTATTAGGTAGGATGCCTTGGGAATCTGTGGAAGGGAGGGCTTTAAGCAAGGAGGATAATTTTGTTTTTTAAAAATCACCCTGATGCTGAATGGAGAATAACTTGTAAAGAGGCAAAAACATTAAGAGGAAAGCTGGTTAGAAGTCTTTTTGACAGTTCAGGCAAGATACATGGTGAAGTGGTAAGAATAGAGGCTAAAAAAAGTAGATGATTTATTTTGGAAGTAGGATTTATTTTGGAAATAGAATTGACCTGATTTGTTGGTGGCTATCCTTAATGTGAAAGACAAAAGAAAGGGAGGATAAGAGATAACCCTACATTTTTTGTTTGAACATCTGGATGGATAGCAATGCTAAATTGAGATTAGAAAAATTAAGAAGAAACAGACTGAGGCTGGGATGGGAGAAAGGAATGGGGAGTAATCAGGAGTCAATGAGCCTTGCTTATATTAAAGGCTCAATAAATGTGAATTCCATCCCTCTTCCAAACTCTGTTTTATCCGTTATAGAAAATCAGGACAGCAAGAAGCTGAAACTCTGTTAAGAAATAATAGCATAATCAATTACATCTCAACTTAAAAATATATATATACACACTAATAATAGAAAAATATGCAAATTAGCCAGGATGTCGTAACATCACGACCAAAGAGCAGGGACCTGAGGCTGCATGGCACCTGGCTGGGGCGGGGGCCTCAGGCCGTGCCCCCGACAACGGGGCTTGACGGGGGACCTCGGGCTGTGCCCCCCGCCCCGGTGCCAGGCCGGTAGACCTCAGGCCATGTCCCCCGCCACAGCACCAGGCCAGGGGACCTCAGGCTGCACCCCCGCCCAGGGGGGCTTGATGGGGGACCTCAGGCTGCACCCCTTGCCCTGGCATCAGGCCAGGAGACCTCAGGCCATGCCCCCTGCCCCAGCGCCGGGCTGGGGGACCTCAGGCTGCTCCCCCCACCCAGAAGAACTTGACAGGGACCTCAGGCCATGCCCCTTGCCTGGCGGGGCTTGACGGGAGACCTCATGCTGTGCCTTCTGCCCGGTGGGGATTGACAGGTACCTCAGGCCGTGTCCCCCGCTCCCCCCCCCCCGCCCCAGTGCCAGGCTAGGGGACCTGAGGCTGTACCCCCCACTCAGCGCCGGGCCAGGGGACCTGAAGCTGTGCTCCCTGCCCAGAGGGGCCTGACGGGGGTTGGGCCGGCCTGGTCTGGGTCTGGATCTCCTGCGTTTTCAAAGCACGTGCAGGTGGTGGGCGAGGACTTGACTCTAGGTCCCGTGGCACACCCCATACTCTGACAGGAGGGAGATTTTCGTATACATTTTACTAATGTTATTTCATCTCTGACACTTCTATTATAGAGAAAGGGCAAATAGCAATATTAAAATATTTTCTCTAATTAATTCCCTTTTAATGTGCACGAATTTCATGCACCGGGCCACCAGTAATGGCTATAAAAACAATTTAAAGGTAATCATAAATATAATCATAATATGTTTCATTTATATTGACATGGGTCCATCTATATATATGTGTGTGTGTGTGTGTGTGTGTGTGTGTGTGTATGTATATAAAAGCCTAATATGCAAAGTGGCCCCTCGGGAGTTCGACCAACTGGGAGTTAGATCACTTGCTATGATGTGCACTGACCACCAGGGGGCAGCACAGAACGAAGGAAGGCCCTGGTCGGCAGCCGGCAGCCGCTAGGGACCCTACCCGTGCATGAATTTCATGTACTGGGCCTCTAGTATCAATATAAATGAAACAAGTTTTTAAAAAAGTACTTATATGGTATGCATGTGTTTTTACATATGTATATTTTTTTATTAAATATGTTTACATTTTTAATTTGAAGGAGAAAGGCCTGGAAGGTTATACTCCAAAAGATTAGCAGTTGTACTCTGGCTGGTGTGGCTCATTTGGTTGGAGCTTTGCTGCATACACCAGATGGTGGCAGGTTTTCTTCCCAGTCAGGGCACAATACCCAGGTTGGGGGTTTGATCCACAGTCAGAGTGCATGTGGGAGGCAACCCATCAGTATTTCTCTCTCACCTCATGTTTCTCTCTCTCTTTCTCCTTCCCTTCTCTCTCTGAAATAAAGAATTTAAAAAAATGATTAGCAGTTAGTTGTCTTTGGGTCATGGGATTATTGTTGATATATATCACATAAAAATACTATACACATTTCCAGAGAAAAATAATTTTGTAAAATGTTTACATTTGTATTATTGTCTTTATAGTAAAAAGTTTAAAGTTATAAAAAGTAAACAGAAATGTATCAGTATGTGTTTATTTATTCAACACTGACTACAAAGTTGGCCACATAGTGAGTGCCACAGAAGGATAGGTACAGTCTCTATGTCAGGAAATTTATAATCTAGCTTAAGTGCTAAAACCAACACAGATGAAATAACATTAACCAGTACAAAACAATACTGTAACATTTTGAAAATTCATATTTAAAGTGCTCGAGAAACTCTGAGAAGGGAAGAGGCCTACAGCAGTGAGCTAGGATTTAAAGGATGAATACAATAGAGGGAAAGGTAAAGGAAAAAGGAGACTCAATTCAACAAGAAGCAAGTCAAAATACTCAAAGTGAGGTTGGCAAGTTTAATTGTAATTTTCATTTCATTTTCCTAATTTATTCCTTACATACCTTTTAAAAATCAGGATAAACTAAACACTAAAATTTTATGATAGACATACTTAACTAAAATTCCTTGCCTATGTTGACATTATTAGTTGATAAAACAGATTAACTTACAATGCATTTTATAAAATAAGAAACATGACAATGGTAATTTGTTGAATGTTTCAATTTTGGGCATATTTTACTTCAATAATTCTTTTTTAAAAATATTTTTATTGATTTCAGAGAGGAAGGGAGAGGGATAGAGAGATAGAAACATCAATTATGAGAGAGAATAATTGATTGGCTGTCTCCTGAACGCCCCCTACTGGGGATTGAGCCTGCAACCTGGGCACATGCCCTTGACCAGAATCGAACCTGGAACCCTTCAATCTGCAGGCTGACGCTCTATCCATTGAGCCAAACCAGTTAGAGCTCAATAATTCTTAATGCATATTCCCCCCTTCCAAATTAATGTCAAGTGAATAAATCAGAATTAATTAATTAGTCATTATAAATTGAGGAATATAGTCATTGACACTGAGGTATGTTCCTGCTCATCATTTATTCCCAAGATATAACTGATTCAAGTTTCAATTATTAGAAAGTACTCAAAATTCTTTGGTGTATCTTACAAATTTTTTAAGAAAATCAAAGACTGACTTAAAAGTGTCAAAATTATGAGAAATGCTATTAAGCTAATCCTCTCTGAAGAGAAACAGATAATGAGTCAAACTTCTGTGTGAGCTGAAGAAACAGCAGATAGACTTCATGTTTGTTTTCTAACAGGGTTAACCATTTCAAAATTAGGCTCTCATAGACTCAAGAATATTATTTTGTGAACCATCATAATCAATGGACTCTTTTGAAAGTTCTTTTCCAGTATGTAGTCTCTAGAACATTATCAAGTACAATGTTGATTATATTAGAAGTAAGCCCAGTTCCAAACATCTCTATGCATGAAATGCCAGTTTTTGTTAAAACTGGTAAAAATTATAAATGATAAAACACTAAATCATATTTTAGAGTAAACAATTACATCATCATTTGGTGAGTTATCTATAATAATAAAAGCGTAATATGCTAATTAGACCAGACATCATTCCGGATGACCTTCCGCACGAAGCCGGGGCTTCGAGGAAAGCCCGGGTCCCAGGTGCCTGCCAGCGGCTGGAAGGAAGCCAGGGTCTTGGGTGCCAGAGGGAAGCCGGTGCTGACAGCTGGGGGAAGGAAGGCCTACTCTTTCATAAATTTCATGCATCGGTCCTCTAGTAAGATCATAAAACTTAAGTTTACCAATTCATAGGTTAAATAAAATATTCTTCCCTGGAATTCCTGATAGAAAAGTTTTGTGCTAAGCACAAAGATCAAGATTTCAGTGTTGTTGTTTTTTTTAAGAATGAAACCTTGTTTAATGATCATGTAACATGACATATTGAAACATTCCACACAAAAAATAAAACATTTGGTTATAAACAAGTACAAACAATAAATTCTAGCATTGTACATTCATCTAAAAATATGTCTTGATCAGATGACTGGAATAGTATTCTGTGGATTATGTACATAATATGAATGAAAATTTTAAAGTATATCTAATATGAACAAAATTAAAATGAATCTTTAAAATTAGATGCAGTTAACATGATAGAATAATAAAAATATTACTGGAAGTGCCTACTTCATTTTACAAACTAGCAATCTCATGCCAGGGGAATGAAAAGACCTGCCAAGTTCATACAGCTCATTGAAGGTACAGTGGGGACTAACAAGTCAAGTGTTCTAACTCTTGGGCTAGTTCTCTTTCCATTCCCTTACATTCTCATATACAACCTTTACAAGAAAGAGGTATTGGTTCCAAGAAACTGTTTAGAAGAGGTTACATATGAGAAGTCAAATTGTAAATATGAAAAGATATTCAGATGTTTTTTCCTTTAATTATATATGAATGTAATAATCTTTCTTGTGTTTAAATGAAATAGTAATAACAACACACAATTCTTACTGCAGCCTTTCCTGGTATAAAATTGCTGTCAGAGTTTAAGGAAAGGCATTTAAGGTTGAAGGACTTTGGGAACTTGTTCTTAAAACTTGTTCTCTGTAGTTTTAGTGCCTCATAATTTTAAGCATATAATATTAACTAATCATAGCTAAGTCAGTGAAAGTTTTTCCCTACAAAATGTATGTGAGAGAATGTCAAGGAGGCTGTTTAAGACTCTCAGCATTCTCTCCATCAGCCAATTCTCATTTGAAAAGGGAGAAACAGGTACAGAACCCTTTTGTAAAAAGCGTAATCTTCACTCATTAATACTATAAGAATCCCATGTGGATATTTGCATATGTTGCAAATTATCAAACTACAGAACAAACTCAGAATATATAAATCCCTCAAACTTTTTTACCTCTTTTTGACTTATGTTATTTATGTTAGTTTTCACTAGACTCTCTTTGTTGAATAAGGTGTATTAGTCTCTAGAATACTATCAAGTATAATGTTGATATATTAGAAGCAAGCCCAGTTCCACACTTCTCAATGCATAATTTCTAATTCAGGTAATTTTGTTCTAATTAACAAAACCCTCCTGAAGGGAATCAATATTTTTCTAAAAAGATAGTCATCATAGTATTATTTATAATATTGACAAAAAGTGAAATACATGCCCATTAGGAAATTAAGTATATTATATCCACATGGCCAATTAGATGTTAATTATATCTATAGAAAGTTTTAGTTTAAAAAAAAGTTTACTATTAAAAGAAAATAGGTCAAACTATTTTTGATCTTCTCTTACTTTTCTCTGAATGCATTCCCAAATTTTCTACAATGAGCATAGTGTAGTTTGATAAATGAGGTGCGGGGTGGAGTAAAGAGAAACAAAATATGACTGGGTTATTCAGAAAAATCTATCAAATGTTTTGCATGTGATTTCCTCTACTGCTCCAAGTATTCCCACCAGTTTAGAAATCTATTTTTATTACTTCATTTTTCCAGGCAAATTGCTCAATCATTTGGAATTGTTGTACTTTATTATGAGCATTCAAATGTATTCTCCCTCACAAAGCTAAACTTTAAATGAGATTTATTAAAATGTACAGATTCCATAGATTTGTAATGTTTTCATTGTCAGATATTGATAATAAATAATAAATAAGACCAATTATGGTCTTATTCTTGACATATTCTTGAACCAATAACACTGACATAATTTTTGCAGCCTTCTTTTAGTACTTGGTCTTTGGAGGCAGATCGATTCAAGTTGACTTAGTACCTAAATGTCCCTGGGTAGGTCCTTTAGCCTCATCTATGAAATGGGAATGTTAATAGAGCTTCCATATGACTTAGCAATCCTTCTTCTGGGTATATACCCAAAAATTTGAGAACACTTATTCATAAAGACACATATATCCCTATGTTCACTGAAGCATTATTCATGGTAGCCAAGACATGGAAACAACCTGAGTGTCCTTCAGCCAATCTATCCTAATAATAGCCTAGGGCCGTCACAACTGGAGGGACCATCAAATGCGAGTGGGAAGGGAGCACGGGCAAGGGCACGGTGAGGTTGTTAGCCTCCGGCCCAGGCCAGGTGGAGGCCTAACGACTTCGCTGCTGCCTCCATGGTTGACTCCAGCAGGACCTGGGCCCTCCCCTCTGTGGACCAGAGGCCCTATTCCTGATACCATGTTCCCAGGATCTTTCAGACCCCTTTGTGGAAGTCAGGAAACACTGCGTGTCGTCATCCTGCCCTGGGGACTTCCAGGGCTGACAGCAAGGGTGGGCTTCTGTGGGGTCCCCTGTGTTATGCGATCCAGGGTCGCTATATCCTAATGTTGACTCTGGGAGGACTTGGGCCAGTCCTCTGTGGATCTGAGGTCCCACTCCCTATACCAAAGCCCCCAAGTCTCTGAGACCCAGATGCAGACATTGCCTGTCGTCATCATCCCACCCTGAGTGGGATGATTCTGTTCTAGGGTCCAGGGTGGGACCCCATGTTCCTCACCTTGAGCCCTAGCAGGTCCTGGGACCCTCCCTCTGTTGTGACCCAAGGTCGGACTCCTCAGATCAAGGCCTCCCTGCTCTGAGTCCTCTGCAGGAAGTCAGTGTACCAGTGTACGTCACATCCGGTACCAAGCCCAGCAACTCCAAAGCCTGATGGCAGGGGCTGAGATGGATTCCATAGGGTCCTTTAGCCCTGCCTCTGATCCATACTTTGACAGGGCTGGGCCTCCTGTCCTCTATGAACCTGAGTCTGCAATCCTCAGACCAAGGGTCTGACTACCCAAGTTCCCTGAGGAGGTGGGCGGGGCGGGGGGGGGGGTGCAGTTTTCAACATACAAACAGGAAGCCCAACTTCGGGAATTTAAATTCCTGCCTCATTCACCTTATACTGTTAAACCCCAAATCTAGATACTATACCTACTATGATCACCCCCAAGATTTTAAACAAAGCTAAGATAACCAGTTGAGCAACTCTATTCATTAAAGACAGCCTAAAGGCAATGATTTCAACCTTGAAAACAGAAAGCTGGGGAGAGCCACATGGACAGTGGAAAAAGGGGGGTGAGATGGAAAATTTCTCTGGTACAGTGGTCGGCAAACTGCGGCTCGCGAGCCACATGCGGCGCTTTGGCCCCTTGAGTTTTTAGCAAAGGCCAGTTTAGGAGTACCCTAGTTAATAACAATGTACCTACCTATATAGTTTAAGTTTAAAAAATTTGGCTCTCAAAAGAAATTTCAATCGTACTGTTGATATTTGGCTCTGTTGACTAATGAGTTTGCCGACCACTGCTCTGGTAGTAGCCAAGAAGTGAATGGTTTTCAAGGTGCATAAGAGCAACCTGTACTAGGGAAGCAGGATGATTCACATCTCCACAGAGACAATCACATTACCTTGAAAAGATTTTAGGTAAATCTTATGAAAACTAGATAACGGTGAAGAATGAGAAAGAACAATGAAACACTGAAATGGGTGGCCTAAGGAAACGTTTAGAGGAAGCATCATCTCCCTACAATGTGACCCATCAGAACTGAACAGGGGGTCAATAAGTTTGAGAAGGCTTAGGAGTGCTAAAGAAATGCCCCCTTTCTCTTACCAAAGCATCTCGGCCTCCTCACCCCTCCCCATGGAAGTGTCAGGATGATGCTTTGTGATGTCTAAGTTTCTCTCCCAGAGCTACCATTAGCTGGAGGAGAGGCTTCCTGATTAATTAAAGCCTAGGGGGTGTGGCCCCTCATTGTCCTAGAGAACAGCATATGTTCAGGAGGTCTGGGGTAGGGCCCTGGGAAATTTTGACATGGTGAAGATGACCAGGAAACCACAAACTGCTAGCGCAGTTATATAACAACCAACCCTATTCACCAAAAGAAAGTAAAAGAGGAGGAAGCCCTGTTAACCCAAGTCCAGTGTCCAGGATGAAAGAACCACACCCAAACTTCTCCTCCTCTTCTTTAGTGGCATATGCCCAAGACTCCCTGGTCTTGCCTGGCAGATTCCATCCTCAACCCATACTTTTTCTCATGAAGACTTTTTTCCCTTTCAGCCCAGCCATTTCCCCACACAACAATGTCCTTCTGTGCTCACTCTGTTGTCCTTCCAGGTACTAAAAACATCCATGGGGGTGAAAAGATGTCTTTAAGGGAGTTCAAAGAAAACAGCCTTTCCAAAAATTCCTACCCCTTCAAGAAAACCTACGAAAGCTAAAAAAGCCAATAATATGTGGCCATTATCACAGGCCAAATGAGGAACTGAATAAAAATGATCCAGAAAAAGACCAAGACAATGTAGAAAAATTTACCACCTCGAGTGATAACTTGGGCAGCCAAAGTGATAACTTCAGTTATCTCAAAGAGACAACTTCAGAGCAAGGCCAAAGACCTCAGAACTATCTATGAAGTCTCTGAAGTCTGGCCTGCAAGAAATGCTGACAGTGTAGAAGCCAAATTTTACACTTACAGGGTATACCAACAGTGATGATTAAAATAAAATTGATAAGTGGTTCACTTCCAGTGTAAGCATAATTTGCACACAATTTTTATTAAATTTATTGGGATAACATCTACATTATAAAAGACCAGGGGCTGTCACATCCTAAACAACCAGATGGATGACCGGTCACCAGGCCGGCGCGGGGGTGGGGGGGTGGGGTTGGGGGAACAGGGGCAGGGCAAGGTGGCCGTGGCGAAGTTGTTAGCCTCCAGCCCAGGCCGGATGGAGGCCTAATGACCTCTCCGCTGCCTCGGTGGCTGTGGATCAAGCCCGGAGAGAGAGGCAGGACCTGATCAGCAGCTGCTGCAGCTGCTGGTGAGGCGCAGAGAAAGAGAGAGGCAAGGGCTGATCAGCAGCTGCCATGGAGGCTGCAGATCAGGCCTGGAGGCAGAGGCAGGCAGAGGGGTTAGAGGCAATCAGGCAGGCAGGCAGGTAGAGGCAGTTAGGGGTGATCAGGCAGGCAGGCAGGTGAGTGGTTAGGAGCCAGCAGTCCCACAGGGATCGGGCCTAAACTGGCAGTCGGACATCCCCCAAGGGATCCCTGATAGGAGAGGGTGCAGGCTGGGCTGAGGGAACCACTCCCACCCACCCCCACCCTCGTGCACGAATTTCATGCACTGGGCCTCTAGTGATTGTATAAAGAAAACTGATATATATAATTAGAAAACTATTCAGTCATAAGAAAGAATGAAATACTGACATTTGCAGCAACATAGATGGATCTAGAGAGTATCATGCTAAGTGAAATAAATCAGATAGAAAAAAAATAGAACTGTATGATTTTACTCATATGTGGAATGTAAAACAGAAAGCAATAAATGAACAAACAAGATAAACTCAGACAGAGACAACACTATGGAAGTTACCAGAGGGGAAGGTGGAGGAGGGAGAATATAGAGGGTAAGGGTCAAATATATGATAGAAGGAGACTAGACCATGGGTCGTGACCACACAATGCAATATACAGATGATGAATTATAGAATTTTATTCTTTTTTTAAGTTTTTTTTTTTTTTATTGATCTCACCCCCAACTGCCCTCCCGCCAGCCTGATCGTCCCTAACTGCCCTCCCCTGCCGACCTGATTGGCCCTAACACCCTGCCAGCCTGATCTCGCCACGAACTGCCCCCTCTCTTGCTGGCCTGATCGCCCCTAACTGCCTCTGCCTTGGCCCCCACCACCATGGCTTTGTCAGGAAGAAAGTCAGACGTCTGGAAGATGGATGGTTGACCTGGTCTAATTAGCATATTACCCTTTTATTAGTATAGATAGATTATATAGAATAGGATTGCTTAAATGAGCGGGGGGGGGGGGGGGGGGGTGGGGGGGTCTTTTCAGCAAGAGAAGATGCTCTTGGCAGACAAAAATACATAATCCCTAAATCTGGACTGAGAGCCAGCCATATGCACCATACTGCCAAGCCAGTCATTAAAAAATTGAACCGCTTTCTTACACCTTACACCAAACAGCTGTTGCCCTTAAAACCCCTCCTCAGCCCCCACCTTAGGTTCTGCCTTTACAGCTCACCCAGATTAGATTCTGATTGGTTGGTTTCTATACCAGTCAAAAGCTCCGCCGCTTAGGCAGCCATTGGTTCCTCACAGTTCACACAGATTTGGTTCTGATTGGTTGGTTTCTATGCCAGTCAGCGTCTCTGAGCCTATCTCCGGGCCAAATCTCTGGGTCTGATATGCAGCCGCTGCGGCAGCTGCAGATCAGGGCCTGCTTCTCTCTCCAGTCCTCTCTCCTGGCCTGATCTGCAGCCTTCACGACAGTTGAGGATTAGGCCCTGCCTCTGTCTCTGGGCCTATCTCTGGGCCTGATCCGCAGCCTCTGCAACAGCTGCGGATCAGGCTTTGTCTCTCTCTCTCTCTCTCCAGGCCTCGCCCACAGCCATGGCAGCTGCTGATCAGGCCCCGCCTCTCTTTCTCTCCGGGCCTCACCAGCAGCCGCAGTGGCTGCGGATCAGGCCCTGCCTCTTTCTCCGGGCCTCTCTCTGGGCCTGATCCCCAGCCACTGCAGCAGTGGCGAAGCCTAACAACCTCGCCCCACCCACCTTGCTCCACCCACCCCCGCCACCCCACCCACCACCAGCCTTGCTGTGATAGGAGCCCATGGGCTGTGGGGGAGGGACCGAGAGGTGCTCCATGCACTTCCTGGTGACTGTTCGTATGTCTGGTCGTTTAGATTGTGACGGCCTCTGGCCTTTTATAATGTAGACTAGTGGCCCGGTGCACAAAATTCATGCACGGGGGTGGGAGGGTTCCTCAGCCTGGCCTGCACCCTCTCCAATCTGGGATCCCTCTTGCAATACAGAACCACTGGCTCCTAAGTGCTCACCTGCCTGCCCCTAACTGCTCTCCTGACTTCCTAATGCCTCTAACTGCTCCTGTGCCAGCCTAATGGCCCTAACTGCTCTCCCCTCCTGGCCTGATCCCCCTAACAGCCTATCTGCTCTCCCCTCCTGGCCTAAACCCCCTAATTGCCTATGTGCTCTCCCTTCCTCTCCGCACCTTCAGACCCTGGTGCAGGAGTGCTGAGAGCTCTTTGCTGAGGCCCTGCCCCGTCCTGATGCCCCCTATAGGCCAGGTGGTGCCGTGGGCCTACACATGCTTCTGCTGGGGTTCTCCTGCGGCCCGTCTTGACGCCCCCCTCTGGGCCCGGCGGCACCATGGGCCTGTGCACGCCTCCACCAGGGGGGCCACCCCTGGCGGCAGCCTCATATCCCGGTGGTGCGAGTCCCTGCCCCCATCCCCGCCCAGCAGCTCCTGCCTGTGCATGCCTCCATCGGGAGTGGCCTCTGCTTTCTAGGCAGCGTGACATTAGCGTTGGGCAGGCCTGTGCGTACCTGCGCTGGGGGCAGAAGTCCCTGACCCTGTCCCCGCCCACCAGCTCCTGCCTGTTGACCGGTCATGACTGGGACACCATTAGGATCAATTAGCATATTACCTCTTTATATATGTAGATTGTAAAACTTTTAGCATAGTGCCTGGAATATGATAAACCTTCAATGTATCATAAGCACTAAAATATTTTTTCTGACCCATAAGCGTTTTGCCTGAATAGCCCATTTTTCTTTCCCTTAGTCTAAGTCTTAGCTCTTGTGTTTTAAATGTCCACTGAGTCCTTTAAACTTTACAAGACTTAATTCTAGCTACCCAGTCTTCAATTATTAACTCTTTCATTGAACTGGTTCTACCATATGGTACTTTGGAATATCTTTATACTTAAGTTTTGGTTTTGCCTCCCAAGCTAGATTTTAAGCGAGTGAAATGAAGAAACATATGTTATGCCTGCTAAGCATCTCCCTCTTTATTACCTATTTACTTCCCCAAAGTATCCTCATTTATTCCCACCTCTTTCTTTGATATTTTGTTTCCTAACATACCAAATGTCTTTACTGCAAATTTAATTAGTATTATTGGTTCATAAACACTTTTTAAAATGCATTTAAAAGCTTGGAGGTGATACAACTAAATAAAAAAATTTAGATAGGTCTATCAATTTATAAAATCCTATATAATAAAACCCTAATATGCAAATTGACTGAACAGCAGATTGACTGGTCGCTATGACGCATACTGACCACCAGGGGGCAGATGCTCAACGCAGGAGCTGCAACCTGGTGGTCAGTGTGCTCCCACTGGGGGAGCAGTACTCAAGCAGAAGCCAGGCTCACAGCTGGTGAGCCCAGTGGCAGTGGCAGGAGCCTCTCCTGCCTCCACAGCAGGCGGACATCCCCCAAGGGATCCTGGACTGCGAGAGGGTGCAGGCTGGGCTGAGGGAACCCCCTCACCCCCAGTGCATGAATGTCATGCACTGGGCCTCTAGTATGGCAATAAAAAACAATCTCACATCTATCATAATTTACTGATTACTTTTAAAAATTTACAATCACATTGCCTGGTTGAATAATTCCGGAAATATATTATCCAAAGTTTTATATCAAAGATTTGCTGGTGATTTGTGAGAGTGCATTGTATCATGGAGAGATAAAAGTCAACATTTTAAAAGTTGCACAATTATACTTTGGATGGTGTGTGTCCCTAAGTTCCTCCTCTACTCAGGCTTCCAAATAATGTGTCATATTATATCTGCTATGAAGTAATTCACACCAAAAGAATTAAAAGATCTATTTTTGAACTGGTGATATGATCCAAAAATAAAAGAAAAACACATTTTTAAACAAACAACACAGTTGCGTATTCACACTAAAAATGGGAACATTACTGATGACCTATAAAGGAACATCATTTGGGTTTTTATTTTTTCTTTCAAATTCTACCTCCTTGGTTTGTAACATTTTTTGGGACCAATTCCAAAATTCATTAACTTTCTGTTCTGAGCACATAAAAGCTGTCATACAATTCTGGTTAATACACATTACCCTGGCACAATTATACAGGAGCCAGAATTTTTATAACTTATTTATATTTTCAGAATCGTGGGAAAACTTATAAGAAGCAGCTTCTAAACTTCTACTAACTGACTATAAAAACTAAATAAATTAGCCCTAGCTGGTTTGGATCAGTGGATAGAGCATTGGCCCGCAGAATGAAGGGTCCTGGGTTCGATTCCAGTCAAGGGCACATACCTAGGTTGCTGGCTCCTCCCCGGCAGGGCACGTGCAGAAGGCAACCAATCAATGTGTTTCTTTCATATTGATATTTCTCTCTGTTTTTCCCTCTCTCTTCCACTCTCTCTAAAAATCAATGGAAAAATATCATCAGGTGAGGATTAAAAAAAATAAAATAAAAATAAATAAATTATATTTTTAGTCAAATTAAAATGGCAAATGGGAAAGTATCTGAGCTAAAACCAATAATTTTTTTAAACTCTGATTTCAAATATACAAGAGCTCAGATCTTAGTTTCTAATATTCTGTACTCAAATGTGCCAGGGATGCTCGGAGAAATGGCTGATTTCAAGGCTGAGGAATGGAAGGAATAAGATGAGCCTGGATCAGCTTGTCATAACATAAAGTAAAACAAGCTTTTTTTAAAAATGATAGGGCCATGTGAAAATAATATAGGAACAAGTCTGAAGGAGTACCTGTTGGTCAGGTCCAGGATAATCTGTGCATGAACATAAGTAAAATCATTAACTACATACTATCTAAGAAAAAAAGAAATTGGACCACATGAGTTTATATCTCAGACAGACGAGGTGAGAATGCTCTTTGCTTATAATAAAATGTCAACTACTGACTGGTTAAAGGTAGAGGGTGTATGAAGTTAGAAAAACATTATTTTACAACCATCATAATAAAAGTTGTCACAGGCAAGATTCACAACTAAATGCTAAATCTAGGGGGAGCATGATAAATGAGTAATAGAATATTTGCACAGTCTTACAATGTCTTCTTAAAGTGCCTTGCTTATTAATTACAAGCAAAAAAATTAGCAACTGTACAATAGAGATATCTGACAATCACTTGACCAGGTACCCAAAATTAACATCATCAATGGAGGCAGATAGATAGATAGATAAATATTGTGTACTTCCAGATGTGTTCCCTTAGAGCAGGGATGGGGAACGTCTGGCTTGTGGGCACTATAAAGCTCATGAAATCATTTAGTCTGGCCCTGCTAAGGCAACTGCAGGTGGGATCT
Source organism: Cnephaeus nilssonii (assembly GCF_951640355.1). Taxonomy (NCBI): domain Eukaryota; kingdom Metazoa; phylum Chordata; class Mammalia; order Chiroptera; family Vespertilionidae; genus Cnephaeus; species Cnephaeus nilssonii. The sequence goes on along the minus strand of NC_137084.1, from coordinate 36,688,532 downwards.
GAAATTCAATAAATTTAGGAGCTTTTTTCATAGCAGCATAAATGTATATTAAGTGAATTATATTAAGTGAATGATGTTATAAATATCCAAATGGCCCTTGGCAGAAAAAAGGTTCCCCACCCCTACCTTACAAGGAACCCTTATGAAGAACATACTTCGTATCCCAAATGTCAGTAGTATTCCAACTGTTGATGTATAACCTGAATCTAAAGATGAGAGACATCAGAAAAACACAAAACAATAAGCATTTTATCAAAAGGAGCATGGGGACCTGCATTATTTGCAAATGTCAATATCATACAAAAGGAAATGCTGTGCAACTATTCCATTTGAAAAGAGACAGAAGAGGATTATATTAAATGCAATACATGATTTTAAACTGCATCCTGACTGGGGGACATAAAAAAGAGCAGTAAAGGATACAGAACAAATGACAAAATTGAAATATGGATGGTGTGTTAGATAAAAGTATAATGCTGATGTTAAATTTCCCAAGATTGATAACCATACTATGTTTATGTATGAAATCATACTTATTCTATTAAAAATAATAAAAACATTATCCTATCTAATAAAAGAGTAATATGCAAATTAACCGTCACTCCGCAACAAAACTGGCAGCGCCCAGTCCTCTCAGGCCCACGGAGGGCTGCTGCTGAGAGCAGGCAGCATGAGGGCCCAGCTGTTGGTCTGGGAGGCACCTTCCGCAACCAGCCGCGACCCGGGCAGTGGCCTGGGAGGCCCCTTTGCACCCCCTGCGCGATCAGCTCCCAGCCATGACCCGAGCAGTGGCCTGGAAGTTGGCACACACCCCCGGCGCGATCAGCTCCCAGCCGTGACCTGGGCAGTAGGCCTGGGAGGCCGTGCGCACCCCCGGCGTGATCAGCTCCCAGCATCGACCTGGGCCGTAGGCCTGGGAGGCGGCGTGCACCCCCGGCGCGATCAGCTCCCAGCCGCGACCCGGGCCATAGGCCTGGGAGGCGCCTTCGCACCCCCGGCACGATCAGCTCCCAGCCGCAACCCGGGCAGTGGCCTGGGAGGCGCCTTTGCACTCCCCCGCGCGATCAGCTCCCAGCCGCAACCCGGGCAGTGGCCTGGGAGTCGGCGCACACCCCCGGCGCGATCAGCTCCCAGCCGGGACCTGGGCAGTAGGCCTGGGAGGCGGCGTGCACCCCCGGCGCGATCAGCTCCCAGCCGCGACCCGGGCAGTGGCCTAGGAGGCAGCCGCACACCCCTAGCACAATCAGCCCCCACCTGTAACCTGGGCTGTTGGCCTGGAAGGTGACGCCCCCCCCCCCCCCCCCCGATCCGCTCCCAGCCCCGATCTGGGCCGTAGACCTTGGAGGTGGCGCACACCCTGGTGTGATCAGGTCCCAGTGGCGACCTGGGCAGTGGCCTGGGAGGCGGCCGTGCACCCCTGGCGTGATCAGCTCCCAGCTGCAACCTGGGCCATAGGCCTGGGAGGTGGTGCACCCCTCACAATCCGCTCCCAGCAGTGACCCTAGCAGTGGCCTGGGCAGCGGCTGCGCTCTCTCCCCCATCCCTTCCCTCTCCCTACCCCCCACCGCTGCGCGCGATCTTCTCCTAGCCTCAGCCTGGGCTGTGGGCCTGGGAGGCGCCCGCAACCACCTATCCCCTCCCCCCGCCCCAGTGATCAGCTCCCATCCACAGCCGGGGGGGTGTAGGCCTGAGAGAGAGCTGTGCCCCCAAGAGCTATCCCTTCCCTGGGGCAGCCTGGGGTGTCAGCCTCCAAAAGGCCTGCGCCCCCATGGAGTGATCCCACACACACACACACCTATAGCCTTGGAATTTCCCTTGCCCCCAGCAGAGTGATTAGAGACAGAAAATGAATAAAAGGAGAAAAGAAAGAAAGGACAAAAGATGAAACATCAAGAAAAAGAAAGAGAAGGAAAAAAGGAAGAAACAACTACATGGTATCACCTTTCCAAGGTCTCATGAAATTCCTGTTTAACGAGTTTATTTTATGACACTTTTAGTTTGGTTTTACATTTTTTACTGGTTTGTCAAGACCACGGCAGGTACACTGTCCAATATGTTAAAGAAAAATCCCTATCTAATAAAGAGGGAATATGCAGGGGAGGGCATTTGGGGGTGACCAGACTATCAGGGGAGGGCAGTTGGGGACTATCGGGCTGGCAGGGGAACAGTTAGGCATCAATCAGGCTGGCAGAGGAGTGGTTAGGGGGTGATCAGGCTGGCAGGCAGAAGTGGTTAGAGGCAATCAGGCAGGCAGGCGAGTAGTTGGGAGCCAGCAGTCCTGGATTGTGAAAGGGATGTCTGACTGCCTGTTTCAACATGGCAGTCGGACATACCCTGAGGGGTCCCAGATTGGAGAGGGTGCAGGTTGGGCTGAGGGACAACCCCTCCCCCCAGTGCATGAATTTCGTGCACCGGGCCTCTAGTTTATGATAATAAAAAAATGGGGTAAAGTGTTAAAAAAAGGTGAATATGGGTAAAGGATATATAGATGTTTGGAATATACTTTTACCTTTTCTGTAAGTTTAAAATTATTTCCATATTAAAAGTTTGAACAATATCCAAGAATTCCTAGAACCTCTTTACACCTGCAACACTGTCTGCTTTTTTCTTTATCCTATATAAGAAAGAGGTAATATGCAAATTGACCATCACTCCAACACACAAGATGGCTGCCCCCATGTGGACACAAGATGGCTGCCACAAGATGGTCGGCAGGGGAGGGCAGTTGTGGGCGATCAGGCCAGCAGGGGAGGGAAGTTGGGAGGGCAGTTTGAGGTGATCAGGCCTGCAAGGGAGGGCAGTTTGAGGTGGTCAGGCCTGCAGAGGAGGGCAGTTAGGGGTGACCGGGCCTGCAGAGGAGGGCAGTTGGGGGCGACCAGGCCTAAAGGGGAGGGCAGTTGGGGGGGACCAGTCCTGCAGGGGAGGGCAGTTGGAAGAGACAAGGCCTGCAAAGGAGGGCAGTTAGGGGTGACCAGGCCAGCAGGGGAGGGAAGTTGGGGATAACCAGGCCAGCAGGGGAGGGCACTTAGGGGCGACCAGGCTGGCAAGGGAGGGCAGTTAGGGGCAATCAGGCCGGTAGGGGAGCAGTCAGGCGTCGATCAGGCTGGCAGGGGAGTGGTTAGAGGATGATGAGGCTGGCAGGCAGAAGTGGTTAGGAGCAATCAGGCAGGCAGGCAGGTGAGCGGTTGGGAGCCAGCAGTCCTGGATTGTGAGATCGGGCCTAAACAGGCAGTCAGACATCCCTCGAGGGATCCCAGATTGCAGAGGGTGCAGGCTGGGCTGAAGGACACCCCCCCCACACACACCCCCGTGCATGAATTTCATGCACCGAGCCTCTAGTTAAGGTATAATTGAGAAAATTGTAAAATATTTAGAGTTGGTGATTTGATATACAGATACATTGTGAAAAGGATTTCCCCCACCTAGTTAACTAACACATCCATCACCTCACATATTTACCTTTTGTTATGAGAACATTTATGAAGTACTCTCTTAGCAAACATCAATTATACAATACATGTTATCACTAGAGTCACCATATTTTACTACAGATCCTCAGACCATAATTTTCTTATAGCTGAAAGTTTCTACTCCTTTACCAACCTCTCCCTATTTCCCCAAATCCTCAGTCTCTGAGACCACCAATCTATTCTCTATTTCTATGAGTTTGACTTTATTTCCCCTTAGGAGTCTACATATAAATGATACCATGTACAATTTATCTTTCTCTGTCTGGTTTATTTCACTTAATATAATGCCCTCAAGTTCCATCCATGTTGTCATAAATAGCAGGATTTTCTTGTTTCTTGTGGCTGAGTAATTTTCCTGTGTGTGTATGAGTGTGTGTAACATCATTATCCATTCAACTGTTGATAGACACTTAGGTTGTTTCCATGTCTTGGCTACTGTGAATAATGCTGCAATGAACATGGGAATACAGATATCTCTGTGATATCCTGTTTTCATTTCCTCTGGATATATAATCAGAAGTGAGATTGCTGAATCAGGAGGTTCTATTTGAAATTTTTGAGGAACCTCCATAATGTATTCCATAGTGATTGCATCAATTTACATTTTCACCAACAGCCTCACCAATACTTATCTCTTGTCTTTTTGATGAAAACTATTCTAGAAGAATTAGATGGTATCTCATTTAGTCCTGATTTGCAGTTCCCTGATAATATTGAACACCTTTTCATGTACCTGTTGCCATTTGTATCTTCTTTGGGAAAATGTCTATCAAGGCCTTTTAATTGGATTGCCAACTTTTAATTGGATTTTTTTTGTTATTATTGTATGAGTTCCTCATGTATTTTAGATATTAACCCCTTCCAAGATAATTTGTAAATATTTGCTCCCATTCTGTAGGTTCCTTTTGATTTTGTTGGTTTCTTTTGCTGTGTAGAAGCTTTATAGTTTCATATAGTAGTCCCACTAATTTTTGCTTCTATTGACATTTGCTTTGAGTGTCAAATATGAAAATTCTTTGCAAAGACCTTCATCAAGGTTACCCCCAAGTTTTCTTTTAGCAGGTATTTGGTTTCTTGTCTTAGATTCAAGTCTTTAATCCATTTTGAACTTATTGTTGTATATAGTGTAAGACAGGGATCCAGTTTTGTTCTTTTACATGTGGCTGTCCAGTTTTCCCAATACCATCTACTGAATGGACTATCCTTTCACCATTCTATATTCTTGGTCCCCTTGTCACAGGTTAATTGACTATATAAGCATGTGTTTATTTCTGGGCTCTATATTCTGTTCCACTGACCTATGTGTCTATTTTTATACCAATACATACTGTCTTGATTACTATTATAATTATATAATATATGCTCAAATCACAAAGTGTGATGATTTCAACTTTATTATTCTTTCTCAAGATTACTTTGGCTATTTGGAGTCTTTTATGGTTCCAGGGTTGGGGTTTATGGTGAGACATTGTCTTAGCCTTTTCTAATCATTTCAGTGTGGGTATTTTCTTGTTTGCTTCTTGTATAGGACTTGCTCAGCAATTTCTGAATTTCTTTTGGTGGGAATTGCTTCATGTGTAGCTGTAGATTCAATGTGTCCATGGAAGGAAGTGAGTTCAGGAGCTTCCTATGTCACCCTCTTGGACTGGAACCCCCCTACACTGTCTTCCTAAAGTATTACTTTTCTGGCAGTTTATTGGTGGCGGGGGTGGCGGGGGGGGGGGGGGGGGAGAGAAGGGTTGATAGTAAAGGAGGAAGGAGGGAGAAATTAAATAATCACAGCTAATTTCATTACACAATTCTAGAAAGTTGTGAAGAGACTCCTCAATAATATGAAAATAAAAGAAACTGCTGCATTCTCAGCACTGACTTAAATTCTAAAGATCAACATGGATAAAAACAAAAGGTCACCTAAAAAGGAAAAAGAAACTCTGACTAGAGAACACTCTTTCTTATTTAGACTGAATTGATCGAAATAGAAATTTGATTAGTTATTTGTTGGCAACATCCACCCAAACATTATTCAGGCTAGAGATGACTATAGTCATAAACTTAAAATTTTTCTTTGTTCATTGACCATAGAATCCTTCATTTCAAATATAAACAACGGATTATGTTAGTCTGACAGCTGTTAAATATTTGACATTAACTATTCCTTAGTTTGATTCCACAATCAAAATGCTTCTGATTTTGATACAGCTTCACACAAAGATCTGACAAGAAGAGAATGTGTTGATGATGCTTGTTCTATATAACCTTTTAACTTATCATTGTAAATTAATAAACTAGCATGCTGGTTTTAATAGATCAGTCTAATTAACTTGGATAATGTAATTCTGCATCACGAAAAGTGATTTGTCTCCCCTTGTAGAAATCAGATTTCTACATCTAGAAAACTCATATCTTGGAATTTAATTAAAGTAACCAAAACAACAAATGCTCCTTTGTGAGGCCATTTCAGAAAGAAAGCCAACCTTTTTCCCTGGTGGTAATACTCATTCATTTGTATATAGTAGACAGTACAGCAAAAATGCAAATTTACTCTCTCAATATCCTCCAAATTCTTTTATAATTACAAACTCTTTCTTGTATTACCGAGCCTTGAAAGCAAAACAAATAACCATAAGAAAAATATTTTCTTCATTCCTTTTCAGAGGAGTGGGATTTGCATGCAATCTGACTTTCTCAAGGAGTCAACCCGTATGAGACTTAAAGAAGAAATCAACAATTTGAGAACATGCTGCACATGGGTTTTCAGGGCACCTATCATGAAAATTATATTGCCTAATGCCCAGAATCATAAGTGCCAAATGGTACAAGGTAGGGGTTTCTACTACAACAGCCCCAAGCTAGGCAGTTCCTAGTACCCAGAATTCATTTCTTGTTTACTCTTCAGCCATGAAATTACATAAGCTGCCCAATACGTTGTCATAAATTCTTTCTTGCATAGAGGATATATATCCAGTTGCCTGAAACTAAGAACCCCAATTAATACACTGAAAAATCAAGGATTTTCAATTTCTATAATTGTAGCTTATAAATTTCAGTTCCACCATCTTGCTACTACCACCACTAATCATAATGAGGTATATTTACTTAGATTCCTCAAAAATAATATCAAGAATTGTGATAAGTAATCTATAGATATTCTGATTAAATACTCTATATATATTCTGTGAAAGATCCCCTCAGGAGAAGGACTGATAAGGAAAACGGCAAGTTCACCATGAGAGGATACAAAACTTCTTAAATTCACACATATGCTGTTCTAAGAAGCATTCAGATGGTGATTTTTATTTAAAAGAGAACAAACTTAGATGTAATTGTTGTTGTTGCTCTCAACAGTATAGTAATGCATTCTTTTAAAAGTAGCCCAAAGAACTCAAGCTGCAGTTCTAACAAATATGGCATAAACAAAATCCTAGATGTAGTCCTTTTGACTATACTTTGGCTAGAAAAGTTGTCATACCTGAAGATTGATCTCCGCCTCATAGAAGGTTAGGCACGAGCAGTAATGTCGATCTGAGTCAATATCTGTCAGGACCACCACAAAAAACGTTGGCTGCTTCCTCTCTCTGGACAGCTGCCACCCACTGGGCTGACAAAACTAAATGGGATAGAAAAATATTGTCATATTTTAAAAGTATTATAATGAAAATTTATTATTTACAGATCTCTGAGAAATGTTAAATGTCCCCAAAATTTTAAAAATTTCCAGCTGCTGTGACAATACCTCAACCAATATAAAAATTTAAAAATATACAGATTCATTATGTAAAATACTTTAACTAATGTGCATTTACATTTTTTGAGAACAGCCTAGATATTCCACAGATGCTACTCAGACCTAGGATGGCACACATAGGAACAAAGCACCAAAATGAGAGACTTTCCCCCGTTGGAACAGATCATAAAGTAAGTTGAAGATAAAGTGCCAAGTCTCTGTCACTGATGGAAAACAGAATTATTTTTAAATGTCTTCATTAACCTAAGCGACTTCAATTCAGTACAATAAAAGAGATATCTTGTTCATCAAGACAGACCACATTTTGGGCTATAAAATACCCTTTAACATATTAAAAAGAATAGAAATTATACAATGTACATTCTCAGACCACAGACGTAAATTAGAAATCAGTAACAGAAAGATAGCTGAAAAATACTTAGAGATTAAACAACACACTCCTAAATAACACATGGATAAAAGCAAAATCTCAGAAGAAATTTTAAAATATTTTGAACTAAATGAAAATAAAAATACAACTTATCAACATTTGTGGGCTTCAGCAAAAGCAGTGCTTAGAGGGAAATTTATAGCATTGAATGTATATATTAAAAAAGAAAACTGATCTAAGATTCTACCTTAGGAAACTAGAAAAAAGAGCAAATTAAATCCAAAGTAAGCAAAAAGAAAAAAAAATTTTTTTTAAACTAGAGCAGAAATTAATGAAATAGATAACGGAAATTCAAAACAGAAAAATCAATAAAACCTATAGCTGGTTCTTTGAAAAGATCAATAAAATTGACCAGACACTAGCCAAGCTAAGAAAAAGAGTAGATACAAATTACTACTATCAAAAATGATCCCATGAATATTTTTTTAAAATAGTAAAGAAATATTATGCATAACCTCATGCCCACAAATTTGATAACCTAGATGAAAGACATAATCTGATAAAATTTACAAAAGAAGAAATAGATAATCTGAATAAGCCAATATCTATTAAAGAAATTGATTCAGCCATAACTGGTTTGGCTCTGTGGATAGAGCGTCGCCCTGTGGACTGAAAGGTCCCAGGTTCAATTCCGGTCAAGGGCATGTACCTTGGTTGCGGGCACATCCCCCGTAGGAGGTGTGCGGGAGGCAGCTGATCGATGTTTCTCTCTCATCGATGTTTCTAGCTCTCTATCCCTCTCCCTTCTTCTCTGTAAAAAAATCAATAAAATATTTTTTTAAAGAAATTGATTCAATAATTAATAACCATCTAAGACAAAGTATCAGGCCCAAATGCGTTTACTGATAATTCTACCAAATATCTGAGGAAGAAATTAGACCAATCTATACAAACTCTTCCAGAAGGCAGAAGCAAGGGAAATACCTTTCTAACTCATTCTATGAATCCAGCATTACCCTAAATACAAAAACCAGGAAAATAAATTACAGGAAAAAAACAGACCAATATTTCTCATGAACATAGATGCAAAAAATCTTCAAAATACTTGCAAGTCAAATCCAACACTCTATGAAAAAATTACATACCACAACCAATTAGGATTTATTCTAGGTATGCAAGGTGGTTCAACATTTAAAAACCAACTAGCCTGGCCAGTGTGGCTCAACCTAGCTTGAGCATCGACCTATGAACCAGGAGGTCATCCAGGTCAGGGCACATGCCTGGGTTGTAGGCTCAGTCCCCAGTGTGGGTGTGAAGGAGGTAGCTGATCAATGATTCTCTCTCATCATTGATGATTCTGTCTCTCTCTCCCTCTCCCTTTCTCTCTGGAATCAATAAAAATATAAAAGCCTAGGTGGCGTCATGCCCTCGCGCAACACCGCCACAAGATGGCTGCCCTCACCAAAATGGCCGGCACAGGAGGGCAGTTAGGGGTGCCCAGGCCTGCAGGGGAGGGCAATTGGGGGCGACCAGGCCTGCAGGGGAGGGCAGTTGGCGGCAACCAGGCCTGCAGGGGAGGGCCGTTGGGGGCGACCAGGCCTGCAGGGGAGGGCAGTTGGGGGAGACCAGGTTGGCAGGGGAGGGCAGTTGGGGGCGATCTGGCCAGCAGGGAGGGCAGTTGGGGGCCATCAGGCCGGCAGGGGGGGGTAGTTGGGAACAATCGGGCCGACAGGGGAGGGCAGTTGGGGGCAATCAGGCCAGCAGGGGAGCGGTTAGGGGGCGACCAGGCTGGCAGGCAGAAGTGGTTAGGGGCAATCAGGCAGGCAGGCAGGTGAGTGGTTAGGAGCCAGCGGTCCTGGATTGTGAGAGGGATGTCCCAGACTGGAGAGGTTGCAGGCCGGGCTGAGGGACACCCCACCCCCGTGCACGAATTTCGTGCACTGGCCTCTAGTATTCAAATAAATAAAAACCAACTATTCACATCAAGAAGCTAACCCCCTCCAAGCACATGATCACATCAATAGATGCAGAAAAAGCATTTAAAAAATTCAACACCTATTAATGATAGAAACTCTCAGCACACTAAGAATACAGGGAAGTTTCTTAACTTTAATGTACAGATTAGAAAGAAGGAAATGTAACTATCTTTGTTCTCAGATGACATGATTGTATGTGTATAAAATCTGAAAAGGTCAACAAAAAGTAATTGACATGGAAGTAATATGGAAGTAATAAGCAATTATAGCAAGGTTCCAGTTTACAAGGTTAATATACAAAAGTCAACTGCTTTCCTACATACCCAACAATGAACAAGTGTTATTTGAAATTAAAAATGCATCCTGGCTGGCTTGGCTCAGTGGATAGAGTGTCGGCCTACGGACTAAATGTTCCCAGGTTTGATTCCAGTCAAGGGCACATGTCTGGGTTGCAGGCTTGATTCCCAGCGTGGGGTGTGCAGGAGGCAGCCAATCAATGATTCTCATCAATGATGTTTCTCTCTCTCTCCCCCTCTCCCTTCCTCTCTAAAATCAATAAAAATATATTTAAAAAAATACAATACCGTTTATATTAGCACCCCCCTAAAATAAAATGAAATACATTAGCACCTCAAGAAATAAAATATAAATCTAACAAAATAAATAAAAGATCTATATGTGGAAAACTACAAAACTTTGATGAAAATAAAAGAACTAATTAGAGAGATTCCATGTTCATGGATAGGAACACAATATTGTCAAATGCAATCCCAAAACAAAATCCTAGGAAGTCATTTTATGGGTATTGACAACCTGATTTTAAAGCTTACAGGGAGAGGCAAAAGACCCAAGATGGCCAACACAATCCTGAAAGAAGAGAACAAAGTCAGAAGAATGGCACTATCCAACTTCAAGACTTACCATAAAGCTACAATAAGTAAGGCTGTGTGGTATTGGTGGGGGAAAAAAGAGAGACAAATAAATCAATCACACAGAATGGAGAGCCCAGAAACAAACCATACAAATACAATCAACCAAACTTGATAAAGAAGCAAAGACAATGCAGTAGAGAAAAGATAAGCAATCTTTTCAACAAATGGTACTGGACCAACTAGATAATTTATATACAAGAAAATAAATCTAGACACAGATTTTACACCCTTCACAAAAATTAACTCAAAGTGTATCACCAAAATGTAAAACGCAAAACTATAAAACTCACAGCAGATTACATAGGAGAAAATCTATATGACTCTGTTCAAATGACTTTTTAGATTATGACACCAAAAGCATGAACGATGAAATCATCATTGATAAGCTAGACTTCATTAAAATTACAAACTTATGCTCTGTGAAAGAAACTGCCAAGAAAACAAGAAGACAAGCCAAGGGCTGGGAGAAAATATTTGCAATAGACATATCTGATAATGTATTATTATTTAAAATATACAAAGAATTCTTAAAACTCAATAATAAGAAAATGAACAACCCAATTTTAGAAAAGGGTAAAAACTCTGAACAGACACCTCAGCAAAGAAGATTTATAGAAGGCAATAAGCATATGAAAAGATGTCCAACATCATAAGTCATTAAGAAATTGTAAATAAAAACAAAATACTATTACACACCTATGGTAATGGCTGAAATCCAAAACACTGACAATACTAAATTGTCAAGGATGTGAAGCAACAGGAACTGGAAAAATAAACTGTGGCACATCCACACAAATATTATTCAACATTAAAAAGAAATAAACTATCAAGACGCAAGAAGGCATGGAGAAACCTTAAATGCATATTACTAAGTGAAAGACCCCAATTTAAAAAGGCTATATATGGTATGATTTCAACTATATGACATCATGGAAAATGCAAAACTATGTAGATAGTAGAAATATTAGTAGTTGCCTGGGGGAGGGGGTGGTAGAGAATAGATAGAACACAGGACTTTTAGGGCAGTGAAACTATTCTGTACGATTCTGTAACAGTGGATACAACACAAGAGTGAATTCTAATATAAACTATGGACTTCGGTGACAATGATGTATCAAATCAATGTAGATTCACCAATCGACTGTAACAAATATACCACTGTGTGGGGAATACTGACAGTGTGGCAAGCTGTGTGGGAGTAGGAAGTGTATGGGAATTCTACATCCTTTCTGTTCAATTTTGCTGTGAATCTCAAACTGCTCTAAGAAGCAAAATCTTTTTTACAAAGATATCTTGAAGAAGAAAAGATATCATGATTAGCAGTATTGTTTAAGAGATAAAACAGCAACTGTAATGAGCTCACAATATAGCAGCGTTCTATGCCATATTATTTTCTGATACTCTGCTTAATAACTGCATAATCTGGCATAATTTATTTAATCTCTCAGTGCCTCAGTTTCCTCATTTATAAAAGGTAGAATATTAGTACTTACCTGCTACTAATCTTGGAAAGCTTACATAAATTGACATATGCGAAGTGCTCAGTCAGAATGGCCTCTGGCATATAATTCAATGAAGTAAATGATAGATTACTATGATTATTACCTCCTTGGTTCCAATCTCTGTTTCTATCATCATATCTATACAACTTTCTCATTCTGTACCAAATTTTTCCAAAACCTGTCTCTCCTTTCATTGCCTCGTTTACTCAATCTAGAAAGACATCCAAAAGGTGAAATTTGGATGATTTCCTACATTTGGAGAGATATGTTAATTACATTCACAACTTCTCTGCAGAATGAAAAATTCTACTAGACCAATAGATTTTAATGTAACAAAGTATAAAAAGTTTGCTGATGTGTTTACAGATTCCACACTACAACTAACCTTTAAGAAATGACGATTTATTAAATTTTGGTGTGGTATTCAAATAAGAGTCCCATAATTATCTGAAAAGGTTATTAAAATAATACTCCTCTCTATCCAAGTACATATTTGTGAGACCTGATTTTCTTCATATACTTTAACCAAAACAAAATACGGCAAGAGCTTGAAAACAGAAGCAGGTATAAGAAGCCAGCTGTCTTTTATTAAGCCAGTATTAATGATATGTACAAAAATAAAAAACAATAGCACTCTTTTCCCTCTTTTTTGTTTTGAAAATTATAGTTTTTTTCATAAAAATATGCTATTTAATGTGCACTGGTTTATTGTTATTCTTAAATGAATAAATTGCTTTACATTTTTCTAGTTGTAATTTCTAATACATAAATGAATAGATAAAACTACATGAACAAAACTCCTTAAGGATCATCAATAAGTTGAGAGACCCAAAAGTATGAAACCTGTTATTCCAGGGAAATATGTGTTAACTTGTAACTAGCCTTGGCTTAAGCTACTTGGGTAGCAGAAAGGTATAAGCCTGGTAGAACTGGGGAGTTTTATCAGGTTACAACAAAACCCAGAAGTTTCTTTCAAAATCTTCTTTCTCTCAACAAATGTCTTTCCTGAGTTAAATATATTTTTCTAAAATGAGTTTCAATCAATTTCAAAATCAGGAAACAGGTGTCTGTGCTTGGGTTGTAAAATAATATAATGACTTATACAGCCTGCATCATCAAGTCACCTGTACAACCAAAGACTCTTCTGAAACAAAGTGAATCCACTCTGTAAATTAATAGCAAATAACCTTATTCTCTTAGAGGTCGTCATTCATTATTATTAGCTGCTCATTAGGCTTTGAAAATGGTAAAAAAGGTATTTCACAAAATTTAAATAAAACTATGTAGGTTTTCAATAAGGATGAAAATAAATCTCTCTATGTTAGTTCCAATTCTATAAAATATACAGACTTCTCAAATCAAGGGTACCAGCCACAGAGTTCACAAATAAAATAACTTTTACAAGCACATAAATCTATCACTTAGATAAGTAATCAGATATTTTGCTGCTTAAAACTGGAAAAAGCAACTCTTAATGTACTCAATTTTCTCAAATGGTTTACAAAAACATAAAATATAATTTAAAATTACAGAATAGCCAAAAATGCCCATAGCAATTTTGTGACAAATTTAAATGATCTCTCAAACATAAAATATTGTAGAATGTTCTCTGGGTAACAGTCACTCTTAACATTTCTGAAGACCTTCATCTATATCTATAAATTTACAGCTTACTGAAACACATTTTATTGGCTAATTTTTATGTAGAAATTAAAGATGTCCCTTGTTTATTAAAAAAAGCCTATGGGGGGGTTAGATATATGTACTTACTATATGTAATACTTTAAACAATAAAATAAAATTTAAAAAAAAAAACTGAAAAAAAGAAGAATATTCCCTCTTCTAGCAGAAAATAATCTACATTAATAGAAGAGAAAGATGCAAATTGACTGTACCTTCACAACGCCCACCAGCCAATCAGGAGTGAGTATGTAAATTAACCCAACAAAGATGGCAGGTTAATTTGCATATGCAGGCGCCGAGCGGCCGGGGATGGGGCGCTTGCATCATCGCCATGGTGATGGCGCAGGTGTTCCACAACACCCCAGCCACTCTGGGCCTCTGGGCAGCGTGGGAAGGTGGAAAGGTGGCTCCGGCCGGAGTGAAGGTGGTGCCGGCAGCCAGGGGAAGGAAGGCCCATACTTATATGAATCTTCATGCATCGGGTCTCTAGTAAACACATAGCATCCACAAGGAGAATTTGATTCTAGATAGTAAGACCTCCTTAGTTACTTAAGTGGCCTCATTTCCCTAAGTATACAATATAACAGGGATTCTCTTAAATTCTGATTTTTTAAAAAAGTCTAACAGTAAAACTTTTGGGAAATTCCACAGATCATTTTTCAGATTCAGTAAGTACTTCTTCAAAACTAAACTTAATGTGACCACAACTAAGATAGTAATGGTAATTCATGGTAAGCTTGGTCAGATATTTTTCACTAAATTTTTCACAAAGAGGCTGTCAAGATAGTCATCAGCTAGACACTGGTTACATGAGATCCCTTATTTGATACTTAAATTACAGTTATAGAAAGGAATTCTTTTATACTCTACACAAAAGTATGATTGTAATCATACTCCATAGGAAATTTTGATGCTGTATTCTCAAATGAGAATATTAACACAAATATCCAGAAAATAAATGATAGCTCTTAAAATTGAGTCTACACATAGGTTCCTCAAAGGATGAAAATGTCAGTTAAATGTCTACCTTTCAAAATCACTGTATCATAAGATTAAGTAATAATAGAATTTAGGGTATCAGGAGATGTTCTCACTATTTAATGAGATGTACTCATAGGATTTAGACAGACTTGAACTATAAAAATGCTAGCTGATTAAATCATTTCAAATCTTAACTAAAAGTATGCTGAGGAAGTAATAAACAATGAGGGAGTGGACACAACAACTCTTGAACCTGAGCTCAAGTCACATTTCTGACAGGAATGTAAGAGAATGTTTAGACAGCTGGAAACAGAGTAGTCACTAAAAGATAGTAAGCAGAATGATAAGCATTAAACAAACAGGATAAAAACAGGATTTTATGCTCCCCAGTGTCTTCATTGGCAAACGGGGAGAAAAATGCTATCACAGGTGCAAAAGTGTTTAGAATTGACTGTCATAACTTATTCACCTACACTTTGCCCTTCTTTTTCAAGTCACTGAGGAAATACATCTATTTGGGGTGATATTATCTGTGAACACCATGACAAATTATATTGTTTTCAAACATACATGTGTCTGTGCAAACAACTTCTGTTTATGACTACTCCCATCTACCTGAATCTCATGATTTCACACAAAACAGGCTCATAAAAAATTTACAGCATATCTGGGAATATGGAGATTCCTTTTCGGGATGTTATCTGTCTTTGTTCAGCTTCAGTTTTCTATAAGACCTTGGCTACCCTAAAAACAAATGATACTTCAAGTTTGCAAAGTTAGAACTGACAGACACTACTAGACTCCACACATTAATGCATTACAAATACCAACATTGTTTACATGTTTCTTTAGTTGTCCAAATGTATGAAAAAAATCATCTGCCAAATAAACCACTCATCTGCAAACAAACCTCCAATATTCCATCATATATATATATCCTATCTAATAAAAGAGTAATATGCAAACTGACCATCACTCTTAACACACAAGATGGCTTTCCCATGTGGTCAAAGATGGCTGCCCCCATGTGGACACAAGATGGTCACCACAAGATGGCCAGCAGGGGTGAGCAGTTGGGAGGGACCAGGCCTGCAAGGGAGGGCAGTTGTGAGCGATCAGGCCAGCAGGGGAGGGCACTTAGGGGTGCCCAGGCCTGCAGGGAAGGGCAGTTGGGGGGGACCCAGGCCTGCAGGGAAGGGAAGTTGGTGGGGACCCAGGCCTGCAGGGGAGGACAGTTAGGGGCTAACAGGCTGGCAAGGGAGCAGTTAGGCATCAATCAGGTTGGTAGGGGAGTGGTTAGGGGGTGATCAGGCTGGCAGGCAGAAGCGGTTAGGGGCAATCAGGAAGGCAGGCAGGCAAGCAGTTGGGAGCCAGCAGTCCTGGATTGTGAGAGGGATGTCCTACTGCCCTACCGGGATCGGGCCTAAACGGGCAGTCGCACATCCCTCGAGGGGTCCCAGATTGGAGGGTGCAAGCTGGGCTGAGGGACACACACCCCTGTGCACGAATTTCATGCACCGGGCCTCTAATATATATATATATATATATATATATATATATATATATATATATATATATCCTACAAGATTCATTTACACATGATGAAACCAATGCTATGAGATGTTAAGATCATATAGCTAGTATGTAACAAAGGCAGGACTAAAATTCAAGTCTCTGTATCTCTAGGAACTATCTTCTCACTGAATTATCTTTACCAATCACCTTATGGATATTATTTTATATTAATATAAATTCATGGTAGACAAATTTTAGAAGAAAAATGAAATAAAAACTGAGTTCTTTTTTTTCCTAAAAACTAAGTTCTTTAACATGCAACCTTTCCTTGCAGCATTTATTTCTGAATGTATGTAATCTACCTAATAAAAGAGTAACATGCTAATTGACTGTACCTTTGCAATGCCCACCAGCCAATCAGGAGTGAGTATGCAAATTAACCCAACAAAGCTGGCGGGTTGATTTGCATACGCTGGCACTGAGCGGCCGGAGGCGGGGCAGGACGCTTGCGTTGTCGTCATGGCGATGATGCAGGCGTTCCGCACCACTCCAGCCGCTCAGCGCCTCTGAGCAGCGTGGAAAGGCAGAAAGGCGGCTCTGGGACTGAGGAGAAAGGCAGCTCTGGCCAGAGCAAAGGCGGTGCCAGCAACCAGGGAAAGGAAGGCCCATTCCTGCATGAATCTTCGTGCATTGGGCCTCTAGTATTTATATAAAAGGGAACATACATACACAGCTATGAGTTCTGTTTTTCTCCACATTCTATAACATCTACATTTTCTCATTTACTTTCCTATTTTGAAGGAAATTATTTTTGAGGACCAATATTATAACATATTATAACATCATATAGGTATACAAAAGTATCATAACTTAGCCAATCCCTTATTGCTGGTTGAGTAAGGTGTTTATAGTTTTTAAAATAACTAATGTCGGGTTAATCATGGCATTTTATAAATCTTTCCAGGCATGTCTCATTATTTTCATAGGGAAGGAGAAGTGGTTTTGTAAAGCACAACCAAAATGAGCACAAAAATGTTTAATTACCCTTGAATTCCTTTTAAAGGTTAGGCAACCCCTAAATTATTTTGTTTTGCTGATAGATTTCTAAAGAGGACAGAAAAGAAGTGACAACAAAGAACTGTTGTTGTGAGCAATATTCTGACCAAAGAAGAACTAATTTGTAAAATAAAGTAACAGAAACATTAGGAGACTGAAATCTGTTGCCAAGCCAGGCCATGGCAATGTCAGGTGTGTGCCGACATTACCATATACAGATATTTTTCAAAAGTTCAGAGAAAACATAGTGGTCATAAGCCTTTGGAAAAGAAGCCAATTTAAGATTTGGGAAACTCTCCAATGTTCTGTTGCCATAAAATAATAGGCATTATATATATGTCTATTTTTAATGGACAGGGTTTTGATGAAGTATACTTAAAAAAAGACTATCCAAGCCAATTTGCTTTAAATGAAGCTTAATTTAAATGGGTCATCTATATTGCTTTTTTTTACAATCAGATACTTTATGACAACTACAGAACATTATATTGTCCTCATCAGTACAATAGAACTTTTACTATGCATTGTTTGCCTAGAGAATAGGCAGATGGCTTATTAGTTATGGTTATTAGTTACGTAGGCAGATAGCCTATCTAATAAAGAGAGAATATGCTAATTGATCATCATGCCTTCACAAAGATGGGGCGCCCACAGCCAATAAGGAGGGAATATGCTAATTGACTGTCAGACCCTCAAAGATGGTTTGCCCTGAAGGGCGTCCTGGATCAGGTGGGGGTTCCCTTGGGGTGTGGGGCGGCCTGAGCGAGGGGCCTGTGGTGGTTTGCAGGCCGGCCACGGCCCCTGGCAACCCAAGCGGAGGCCCTGGTATCTGGAATTTATTTTCCTTCTACAATTGAAACTTTGTACCCTGGAGCGGAGCCAAGCCTGGGGCTCCCTCCGAGGCCGGCAGCCATTTGTGTTGGGGTTATAATTGAAACTTTGTTGCCTTAAGCGGGTGGGCCCCGCCAGGGTGTGCGGAAAGCTTTGCTTCCCCTGTTGCCGGCGGCAACCCTGGCCTGCTCTCTCAAGCTCCATTCTGCCGCCATTTGTTTGAATTTGTTTACCTTCTATAATTGAAACTTTGTAGCTTGAGTGGAGGCTTAGGCCTGCAATGGCTGGCAGAAAGCTTGGCTTCCTCTGTTACCTAGGAAACCTTGCTCTCTGTGGCTGTAGCCATCTTGGTTTGGGTTAATTTGCATACTCGCTCTGATTGGATGGTGGGCGTGGCTTGTGGGTGTGTTGGCGGTATGGTCAATTTGCATATTTGTCTATTATTAGATAGGATAAAAGTAAATGTATGTCAATAATAGTACAAACTTAGGAGGTGTAAATGGAGAGAACAGTAGTACTGTATAGTTCATCCTATCTAATAATTGACAAATCAGGAAGGCAGGCAGGCAAGCTGTTGGGAGCCAGCAGTCCTGGATTGTGAGAGGGATGTCCGACTGCCCGTTTAGGGATCCGACTGCCCACCGGGATTGGGCCTAAACGGGCAGTCGGACATCCCTCAAGGTGTCCCAGATTGGAGAGGGTACAGGCTGGGCTGAGGGACAACCCCCCTCCGTGCACGAATTTGTGCACCGGGCCTCTAGTATACTATAAGGAAGGTGGCATAGTATCTCTTGAAGGCAGAGTGTGGTAATTTGAACACAGCATAAGTTAAAGATGTATAAGCCCGAAAAATAACAAAAGAGTTAAAGCTCATAAGCTAACAAAGGAAATAAAGTGGAATAATCAAGAGAAATACTTGATTAAATCTAGAAAGAAAAAAAAAGCAGAACATAAAGGCGGGGGGAAGACCAATGAGATAAATAGAAAACAAAATTCAAAGTAATAGACTCAAGCTTAACCATATTTATAATCACATTAATGGCAGAGATAATGAGAATGGATAAAAAGGCAAGACCTAACTGTATGCCGCCTACAACAAACACTTTAAATACAAAGGCCTGAAGAAGTTAAAAGAAAAAGGATGAAAAACAGATACCCTATGCTAATATTTCCAAAAGAAATCTGGGTGCTATATTAATATCAATGTAGAGAGCAAAAAGTGTTAAAACAAAACAAAACAAAAAAGCATTTTAAATGGGCCAATTCCTCAATAAACAAAGTTATGTCCCTAATGAATATATAAAACAAATCTGGTAGAAGTGCAGAAAAAAATAAACTAATTTATTCTATTTTAGTTCAAAATCTCTCTTTCAATAAATAATAGAACAAGTAGACAAAGTAGTAAGGATGTGGATGACTGAACAATACCATCAACCAACTTAACGTAATTGATGTTTATAGAACACTACACTACAGCAGAAACACACATTCTTTTCTAGCACACTTGGAACATTTACCAAGATAAGAGTATATTCTGAACCATAAAATAAGTTGCAATAAATTTTAAAAGATTCTAATAAGAAGAAGTATGTTCTCATACCACAAGGGAATTAAATTAGAACTCAAAAACAGAAAGGCCTCTGGAAAATGAACAATATTTGGAAGCTAAATAACACGTTTCTAAATAACTGTGTTGAAGAAGAACTCCAAAGGGAAATTAGAAAGTATTAGAACTAAATGAAAATGAAAAAAACTATCAGAATTTGTGAGACGCTACTAAACAGGACATAAGGGGAAAGTTATAGCATTCAACACACACAAAAAGAAAGGTCTCAGTCAATGAACTCATATTCTAGCTTAAGAAACTAGATAAGAAAAAAATGAATTCAAAGTAAACAGAAATAGGAAATAATAGGAATCAAAACAGAAATCAATGGAAAAGAGAACAGACAAAATGGAAAAAAGTAATGAAAGCAAAAGTTGGCTCTTTGAGAAGACAAAAAAAACCTGATAATCCTCTGACAAGACTGAGGAGAGAGAGAGAGAATATGAATGAGGACTAACTTTGAAAACAGAGAAGATACAAATTGCCTATATCTGGAATGACAGAGATGCCATTACTAAAGAGTCTACAAATACTAAAAGGGTCACAAGGGAATATTATGAATAAAATTTTGCAAATAAACATGACAATTAGATGAATCAGACAAATTCTCTGAAAGACACAAACTACCCAAGCTCACACATGAAGAAACAGCCAAAATAACCCTATATTTATCAACAAAATTGAAACTGTAGTTAACCTTCCCATGAAGAAAACTACAGTCCCAGATGGTTTGCTTCATTGGTGAATTCTACTAAACATTTAAAGAATTAATAAAAATAGCAATTCTACACAAAATCTTTCAAAAACTTGAAAAGGACAGAATACTTCCCAACTCATTCTATGAGACCTGTATTACAATGATATCAAAACCTCTCAAAGGCATTATAAGAAAACTATAGAAAACTATGCTTTAGAAAAAGAGTTACAAAAATTCTTTTTAAAATATTTTTTAGCAACCTGAATCCAACAATATAGTACAAGGCAAATACATAATGTCCAAGTGGGAGCTATCCAAGAAATACAGGTTGGCTTATATTTGAAAAGCAACTGATGTAATTCAACATTTTAACATGTTTGCATAAGAAAATATAACAAACTAAAAAATAAAAATGAAAGAATAATTTCAATAGAAGCAGAAAATGCATTTGACAAAATTCAGCATCACTTCTGTTATAAATTCAGAACATGCTAGGAATAAGCTCATTGCCCTTTGAAGAGTTAGAAATACTCATATGTAATGACTTTTAGTTGAAAATGAAAATTTAAAATAGGCATAAGAATTCCTCTTTTTAAAAAATAAATGCAAAAGTTAATTCTTGAATAGAAGAAATAAGGTGAGTTCCAATTCCTCTTCCTTTCTGGTTTATAAACATTGGAATTTTACTAATTTTCTGGATAATAAATGAAAGCACTGTTATCATTTGGGGCTTTTCCATTACCATAATCTCAAAAGAGCAAACAACTCAAGGAATCTTGATTTCAACTGACTTCTTAAAAGGCCTATACATAAAACTTAAACTTGAGAGTTACAGTATGTGTAACATTAATTTGCATTCTTGTTCTTTAAAGTGCTTCTTAATTGTCCAAGGAAGAAGGAAAAATGAGAGTTACTGGTTTTCTACTTAAAGAAAACAGAATTCAAGGGTCTGCAATTCCCTAACACAAGTTCATCTAAAGAGCAAAAGGGGATGAATGATACCAGAGGTATTATTATTTTTAAGAAAAAAGTTTACAAACAAAGGGAAAAAGCAGGTATCACCTACCCAAGGAGAAAGGATTTAATAGAAAGTCTGAACAGGAAAAAAAACAGCACAAGATGAAAACTTTCATGACATAAAATTACATACTATACCCTGGCCAAGTAGCTCAGTTGGTTAAAGCATCGCCCTGGAACACCAAGATTGCAGGTCCCATCCCTGGTCAGGGCACATGCAAGAATCAACCAATGAATGTATAAATGAGTGGAACAACAAATCTCTCTCTCTCTCTCTCTCTCTCTCTCTCTCTCTCTCTCAAATAAATAAATAAATAAATACATTTTAAAAATTATATAGGGTATATTAAGTTCAGTATACTAAAAACTGGCTTCAAAACAAAGTACATGCAAAAAGTCTCAACAAAATATTGACAAATCAAATTCTGCGATATATAAAAAGAATACTAAACCCAAAAAAGTGGGGTTTATCCAGGGAACTTAAGACTGGTTCAATATTAAAAAACAAATCAATATATAATCGATCATATTAACAGTCTAAAGAAGAAAAATTACATCACAACATCAATAGATCAGAGAAAGCATTTAACAAAACTTCAGGATAAAAATTTTCAGCAATCTAGAAATACAAGGGAACTTCTTCAACCTGATAAATGACATGCACAATAAACCTACAGCTAACATCATGGTAAATGAAGACGAAATGCTTTCCTATGGATTGGAACAATGTAAGGATATCTACATTCACCATTCTGACAAGAAAAAAAAAGAAGACATATAGACCAGAAAAGAAGAAATAAAACTGTCCCAATTTGCATGTGACAAGAATGTCTTCATAGAAAATCTCAGGGAGTCTACAAAATCTTTCCTAGAACTAATATGAAGAAAAATGTAGCATACAGGATCAATACACAAACAGCACTTAAATATCTATATATAAACAATATAAAACCAAAGTTTTTACAAACACAGTAACATAGTATCTCCAATAAAATGAAAATATTTGGGCATAAATCTAACAAATCATGGCACTGATAAAGAAATCAAAGAAGACCTAAAATAATGGAGACATACAATGTAAGAAGACTCACCATATTAACAATGACAATTTTCACCAAAATGACCTATAGGTTTAATACAATATCAATCAAAGTCCAAGCAGAGCTTTTTTTGTAGATGTAGATAAGCTCATTCTTAAACATTACATGGTAGGACAAAAGTACCAGAATAACTAAAAGAATTTTGCAAAAGAAAATTAAGTTGGAGAAATCACCCTATTAAATTTCACTTACTATAAATCTACAGTAATCAAGAGAGTATATTGGTGAAGATACACAGAGGTCAATGGAACAGAATAGACAGTCCAGAAATAAAGCCACATACATATGGCCATCCAATCTTTGACAATAGTGCAAAAGCAATTCAGTTGAGAAAGAATAGTTATCAACAAATGATGTTGAGACAAGAGGTCATTTATATGCATGTATAAGAAAAATTAATCTCAATCTAAATTTTATCTTATACAAGATTAACTTCAAATAGATCACAGATCTAAATATAAAGCACAAAACCATAAAACTTTGTAGAATAAAATATAAGAGAATACCTTCATGACCTGAGGTTAGGCAAAGAGTTCTTAAAACTCTTACAATAACATCAAAAGCAGGATCCATTAAGAAGAATAAATTAGACTTAAAAACTTTGCCTCTAAGAGACACTGTTAAAATGAAAACCCAAGTCTCCAAAATATATAAAGAATTCTCAAACTCAAAGTAAAAATACAAAGAATCCCATTAGAAAATGTGCAAGACTTTTGAATACACATTTCTCCAAAAAAGATACAAGTTGCTAGAAATCCATTAGTCATTAGAGAAATGCAAATAAAATACACAGTGAGACAGTACTTCACATCCATTAGGATGGGTATAATCAAAAGACTGATAAAAGTGTTGGAAGGATGTGGAGAAACTAGAGCCCTCAGACACTGCTGTGAGAATGTAAAATAGTGTTGCCACTTTTGAAAAACAATCTGGCAGTTAAACATAGAGCTACCAAATGACCCACTATATTCCTAGGTATATGCCGAAGAGAAATAGAAACAAGCCCACACAAAAAAACTTGCATATGAATGTTCACAGCATGTTATTCATAACAGTAAAAAAATGGAAACAATCCAAATGCTCTTCAATAGATGAATGGATAAACTATCATACGACCACATAATGGAATATTAAGTAATAACAAGGATAAACTACCGATACATGCAACAGCTTGGATGAAACTCAAATACATTATACTAATTGAAAGAAAATAGGACCTAACAGTTATATAATGTATGATTCCATTTATACTGCATTCTCCAAAAGATAAAACTACACTAATGGAGAACAATATCAGTGGTTGCCAAGGGTTACGAGTGGTGGGAGGCTTGATAATAAAGGGAGAGCATGAGGGAGTTGGCTGGAGTAATGTAACTGTCCTGAACCTGGATGGTGGTGGTTATAAGGATCTAAATGGTCAATTTTACAGTCAATAATTTAAACAATAAAAACTTATCTAAATATATAAAACCCTAATATGCAAATAAACTGAACAGTGGAACAACCGAACAACCAGTCACTATGATGTGCGCTGACCATCAAGGACTACACGCAAAACATGGTGGGCATTGGCAGCAGGCGGCAGAGTGCAGAACATGGCGGGCATCGGCCGCAGCGGGATGGTGAAGCAGGTGAGCGGGGGGTGCCAGACCAAGGCGGGGCACCGGTCGCTGTCATTGGGGTGAGCCTCTGGTGGTTACTGAAAATTCTTTGCTCCCACGCACCGCAGTCCTGCCCGGCGCTCACACCTGCTGCTGGCACTGGCCCCACTCCCACCGTTCACACCTGCTACTGGCGCTCAGTGCCATCAGCGGGTGGGAACAGTGGCTGCTGGCCCCAATCGCCCCTCAGGGCTTCTCCACCTCCCCCTGCACCTGAGGAGTGATCAGGGTAGCAGCTGCCGCTCGCACCACTGACGGCACCAGCCCTGCCATCAGCAGGTGCAAGCGGGGCCAGCGCCATCAGCGTGTGGGAGCTGCAATGGTGGGAGTGGGGCTGCCGGCAGACAGGGACCAGACAGGGAACGGGGCTGCTGTGGAAGGGACCAGGTGGGGGTGTGGAGGATGGGCCGAGACCCGCCCCTGTGCCCACCGCAGCCTCGCAGCCCACAGTTCTTTTCAAGGTGCACAAATTTGTGCACTGGGCCCCTATTCATAGAATAACAGACAAAATTCTATTAATCACAGCAGCTTCCTATGATAAATAAAACAATAAACATGGCCAAATTGGAGTGTTTAAGGACAAATAAACAGAATTTTTTAGGGGATTTTGATTACTTATGGGGGGAAAGGTGGGTGTCAAGTGTGGCACAATTTATGCTATGATTTTACTAGAAGCAGACCCTATAATAATGATATCAGTGCAAGTAGTTTATTTGGGAGATAATCCCAAGAGTAGGGAAGAAAAGGCAGTCACACTATACAATAAAATGAGAGGGCTACAACTGGAGCTCAGCCATGCTGAGGAATTCTGAAACACAACGTAGGGCATGCATCAGAGTTATGCCACGCAAGGGGCGAAGGAGCTAGAGGTTTTCCCCTCAGTTTCTGTAAGTCATCAGAGGAAGGCTGCTCTGGGAAGCAAGAACCACCCAGAACGACTGGCCTGCCAATGGGCAGGGCAGAGCAGACTCCAGGGAACAAAGAATGCCCTCAGCTAAAAATCGTAAGTGCTGACAGTCAGATGTCAGGACAATGTGCATAGATTTGGAAGATGCTCATAAAATATGGGGAGGGCACTGAGGAAAATGGACCAGGCACAGACAGTGTGTGTTCTAGATGGGTAAACATGTGTGGTTGGATGTGCATAGAATTAGCCTATATAATAAAGAGGTAATATGCAAATGGTCATTACACCATGACGGTAACAAATGATCAGCAGAAGGGCGGGGCAAGCGAGCTAAGAGCAGTGGTGGGCGGGACAGCCAGCTGAGGCAAGCGGCAGCAAGATACTTGCGCACCGATTCATGCACAGGGCCACTAGTCGCTATAATAAAACCTAAGACGCTGTCTCTGGAGGGTGAGAACAGAGAGAATATTTTAGTTTTATTCTTTCTGAATTTTCACCATAAACATAAATACTATCTTCTCAAGGCTTAACTGTGATTATCTAAGAGAGAATGATGGCAGGTGGGGTTGTGCTCGTAGTGCTAAGGATGGGAAAGAACTAATGTATTATTTTAACAGTGCAGTTAATGTGATGAATGTGGTATGTGAGGGGAAGAGAAGAACCCTGAATGAGATTTAGGTTTTTGGGGTCTGAGCAACTATAAGTATTATTAAATGGGATCAGTAACAGTACCTCTATTTTTGCAGAATTGTTATGAATATGAATGTGCTTAGAACAGTGCCTAATATGTAATAAATACTCAATAAAGGTTCCATTAAGAAAAATAAAGTGGGCTTGTACACACACTGAATTATATTTACATGTTCCCCATATTTTTCATGAAACAAATAAAATTAGTTTAATTTTAAAAAATATATATTTTTATTGATTTCAGAGAGGAAGGAAAAGGGAGAAAGAGTTAGAAACGTCAATGAGGAAAGAGAATCATTGATCGGCTGCCTCCTGCACACCCCTGACTGAGGATTGAGCCCGCTACCCAGGCATGTGCCCTTGATGGGAATCGAACCTGGGACCCTTCAGTCAGCAGGTCGATGCTCTATCCATTGAGCCAAACCAGCTAGGGCAGTTTAATTTTTAAACTATTAAAATTATTAAACCCCTTATTCAATTTAAATTAAGGGACTGCAATTTCTTTAACAAATGACTTGCAAGAAAAATAGGGAGTGAAGCCGAAACCGGTTTGGCTCGGTGGATAGAGCGTCGGCCTGCGGACTGAAGGGTCCCGGGTTTGATTCCAGTCAGGGGCATGTACCTTGGTTGCGGGCACATCCCCAGTAGGGGTTGTGCAGGAGGCGGGTGATCGATGTTTCTCTCTCATCGATGTTTCTAACTCTCTATCTCTCCCTCTTCCTCTCTGTAAAAAATCAATAAAATATTTTTTTAAAAAAAAAAGAAAAATAGGGAGTGAAGAAAATGATCAACTAAGACAAACTGGTACTCAGATATATTAGCAATCAATATCACCTTTTTGCTATAGCTATTGCAATCCTATCCTATATAATAGCAGCCTAATATGCAACTTGTCCTCTTGACCTGGAGTTTGACCAGGGGGTGGGGCAGGGCCAGACAGCCAACTGCCTGCAGCCCCTCCCCCCAGCCAGCCTGGCCCAATTGGTCCCAATCGGGATGGGCTAGCCAGACCCCACCCGTGCCCGAATTCGTGCACCGGGCCTCTAGTTATTACATAAGGGAATAGTAAGTGACTGATGAATGAAACAGAGGAAACCTCTCCCCTGAGACATAAGAGGTAGGATAGTATAGAGAACAAAAGGCCATTGTTGGAAGATAGGATCTAGGTCCTATGTGTCAGTATTGCTATAAGCAATAGTTGCAGTGATAGTGACCCTGAGGCTGGTAGCAATTAATTCAATTCGTTTATTGAACTATAGTATGTGTCCAGCACTGAAAACAGAGTAACAGAATAAAATCCCTGTCCTATGGGAGTTTACTTTCCAGTGTTTCTGGTAATTCCAATAATGTACTGTTATTACGTAAACATAAAGTAATTCAAAAAACAGCTGGCCCTGGCCCCGTGGCTCAGTTGGAACATCATTCTGTAGACCAAAAGGTTGCGGGTTCAATCCCCAGGTGGGGTGTGTACGGGAGGCAACCAATTGATGTTTCTTCCTCACACTGATGTTTCTCTTTCCCTCCCTCTTTCTCTAAAATTAATAAAAACATATTTTTAAGCCTCGAGTGAGGCTTAAAAAATAAATAGATAGATGACAGATGATAGATAGATAGATAGATAGATAGATAGATAGATAGATAAAACACCTGAACCTGAAATATGCATACAGAGGTGGGAAAAAGTGGGTTTACAGTTGTTCATACGGAAAATAATATAGTAATTAATAAATAATAATACAAGAATAAACTGTGTTTCATGTACTCCTAACTGTAAACCTACTTTTACCCATTCCTGTATAAGTAGTTGTCTCTTTTCTGAACCCAGGCAAGGGTAGTGAAAATGGCTATAGCTGCTGGTACTATAAAGTTTGCAAAGGAATAACAATTCAAATTACAGTGGTACCTGATATAGAATCACCAAATATTAAGTACGAAGACCTCACAAAACATATTTGGCAGCCAAGGATCAAATGAAATATGTTTCCATGTATCAATTTGATCCATAGCTAAGATTTCAATGGCAAAACAACCTAAGTTTTACTGTAAATAGTAACTGACTGGAACCATGCACAAAAGCTATCATTCTTCAAAACACAAGATACAGGATAACTTGTGATTTGGAAATGAATCAAAATATTCATCTAAGGAAACTAATGAAGTATGATCCAAGCAATTCAAAATTTGTCAGTTTTAGCTGCATGAGCTTTATAAAAATATGTTTGGTATGAAATGCTAACACTGTTTTTGATAAGACTTGTCTAAACAAGATGAGCATTATTTGACAAAACAGAAGGACAATGTCCCAGCCTGATATGGACAGTTGGCTATCATCTATCAGTCACCCAGAATATTTATTGCTTGTTTACTTAGTACAGCTTTCTGAGCAAGGAACTTACAGAATACTCACTGGCTGCTAAATATTATTGTTAGAAGCAGCAAGCAGAGATGGTTATCTGTTTAAGCTGTTTATCTTTGTCCCTTGGAAAAAAATTACAGCAAATAGAACAAATTGTACTACAGCAAAAGCTCAGTCTAAATGTATCTGGATAATAGTAAAATGGGTGTTTCCTGGGAACTTCAGAGGTAACAATTTCTGAAAAGCAGCCTGAAGGGAAAAATCTTCTTTTCAACAATTACATTATAAAAGATAAAACACATAAAGAGAACTTTTCCCCTTGAGAACAACAACATATCAATCAGTAATTCACACAAGAAAGATTGCCATATCACAAGAGTGTGCCTACACACATAAGCCTCAGGACCAAGAAGAATGAAGATTTAATAGTAAGATCTGACCTACACAGCAAACGAAAAAAGAAGAAATAGCAAAGTGATCTCCAATCAGATTAGATCATGGGAAAATAAAATTACAGCACATCTTATGTTCACATAGCACCTTGGCATTTTAAAATCAGGGCTTTTAGGCCAAAGATTAGCTTAGGGAAGATTTTTAGCTCAAGGAAGTTTCTACTCCTTTCCTGAAGCTAAATAGCTTTTTCAGGGATGGGGCTCTTAATTTGTTGTTTAATAGACTACTGTATATTACAACTGATTATAAAACTAGATGTATATCCCATTATATTTAAACTAGAGGCCCAATACATGAATTCATGCACTTTGAAAGGAACTGTGGGCCGCAAGGCTGCAGTAGGCACAGGGGCAGGTCTCCGCCCATCCTCTGCGCCCCCACCTGGCCCCTGGTCCCTTGTCTGCTGGCAGCCCCACTCCCGCTGCCGCTGCTCCCATGCACTGATGGCGCTGGCCCCGCTTGCACCTATTGATGGTGGGTGCAAGCGGGGCTGATGCTGCCAGCAGGTACAAGCAGCAGCAGCTGCCTGATAGCCCCTCAGGAGCAGGGGGGAGGCGGAGAATCCCCCAAGGGGTGATCAGGGCCAGCAGCCACCGCTCACACCCACTGATGGTGCTGAGCGTTCGGGGCCCGGCGCCATGCACCGTCAGCGGGTGCAAGCAGCGGCTCCGGTGCTGGCAGCAGGTGCAAGCGGGGCCGGCGCTGGCAGCAGGTGCAAGCACTGGGCGTGACTGCGATGCACGGGAAGAAAGAATTTTCACTAACCACCAGAGGCTCGTCCTGATGACAGTGACCAGAGCCCCGCCTTGGTCTGGGGCCCCGCTCACCTGCTCCACCATCCCTGTGCTCTGCCTCCTGCTGTCGACACCTGCCATGTTCAGCGCCTCACAACCCCCCATTGGTCAGCGCACATCATGGCGACCAGTTGTTCGGTTGTTCCGCCATTCGGTCTATTTGCCTTTAGAGTTTTGTATACATAGATAACCAGAGAGCTGTGCTTTATTCAGTTACTTCCCTAGAACCTAGCAATATGTCCCTTGCCAAACAGATGCTACATAAAACTTTTGAATTTGACTCTATTATCTTATACAATGTACTCAAGTATCCCCTGAGATCATGAAAGCAGATGTTATACCTGTTTTATAAAGGAGGAATCTGAATGCAGAAAGATTAAATAATATGCCCAGATTCAGCCAGGTAGGCTCCAGAACTCAGACTTCCAGGCTCAAAATGTCCCCTTGTACAACAGTGTTTAGAAGACCTGGGTAGCAAAAATTTCATGGAGAATTACCTCACAGAATTTAGACTGAAATTAAGCAATCACAAGTTAGCAATACCCTATAAAGAAACCACTTACATATTATCTACTGCAGAGGACAAATAAAAGAGTAACACTTGATTTATAATCCTAAATTTTCCTTGTTTTTCTGGTCCATTGAGAATCAGAAGGATTTTACTAACCTACTAACCTAGGGATGTGACTTCAAATCAGAATGGCAAAATAATGAACCTTTGACCACTAACTGTATACCAAAAACAAAGATAGGAGATATATATATAACAAAAAAGGCACAGTCAGGTTCAAAAACAA
The DNA here is from genome assembly GCF_951640355.1 of Cnephaeus nilssonii. Taxonomy (NCBI): domain Eukaryota; kingdom Metazoa; phylum Chordata; class Mammalia; order Chiroptera; family Vespertilionidae; genus Cnephaeus; species Cnephaeus nilssonii. The sequence continues at coordinate 36,658,393 of NC_137084.1, read as the reverse complement.
CATGAACATCTTCAATGGCCAGTAATAAAACAGAAATGGGTTTGATTTTTTTTTTAAAGTAAACTTGGCTACAAGCTCAGGCCCGTCAAATATAGATCTTTAAATGGGAGTGACAGAGTTCAGTACCACACCAGCCCTCATCTCTACGCAGGAACCTGGTTCCAGAATGGAGGGTAGAAAGCATGTACACACAGCAGTCAATCTTCACCTGTGGGCAGGGAGGGAGTAGGTGCTGACATAACATATTAACATATTACACAAGAAACTGAACCAGAGTACCAAATGTTTCCATCATCTTTCCAACATCACATGTGACAGAATTACTGAAATTCTGGAATAAGACTTGGTTTTGGATTGAGGACAGAGGGTTAAAGTGAAAGTTAGTGGAATACCTAGAAATAAATAGGTATGAGCGGAGAGAGGAAGGGGAGGGAAAAGTAACAACAGAAACAATAATTCCACTCAAAATAAGCCTGCAAACCAATATTCAAAATTGTATGGAGAGCTGGGGGACTGGGTGAAAAATGGAAGGGACTTTGAGGGAATAGGTGAAAAAGCTGAAGGAAATAAGAAATACAAATTGGTAGTTACAGAATAGTCACGGGAATGTAAAGTACAACATAGGGAATACAGTCAATAATAAAAATTATTTAAAGTTCAAAATTATATGGAGAAATATAATACTAAAAATTACTGCCATAAACAATCAAAACATGAACTCACCCACTATGAATTTTATAGAAATAAATGACAAAAACAATTCAAATAAGTTCATATAGAATATTCAAAGATATAAATGAAAATAAAACTTCAATTGACAATGAGTAAGAAATAATGAAAACAAAAGCAGGGGGAGCTATGTAGATATGAAGATAACCCAACCAGAGAATAAAAAGTAATTGAAACAACAACAACAACACACACACACACACACACACACACACACACACACACACACACAATGAAATAAACTCTTCTCTAGATAAAGACAGAATTCTTGAATTAGAAGATAGGCCTGATCCATATACCAAAAACTCAGCAAAGAAAGTCAGGAAAAAAATAATTTCATTGAAACCACAGCTAAAAGACATAAGGTAGATTGAGAAGCTCCAATATTTATGTGATATGAGTTGAAAAAAAAGAGACAAAAATAAATGGTGAAGAAACAATAGTTTCTGAAAACTTGAAACAAAATAAAAATCTATCTTCAAATTCATAATGAAACTAGACATTTGGAGTCAGCATCAAGAGAACATTTTGAGACTATTTCTTAATCTAAGATTTTTCTGAGAAATCAGATTTCTCTCCTTTCTCAGTATCCTACCAGTCTATCAAATTACACATTCTTATGAAAAATAAAGGCTAACTGGACAAGCTGGGTCAGATGATGCCTGCTGGGGGTAAGCAGGGACAGTTCCAGTAATGCAGCTGTAAGGACTAGGGTTGTCCGATAGGAATGGAATAAGAACTCTATTACCAGGGCTCCAGAAAGCATTCATTTGACAGGCAGGGGAAGTGCAGTCAGATGGTGATGTTACTTTTCTGTTTTATCTCTCTCTTCCATACAATTCAAGTAAACTCAAATTCACAAAAAACACTGAGTACAATGCCCTATATTACATACTAGGAAGGGTAGAAAGCTTAAGAGTTTATAATTTATATAAGACAAGATAAAAAACTGAAAAGTGATAGGCCAAGATGGAATAATGGGGACTAGATTTAATCTCCTGCCAGAAACAAATTTCCTAAAAAGAAAAAAAAATGTGTAAAATCTATGAAATAGTTTCAAGACACTGGACATCAGGTAATAAATGGCAGTATGTGATCTGTGATAGATGAGGTGACCCCTCTGACTGCCCAGTTTCCCACATTGAGTTTCCAGGTTGCAACACAGAGAAGGATAAAATCCGACAGACAACCTGAGTTGAGAAGACAGGGCAAATATCCAGAAAGACCAGGGAGCCAGAGTTTGCAGAGCAGAGTACCACAGCAGAGAGAAATGCTCAGAGAGAAAACAGAATTTTGCACAGTGTTCCACTGCCCTAAAGTATTTAAGAGTATGGTTCAGAAGAAAAAGAAGAGAAATAATAATGATCAGAGGGTATGCATGTGTGAGTGTGTGTGTGCGTGCGTGCGTGAGTGTGTGCATGAGAGAGAGAGAGAGAGAGAGAGAGAGAGAGAGAGAGAGAGAGAGAGAGAGAAATCAATGAGAAAGACAATTACATGATCTCACATATTTGTGGAATCTAATTAACAAAATGAATTGACCAACAAAATAAGACCCAAAGCATGGAGGCATGGAACAGACTGACATACCTTGCCTGATGGGGAAATGGGGGGACAAAAATGATAAACCAAAGAATTTATACACTTACTAGAGGTCTGATGCACGAAATTCGTGCAAGGGCCTTGGCCCCTGCCCCTGCTGCCGCCTCTGCTGCGGCCCCGCCTGCTGCAGCTTTGTCCGGTCTAATTAGCATATTACCCTTTTATCATTATAGATATGCATAGCCCATGGACATGAGCAATAGGGTGGTGAAGACCTGGTGGGGGAGGGAAGGGTCTGGAAAGAGGGGGTAAAGGGAAGAGGGAAATGGGAGACATCTGTAATACTGTCAACAATTAAATATTATATATATGTGTATATATATATATATTTAAAATCACTGAAAGCAGAAGTTGGTTCTCTGAAAAGTTCAATAAAATTTATAAACCTCTAACCAGACTGACCAAAGAAAAAAGAGAAGACACAAATTACCTATATCAGGAATAAAAATGTAATTACTACAAATCCAACAAAAAATAATATTACAATAAGGGAATATTTCAAATAACTTTATGTCCATAAACTCAATAACTCAAATGAAAATGATAAAATTTTAAAAAGACACAAAATTTTAAAGAAGCTCAAGAAGAAATAGATACCCTGAATAATCCCAAATCTTTGAGGTTCTAGTTTAAAACCTTCCAACAAAAAAATGTCCAAGGCCTTATAGCTTCGTGAATAAATTCAAATAAACATTTCAGGAAGATATAATATTAATTCTATATTAAAATTTTCTGAAAATAGAAAAGGAAGAAATGCATCAAAACCTTTTATTGAGTTTAGCTAGGTGGCTCAGTTGGTTGAAGCATCATCCAAAAATCAAAAAAGGTTGGGGGTTCAGTTCCAGGACAGGGCACATACCTAGGTTGCGGGTTCCATCCCCAGTCAGGGCACATACAGGGGGGCCACCAATTCAAGGTTTTCTCTCACATCAATGTCTGTCTGTCTGCCTGTCTTTCTCTCTTTCTCTCTCTCTAAAACACACACACACACACACACACACACACACACACACACACACACTCACAGACACACACACACACACACACACACACACACAAAACAAAATGACACAACCATTTTTGAGGCAAGCATTACCTTGAGAACAAAATCAGACAAAGACATAACAAGAAAACTACAGACCAATATCCCTCATGAAAATCCCCAGTAAAATATTAGCAAATTATAACCAGCAATGTGTAAAAGAATAATACATCCTACTAAGTAGAGTTTATGTTGGGAATTAATTCAAGGCTAATTCAATATTTGAAGACTGATTAGTGTAATTTACCACGAAGAAAACTAGCATATGATCAGGTAGACAGAAAAAGAGCACTTGAGAAAAATATGACATCCATTTATGATTCAGACTCTCAGCAAACTAGGAATAGAATGAAACTTCCCAGCTAAAAAGGGCATCCACACAGAACTTAACGCTAATATTGTATGTAATGGTGAAAGGTTGATTGCTTTTGCCCTCAACTATGGGAGAGACAAGGATATGTTTTCACCACTACTACTTAATTTCATGGTGGATGTACAATAAGTGCAACAAGACAAAAAACGGGAAAAGAGGCATACAAATTGGAAGGGAAAAATTCTCCTCTATTTATAAGTGACATAACTGTCTACATAAAAAATCTACAAAAAGATACAACTAATAAATGAGTTTAGCAAGAATGCAAAACACAAGGACAATATTTTAAAAGAACCACTTACAAGTGCATCAGAAAATATGAATTATTTAGGAATAAATCTAACAAACTATATGCAGAATCTATATGCAAAAACTACACACCAATAATGAAAGAAAAAAGCTCTCAATAAATAAAGAGATATACCATGTTAATGAATTGGAAGATTTAACTTTGTTAATATGTTAATTCTCTCCAAACTGATCAAGATTGAACACAATCCCAATCAACATCCCAACAGGATTTTTTTTTGTACAAATCTACAAGCTTATTCTAAAGTTTATATGAAATTTCAAAAAAACAGTAATTAAGATAGGGTGGTATTAGCCAAAAGACAGAGACAGGTTATCAATGGAACAGAATAAACAAAGTCAAAACAAAGGAACATACAAGCAGGATGTGTCAAAAGTAGTTTTATAGTTGTTTTTACAGAAAATACAATAATTACTCACAATTGTAAACCAACTTTTGCCCCATCCCTGTATATGAACACTTTATTTTCATAAAGGCAATTCAATAGAAAAAGGGTATTTTCTCAAATAATGGCATGGAACAATTGGACACTCATGTCCACAAAAATCACTCTCAAACCATAATTTCCACAATACACAAAAATTAACTAATGGATCATAGAACTAACTAAATGGAAAGCTACACCATAAAACTACTAGAAGAAAACATTAAAAAAAAAAATCTTTGTGACCTTAGATTAAGCAAAGCTTAATATGATGCCAAAAACACCAAAGAAAAAATTTATAAAGTGGCCTTTACCAAAACAAAAAAACTTTTGCACTTAATTAGTAGAAACATTTATAAAACATATACATATATAGAAACTACATAAAAAACTTTCCTTGTAATCTATAATAATAAAAGGGTAATATGCTAATGAGACTGGATGTCTTCAGGACATCATTCCAGATGTCCTTCCTGACGAAGCAGGGACTGGAGGGAAGCCAGCCTGGGTCCCAGGTGCCAGAGGGAAGCTGGTGCTGGCAGCCAGTGGAAGGAAGGCCTCCTCTTGCACAAATTTTTGTGCATCGGGCCTCTACTTCAATAATAAGGAAACAAGCAACTCAATTTTTAAAATGGGCAAGTATTAGTACAAACATTTCACCAAAGAACATATTTCAGATAGTAAATAACAATAGGATATCAATACACAATTGTTAGAATGGCTAAAATTTTAAATATTGAATCTACCAAGTATTGGCCAGAATGTATAAGAACTAGAAGTCTTACATAGTACTTGTAAGAATGTAATTTGGTAAAATGTGTTATAAAAAGAGTTTAGCAGTTTCCTCGCAAAGTTAAATATACACTTAACATATTATCCAGTTATTTAAATTTCAGTTTACCCAAGAGATGAAATCGTGTGTAAGCATAAAAACTTTACATAAATGTTCTTAGCAGCTTTATTTATAATAGCTGAACACTGAGAACAACCAAATGTCTTATCAACAGGTGAATAGATAAAATGGCAGCATATACATACAACAAGATATCACTCAGCAATAGAAAGACACAATTTATTTATACATGCAACAACACAAATATTAACCTCAAAATAATAATGTTGAGCGAAAGAAGCTAGACCAAAAAAATACATACTGCATGATTCTATTTATATTGAATATTCTAAAAATGCAAACTAATCTATAGTGAAAAAAGCTTGAGAATGTCAATCAAGGAAAGAGAAACTTTGGGAGATAACATATACATTTATATTCTTGATTATGTTAAAATTTTTAATGGGAGTATACATGTCAAAATTCAAATTGTTCACTTTAAATATGTACATTTTATTATACCTCAATTAAAAAACAACAACAACCACACGTAAATAAATATTTCCAGAACTTTGAGGACTTAGAATACTTGATACTCTTAAAAGTGAAATTATACGACCCTGGGTCTGGGAGAGGCCATGTGCCGCTGGGTCCGGGGGAAGCTAGATCCCGGGTCTGGGCGAGGCCATGTGCCCCTGGATCCGGGTGAGCCTGGCCCCGGGTCCGGGTGAGGCCGTGGGCCCCTGGATCCGGGTGAGCCTGGGTCCTGGGTCCGGGTGAGGCCATGGGCCCCTGGATCCGGGTGAGCCTGGGTCCTGGGTCTGGGTGAGGCCGTGGGCCCCTGGATCCGGGTGAGGCCACGCGACCCTGGGTCTGGGAGAGGCCACGTGCCCCTGGGTCCAGGTGAGGCCACGTGCCCCTGGGTCTGGGGGAAGCTAGATCCCGGGTCCGAGCGAGGCCGTGTGCCCCTGGAACCGGGTGAGGCTGGGTCCCAGGTCAGGGTGAGGCCGTGGGCCCCTGGATCCGGGTGAGCCTGGGTCCCGGGTCCGGGTGAGGCCGTGGGCCCCTGGATCCGGGTGAGCCTGGCCCCGGGTCCGGGTGAGGCCGTGGGCCCCTGGATCCGGGTGAGGCTGGGTCCCGGGTCCGGGTGAGGCCGTGGGCCCCTGGATCCGGGTGAGCCTGGGTCCCGGGTCCGGGTGAGGCCGTGGGCCCCTGGATCCGGGTGAGGCCACGCGACCCTGGGTCTGGGAGAGGCCACGCGCCCCTGGGTCCGGGTGAGGCCACGTGTCCCTGGGTCCGGGGGAAGCAAGATCCCGGGTCCGGGCGAGGCCGTGTGCCCCTGGATCCGGGTGAAGCTGGGTCCCAGGCCCTGGAGAGGCCACGCGCCCCTGGGTCCGGGTGAGGCCATGCGCCCCTGGGTCCAGGTGAAACTGAATCCTGGGTCTGGGCGAGGCCGTGTGCCCCTGGATCCGGGTGAGGCTGGGTCCCGGGTCCGGGTGAGGCCGTGGGCCCCTGGATCCGGGTGAGCCTGGGTCCCGGGTCCGGGTGAGGCCGTGGGCCCCTGGATCCGGGTGAGGCCACGCGACCCTGGGTCTGGGAGAGGCCACGCGCCCCTGGGTCCGGGTGAGGCCACGTGCCCCTGGGTCCGGGGGAAGCAAGATCCCGGGTCCGGGCGAGGCCGTGTGCCCCTGGATCCGGGTGAAGCTGGGTCCCAGGCCCTGGAGAGGCCACGCGCCCCTGGGTCCGGGTGAGGCCATGCGCCCCTGGGTCCAGGTGAAACTGAATCCTGGGTCTGGGCGAGGCCGTGTGCCCCTGGATCCGGGTGAGGCTGGGTCCCGGGTCCGGGTGAGGCCGTGGGCCCCTGGATCTGGGTGAAGCCGTGCCCCTGGGTCCGGCCGAGACCAAACCAGAGGGAGTCGGACCTGCATTACCACCATTTGTCCACCATCCAGAGCTGAGGGGTCAGTGCCGACAAGTACTCATAAGGAACTGGTGGACATTGATATTGGGTCTCAAAAGATCTGTTGGTCCAGAAAGAAACTCACTACAGACTGATTCATTTGCCTGTCAGCATAACTATTATTGCTCGTTGCACATTCAATTCTTATAAGTATATCTCTAGTGACACATGATTTCGCTCATCTAGGGGAAATGATGAACAACTTAGACTGATGAACAAGAACAGAACCAGAAACAAGGAGGCATCGATCGGACTATCGGGCCTCAGAGGGAGGATAGGGGAGGGTGGGGGGAGGGGGGAGAGATCAACCAAAGGTCTTATGTGCATGCATATGAGTCTAACCAATGGTTAAGTTCAACAGGGGGTTGGGGCATCCATGGGGAGGGGTGTGGGATGGGAATGGGGGGATGAGGACAAATATGTGACACCTTAATCAATAAAGAAATTAAAAAAAACGTGAAATTATATAATCCCATGATCTTTATAAGTAGTAGGTTTTTTTTTAAAATAATGAACTAGCTGATCTGATTTGTTTTCATATGAAATTTTTACCCATAAACCTCTTAAGGAATTAAGCTAAAAAATTTACAGGGAAAAAAAGGTTACTACAAGAATAAAGTCCTTAGAAAAGCAAAACTGTTGGTTGCTCATTTGTTAATCATCATAGCCTAGGATACTGCCTGGAACAGAGTAAATTAAATGTTTATTCAATAAGTTAATAAGCTCAAGTCCACTTTCTACTCCTGCTTCTTCTCAATTACTCATTGGCAAGGTTTATTGTTAAAACTCATTATAATATGAAATTATTCTACTTCTAAGACATAAAACTCTGGCCTTTCCCTCTTCCTAGCCCCACATTCTCACCTTCTTACAATCTATTACTTTTCCGAAACTATAAATCTACTCCACAGTGTCTGCTAGTCCTCACAAGCCTTACTACTCATCCTCGATCCCAAAATAACAAGGTCATTGAATAAAATAAATCAAATTCCGTTGTCCAACACTCAAAGACTTCCTTATAGAAATTCTGGCACCAAAAGTATTTTCCAGATTTTTCTCTTATTATATTTCTTCAGCCTAAACAACTATGTGCCAGTAAAGCTTTCACTGTTTTCAAACATACCTGGACTTCCTTGATTCTGTTATCTTTCAAAATGTTCCATCTTTGAGGGCCTACCTCGTCTTCTAATTATTCATCAAAGTACGACATATCTGTTAAGCCCCAGCTCATTCTCACTTCCTCTATAAACATGTCCCTGGTTTACTTCAATTAAAATAACTATCACATCCATGGGTTTCTAGAGTACTTTATACTATTCTTGCAAGCAAATATTACGTGTACAGAAGGCAGTATCCAAAAAAAGCACACAAAAAAACTGTAAATGAAAGAATAAGATTGTTTTCTAAGTTAAATTTTAAAGAATCAATATATTTTAATAGAATAAAGTCACCTTTTAAAGAGATTCTGGTCCACAGGACAAACGAAGAAACACCTGACACTTTGAGTTATTTAAAACATTTCCTCAAAAGAACTGTATTAACTATAAAGGAATGGGGAGAAATGGAAATTACATGTATACTCAGAAATAAAAACTTAGTGAGTACATCAATATTCATAACAGTATTACTCACAATAGCCAAAAGGTAGAAACAACCCAAATGTCTATCAACAGATGAATGGATAAACAAAACGCAGTATACACTGAGTGGCCAGATTATTATGCATTCAGAGATCATAATAATCCTGCCACTCAGTATATATGGAAAAAGGAATGGAAATCTGATACATCCTACAACATGGATGACCCTTAGAGACATTCTGCTAAGTGAAATAAGACACAACATATTCCATGTATATGAGATAACTAGAAAAGTCAAATTCATAGAGACGGGAAGTAGAATAGAGGTTACCAGGGACTGGTGGAAGAGGGGAAATGAAGAGTTATTGTTCAATGGGTATAGAGTTTCTGTAAGGAATGATGAAAAATTTTAGAGATGGATAGTAGTGATGATGGTTGCTCAACAATATAAAAAATTTAATGCCACTAAAATTGGTTAAAATTGTAAATTTTATGTTATGTTTATCTTGCCACAATTAGATATTTAAACTTAGTGAAAGAAGAAATGACGGGTCTCAAACACTGACCCAGGTAGAACGGACCATATCCACCTAACAGATATAAACTTACTATGAAACATGAACACATAAAATTATCAGAACCTGGCATTATTAAACAATCCAATGACAATTTCCCACTAAGTGAAAAGTGTTAGGTATATATGCTAAATCAAATACAAGTCCTCCCCTCCCCCCTTAGGTGTTCCAGCTCTGGAAGCTATGTAAAAGGAGATTCTATTAAGAAACTTAACGTTTTTTTATTGTAATAGAGTATTTTTAAATGTGCTAATTATATCAAGAAATAATATTTGAATGTCATAGAAGTGAAATTGGCCATTTTGAATCCACATCTGTTTAAAAGACAGAGTAGAAAAACTATGATTGTGAATGAGATGATGTTTATAGTGTTTGTTTCAAAAATCTTTCTTTGCCTGTGAAGCAAGGCAGATAATGTATAATAATAGTTGAAACCTAACTTTTACTGTACTGTAACTGTTAAATAGGAAAATGGTATTTGAGAAATAATTATTGGAAATTCATCAAATTCAAATGATATAACTGTGAAGTATTACCAAGTATCTACTTTATGCAAGATAGTATGATCCAAATTTAGTACATTGAAGTATAAGACTATCTTCACTTTTGGGGAATACCAACCAGTTTGGAACTTGATAGGTAAATGTTAAAAGGTAGACACAATACAAAGTAACATTCACTTAGTGCCCAATGAGTGGAACAAGCAATAGATCCTAAAGAAGCTAAAAGGAAGAAAACTCCAGAGCAAACATAACACAAATGTTATCCTATAAACTTGTCCATTGTTTTCAAGAAGTGTAACTTCTCTACTTGGTTACTACTCTCCTCCATTTGAAGTCTTCCCTAACTATTCTAGCCTTTATATATCTCTACTATACTATATGGTATATTCTTCTTTTTAATATATTTTATTGATTTTTTTACAGAGAGGAAGGGAGAAGGAGAGGGAGAGGGATAGAGAGTTAGAAACATCAATGAGAGAGAAACATCTATCAGTTGCCTCCTGCACACTCCCTACTGGGGATGTGCCCGCTACCAAGGTACATGCCCTTGACTGGAATCGAACCTGGGACCCTTCAGTCCACAGGCTGACACTCTATCCACTGAGCCAAACCAGTTAGGGCTATATGGTATATTCTGTAGTTAAATTTTTATAAGCAGGCTTGTCACCACAACAATTATGCACCAACAAAAAGTATCCATATTGCTTAGCATAATTCAATACATAAAGAAAGTGTCCCACAATGGAATACTATGCTGTGGTAAAAAAGGAGTACTTAACATTTGCAACAGCATGGATGGAACTGGAGAGCATTATGCTAAGTGAAATAAGCCAGTCAGAGAAAGATAAATATCACATGATCTCACTCATTTATGGAATACTAGAGGCCCAGTGCATGATTAAATCATGCACGTGTAGGGTCCCCTAGGCCTAACCTGCCATCCAGGCCATATCCACTGCCCCGCAAAGCCTAGCATGCTCTGCGAACACTGCTAGCAGCCTGCTCCCTGCTTTTGATGGCAGGGGGTCCGCTGGTGCTGGAGCGGACACACAGCTCCCCGCTTTCAATCGCGGGGGAGCTGGCTGTCTGTCCGCTGGTGCACCAGGCACCCAGCTCCCCCGCTTTTGATGGTCCATAGCAGGACATGGGCTCGCTGCCCCAGAGGCCCCTTCTGTGCCGCAGCACAGCCACGGCACAGATGCTGAGCTCGCGCCGCTGCTGGCAACGCGAGCTCAGCATCCCGCCGGCCCAATCGGCCACCCCGGCCACCCCGAGTCCCATCCCCTGCGCCTCCCGCTGGCCCAATCGTGGGCATAGCGGAGTGATGGTAATTTACATATTACCCTTTTATTATGTAGGATAATGAACAACATAAACTGATGAACAAAAATAGATCCAGAGACAGAGAAACATCGATCAGACCATCAAACCTCAGAGGGAAGATAGGGCAGGGTGGGAGTAAGGGGGGAGAGATCAACCAAAAGACTTGTATGCATGCATATAAGCCTAACCAATGGACACAGACAACAGGGGGGGTGAGGTCTTGAGTGGGGGGATGGGAGGGTAATGGGGGAATAAGGACATATATGTAACACCTTAATCAATAAAGAAATTTTTAACCTTTTGCACTTGGATGTCGAGTGTGACTCGACACGGTTAGCATCGGTAGCAGCTCGAGAAAAAAGCAAGCGAGTGCAAAGGGTTAAAAAAAGTGTCCTATAAAGACTCAATTACTAAAATGACTGTTTCCAAGTTAAGCACTCAGAAATAATGCCTATTGTACACAATAAATGCAAATAATTAATTTCTGTTTAATGTTTGCAATACAGGCCACTTTGGGGTGAAGGGGGGGGCAGAGAAAAGGACCTATATTTTATCCTTTTGTTCCTTTCAAAAAGTATTAGCACCATGGACATGGAAGGCATTTAACAATTCTTTATTTCAAGATAATTTTATACTTTCTAGGTGACCCAGTGCATATTTTTGTGGTTTGCTACAGGAGATATATTTAATGAAGCATGAAATGATCTAATGACAAGAAAATTCTCAGTTACAATGAAGCTTCAGTTCCCCATAGATTTCTAGGGAGTTTTTGGGTTTTGCTTCCATGTTTCGCTTACTTGGAAGAGGTCCAGAGGGTATTGGCCCTATTTAGAATACTAAAGTAAATGTTTCATTCAATTTATTTGTAATGTAAAATTTAATCATCCTAAATTAATTTACAAGGGATTTAAAGTTAAATATTTCAAGACTACCAAAAATAATTAAACTCAACTATAGAGGAAAAATTATATCAATCGTGATCTTCAAATATTATTTTTAAAAATAACTTTTGAATCACATACAAAAGCAGAGCAAAAGCAAAGATAGTAATTTTAAGAAACAGAAATTAAAATAAGAACTCTCAAGAGAACAGTTAAGGGAATAGGGCCCTAGAAAGATGCATAATTTGGCAACCAAAATATTAACTAATGCTCTACTTTTTTTCTTAGTGATAACGTACACAAAGTAGTTTTATTTCTTCCTAGAAAATGAATAATTTTTATTGCTGTATTGCTTTAAAACATTTTACTCTAAAAAGTAGAAATCTGGCCCAGCCAACATGGTTCAATGGTTGAGCACTGACCTATGAACCAGGAGGTCACGGTTTGATTCCCGCCAGGGCACATGCTGGGTTGCAGGCTCAATCTCCAGTGTGAAGCATGCAGGAGGCAGGTGATCAATGATTCTCTCTCATCATTGACGTCTCTATCTCTCTCTTCCTCTCAGAAACCAACAAATATTTGTATTTTAAAGTAGAGATCTGTGAGTATAGGACTTAAGTTGCCATTTATGCAACTGATGTACAGCTATGATGGGCTGAAGTATGAAGTTTTAAGTGAAAAACTTTGGCCTGCTCTAAAACAGAACCTAACTTTCCCACAGAAACAGCAGAAAGAGATATATCATAAGTCATTTCCAGTGCTACCATGTAATCATGTAACGTATTATTTATTACATATCTGTTTTCTCTAATGTTTAGAACTAGAAAATTATTTCTGGCAATTTAAATCAACTTGCTATCTGTACCAAAGCCACAATTTCTGTGATAGGAATGAAAGAGGGTATGAATTAGAAACACAAAATAACCATTAAAGATTAGAATAAGGGAATAAATAAGGGGATGGCACATATACATGCATTTAAATTCAGGAATTAAACTAAATAAGCTTGACCAACACCAGCGTGTGTGTGTGTGTGTGTGTGTGTGTGTGTGTGTGTGTGTGTGTGAGAGAGAGAGAGAGAGAGAGAGAGAGAGAGAGAGAGAGAGACTATGAATGACCATGAATGTATGAACAATTCTATATAATATTCTACTCAATGAGATTATACATTAGAAAGAGCATAAGATCAGAAACAAAAACCTGTTTTCCAAATAGTTGACTTAATTCAAGAAGGCCTTTCAGGGAAAAAAATTATTTATAATGTGCATGATTCAAGTATTTAAGCCACAATTATAATTTTCAATCAACATAAACCCAAATTACACTAACAACGTCATCCAGTGCTCAGGTGGAAGAAAATGGTTATTTTCTCCCAACTGCCTTAGATGGAAGATTTCATTTTATGTCATCTCTGTACTATACATATTTACCAAATATAATAAGAAACTTGTCAATTACTTTTTGCCCTGAGCTAACTTTAGAACCTAATTCTCATATATGTAGTAGTATTACGCATGAGTTAACATAAATTATTTTCCAGTGTTATTTTTAAAACTAATAAATAATAGGTATATAATTTCTATTCTTACTAAATTATAAATTAACTGCTTGAAAAAGTATTATTTTTTAGTATGTTTTCTATTTTCTAAAAAAGAAAAATTCACCAAAATACTTGTAAATATTCAATAAATGCTAATATGTTATTTGGTAAAAGAGCTGTGTAGAGTCTGAGAGAGGAGGAAAAAAAAGAAGTAAATACTAGGATGAGCACATATCTTAACAAATAAATGTTATCCTTATTTCAACCTGTCATTCCTTAAGCTTCTTTAAATAGTTCAAAATATTTTTAAATTTCTCTTGAGATTTCTTCTTTGACCCATGTGTTGTTTAGAAATGTGTTGTTTAATCTCCAAGCATATTGGAATTTTCCAACTATTTTCTATTATTGATTTCTAGTTTAATTCCATTGCAGTCTGAGAACAGACAATGTATGATTTCCACTCGTTTAAATTCTTTAAGGTGTGTATTAAGACCCATAATGTAGTATAACTTTCCTTCCTCTGAAGCCTTATCTGTCTGAAATCACTATTACTTCTGCATTTTCTTCATTAGTGCTAGCTTGGTATATCTTTCTGCATAATTTTCTTTTTTTCTTAAATCCTCACCTGAGGATATGTTTATTGATTTGAGAGAGAAAAAAACATTTATGGGCTGCCTCTTGAATGCACTTTGACCAGAATCAAACCAGCAACCTCTAGGTATGTGCCCTGACCAAGAATCAAACCTGCAACCCTATTGGTGCATAGGACAATGCTCCAACCAACTGAGCCACCATCCAGGGCTGCATCATTTACTTTTATTGATCTGTATCTTTATATTTAAAGTGGGCTTCTTGTATTGCTTTTTGATCCTATATAATAATCTGTGTCTTTTAATTGATGCACATAACACCACCTTCAAAAACAGTTGTTTTTTTCAATCATCTCCGAAGGATATGTTTTTTATTGCTAAAGAGAGGGGCCGGGGGGGGGGGGGGGGGGGGATCATTTGCTTCCTGTATGCACCTCAAGTGGGGATCAATACTGAAACTTTTTGGTGTATGGGACAATGCTCCAACCAACTGAGTCATCTGGCAAGGGCCAAAGGCAGTTAAAAAAAAATTATATATATATATATATATATACACACACACACACACACACACACACACACACACACACACACACACACATATATATATATATATATATATATATATATATATATATATATATATAATTTTTTTAATATATTTTTTACAGAGAGGAAGGGAGAGGTATAGAGTTAGAAACATCAACGGGAGAGAAAAATCGATCAGCTGCCTCCTGCACACTCCCTACTGGGGATGTGCCCACAACCAAGGTACATGCCCTTGACCAGATCAAACCTGGGACCCTTGAGTCCGCAGGCCGATGCTCTATCCACTGAGCCAAACCAGTTAGGGCCCAAAGGCAGGTTTTATGGCCTGCTCTTTTCCTCTGTATTGGCCATATGTTCCTGTTTCTTTGCATGTCTCATAATTTTTGGTTTATACTATACATTATAGGTAATATATTTGTTAAATCTGGATTCTGATCTCCTACCCATCTAGGGATTGTTGTTGTGGCTTGTTTATTTCTTTAATGACATGGCTGGACTATTTTAGAGAAGTCTGTATCCCTCACTGTGTACAGCCTCGGATGCTGCTCCTCAAAGGGCACAGCCTAGGGCCGTGGTCGGCAAACTGCGGCTCGCGAGCCACATGCGGCTCTTTGGCCCCTTGAGTGTGGCTCTTCCACAAAATACCACGGCTGGGCGAGTCTATTTTGAAGAAGTGGCGTTAGAAGAAGTTTAAGTTTAAAAAATTTGGCTCTCAAAAGAAATTTCAATCGTTGTACTGTTGATATTTGTCTCTGTTGACTAATGAGTTTGCCGACCACTGGCCTAGGGCATGCACACAAATACGCTGAGATGACAAGGGTTTGGGCAGGGCTCTCCTTATCTCTTTCCCTGATCTCTCTGTTGTCCGTCTCTGTTGGTACAAACCCAGCTGTTAGCCTCCCCTAACTGCCAGCTCACTGCTTTACTGTTTTCAAGAGTGAACTGGGCATAAATTGCTCTCCAGTTTTATTCAATTAAATCCAGTCTAGCTGGTCTACAATTTATCTGGTTGGACTCCCAGAGCTATGAGTCTTCTCTTAATTGCCTACCATCACAATTACCATTGTTTTTTGAGCACACCCTTAGGTTTGAACTTTCCCATACCATCCCAAATAGTCAGTTCCCTTGGAAACAGCTTGCTCTTATGACCTGTCTCTCCCCGCTACGCAAAATTTTATACCACTTCCCTGGAGCTGGCAGCAGAAACAGTGGCCAGCTTCTGTCAGAGTGATACCTCTATTTGAGTATTAGGGTGCTAGACGGATGCAGTCATTTCTAGTCTTCTGATCTTCCCCTACAAATATGTGAAATCATACAGTATTTGCCTTTCTCTTTCTGACTTTTTAAACATAACATAATACCCTCAAGTCCAGTAATGCTGTCACAAATGGCAAGATTTCATACTTTTTATGCTGAGTACTATTCTACTGTATAACATACACTGTTCTACTGTATAACATACACCATGATTTCCTTATCCATTCATCCATCGATAAACACTTAGATTGTGCCCATTATTTGGCTACTATAAATAGTGCTGTAATGAACACAGGGGTGCATATTTCTTTTTGAATTAGTGTTTTTATTTTCTTTGGATAAATACTCAGAAGTGGAATAGCTGGCTAATATGGTATTTCTACATTTAATTTTTTGAATCTCCATACTGTTTTCCATAGTGGCTATACCAATTTACCTTTGCACAACAAGGATTCCCTTTTGTTCACAGCCCCCCAAACTCCCTCCACAACCTAGTTCTTTTTCATAGCCAAGTAGTATTCCATTGCATAAAGGTATCACAGCTTTTTTATCCACTCATCTACTGATGGGCATTTGGGTTGCTTCCATAGCTTGGCTATTGTAAATAATGCTGCAATGAACATAGGGGTGCATATATTCTTTCAAATTAGTGTTTCAGGTTTCTTCAAATAAATTCCCAATAATAAGGTCCTTGTTTTGTTGATGATCACCATTCTAATAGGTATGAGGTGTTATCTCATTGTGGTTTTCACCTGCATTTCCCTGGTGATTAGTGATGTTGAGCATCAATCATTCCATGTACCTGTTGGCCATCTGTATGTCTTCTTTGGGAAAATGTCTATTCATATCTTCTGACCATTTCTTAATCAGATTGTCTGATCTTATGCTATTGAGTTGTTAATGTTCTTCATATATTTTGGATATTAATCCCTTATTGAATATATGATTTGTAAGTATTTTCTCCCATTTGGTAGGTTCCTTTTCATTTTGTTAATGGTTTGCTTTTCTGTACAGAAGGCTTTTAGCTTGATGTAATCCCACTTGTTTGTTTTGCCTCAGTTGCCTTTGTTTTTGGTGTCAAATCCAAAAAGTCATCACCAAGACTAATATAAAGGAGCTTGCTGCCAATGTTTTCTTCTAGGAGTTTTATGGTTTCAGGTATTTTTGTGTGTGTGAAGAATTCAAGAATATTATTTTATTCGTTACATTCCACATATAAGTGAAATCATATGGTACTTGTCTTTCTCTGACTGCCCTATTTCACTTAGCATAATACTCTCCGGGTCCATCCATGGTGTCACAAAAGGTAAGATTTCCTTCTTTTTCATAGCCAAGTAGTATTCCATTGCATAAAGGTATCACAGCTTTTTTATCCACTCATCTACTGATGGACATTGGGTTGCTTCCATAGCTTGGCTATTGTAAATAATGCTGCAATGAACATAGGGGTGCATATATTCTTTCAAATTAGTGTTTCAGGTTTCTTCAGATAAATTCCCAGAAGTGGAATTGCTGGGGCATAATGCAGTTCCATTTTTAATTTTCTGAAGTAACTCTATTTCATTTTGTTGATGAAATGGATGGACCTGTAGAGTATTATGGTAAGTGACATAAGCTAGTCAGAGAAAGACAAGTATCATATGATTTAATTTATATGTGGACTGTAATGAACAAAATAAACCCAGATATAGAGGAGAGAACAGACTGACAGCTTTCAGAGAGGAGAGAGTTTGGGGAGCTGGGTGAAAAGGTGAAGGGACTAAGCAAAAACACACAAACAAACAAGAGTGCAAAAGTAAGTTCACTGGAGCAAGGATAATCTTTTCAATAACTGCCTGGAACCACTGGATTTCCACAGGCAAAAAGTGAACTGTGTTCCATACCTTGCACCATATACAAAAGTCAATGAAAATGGATCATAGACCTCAATTATATTTTTAAAAAATAAACATTTAGAAGAAAACAAGAAAAAATATTAGTGACCACTTGGGATTAGGCAACAATTTCTTAGATATGACAACTAAATCACAATCAGTTAAAAACACACACACATTTTCATGAAATGTATACTCTTAAAATTTAAAACTTCTAATATTCAATATAAAATTTAAAAAAACTATTATGAAAATGGAGAAAAACACAAGCCACAACCTTGAAAAAATTTCAAAGAATATATATGATAAAGAACTTGTATCCATAATATATAAAGACGTCTTAAAACTTAAAGAGAGGAAAACAACCCAATTAGAAAACTGCAAAACATTTGAATAGACACTTCACCAAAGATGATATCCAGATGGCAATTAACATAAAAACATGCTCAACATCATTGGTCACTACGGAAGTGCATGTTAAAATCAGGAGATACTACTACATATCTATTATGATGGCTAAAATAAAAATAAAAACCAACAATATTAAAGTTGGTGAGGATAAGAAAGAGTTAAGAGTTCACATACACTGATGGTGAAAATATAAAACGATATAACCACTTTGGAAAAAGGTTTAGACATTTTTTTGAAAGTTAAACATACACCTAACATTTGATCCAGCCATTCTACTGCTGACATTTAACCCAAGAGAAAAAGACAGCATTTGTCCAAAGAATTTTAAATGTTCATGGCAGTTTTATTTGTAATAGCCAAACACTAAAAACAACCCAAAGATATAACAACAGTTAAATGGATAAATTACAGCATTTCTATAAAATGTAATATTACTCAGAAGGAAAAAAAAAGCAGACTATTAATACATGATATAAAATGACGAATCTCAAAATAATTGTGTTGACTGAAATAAGCCAGACAAAACAAAATATATAGTATATGATTCCAATCTATATAAAACTCTAGAAACTGCAATCTAAATCTATAGTGACAGAAAGCACATAAGTGGCAGAGGGAAGGAGGAAGGTGGTTGGAGAAGGGTAGAGGGAAGAAATACAAAAGGGCAATAGGAAATTCTTAGGGATTATAAATACAGTCATTATTCCACTGTGGTGTTTTCATTAAATATATGTCAAACTTTTCAAACGTGTAGTTTATTATATGTACTAGAGGCCCGGTGCACGAAATTCATGCACGGGGGCGGGGGGGAATCCCTCAGCCCAGCCTTCACCCTCTCCAATCTGGGATCCCTCTCACAATCCAGGACTGCTGGCTCCCAACTGCTCGCCTGCCTGCCTTCCTGATTGCCCCTAACTGCTTCTGCCTGCCAGCCTGATCACCCCCTAACCACTCCCCTGCCAGCCTGATTGATGTCTAACTGTCCCCTGCCAGCCTGTTTGCCTCCAACTTCCCTCCTCTGCCAGCCTGGTCACCCCTAACTGCCCTCCCCTGCAGGCTTGATCGCCCCCAACTGCCCTCCCTTGCAGGCCTGGTCCCTCCCAAATGCCCTCCCCTGCTGGCCATCTTGTGGTAGCCATCTTGTGTCCACATGGGGGCAGGATCTTTGACCACATGGGGGCAGCCATCTTGTGTGTTGGAGTGATGGTCAATCTGCATATTACTCTTTTATTAGATAGGATAGAAGCCTGGTGCATGGGTGGGGGCCAGCTGGTTTGCCCTGAAGGGTGTCCCGGATCGGGGTGGAGGTTCCCTTGGGGCGTGGGGCGGCCTGGGCGAGGGGCCTATGGTGGTTTGCAGGCCGGCCACGCCCCCCAGCGACCCAAGTGGAGGCCCTGGTATCTGGATTTATCTTCTACAATTGAAACTTTGTAGCCTGGAGTGGAGCCAAGCCTCCTGCTTGCTCAGTGGCGGCAGCCATTTCTGTTGGGATTTATGTATCTTCTATAATAAAAGGCTACAAATGAAACTTTGTAGCCTTACGCGGAGGCCTGGGCCGGCCAGGGTGTGCGGAAAGCTTGGCTTCTTCCATCGCCTGGGAAACCCAAGCCTCCCTCCTGCTTTTTCTGTGGCCGCAGCCATCTTGATTGGGTTAATTTGCATACTCGCTCTGATTGGCTGGTGGGCGTAGCTGGTGGGTGTAGCGGAGTGATGGTTAATTTGCATACTACTCTTTTATTAGATAGGCTATTAAACCTCAGTAAGCCTAGTGAAATAAAAAAGGAGAAAAAACTTTTGTTACATTGATTAGATAATGATGTCTGAGATCCACCGCACAAAAGAGCACAGTTAATTTAAAAATTCATAAAACTAAACTTTATTAAAATTTTCTGCTTTTGAAAGATACTTATAAAGGAATAAAAACACAAGACACAGATTGAGAAAAAATATTTACAAATGATATACATACTGAAGGACTTGTATCCATATAGATTTTTTTTAAATTTCTATACTCAAGAAAACAAAAAACACAATTTTAAAAAGTGAGCTAATATCTGAACACATACTTTATCAAAACAGATACACAGATGGCAAAATGGCACATGAAAAATTGCTTAATATTATGTCATTAGGGAAATGAAAATTAAAACCACAATGATATGCCACTACCCACCAATCCACTGGTTAAAATTCAAAAGACTGACCCTACACCAAGAGTTGGCCAGGGTGTGGCAGCACTGGGACTCTGATATACCAAATGAAAGAATGTAAAATGGTACGTTTTCAAAGAACACTTTGTCAGTTTCTCCAAAATGTTAAATAAATACATATACATAGTTAAGTCCAACCTCTACCAGTAAGAATTTATCCAAGAGAATGAAAATATAAGTCCACACAACGACTTGATACAAATGTTCATTGCAACTAATTTATAACTAGAGGCTCGGTGCACAAAATTCATGCACGGGTAAGGCCCTAGGCCTGACAGGCGATCAGAGCCGATCAGGTTCCCCGCCTCCCTGCCTCCTCACCTCCTCCTTCCCTCCCTCCCTCAGCACCCCACTGACACTGCTGGTTGCCTACCATGTTCCACGCCACCCCCTGGTGGTCAGCGCACGTCACTTTGCATATTAGCCTTTTATATATATATAGATAGTCCAAATTTGGAAATAACTACTGTTCATCAACAAGTGAATGAATAAACAAATTGTATAATGTACATGCAATGGAATACTACTCTGCAATAAAAGGTAAATTATTAATGCATGCAACAACAAAGATGGATCTCAAAATAAATATGCTGAATGAAAGAATCCAGATTAAAAAAGCATACTCCATTTACATAAAATTCAAGAAAATAAAACTAATCTTGTATCCATTTCACTGAGCTGCTATGACATATTACCATAATGTGGTGGCTTAAAATAACAAATTTATTATCACAGTTCTGAAGGTCAGAAGTCCAAAGCAAGGTGTTGGAAGAGCTGGATCCTTCTGTGGGCTCTGAAGAACAATCTACTCTATGTCTCTTGCCTAGCTTCTGGTGGCCAGTAATACTTCACAAGCTTTGGCTTATAGACCCATCACTTCAATTTCTACCTCCATTGTATCACCTCCTCTCTATGTCTCCTCTCTTTCCCTTATAAGGACCCTTGTCATTGGATTGAGGACCCACCCTAATCCAGAATGAGCTCATCTCCAAATCCTAATCATCTTCCAAATAAGGTCAAATTCACAGGTTCCAAGAGGATATATCTTTGGGAAGGCTACCATTTGACCCACTGCAAATGTATAATGATTGTCTGGGAGTGGGGAGAGATGAGGACAAAGGATTACAAAGGAGCATGAAAAAAATTTTTGAGGTGATGGATATGTCCATTATCTTCATTGTGGTAGAGGCTTCATGGATATGTTATAAGTTACTAAAGTATACTTTTTGCAATAACAACATCATTTCACATGTCTGCGTCTCAAAATACAACCATCAAATGCTATTGGCCAAATTAAATGATGACAAATTTAAAGTAATATAAAGGGGAAAAGGTTATGAAAAAAATATGAAACTGAGGAAGAACTGAGCTGTAAATTTAATGAATAAGAGAGGCTAAGGAGGGAGTTCCACTACTTGAAAGAAAGGTAAAAACTTAAAAAGTTTAAAATTAGTACCCTGAACAATGCCTGCTATAAAGACACTCAAAAAATACTTTGGAAAATTAAATATTTGCAGCTTATTTTACATGTTATACCGTAATAAAGCTGATTTTTAAAAGGTTAAAAAATATACATATATAGAAGAGACAATGTATCAATAAATTATTAACACATGAAAAAAAATCAAGAATCAATGAACCATTCATTCAGAGTTTCCTGTAGTGGTTAATCATATGGTAGTATTCATAGGCCAATTGAACAAAAAGTAGGGAGCACAGAACATCAAAGAAAGTTGCAAAAGCACATGGTAATAGATAATTTTAAGGGGGTTGTATGTGCCAATACAGCAAACCAGATTTTCTAACAGTAACACTAGTATAAGTATGATAAAAAAATTAATGTTTCCATCTTAATTCTCATTTGCCCAGAACAAAATTTTATATTACAATGACTAAAGTGGGATGAAAAGTTAAAAGAAGGAATAAACGTGGAAAGAAGTAGGGACCCTCAAGGACTGGTCCCTTCCAAGACTCAATACAATACCTACAATTTGGTGATGTACTGGAAAATCTGCTGAAACATAAAAATTCTTGCCATATTGTTTAGAAACCACTAAATTAGACACATATGCAAAATGCATTTTTCTTTTCCACAGAAAGTTCAAAGTTAAAAAACATAGAAAAGCAAATAGCTATAGATTTATCTACAATAAACATTATTATATTATATATGGAAACTATATCACATGCCTAAAGACCAAAAAATAATCCTTGAAAACTACCAAATACCCTATTTAATGAGCAACCCCATTTGTTCTAGTGTACCAAGTTTAATTCATATGACTAGCAGCTTGGTTTGGCAGTATCAATGCATAAAGCAAATAATCCATAAAAGTTTGACAATAATATTTTTAGCTCACATGATTCTTGGATTGAGCTCTTAAACGCTTCTACTTTATGCTACTCTAGGGACTCCATTCAGACACAAATACATTTGTTAGTCATTGTCAGATTGAGGGAGGAACTCAGTACATACACCATTATATTCTGAGAATCCAAACTTCTATATCCCATTTGGTCAGACATTTAAAATACAGCAATTAAAAAAATAATTGTTGTTGCTTCTAAATGAAATCAGTAAGTCATACATTATAACTGAGAGTACATAATACTATATACGAGAATATATTTCTATGAATGGTTAGGACCACCAATGATCATGACCTTATGAATTTAACAATTTAATTGATCTCTCATAAAACTTTCATAAACAATGTTTGAGAATGATTACACAAAACATCTTGTTAGATGTAAACAATGTTTACAAGTAACTTGATTATATTATGAAGCACAAAACATTTTTTTATTTTTAATGAGGGAGAAATATATCTAAAATTAGAACTTAACACAAACATCTGAATCAATTGTTTCCCCAACTACTTGCAAACAAAATATTTCAAATTCCACACAAGATTCTGCAAACCCATGAGTACAAACTCTAATCTTGACACTGAAATTTGGATCATCTCCATGGAGGAAATCCATGAACCAGATGTGAATTTATTCTTCCAGATGTATTTTATATGTTTGAGGAAAAATAAAACATTTCTTCACTGCTTTTATTTGAGGCCAATTAAAAATTCACTCAGATCGCAATAGCAAAAGGAAAAGCTACAAATGAGTCGTCCACTACCCTAAAGCAGTCATTTATTGAATTGTTACTAAATTAATAAAATTACATATACAGTTGCTACATTATCAATCAACATTAAAGTAACTGGTAATTCAGAATCGATTTAACATTTATAATTCACCAATTTTCTCAGTGTTTAATTGTTTTAAACAATTTTTGCTTTTACATTATATGGAAATAAAGAGAAAAATATAAATACAGTTTTAACTAAATTAACATGACTTCAATAGCTTAACTCAAATTTCTACAGAAATAAATGAATCACAGCAAAATTTAATAAAATTAGTAATACACCTAAATCATATTACATGATCCCAAAGTTTGATATCATTTTATAAAACGAACTAGAAGCCCGGTGCACGAAATTCGTGCATGGAGGGGGGTTGTCCCTCAGCCCAGTCTGTACCCTCTCCAATCTGGGACTCCTGGAGGCAGTCAGACATCCCTCTCACAATCCAGGACTGCTGGCTCCCAACTACTTGCCTGCCTGCTTTCCTGATTGCCCCTAACCGCTTCTGCCTGCCAGCCTGATCACCCCCTAACCACTCCGCTGCCAGCCTGGTTGATGCTTAACTGCTCCCCTGCCAGCCTGTTTGCCCCCAACTTCCCTCCTCTGCCGGCCTGGTCACCCCTAACTGCCCTCTCCTGAAGGGTTGATCACCTCCAACTGCCCTCCCTTGCAAGCCTGGTCCCTCACAACTGCCCTCCCTTGCAGGCCTGGTCCCTCTCAACTGCCCTCCCTTGCAGGCCGGGTGCCTCCCAACTGCCCTCTCCTGCTGGCCATCTTGTGGTGGCCATCTTGTGTCCACATGGGGGCAGGATCTTTAACCACATGGGGGCAGCTATATTGTGTGTTGCAGTGATGACCAATCTGTATATTACTCTTTTATTAGATAGGATAGAGGCCTGGTGCACGGGTGGGGGCCAGCTGGTTTGCCCTGAAGGGTGTCCCGGATCAGGGTGGGGTTCCCTTGGGGCGTGGAGCGGTCTGAGCGAGGGGCCTGTGGTGGTTTGCAGGCCGGCCACGCCCCTTGGCAACCCAAGGGGAGGCCCTGGTATCTGGAATTTATTTTCCTTCTACAATTGAAACTTTGTAGCCTGGAGCGGAGCCAATCCTGCTGCTCCTTCCGGGGCGGCAACCATCTCTGTGGCAGTTAATTCACCTTCTACAATTGAAACTTTGTAGCCTTAAGCGGGTGAGCCCGGCCAGGGTGTGCGGAAAGCTTTGCTTCCCCTGTTGCCGGCGGCAACCCTGGCCTGCTCTCTCAAGCTCCATTCTGCCGCCATTTGTTTGAATTTGTTTACCTTCTATAATTGAAACTTTGTAGCTTGAGTGGAGGCTTAGGCCTGCAATGGCTATGGAAAGCTTGGCTTCCTCTGTTACCTGGGAAACCTTGCTCACTGTGGCTGTAGCCATCTTGGATTGGGGTTAATTTGCATACTCGGCCTGATTGGCTGGCGGGCGTGACTTGGTTGGTGGGCGTGGCTTATGTAGCAGAGTGATGGTTAATTTGCATATTACCATTTTATTAGAGAGGATGACACATAATTAAGAAATTTAATATCACAAAAAAGAACCTCCAACATATTAATATCTCAAATAACTATAAACAAAAGAATGATTCCTCTGACACATTTCCTTTACCCTCCACCAGAGATTTTTTTGAATACTTAGCTCCTATTTAAATATTTTTTAAAAATCTAACCAGGAAAATGAGTGATCCTGTTTAAATGTTTAATTTTACAAGGAAAAGGATGTGCACAAATATTAGTTATGACAGTTGTAAGTGGGTGTAACTTTAACAAATACTTTTATGAACTTTGCTTAATACATTAAAAAGTAGTAACTAATCATGCATAAATGCAAATTACAGCAGTATATACTAGTATAAACACAAGTACATTAAAATAACTTAATTCTTATACATATTGTTTTCAATCATTTAATAAGAATGCCAAAATTATGATATCCTAGCATAATATTATTTTAATGTATTAACCATTTTAATTTAAATAAAAATATAATTTTAGATGATTTCACAGAAACACTTACGGTTATTTCAAGAATTTAAATTCTAAACTAAAAGAAAAACTTTTCCAGTAGGATATATTATTAAATAATCACTAGTTAATCTAAGGGGTGGGATGATTTCCTATATGCATCAAAAATAAGTGTAAAGTAGTAAACAAGAATATATATATTACGGGCTTCAGTGAAACTATGCAATAACTCAAATCAGAGAAACAGTGTTTCTTTTCCAAAATTATAAAATATCAGAAATGGATTACTTTACACCCACACATTTACTTAATGCACAATTTTGGTGGTGTGCCAATAACTCAGCTTCACTAAGGATTCCTCTCTGTAAGTAACTGTGGTTGGAGTTTAAATACAAATAAATTAAGAACAAAAATCTAACAAGTGCTTTGTTACAGGTGTTTTCTTTTCACTATTAAAAACAATCTATGAAGCACAAAAAGTTTTATTCGTTTGAGAAAACACCATTTCTAATTTTTATTTAAACCTCACATTTGAATTTGAACAACATAAAAGTTACTCTAAATTGCAGAAAATGAAACTCTCATTCTGTCTTCCATTTTCTTAACATTTATTTTATTTTTTCTTTATATATATGTGCTGTTTCCAGGGTGATATCCTCAAATCCTTCTTCAAGTTGATTATTAACAATACTATAGTCAGAAATGTTATGGCACAGAGAAAAAACACACAAAAGTTTGTTGAATGAAAATCAAAGACATTTTAATTTCAATTACTACATATTTTTCATTTCTAGGCATTGTTTGGTCTCTTCAAAACTTCCTGTTCCTCTTTCATGTTGCAAAAGTTCTCTGTTTTTCCTATTCCTTCTTTTAATCTCTAATCATTTTAAAACCAATTTGTTTTATAGCTTCTTTAAGGGTTTTTAATTATATCAACTTCTTGTATTTACAGTCATGTGCTGCATAACAGCATTTTGTCAATAATGGACTGCATATATGACAGTTGTCTCAGAAGATTATAATGGAACTGAAAAATTCCTATCACCTAGTGACACTGTAGCCATCATAATGTCATAGAGCAACACACATTAGTGGTGATGCTGGTGTAAATAAACATACTGTGCCGTTGGTCATAGTATAGCACATATAATTATGTATAGTACATACTACTTGATAATGACAATGAACAACTGGTATTGGTTTATATGTTTATGGTACTATACTTTTATTATTATTTTAGAGTGTACTGTTCTTAATTATTAAAAAAAAAGTTTGCCATAAAACAGTATGCTGTGTTCTGCCAGCAGCAGTCTCATACATCCTGTGTTTATTGCACCTCTTGATTGCATCCTTTTCTCTTGTGCTTGATTTAATCCCTTGCTGTTCTATAATTTAGTGCAGCATAAGTGTACACTGTTGATAAGATGACAATAATGTGCAGTAATGTCCTAGGTCTTCATATTCCCTCACTGACTCATCAAAGTAACTTCCAGTCCTCCAAGCTTCATTAATGTTAAGTGTCATGATACAGGTATACCATTTTTTATCTTTTACACCATATTTTTACTATACCTTTTCTGCTTAAATATGTTTAGATACACAATTCTTACCATTATGCTACAATTGTCTACAGTATTCAGTACAATAACATGCTGTACAGGTTTGTAGCTTAACTATTCCTTTTTCCATATCTTGGAAATATGGAAAACATCATCCATCCTTTCTCTTCTCCAAAGAAAAGAAGGACTTAAAAGACAGGAAACTAAATCTCAGAGAAATTAAATGAAGGGCTAGATCGAAGAGCTAACTAGTTCAACTTAGTCAAAACCCCAGTTTAGTGATCTTTTCCTTCTACATAGTATTAACATATGATGTAAGGAGCAAAATAAAAGATATGTACCAAACCCAGGTCTTATTTTGCTTAATATAAAAAATAAGATCACAAACAGGGCCCATTATACGTTAACCTACTGAAATTCCTGTTTCCCAATTAAACTAAAAGTTTATAAACTTTGAATTAAAGTTCCAATACAAATTGGGAGGGGAGCAGAGAGAGGATTAGTTATGGACTTAGTTAGCAACACAAAGCTTTATTTAAACTTGGTAAAGCAGTCATAAGAGTCTCTCTTGGGTGCTATTTACACATTATTTTTTTATGATTACAATCATGCAATATGATTCCATTTGGGATTTCAAGTAAAGTTGGAATGCTGTATTCCCTAAAGAACGAATAGTGTTTGGTTTAAGGAGGGGAAAAAAGGAATGTGATACTTCTGGTCAAAAGTTCTCTTTCTGGAATTCATGATAAATGAAAAAAATTTTGGCAGTTCCTATGTCATTCTGCATCTCACAAGCAACGTGCAATTCCGCATGTCACTACAACTTGGTTATTCACTGAAACAACTGATCTTATTACAAAACAAGTTAAACAAACAAACAAAGCCTCCTTCAGTTCCTGTCTTAATTCATTATTAGCATTCACCTTTCCTTTCGCCTCACCCACATCCCAGATATTGAATATCAAATGTTGGTCTCACCGAAGGGCAGGACATTAGACAATTTAAACATCAGTGAAATTGAATTCAGCTCTCCTTAGTCACTGACTGATGACTCTATTTCTATTTGTACATTTTTTAAGTAATACTATGTCCTTCCTGGAAGTTCGTTTTGCATTCCAGATTACAGCAGGGACTGAAGTACAACAAAGGAAAAATGCAAAAAGTCAAGTGCCAGGGCAAGTTAGAAGGACACACATATGCAGGTAAGTCTGATTCACATTCTTTTTCAGTAAGATATTAATCCTTATGAAAATTTTAAAGAAATATCACTTAATTTAGCCTAAAGAAACTTAATTCTGCCTTAATATCAAATTTAAAATGTGATCAGAGTGTACTTAGATTCTAACATATATGAGGGAAATTTACAAAGCATTTTACAACTCTGTAATAAATAATATGGATTGAAACACACATCCTGTTATTCTAATGTCATGTGATAATTGGATATAAAAAATATTTCCATCAATTTTTCACCTCCCATTATAGAACAGAAACTAAATATATATATCTGCCCCAATCTCAAATCAGAGATGATATGACTGAAGTAATTAAAATTTATTTCTAAAGTTTACCTTAGAGGAGTTCAAAAAAAAATTCTAGAAGAACACATTTAGACAGCTGTTCACACTCTTTATTTAAACTGATCAAAGTTCATATAATAAATGATGCCTGTCTTTACTTCTACTGCTGATTACCTGCTGGAGCACCAAAAAAAAAGTACCTTCCTCTGAGAGAGTCACATCTGCAGGAAGAGGGCTACTAAAAAAAGAACCATCTGCTGTTCCAAGTTCATATCCTGCCAGTGGATATTTTGTAATGATCAGGGCTGAAAAACATTTTGAAAGAAATAATTTTATATTCTCATATAGTTAAGGCCGAAATTCCAGCCTCAGAAAATTAAAATGGCAGTTGTATTTATTATTAATATATTTCACTGAATAAGTCTGACATTGTGTGTATCTGATTTGTACCCTATTTTCTAAAACCCTACGATAACAAAAATTTTCTCAGTATTCCCTGTTCCCCTTGCCTTTTGCATCAAATATATTTACCATTTATGATCCTCATTTGTAAATAGTAGTATAAATAACAAACTAGAGACAAATTTCATTTTGAAAAATCCAGAAAGTGAGAATTTGAATATATGTACAGATTAAAATGTTAGAGTTATACCACAACAAACATGATTTATTTTAGCTGAGCTTAATCTTTCAAATAAAGCAAAAGTTTATGTTAAATAAATATTATTTAATTGTTATGTATGTCACTGCAAAGTTGTAAGTAGATTTGAAAATTCTTGCCCTGGCCAGTGTGGTTCAATGGTTACAAACATTGGCCAGCACACCACGAGGGTCTTGGGTTCGATTCACAATCAGGAGCATGTATCTAGGTTGCAGTTTCAATCCCCGGCCCTGGTCAGGGCATGAGGGGGAGGCAACCAATCGATGTCTCTCTCTCTCACATATCTCTCTCTCTGTCTCTCTCTTTCTCCCCCCCTCCCCCTCTTCCTCACAACCTTCCACTCTCTATAAAAAAGTCAAGGGAAAAAAATATCAGGTGAGGATTAACAAAAACAATTCTTAACCAAGTGATGTGCTATTATTTGAAGGCAATGGTGAAAACCATTCATAAGACAGCCAATGCATACACATTTTCTTTATCCATTCATTAGTCAATGGACACTTGACTATAAAAAAGTCAATGGAAAAAAATATCAGGTGAGGATATTTTAACTATTCCACATTTTAACTATTGTGAATACTGCTATGAACATTAATGCACAAATATCTTTTTTTAACTCTGCTTTAAATTTTTAGTATATACCCAGAATTGAAATTGCAGAATAATATGGAAGTTATATTTTTAATTTTTTGAGGAACGGCCATACTGTTTTCCACATCAATTGCACCATTTTACATTACCACCAACAGTGCACAAGGGTTTCAAAATTCTCCACATTCTTGTTAACAGTTTCTACTTTCTGGGTTTTTTTTTGTGTGTGTTTTTTTTCACAGTAGTCATCCTAATGGGTGTGAGGTGGTAGCTCATTGTGGTTTTGATTTGCATTTCTCTATTAGTGATGGATGGTTGGCAATATTCAAGGAATAGCCTTTGGAGCCAGAGATATGGAACTGACATTCAGAAGAGAAAATAATCACGCAAGACTGGTAATGGTTGAAATACACCTAGATAGTAGTAAAAACTTTCAGGTAAGACTGGTTTGCTTCCTCCACCCCACTCAGACTGCTTCCTCCCGTGAATCTCCCCAGTCTCTCCTTTTTCCACAGAGCATTCTCTCTTTCAATCCAATTCTGTTCTGAAGAAAGAATTTAGTATGAATTTGGGAATGTTTCTGATTGCTCACTGGGATATCCTATATAATAGAAGGGTAATATGCAAATCGACAGAACGGCAGAACGACCAGTAGCTATGACGTGCACTGACCACCAGGGGGCAAATGCTCAATGCAGGAGCTGCCCCCAGCCCACACCGATCGCCAGATGGCAAACGGGAGAACTGGGGGGGGGGGGGGGGGTGGCCGGCTGCAGGCAGCCAGGGAAGATGGCCCTGATCACAGGCCAATCCTAGGGAGCGTACCTGTGCACAAATTTCATCCACTGGGCCTCTAGTTTACATATAAAGCCTTAACACTAATTTAAGAATATACTTTAGTACACACCAAGTACTTACTTGGAAACCTGTATAATAAACTATATATTTCTTAGTTATCATAGAGTGTGTAGTTATACCTCAAAACAAGTCCTGAAAATCGAATTAATATACAAGTCCTGAATCATGAGAATTTTCCAACATCTCATTTGTTCAACACCCTCAATTATGCAGAATACAGCCTAGATCCTAAAAACAGACCAAACAAGCAAATAGTTAAATAGTAAAATTAGATACAAACATTCTTTGTTAAAAGGAACTTGATTTTTCTCATAGAAGAATCCTTTGACTCTCACTGAGTTATAAGATACTATCAGTTTTAGCAAATTTAACTATATGATTTTTCAATCTATAACAAATGCATCCACACTGAGAGGTGAAGGAAGATAGAAACATGAAAGTACGAATAAACACAAGTCTACCTTCACACTGCATATTATTTGCAAGCATCACTTATTACAGCACATTATAAGAACTGATACTCATATTGAGTGGCTTACTCAAAGATTAAATTACATTGATATGCAGTCTTGGAAAGGTGCATAGTTTGTAAGTTATGCAGCTGTAGGGCACACACACACACCTTGTCTATACACCTTTCTTCTGCTTTCAAATCTTGACTCTTGCCCTAACCGGTTTGGCTCAGTGGATAGAGTATCAGCCTGCGGATTCAAGGGTCCCAGGTTCGAGTCCAGTCAAGGGCATGTACCTTGGTTGCGGGCACATCTCCAATAGGGGGTGTGCAGGAGGCAGCTGATCGATGTTTCTCTCTCATCGATGTTTCTAACTCTCTATCCCTCTCCCTTCCTCTCTGTAAAAAATCAATAAATTATATTAAAAAATAAAAATAACAAAATCTTGATTCTTTCATGAGTCATCACATAAGCAGTTTATTACTTTGTCTGTACCCCTCCCTGCCTAGGGTACTCTCACCACCATTCTAACCACCTAACTTAACTAGGGGAAACCCTCCCCTTATTTTTCCTACTAGAAGTGAAGAATGCATAAAGGTTAAAGTGTCAAAAAAAACCCACAAAAACACATTGCAAAATTGAATCCAAGAATGTTCACCTTTGAAAGAGAAAGTCTGGGAGGAAGAAGAGTCTTGAGGAAAAGAAAATGGAAGAAGTGAGACATGAGGCCTAGCTCACAAATACTTGTAATTTATTTGAGCAAAAATATTCATTGCTCATCTCTCAGTAGTTTACTTACAACAGACACTTTTAGGTATTACATACTATTAATATTTGTTCTGCTTTCTTCCTGTTTAGTATCAGTAGGAAAAAACTGAAGGATTTCCTTATTATCTGGGTAGTTTTATAAAACCCCACAACAGGAAATCTCCCAAAGAATGAGATATTTAAATTTTTGTATTTATATTTTTAAAATTCCTTAAAATACACAAGCATTAAACTCTATCCCTACTTGAAAATAAAGTAAAAACTTTTCTTCACTAAAGTAAATAAATTTTCCTATATTGCTTTAGACCTAGCTATACATATACACATGTAACAGTTTTTTAGATAAAAAATTGTATCTGTCCACATCTTCCTTTTCTCAAATATGTGTGTCATGGTTACATGATTTATTTACCTAACCGTAACACTACTATTGAGAAAGTTTTCAGTATTTTACTATTATAAGAAAGATCAATGAACTTGCTTGTTGTAACAAATCAGAATCTCAGCATGTTTTCATTGTACAAGTCTTTCACCTCCTTGGTTAAATTAATTCCTAAGTATTATATTCTCCTTTCCAATTTGAATGCCTGTATTTTATTCTTTTTTAATTGCTCTGGATACAACTTCCAGTACTAACAAAAGTGACAGGATGGGCATCCTTGCCTTCTTTCTGATCTTAGAAGAAAGTTTTGTCTTTCTCCATTGAGTATGATGTGTTCATATATGGCTCTTACTATCTTAATGGAGTTTCCTTCTATTCCAAGTTTGTTGAGTATTTTTATCATAAAATGGTGTTAAATTTTGTCAGACTTTTCTGAATCAATGAAATGATTATGTGGTGTTTTTTTTTTTGTTTTGTTTTTTTTCACTTCATTCTGTTAATGTGGTACATTGATTGATTTCATATATTGAAAGATCCTTGCATTCCAGAAATAAATCCTACTTGGTCATCATGCATAAACCTTTTAATATGTTGTGAATTCAGTTTGCTAGTATTTTGCTGAGGGTCTTTACATCAGTGTTCAGAAGGGATATTGGTCTGCAGTCATTGTGTAGTCTCTTTGTCTGGCTTTGGTTATCAGGGCAATGCTGGCCTCGGAATGCACTAGGAAGTGCTTCCTCCTCTTCAAATATTTGGAAAAATTTGAGAAGTGGTTTCAGTTCTTCTTTAAATGTTTGATATAATTCACCAGGGAAGCCCTGAGGTCCAGGGGTTTTCTTTTCCAAAAGATTTTTGGTTACTGATTCAATCTACTTACTAGTTATAAACCTATTTAAATTTTCTATTTCTTTGTGAATTAAGTCTTAATAAGTTTTTTGTTTCTAGAAATGTGTCTATCTCATCTAGGTTACCCATGTGTTTAGCATACAATAGTACTGTTTACAGTACTTACTATTTTATTTTTTATATCTGTATAGTTGGTAGTAATGTCCCCACTTTCTGACTAGTAATTTGAGTCTTCTCTCTTATTAACTAAGTCCATCTAGCTAAAAGTTTACCAATTTTGTCAATCTTTTCAAAGAACAACTTTGGTTTCAATGATTTTTCTCTTGTTTTCCACTCTATTTTGTTTACCTGTAACCTTTAATATTTCCTTCCTTCTGCTAAGTTTGGGTTTAATTTGTTCTTTTATCTAGTTCCTTCAGTTGTAAAGTTTGTTTTGTATATTTTACCATAGTAAAAAAAATTTTACATGTTTTTCACTTAGTATGTCCCCAAACTCTTTGATAACTTGCCTGGCTCTCAAAAAATATTTTTTAAAGAACAAATTAACAAGAGAACTAGAAGACAAGCCACAGACTGGGAGAAAATATTTGTAATAACACATCAATTAAAGGATTGTTATCCAAAGTATACATAAGACTCTTAAAACTCAAAAATAAGAAAACAAACAACCGACTTAAAAAATGGAACAAAGACCTTAACAGATAACCTCATCAATGAAGATATGGCAAATAAGTATATGAAAAGATATTCCACTTCATATGTCATCAGGGAAATGCAAATTAAAACAACAATGTGATATCACTACACATCTATTACAACAGCCAGAATCTAGAACACTGACAAAACCAAATGCTGGCAAGGATGTGTAGTCCAATGGGAACTTTCATCCACTGCTAGTGGGAATACAAAGTGGTAAAAATGGTACAAACACTGTGAAAGACAGTTTAATGGTTTCTTAAAAAACAAGATATATACTCTTACCATACAAGGAAGCAATCACCTCCCTTGCTATTTACTCACAAGATTGATAATTTTATATCCACGTAAAATCCTGCAGATTGATGTTTATAGGAGCATTATTCATAATTGCCAAAACTTGGACGCAACCAAGATGTTTTTTGGTAGGTGGATAAATAAACTGTGGTACATCCAGACAATGAAATATTATTCAGCACTAAGAAGAGAGGAGCTACCAAATCATGAAAAGAGATGTGTAAACCTTAAATGCACATTACCAAGTGAAAGAAGCCAATCTGAAACAGCAACATATATAGGATTCCAACTATATGACATTCTGGAAGAGGCAAAACCATGGTGACAATAAAAAGATCAGTGACTGCTGTGGGGTTTGGGGGCAGAGGGATAATAGAGCACAGAGGATTTTTTAGGGCAATAAAAATAATCTGTATGATATTGTAATGATGGATATATGTCTTTGAATATTTGTGCAAATCCATACGATGTCCAACACCAAGAGTGAACCCTAAGATAAACCACAGACTTTAGGTAATTATGTGTCGACCTTGGTAAAAAGTGTACCATTCTGGTGAGTGGTGCTGATAATAGGTGAGGCAATGCATGTGTGGGGACAAGGGACATATGGAAAATCTAAGTGTCTCCATCTCAATTTTGTTGTAAACATCAATATGTGAGCACATCTATGGGCTGCCTCCGCTGCCTCCCACATGCCACAACCCGGGCATGTGCCCTTGACTGGACTACCCCTCCTGCCCCTGTGCCTAAGCAACTGAGACACACCAGCCACCAGGTCAGGGGGAGGGGACATGGGCAGTTGGCCAGCCTGCCTGCTGGTCGAACTCCTGATCGAGGGGACAATTTGCATATTAGCCTTTTATTATATAGGATATACAATGAGTGGCCAGATTATTATGCGTTCAGACATCATAATAATCTGGCCACTCAGTGTATATCCCTACATAGCCTATTACAGTGCTAAATAATAGAGAATAGAGCCTTAGTCGGTTTGGCTCAGTGGCTAGAGCGTCGGCCTGCAGACCAAAGGATCCTAGGTTCAGTTCTGATCAAGGGCACATACCTTGGTTGCAGGCTGCACCCTGGCACAGACCCTGGTTCAGACACATGCAGGAGGCAACCAATCAATGTGTTTCTCTCACATCGATGTTTCTCTCTGTCTTTTCCCTCTCTGTTCCACTCTCTCTAAAAGATCAATGGAAAAATATTCTCAGGTGAGGATTAATAACAAAATAATAATAATAATAATAATGGGGAATAAAAAACAAAAGCAAGTAAGAGTTCAAGCTTCAATGTCTCGAAGTAAATGCAAAAACCAGTTGTACCACTTACTAGCTTGTATGATGTGAAGCAATTTACTTAATTTCTATGAACCTCACTTTTCTCATTTGTAAAACGGTAAGAATAAAAGTATCTACACTTTAAAACATTATGTGAAGATTAAATTAAATAACAGATATAAGCACTTAATAAAGGTCAGCTTTTAGAATTACTATTAGGAAGTACCTGATAGTATTTAGTAAAATAGGTGTTTAGCAATTTTCTCAGTTTAATTATAAATAAAACTTTTACATTATGGTAAATCTACAAAACTTTAGAAAATAACATGGTAAAGCACATATTTATTTGAGAGATCATTATCTATCTTCCTAATTACACTAGATCCATGCAGTCAAGGATGAAGTCTCTTTTACATACTACAATAGACAAAGCAGCTATCTAACTGTCAGTGAAGCACACTGTACACAAATTCAAATAACTATTGAATAAATTAATGTAATGGCTAATATTTTATAGTCCAAAATTTATACATATGCTTATATCATTAACAACAACCCCTCTTCCCTTCTAACCAATTGATTCTGCCATCCTGAAAACTAAAAGCAAACATTAATATTTTTGCAAGTATCACCACAGAATATCAATCTATTCAGCAGCAACCTATCCTATAACATATTCTTTTTTTTTTTTTCTATAACATATTCTAATACTAAGAACATATGCCATGTAAAAACTCTGTGGTGGAAAATCACACATTGTTAAAAATACTGATGACTGTGGAATTAGATGAAAGAATAGTACTGAACTTCAAAGTCCTAAACAAACTGTTTTTTAGATTGAAAGTGAGAAATAATATATTTTGTCAGTTTTATTAATTTATAAACTTAATTTATAGAAAAAAAATTCTCAACAAAATAAAAGGTAGTGAATTTATAGTTGTAAACCTTTCATCAGTTTAAAACAGGTAGGGGAAATAGCTGTGTTTTCTTTCAAACTATATGTCCTAATAACTTTATTTGAATAAATGTTTATTATTTCTGCTTGTTTTCTTATCAAGTTTAACTCAGCTATCAAAACAGGAATTCCTGTCCACCTGAACCAACGCAGACAGTAACCAAACAAGTTGACCACAGACTCAAAGAGTCATGTCTCCCACAAAATACTATTTCTTGCTCCTTTGCTCTTATTTCCTTGGTGGTAAGCAGCCTTGAGAAAATGGTTTTGTTGTTACCTGCATGTAATTTCTCTCCTCAAAGCAATCAGTGGCTATTTATTAAACACACTAGAGGCCCGGTGTCCCTCAGCCCGGCCTGCACCCTCTCCAATCCAGGACCCCTCAGGGGATGTCTGACTGCCAGTTTAGGCCTGATCGGGATCGGGCCTAAACTGGCAGTCAGATATACCTCTTGCAATCCAGGACCATTGGGTTCTAACCACTCACCTGCCTGCCTGCCTAATACCCCCAACTGCCCTCCTCTGCCGGCCTGGTCGCCCCCAACTGCCCTCCCCTGCCAGCCAGTTCACCCCCACTGCCCTCCCCTGCCAGCCTGATCGCCCCCAACTGCCCTCCCCTGCCGGCCTGGTCGGCCCCAACTGCCCTCCTCTGCCGGCCTGATCGCCCCTAACCCCCTGCCAGCCTGATCTCGCCCCTAACTGCTCTCCCCTACCGGCCTGATCACCCTAACTGCCTCTGCCTTGGCCCTTAACACTATGGCTTTGTCCAGAAGGAAGTTGGACATCCAAAAGATGGCCAGTCGACCCAGTCTAATTAGCATATTACCCTTTAATTAATATAGATAGCCATGCACTATGCTTAAACCTTGAGGAATCTAAGGTGCTCTCTTGTATCAGCTTACAACCATATCAGATCCTCCTGTAATTTTTATAAATTTATCTATTACCCTTGATGCTCACTTTACCTTGACCCACCTAAAAATCCTCAGCAATGATAGTTCAATCTGTAAAATATATTGCACCTCCATCCACTGCCATTGCCCTGGTTCGAAGCACTTTTTTCAATAGAGATATTGTAATAACTAACTAACTAGCTAACTACCTGATCTCTTGTTCCCACCCTTGTTCAGGTATAGGCTAGTATGTGAGCTTTCTAAACCCCATATTACCATTTCCATACTTTTTTTCACTAAATTTAAAAAATTTATGAAAATTTTCAAATTTTAAAAAATAATCGAATGAAATGTTCAAATATGCATGATCCACATTTAACTATTAAAACTGTGTCACAATACTTCTTTTTTAAAAATTGAGGAATAATTGACATATAACATTATATTTGTTTCAGATATACAATACAGTGATTCAGTATTTGTATGAAAATGTGAAATAGCCCTGGCCGGTTTGGCTCAGTGGATAGAGCAGCGGCCTGTAGACTGAAGGGTCCCAGGTTCGATTCCGGTCAAGGGCATGTACCTTGGTTGCGGACACATCCCCAGTGTGGTGTGTGCAGGAGATGGCTGATATATGTTTCTCTCTCATCGATATTTCTAACTATCTCTCTCCCTTCCTCTCTGTAAAAAAATCAATAAAATATATATTTTTTAAAATGTGAAATGATCAGGTTCTCCTCTAATTTTGTTGAAATCAATTACAAATCATCTAACTTCCCAAAGGATTTGAATCCTTATATAAGAATGATTTTCTAATTTTTTGAAAGTATACAAAATGACTTCTCAAAAAATTATCTTATAAATATTAATTATACATGTAGCTTTCACCTAGAGATAGCTTCTTTAATCAAATATATTTAAAAAGGGATTGGCAAAATACTCTTAAATTTCAATATACTGCTGACAGAACAATATTTTTTAACTTTTTATTTTGAAATAACTTATATTCTAAGCAAGTTGCAAAGATAGTTAGAGAGAGGCTTCTTGTACTCTTCACCCAGTCTCCCCCAATGGTTACTTCTTATACAACTACAGTGCAATATCAAAACCAGAAACCAAAATTGGTATAAATGTGTGTGCACAGTTCTGTCATTTCATCACTTGTATATATTTGTGTAATCACCATCACAAACAAGAAAGAAAACTATTCCATCACCATAAAGATCTCACTCAGGCTACACTTTCCTTCATAGCTCCACCCAACTTCCTCACCCACCTCAATGTCCTGGCAACCACTAATTTGTTCATGGCCTCTATAATTTTGTTATTTTGAGAATGTTATATAAATGGAATCATATGCTATGAGTCTTTCTGAGATTGGCTTTCTTCACTCAGCATCATGCCCTTAAGACCCATTCAAGTTGTCTATCAATAGTTTGTTATATTTTACTGCTCATTAGTATGACATGGTATACTACATATAGATAAACTAGAGAGGCCTGGTGCACGAAATTGGTGCACTGGGGGTGGGAGGGTCCCCTAAGCCCGGCCTACACCCTCTTGCAGTCCGGGACCCCTCACTCCTTCCCGCCCGGCTCTCTGCTCCTTGGCGCTGCTGCTGCCACAGAGGCTCCCACTACCGCCACTGTGTTAGCCAGCTGTGAGCCCAGCTTCTGGCTGAGCAGTGCTCCCCCGGTGGGAGCTCACTGACCACTAGGGGGCAGCTCCTGAGTTGAGGGTCTGCCCCCTGGTGATCAGTGCACGTCATAGCGATTGCTCGTTCAGCTGTTTGGTCGATTTGCATATTAGGCTTTTATTATATAAGATACATAGGTAGGTAGGTAGGTAGATAGATAAGATAGATAGGCCATTGTCAGATATGTGTTTTGCCAATATCTTATCCCAGTCTTATCATTCTCATCATAGGGTATTTTGCACAGCAATAGTTCTTAATTTTAATAAAGTATAATTTATAAATTTTTCTTTTATAGATCATGCCTTTTGCATCATGTCTAAGAAATCTTCAAGTCTTGGTTCCCAAAGATGTTCTTTCTATGTTTTCTTCTAAAATTTTTATTGTTTTACATTTTAAACTTAAATCTATGATCCATTTTGAGTTATTTTTATATAATTTGTGAGTTCTAGGTCAAGATTAATTTTTTTCTATGAATATCCAATTCATCTCACCATTTGTTGAAAAAACATTGAATTGCTTTTGCACCTTTGTCAAAGATCTGGTAGCTTTTAACATAGGGAGCTATTTCCGTGTTCACTATTCTGTGCCACTGATCTATGAATGTATGGTACTGATCTATGAGTGTATGCTTCTACCAATACCACACAGGCTTCTAATGAGGTGCACTGCTTGATAAAATATTAGTCATCTTTTTGTCTTGAGATAAGATCATTGTTTCCCAGCTTTCTTCATAAATACCATTAAGTGTAGGACTAGAAATCCCATCATGAGGCAAATTATGATGAAACATCTATCCAGTTTTCCTCTAAGACTCCTGACTAACATGTCCTCTCAAAAGTAACCTTAATAACAGTCACCACCAACTTCATACAAAACTGATATTCATCAAAAAACATTGCCACCCTAGCCAGATAGAGCATCGGCCTGCAGACTGAAGAGTCCCAGGTTTGATTCCGGTCAAAGGCACATGCCCGGGGTTTCAGGCTTGATCCCCAGTAGGGGGCATGTAGGAGGCAGCCAATCAGTGATACTCTCTCATTGATGTTTCTATCTCTCCCTCTCCCTTCCTTTCTAAAATCAATAAAAACATTTAAAAGAAAGAAGAAGAAAAAATAAAAGAAACAATGCCATGAAGTTCCTAAGCCTGAAGGTGCTCACATAAGACTTCTTCAGCACTTGATGTAAGGTTCAGGTTAGTAAAAACAGAAGTAAAAGTGTCATAGAGTTGTACACTTGAAACCTGGATTTTTTTTTTTAATTTCTTTATTGATTAAGGTGTCACATATTTGTCCTCATCCCCCCATTCCCATCCCACACCCCTCCCCACGGATGCCCCAACCCCCTGTTGAACTTAACCATTGGTTAGGCTCATATGCATGCACACAAGTCCTTTGGTTGATCTCTCCCCCCTCCCCCCACCCTCCCCTATCCTCCCTCTGAGGCCCGATAGTCCGATCGATGCCTCCTTGTTTCTGGTTCTGTTCTTGTTCATCAGTCTATGTTGTTCATCATTTCCCCTAGATGAGCGAGATCATGTGTCACTAGAGATATACTTATATGAACTGAATGTGAGATGAGCAATAATAGTTATGCTGACAGGCAAATGAATCAGTCTGTAGTGAGTTTCTTTCTGGACCAACAGTTCTTTTGAGACCCAATATCAATGTCCACCAGTTCCTTATGTGTACATGTCGGCACTGACCCCTCAGCTCTGGATGGTGGACAAATGGTGGTAATGCAGGTTCGATTCCCTCTGGTTGGGTCTCGGCCGGACCCAGGGGCACGGCTTCATCCAGACCCAGGGGCATGTGGCCTCACCCAGACCCAGGGGGTGCGTGGCCTCACCTGGACCCAGGTGCGCGCGGCTTCCCCCGGACCCAGGACCCAGCCTCACCCGGATCCAGGGGCACATGGCCTCACCTGGACCTGGGATCCAGCTTCACCCGGACCCAGGGGCGCATGGCCTCACCCGGACCCAGGGGCACGTGGCCTCACCCGGACCCAGGGGCGCATGGCCTCACCCGGACCTAGGTGTGTGCGGCCTCACCCATACCCGGGACCCAGCCTCATCCGGATCCAGGGGCATACGGCCTCACCCGGACCCGGGATCCAGCTTCACCCGGACCCAGGGGCACGTGGCCTTACCCGGACCCAGGGGCACGTGGCCTCACCCGGGCCCGGGACCCAGCCTCACCCGGATCCAGGGGCAAATGGCCTCACCCGGACCCAGGAGAAACCTGGATGGTTTTATTAACCAACGTTACCCCAATAAATTCAATAAATAAATAAATAAATAAATAAATAAATAAATAAGCCCTACACTGCAAAGTAGTCACAGGATGTGAAGTACAGCATAGGGCATATAGTTAATAATTCTATTGAATAAAAAGAGTAATATGCAAATTGACTATCACACCAACACACAAGATGGTCGCCCCCATGTGGTCAAAGATGGCCACCCCCATGGAGACACAAGATGGCCACCACAAGATGGCTGGCAGGAGAGGGCAGTTGGGGGCAATCAGGCCTGCAGGGAAGGACAGTTGGGGATGACCGGGCCAGCAGGGGAGGACAGTTAGGGATGACCAGGCCGGCAGAGGAGGGCAGTTGGGGCGACCAGGCCTACAGGGGAGGACAGTTGGAGGGGACCCAGGCCTGCAGGGGAGGGCAGTTGGGAGGAACCAGGCCTGCAGGGGAGGGCAGTTGCAGGGAACCAGGCCAGCAGGGGAGGGCAGTTAGAGGTGACCAGGCTGGCAGACAGAAGAGGTTAGGGGCAATCTCCTGGATTGTGAGAGTGATGTCCCAGACTGGAGAGGGTGCAGGCTGGGCTGAGGGACACACACCCTCCCTGTGCATGAATATTGTGCACCAGGCCTCTAGGATAGATCATGAGTGTGGTGTCAGTTGGGTGGGTACTAGAATTATCAGGGAGATCACTTTGTAAATTATATAACTGTCTAACCACTAAAACTAATATAAAATAATAGAGTGTCAACTGTAACTGAAAAATAAAATAAACAAACAAGACAGACAAAAAAGCTCCTAAGCTTTAGACAACATAGATCCTAACTCAGGACTTTGACTACAGCAGTACAAATGCCTTTTCTCTTTAGCATGTTCAAGTTCCAATTATGTTCCAATTACTCTTGCTGCATAATAAACTATCCCAAAAGGTAGTAGCTTAAATTAAGCACCACTTTATTATGATCATGAAATCGGTGGGTCCCAAATTAGGACAGCTCAGGGACAGAATATTATTCTCATTCTTTGGACCAATATCAACATAGAAGATTTAAGATCAACAGATTAAGACTGGTTATTTCTGATAGAACCAAGATGGCGGTATAGGTAAACACCTGAACTTGCTGCCACACACAAACATATCAAAACTACAACTAAAAAACAAAACAAATATCATCCAGAACCACGGGAAGGCTGGCTGAGTGGAAATTCTACAACTAGAAGGAAAGAGAAAAGTGCATTGAGTCCAGTAGGAGGTGCGGGGAGTGAAGTGCAGACGTACGGAGGCGTGCGCAAAAGGGGCTGGCAACTGAGTATGCTGTTGTCTTTTTCAATTGGGAGGGAGATACAAGCTCCTGACTGCTCTGAACTCCAGTTCCGGGCGAGACTCTGGGGTCCCGGACTCATACAGAGAGAAACTGGACTGTCTGACATCAGGCTGGAATGCAAGGGCGGCTTTCTCTCAGAGGTGCTTGCAGCGATCATTGTTCCTGCATGGTGCTGCAGGACACAGAGACCTGGGGACCTCTTCAGGGCAGGACTGACGGTC
The DNA here is from genome assembly GCF_951640355.1 of Cnephaeus nilssonii. Classification (NCBI taxonomy): domain Eukaryota; kingdom Metazoa; phylum Chordata; class Mammalia; order Chiroptera; family Vespertilionidae; genus Cnephaeus; species Cnephaeus nilssonii. The sequence goes on along the minus strand of NC_137084.1, from coordinate 36,615,453 downwards.
AGCCATTGAGGTTTTCTCCGCCCTGTTGATTCCCTGAGACCCCGCCACACCCAATTTACAACCCCACCCCAGCTGTGCACAGAGGCTTTTGCATATTAATAGCCTGGCCTTTTGCAATCTAAAATTACCTAACAAACTGCAGCTGGGTCAGAGAGGCCCAGAGTTTCCAAAAGAAGGCTCAAGGCTCCACAGCAGCTTGCATTGCTTCACAGCTGGGCCTCATCTGGGCACCTCCAAACCCCAAACAAAGAGAAGGAATCTGCAGATCTCTCTGTAGCTCCTGCTAGGTGGCCTTAGGCAGTGGCTAACTTTGCACCTCCTTAGAGATCCAAGAGCCAGGGTACCCAGTGGTCAGAGTGAGACCATCCAGATTACAACTCTTCACATCCATAGGAGACACACTCAGGGGGCAGACTCAGTGAGCGCCAAAGCCCATTGTAGATACAACTGATCCTCACAGCCAATTGGCCTGGAGGTCAATTCCTCCCAGTGATACCAACATCAATCAAGGCTTAACTACAACAAGACTGTGCACACAGCCCACAAAGGGGTGCACCAAGAGTGTCCACCTCAGGTAATTAGGGAGGCTGAGCCACTGGGCCCTATAGGACACCTAGCACACAAAGCCACTCTATCAACACAGGGAAGCAGCCAAAATGCAGAGACAAAGAAACAGGTCACAAATGAAAGAAATGGAGGAAAGCAAACGACTGGATATAAAGTTCAAAACCACGGTTATAAGGTTACTCAAGAATCTCCTAGAAACCTCCGAGAAATACAGTGAGACCCTTGAGGATATGAAAAAGGACCAATTAGAAATTAAGCATACACTGACTGAAATAAATAATAATATACAGAGATCCAACAGCAGACTAGAGGATCCCAAAAATCAAGTCAAAGATCTGAAATACGAAGAAGCAAAAAACACCCAACCGAAAAAGAAAAAAGAAAAAAGAACCCAAAAATATGAAGACAGTGCAAGGAGCCTCTGGGACAAATTCAAGTGTACCAACATCCGAATTATGGGGGTGCCAGAAGAAGAGAGAGAGCAAGATATTGAAAACCTATTTGAAGAAATAATGACAGAAAATTTCCTCTACCTGGTGAAAGAAATAGACCTACAAGTCCAGGAACCACAAAGAACCCCAAACAAAAGGAATCCAAAGCGGACCACACCAAGACACAACATAATTAAAATGCCAAGAGCAAAAGACAAAGAGAGAATTTTAAAAACAGCAAGAGAAAAACAGTTAGTTACCTACAAGGGAGTACCCATATGACTGTCAGCTGATTTCTCAACAGAAACTATGCAGGCCAGATGGGAGTGGCAAGAAATATTCAAAGTGATGCACAGCAAGAACCTACAACCAAGATTACTCTACCCAGCCAAGCTATCATTTAGAATTGAAGGGCAGATAAAGAGCTTCACAATAAGACATAGCTAAAGGAGTTCATCACTGCCGAAACAGTATTATATGAAATGCTGAAGGGTATTCTTTAAGAAGAGGAAGAAGAAGAAAAAGGTAAAGATAAAAATTATGAACAACAAAGTAACAACAAATACATATCTACCAACAAGTGAATCTAAAAATCAAGTGAATAAAAAATCTGATGAACAGAATAAACTGGTGAATATAATAGAATCAGGGGCATAGAAAGGGAGTGGAATGACAATTCTCGGGGGGAAGGAGGTGTGGGGGGTGTGGGAAGAGACTGGACAAAAATCATACACCTATGGACGAGGACAGTGGCGGGGTAAGGGCAGGGGGTAGGGCGGGAACTGGGTGGAGGGAGCTAGGGGAGGAGGAACAACTGTAATAATCTGAACAATAAAGATTTATTTTAAAAAAAAGACTGGTTATTTCTGAAGAATAGGACTACTGATGGAAGCAGATGTGTTTAAAAAAATGTAATGATTTAACATTGAAATTTATCTTAAGTGACTGAAATAGTTTAAAATTTGTTTTAAAAATAACTAAGGTTTTTTAATTTTTTTGTTTATTATTTTTATAACTTTAAGTTTTAACTATATTGATGTTTTATTTAAATAATTAAAAATATTTTATTGACTAAAATTATCCAGACTACAAAAGCTCTATTTTAAGCCATTTAGCTGGAAATGCTTCACCTTAGAAATAATTGATCATCTGTTTTAATTTTACTTTAAAACAAATGTCCAGCATTTTGCACCCGTATTAAACAGTTCAGACTTAACAAATACTTCAAAGAAAATCATTTGTAAATATGACAGGTATAAGATGGAGACAATTAGTTGTTGGTATTCATCCCCACACCCAAGTGTGTATAAAAAGGTCAAGCCCTAAGTAAAAACAAGAACAGACATGAAATGGGAGGATAAATAACCAAATAAGGATAAAGGCAGAACTGGAGCAATTACCTAATATATTAAATTCACAATCATATATGACTTAAACCTTCTGGAATTGAGGTGTAATCATTATAGAAACACCAGTCAGCATTTCTTCTAAGACTCCTAGGTAACTAAAGGGCTCCTCCCAACTTTCTATGTTAAAAGTTGAGATGTATCTCCCTTGGAGAACACATTTATATTATCAAATCTTATATACTTACATACTTGGTTGTGTAAGTATTGCTATTTATTGTTAACTTTGTTTATTGATGATGTTTTTTATTCTGTATAGTTTTGTTTAATGTAGTAGTTTAATGGAGTTTTTATTTTGTGTGTGTTTTTTTATGTTGCTATGTATAAATGTTTTTCTTGACCTCTAATCTTCAAGGATTCAATGACATTTGAAAATGTCTATATTCAGCTATGCATACACCCACCACACCTCTAAAAATGTCCATAATATAGTCCAAGAAACCCAATTCTAAAGTGGTTCTGTAATGCTGGTATTTCTTTGTTCACCTAGCCCTTTCTCCTCTGTATCCTTCTTCTACTGATTAGGTAGAATGACCACCAAAGATTGATGTCTTTAACTAAGATTTCCCATTGATGCCTTTCACTAAAATTCCTTTCCTCCAAGAAACAGCATATCTGAGAAAGCCCTGAAAACAGTAAAGTGCTATTCAAACATCATTACTGTACAGAGCTTATTTTCTTCACTATAAGAACAACTCCCATTCACACAATTCAAAATTTAGTTTTAAGTTATGATAAAACAGAAAGAATATCCTGCAATTAATCATATTTCTTCTAAACAATCTAAAATTTTCAATTCTATCTTATCCTAAAATAGAATAACTCTTTAATTGCCCTCCTAAGTTTATTCTTCCATGCTTACCGGTGTTTTCACATTACAGGAACAGTTACAAATGAGGAAAACTGCCAAGCATTTTAAACTGTTTATATCTTTAAAAAGATGCAACTTGTCAAGCTATCAGATCATTTGTTTTACTAAATGTGACTGATTGTCACAGTTGGCTAAATAAAACCCATTTCTATATAGAGTTCACTCTTCTAATTGCCATGGTAAAGTAGGCTTTTCTAATGTTAAAAATTCCTTGTCACAAAAAAAACAGTATTTTCCTTATATTTATCTAAATGTTTTCAGACATAACATCTAAATTTTATACAAATAAATGCAGATTCTTGTGGTGTAACTACAAATCACCCATCAGCCACAACCAAACCCTATATTCCTTTTCTAAAGATAAGCAACAATTTTTAATACAAAAAAAACACCACAAATTCTTTCATCTGATCTAATCAGCTACTACTTTTAAGCAAAACTGATTTAAATGACTTCACATCTCCTATTTTCATCTTCCCTTTATATTACAAGGCACTCTTGGAAGTGTATACCAATTTTATGCTACACATTCTAAAGCAGGAACACTGGGGAAAGTCTATGTATACTTTTAATTCTTTCTGAAAATTTCCTTTGCTCATTGATTCCTTCCCTAATGACAAGGAAAAGTAAAATGTCTATGTAGAATAATGAACTTCAAATAAATAATAGGTACCATATAAAGTTCTCATCTTGTTTTTATTAAACCAAAGAACTTATATACTTATATGCATAGGCCATGGATACGAACAATAGAGTGGTGAAGACCTGAGGCAGTGGGTAGGAGCTGGGTGGACAGGCTTAAAGGGGTGAGGGAGAATGGGAGACATCTGTAATACTGTCAACAATAAAATAAAGATAAAAATCAATTGCAGTCTGCCCAGTGTGGCTCAATGGTTGAGCTGTCAGCCCATGAACCAGGAGGTCATGGTTCAATTCCCAGTCAGGGCACAGGTTGAGGGCTCTATCCTCAGTAGGGGGTATGCAGGAGCCAGCCAACTGATGTTTCTCTCTCCTCAATATTTCTCTCTATATATCTCTCTCCCTCCCCCTCCCTAAAATTAATAAAAATATATTTTAAAAAATCAATTGTGCCCTAGCTGGTTTGGCTCAATGTATATAGAGTCAGCCTGTGGACTGAAGGGTCCAGGGTTCAATTCCAGTCAAGGGCATGTGCCTGGGTTGCGGGCTTGATCCCCAGCAGGGGGCGTGCAGGAGGCAGCCTATCAATGATTCTCTTCCTCTCCCTTCCTCTCTGAAATCAATAAAAATATATTTTTAAAAAATCAATTGTATAGTATATGGGGGAAATATATCTTGGTAAACTTTCATGTAAATAAAACCCATAGGAGAGCAGGTGTGGAATAGTACTAAAAGTCAGTATGTATGTTTGGGCAATGTAGTATAGTTGTTTTTTCTCTGCATTGCAACATCTACATATAGTTATATAAGGCACAGTTAATTTTAAAAGGAACACTGTCAATGTAGAGATGTCCAGAGAAAAGCAACCAAGAAATAAGGCATACTCATTATCACAAAAGAAGATATGACTAGAGATATTGGAAACATTAACTCTCATGACTTTAATATCCTCCTGTGTGATGACTTCTGAATCCATACCCCCAAGTCTAACCTATCCCCTGGATTTCAAATGCATACCCACATGCTGGATGAATATACTTACTTGACTGTTTCACATACATTTTGGCCTCAACCAGAGAAGTAGCATAGTGTGAAGAGCCTGAATACTGGAGGCCATGATTCAATCCACAGCCTAGATTCTAGACCCTACTAGTTAGCAGCTATATAGACCTTGAAAAAATTACTTGACCTCTTTGTGCCTCAACTTCCTCATCTACAAAATAAAAACAATAATACTTACCTTGTAAGGTTGTCATGAGATTTAAAGATCTATATAATTTTTGAAAGCTCTTAAGAAAGAATTGGACACATCCTAACTGATAAGTGTTTGTGAAATTTTTTTAAAAGCATACCTAATAACCAAATTTAAAGTCTCCATGCCCAAAACTGTGCCTCCTTGTGTAATATTTCATAAAATGACTCCAAACAAAAAAGTGGCCTCTTCCCATACCCTAACCTCTTTTTCTCAGTGAGTCCTTAAAAGTTCTTATCATAAGGGTCAATAAGGATGAAGACCATGCTCAGCAATCACTGTTGACAATCCTGAAAATGTCGCCATCACTCTGAAGGAACGCACAGTTATTATGAAGAGCCCAGAGGCACTCTGAGAAAGGACTTCAATTGCATCAGTATAGTACTTCATCTCCTTAAAAGAAAAAGGAGAGGCTTCAGGTTGACAAATGGTGTGGAAATATAAAGGAACTAACTATTGTTCACACCATCTGTAGTCATGTACAAAACATGATCAAGGGTGTTACACTGGGCTTCTGTTACAAGATGAGGCCTGTGTAAGCTCACTTCCCCATCAACAGTGTTATTCAGGAGAATGGTTCTCTTGTAGAAATCAGAAATATCTTAGGCAAAAAATGTATCCACAGGATTCGGGTGAGGTCAGGCATTGCTTGTTCAGCATCTCAAGCCCTCCCACACACACAAAAAAATGAGTTAATTCTTGAGGAAATGACATTGAACTTGTATCAACTTCAGTTGCTTTGATTCAGCAAGCCACAACAGATAAAAAGAAGGGTATCAGAAAAATTTTGGATGGTTATCTATGTTTCTGAAAAAGGAACAGTTTAGCAGGCTGATGAGTAAGATCTAAGTTGTCCAGCTACAGAAACAGCAAGATGCCAGATGACTCCTCAGACTTATTTGTGATATTTTAAAGATGCAATAAAAGCTGTGTATGGATTTTGGGGAGTGGGGTTGGGGGGAGGGGGGAGGGGGGGAGACATGAGATCTTGCCAGAGAAGGGGAAAAGAGAAGAGGAAAGAAAGAAGAATTAAAAAGGAAATGGAGGGAAGAAAGAGAGAAGGGAGAGAAATTGAGGAATTATGGCAGGAATTAAAAATGTTGATAGGCCTTATCTCTGGTTGAAGAGATTACAAGTAATCATATTCTTTATATACTTTTCTGTATTTCTGAGATCTTCTAAAAATTAGAGATGTGCTTTCCTTTTCATCAGAGAGAAAAACAACATGCTGTTTTGAAAATATATTTAATGATATTCTGGATAAAGTCTAAGTCCTTCATTACTTGATTCCTTCCACTTCACCTATCTCTCATGACCTCTTATATCTGTACCTCTGCACAAGTAGCTATCTCTACTAGACCATAATCCCCATTCACTTTCACCGGGCTAATTCTTACCCATCTTTCAAAACCACTCACAGGTACTATCTCTTCTGGAAAGTCTTCTTAGACCACAACCCTTCTCTCACCAAACCCACTGTACCAATCTAAGTTAAATACCCCTTCTACATTCACCTTTATTTATTTATTTAAACCTCACCCGAGGATATTTTTCCAATGATTTTTAGAGAGAGTGGGAGAGGGAAAGACAGAGAGAAATATTGATGTGAGAGAAACACATTGATTGGTTGCCTCCTGCATGAGCCCCGACCAGGGGGAGCCTGCAACTGAGGTACATGCCCTGGACCGGAATCAAATCTGGGACCCTTCGGTCCGCAGACTGACACCCTATCCACTGAGCCAAACCGGCTAGGGCTACATTCACCTTTAGAATCTAGTGTACACATATGGCACTTACCCAGTAAGTTCAATAATTAAAGTATTCTAGGCTTGTTTCCCTCTTTCACTGAGATAATACACTTGTTTTCCTACCCCAGCATCTAACACAGTACCTGACACATAGTAGGAGATCAAAAAAAGTTGTTCAAATGGCTTCAAAGTCATTATTTCTATTCTATTATGTTGCCTCTCTAGACATGTATAAAAGTTGGTAAAGTGAATGCATAAAGTCTGCGAGTATTCAAAGTGAAACAGAATGCCATCATTCTTGTTCCTTCAATCATTTATTCACCAAATATTTATTTAGTACCTCATACACGTCACACATTGGGAACACAAAGGATTTCTTCTCTTATGACACTTTGGGGTGGGGAGAGGAGAAGGCAAACATTGGCTCCATACTCAAAGCTACTAAATAAACACTAGTGACTTATCCCTAACATTAAGAAATACATTGAGAGTGAAGGCGGAGGGGCAGGGGGGTTAAGAGATCAACCAAAGGACTTGTATGCATGCATATAAACATAACCAATGGACACAGACATTGTAGGGAGAGTGAGGGCATGTGCAGGGTGGGAGCAGCCGGGAAGAGGTCAATGGGGGGAAAGGGAGACATATGTAACACTTTAAACAATAAAGAATTTCAGTTAAAAATAAATAAGTAAATAAAATAAATGTCAAAAAAATACATTTGATATAGACCATATATTGAAAGACAGCATCATGTTTAGAAAGGTAAAAGATTTTGAATTAGAAATGAGATTAGGTTACTTGAAGACAGCAATTTTCAATCTTTTTTTCTGGCTCCCACATACATGGGCATATCCAGAGTTATGCATTCTTTCCACAACATACTAAATAACTCTACTAATGAACATGGCATGAAGCTTCATTGTGCTTGCCAGTTACACTATCTCTTCTTTAAAAAACACACACACAAAAAAAACAAGCCAAAGCAGTTCTTTATGACTTGCAAACCCAGAACTTTCAGAGTAACCAATCCTAATTTTCCTGGCCACAATGATTAGTCCCAGGAGGACCACCTGAAGGCTGCCTTCTAAGTCCTCTCTATATTGGAGAATGTAGCAGAGACTCCTAGCTGCCCACCCAATATCTATTTTTCCTTTTTTCCCCTACTTGGAGATTTTATTGGGGATGGCAATATCCCCAGCTCAAAAACAAACAAAAAAGCCCACTAAATTTTTTTCTCTCTCTTTTAGTCAGGTATAGTTATATACTAGTTCTGGCCAAAGAGATACAAATGGAAGTCATTAGGAGCACTTCTGAGAAAGCTCCTTTTTTTTTTTTTCATATTTTCTATTTAAATTTATTGGAGTAATATTGGTTAATAATATTATCTAAGTTTCAGGAGTAAAACTTTATAATCCATCATCTGTATATACCATTGTGTATTCACCACCCAAAGTCTAGTCTCCTTTCATCATCATATATTTGACCCCCTTTATTCTCTTTATTTTCCCCCCTCCTCTTTCCCCTCTGGTAACCACCATACTGTTCTCTGTGTCTATGAGTTTGTTTGTTTGTTGTTTTTGTTTTATGTACCACATATGAGTAAAATCATATGGTTCTTGTCCTTTTTCATCTGACTTATTTCACTTAGCATCATACTCAAGATCCATCCATGTTGCTGCAAATGGCAATATTTCATCTTTTTATGGCTGAGTAGTTTCCACTATATATGTATACTCTTTTTAAAAAATAAATAAATAGAAGTGTCACAAATTTTGGACTTAATTATCAGTACCAAATTGCCAGCCCCTCTCCAAATTCTAAACACTTTTCTGATATGCAATTAAACAGACAGGCTCATTAAATATTTAGAGAAATTGACAAGAATGGGTATGCATTGCTTGTTTAAACTGTGGTGGGTAGAGGGAAATCAGAGAGAAGGAAATCCAAGGCCATGTGATTTCCACAGATCCAAGAATAACTAGGGACAGTCCTGTTTATATATGGGGCTTCCTCCAGTCTAAGAGCTTTCCTCCCACTGTCCCTTTCATCTGTAATTTCTGAAAGACAATCTTTCCAGATAGTCCTTTAGGCTAGTTTTAATTTCTCTGAGAAAGCAAACTGCTTCCTATAGGTTCCACGAGAATATTAGAAAGTATATGAGGGTAGATGTAAGCAAAACTGTGTAGGAGAATCCAAAGAACCAGATAAATTCATTGAAGGACAATGCTAATGTCATAGAGTAAGGTCTAGTAGAAGAATAAAATCTGACATCAGAGCTTTGAAATTAATTGAGCTAAAACAGTGTCCAGATGAGGATGACAAAAGAAATAAAGATTTTCAATTTTAAGAGAATTAAAAAGATCATCAGGCAAGGGAAACAAAAGAAAAAAAATGAACACATGGTACTAAATCAAACTAAAAAGTTTTTGCACAGGAAAGGAAACCATCAACAAAACAAAAAGACAACCTACTGAATGGGAGAAGATATTCACCAATGATATATCTGATAAGGGGTTAATATCCAAAATATAGGGTGGGGCAAAAATAGGTTTACAGTTGTAAGTATGCAAAACACAGAGTTTATTCTTAAATAATTATTATTATTATTATTATATATTTCCATATGAACAACTATAAAACTATTTTGCCCTACCCTGTATTTAAGTATCTATATATATAAAAGGCTAATATGCTAAGTCTCCGACTGTTAGCTCGACCGTTCTACCGGTAGCTATGACCTGCATTGACCACCAGGGGGCAAATGCTCAGTGCACAGGCATGGAAACTTGAAACAGACTGATGAATCTCAGAGGGAAGAGGGTAGGGGGAGGGAGGAAAAAGATTAACCCAAGATCTTATATGCATACTAGAGGCCCGGAGCACGGATTTGTGCACTGGTGGGGTCCCTTGGCCAGGCCTGTGCCCTTTTGCAATCTGGGACCCCTCAGGGGATGTTGGACTGCTGGTTTCGGCCTGATCCCCATAGGCCAGGCCTAGGGACTCCACCGGTGCACAAATTTGTGCACTGGGCCAGTTTCAGCCAGATCCCTGCAGGCCAGGCCAGGGACCCCACCCATGCACGAATCTGTGCACCAGGCCTTTTAGTATTTAATATGTTGTTCTCAGCTGCATTCACATATCCTTTCTTGAATGGAAGAGAAAACAATGCCATTTTAGTTAGTGCTTTGTTCAGTTCCAAGGAAGAGACTTGCTTAGATAGCTTTAACCCCTGAATTCTTATTTCAAGCAGCTCCGCTTTCGGTGTTCAGTGTTAGGGTATGTCTTTACACTCTTGGCTATGCATGTTATTGTGAATTGCATTCTTCCATTGACCCATTAGACAGAGTTTTAATTTAGTTCCATTAGTTATTATCAGCATTCATTAGGCTAGAATATATTTTTCTTCCTTATTACATAAAAAAGTCCAGAGGTAGGTGATTTGGTGCTGGTGTTGCAATTTTGTGATTTTATTAAAGACTAAGGCTCTAATTTTCTATCCCTCCATTTACGGGATGTTCCCTTATTTTCGTGTTCTTATTCTAGGCAGAAAGAAGGGGAAAGGATGAAAGGGTTAAAAATGTGACCGCGTCTTCCTCCTTTTAAAAAGAGCCTTTCTGCTTCTTGTTGGAAAATTGCAAAGCCACATGCAAAAGAATAAAACTAGACTGCTCTCTGACACCATACACAAAAATTAACTCAAAATAAATTAAAGACTTGAATACAAGACTCAATATAATGCACAGAAGAAAACATAGGTACTAAACTTATGGACCTTGGTCTCAGAGGGGGTTTTGTGAACTTGACTCCAAAGTCCAGGGAAATAAAAAGCAAAAATAAATGAATGGGACTATATTAAATTAAAAAGCTTCTGCACAGCAAAAGAAAGTTATCAACAAACAAAAAGGCACCCAACCAAATGGGAGAAGATATTTGCAAACAATACCTCCATTAAGGGGATATTATCCAAAAATATATGAAGAACTCATACAACTCAACAACAAGGAACAAGCAATTCAATTAAAAAATGGGCAGAGGACCTGAACAGACACTTTTTCCAAGAAGACATACAGATGGCTGACAGACATATTAAAAGATGCTCAACTTCACTGGTTATAAGGGAAATGCAAATAAAAACCAGGATAAACCATCTCACACCTGTTAGAATAGCTATGGTCAATAATAACAAGTGTTAGAGAGAATATGGAGAAAAGGGAAGCCTTGTACACTGCAAACCGGTACAGTCTTTATGGAAAACAGTATGGAGGCTCCTCAAAAAATGAAGAATAGAGCTATCATATGACGCAGCAGTCCCTCTTCTAGGAATCTACCTGAAAAAATGAAAAACTACTTATTTGGCCCAGCCAGCGTGGCTCAGTGGTTGAGCATCAACCTATGAACCAGGAGGTCATGGTTTGATCCCTGGTTGGGCACATGCCCGGGGTTACGGCTCGATCCCCAATGGGGGTGTGCATGAGGCAGCCAATCAATGATTCTCTCTCACCATTGATGTTTCTCCCTCTTTCTCTCTCCCTCTCCCTTCCTCTCAAAATCAATAAAAAATATTTTTTAAAAGCACTACTTATTTGTAAAGACATGTACCTTTTTTTTCTTTGCAGCATTATTTACAATAGCCAAGATTGGAAACAATTGAAGTATCATTCATTGGATGACTGACCAAAGAAGAAGTGGTACATATACAGTATATAAGAAACTCCACAACTTAACACCCCCAAAAACAAACAATCTGATTTAAAAATGAGCAGAAACCCTAAATAGATATTTCTCCAAAAAGACATGTAGATGGCCAACAGACATATAAAAAGAAGCTCAATGTCACTAATCATCAGAGAAATGTAAATTAAAACCACAATGAGATACACTCATACCCGTCAAGATGGTTATCATCAATAAATCAACCAACAAAAAGTGTTGGTAAGAACATAAAGAAAACAGAACCCTCATGGTGGGAATGCAGACTGATGCATGCTCCCCTGCAGCATTACTTACAATAGCCAAGATATGGAAGCAACAAGTGTCCATCAATAGATGAATAGATTTAAAAAGATGCAGTACACATATATACAAGGGACTTGACTCAGCCATAAAAAAGAATGAAATCTTGCTATGTGGGACAACATGGATGAACTTAATGGGTATTATGCTAAGTGAAATAAGTGAGACAGAGAAAGACAAATACCATACAATTTCACTTATATGTGCAATCTAAAAACAAAATAAATGAATAAACAAAACAGAAACAAACTCATAGAGAGAACAAATTGATTGTCACCAGATCGGAGAGGAGTTGGGAAAATGGGTGAAGAAGGTGAAAAGGATTTAAGAAGTATAAATTGCCAGTTATAAAATAGTCACAGGGATGTACTAGTAAAGTACATATAGGGAATGAATATCATCAATAATATTGAAATAACTATATATGAGTTGGTCACTTCATAAGGTATATAAATGTCTAGTCACTATGTTGTATACCAGAAACATAATGTATGTCAGTTGGAAAACAAATTAATTACAAATAAGTTATTGAAAAAATAAATTAAAATATTTTAAAGAATTGTAATTATAGTAATACAACATTTTCAAAGACCTTTTCCATCTCCCACATCTCTAAAATAAACAATAAAACTAACATAATTTAATAATTAAAACTGCACAACAAATTTTATATATCTTGGTTCTACAAATTTGAGAGGATATAGAGGACAGAGGAAGAAGGAACATGGGGTGTTCTGGGATTGCTCCAAATGAAAAAAATCCTTTATATATCACTTTTATACCAAAATCACAGAAAACATATCCTAATAATGACAATAATGACAGCTAACACATATGTACCAGGCACTGTTCTAAGCTCTTTATGTGTATTAATTCATTTGCTCCTTATAATATTTTTTCCTATTAGATTGATGAAAAAGGCAGAGTCTTTATATAATTCACTCAAGGTCATAGGTTACTCTGGAGTCCATGCTCTCTCTCAATCACTTACCAAAATGTATTTCTAGATGTTACACCTTAAAGTCATTTGGAGGGTCAAACTGGACAGAGCTGAAATTATTTCCTTCTTACTATCCTGTCAAGGTACTACTACTCTCCCAGTCACCCAAATTTGAATCTATGAGATAACTTTTAGCCCCACAGTGCAATCCATATTCAATTAGTCATACAACCAAACTCTATGAATTAATCCCTTTCCACTCTTATTGCCATCATCCTGAAATTCCACAGCCAAAAACTGCATCTACTTTTCAGGAAGTCAATAACTCATGCTAACCTTACAAATGAAACATTAATGAACTGCAAGTCTCTAGTACCAATTTTATAGAATATATTTATAATAAAATATTTATATTCCCCCATAAAAGTTCTCCTTATTAACTTTAGTCCATCATTCTTGCCTGTATATTAACTTTTCCTTCCAGATATATGCCAAACACTAATTGGATAAGCAAAATTTTAAATTAAAATGTATCAATCACATTCCCTATTCAAATGACACATAAAGGCTTTGAAGTTTTAGTACTGGAAATAAATTCTACAGGAAAGTGAGTTTTTTAACTCTGAAATTACACTTGGAGGTAGGGTGCTCTCACTTCAATTACCAGAACCACAACTTTGTGACCCTTGAGTGCTTTCTTTAATCCATTTTGGTTCCAATGAGTATCAGTGAGACTTTAAAAGGACTTTACCATATAGGGAGAACCAAACAGAAATAGAGGCCAAAATTAAAAACAGTCTGCAGCATGATATAAATCACAGTATTCTTGAACCGTTTTTACTTCCTGAAACATAGATGTTATTTACACAGTATACCATGGTAAATAACAAGATTCTCAATAGTCTCAATATCTCAACACAATGATGGCCCAGCCAAGTGGCACAACACCACACTCAGCTATCACAGCATATTTGCCCTCAGCATTCATCAATCCTCATCTTTTCCAAACCAGAGAATCATCCAAAGCCCTGAGACCTCTGTGAAGTTCCCTCATATGGATCCCTTGATTCCCAACTCCCTTTGTGCCTGGATGTGGGAAATACTATCTTCTCTTCCTCTTGGAGGGCATAAAGAAAGAATAGTTCATTCTGACCTATACCTCAACTACTCCTATTCTGTTTTAAATCTGGAAAAAAATGACTCTTCTATCTGCTTGGTAACTGACAATAGAAATGACTTGAGTTAATTACTGTACTCTTAACCTCCACATACTAAGAAGTAGCTACCTGAACCAAAAGGCTAAAGTGACCTGAGATTATAAAATACATCACTATTGGTATCTGAAACGTGCCACAGATATAAATTTAGTGTGACCAGGATTAGATTAACTTCACATTATTCAAAGCCTTGTCATATTTCCAAACCCTTGTGGCACTGCAGCTAACACCTCTGAAAACGACTGACAGAGCGGTAGCAAGAGCTCATGGCTCCATAGCAGAGCTGGCACTAGTCTCCAGTCTCCAATAGGGTCTGATGCAAAGTTCGCCAAAAATAATTTCCAAAGATTTGCCAGAGTTGGAGTTTCTTTTTGAAAAGCAGAAGGCAACTTAATTAAATCCTAAACATACACTGACATAGTATAACATCCAGTATTACATGGAACCAGATCCCCATTTCAGTTACTTCCTAGATTATGTAAGCGTCTGGACTCTCACCCTGAGCATAATACAATTAAATAGGATGGTAAGATTCCATATTCTGCCCTGCATATGTTGTGGAAAATATAACTTTATTAGGTTAAGAGTTCTTTATTTATAATTTAATGATACATATAAACATGGTAGAACCTTCAACTTTTGAAAAAAATTGAGTATATGTATACATATATATTTGTTGTTGTTGTGTTGTTCATCCTTACTCAAGGATATTTTTCCCATTGATTTTATTTTTAAAGAGAGTGGAAGGGATAGGGAGAAACACAGAGAGAGAAACATCAATGTGAGAAAGACACGACTGGTTGTCTCCCATACGATCCCTACCGGGGCCAAGATCAAGCCTGCAATCAAGGTTAGTGCCCTTGACCAGAATAGAACCTGGGATCCGTCAGTCTGCGGACCGACACTCTAACCCCTGAACCAAACCAACTAGGGCCAATAGGTATATATTTTAATACAAATTTAGCCAACAAGCTTTTGAGGGAGAAAAAGCATAGTTTTTCCAAGTACAGTAACAACTGGAATATTAACCTAACTAGGTCAGGTTAATGTTGTTACACACTTGTGAAAAAGAACAAGACCATTGAGGAGGATGTGTGTATCAGACTCTGAAGGTGAAGTCCATCATCACCATCAAAATGCTACTAGACTAAATAAGACACCTGTCTTATTTACCACTGTATTCCTGACAACCAACACATTGTCTAGTACCCAACAGGCACTAAGAAAATACTTAATGATGAATAACTGGAAGTATTCAATATAGGCTAAAACTACATGAACCCTTGGCAAGAGTACTGTATACAAACTAATTTAATAACCAAAATGGGGTGGGATTTGACCAGAGAACCTTTAAGGTTCCTTCCAAACCCTAAGATTCCATAGCATTTTAATCAGTACATTAGTGAAGATTTTAAATGAGCATCACAGTCCATTACAGGAAAGACCTTTAGATAAATTTCTACCAATAACTAGAGGCTGCATCACAAACTACCAGTCAGTCTTTTTATACAAATCTTTGTCAAGCAGGGGGGAAAGGAAGGAGGGAAGGGAGGGAGGGAGGGAGGGAGGGAGGGAGGGAGGGAGGGAGGGAGGGAGGGAGGGAGGGAGGAAGGGAGGAAGGGAGGAAGGGAGGAAGGGAGGAAGGGAGGAAGGGAGGAAGGGAGGAAGGGAGGAAGGGAGGAAGGGAGGAAGGGAGGAAGGGAGGAAGGAAGGAAGGAAGGAAGGAAGGAAGGAAGGAAGGAAGGAAGGAAGGAAGGAAGGAAGGAAGGAAGGAAGGAAGGGAATCATTAAACTAGACAATTAAACCAAGTCTATGAGTTGTATTAAAATAAATCCTTAAATGCTGTATTATGTATGCTAAGAAATAATTAGGAGAAAAAAATGCCTTGGTATAAAAAGAACATAGAATCATCCTTTTTCTTTGCAACCCCAAATTATAAAGTCCTGTATCAGTTAAGCAATTGCTCAGTTACAGGACTTAGAAATACAAAGGATTTTTATACTTGTACTTAATCTACTTTAATGACAAACTGTAAATGTGTGATCCCACATTTCTCTACCCTTTTCTTTGTCCTTGTATGGAATACATTAAATGTGTAACCTAATTGATTACAGTTAATTATAATCATAGTCATGTATAACTCATAATTATAATCACAGTCATGTATAACTCATGTCTGAATAAGTCTTGGCTAGTATCAGCCAAGAAACTAATATCCATCACTCTTCATATTATATATATATTTTTTAATTATTTGGTAAGGTTCTAGTTATAATGTTTATAATGTCAAAAATATGCAAATTATAGAAACGATTTTACTTAGTTCATTTGCTTTCCTTAGACTATTCGGCCAGCAGCAATATGTAACTGATTTCCTTGATTATTTACAAACTATGGGCCACCACTGTTCCTGTCTCTGCTTTATTATTTTTTAATAGTATGTATCACTTCACATGTACCATACAATTTACTTATTCATTATGGTTAGTGCCAGTCTCTCTCCACTAGAACTTTAAATTCTAAAAGAGGGATTTTAGCTGATTCACCACCATATCTTCAATACCCATCTCTTTACTTAACACAGTAAGCATTCTATAAATACCTGTTAAATGAATGAACTGGTATTAAATCATTGCTAAATTTTTAAATGGCTATAAATTTTAAAGCAAAATGGCTATAAAATTTAAAGCAAAAATGAGCAACCTACCCAAAAAAGTTGTATTTCCCTAAGTACTCACAAGCCAGCACTTTAATTATCATTTTTAATCACCAATTATCTATAGCTAAGTTATTAATTTCTGAACTCTACCTCTGTCCCTTTTTCAGGTTTAGAAACAATTCTTCACTTTTAGTAATAGCATCACATCATTCTGCTTAAAGTTGTCTCTGTCACCAACAGGCAACAAACAGGCTGTTCTATAATCTAACACTACAGATGATACCTAAGTAGAACAATATTAATATAAATAAATATTCATGTAAAATTGAAAAGTGTTTTCCAGAAATTTTAAAGAGGCCACATTAAGTTTAAAAGAATCTCTAGTTGATGAAATGAGTGAAAAATATTATTATGAGCACAGAGCCTTCTTTTCAACACAGAACATGTCTCTTCCTCCATAAAACTTGTCTGAAAGTAAAATATTTAAAACCAGAATCTGGGTTTCTACCTCATCTTGTTTATCAGTACTCAGAAGTCTCAGGAAAAGCAGTCGTTTTCTGGGTCAAGAGCCCAATGAACTTCAAACAATGGAAACCACGATTAATTCACAAAATGATAATAGTTCTCGTGTAAGTTTTATAGCAGTTTCCAAAGTAAGTCCATAGTACTCAATTCGAGAAAAATACTGAAGATCTTACTACTCTTGATGAAATCTTTTAGTCAGTTATGAATCCAATAGTAGAATCTAACTTTTTCATTAGAACACTATGGCTTTTATAATCAAAGCTATTCTTGAGTTCATACATATCATAGGTGGTTCTTATAAACAGAGTTGACCCTCAGTGTCCTTGAGGGATTGGCTACATGTCTCCCAAGGACACCAAAATCCTCAAATGCTCGAATCTCTTATATATAATGGTGTCATATCCTATATAATACAAGGCTAATATGCAAATCGACCTAACGGCCAAACAACTGGTTGCTATGACACGCACTGCCCACCAGGGGGCAGATGCTCAATGCAGGAACTGCCCCTTGGTGGTCAGTGTGCTCCTATAGGGGGAGTGCCGCTCAGCCAGAAGCCGGGTTCATGGCTGGCGAGCGCAGCGGCGGTAGCAGGAGCCCCTCTGCCTCCATGGCAGCGCTAAGGATGTCCAACTGACGGCTTAGGCCAGCTCCCAGACTGCAAGAGGGCACAGGCCGGGCTGAGGGATCCCGCCCCCAGGTGCACAAATTTTGTGCACCGGTCCTCTAGTTTGTATATAATCTTCACACATTCTCTTCATACTGAATTACATATAGTACCTAACAGTGAAAATGCTGTGTAAATACTTGTTATACTGTATTGTTTAGGGAATAATGACAAGAAAAAACAATGTGTACAGGTTCAGTACAGACACAATCATCACAGTCCTAACTACATAGTACACATCAACAACAACCTAATGTTTTTTATCAAATATTTTTCATTCATGGTTGGTTGAATTTGGGGATATAGAAACCGTGGACATGGAACCTGCAGATATAGAAGGCTAACTGTATGGTCTAGCTTTGAAAGAAATAAAAGCTACAGACTCCTTAATTACCACAGATTTGTGCTATTAGACCCTTCTGATTTCAGTGTTAAAACACTTCTAGTCATGTCTTTCTATTGTCAGTTAAGCCTTCCTAACTAGAATAAGACTTGTCTTGTTAATTTTTTAACTTTAAAAAGAAGAAAAAACCTTTTAAAAAAAATCAACTTGCCCCATCTAACACAAAGAGTAGAGCATTATATTATAGTTAAAAAAAAAAAAACTAAAAAAAACTTTAGCAGCAAGTCAAAAGAACAGGGTTTTATTATCATCCCAGTGAATAGTAAATAGGTTTATGACCTTGGGCAAGTTATTGAATCCCTATATTTCAATACCTAATTTTTAGCATGAATAAAAATTAATATGAGTACTTAAAATAAATTTAATTTACCTAAAACTGTCCGTTTTCTCTTTAGCTTTCCAAATCTTGAATTTACACAAATTTTCCCAACTTTTGAAATGATTTGTCTAAATTTCCACATATATTTCACATTCTGAATAATTACTGGCCTAACTTGAAGTATCTTTAAGCTAGCCAAAATTAGCCATTTAAAGAAATAAACCTTACTATAAGGATTCATTATTTTTAACTTATGAAATATTGATCCTATTTTTATCTTTCATTATATTTAAGGAGATTTCAGAAATCATTCCTGCCACCCCAGTTCATGGACACATTTCAGTGCAATGCAACAGTAAACTATTGCTGACATAAGTACAAGCAATATAGAAATACTTCCAATTAAGGCAGTGGTTCTCAACCTTTCTAATGTCGAGACCCTTTAATACAGTTCCTCATGTTGTGGTGACCCCAACCATAAAATTATTTTCGTTGCTACTTCATAACTGTAATTTTGCTACTGTTATGAATCGTACTGTAAATATCTGTGTTTTCCGATGGTCTTAGGCGACCCACAGGGTCATGGCATTAGAAAGGTTGAGAACCACTGATTAAGGCATACATATATAATTAGAAAGGTTGAGAACCACTGATTAAGGCATACATATATAACTTCAAGGCATTACTTAAAGTAAGGAGTCTGGTAATGATAAAAATTTGCTATAATAGTAGGCACAGCCACATCACTGATAAATTCATAACTGATTAACAAACTTTTAATTCTCAAACATTAAAAGCTTTTCTTTAATAAATATACACATCAGTAATGCTATCTACTAAATCTTTGTTTACTGGTGATATTAGTGACATTTTATAGACACATTAGTACCACTAGAGGCCACTAAATACTTCACTTTTTAAAAGGTACATATTTATAAGTTATACGGAGATGACAATGCACAGTAATATTCATAACTGGAAAAGCTGCACATGAATACTCAAGGCACAATACAAACTCAAACAAAAAGATATGGACATATTTCATGCAGTAATCAGGATTTCTGGATCATCGGAGACCTTGATCGATTAGACCAAGAACTTGGGTATGAGAGGATAGATAATATCAAAATATCATTCCTTATATACTTTTGAAAATAGATTATATAACCTAGAAAGTGCTCTCTCTAAATAGCTGTTGCCTTTTATACTCAATCTATATACCTATACACAGGTGTATTTACTGATACAGATAAAATCCCAGAGTTCAGTATTCTTTCTAAAATCTCACAAAGTCTGTCACATCCTATCTAATAAAAGAGTAATATGCATATTGACCATCACTCCAACACACAATATGGCTGCTCCCATGTGGTCAAAGATCCTGCCCCCATGTGGACACAAGATGGCCACCACAAGAAAGCCAGCAGGGGAGGGCAGTTGGGAGGGACCAGGCCTGCAAGGGAGGGGCAGTTGAGAGGGACCAGGCCTGCAAGGGAGGGCAGTTGGAGGTGATCAACCCTGCAGGGGAAGGCAGTTAGGGGTGACCAGGCCGGCAGAGGAGGAAAGTTGGGGGCAAACAGGCTGGCAGGGGAGCAGTTAGGCATCAATCAGGTTGGCAGCAGAGTGGTTAGGGGGTGATCAGGCTGGGAGGCAGAAGCGGTTAGGGGCAATCAGGAAGGCAGGCAGGTGAGCAGTTGGGAGCCAGCAGTCCTGGATTGTGAGAGGGATGTCCGACTGCCCGTTTAGGCCCGAGGGGTCCCAGATTGGAGAGGGTGCAGGCTGGGCTGAGGGACACCTCCCCCTCCGTGCACGAATTTCGTGCACCGGGCCTCTAGTATAATAATGTTTTTATATCTAAAGTTGCCTACCATCTATACCAATTAAAACTTTAATAGCCTAGCTGGTGTAGCTCAACGGTTGAGTGTCAACCCAAAAATCAAGAGGCCACTAGTTCGATTCCCGGTCAGGGCACATGCCCAGGTTGCGGGCTCAATCCCCTTTGGGAGGCATGCAGGAGGCATTGATGATGTTTCTCTCTCATTAAGTCTTCTCTCTCTCTATCCCTCTCCCTTCCTCTCTCTCTAAAAAAAAAAGAAAGAAAGAAAGAAAGAAAGAAAGAAAGAAAGAAAGAAAGAAACATATTTAAAAAAAAACAAAAACACTTCAATAATGAAGATCTACCCCACAGATTTGAATATACCCAAAATTCTGGCTTCAAGAGGGAAACCTGGCTCAGCAGAATAGATAACACCTGAGAAAACTCTGCTCTCAGTGCCTCTGGGAACTGCTGCTAGTCTCCCATGTCCCCTCATCTCTTCCAGGGTCCTCCTCCTCACTAAAGTTAAATATCAAAAAATAAAGGGCTCAAGTAGCATCAAGAGATTCTGCAGAACCAAGTGAAATCTATGAAACAAAATGGGACTTCTTGCTATCTGACTATCCACCCTTTTTGCATGGTGATGCACTATTTTTCAAGAGTTTTCAAGTATTCCAGGAAAACTTGATTCAGTCATGCTTTTGGCTTAACTAAAGGTCACATAGATGTTCTCCTAAGTTTTCTTTTAAAATCTTTATTATTTTAGTTTTCACATTTAGTCTATAATCCATCTCAGATTAATTTTAATGTATGGTGTAAGTTAAGGTCAAGGCTAATTTTTTTCCAAATGGATATTCAGTTGTCCTGGCACCATTTATTGAAAACCCTAGCTTTTCCACAACTGAATTGCCTTAGCAACCCTACTGAAAATCAACTTATCATATATGTGGGTTTGCTTCTATACTTTTGCATGGATCTACATGTCTATCCTTAAGTCAATGCCACACTGTCTTGCATATTGAGCTTTATAATAAGTAGGTCTTTAAAACAGGTAGTGCAAGTCCTCCAACTTTGTTCTTTCTTGTTCAAATTGTTTGGCTATTTGCTATACAATATGTCTTAGAGATTTGTTCATGTCACTGCATAAAGCTCTATCTCATACTTCTCAAAAATGTTTTAATAATAAAATATACATAACATAAAATTTATTATCTTAACCATTTTTAAGTGTACAGTTCAGTAGTGTTAAATACATTCACATTTTTCTGCAACCAATCTCCAGAAATCTTTCCTCTTGCAAAATTGAAAATCTATATCCCTTACACAACTCCTCATGCCTCCCTCCTCGACCCCTGGGCAAGCACTAGGAGCCTAGAAATTTGACTACTGTCTGTCTCTATGAATTTTACTATTCTAGGGACTTCACATAAATGGAATTACGCAGTATTTGTCTTTTAGTAACTGGCTTATTTC
Organism: Cnephaeus nilssonii; assembly: GCF_951640355.1. Lineage (NCBI taxonomy): Eukaryota > Metazoa > Chordata > Mammalia > Chiroptera > Vespertilionidae > Cnephaeus > Cnephaeus nilssonii. Next base: position 36,593,503 of record NC_137084.1, on the reverse strand, counting down.
ACTTAGCATTATGTCCTCAAGGTTTATCCATGTTGTAGTACATGTCAGAATTTCCTTCTTTTTTAAGACTGAATAAAATTTCATTATGTGTATATACCACAATCTGTTATCCAATCATCTGTCAATGGATACTTGGGTTGCTTCCACCTTTGGCCTATTGTAGTTAATGCTACTAGGGCTGTGTGTACAAATATCTGGTTCAAGTCCCTACTTTCAGTTCTTTTGGGTGTATACTCAGAAGTGAAATTATTGGATCATATAATAATTATATGTTCAACTTTTTGAGGAAGCACCACACAGTTTTCCATTGCATCTCCACAATTTTATATTCCCAGCAACAGTGCACAAGGATTTTAATTTTTCCATATGTTTGCCAACACTTGCTATTTTCTGTTGTTTTTAATGGTAGTCATCACAATAGGTGCAAAGTGATATCTCACTGCGGTTGTGATTTGCATTTTCCTAAAGATTAGTGATGTTAGCATCATTTATGTGTTTGTTAGCCATTTGTACACCTTCTATCTCATACCTTTTAAAAGTTGCATTATATTCTGATGAGTAAATGTGGTACCACTAATCCAGTGGTCGGCAAACCGCGGCTCGCGAGCCACATGCGACTCTTTGGCCCCTTGAGTGTTCTAACGCCACTTCTTCAAAATAGACTCACCCAGGCCGAAAACCGACTTCTGCGCATGGGCCACGAAGTTCCAATCGCACTGTACATGCACGCTCACATGTGGTATTTTGTGGAAGAGCCACACTCAAGGGGCCAAAGAGCCGCATGCGGCTCGCGAACCGCGGTCACTGCACTAATTCAATCAGTCTCCTACTGATGGACATTTAGGTAGTTTCCAATCTTCTGCCATGAATAACCTTATACATGCATATCTATAAATAACCAACAAATCAGTTTGTTCAAGAATAGTTTCAGTTTATGTGTATTTTCCAATATACGACCTTTCACTCTCAAAAGCATTCTGATAAGTAAATTACATGAGAGATGAGTAGCAATATTCCATGTGGTAATAGGGCCAGGCTATTTGCAAACAACATGACTTTGTGCTAGGTTAGACCTGAGTAGTTTCTACATCTTCCTCAGGAAGTGCTCTATGGCCCCGAAGCACCAGGTTTAGCAGAACCCCAGCATGGCAAGAAAACCTTGTCTACGGTGGTTCTGAGAGCAGTACTGAAGTAGCAGAGCATGGAGACAGGGGAGGTGAAAGATTCTGTAGCGTAACTGAGGCTATCGATGCACTAGTAAAATAAGCACAATTGTAGGTAACAAAGTCTAGGATACAAGAACAAACCATTTTGGTGAGCAGGTAGGAATGTGAGAAAAATAACACCAAGATTGACTATCCGCCACCTCAGAGACGTAAGAGAATCTACTGTCTCAAAAGTGTCCTGTAGACTCATCAGATTCCAACCTGCCATGTGGTTTTATTACTTCAAAGGGACAATTGTCTGGAAGTCGGAAACTAAAATGTGAGCTCAAATCACCACTTTCCAGCTTAAACCCCATTTATATCCACTTGCTTTGTTGTGAACAGAACTTAAAATTCCTTTTTGTAGTCCTTAGTATATTTTAAAAGCCATGCCTTCATACTTCATAGCAGTATTCTTATGTTTTCAGCCTCAACGCTACACAAAATCAAGAGTCCTTCCACATATCCTTTACACCATCTTTAAAATTGAATACTTCAACAGTGCCCTACCTTAGCACAGAGGGTTTAGATGCTACCTTTTATAAGTATATATTTTTTACTTTTAGCTGTCTTCTTGTATTTCTCAAATCTCTCTAACTGGCAAATTATCCCGTCTATTTTTATTCTAAATGATTACTTACACAGCTGACTTATTATACTCACATGCAAGAACTAATGTTTTTACCTATTATATTTCATCTTCTCAATAAAAGGCCTATAATTCCAACCATTTAAAATATTTGTGCCTCTGATTCTGTTATCCAATATGTTTACTATCTTTCTCATTCTCCTTTCATGCATTTTCCTCTACAAAGAGGGAGAAAAGTCTCTTCCATCCTTCTACACTCAGTTCCCTGACCACACAGTATCTATATCCAGGCCAGAATGACAACTACTATCCCATTTGTATTCACTGCATTCTAAAAAGCTTAAAGAATGACAGTCTACAGGGTACTTATATTTCTCTGCCCACAAATAGCATCCTATACTAAGGCTACTTCTCCTATGTTTCAACTGCAAAACGTTTAATACAAGATTTCCCCCCTCTTCTGTGCAATCTATACTTACAACTACAGAAAAATGGATTCATATTGAAGGTAGTCAAATCACTATTCTATAATTTAAATAATGAAACTAATTTCTTAAGAACCTCAAATTTAGAAACTCTAACTAAACGTTTATTCCTCTTTTATTCAAGTCACAGCATTTTTTTAACATAGTAGTAACTTAGCTTTCTAAAAAAAAAAAATTTGAAAGCGCTGGTGAGTTTTGCTCAGTGGTTAGAGTGTGGGCCTACAGACCAAAGGGTCGTGGGTTCAATTCCCAGTCAAGAGCACATACCTCAGCCCTAACTGGTTTGGCTCAGTGGATAGAGCGTCAGCCTGCGGACTCAAGGGCCCCAGGTTTGATTCCAGTCAAGGGCATGTACCTTGGTTGCCGGGACATACCCAGTAGGGAGTGTGCAGGAGGCAGCTGATCGATGTTTCTCTCTCACAGATGTTTCTGACTCTTTATCCCTCTCCCTTCCTCTCTGTAAAAAATCAATAAAATATATTTAAAAAAAACAAACAAAAAAAGAGTATATACCTCAGTTGTAGGTTTGATCCCCAGCCCTAGTTTGGGTGCATAAGGGAGGCAACCAATCGATGTCTCTCGCACATTGATGTTTCTCTCTCTCCCACCCCTCATCCTTCCCTTCCATTCTGTCTGAAAATCAATGAAAAAAAATATCCTCAGGTGAGGATTAAAAGAAAACAATTAGACAGATCTACAAATGTCCCAGTGCAGACAGTCCCTAGTAAAAATATGGCACATTCTCTGAATTATAATATTTTAAAAAATTAGGGCATCTTTAAAAATAAAAAAAGCTAGTGCCAAAACAATACTCGTTTGCTGATACCCAAAAGCTAGCCAAGCCCTAGCTGATTTGGCTCAGTGGATAGAGCATTAGCCTGTGAACTGAAAGGTCCTGGGTTCGATTCTGGTCAAGAGCACATTCCCGGGTTGTGGGCTTGATCCCCAATAGGGGCATCCAAGAGGCAGCCGATCAATGATTCTCTCTCATCATTGATGTTTCTATCTATCTCTCTCTCCCTCTCTGAAATCAATAAAAATGTATTTAAAAAATAAAAAATAAAAAATAAAAAAACAAAAGCTAGCCAATAAAAACATTTGTTTCCATAGTCCAAAATAGATTGTTAGCCATAGAATGCCTCTGCAAAACAATTCTTAAATTTTCTTTGAAATAGTCACTAAAATTAACTGAAACTTTATTTATATGACTGTCTGTGGTTTCCTTGTATGCTTAAAAAACACAAGAAAGAGATAAAAATATCCCAGAATTGGAAAAGTAGTCATTATGTTTGGTTTAGCTTATTTTCATATTTTTATTTTTAAAATCCATCCAAATTAAAGTTCAGCATTTCCCAATAGAAGAAAAGGAAAAAAAAGGCAATTTCTTTACATAAAAGCCCAAAGAATAAATTCAGCATCCTCTAAATTAAATTTGGTATTTGACTTTTTAGGGACTAAATGCCTAAAATCCTTTCCTACTACTCATAAAGTTTAGTCATCAGGCTGAACACTATTATCTTTCCTTTAGACTTTAAACAAATCAAATATATGCTGTCTGAGAAGAAGAGGTGAAAATAGAAAATAATTTGAATATAATATTGTGCTCTGAACACAGACATGTCCTCAGATAAAGTAAGTGAAGTTGGTATCCATCTAATACACAGCATTCTTTTAACATTTCTAAACCTAAGTTCTTCCAAATCATAGAACCCTGTTTTCAGATCCTACATTTATACTAAAATACAAATGCTAACCATAGTTTCAAATGTCACTTTCAGAACATTCTCAGATCTTAGCTCACACTAAGAGTCAAAAGACCTGGGTTGAATCCTAACTCTGCTGCATCTCAGCTGTTAGATCCTAATAAAATTGTTTAAACTCCCTGATCTTTAATTTACTTATCTGTAAATTAGATGCACTACCATGTATCATCTAATTTATGTAAGTTCATCACAGTCTATCAATCCTATAAAACTGTTAAACATTAACATTAATATTATATGCTAAAAGTTGTTCTACTACCTTGTAAAGGGTAAGATTTTTTCCCCTCTGTAAATCATCACTAAAGGGCTACTACCACCCTGCAATCAACAAACCACTTAGGGTCCAAGCCAGATCACCTTCAATTAGTCTAAGATTGTATTAGGCTTATTTCTGGTCTTGAAGCTATAGGAGTTATTCTAGTTACACAGTATTTCTGTTATTGCTGTTCATATGAAGAACAATTGTATGTCCCTACTATATAAAGTATAGCCCCACAGCAATAAATAATAAAAACACAATGAAAAATTAAGTTAATGATTGTATTGTTTTTAAATGAATTTTGACAGATGTTAGGTAAATTAATTTTTTACTTGACACAGCACAGTAGACATTAGAGGATTAGAATTGCTATCAACTACAGATAAAGAAAAAAGAAATTTCTAATGTAATCCAGCAGCTCAAATATTTTTTGTTAATTTATTTGGGTGATACTGGTTAATAAGATCATATAAGTTTCAGTGTACATTTCTCTTTTTTTTAACCTATCAATAATAACTTTATTTTTTTAATTTAATAAATCTTTATTGTTCAGATTATTACAATTGTTTCTCCTTTTTCCCCCCATAGCTCCCCTCCACCCGGTTCCCACTCCACCCTCTGCCCTTACCTCCGCCCCACTGTCCTCATCCATAGGTGTACAATTTTTGTCCAGTCTCTTCCCGTATCCCCCACACCCCTTTCCCTCTGAGAATTATCAATCCCCTCCCATTCTATGTGCCTGATTCTATTATATTCACCAGTTTATTCTGTTCCTCAGATTTTTAATTCACTTGATTTTTAGATTCACTTGTTGAGAGATATGTATTTGTTGTTCATAATTTTTATTTTTACTTTTTTCTTCTTCCTCTTCTTAAAGAATACCTTTCAGCATTTCATATAATACTGGTTTGACGGTGATGAACTCCTTTAGCTTTTTCTTATCTGTGAAGCTCTTTATCTGATCTTCCATTCTGAATAACTTTGCTGGGTAATTTTGGTTATAGGTTCTTGCTATTCATCACTTTGAATATTTCTTGCCACTCCCATCTGGCCTGCATAGTTTCTGTTGAGAAATCAGCTGACAATCATATGGGTGCTCCCTTGTAGGTAATTAACTGTTTTTCTCTTGCTGCTTTTAATATTCTCTCTTTGTCTTTTGCCCTTGGCATTTTAATTATGATGTGTCTTGGTGTGATCCTCTTTGGATTCCTTTTGTTTGGGGTTCTCTGCGTTTCCTGGACTTGTAAGTCTATTTCTTTCACCGGGTGGGGGAAGTTTTCAGTCATTATTTCTTCAAGTAGGTTTTCAGTATCTTGCTCTCTCTCTTCTTCTGGCACCACCATAATTCTGATGTTGGTACACTTGAAGTTGTCCCAGAGGCTCCTTACACTATCTTCAACTTTTTGGATTCTTTTTGCTTTTTGCTTTTCTGGTTGTTTTTTGCTTCTTTGTATTTCAAATCTTTGACTTGATTCTTGTGTTCCTCTAGTCTGCTGTTGGGTCTTTGTATAATATTTTTTATTTCAGTCAGTGTATGTTTAATTTCTAGTTGGTCCTTTTTCATATCCTCAAGGGTCTCGTTAAATTTATCGGCCTTTTCTAGGAAAATCTTGAAAAACCTTATGACCATGGTTTTGAACTTTATATCCAGTCGTTTGTTTTCCTCCATTTCTTTCGTTTGTGATCTGTTTCCTTGTCTTCTCATTTTCGCTGCTTCCCTGAGTTGGTAGTGTGGCTTTGTGTGCTAGGTGTCCTATATGGTCCAATGGGTCGGCCTCCCAGTTACCTGAGTGGACACTCTTGGTGCACCCCTTTGTGGACTGTGTGTACAGCCTTGTTGTAGTTAAGTCTTGATTGTTGTTGATGTCACTGGGAGGAATTGACCTCCAGGCCAATTGGCTGTGAGGACCCGCTGTGTCTATAATGGAAGAATTGCTGTGCTGAAGACACGCTTATGGGGCAGGACTTGTTTCAGTGGGGTTTTGGTGCTCACTGAGTCTGCCTCTTGAATGTGTCCCTTATGAGAGTAGTTGAAATCTGGTGTCGTCTCACACAGACCACTATATACACTGGCTTCTGGATCTCCAATGGGGTGCAGGTCATCTACTGTCTGAGGCCACCCAGCAGGAGCTACAGCAAGAACTACAGTTTTCTCCTCTTTGCTTGGGGTTTGGAGGTTTTGGAGCTGTCTGACCAGAGCTGCAGTTTGTTTGGTTAAGCTGCGATAGGGCAGGCCATTTATATGCAAAAGCTGCTGCGTGGAGCTTGGGTGGGTTTGTAGATTGTGCGGGGCGGAATCTCAGGGCGTCGCTAGGCTAGGGCGTGGCAAACAGCAATGGCTGCCAGTCAGCCTTCTCTGCGTTTCCGCGTTTCCAAGTCCCCACATCCCGCTCCCCAGCACAGTAAACAAGGATTGCTGGGCGCACCTCTGCAAGCAAGTCACCCTCACTTTCCGACCCGATGGCCGACAGTCCAGCTTCTCCCCATAGGAGTTTGGGTCCCCAGCGTCTCCCCAGAAACTGGATTTCAGAGTAATCGGGAGCTTGTCTCCCTTCGGGTTGAAAAAAAGCAGCACATCCAATCGCCCGCCACCAGCCCGATTCACGCACCTCCGCAACTCAGCTTTTCAGCACTTGTGCATGTCTCAATGCTCTTTTCTCTTTCCTTCTAGTTGTAGAACTTCCACTCAGCCAGCTTTCCCATGGTTCTGGGTGATAGACGTTTTGTCTTTTAGCTGTAGTTTTGAAATTGTTGTGCGAGGCAGCAGTTTAGGTGTTTAGCTATGCCACTATCTTGGTTTCTCGGTTTCAGTGTACATTTCTATGATACATGATCTGTATATTGCATTGTGTGCCCACCATCCAAAGACCAATCATCTTCCATCACCATATATTTGGCCCCCTTTACCCTTTATTACTAAATAAAATCTAGCCCCCGCCCCCCAAAAAAATCTTGAAATGCTTTGCTAAGAATCAGCCAAGAAGTCATCTAGGAAAATGTCAGGTGAGGAAAAATTCTGAATACTTATTATCACCTCCATTCTATCAATTAGCAGCGTATAACTCTACTTGTTACTAGAGAGCCACTGACAGCACTTGAACACAGGAGTGTCTGTCATACAAAGAAAAAACATTTACTAAATAGTAAAATCAGTAACTGTCCCTCCCTCACTACTGGAGAAACATCACACTATCTATTCCCTTGAATTTCAAAACACAACAATCATCCCTTGTCAATCATAGCTAAATAGCTAGTGCCAGCCCGGCTGGCGTTGCTCAGTGGTTGAGCTTCGATCTATGAACCAGGAGGTCAGGTTTCGATTCCCCGTCAGGGCATATACCTGAGTTATGTATGGGCTTGATCCCCAGTGTAGGGCATGCAGGAGGCAGCCTATCAATGATTCTCTCTCATCATTGATGTTTCTATCTCACTCTCCCTCTCCCGTCCTCTCTGAAATCAATAAAAATATATTTTTTAAAACATCTAGTATCAAATCATATCTCTCTACCCCAATAATGTCTGCTGTTTTTGAAACTTATGAAGGTAGTTCACTGTTCAAATTGTCAAACTGTTGTAGTTTATATCCCTTCATGCTTTGATTTGAGAGAAGGTAGGAACTCACAAAAAGTTCAAAAAGGGCCCAGCCAGTGTGGCTCAGCAGCTGAGCATTGATCCATGAACCAGGAGGTCATAGGTTCAATTCCCGGGGTGTGGGCTCCATGCCCAGTAGGGAGTGTAGGAGGCAGCTGATCAATGATTCTCTCTCATCATTGATGTTTCTATCTCTCTATTCCTCTCCCTCTCTCTCTCTAAAAATCAATAAAAATATATTTTTTTAAAAATTTAAAATGAAAAAAAAAGTTCAAAATGATCCAGCAACAAAAATTTCCCCTTTCAGTCATCACTGAAAGGATGCTTAAACAGGGCTTAAAATCTTTAATAGTACAAATAAATACCTAGTTATTCACACAGGAAAGCCAATTACTAGTATTTGTAGGCATGTCGGGGGAGGGGGAGGAAGGAATACAAGGGGCTTCCCAAAAAGTTACTTTTCCTATGACCCTCACATTCTTTCCCCATTTTTAACCCTTTGCACTCGCTTTTTTCATCGAGCTGCTACCGATGCTAACCGTGTCGAGTCACACTCGACATCCGAGTGCAAAAGGTTAGTAACAAAATTCCAAATTTACCTTTTATGAGTGTCTACAGAATATGCTGCCTTCTTTATACTAGGTGTACCAGTTACCAATGCGGATATTTTCCCATAGATGGAGTTACACATATGTTGATATATATGCAATTTGATATGTATGCTATTTTGTTGTGTTGACAATAAGCTTCAAAACTTTATATGTCAAATTTTCTGAAGGTGTTAACATCATAGATATTTTTACACTTAAAAATGTCAAGTTTCGTGCCAAAAAAAGAGCATTTGTGGGAAGTTTTAATTCATTATTTTGAAGAAAACTGCTGCTGAAAGTTATCGTATGCTTCGGGAAGCTTGTGATGAACATGTTCCATCTCAAGATACTTGTGAATGCTGCTACTTACTCACAGCTCCAGCACTGGGAAAGCGGCTTGCGGGGGATACAGGTACCGTATTTTCCGGCATATAAGACCCCCAACTTTTGAGAAGATTTTCCTGGGTTTAAAAAGTCATCTTATACGCCAGAAAATATGGTAGTTTAAACACTTTAAAAGTGATGATTTCGATGTAAAAGACAAAGAACGTCCAGGTCAACCGAAAAAGTTTGAAGACCAACAATTACAAGCATTATTGGATGAAGATTCGTGTCAAACTCAAAAACAACTTGCAGAAAGATTAAACGTTGCTCAGCAAACAATTTCCGATCGTTTACAAGCAATGGAAAAGATTTTAAAGGAAGGAAAATGGGTGCCAAGTCAACTGAATGAAAGACAAATGGAAAACCGAAAAGTCATCAGTAAAATGTTCCTTCAACGGCACAAAAGAAAGTCTTTTTTGCATCAAATTGTGACTAGTGATGAAAAGTGGATTTATTTTGAGAATCCCAAACGCACAAAATCATGGGTTGATTCGTGTCAACCATCAACATTGACTGCAAGGCCAAATCGCTACAGGAAGAAGACAATGATCTGTGTTTGGTGGGATCAGGAAGGTGTGGTGTATTATAAGCTTCTAAAACCAGGTGAAACCATTAATACTGGTCACTACTGACAACATATAATCCATTTGAACCACGCTTTGATCGTAAAACGACCAAAATGGGCCAGAAGACACGGCAAAGTAATTTTGCTTCATGATAACGCACCATCACACACTTCAAAAACAGTTAAAGACACGTTAAAAGTTCTTGCCTGGGAAGTATTAACCCACCCGCTGTATTCACCAGACCTTGCTCCTTCAGATCACCACTTGTTCTGATGGATGGCACACGCACTTTCTGAGCAGCACTTCAAAACGTATGAAGAAGTGGAAAATTGGGTCTCTGATCCATATTATTAACCAGTTAATAGTTAATCTGCAATATTAACCGATTAATAGTTAATCTGTATTATTAACCAGTTAACAATTAATCCACAATATTAACCAGTTGATGGTTAATCCACATTATTAACTGGTTAATAGTTATTCCACATTATTAACCAGTTAACACGGATTTTGTAATCAAAGAAAACACGACAATTTCAAGAGAAACATCAAAAGTGCTTTATTTAAAGTAATGTCCATCACTAGCTACACATTTCCCCCATCTTTCAGGTAATTTTTGGATACCGTCCCAATAGAACTTGTTTTGAGGCAATCCATTCAGAGACCCAATTTTCCACTACCTCGTATGTTTTGAAGTGCTGCTCAGAAAGTGTGTGTGCCATCAATCGGAACAAGTGGTACTCTGAAGGAGCAATACAACAAAATAGCATACATACCAAATCGCATGTATATCAACATATGTGTAACTCCATCTATTGAAAAAATCCACATTATTAACTGGTACACCTAGTAAATAATCAAAACTAGGCATTCAGCAATGTAATTTTTATCTTTAGTGAAGCAGAAATGAATAGTCATTAGCAAAAATTTAAAAATTCACAATTTTTTTTCAACATCAGTTTTATCCTAATTGATATTTCTGATCCATGCTAACAAATGAATAATTCTTCTGGGGCAGGTGTTGCAAGATGTAGAACAAACAGCAGCAACAACAATAATAAACTAGCTACCTCATTTAATGAGCACTTACTTTATGGAATAAATTGTTCTAAGCATTTTCTGTGCATTTTCAACCCATTTTATCTTACAAAAACCCTATGAGATTAGTATCATCATTATCCTCATTTTATAAATGAGGATTCTGCTGCTCAAAGAAGTTAACTTGTCAAAAGTCAAACCATACAGCTGAGATCTGTAGTCCCCTCCAGAGCCTGCACACTTCACTATCATATTATACCAAATGTTCTCACAGCAAAAACTGCTTTGAAGAACACTTCTCATAAGTTTGTGTGTGTATACACACAAACAACATAAATACATACAGGCACACACATATACACATACTATAGTATGTTTGAGAACCAAACTGCAAAGTCATATTGCAAAATACTTTAGTGATCATCTTTCCAGTCCCTCACTTAACCATCATGAAATGGCCACCAGATAGGATGTCCTAGCTATCATTAATTATGCACAACCATTACATTCCTTTAAAATGGCTGACAAAAATTAAAGCAGCTGAACTGCACTATGATAAAGCAACCTACAGATCCTATACCTAAAAAGACAATTTGGATTTGTGAATTCAACATGACTGGTCACCATTAAACTAACCTTTCCTTTTCTTTCTTTCTTTCTTTCTTTCTTTCTTTCTTTCTTTCTTTCTTTCTTTCTTTCTTTCGTTCTTTCTGTTTTGTTTAGTTTTCATCAAAACAATAATCTGGAAATTTTTCAAAAAAATATAACAAACATTTGTGTAGTGACACACTATCACTAAAACTACTAGGCTAACATTTTGACTGAAGAGTCAACGGAATTTTTCAGCTCCCAAGTACATAAAGATCATCAATTTCATCTTTAATATTAGAGAGAAATTTAAATGGGAAAATGGACAGCAAAACACATTCCAGAATCAATACATTCAAAGGTTACTAGCAAAAATTTAAAAATTCACAATTTTTTTTCAACATCAGTTTTATCTTAATTGATATTTCTGATCCATGCTAACAGATGAATAATTCTTCTGGGGCAGGTTGTGCAAGATGTCGAACAAACAGCAGCAACAACAATAATAAACTAGCTACCTCATTTAATGAGCACTTACTTTATGGAATAAATTGTTCTAAGCATTTATTCCATACTTGGGGTACTGGGATGAGGGATTATTTCTAGTAACATGTTACAGTTAAATCACCAAATTATTTAACAGTAACTATAACATAAATATAATCATAACATAAGAAAAGTATCATTATAAAAGTACAATAATGCACCATCAACTTACCAATTCAATACCCTGTGGAAAAGGTGTATCATCCCAGTCCTTCTGTGGAAATCTCTGTATTATTTTCCCCAGACCTGCTCCTGACCCTATTAATAAAATCAAAATAAATGGGATACTATGAAATCTTAATACTCATTATATTAATACTTACTTATAAATTAATGTTCGTTGAATAAATTGATATACTGGTTAAATATTTTCAAGATTTAAAGGACACAAAAACATTTACCTTCTAAACATAATACTGAAATTACAGGCAATTATATCCAACAGACTCTCAAAAGTGACATAAATATTAAAAGCTAAAAAAATAAATAGACAGAAACATTGAAATCTAGAGTCTCTATCACACCGTGAGAGTAACTGCCTTTGTTCCCAATAAGGAAAGCAATCTTCTCAGTATCTCAAGTTGAAACTTTAAAAGAACTTTTCAATGGAGGCAAAGTACTTTTAAGTGACAAAATGGTAGTTAGCACTAAACTTCAGTTATGAGTTATAAACAGTGTTATAAGTAAAATAAAAGACTTCTACAGTGGCCTGGGAACTTGACTATTGTCTAGGCAGAGTTTCTCAACATCATCATTACTGACATTTTGGGCCAGATTGTGTGTTTATGGGAAGGTTGGGGGAAAGGGTCTAAGTCCTGTGCATTGTAGGATGTTTAGCAGCATCCTTAGCCTCAACCCACTAGACGCTAGTAGCACCCTACCACCACCAAGTCATTACAATAAAAAATATCTCCAGATACTGCCAAACGTCCTCTGGTGGGGGCAAAACTGCCCCTGGTTGAAAACCACTTGTCTGTGTCATTATTGTTCTAAAATTATGCTGGGACACTAAAGAATGGATTGATTTATTCTTGAACCTTGGGGATGTAATCTGTGAGTAATTTGGGAATGGAAAGTACATGTTAGACCTAGCTGGTTTGGCTCAGTGGATAGAGCAATGGCATTGGACTGAAAGGTCCTGGGTTCAATTCCAGGCAGGAGCACATGCCAGGTTGTGGGCTCAATCCCCAGTAGGGGGCGTGAAGGAGGCAGCCAATCAATGATTCTCATCATTGATGTTTCTATCTCTCTCTTCCTCTCTAAAAATCAATAAAAATCTATTTTTTAAAAAGAAAGTATATGTTAGATCTAAACTGCTTTTTGCTACACTTTTTAAAGAGCTTCATGAGTTTACATATTCTACATTGTGTCCCAGCTTACTATGAAGTGAAAGCAACAACATTCTGATTATATGTACATCTAACTTAAGTAAGCCTGTAACACCTGATTCAAATTGTTAATATATATTTTCCTATCCTCTCTGTTAATTTCTTTTAAACATCCACTATCATCCTTTACTCTGATCCCTGTACATTTAACTTCCCCCTTGCCCTTCACCTAGAGTTTAATCACTTTATGGCCATACTTTTACCTATAAAAGATAAATGGAAAGTTAAGTTCATTTTATTAACCAATTCAGTACGATGTTCTAAAACTGAAGTCACATTTGAAAAAGGCAAAATAAAAACATTCTCTTTTAAAGTTAACAGTTGTTGCAGTACAGTATCTCCTCATATATCTATCATTATAGAGAAACTAGTAGCCCGTTTGCACGAAGATTCGTGCAATAGACCTTCATTCACCTGGCTGCCTGCACCAGTTTTCTGCCGGCACCAGGGACCCAGGCCTTGGCTGTGGCCACCGCCTTCTGCCTTCTTTCAGGGTCGGGGCTTGGCCCCGGGTGGTGGCCTTGGGCTCGGCAGCACCCAGCGTCCCTGCTACCGTTCGCAGGAGCTGACCCCCAGTGGATCGGTGCAGGCTCCCTGCTGGTGCCCAAGGCCGGGAAAGCCGCCCGAGGCTTTCCCGGCCTTAGGCTCCGCCGCACCCAGCGTCCCTGCTACCGATCGCAGGAGCCGACCCCCAGTGGTTTCCTGCAATCAGTGCAGGCTCCCCGCTGGTGCCCAAGGCCGGGAAAGCCTCCACCCGAGGCTTTCCTGGCCTTGGGCTCCGCCACACCCCAACGTCCCTGCAACGGTTTCCTGGTGGGCGTGTTTGGTGGGCGTGGCTTGGTTGGTGGGCGTGGTTTGGGCGTAGCGAAGGTGCGGTCAATTTGCATATTTGTCTATTATAAGGTAAGACTAGAGGCTCCGGTGCACGAAATTTGTGCACTGGGGGGGGGGGGGGCGGGTCCCCTCAGCCCACCCTGCACCCTCTCCATCCCCTCGGGGGATGTCCGACTGCCAGTTTACTCACAATTTGGGACTGCTGACTCCCAACAGCTCGCCTGCCTGCCTGCCTGCCTGATTGCCCCTAACCGCTTCTGCCTGCCAGCCTGATCACCCCCTAACCACTCCCTGCCAGCCTGATTGACGCCTAACTGCTCCCCTGCCAACCTGGTCACCCCCAACTGCCCTCCCCTGCAGAACTGGTCCCCCAGAACTGCCTTCCCCTGACAGCCTGGTGGCCCCCAACTGCCCTCCCATGCAGGCTTAGTCCTCCCCAACAGCCCTCCCCTGCAGTCCTGGTCCCCCTCAACTGCCATCCCCTACAGGCTTGGATGCCCCCAATTGCCCTCCCCTGCCGGCCCAGTCTCCCCCAACTGCCCTCCCCTGCTGGCCTGGTCTCCCCCAAATGCCCTCCCCTGCAGGCCCGATCGCCCCCAACTGCCCTCCCGTCGGCCTGATCGTCCCTAACTGCCCTTCCCTGCAGGCCTGGTCACCCCCAACTGCCCTCCCCTGAAGGCCTGGTCACCCCCAACTGCCCTGCCATGAAGGCCATGTTGTGGCAGTCATCTTTGACCACATGGGGGTGGCAATCTTGGGCGAGGGTGTGAGGGTCAATTTGCATATTACCTCTTTATTATATAGTATATAGGACGAAGGATTTCAGTAAGAGTAAACTAAACTAAAAGTGATGTATCACACACACTCATTTTTCATCCACCTCAAGCATCACCACTTCTGACATCTCAAGCAGAACTAATTCAAAAAATGGCTAGGTACTGGAAATACACACATGAAAAAGGCATGGCCCCAATCCTCAAGAAACTCATAACCTACTGGAGAACAAGCAAATGAACTGATAACTTCAGTATATCATCATAAGCACAACAATAGAAGGGAACCAAATCTAGTCTAGCAGAGAAGACCATGGAAAGCTTTCTAGAAGAAATGACAGCCAGCTTTTTCTTTCAACACCATCTTTGTATTCCCTAGCATACTAAATGCCTGGCACTTAGTTCATAGACAGTTAAAGGTTTATTTTAATAAATTCATTACTACTGACATAAATAGTTTTGAGCTTACATCTCCCCGTCTTTTTAAACAGAGATAAATACATGTTATTTAGCTTATCATGTTTAATCAGGTGTTCTTATATTGTTTGTTTAGTTCTGAAAGTCATAGCTAATATATTTTAGGCTCTTAAAATAGTTTATCATATTAATTTTTACTAAATATAAAAATATGTTAACTGCAAATTTTTTTCAAATATATAAAAACTAGAGGCCCGGTGCACAAAATTCGTGCATTGGGGGGGGGGGTCCCTCAGCCCAACCTGCACCCTCTCCAATCTGGGACCCCTCGAGGGATGTCCGACTGCCTGTGGGATCGGGCCTAAACAGGCAGTTGGACATCCCTCTCACAATCCAGGACTGCTGGCTCCCAACTGCTCACCTGCCTGCCTTCCTGATTGCCCCTAACTGCTTCTGCCTGCCAGCCTGATTGATGCTTAACTGCTCCCCTGCCAGCCTGTTTGCCCCTAACTGCTGCCCCCTGCAGGCCTGGTCACCTCTAACTGCCCTCCCCTGCAGGCCTGATCACCCCTAACTGCCCTCCCCTACAGGCCTGGTCCCCTAACTGCCCTCCCCTGCAGGCTTGATTGCCCCCAACTGCCCTACCTTGAAGGCCTGGTCCCTCCCAACTGCCCTCCCCTGCTGGCCATCTTGTAGTGGCCATCTTGTGTCCCCCATCTTTGACCACATGGGGGCAGCCATCTTGTGTGTTGGAGTGATGGTCAATATGCATATTACTCTTTTATTAGATAGGATATAAAGAAGAAATCATCCAGATTCCCACACCTGAGAATTACTGTTAACATTTTGGACTATTTTATCCTAGGGATGAAATAGGGAGGTTTTGTAAACATGTACTTTTTCTACAGAATTGAAATCATACTAAACCTAGATTTATATATTGCTGTAGTACTTAATATTTTACAATGGGCCTTTGCTGTAGTATGTACATTTTCCAGTTTCTCACTATTATAAATAATGCTACCTAAGGCCCTTTCTATATAAATACTCATCCTCATCTCACTTTTCCACAGAAAAAAGAATTCTTAGAAATACAACTACTGGGTTAAAGAGTATGAAAATTTTAAAGATCACACAAAGCCCACCAGAAAGACATTTAAAAAACTTTTTTAACATTTGGTGTATAAGAATGACACTGGCATTTTCACTACAGCCTTACCAACAACTGTTATTTTAAAATTTTACTTGTTTTAATTATTGCAAATTTGACAGATAAAAAATTCCTCTTTGGCAGGAGCATAACTTTCAAAAGTCTCTAGAAGCAACATATTATTATTGATTTCACAATACTATGCAGAGTTTCAAAAACATGAAAGTTTAGTTTGAAATGGAGATATAACATTTATAAATGCACACAGAAATATGATTCATGGTGGTAAGACTTTCGGTTATATGAAAATGGAAATTAGGTTAGAAAAAAAGCAACAATAAAAATGGTAGATTGATATAGATTGATATTTCACTATTTCATTGATATAGATTGATATTTCATTTATATTTCATTGATATAAAATGTAGAGAGAGCTACAATAACTTAGTTTGCAAATATGTAAATTGCTGGAGCTAACAACAACTGAGGAGCTTATGAAAGTACCCTGCAAAAAGTAAACAAATATTTTCTGAATATTGCTTCTTGATTTGTAAGCATTTAGTCTGAACGTTTAAACATTTCCCAAGTTTATATATTTTATATGATAACTATTTTTAAGGCAATACTGGTTGTATTTAAAAATTCTGAGATGACTTTTTGTATTGAAGAACAAGCAACAGTGAGGGAAGACTGTTCTATAGTCAGGTGTCCAGACACCTGCGCACTGATTCTTATGTCCAGAGGTGAAGCGTGTGGGAAACCGCCTACTGGCTTCACTAGCAGAGAGGTGTGGACAAGGAGCCCGGAATGCTGGTGACCCTTGAGCCCTGGCAAAGGTTAGAGCTATGCACCCACTGTTTAGTCGAGACAATGGTAGCTGAAGCAACTTCCCCACCAGACAGTCATGTAAATCCTTACTGATAAGATACTCTGTTACTGGAAACTGCCTGCCTAAGGGCTATAGGTATATCCCAAATTGAATAAAAGGATGGCAAGGCCTGAGCCCAACCGGAGTCCTTCCTCTTGAATATTTCCAAATTATTATTTGTCCCATCTCTTTCATTTGCATGTGGTCCCTCTTCCAGAGCCCGAACCCTGAACCACACGGGATGTGAGTCTTCACAAAGCAGGCCATGTCAATCAGAGTGGCTGTAAAAGCAGCTTTTATTTGTATTACATAAGTAGGGGGAAAGGAGAAATTGCTCAAAAGAAAGGGGACCACTTCCTAGAAAGGAGGGGTCTAGGCGGCAAAAGCTTGTCTCCTGCATTGTATGCAGCTGACTTGAGAGAAGGAGGGAGCGGTTATTAGTCAGTGCCTTCCTTCCTGTTGTTTTTTGGGCCCTACTCTCCTCCCCCATTATAAAATCAAGAAATATAATGGCCAAACGGAGTTACTATATTAAAAGGGGGCAGGGGGAACAATCCAGGGCAAGATACCAGAACATTTGGAAATGACTTTCTTTGGAGAAAAAAAAAGTAGATATGCTAGACAAGCTGCCCAAAACAAATTTAGACAGGATGAGGAAATACTGGTGTGGTCAGGCACACTTTTCCCCCCTTTACGTTTGGTAACCCACTTTCCCTTGGGTCCTGGGAGAGCTATCAGGCTACCCAGGCCAGTCACTAGGATTAGCAACTGACCTAGGATGAGCCAGCCATCCATTACCCCCCTTGCAGGTCTTCTAGCCTTGGCCAATGACTCAAGAAGAGTCAAAAAATATTCCCTGGGGTTGCTAACTAGTATACTGTTGGTGTGAAGTTGCCAATAGCTAGGAGGAAGAAGTAAATCTGCAGAAGAACTAATATCATAAAAATGTACACTGAAAACCTGTATGATCCTATTAACCAATGTCACCCAATAAATTTAATTTTTAAGAAAATAATAAGTAGGGGTTAATTATGTGGAGAAATAAAATATAGTACTCTGCTCTACACAAAACAGGATGCTTGGTATTTGTTGACCATAACAATTGACAAAAAATTATTTGATTGACTTCTATGTGTGTTACAGTGTAGATATTCCAAGTATATACAGGGGTAGGCAAAAGTAGGTAGACTCACAGTTGTGAGTCTGTGCAAGTTTATTCTTGTGTTATTATTTACTAGGGGCCTGGTGCATGAAGATTCATGCACAGGGGGTGGGTCCCTCAGCCTCCAATCTGGGAGCCCTCAGGGGAGCACTCTCAAATCCGGGAGTTTCTGTCTGTCTTTGCAATCATATGAGTGAATTGTCTGAGACCCCAACCCAGTTTGGTTTGGTGCTCATAGAATAATAGAGGTCTTTTTTTTTTCTATGCTCCATTGGTGGAGATTTCCTAGAAATTGCAGGATATCTTCCCTTTAATTTTTCCTCGACACTCTGACTTTACTTATGTCTCTCACCTTTGCTTTCCCTCTATCCCCCACCCGCAATAGTAACTTGCTCCAGGCTCACTTTGCTCTAGTGTCTAGGTGATCCCGCAACGTGTCTGCCACCAGAATTACGATTCCCAGAATTCCTGGTGCTCCCCGCACTCTTGGTTTCCGCTTCTGGTCCAGGGACTGCAGAAACCAAAAGGACTGCAAACTCCAGCCGCCCCCAGGCTAGGCTGACAGGACCGGACACTCCAGTGGCGTCCCCGGGACCCCGGCCACTTGGCACTGGTGTGTGCGCACACCGGCCACAGGCTCGGAGTGGACGGGGTCCCAGGGCCTGCCACATCGCCCCGGCTATGCGGAGGGCCTGTGGGCATCCCACCCCGCTCCCGGCCCCTCGGGGCCTGCACCTGTATGCGCTGCCCACAGGCCCGCCATCTTTATCTGGTTAATTTGCATGCTCACTCCTGACTGACTGTGGGTGTCTCGGAGGTGCGGTCAATTTACATATTTGTCTATTATTAAGTATAGATTAACTATTGTCATTTATTTGTATTACAACTGTAACCCTACTTTTGCCCACCCAGATGTAGAAAGTTTGTTTAAATATAGGCTCTGAATTTTAAGAAATGCTACTTAATACATAATTCACTAAATCTTTTTCTATGATATGTTTATCTAAACAACTAGTTGAGAGATTATCTACACTCGACTTGTCTTATGATGTCCATCTGCCCACACCCCTCTAACAAAATGGCACTGCCCACAGTTCAAGGAAGGGCAGCAGCCATGTTCATACCCCTTCCACCAGCCAGAGAGAATTATAAATCACTTACTTGCTATTACATTTACTATTGTTTGTCTGTCTCACTTTACTAGAATGAAAACAATGAATTTTGGCCTGCTTTGTTTACTGATGTGTCCTACCCAGGCACTTAGAATAATTCCTGGTATATATTAGATACTTAATCGCATGCTGTTGAACAAATGAATGGGGCTATAAGGTGGGTAAGGACATCTATAAACTGGCAAGCAACTTATGACCAGAATGACCTAGACCCGTGGTCAGCAAAGTGCAGCTCGCAAGCCACATGCGGCTCTTTGGCCCCTTGAGTGTGGCTCTTCCACAAAATACCACAGCCTGGGCGAGTCTATTTTGAAGAAGTGGTGTTAGAAGAAGTTTAAGTTTAAAAAATTTGGCTCTCAAAAGAAATTTCAATCGTTGTACTGTTGATATTTGGCTTTGTTGACTAATGAGTTTGCCGACCACTGACCTAGACAAATCAAATTCCTCTGCTAGGGAATTCTGAATTTATTTTTAAAAGGAAGAGACTGAATAAAGCAGCCAAAAAGATGTATAAAGACTTGCTGTGATGACAGAAAGGGGTCATGTGTAAAACCGAAGTTACAGAGCAGCAGAAACTCCAGGCCAAGACTTGACAGTAGAAACAAGCTAACCGTATACACATGTAGAAAGAAGCAGAGGTACCACAAGAAAGAAGCTGTGCAGCTGCCTAGGTTCTACCTCCAGTTCACTCTAGTAGCATTACAGTGTCTGTCATCAAACTTCCTATGCCATTCCTTCCTCTGAAGCTGGGATGCGTCTGTATTCCTTGTCACTAAAAAGTCCAAACTGGAGAGGACTGTAAGAAGTATAATCACACTGGTAAAGGGTTAGGACACAATTACATTAAAAAAAAAAAAAAAAAAAAGGTTTAGTCAGAAAACTTACATTAATGAGAACTTTCTCCAAATATCTGAAGAGCTATTATACAGAAGAAGATAGTGTGGAGCAGACTAGAGCCAAAGATATAATTCAGAGGATGTATTTTGATGCAGTATAAAGGAAGAGCCATCTGAGAAGGAGAACAATCAAAAAATAAAATGGCCCTAGCTGGTTTGGCTCAGTGGATAGAACGTTGGCCTGCGGACTGAAGGGTTCCAGGGTGCAATTCTGGTCAAGCGCACATGCCTGGGTTGCGGGCTCAGTCCCCCAGTAGGGGGCATGCAGAAGGCAGTCAATCAATGATTTTCTCTCATTATTGATGTTTCTATCTCTCTCTCCCTCTCCCTTCCTCTCTGAAATCAATAAAAATACTTTTTTTTAATAGAATGAATTGCCACAGAAAACAATGATCAGACTAAAGTTTCATTACAAGATACACGTTTCTGTGGTCTGAAAAACCAGGCCAAATTTAGAAAGTCTGACAAGTAGACTATTACATAATTCACTTATTCAACAATAACACTATGTGAGGCCTTGTATTAGGTGCCAAGGAGAAAAGCATAAAGCTTGTTATAAGAATATTTAGTACTTGATCTGAGTTTTTGAAGTGCAAATACAAGGGCAGATTCAGCACAGTATCGTAACAGTAAAGTTTAGGAAAGAAAACAATATTGTTTAGAAATCAGGTCATAAATCTAATAAAATCAGAAACAGAAAAACTTAAAAAAATCCACCTGTCAGAATGGCTATAATCAACAAACGACAAGTGCTGGCGAAGATGTGGAGAAAAAGGAACCCTCCTGCACTGCTGGTGGGAATGCAGACTGGTGCAGCCACTGTGGAGAACAGTATGGAGTTTCCTAAAAAAACTAAAAATGGAACTTCCATTTGACCCAGGAATCCCACTTCTAGGAATATATCCCAAGAAAACAGTAACACCAATCAGAAAGGATATATGCACCCCTATGTTCAAAGCAGCACAATTTACAATAGCTAAAATTTGGAAACAGCCTAAGTGCCCATCAGCAGATGAGTGGATTAGAAAACTATGGTACATCTACACAATGGAATACTATGCTGATGTAAAAAGGGAGGAATTCTTACTATTTGCAACAGCATGGATGGAACTGGAGAGCATTACGCTAAGCGAAATAAGCCAGTCAGAGAAAGATAAATATCACATGATCTCACTCATTTGTGGAATATAATGAACAACATAAACTGTTGAACAAAAATAGAACCAGAGTCATAGAAGCATCAAACATACTGTCCAACCTATGAGGGGAGGCGGGGGTGAGGGAGGTAAGAAATCAACCAAAGGCCGAAACCGGTTTGGCTCAGTGGATAGATCGTCAGCCTGCGGACTGAAAGATCCCAGGTTCGATTCTGGTCAAGGGCATGTACCTTGGTTGCGGGCACATCCCCAGTGGGGGGTGTGCAGGAGGCAGCTGATCAATGTTTCTCTCTCATCGATGTTTCTAACTCTCTATCTCTCTCCCTTCCTCTCGTTAAAAAAAAATTTTTTTAAATCAATAAAATATATTTTTTTAAAAATAAAAAATACCTTAGTGGTTCTGTTGTTTCAGAAACCTTACATATGGCATAAAATAGCCTAAAATATTTTTTTAAAAAGAAATCAACCAAAGGACTTGTATATATGCATATGAGCATAACCAATGGACACAGACAGTAGGGGCATGTGCTGGGGGATGTGGGCGGCCAGGGAGAGGTCAATGGGGGGAAAGGAGATTTATATAATACTTTAAACAATAAAGAATTTAAAAAAAAAAAAAAGAATATCCACTAGAGGGAAGGCGGGAGTGGGTGGGTGGTAGGTTGAGGAGTGATAAACTGGGGAACTTATATGCACATATAGACACAGACAATAGAGTGGTGAAGGTCTGAGAGGGGCAAGTGTGGGGTGGAGGGGGTCAATGGGGAAAAACAAACAAAGGGGACATCTGTAATACTTTCAACAGTAAAGAAAAAAATTGTCCACTATCATGACTTCAATTCAACATTGTACTGTAAGTCCTAACCACTGCAATAAAGGGGGAAAAAATACATAAAAGCTATACAGATGGGAAAAGCAGAATACTGGCTTTATTTGCAGACAACTATGAAAAATCTTAAGAAATCTAAAAAAAAAAAAAAATACAAGCACTAATAAATAAGTTTAGCAAGGCCTTAAAAGGTCAATATAAAAAATGATTGTATTTCTATATATTAGCAATAAAAGTTAAAAATACCATATGCCATAGCATCAAAAACCATGAAATAGGGCTGTTAACAGGTAAATGGAGAAATAAATTGTGGTGTGTCCATGCAATGGAATCTTATTCAACACTAAAAAAGAAAAAAACTGTTGATATTCATAACAACATGGATAAATTTCAAAATAATTATGCTGAGCAAAAGAAGCTGAATATAAACAAGTACATACCACAGGATTCCATTCATACAAAATTTCAGAAAAGACAACTCTAATCTATAGTGATAGAAAGCAGATCACTGGTTGCCCAGGGCTAAGGATGGGTATTAGGGATGGATAAGAAAAAGGGGATGCAAGAAAGCTTTTTAGAATGATAGACATCTTTTTATTTTATTTTTTTCCAATTGGTTGTAGAGGAAGGGAGGGAGGTAGGGAAGAAGAGAAAGAGGGAAGGGGGAACACTGACTGGTTACCTCCCCCACATGCTCCTACCAGGGATGGAGCATACTCCAACCAACTGAGCCACACTGACCAGGGCAAAAAAAAAATTTATTTTTATTGCAGTGGTATTTATATGAGTAAATAACTGTACTACTGGAAAAGGCAATCTGGGAGAGATACATCTTTGAATTTTGCTTATAGTTAGGATGGAATCTATCATAATCAATGAAAGATGAAAGAGTCCTGGCATAACTCATCTGTAATGTATACTTTACTCTTGTAGTAGTTTATTCTATATTTGAACATACTCTTCTAGTCTATGTTTGGATAGGTTCTGTGACAAAAATGTGCAATATCTCAAGCAACCTATTCAACTTTTATATTATTATCACAGAAGATCTTTGAAACATATAGAAAACTTTTAATTATGCCATGCATACTATCATAATCAAATTCTTCTTATTTCAAAAATAGTGCTAAA
This sequence comes from Cnephaeus nilssonii, assembly GCF_951640355.1. NCBI lineage: Eukaryota > Metazoa > Chordata > Mammalia > Chiroptera > Vespertilionidae > Cnephaeus > Cnephaeus nilssonii. The sequence goes on along the minus strand of NC_137084.1, from coordinate 36,570,122 downwards.
GATATTAATATAAACTGAGAAGGCAATGGGGTCTGTTAAAAATTAAGTAACATAACCTTAGCCAGTTTGCTCAGTGGTTAGAGAGTTGGCCCAAGACTGAAGGTTCACAGGTTTGATTCCGGTCAGGGGCATGTGCCTCAGTTGCAGGATCAATCATCAGGTCAGGGCTCATGTGGGAGGCAACCAGTCGATGTGTCTCTCACATCAATGTTTCTCTCTCAGTCTCTCCCCCTCCCTTCCACTCTCTCTAAAAATCAATAGAAAAAATACCCTCAGTTGGGGATTAATAAAACAAAAAAATTCAGTAACGTAATTACTTCTCACTCTTCTTTAGCTCTTTTTATATATACCTTTTGGTTTTAATCACAAAGTACTTAGGTATCTTTAGATGAATTTAAATAATTTTAAGCTCTTTCTAAGCGCCAGAAGATAGAAAATGTATTGAGTTATTAAGTATACTAGGTTCATGTCTACAAAATAAAATCTTCTTGGAAATACGGTCTTAAAAGATATAATTAGTTAAGATTAGGTCATACTGGATTAGGGTGGGCCCTAGTCCAATGACTAGTGCCCTGGTAAGAAAAAACAGATACAGACAGACAAACAGGGAAAACGCCATGTGAAGACAAATGCAGAGACTGCCCCCAGCTTACTTTCTGGTGAGAATTTCAAGGCTTCAGAACAGGAAGGGGAAATCCAAGTGTAGCCCAGCAGAACAGTGAGCTGAAGCAATGAAGTTGGGAGTCCAGGAAAACCAAGGGAGTTAGAATTCAAAGAGTGGAGTCCCAAAGAAAAGAGAGATTCATGGGAAAAGAGAAGTCCAAAGATCTGCAGAGGGTCTGAGTCTTTGAAGCTCTGTGTATTGATTAGTATTTGAGTATACTAAGAAAACCAGGTGAGGCCAGGGAATAAACCCCATGAAAGAAACAGAAAGAATGATCCCCAGAGATCACACAAGGCCAGGAATAATTTGTGTTTGCAACAGCCAAGAGTAAAACTAACTTAATTCCCTGGGCTTCAGGCAGAGAATTCAGAAGGGTATTGCCTCGGAAGGGTAAAAAACTCAGCCCTAGACTAAACACTGCTGTGGGCCCACCCACCCAACAAATGAAAAACAAGCCTAAAAAAATCAAGATATTTCCAAGTGATTTAATTACATCCCAGGACAAAGTTCAAGAATATTTGTAGTAACACAAAAATATAACATCCAGAAAAAAAAAAAAAAAAAAAACAGGCATGAAAAGAAATAGAAAAGTGTGAGGCATACTGAGAAAAAAAATCAATTGATTGAAACAGACCCCAAATTGACACAGATAATAAAGTTAGTAGATAAGGACATTCAAAGTTAATATAACTGTGTTGCATATTTTCAGGAATAGAGACATGACAAATACACTGAATAGAATTAATGAATTAGACACTACAAAAAAAATTATCAAAAAACTTGAAGTTTAACAACAAAAATTCTCCAAAATGAAATATAGACAGACTAAAATATATATATATAAATATGTATATTTATATTTATATATATACATATAAATCTAATTATCAACTCTACAAATGCTGAACACACACATATATAACCACACACACACACACACACACACACACACAAATGGAGAAAACTACACCAAGGCACATCTTAGTCATATTACTTTAAAAAGATATAAAGAGAAAATATGAAAAAAAATGGAGAAAAAAAGACATTATGTTCTGAGTAACAAAAATAAGAATGACAACAAAATTCTCATAATAAACAATGCAAGCTAGAAGACAGTGGTGTCATATCTTTAAAACATTAAAAGGAAAAAAAATGTCAACTCAATAGTGGGCCTGAGATTCTCCTCCCCCACCAAGAAACATCAGACATCCCAACTTGGGCAACATCTTCTGCCAAGTAGGCAGCACCAGCATGGACCAGTGGGGGAAGGAGATAAAACTATAACACCACAAAAGCTCTGAAAATTAAACTGCTACTGGAATATCAGCTCACAAAAATAGATCATGGTCCATATGGTAAATCTAAGCAGAATGACTAAGTTAAAGGCCAAAATGTCCAGGATGTAATGATTTAAAAAATCACCTATCATACCACGAACCACAAAAATCACACCTGAATGAGAAAGACAATCAACTAATATCAGCACAGACATGAATCAGTTGTTGGAATATCTGACAAGGATTTTGAAATAGTTGTCATAAAAATTTATCAACAACCAATCACAAATTCTCTGAAACAAATAGAAAATAGCAAAGAAACAGAAGTTATAATTCAAACCAAAATTCTCAAATTATAAAATAAAGTATCCAAAATAAAAGTCTCAGTGGATGGGTTCAATAGTATAATAGAGTTGGCACAGCATAAAACTAGTGAACTTTAGGACAGATCAATAAATTTTACCCAATCTGAACAACTGAGAGAAAATAAATCAAAATATAAAGAACAGAATTCTGGGCACCCATGGGACCATAACAAAATATCTAATATTCGTATCACTGAAGTACTAGAAGGAGAAGAGAGAGTGAGACTTAACAAATATTCAAAAATAATAGCTGAAATATTCTCAAATTTGGCAAAGTACCAAAAAAATTTCAAGTTGACTGAACCTCAAACAGGATAAACTCAAAGAAATTTACACCAAGACACATATCATTACTAAACTTTTGAAAACTAAAAAGAAAAAAAAAAATCTTGAAAGAAGCCAAGAGAAACAACATATTGCCCACAGGATAACACCAATTCAAATGAAAGCAAATTTCTCACTAAAAACCATGAAGGTAAGGAGAAAGTGGCCCACCACTTTTCAAGTACTGAAAAAAAGAGCTGTCAACTATAAATTTTATTTCCAGCAAAACTATCTTTCAGGAATTAAGGGAAAATACAGACATTCTCAGATGAAGATAAACTAACAGAATGTGCCACTAGCAGACCCATTCTTAAAGAACAGCTGAAGGAAAAATGTTCACACAGAAAAGAAATGCTAAAATAAACAAAGCACTACTAGAGCATCAGGAAGGAAGAACAAAAGACAACAAAAACATCTATACCAATAAAAGGATAATATGCTAATTAGACCAGGATACCTTCCAGAATACCTTCCGCGAGACCTTCTGGACGTCCTTCTAGACAAAGCCACGGTGGCGGGGCCGAGGCAGAGGCAGTTAGGGGCGATCAGGCCAGAAAGGGAGGGCAGTTAGGGGCGATCAGGCCAGAAAGGGAGGGCAGTTGGGGGCGAGCAGGCCGGTGGGGGAGCAGTTGGGGGCAAGCAGGCCGGTGGGGGGCCAGTTGGAGGCAAGCAGGCTGGCAGGGGGGGGGCAGTTGGGGCAAGCAGGCTGGCAGGCAGTGCAGTTGGGGGTGATCAGGCCAGCGGGGGGGGGGGGGGGCAGTTGGGAGTGAGCACATGGTGGGGGGGGGCGGGCATTTGGGGCCGAGCAGGCCAGTTGGGGGGGGCAATTGGGGGCAAGCAGGCTGGTGGGAGGACAGTTGGGGGCGATCAGGTCAGCAGGGGGGGCAGTTGGGGTGAGAAGGCTGGCAGGGGGGAGCAGTTGGGGGCAATCAGGCCGGCAAGGGGGGGCCAGTTGGGGGCAAGAAGGCTGGTGGGGAGTCAGTTGGGGGCGAACAGGCCGGCAGGCAGAGTGGTTAGGGGTGATCAGGCAGGCAGGCAGGCAGGTGGGCGTTTAGGAGCCAGCAGTCCCGGATCAGGCCTAAATTGCCAGTCGGACATCCCCTGAGGGGTCTCAGATTAGAAAGGGTGCAGGCCGGGCTGAGGGACACCCCCACCCCCGATGCACAAATTTCATGCACTGGGCCACTAGTAGGTACATAAAATAAATTATCATTCTCCTCATGAATTTTATATTTCATATCTGATTATTAAAACAAAAATTATAACAATTCAATTCAATGTTTTAATACTTTCTACATTATTCCCAAACAACTGTTCATCCTCTGCTTTAATAGCTCTAAGTAAAAATGAAATAACTACTTCCCAAAGTATTAGAAAGTTATTCTGCATGTTGAAATATTTGTCCAGAATCCAACTCTCCATAGGACTGGGGTTTTATTTTTGCTCAGGTCAGTCACCTAAGATCTAGACCCAATCAACATGTATTGTGCAGTTATTACACATGAGGCATTTAATCCTAACAACCTATAAAATAAAAACATTAATCTCAATTTTACACATAAAGAAATAAACTTACATATCAGGTAATATTTCCAAAGTCACAATGTATAAATAAGTGGTAGACCACATATGTAAATCCAAGTCACCCTAAATCTAGTCCTCAAATGCTTCTCAACCAATAGCTGGTGTCATGATGTCAACTGGCTCTTAAACTCCCCTCAGGGTAATATCCTCCCCCTCCTCTATCCTTATTGCAACAACCTTTGTGATCACTTAAAATGTCTCTATCTACCATTGAAGCTTACTGCTTGCCTGACTTGCAATTGGTAGTTGCTGTACTGTGACAGGGCACATAGGGAGAACTGCCAAAATTAACTCTTCTGTGAACACAGAACTTAATCTGGGTATGACTGTAATAAATATGTTTAGTTCTAGGCCCAGACTCTCTCCTATTCCTCCTCTTCTACTGAAAGAAACCTGACCATTCCAGGGCAAGCATAGAGATACAATTAACATTTTCTGTTCTCAATGTAACAAGCTAAAAATAAGCTCTCAACCCTCTCCCACAAATAATGCTTCAAGTGCTTAAACACAATTATTGTATCTTCTCAGAGTTAAATATGATTTCCATTTCCCTGACCATCTCAGTCACGCTACTAAGTCCAATGGTCTTTTTATTTCTCAAAACACCACTACATTAAAGACATCAACAGTAATTATGAATGAATAGAAATAACCCAAAATATAACTACCTTCCCACAGTAAATATCTTCAAATTATTCTAAGCAAATCCTCAGATATACATATACACCACTGAGTCTTGTTTTAAAAAGAACACTACACTCGTAATCAGGAGATATTAGGCTTGTCTTAGCTCTATCTCTAACTAACAACCTTATGCAAATCCTCTAACATCTCTGAGCTAGTCTCTCACCTATAAAGTCATCTTAGGTCCTCTGGGCTCTGAAATTCTATGCATCATATGCACCAGAAAATGTGAAATACAAACATCTTACCACTAGAGGGCATAAAACTATGGTTGTCAACCTAAAAAGTAGACAAAAATCTCTTCCAGACAGTGTATCAGGCAAACTATATTCATTTAAATTATATGAATTTAAATTAAACCTCAATAATTTGTCTGTTGGAAAAGAACTCCAGGCTACTGCTCAAATACTGTTATCTTTTGGGCTGATTAAAGTTTTCTTAAACCAAACTGACTATCACAAAGACATGCTTACTGTGTAAAACTGAGGAAGAGGCATGAAGAAGTAGAGCAGAAAGAATAGGTGGAGGGAAAGTAGAAGGAAGGAGAAGAAAAAGAAGCAGGTGGAGTTTTGTTTTTGTTTGGTGGGGGGGGGGGGGGGCTGGGGATTATGATGTTAAATTTCTGCAGTATATCTGTGCTTTTCAAAGTATTATAGAAATATATTGCCATTTTACCACAGAATATTTAGCCCCTGTTGATAGTTCAGCAGAAAATAATATTCCCACATAAAAGCTTCAGACAAATTTCAATGGAACAGCTTTAAAATACCAATATGTTAGTAGTAACTATAACATCATCTTTTCAAAATAAAAAGAGAATTGCAAATATAGAAAACAATTCTTCTGTGACTGTATCACTTTCACTTTTTTTAAGTATCCCTCTAATTAAGAAAAGATTATTATGAACAAGTGCTTAGTTTTAGCATAAGAGTTTTAAAATAGAAAAATTTTAAACTGGGGAGAAAAGTTACTGATTGAACAACAGCAAAGGTCATCATGTTCATTTTCCTTAAACAAAGGTTTCTATTTGTTGTGTAATGCAACCAGGCATGATGCACATACCTTTCTCATTAAAACTCACTCAATGTGTCCCTATCCATGGAGTCACTAAGCGTAAGTCAATAAAGAAGGCAGGAAAATCTCTAAGTTTTAAAGCATCTCTAGCAACCTGTGCTGTGCCTTGCAAATCAATCAGGCCTTTAAAGAATAAAGATGCCAAATTTCTTATTCCCAAAGAGTTTAAAAACATGTCGTCTATCTACAATGTTCTCTCCACAAATTCATATTTTCCCCATCTCTTAATTTCCTATCCCCAACTCAAAGTCCACCTTTGAGCAGAACTAAAGTAAAAATAATCCAAGCCTTGTTTTCTGCTCAACTCTTCTCAAAAAATCAAACTTTCTGTAAAAAGCATTAAACAAGTGAGAAGGTGGTTAAAATATACATTACTACAGGTTGTTTTTCCTGAGGTTTCATTTTCCTGAAAACAAACACTGCCTTCTCCTACATAAAACGATCTTCTCAAGCTCCCAATGCCATCTACACCCCCTATCGAGCCTTTACACAGATACAGTAAATTAATCATGACCAAAATGGGATTTCCCATCATTTCCACTAAACTAGCATCTTCTCCTCCTGCATTCCCTATTTCAAAGAATGGTATCTTATCCACCTAGGCATTCAGTCTCTCATTTAGGATTAGGTTCATCAGCATATGACAGAAAACCTAAAATAGAAATTTAAGCAAGATAGGAGTTTATTTTATTTCATATAAAAGAAGTCTAGAAGTAGGAGTCCAGAACTAATGCCAGAGCTATAGGCTCAGGATCCAGCTTCTTCAGGTTCGCCACTCTGCTATCTACTGGGTTTGGGGCTCCTGTTTTAGTATGTCTGTTAGAGCTCCAAAGAACATGTCCATGTTTCAAGTAGAAATTGACAGGGGCACAGATAATTGGAGAATTCCTAGAAGGACAATTTCATTTATGTATCATTGGCAAAAACCTAGTCACATAGCCATGCCCAACTGAAAGGGAGTCTTAGCTAAGTGACAATTACACCGCTTGAGAGAGATTGGGAGGCAACTGGCACTTTCTACCACAGTCTGTCCATTAGACTAACAAGTGGCAACACCTCGTGCAGAACCATCTGTAACCCAGGAAGACAGGGAACTCCCCAGGAATAAAGCCATAGGTGTTGGGGTTGTGAGAGAGAGAGCCATACAGAGAGTCTTTTGCTCATGCAACATACATGTGCCTTCAGTACCTGCGTCTTGCCCAATCCCAGATATACCACTTCTATTTAATGATGGAATGTTGTCCACTAGGCTTGTCTGCATAGATGGCTCATGTAACTGGTACCAAGTATTTGAACATTTGTTCTCTATCAGATATAACAGCAAGCCTGTGTCCTTTTTTAAAAGTAGGATATTTGCTTGCCAAAGAGGATATATAGCTTAGCTCCAAAATTGGGGGAGGGGAACTGGAGGAGGGCTCACTGATTCTGCTGTCAAGGCTTGCAACAAGCTCCATATAGCAACCGAAGTGCAGTTTTATGAAGTACTCAGTTAAAGGGGTTGTGACAGTACACTTAAATGTAGTACCTGAATCCAAGCCCAAAGAGACCCACCAGTTATTGTACTTCCTTTTGGTAGCAGTGAATATAAGATGCAGTAGCTTGTCTTCTACTTCAGAAGAGATAGCTCAACATATTTCAAAATGCAGTAACCTCAGGAACTTCACCTAAAGTTTCAGATAATTAAAATTTTTATGCACTGCCATTATCTGGGTCTTTACAAAGTATCTAGGGAACCTGCTAGTTCTCTCTCTCAAAGTCCTATCAGTTAGCATGATGTCATCACTGGAGGGGGCCAATGCGGTGCACTTTGAGATGGCAAAATGAACAAAATCTCTACAGACTAAACTATGGCACAGAGCTAAAAAGGTGACCTATTCATGGAGACAAAATGATGACAGTATACTACATTGTTGGCTATTTCTAATGTTTTCTGGTTGTGTGTGTGTGTGTGTGTGTGTGTGTGTGTGTGTGTGTGTGTGTATTTTTTTTTTAAGGCATTTGATAGATCAGTAGTTAACCACCAGGTGTCAGGGTCTGCTTCTAGTGAAGAGACCACATGAGAAGCATGGCTCTACAAGGTGAGGTCATACACCTTTAAGCAAAGCAGGTCCACTCTCACCAGCCAAGGACAGAGGGGTTGCTTCTGTTGGCAAGGGAGACTTCATAAAAATTATAGGATAAGGATACCTAGAGTCATCCAAATACTTAAGTGTCACCATTCCAATATTGGACTCATACTCTTTCCCAATCACTGCCCCAGCTTATACTTAAGAGACCTGATTAAGCTGTGGCTTCAACCTATATTGTAGTTCAACAACTTGTTGGATTGGACTGGAAGGCACAAGAAAGTCTCTTTTTCTACAGGATGATTCAGGTAGGACCCTGTGACTAAGTTGGGGATGCCAATGTGTATTTGCCTTATTGTGTTTTGTGAGTATATCTAAATATTGAACAGAGGCTAAGAAAGTGAAAAACTGAAGAGGGTGACAGAGCTTTGGAAATATATTTAACTTCTTATTCCAGCTATTCCTTAAAGCCAAAAGAACATTTAAAAAAATAGTTTTGAGGTAGATTGCTCAACTGTCTTCCAGAAAGATTGTGTCAATTTATACTCCCATTTCCTTCAAGGGGATTTTATTTAGGGGAAAAATCATTTAATAAAAGTTATGGCTTAAGCAACAACAGAGGAAATGGCATAGCTTCACAAAGGTGAGGAAGCTAAGGGACTGGATCGGGAAGATCAGCCATATACTTAATTCCAGTCATGTCTCTGAAAATAACAAATTGCTACTTGTCTTTGGCCTTTATTATATCCTAAGACTACTTAAAACTAGGAATCTGAGTTCTGAAAATCCAAGGTCTTACCTTTTTGTATTTGTCTGATTTATTGAGGCTGAAAGAGCCCCTTGAGGACATGGTTTAAATACATCTCAGTATTCTATGAGTAGAGAACTCTTTGAAATTGGGAAAAAGTCCTTTCAGCAGAGGTAATTCTTTTATTTTAGCAGATTACTTTACCTAATGGGAGATGAATAATAATTTACTGAATATTGAGTAGTCAGATTTGTAGGGCTTTCTTTTTAGTGATTTTCCTAATAGACTGAGTTAGGAATAAGAATTTACTAGTATATACTAGTATTCCTTTGAAAGGCCCATTTCCCACTGATGAGACCAGTCTGTACATTTCCTTTTCCTAGATTCATTGTAACTCTGTGTACTTTATTAATTTACAAGGACAATTACTACCATGATTTGAATAAAACAATTAACTTGTTTGGAAACTTGATATCAAGTTTTCTCCTTCAAGCAAGTATTATATTGTTCTAGTTTATTTTAAATATAACATTTAGCCCTGGCCAGTGTGGCTCAGTTAGCTGGGTGTCGTCCCATATGCCATTCTCGGTCAGGGCACATGCCCCAGTTTGCTCCTCCACAAAGGGTGTGCAGGAGGCAGACACTTACAAGTGTCTGCCAGTGTAAATTTTCCATTCAATATGGCATATTTTTCTTTACATTTCCCTCACATCAATGTTTCTCTCCCTTTTCACTCTCTAAAGAAAAAAAAAATCAATTAAAAATTTAAAATGCAAGATTTAAAAATTTGAAATGGAAGATTCTTGTTTAAAGAAAATAGCTATCTTTTGGTCAAGTTTTTAAGTGAAACAAATCTCTTTATAGTTAATGACATCTGCTTGTAGGTAAAAATATGTCCGATTTATTTTTTCCAACTTACTAGTAAGCTAAGTTAGATGAGAAATTAAGTGTCAGAACAAACTTGGAAAATAATAGTATGAAAATTAATTTGCAATGGAAAGTAGCAGTTGGGACTGGAGTGAATTTTACAAATGCTTTATATAATTGTCCCACATGGTTATATGGCATTTGAAAAGAATGTTACTTGTTTTTCTTTTGAAACATGTTTTACCAAATAATTTTAGCCTAAGTAAACTAAAATCTACACAGGACTAATTTAATGAAATTCGTTTTTTTAGAGAAAAGAAATGAGAGGGAACAACAGTAAGGATTCATTCAGAATAGTGAAAAACTGAAGATTTTTTAAAATACAAGTTAACTATATTACTAAAAAACTGTATAGTCCTCCTCTCCTCCCCCGAAGTCCCTTTCATTGCTATTGTTCAGATTGTGTGTTTGAGAAATGTGGTTGTAGAAGAATGAAGGATGTTTGAAAACACTACAGCATTTGATAAAGTTATCATAATGTTTCAGGAGATCTTACCTAATAATAGACAAACATGTAAATTGACTGTACCTCCACTATGCCACTAGCCAATCAGGAGTGATATGCAAATTAACCCAACAAAGATGGTGGTTAATTTGCATACACAGGTGCCAAGTGACGGGGGGGGGCAGGACGCAGGCATTCTGCCCCACCCCTGGTCTCTCAGGGCCTCTGGGCAGCGTGGGAAGGCGGAGCCAGAGCGGAAAGAGGCGGATCCCGGAGCAGAAAGAGGTGTCTCCGGGGCCTAAGCGGAAAGGGGCTAGGCCGGAGTGGAAAGGCAGTGCTGGCAGCCAGGGAAAGGAAAGCCCATTCTAGCACAAGTCTTCGTGCATCGGGCTTCTAGTTATATGATTATATGATAATAGTCTCTGGCCTTTTTCAATTGTGTGAAAGATAGGACACATAATTTGTATTAATGGCTGCCATTTATCAAATATTATGTGCAAAGCTTTATTTCACTTCACTAATATCTCACAACAAATACATAAAATAGGTTAAGTTACCAAGACTTGGAGACATTAAGTAATTTGCTCAAGGTTATACAGCTGAAACTAGTGGTATCTATATCTGAATCCTGGGTTTTTTTAGTCCAAGGCTCATATTTTTAAACTGTACACAAATTCTCTGTTGAAACTGGGGAGATCCCCAGATAAGTATGTTATTTAATTATTCAAGAAATGCTTATTGACTATTATGTGTCAGGCATGATACTACAAGCCAGATAACTAAATACAAGCTAGGTATCAAATGCTCTTTTATAGGTTAGACCAGCGATTTTCTTTCTTTTCCTTCTTTTATTGATTTTAGAGAAAGGGAGAGAGAGAGAAAGAAAAACAGAAACAGAAACATCAATTTTAGAGAGAAACGTTGATCTGTTGCCTCCTGCACGCAGCCCAACAGATGGAACCTGCAACCTGGGTATGTGCCTTGACCAGGAATTAAACTCATCATCTTTTGGTGTACAGGCTACTTTCAGCCAGCTGAGCCACACTGTCCAGGGCTAGACCAGTAATTTTACCTATGTGCCACAAGAATTTTTAAAACATGCAATAACCTCTTTCCCTTTAGATTGTCAAATAAAAAAATGACAACATCCAACCCAACAATAGCTATCCAGTGTGAATGAATCAAAATTATACCTTTTTTTGTCATAGCAGCAAAAAAATGTATTTTTTGATGTGCTGCTGAATTTTAGTAATTAGTTTATGTGTGCCATGAGATGAAAAAGGTTGAAAATCACTGGGTTAGACTAATAAAAGAACATTTAAGAAAAAGCTGGATTCTTCTGCTTTAAAGAAAGGTTTGCAGCCTTTCCTAAGTGGAGTGCCAAATGGCTTCCCTTCAGCCATTCAGTCAAATGTCTGCCAGTGTAAATTTTCCATTCATTATGGCATATTTTTCTTTATATTTAGAAAATGTAGTTAAATATTCTCTAATTTGGACAAGACTTTATGTTCTCAAGACCAACTTTGAGGTTTTGTACAAACTCTTCTCTTGAAATGAGGAATCTAAAGCCTATATATTTAGGTGCTTATTCTAGTTTATACATCAGATTAGTAGTAAAAGTTTATTGCTTATTTAAAGTATGTAGTTTTATCCAGTAGAACTTATTGCATTTCTTTTGATATTAGTAATTAACATTTATATAGTTTTAATTAACCATAGTTATTAATATTTTAAGAATACAATAATCATTATCTTGGTCATTCATACATGGTCTGAGCGCTTTAAACAGGAAGTAAATTGTAGTTTCTTCCAGAGTATGTCATGACAATCCAGGTGAAAACAAAACAAAAAAATGTGTTTGAGTATTTGCTATATCTGATATTTTTAGCTTTATGGTTTTTCTTTGGAGGATACAAATATAGAAACATTAAAATTACTATGAATATGAATGATATATATGCTTAATTTACTTTTGTCCGTCCATACACAAATGTTGATTTCTTATGCTGATATTTAAATATATATATATAATCAGCATAAGAAATGATAACAGAAGATTCTTAAATGTTTTATTTTGGGCCTTTAACAGGAATAGAAAGAAGGTATCTATAAAATGACAGGAGACTATATACGGTCCTATATATGTGTATTGTGCATAATTTTTGAAACAGGAAAATAGTAAAACTTCTTTAGGATTAATTAAATGTTTTACTGAACAATGAGAAGATGTTGATCAGTTTTAAAGAATGTCATCACTTTTTATAGAAGTGTCTTCTATGGTCATAAAATTATAAACTGCATGCAATTCTGTGAGGATAAGCTTTATCCTCAGATAAAAATCTAAGACCTCTAGTGCCATACCCCTTCAGAGAATATTTTGAGAAAGCACTCATTTACACGAGTGAATTCATTAGTTAAATTTAGTAAGCATAGGATATCCTATATAATAAAAGGCTAATATGCAAATTGTCCCCTCGACTGGGAATTCAACCGGAAGTTCTACCAGGGGGTGCAGCAGCCAGCCAACAGCTCGTGGCCCCTCCTCCCGGCTGGCCGGGCCGAATTGTCCCGAGTGGGATGGGCCGGCTGGACCCCACCTGTGCACGAATTCATGCACCGGGCCTCTAGTTTTATTAATCATCAAGGACTTAAATAATCAAGGGCACTGGGTTAAAAGTTATGGTTTTATTTTCGTTTTCAGTATGTATATTTGTGTGTTGCGTATGCATATACATGTGTATATCTGTATCTTAGTTGACGGACAGGTTAGTTGTCCTTTGGACATTATGGCTTGGAGGAGAATTTATACTTACATACAAAGCATAAACAATAGATTACTACAGTCTTATCTGTCCCCACTATCAAGCAGCAGCCCCCAGAGGCTTACCCTCTATTTCACTGAAATGAACTAAACTTTCCTCATTTGAATTTAAATAAGACTGGTTGCAAGGAAAAAATAGTAAATCAAATTAGTCCAATCAAAAGGGGGTACAATGAAAATCTCATAGAAATCCAAGGACTTGGTTCACAGGAGCTAGAACTAGCCCCCAATTGTAGGCACTGTTGCTTATCTCTGTGAGCGTTCTTTGATCCACTACCCACCCCTCTTTTCTTTGGCCAGTTCCTTTGCTCTCTAGTAGTTTCATATTCCTTTGGGATTTGTACTGGCTGTCTACTGCGCTGTGTGGCTCATCCAGTCCCCCTGCTTTATTGTTTGTCTCCCATTTCCTGGGATAAATTATATTGTCCCATCTCAACTTTTTAAGGGAGACCACGTAAGTGAATAGGTTGTTCATTGGTACCTATTCTATCTAGTCATCATTTCTGAACAGAGGTAAAGTCACATGATCCAAAACATAGTCACTGGCCTCGGCATGGCCATGACATTTTCACCTAGAAGTGGGATATGGGTCGGCAAGTATCATAAGATTTACTGATAACTAACTGACCTAGTTTAGGTGATACTATCAAAGAAAAAGATAGTCATGTGAAATTTTTTACTAGATAAATTTTTTTTTTTTTATCCTCACCCGAGAATATTTTTCCATTGATTTTTAGAGAGAGTGGAAGAGAGACAGAGAGAAACACCGAAGTGAGAGAAACACATTGATTGGTTGCCTCCCACATGACCCCGACCAGGGCCGGGACCTAGCAACCCAGGGCATGCTCTTGACCAGAATCGAACCCAGGACCCTTCAGTCTACAGGCTGACACTCTATCCACTGAAACAAACCTCCTAGGGCTAGATAAATATTTTCTAAGGTACATTCCACAAAATATTAGTTCCAGGCAATGGCCTGTGAAGAGTGGTAACTTTGGCTAAATATATATGGGAAACTCTGCTCAATGCATTTACTTGTTGGAGATTCACAGTATGATGGCATATTAAAAATTCTGAAAATTCCTGCAATATAGAACTTTGGTAAGCTCTTTTTAATATAAGATTTCCCCACACCACTGGGTCACAAAACTCTTCCTGTATGATCAATATCTCACTAAGCAGTGTTTTGGGAAGCATTGCATTAGAGGATGATAGAGGTTTCTTTTCTTTTGGGGGGAATGGTAGGATAAGTGTTATAAAATCTACTGGTAATTCTATTTGACAGTTGTTGACAGTAGATGATACCTGTTAAAACACAGGCTTTGGCATTACATAGATAGGATTTTAATTTTAACTCTGCTATTTATTAGATGTGATTTTGGATAAGAACTTAAGCTTTCTGGGCCTGTTTGATAATCTGTGGTATTTCCTGTCAGGTGCTTACCTTAGTGCCTGTCATGGTAAATACTTAATAAGTGGTGATCTATAAAATTACCTGTGTTTCTGCTAGAAAATGTTTGGGTGCACCAGTTTGGGAAATTATTCTTCTACAATCTTTCATCTGAACAGTTCTATCTAGTATAATTATGTGTCAGACTTCATTTTAGGATAAATATGGAATAAATATAGGTTCAAAGAAGAATCTCAACTAAGAAAAAAATATTGCCCTAGCTGGTTTGGCTCAGTGGATAGAGCATCAGCCTGCTGACTGAAGAATCCGGGGTTCAATTCCAATCAAGGGCATATGCCCAGGTTGTGAGCTCGATCCCCAGTAGGGGGGCATGCAGGAGGCAGCCAATCAATGATTCTCTCTCGTCACTGATGTTTCTCTCTCTCTCCCTCTCTGAAATAAAAAAAAATATTTTTTAAAAAAAAGAGAAAAATTATCGATGGTTGAGAGGCTATTAAATTTTCTACACTTAGGAGTAGAAATGATGGGGTTTGGTGTGATGTGAAGTTACTGCTTGAGAACGGCTGTGTAGGAGTGTGTGTGTGTTGGGGGTACGATATAGTGAGAGAATATATGCTCTGGAGAGGGTGGGCCAGGTTTCGAAGTCTCAATTTTCCTAATGATGTTTTGATTTATAAACCAAATATATATGGACAAACGAAATGCTCTAAGTATGAGCAACAGCCAAGATCATTTCTGGAAAAAACAGCTGCAAGGATTTGCATCAGTCGTTATGCTTTTTATCATCAGCCCCCTCCACTTTGCTGGACCAGGAATTGGCATCAGTGATGTATATGTAGGTCAGCAGCTTATAAATAACGTGACCCAAGAACTGTCCAGTAGTTTTGTCTTACAAAATGATGAATTAACTCAGTCTGATCCTCTTTCTTAGGGAATTGGAATATGGGATGGCAAAGACAGTAAGCAGAAGCTGCAGGACATGTATTAGAAACCATGTATCAGAGCACTCATGATGGAGAGGAAACGAAACCACGGCCACCTAAGAGGTAGAATTAGGAAACTGAATCATGACAGTGATCAATCAAGTTCCTATTGGTGTACCCATTTATTTTCTTCTGACCAGTGTTCCAGCTTTCAATGAGGCCTCATTGTGCAGACTTTTCTTGTGCTTCCACACTACCCAAATATTCTTGTAGTAAACTCTCATTATGAAGTAACAAATGAATCTGTATATAGTTCTGGCAATCCACATTCTTTAAGGAAAGCACAATAATTACCCGAGTTGGTGTAAATGGCAGTGATTAGTTGGGTGGTAGGAACAGGGACTTTGCTTGTGGCATTACTGACCAGAGAAGTTGTGTTTCTTTCATTTTTTTGACACAGTTGCCTCAGTTATTGGGGTAAGGAGACCTGGTTTTATGGCTCTGCCCATTAGCTATGTGTGATCTTAGATAACTCTCTTAATTTAGTGGGCCAGAGTTTTCCTCTGTAATTTAAATTAGTCAAATTTTTCTTTTTTGGCCCAGAAAAGAAGTTTTTAGGAAAACTGGTCATTATTTATAGCACTTAGAAATGGTTGAAGATGGCAATAAATCTGAAAAATGAGAGGAAATAATGAGGTCAATCTAAGTAAACATTAAAATATTGATACAGCTTAACTAGGAAAGTCTAATAGTATTCAGCGTTCTATTTTTGTTTATGAAAAAGGAATGTCTGCAGGATATATCTTCACAGATGTGACATTAACTTATCTACTTTTGCTACCATGTATTTGTTTTTTTTCTCTTTTATTTATATTTCAAATATTTATAACCATTTCCTCCAAAGAATGTGACAAACAGGTAGATTTGTTTTTCAAATAGTGCTTTCCTAGGCTTTTCATCCAGAGTCAACCTGATAAGGGGATAAAAGACCAACTACCTTATTTTTGTTGGAGAACTTTAACTGATGAACTGTCTTACACTATTGATGAACTAAATTATACTATGATTTACTAGTACTATAGCAATATCTTAGTACTCTTTTTTTTTCTAGTAACTCTTTATTGTTGAAAGTACTACATGTGTCCTCTTTCCCCCACTGACTCCCTCCTGCCCCCAACTCCCTGCCCCAGGCCCTCACCAAGTACTAACTCTTAACCTCTGAGAGGTTCTCTTCTTTCTGGGATTCCTCTTACTTTTCAGCATCTGTGGTCTCCCTGAACTCTGTCCTCTGGTTCCTCAAGACAGTAAGGTTGTAAGGTTTATATTAGTTTTAGGTACCCCCATGGTGCTGACTGGACCTGCCCTCAGGCAAGAGTTGTGAGAAATAATCTAATTTCCAAGCATTGACTCCCCTTTAATATTTATCTTCTTTTGGTCACTTTTTAGTGCCTTTAGGTAGTTTTGTTGTTGTTTTACAATTTATAGTTATAGTTATCTATGGAAGATTTGATCTGGTAGGTGTTATGCAGTCATATAAGAAACAGAATTCTCTCTCATTCCTTTTTATGTGGGAAATTCCCTTCATGATTATGTTCCCTACTGTAGATACCAGCTTTTATATG
This sequence comes from Cnephaeus nilssonii, assembly GCF_951640355.1. NCBI lineage: Eukaryota > Metazoa > Chordata > Mammalia > Chiroptera > Vespertilionidae > Cnephaeus > Cnephaeus nilssonii. The sequence goes on along the minus strand of NC_137084.1, from coordinate 36,553,187 downwards.
TATCATGTGCTAATTACTTAAGAAATTGTCATTTTGAATAGTGCCTTTTTAAATTGCCTGACTCAAAGACAAAAGTCATAATCCCTGATCTTAAGAAATAATTTAATGGGGAAGACAATCAGGTAAACAGAAAATAGTAATATAAATAAAAGGAAGCAGGACAGACGGACAAACAAGATACTATGAAGAGCTTAGAGGTAGGTAAGCAATGAGACACAAGAAAACTTTTGGGAGGATGCAATTTCTTTGTTGTATCTGAGAAATAAGGGTGTGCCAGCTGAAGAACAGAATAAGGGGCTTTCTAGAAAGAAGAGTGAAGCACGTAAGTAAATATGTGGGGCTAGGAATGAATAACTCTGTGGGACAATTAGAGAGAGTACTGGTGTGGCCAGAGTTGTAGGATATAGATGAGGATGTGTGAAAATATGAAGTCAGAGAGACTGGACTAGAGCCATATCATTAAATGCCTTAAATGACATGCACAGGACTTTGTACTTTAAATTATAGATAGTGGGAAGCCACTGACATGTTTTAAGTGTGGGTGTGACAGAAATCAAATTTGTATGCTAGAATGATCATTCTGATATTAGTGCACAGAGTGGGGAGCAATGGGAGATATGGATACCAATTAAGGCAAAAAATTATGAAGGCAAAGGGAGTGGTGGTAGAGAGGAGGGAATGAATCCAAGTGAGAATTTAGGAGTAGAAGCAGTGGGGCTTGGTAACAGATTTGTTATATATGTTGTATTAATGAACAAGGAGAAGTCTAGATGTTTGGAAGTTATCCTTCCTCTTAAGAGATTATTATAAAGTACAGTGACATCTCTGTAGGGCTCAGAGTTTCCCTCCTCATAAATATGATCAGGAAGCAGCAGCACATTTCGGCCTCTGATAGAGGCATTACTGTCTATGACTTATACCAGTAAGCATATTATGATTTTACAATAGTGATACTTTCAGAGTAATAAATAGAAGAAACTAAAGTTGTCAGTGATCATTTCATTTGCTCTTTATTTTCTTGAGCATGTAATCACAGATTTTACTACTTATTCCCTTCCCCGCCTCATGTTATATGTAGTAACTTTTATTTTTAGCTGGTTGTTTTTGCTTTATTTTTAAAACAAAACAGTAAATAAACGGAAGAATATAAATTAAAAGGTCTCCCTAACAATGCCCACTCTCATTCCTGCTTCTTAAAGTAAGACCTCTTTTCAATTTGTTTATTTTGGTTTTGTTGGTGGACACATTATAGAGTAATGAATATATTGAACAACTTGATTTTTTTAAAATACATTTTTATTTATTTCAGAGAGGAAGGGAGAGGAAGAGAGAAATAGAAACATCAATGATGAGAATCATTGATAGGCTGCCTCCTGCACGCCCCCCACTGGGGACTGAGCCTGCAAACCGGCATGTGCCCTTGACAGGAATCAAACCCAGAACCCTTCAGTCCACAGGCTGACACTCTCCATTGAGCCAAACCAGCTAGGGCTATATTGGACAACTTTATAGACAGCATATATTGTTCTCCAATGTGAAAGATGGGGAATTTAGTAAACCCAATAACTAACTTCTCCCTCTACCTCCTATTTGTTTGGTATGTTAATATTGTCAGTCTAGAGGATACTTTGTTACTTTAAATATTATTAAACTTTTATTGAATTATCACATGTATAGTGTCTGCTGATTAGTTACTATGAAAGATAAATTAGTATTCTTTCTACCTATCTTGAGCTCGTATTATTTGTTGTGACTTTTTACAATATTCATTTAGACATTAATTTATTTACAAATTTAAATATTTGCTTTCTCCTAAGATGAATTTTCTCTTTGTTATAGCTAAACTTTCTAGTTTTTAATCCATTAAATGTTTTTATTCTGAGCTAATTATTCTTCCACATTCCTTAAGTTGTTTAACTCTAATTGGACACTATGTAATAAAGTTCAGAGAAAGTTCTGATGGGAAAATTACTCAGTTCCATTAGAGGAAACAGGAGGGAAAGATGGAAGAATTATGGTTATGGTCTTCAAACAGCTGAAGAGGAGTCATGTTAAAGAAGGAATAGATAGCCCTGACCGGTTTGGCTCAGTGGATAGAGCGTCGGCCTGCAGACTTAAGGGTCCCAGGTTCGATTCCGGTCAAGGGCAGGTACCCTGGTTGCGGGCACATCCCCAGTAGGGGGTGTGCAGGAGGCAGCTGATCGATGTTTCTCTCTCATCGATGTTTTCTGACTCTCTGTCCCTCTCCCTTCCTCTCTGTAGACAAATCAATAAAATATATTTAAAAAATAAAAAAGAAGGAATAGATATATTCTTTGTAATTCCAGGTGACATCAATTGGTGAAAATGCTTGGAGAAGATTTTGAGTAGGTGTGAAGAAAAAACATTTAAAAATAATTTAGATATTTACAACAAAAGTGACATAATCTCTCAGCCCCCTTTTAGCGTCATCCCCCCACCTTTCCTATTTAGAATTCCATAGCTTTCCACTTCAACTTTCGTCTATTCTCCCCTCAGCTTTCTTGTACTAATTGTTCAGTGTAATAATTTCAGCACTGAATGAGCCTATAAATTCATTTTTTTCTCTTATGTTTTACAGCTTTTAAGTCCAGCTGGAGATTACATAACCGTTTGACTTTGCCCCCTTACAGATGAGAATAAGGTATTACGGAAGTACAGAAAAAGAACACTTAGTCTTGGGACACAAGGTGTCATGAAACATTTCTAAAAGGAGATGACACTTGACGTTAATCTTGTAAAGTGTGAAAGAGTTAACCTGACAATGAGGAAAAGGAGATGGGATTGAAGAGGGAGAGCTTCTGGCCGAAGGGACAATATATTCAAAAGCAGATAGGTGAATGTGAATGGACCTGACTTGTTTGGGGTGCTGTTAAATAGGTTGTTGAAACTAGAGTGCTCATAAGGACATGAATCAAAGTTAGGTGAGTTTTAGATTAATAGAAATTTTACCATTATCCTGATTATGGTGAGAAGTCAGTTAACTGGAAGTAACATGCAATACAAATTCTGGCAGCATGATTTGGAGTGGGCAGCAGTGAAGTCAGGGAGAGCAGAAGGAAGCTGTTACAATAATCCCTGCAAGAAAGAATGAGGACCCAAAACAAAACTGTTGTAGTGGGCATGGGAGAATATAGCAGTTCAAAATCATAAGAGGTTCACACTCATTATTGATACAGGGAATTCTTCTTTATGGAAACCCAGATGATCACACACAGAGGTTCCTACAAGATGGCATTTACCTAGTTTTCAGTAATGCAAGTTCAGGAAACTGCATTATTGATAGGTTAAAACTCAGTTTGTCTCCTGGAGAATATCACTTTTTAAAATGACAATGAGAGAGTAACTTTCACAATGAGAGTACTTAATAGTCTTCCTGACCAGTACCTTCTTTCCCTATATGCTACTTTGTTTCTGGACAGGATTTAGGTTCCACCCTTCAGATACATTTTGATTTGGAACTGAACCACGTGGATATAGAGGTGGACTTGATTTTGCTGGCGTGGATTATGAGAGTAAGAGAATGGTTGGTTCTGACTAGCAGTTTGTGGGGTAGCGTCCTAATTGAGTGAGTGCTTTTCTATTTCTAGGAAGCTTCCTTGTTTGCCAGCTTCCTGCAGTGATGGTGACAGCATTCCTGATGTGGCCAAAGCAGAGGGGTTCTGTGGGCTAGGAGTTGTTTCTGGGAGCTCTGTCATTCTAGTACCTGCCTCTTCATTTTTCCAGTTGTTGTGATTATTTGATACTTGTATTAAATCCTTTTTGCTTAAACTACCTAGACTGGACTATGATCCTGGACCAACATGACAACAGTTCCTCAAGAAATATGGAAGGGTCATTGGTAATCAGTTCATGGCACCTAGCGGTGAAAGTTACTTGTTTTCCCTTAAAATTAAATACCTATTGAAGGCAAAGCTGTGTTGCACTTGTAAGCAGCGGGAATGGCACCAGGTGTCTGACCGGTAGGGGTCAGACCATACCTGAATTCAGCAACCTTGGTACTTGGGTTCTGGCTAGGAAAGAATTCAGAGCCAAGACCCAGACTGTAAGAGAACATTTACAGTATTTGTTAAATTACAGAAGTAGCAGAAGTAATTCCCAAAAGAAATGGGCTTAAACATGAGTTATGGAGGTAAAGGCCCTGGGAGCTTGAGAGTGAGGAAGCTAATGGTAAGGTGCCTGGACCCAGGAGGGGGAGAGGGGAGGGGAGGGGCGGGGAGAAGAGGGGAGGGGAGGGAAGACAGGGGCATGCTCCCAGGAGGGAAAGCGCACTGGGCCCTCCTTTAAGGATTTTAAGGGTGAAGATATTAGGGGAGGTCCCAGGAGACTATCTTAATACTCAGTAGTTTTCCAGGTATGTCCTTTCAGGGTTGTGGTCTCCACTGATTAATTGGAGGGGCTCATTATTCCATGCAGTTGGTCCTGATGTCAGCCAGTGGCCAGTTTATTTTGCTTATCTGGGCCAGGAACTGAAATACAACTGAAGCATAGATGTTATCTCTAGAGAGGAACAGTCGGGATCCAAACCACAGGACCAGCGATATGCTGGGGGAGGAAAAGTCATCTGGCTCATGTCTGTCTAACTGCCTACAACAGACTGAGTGGTGATGTACAGGAGACAAAGTGATATAAGGATTATATGAGGACTGGATGATGTCTAAGTCTACTGCAGAGTTTAAAGGAGTAGACTTAAAATCTTAAAATCTTAGCCTGGGGTGATTTTGCCCTCCTATGGCTATTTAGCAACGTGTGGAGACATTTTGGTTGTCATAACTGGGGGAGAAGGATGCTGCTGGTATCTAGTGGGTAGAGACCAGGGATGCTGCAATAGAGGACTGCTTCTTCCCCACCATAACAGCAAAGAGTTATCTGCACCAAAATGTCAATAGTGCTGACTTTTAGAAACTCTGATTTAAAGAAAATGGCAGGGATAGAGTTTTAAAGTCTTGTTTCAGTTTTAAAATTTAAAGTTATGGTTAGAGAATTAAAGAGTTTGTGATTGGCTTAAAAGAATCTTTTACATCTTTTTTTTAAGATTTTTAAAAATTTTATTGTTAGAGAGAGAGGAAAGGAGAGGGAGAGAGAAACACTGATGTGATAGGCTGCCTCCTATATGCCCCCTACTGAGGATCAAGCCCACAACCTGGGTGTGTGCCCTGGGAATCCAACTGGCAACCTTTCTGTGCACGGGACAATGCCCAACCAAGTGAGCCACACCAGCCAGGGCCCTCTTACATTTTTTTAATGCCAGGGCTGTCAGAGCCAAAATCAGGTGCAGAGACCGAGCCAACAAGTTGTTGAACTACAATATAGGTTGAAGCCACAGCTTAATCAGGTCTCTTAAGTATAAGCTGGGGCAGTGATTGGGAAAGAGTATGAGTCCAAAAATTGGAATGGTGACACTTAAGTATTTGGATGACTCTAGGTATCCTTATCCTATAATTTTTATGAAGTCTCCCTTGCCAACAGAAGCAACCCCTCTGTCCTTGGCTGGTGAGAGTGGACCTGCTTTGCTTTAAGGTGTATGACCTCACCTTGTAGAGCCATGCTTCACATGTGGTCTCTTTACTAGAAGCAGACCCTGACACCTGGTGGTTAACTACTGATCTATCAAATGCCTTAAAAAAAAAGAAGAAAAATACACACACACACACACACACACACACACACACACACACACACACACACCAGAAAACATTAGAAGTAGCCAACAATGTAGTATTCAGTATTCAATATTAAAACATACTCACAAAACACAGTATGGAAAATACACATTGGCAGCCTCAACTTAGTCACAGGGTCCTACCTGAATCATCCTGTAGAAAAATAAAGACTTTCTTGTACCTTCCAAAAGAAAAGACCTCAAATGGCTCTAATTGGCCCAGCTTAAGGTAAGGGGTGGGAGTAACTAGAAGTGACACTTTCCCTGGGACCACAGTGAATAGAATTCATGCTTCCCCTATTCTTCAGCTATAAACAAGAATGAAATCTTACCATTTTTGACAACATGGATGGATCTATAGGGTATTATGCTAAGTGAAATAAGTCAGAGAAAAACAAATACCACATGATTTCACTTATATGTGTAATCTAAAGAGTAAAATAAAAGAACAAACAAAACAGAAACAGACTCATAGATACAGAGAACAGACTGATGGTTCCTAGAGGGGAGGAAGGGTGGAGGAGGGGGGACTGGGTGAAAAATGTGAAGGGATTAAGAAATACAAATTGGTAATTATAAAATAGTCACAGGATGTAAAGTACAGCATAGGGAATATAGTCAATAATATTATAATAACTATGTATGGTGCCAAGTGGAAATATCAGGGGTACCATTTTGTAAAGTATATGATTGTCTAACCACAATTGCTATACACCTGAAAAAAAAATGCACAATAATATTGAATGTAAACTGTAATTGAAAAACAAAATTAAAGAAGACATGCTTCCCAAAGGAAGGGAAGTTGGGCAGAAAATTAACATATGTTCACTTAAATGTACATATTCGTTGACCCAGCAATTCTACTTCTAAGTATTAAAACTTACACTATTATTATGTGCCAGACACTGTTCAAATAATTTACAAAAATAAACTCATTTAATCTTTAAAATCTACCTCTGTGAGGTAGATACTACTATTTATTATTATCCCATTTTATAGGCACAGAAAAAATAAATAACTTGTCTAAGGCCAGAACTACTAAAATTAAATATCTTGTCTAAGGCCATGAGTCAAACCCAGATCACCTGACTTCATCCCATGCTTTTATATATTAAACTCTACTGCCTCTCTCTTTATCTACTTGTTCCAAGAAATTAAAGATGAATACAAAGATTTAGCTAGGAGGATTCATCACTGCACTATTTATAACAGCAAAAATAGAGAAGTAACCTAAATGTCTAATCATAAGAGATTAATTGGTAAAATTATATGTATATTAAATTATGTTAAGACACTTTGTAGCTCTCCTAGCTGGTTTGGCTAAGTGGATAGAGTGTCGGCCTACGGACTGAAGGGTTCCGGATTCAATTCTGGTCAAGGGCACATGCCCAGGGTTGCAGGTTCAATCCCCAGTAGGGGACGTGCAGGAGGCAGCCAATCAATGATTCTCTGTCATCATTGATGTTTCTCTCTCTCTCTCTCTCTCTCTCTCTCTCTCTCTCTCTCTCTCTCTTTCTCTCCCTCTCCCTACCTCTCTGAAATCAATAAAAATATATTTTTAAAAAATGCTGTGGCTAATAAAAATTACTTATATGATATATATTTAGAATATGGAAAGTTACCAATATTATAGTTAAGTTTTAAAAACACAGACTGCATAAATGAACAAAAACTGTGAACTTGTTCTGTAAGAAGTAAAATAAAATGATACATTAGATGCACATGGATGCACACAAAAACCTCTGAAAAGTTATCTGTTAAAATGTTGGCAGTACACAACTTCATACTCACTAAGATGGCTATAAATAAAAAGGACAGGAGAAACCAAGATGGCGTCATAGGTTAAACACCTAACCTACAGCATGGCACAACAATTTCAAAAATACAACTAAAAGTCAAAACGGACATCATCCAGAACCACAGGAAAGCTGGCTGACTGAAATGCCCACAACTAGAAGGAAGGAGAAAACCACAAGGAAAATCAGAGAAGCCGTAAAAGCCTCAGGTATGGAGACACGGGCGGAGACACGAGCCCGCGCGCGTGCGGGGAGGACGGAGCCGGAGAGGAAGGGGCGGCTGACGGCCTGGCTGGCGTTCTCTGGCAGGAAGGAGATAAAAGCTCCAGACTGTGCTGAACCCCAGCTCCGACTGCATTGAACCCCAGTTCCGGGCGAAACCCTGGGAAGCCGGGCTCATGCTGGGGGAGTCTGGGCTGTGGGGCAGAGGCACAGAGGAGTTGCGCCGGAGCCACGCACGGGAATGTGCGCAGAGGAGGGACTGTTGCCTGTGCCTCTGGATTGCCCTAGCGGGAAGGAGACAAAAGCTCCGGACCGTGCTGAACCCCAGTTCCAACTGCACTGAACCCCAGTTCTGGGAAAGACCTGGGGAAGCCAGGCTCATACTGGGGAAAACTGGGCTGTAAGGCAGAAATGCAGAGAAGCGGTGAAAGGCAGAGCACTGGAGGCGTGCGCAGGAATGTGCGCAGAGGATGGTCTGTTGACTATGCCGCTGGATTGCCCTGGTGGGAAGGAGACAAAAGCGCCAGACTGCGGTGAGCCCCAGTTCCGACTACATGGAAACCCAGTTCCGGGCGAGAATCTGGGAATCCAGATTCATTGGGGGAGAGACTAGACTGTTTGGCAGCGGGCGAAACTCCAGGGCGCTTTTCTCTCAGAGGTGTTTGCTGGGAGTACAGAGGGACACTGAGACACAGGAACCTCATAGGGCGGGGCTGACGGGAAGCCAAGGCTGTAGGCTCCGCCCTGTAATTCCGCCCCATCCAAGCTGAGCACAGAGGCTTTTACAATTTTGCAAGTCTAGTTGAATGGGGCTGTCTCCCGGCATAGACACAGCTGATCCTCACAGCCAATTGGACTGGAGGTCACATCCTCCCAGTGTACCAACAGCAATCAAGGCTTAACAACACCAAGACTTTGCACTCAGCCCACAAAGGGGGGTATCAAGAGCGACCACCTAGGGAGATTGGGGAAGCTGAGCGATAGGGAGGCAGCCAAAAGGGGAAGACACCGAAACAGGTCACGAATATAAGGGATGCTGTAATTCCTGCTGAGTGGCCTCAGGCAGTAGCTGACCTACACTCCATTGGAGACCCAGAAACGAGGGCATCTAGTGGTCGGTGTGAGATGACACCAGATTTCAACCACTCGCATAAGGGACACATTCAAGAGGCAGACTCAGTGAGCGCCAAAGCCTTGCTGCACCAAGACCCGGCCCATAAACGTGTCTCCCGCACAGCAACTCTTCCTTTATAGACACAGAGGGTCCGCACAGCCAATTGGCCTGGAGGACAATTCCTCCCAGTGACACCAACAACAATCAAGACTTAACTATACAAAGGAGGACCAAGATGGAGGCATAGGGCGGAATTGTTGCCTACCACAACAATTTTGAGACTACGACGGGAGAGCAGAGCAGACACCATCCAGAACCACCGGAGGGCTGACTGAGCAGATGCTCTACAACTAGAATAAAAGAGAGGGGTACGCGGGATGAAGCTGATGCCGGTGACCCAAAGACCACACTTTAAGAACTACGGCTCAGGCGACACAATGGCGGCCTGGAACGTGCTCAGCGCAGTTCCCCCGGCGGTCTCCGGCTGAGGGGAAGGCTCCACTCGCTGCCGAGCACGGACAGACGAGCCCCTGGGAGACATGGGGTGGGAGACTCCGCGCTTGCTGACCTCCGAGTCCTTCAAGAATCTCAACGCCCTGGAAGCGGCCAGGTGCGCACGCTCGGCGACCAGCCACCGCTGCAGACCCAAGGGCCGACGCAGACACCCCGGACCAGCCCGCCGCCGCACACCGGGCACACCGTAGCTTCGCTGAGCCCGCCGCCCAACGAGTTCTGCGGTGGCTGCCCTGGAGCTCTGAGAAAATGGCCGAAGGAATTGCTGAGAGGGCATTGACCAACAGGAATTGGGATCAAGAAGACGAAACCCTGCTGGGTCCCGGATCCGGGTGAAACCGCGCGCCCCTGGGTCTGGGTGAGGCTGGGAACTGGGTCAGGGTGAGGGTGGGTCCCAGGTCCGGGTGAGGCCACATGCCCCTGGATCCGGGTAAGGCCGCACGCCCATGGGTCCGGGTGAGGCTGGGTCCCGGGTCCGGGTGGGGCCGCCCCCCTGGGTCCGGGTGAGGCTATGCGCCCCTAGGTCCGGGTGAGGCTGGTACCTGGGTCCGGGTGGGGCCGTGCTACCCTGGACCCGGGTGAGGCCACGCGACCCTGGGTCTGGGAGAGGCCACGCACCCCTGGGTCTGGGTAAGGCCACGTGCCCCTGGGTCCGGGTGAAGCTGTATCCCGGGTCCGGGTGAGGCCGTATGCCCCTGGATCCGGGAGAGGCTGTGTCCCGGGTCCGAGTGAGGCCTCGCACATTAGGGTCCGGGTGAGGCCACGCGCCCCTGGGTCCGGGTGAAGCTGGATCCCGGGTCCGGGTGAGGCCGTGTGCCCCTGGATCCGGGTGAGCCTGGGTCCCGGGTCCGGGTGAGGCCGTGGGCCCCTGGATCCGGGTGAGGCCACGCGACCCTGGGTCTGGGAGAGGCCACACGCCCCTGGGTCCGGGTGAGGCCACGTGCCCCTGGGTCCGGGGGAAGCTAGATCCCGGGTCCAGGCGAGGCCGTGTGCCCCTGGATCCGGGTGAGGCTGGGTCCCAGGCCCGGGAGAGGGTACGCGCCCCTGGGTCCGGGTGAGGCCATGCGCCCCTGGGTCCAGGTGAAGCTGAAACCTGGGTCTGGGCGAGGCCGTGTGCCCCTGGATCCGGGTGAGGCTGGGTCCCGGGTCCGGGTGAGGCCGTGGGCCCCTGGATCTGGGTGAGGCCACGCGACCCTGGGTCTGAGAAAGGTCACAGGCCCCTGGGTCCTGGGGAAGCTGGATCCCTGGTCCGGGCGAGGCCGTGTGCCCCTGGATCCGGGTGAGGCTGGGTCCCGGGCCCGGGAGAGGCCACGCGCCCCTGGATCCGGGTGAGGCCATGCGCCCCTGGGTCCGGGTGAAGCTGAATCCCGGGTCTGGGCGAGGCCGTGTGCCCCTGGATCTGGGTGAGGCTGGGTCCCGGGCCCGGGTGAGGCTACGTGCCCCTGGGTCCGGGTGAAGCTGGATCCCAGGTCCGGGTGAGGCCGGGTGCCCCTGGATCTGGGTGAGGCTGGGTCCCGGGTCCGGGTGAGACCGTGGGCCCCTGGATCCGGGTGAGGCCACGCGACCCTGGGTCTGGAAGAGGCCACGCGCCCCTGGGTCCGGGTGAGGCCACGTGCCCCTGGGTCCGGGGGAAGCTAGATCCCGTGTCCGGGCGAGGCCATGTGCCCCTGGATCCAGGTGAGGCTGGGTCCTGGGCCCGGGAGAGGCCACACGCCCCTGGGTCCAGGGGAAGCTAAATCCCGGGTCTGGGTGAGGCCGTGTGCCCCTGGATCCGGGTGAGGCTGGGTCCCGGGCCCGGGTGAAGCCATGCGCCCCTGGATCCGGGTGAGGCCACATGCCCCTGGGTCCGGGTGAAGCCGTGCCCCTGGATCTGGCCGAGACCAAACCAGAGGGAGTCGGACCTGCAGTACCACCATTTGTCCACCATCCAGAGCTGAGGGGTCAGTGCCGACATGTACTCATAAGGAACTGGTGGACATTGATATTGGGTCTCAAAAGAACTGTTGGTCCAGAAAGAAACTCACTACAGACTGATTCATTTGCCTGTCAGCATAACTATTATTGCTCGTCTCACATTCAGTTCTTATAAGTATATCTCTAGTGACACATGATTTCGCTCATCTAGGGGAAATGATGAACAACATAGACTGATGAACAACAACAGAACCAGAAACAAGGAGGCATCGATCGGACTATCGGGCCTCAGAGGGAGGATAGGGGAGGGTGGGGGGAGGGGGGAGAGATCAACCAAAGGACTTGTGTGCATGCATATGAGCCTAACCAATGGTTAAGTTCAACAGGGGGTTTGGGCATCCGTGGGGAGGGGTGTGGGATGGGAATGGGGGGATGAGGACAAATATGTGACACCTTAATCAATAAAGAAATTTAAAAAAAAATAATAAAAATAAAAAGGACAGATAACAACAATGGAGTAGCAAAGTCAAGGAGAACAACCTTGATTCCTTAGGAGAATGGCAAGTATTTCACTGTAGTTGAGACTTACTCATTTGCCAATTATCAGCTACTCACAAATTTCCTTAAGTCTTTCAATAATTTTTCGATAGCCTCAAACCTCAAGACATACAAGTACAAGTAACTCTTTTTTTAAAAAAATAAATCTTTATTGTTAATATTATTACAGTTGTTCCTCTTTTTCCCCCCCACAGCTCCCCTCCACACGGTTCCCACCCAACCCTCTGCCCTTACCCCACCCCACTGTCCTCATCCATAGGTGTACAATTTTTGTCCAGTCTCTTCCTGTACCCCCCACACCCCCTTCCCCCCGATAATTTTCAGTCCACTCCCTTTCTATGCCCCTGACTCTATTATATTCACCACTTTATTCTGTTCATCAGATTTTTTATTCACTTGATTTTTAGATTCACTTGTTGATAGATATGTATTTGTTGTTCATAATTTTTATCTTTACCTTTTTCTGCTTCTTCCTCTTCTTAAAGAATACCCTTCAGCATTTCATATAATACTGGCTTGGCGGTGATGAACTCCTTTAGCTTTTTCTTATCTGTAAAGCTCTTTATCTGACCTTCAATTCTGAATGATAGCTTTGCTGGGTAGAGTAATCTTGGTTGTAGGTTCCTGCTATTCATGACTGTAAATATTTCTTGCCACTCCCTTCTGGCCTGCATAGTTTCTGTTGAGAAATCAGCTGACAATTGTATGGGTACTCCCCTGTAGATAACTGTTTTTCTCTTGCTGCTTTTAATATTCTCTCTTTGTCTTTTGCCCTTGGCATTTTAATTATGATGTGTCTTGATGTGGTCCTCTTTGGATTCCTTTTGTTTGGGGTTCTCTGAGCTTCCTGGACTTGTAAGTCTATTTCTTTCACCAGGTGAGGGAAATTTTCTGTCATTATTTCTTCAAATAGGTTTTCAATATCTTGCTCTCCCTCTTCTTCTGGCATCCACATAATTCGGATGTTGGTACGCTTGAAGCTGTCCCAGAGGCTTCTTACACTATCTTCATATTTTTGAATTCTTTTTTCTTTTTGCTTTTCCGGTTGGGTATTTTTTGCTTCTTTGTATTTCAAATCTTTGACTTGATTCTTGGGATCTTCTAGTGTGCTGTTAAATCTCTGTATATTATTCTTTATTTCAGTCAGTGTATGCTTAATTTCAGGTTGGTCCTTTTTCATATCCTCGAGGGACTCACTAAATTTATCGGCGGTTTCTAGAAGATTCTTGAAAAACCTTATATCTGTGGTTTTGAACTCTATATCCAGTCATTTGCTTTCCTCCATTTCTTTCATTTGTGACCTGTTTCTTTGTCTCCGCATTTTGGCTGCTTCCCTGTGTTGATAGAGTGGTTTTGTGTGCTAGGTGTCCTATAGGGCCCAGCGGCTCACCCTCCCTAATTACATGAGGTGGACACTCTTGATGCACCCCTTTGTGGGCTGTGTACACAGTCTTGTTGTAGTTAAGCCTTGATTGCTGTTGGTATCACTGGGAGGAATTGACCTCCAGGCCAATTGGCTGTGAGGATCAGTTGTATCTACGATGGGAGAACTTCTGTGCTGGAGACAGCCTTATGAGGCAAGACTTGCTTCAGTGGGGCTTTGGTGCTCACTGAGTCTGCCCCTGAGTGTGTCCCTTATGGATCTGAGGAGTTGTAATCTGGATGGTCCCACTCTGACCACTGGGTACACTGGCTCTTGGATCTCCAAGGAGGTGCCAATTTAGCTCTGCCTAAGGCTACCCAGCAGGGGCTACAAAAAGATCTGCAGATTCCTCTTCTTTGTTTGGGGTTTGGAGGTGCCCAGATGAGGTCCAGCTGTGAAGCAATGCAAGCTGCTGTGGAGCCTTCGGCCTTATTTTGGAAGCTCTGGGGCTCTCTGACCCAGCAGCAGTTTGTTACATAATTTTAGATTGCAAAGGGCCAGGCCATTCATATGCAAAAGCCTCTGTGCACAGCTGGGGTGGGGTTGTAAATTGGGTGGGGCAGGGTCTCAGGGAATCAACAGGGCGGAGCAAACAGCAATGGCTGCCCGTCAGCCCTGCCCTAAGAGGTCCCTGTGTCTCAGTGTCCCGCGGTACTCGCTGCAAGCACCTCTGAGAGAAAGCCGCCCTCGTGTTCCGGCCAGATGCCAGACAGTCCAGTTTCCCCCCATATGAGTCTGGGTCCCCAGAGTCTTGCCCGGAACTGGCGTTCAGTGCAGTCCGGAGCTTGTGTCTCCCTCCCAATTGAAAAGACAACCGCCTCCTCAGTGGCCAGCCCTTTCCTCGCGCACGCCTCCGTACCTCTGCACTTTACTTCCGCACCTCCTCTGAGTCTCAGTTTGCTTTTCTCTTCCCTTCTAGTTGTAGAATTTCCACTCAGCCAGCCTTCCTGTGGTTCTGGATGATATTTGTTTTGTCTTTTAGTTGTAGTTTTGAAGTGGTTGTGCAAGGCAGCAAGTTCAGGTGTTTACCTATGCTGCCATCTTGGTTTCTAGTACAAATAACTCTTGACAGTATGCTGATTTCACCATACCATTTCTTTAAAATTATCCATTAAAAATAAACAATCCCCACTGAGCCTCTATATATTATGTTTGTAGGAGAAAAGACCAGTTATGCTGTTTTGTTTTGGCTTTTAAATTAGATGCTTTGGTGACTAATTATTATTTAATCATTAGTAGGAAAAAAACAGAACCATTATTCAAGAGAGTAAAAAGAAAACAATAGGACAGACAGCCTTCAGAAATCACTCCTTCAATTTAACTGTACAAATTAAATCAGTACAGGATTTGGATGTTTTGAGGCTTCAACTATTTTGTTTTTTAAAACTGCTTCAACTAACATTCATGCCTGCTGAGTAATAAAAATGGTATCATTATTTGTTCAGATTAAAATCAAACAGGAAAGATTACAAAGCATTAATTAAATATATATGAACACATAGTTCTACAAAACTTATTTTTCTTTTAAAAGTTACAAAAACATGATGCTTGTTTAGCTGTGCTTTGATTTGTACATGAATGCTATGACCATGTTTCTGGGCAACAAAGCTTTGTCAATGTTGGGAAAATGGCTGGAAAACAGTTACAAATACAAAGACGCCCTCTTCCCACACTTCCCTATGTGTATCTCCTTTTCGTGTGTGAATTCTAATATAGCAGACCAGTTGGTACTGTAATTTAAGGCCTGTAGGTAAGGAATGGAATATCCCCTGAAGCACAGTTCTGGTATAATCATCCAGAAAAGGTAGATCCTTGGACAGTAAATTAGAACCAGTAAAGTGGACCTTAGTTAGAATGTTGGTGGTGGTGAGAATGGCACCAGGAGTTAGACAGGTGGGGTCAGACAGGACCTGGGTTCAGCAACCTCAGTATTTGAGTTCTGGCTAAGAAAGAATTCAGAGCCAAGACTCAAACTATAAGAGTAAGTTTAGATAGAAATCACAGAGGTGGAAGAAGTGAGTGGTAGAAGAAATGGGCTCAGGAAACAAGTTACGAAGGCAAAGGAAGGGCCCTTGGAGCTTAGGAGAAAGGAAGGTACTGGAAACATGCCTGTGGGGGAAGAAGAAAGGGAGGGGAAAGGCAAAAGTGTGCTCCCAGGAGGGAGAGCACACTGGGTCCTCCTGCGTCCTGTCCTAAAAGCTTTTAAGGGTGCAGATCTCATAGGAGATCCTAGGGTAGGATCTCAATAGAATATTCATCAGCTTTTCAGGTGGGTCCTTTCAGTGGTCTCAACGGATTAGTTGGCTCCAGGGCTGGGGTCATTAGTCAATGCAGCTGGTCCAGAGGTCAGCCATGGGGTTGCCTGACTGGTTTTGCAGCTTTTCTGGGCCTGGAGCTGAAATACAACTGAAGCCTAGAAGTTATCTCTAGGGAAGAAAGGTCAGGGGGTCTAAGCGGCATGACCAGCATCAGCCATGTTGTTGCAAATGGTACGATTTCATTCTTTTTTATGGGGAGTAATAGGAGAAGGTGTGCCAGGAAAAGTGTTACCCTGGGGGGAGGGAGGGAAGTCCTTGTTTTCCCAGTGTGGGCCTTTGCTAGGCACCTGGAGCTCTTTGCCCTGGTAACCTTTTGTACCTGGCCTATGGTCCTTGCTCTGCCCATATCTGTCTAATTGCCTACCACTGAAAGATCTGACAGGAATGGACTGTCTGTTTGGCCCCCATCTAAGTCCTAGACTTAAGGAGACATGTTGAAAGGAAAGATAACCTCCATCATATGATGGCAGACCAGAATGAGGTAGGACAATACCCCTGTATGAGACCACAGACAGAAAAGGAGTAAACTCTCTTTAGACCTCACTATTTCTGCAATTCAATCGAAACATGTCTTATTAAGCACTAATCGGCCAGATAACTCTGCAATATAAAAAATTCAAGTCTTTTTATTTTTTTAAATATATTTTTATTGATTTCAGAAAGGAAGGAAGAGAAAGATAGAAACATCAGTGATGAGAGAAAATCATTGATCAGCTGCCTTCTGCATGCCCCCCTACTGGGGATCAAGCCTGCAACCGGGGATGTGCCGTTGGCCGGAATAGAACCTGGGACCCTTCAGTCCACAGGCCCACGCTCTAGCCACTGAGCCAAACCAGTTAGGGCTAAAGTCTTTTTTTTTTTTTAAGTCTTTTTATACTAAAGACAAAGCATTCAATGTTTCCCAATCTGATACTTTATTTTTAAAAAATTTATTATTGATCTTTAGAAAGAGAGGAAGAGAGAGAAACATTGATGTGAGAGCTCGAAACATTGATCTTCAGCCTCCTTCATGCCCTTACTGGGATAGAGCCCACAACTCAGGCATGTGCCCTGCCCAGGAATCCAACTAGCAACCTTTCAGTGCACGGGACAACGTCCAACCGAGCCACACCAGTCAGGGCTCCAACCAGATATTCTTACCTCTCAATATCAGATGATTCAAACAAATGGTCTTAATCTGCTGCCTCCACTTCCTATTCTTTTTCCTGCTTAAAGTTTTGCAACTTGATTTAACAACAGAACATTCCGCTGAAACAATTCTGGAGTAAAATTATCCTTGATAAAAATTATGAAAAGACAGCATGCTGTACTGGAATACAGACATTAAGAAATTTCTAGTCCAGGAGTTGCCACTCAACAGCTGTGTAACCACTCACAAGTAACAATGGAGGGTAAGGGGATAAATAGGTGTATTTATCCATAAATTGGATTAAATTAGATGATCGTTACAATTAACTTTCAACTCTAAAATTTTATGAAATGCAAAGACCTTCATTAACTCCATCATTAACTGATCTCTATCTGCCACACCTGACACTGAGAAATATTCCCTCACTTTTTCTGACTTTGGATTTCTGAAACCGAAAATTCTAATTTATAGTGGTTATGTCTTTCATGTAAACATGTAAAGTTAGCCTTTCATGTAAAAAATAATAATAATCCGGAAGGCAATTATGAAAATCCCTCTATAAGTTATTAGAGAGCCAGATTCTCTCTAGCGTGTGGGCCCTTAGCTATATGGTCCAAATTAGCTGTTGGAGCTCCATTCTTTATATCAGCATGCTAGTCTCAGGAAAGAGAAAAACTAGGAAGGCATACCCTCATCCTTAGTAATATTTTTGGGATACTGTGCTCATTTCTGCTTACATCCAACTGGCCAGAACTTACTCACATGGCCAAATACGTAGCCAAAAAAAATCAGAGGTTCGATCACCATTGAGGAGAACAGCCATTGGCGAAAATTAAATGTCTCTCCCAACACCTTTTTCTATGGTTCCTTTTCTGTTTCATCCTCTTAGCAATACTGTTCCCCAAAGCTCAGTCCTTGGTCCTCTATTCCTTTTTCTACACCTACTTTCTGAGGGTACTCACACGGTGTCATAGCTCCGTCTACTCTAATGACTCTCAAATCTTTGTGTCCAGTCCCTACCTGTCCCATCGTTTGAAGTCTCCATTCAGATAGTATCTGGAGGTGGGGCCATAGTGATGGTACTTGGAAGTGGCTAGGTCATGATGACACAGCCCTCATGAATGGGATCAATGCCCTTATAACAGAGACCCTAGAGAGCTTTCCTGACCCTTCCACCATGTGACAACCTGGTAAAAAGAGGGCCATCTGAGTCAGGAAGCGGGCCCTCATGAGACCCTGAATCTGCCTGTGCCTTCATCTGGGACTTCCCAGACTCCAGAACTATGAGAAATGTTGTTTAAGCCACTCAGTCTATGGTAATTTGTTATAGCAGTCCAAATGGACTAAGATATTATTTTTAGTCATCATTATACATGACATCTTCAGAGCTTTTGATACTTACTCATCATTTCCTCTTCTTCAAAATTCTCTACACCTAGGATTTCCATGATACCACACTACCTCAATTCTCTTGCATTTGCACTGACCACTCCTATTCAGTTTCCTGATGGCTATGCTCTATCTACCACTTAAATATTGAATTTTCTCTGGGTTCAATTCTTAGCGCACTCTTCTTTTCACTTTATACACATTTCCCGAACATTTTCCCTTTATATCTGAAAATCAACTGGCTGTAAGTAATTGCAACTTAAATCTCTAATCTTGACTTCTCACCTCACCTCCACCTATGTACCTGAAAACCTAAATACATCTCTACCTTGATTATAGGGAGATACCTTTAATTCAACATATCCAAAGCTAAGCTCAGCAGCCTTCCTTCATCCAAATTCATTTCTTCTCTTGAATTCCCCATTTGCATTCACAGCATTATCCAGCCTAGAACTTTTGTTACCCTCAATTATTCCTTCTTTTTTACAGCTCACCTCCATTCATTACTAAATTTGATAATTTTAGTTTTCCAGTTCTAGAATCCATACCTCCCTTTCCATTCCCACTGTAAAAGCTCCTGAGTTTTCTCACATTTGTCTTTCTCACTCCAGTGCATTGCCATCTGAACCACATTTCTATGTTGTTTCCTGCTTTTCAAGAACCCCTACTTCTCAACAGGCCTCACTGCCTACAGAGGCAAGGCTAACTTTCATAGTCTGATATACAGAACTTTTCCCAATCTTATCCCAACCCACTCCAATATCCTAACGTACCTAAATTCTCATCTACACTATACTTCTTTCCATCCCTGGAACAAGACATTCACACATTTACATGTTTTTCTCTCTGCCTGTAATCTCCTCTACCCTCCTTTCTGCAGGGCAAATGTTTACTCATCCTACATAACTTGGTTTAAACATGACCTCTCATAAGAAGTCTTCTTTTTCCCTCAGCAAAGTGGATCCATCTTCTTCATTTATCATTAGTTATTTCAAGGCTGCCTCCATTAATGACTGTTAGGAACAGAATCTTACTCTTTACTCATGTATTTCTGTTTTAGCATTAGCACAATGCCTGGAAAGCAATAAATACTTGTCAAAGCAATGAATCCCAAATGGTTCTTGACAGTTGGCAACAAATAGCAACCAAGAAATCCCAACTACTTCAATACAAAATGGGGGAGAGGGAGGAAACCCAGGCTGACTGTAAATTACAATCTCTATATATAAAGAGCCAGGGTCCGTTAACACCCAAAATAACCGAATGGACGGCTGAACACCGGAAGTCAGTCCTGTAGTCAGTGCCGAGGGGGCCTCGGATCAGGCCCAGTGAGAGAAGCAGGGTCTGATCTGCAGTCTCCATGGCAGCTGTTGAGCCAGCCCTTGCCTCTCTTTCTCTCCAGCAGCCGCAGGGGCTGCTGATCAGCCCTGCCTCTCTGATCAGGCCAGGAGACGCTGACTGGCATAGAAACTGACCAATCAGAACCAAATCTGGGTGAACTGCAAGGAGCCAATGCTGCCTAGGAGGCGGAGCTTTTGACGCTGACTGGCATAGAAACTGACCAATAAGAACCTAATATGGGTGAACTGTGAAGGCAGAACCTAAAGTGGGGGCTGAGGAGGGGTTTTAAAGGCAACAGCTGTTTGGTGTAAGTTGTAAGAAAGCGGTTCAATTTTTTAATGACGGGTTTGGCAGTATAGTGCATATGGCTGGCTATCAGTCCAGATATAGGGATTATGTATTTTTGTCGGCCAAAAGTATCTCCTCCTGATGAAAAAGGCTTTTCCCCTTCATTTAAGCAATCCTATCCTATATCATCTATCTATACTACTAAAAGGGTAATAAGCTAATTAGACTGGGTTGACCGGCCATCTTCCGGATATCCGACTTCCTTCCAGACAAAGCCATGGTGGTGGGGGGCCAAGGCAGAGGCAGTTAGGGGCAATCAGGCTGGCAGGGGAGGGCAGTTAGGGGCAATCAGGCAGGCAGAGGCAGTTAGGGGCGTTCAGGCCAGCAAGGGAGAGCAGTTAGGGGCGAGATCAGGCTGGCAGGGGAGGGCAGTTAGAGGCGATCAGGCAAGCAGAGGGGTTAGGGGCAATCAGGCAGAGGCAGTTAGGGGCGATCAGGCAGGCAGGCAGGTGAGCAGTTAGGAGTCAGCGGACCCAGATTGCGAGAGGGACATCCGACTGCCGGTTTAGGCCCGATCCCTATGGGATCGGGCCTAAACCGGCAGTCGGACATCCCCCAAGGGGTCCCCGATTGGAGAGGGTGCAGGCTGGGCTGAGGGGAACTGCCTCTTCCCCCCCCCCTTCCCCATGCACGAATTTCATGCACCAGGCCACTAATAGTTCAATAATAACCAATAATTTTAAAAATGTCTCAAACTACGATATTTCAGGTATTGTGTATAAATTTACCTTTTAGTTTATCTCACTTAAGACAGCTTAAATAAAACTAATGAAATATCTAAGAAATATTTCAAATGCTTTCTCTACTATACATAAGCAGGTTGATATGAAAATATAAGAATCTCAGGTGATTATGACATTTGACTAAGTTAAATACCATCTAGATAAATGGATGAAATTCTAAATATATTAATGGGCTGCAAAAGTAAACAAAAAAGGAAAAAGGAAAGTTTTATCAAGGACTTAACCCATGTGGTCATTATCAATTTTTCTTGGACAAATCTCAGTAAAAGAAAGGGGGGAAAAAAAAAAAAGAAAGATAGCTGGATAAATAACAACCTATCAGAAACAAATGATATTTCCTAATTATTGTGCCACTGTACAAATGCAAAATCAGGAAAATGAAGTCCTGATTTCAAATTATCAAAATTGTCATCCTGTATACCAAAAAGTTGTCGGTTTGATTCCCAGTCAGGGCACATACCGATCGATGTTTCTCACATCAATCTTTCTCTCTCCCTCTCAATCTCTCTCTTTCCCTTCCTCTCTCTAAGGCATATCCTCAGGTGAGAATTAAAAAATAAAATTAAACTGTCATAAAAATCAGTGGTTTTCAAGCTATATTCTCAGCATGAGAATATAATATTCTCAGCATGAGAGCAGTATAATACAGTAGTATTATAAGAGCACAAAACTGGAAACAAGTTAAATATACAGGAATATTAAACAAATAAATAAATATATTAAGGACAACAGAAGCTGGATTTTTCACTGACAGAGAAGAATGTTACAAATATGAAAAAGAAAAAAAGTAGAATGGATTCTGGAATGTTGAACTGAAATTGGAGGTATTGGTGTGAACTCATTGCTTTCAACATATAAGCAAAAAATATAGGTGTGAATGTGCATGTGAGTGTGTATACATACATATATTTCCTAGCTCCGTCTCCTGGGACAAAGTAACAACCCAACAGCAAAAAACACACTGGCACTCAGACCTTAGCTTCTAAATGTCATTCTCTCCTAAAAGGATCCAGGGTTTCCTAGAGAAATAAATGGCTGATTCCAGGACTAAGACAAGGTCAATACAAGAAAAGCCCAGAACATATTCTTGTGCCAAAAAGTAAGGACACTCTCAAAGAATGATGGGACATGTCGTAACAACACAGTAGCCAGCTTGAATGGGCTCTCACTTGCTAGATGGGAAACAATTTGAACAGCCAAATAGTAACAGAATATAATCCACTAAAAAAAAAAAACGCAAAAAAACACAAGCCATACAGATATAATGAAATGCCTTAAAAGTTGGATGAGGTACAAGACATTTACATAGTTTCCAAGTAATCCTCACAAAAACTCTTTAAATATTAACTTTATAGTGGAGAACCCTCTCAGGCATTGCTTTATATCAAGTAATCAAAGTGAAATTGCACACCAACTTAGAGGATGCCATGTGCATCCCTTCTATGATATTCCTGCCCAAGTTCATAACCTGGATGTGTCTAATCGTAACAGAACAGTGTTCTACAGATAACTACAAAATAACTGCCTTGTAAAATTCATAAGTTTCAAGATTATGAAAGTCAAAAGATGAAGGTGTTGTGCCAGATTAAAGAAGACTAAAGAAACAAAACAAATAAATGCCACACATAATAAAATTGGACCCTTCTGCCAGTAATGGCACAATCAGCAAACAAAACTTAAACCACTTGGAGAACTGTGTGGAGTAATATATTGGTGTCAATTTCCTGGTTTTGATGAGTGTACTGTGACTTTGTAGAAGAATATGCTTGTTTGTAGAAACACACGTAAGCATTCTGAGGTGATAGGACATCAACAAGGTCAGCAGCTTCAGGGGGTAAATTCTTTGCACCATACTTGCAAGTTTTCTGCAAGTTTGTGATCATTCCCAATTTTTTTAAGTGAGATAAGAACAATGTCGCTAAAAATGAAATTATGTTAAAAACCATCTGTGATTCTCCATATTGTTGATCTTCCTAAGAAAGAGACACCAGACTATGCAAAATTACTAGGAAATAATACATAAAATTTTGGATCCAGAAGACATTTTAAACATAGCCCAACCCCCTTTCTTAACAGTTGACCTCAATCAAGTCATGAGCAGGTGGAAGACTAAAGAATGTAAAGAGTTCCCACTAAAGAAGGTTATTAGGAGAGGAATAATGAAAGGAACAGTGGACTAAGAGTGGGTAGAACAATGGTATTCTGACGCTGCAAATAACTGTAACCATCAGCAAAACACAGTCTCAACATTTCCTCTGGAAAAATAAAGGGACTGTCTAGTTGAAATCTAAATAAAATTCCTTGCAAATGTGCAACCAGATTTACCCAGAAATAGATGTGTTTCCCCAGATCAAGTTATTCCATGATGCTTAGCTATACAGCAGTACAAAGGGATGCAAATACAAAATAAAGGGGCATGTACCCTGAATCCTAAGTAGAGCTTCATCAATGAAGTTCAAATGCAATGCGTTCGCCAAGTTGTTCCTTATGAATAACATTTTGAGACGAGGGAAAAAGACTCCTCCAAGCGCCACAAGATCACCTTCAAGCGATCTACTTCAAAGATAAGTGTTCAGAATCGTTCTCAAGTGACCGGTCACACTTGTCTTGAAATAACAGGGCGCGATTCCTAGAAATGTCTGAAAGTGCAAGGATCCTTCTTCCCTTCCCCAGGAGGGACCACGAGAGTTCACCGGGGCAGTGACTCGCCCGGTCGCCGGGAGCCAGGGGCGAGGGAGCACGGGACTCTCGGCACTTCCTCTCGGAGAGGACAGCCCCCCGCGTCACGCGTTACTCACTCAGGATGCGGGGCAGGAGTGGGTCCCGGAGGCACTCGGCGCAGTTGGCTCCCGCCCTCCCAGCCCTGCGGTCCGGGCCCAATCCCGCCCGCACCCCGGGCGCTGCCCTTGGTACTCGGCCCCCTCCCGAGCGAGCGAGCGAGCACCCAGGCGTGGGACTCGCCCCCAGCCCGCCCCGCCGAGCGCCGGAGGGACGCGGCCTCCTCCCCTCCCCCGCCCGCGTGCCGGCCGCACACGCCCACCGCGAGGCTCCGCGGGGCCAGGAAGGCCGGACGCCGACCCCCCCACCCCCCCAGCTCCGACGCGGCCCGCCGGGCCCTTCCCGCCTCCGCGCCGCGACGCCCGGCCCCGCGCAGCCCACTGGCCAGCAGCCCCGGGGGCGGGGGCGACGCCCACCCCCAGCCTCACCTGGCTTCTCGTGGTCGTAGCCTACAACGATGAAGTAATCGGCCAACCGCGCCATGGCCGCCGCCGCCGCGCCCGAGAAGCGGGTGCCCGTCGCCGCCCTCGCCGCCGCCGCCCACCGGGCCCGGGAGGGCTCAGCATTTTCCCTGCAGCGGCAGTGGCGGCAGCGGCGACACTTCAGCCATGTTTGACAACCGAGGCACGCTCTGCGCCTGCGCCGCTCCCGCGCCGCTCCTCCCCCTCCCCCACCCGCCGGCCCCGGGGCCGGGCCCGGGGAGCCCACCCCCACCCTCCCAGGGCGGCCGGCTCCCGCGGGGGTGGCGAGGGGTCAGCCCCACGTATCCCCGCCACGTGCGGCCACCGCCGCAGCTCGAGGTGGTTCCCTTTTGAGAACTGGCTGCTCCTTAGTGGCTCATCTCCACCTCCCCCTCCTCTGTTTCTCCTAAAGCTGGGTGTCCTTCCTTCCGCCTTCTCTATTCTTTCTGGATTTGGTAAGAAGAAGACAGGGATGGGTAAGGGGGGTCCCCTGGAAAGTTTGCTGCTTCCCCTCACCCCCCCCCCAACCCCCCAAGATGAGATTCTCCCGCCCTCAGCTGGAAGCGTGGAATTTGCACCGCCAGGGCTTTTGCTGCACGTTTCCTGTTTATGTTGTGTAGATGGGAATTTTAGGAACATGCCACCCAGCAGGCGGGGGAGGGAGAGGCTTTTGCGCAATCACCCGAGGCGCCTAAATCTTCAATGCAGGGTGGGCTGGGGGCGGCTGGCCTGGGCTTCCCCAGGAGGTCCCGGGCGGGGCTGGATCCGGCCGCGGAATGCGGCATCCCCGCGATCCTCCCGAACTGGCTGCGTCCCACAGAGGCTCGTCTCTCCCCGGGAGCTCCTCCCGCCCAGCTTTCTCCCCGTGCTCCAGTCCCAGCTCTGGTAGCCGGATCAAGTGGTGACTTCCAACTTCCTTGTTGAACACGCAATAAAAATGAATTGATGAATCTCATCATCTAACCTTAAGAATTATCTAGGTTACTTTCTTTTTTGTTGCACCTCTTACTGATCATCTTGAATTTGGCTGGTGAGACACCCAGATGCCTTTGTCATCTGTTTCTATCTCATGAAGTTTTAGTAGCAGGGTATGTTACAAGTGGTAGACTGACGTTTGGGAGTCTCCATAGTTTGCAAATGTGATCGTCTTCGAGGTTGCTTACTTCGCTACTCCTTCCTAGTTGAGTATTTAACCCTTACTACCATTTACAGATAAGATGTCTTAGCAAAGTGTCTGGTAAGTGCTTAACAAATATTTTTAGGAAGTGAATGTCCAGTTTCTCCAACGACCAGGAGGAAGCTGCAATGGCTGATACTCTGAACGGGGCGTCCTGAGAGTTGGTGTCTCAACTCCTGCAAGTTTACTGTAATTGACCATTTCCTCTCTCTGTGTCACATTTTCTTCATCTGCAGATTGAGAGGGTTGGGCTGCCCTGGAGGAACTTAAACTCCCAGGAAGGACTATTTGAACTCTAGGAGTGTATTTGCAAATCGCATGTTGTCACGCTGATTCAGCTTTATTGCAGGGGTGGAGGTAACATAACAGATTCATCTTGAAAGTAATTAAACAACAACAACAAAAAAGCTTCAATCGCTCCTCATGTAAGAATCCTCTCTATAACTTCCCTGAAAGCTCATCATCCACTTTCAGTAAAGAGTAATGTTACTTCCTTGGGAGGCAACGAGTTCCACTGTTTAACAGACCTTTTGTTAGTTCTTCCATAGTAAGTTCTTCCTTGTTAAGTCATAGTTGTCCTGTAACTTCCCCTGATTTTGCTCTCTGGAACTACCCAGAAAAAAACCCTAAAAATCCCTATCTTTGTATGATAGCCTTTCAGATTTTTAAGGCAGCTATCAAGTTCCTTCCCCATTTTACTTTTTTAGAATTAAGGTGAAATTCACATATAAAATTAACCATTTTCATGTGTACAATGCAGAGGTATTTAGTACATTCCCAATGTTGTGCAACTATCACCTCTACCTAGTCCCAAAATGTTTTCATCATCCAAAAGAAAATCCCACACCCATTAAGCAGTCACTCCCATTTCCCCTTTCCCGAGTCCCTGGTAACCACCAATTTGTCTGTGGATTTACCTATGCAAAGAAAAAAACCACAGCCCTAGTCACTTTGGCTCAGTGGATAGAGCATCAGCCAGTGGACTGTAGGGGCCCGGGTTCAATTCCCATCACGGGCGTATGCCAGGGTTGCTGGCTCATTCCTCAGGAAAGGGCATGCAGGAGGCAGCGATCAATGATTCTCTCTCATCATTGATGTTTCTCTCTCTCTCCCGCCCTCTCTCTCTCCCTTCCTCTCTGAAATCAATAAAAATAGTTTTTAAAAGAAAAGTAAAAAAAAAAACAGGCCCAAAATGGGGTCACTCATGCTAACAGCCCATGATACCAAACCTAGATTTAACACCTGATCTAATTGCATTTTCAACTTCTCCCAGAAACATAACCTTAATGGACCAGTATGGAATTGTCTGGTAAGTGCCAGTAAGGCAATCTGTCACATGCATCCTCTCCATTGCCCATAGAGAGAAGAGGCAATCTACATTAAAAAAAAACACCTTCTTTTACTCTTCCCTCAAAG
Source organism: Cnephaeus nilssonii (assembly GCF_951640355.1). Lineage (NCBI taxonomy): Eukaryota > Metazoa > Chordata > Mammalia > Chiroptera > Vespertilionidae > Cnephaeus > Cnephaeus nilssonii. Next base: position 36,526,867 of record NC_137084.1, on the reverse strand, counting down.
AAAATATGCCAGGGCCTAAGAATAATCATTTATTTTCTTTTGTTAATAGCTCTCTTGCCTCAGCCTCTTCTCTATAAAAACCTACCATTTGGCTGGAACCGGTTTGGCTCAGTGGATAGAGCGTTGGCCTGCGGACTGAAAGGTCCCAGGTTCGATTCCGGTCAAGGGCATGTACCTTGGTTGCGGGCACATCCCCAGTAGGAGGTGTGCAAGAGGCAGCTGATCAATGTTTCTAACTCTCTATCCCTCTCCCTTCCTCTCTGTAAAAAATCAATAAAATAGCCCTAACTGGTTTGGCTCAGTGGATAGAGCGTCAGCCTGTGGACTGAAGGGTCCCAGGTTCGATTCCGGTCAAGGGCATGTACCTTGGTTGCCAGTACATCCCCAGTAGGAGGCGTGCAGGAGGCAGCGGATCCATGTTTCTCTCTCAATGATGTTTCTAACTCTCTATCCCTCTCCCTTCCTTTCTGTAAAAAACCAATAAAATATATTTTTTTAAAAAATCAATAAAATATATTATAAAAAAAAAACCTACCATTTGTGTAACCCCTCAGAGCACCCTTCTAGTTGCTAAATGGGATGCTGCTTAATTCATGAATCAATTAAAGCCAATTAGATTTTTTAATTCACTTGGTTGGATTTTGTTTTTTAACACCTATTATAGATATTCATTACAAATTCCATCATACAATACAATGAGTGGCCAGATTATTATGCAGAGATCATAATAATCTGGCCACTCAGTGTATATCCTATGTAATAAAAGGCTAATATGCAAAATGTCCCTCGACCAGGAGTTCGACCAGCAGGCAGGCTGGCCAACCACCCATGTCCCCTCCCTCTGACCAGGCTGGCCGGACCCCACCCATGCACGAATTCATGCATACGGCCTCTAATATATATATATATATATATATATATATATATATATATATATATATATATATATATATATATTATACTGAGTGGCCAGATTATTATGCGTTCAGAGATCATAATAATCTGGCCACTCAGTGTATATGACTTTTTTTTCTTTCATTTAGTATAATATTGTATAATATTTTCAAGCTTCATCCACATTTTACCATGTATCTGTACTCCATCCTTTTATGGCTGAATAACGATACTCCATTGTATGTATATGCCATATAAAGTCCAGTTTCTCTATTTTTATTTTCTGTACTTTTGGTGTCATATCTAAGAATCCATTGCCAAATCCAAGGTCAAACTTCTGTTTGCTAATGATCTGCTCCTTTTGAAATCCCCAAGGCACCTTACTTCACCGATCCCTCATGTTCCCCTTCTGTCTCTGAAACTCTCCTGCGTGTGGGGTCTCTGACTCTCTCATGTATGTGGAGTTCCTATACAAATGTATATATTAAATTTGGTTATTTTCTACTGCTAATCTGTCACATGTCTATTTAATTATTAAATCAACCAGAAGAACCTTGAGGGTAGAGGAAAGTTTGTTCTTACCCTGCAATAGTTTAGTTCTTATATTAAGGCCATTGATCTATTTTGAATTAATTTTTAAATATGACCTGAGGTAGGACTCCCATTTTACTTATTTTTGTGAGGGGGGGGGATTTTTGTTGGTAAATGGGTTACTGTGATGGTTTGTTGGGGATAAAAACTCCAGCAGAATCTTAGTTTCTTTCCACCCTGCCTCTAGCTCTTGGCTTCTGCCTTCTTACTGGCCCCTTTGGATGATCAGGACTTGGTGGCATGGCAGGCCTACTTGGGTCCTTGGGATCTCTGTCTTGGCCAGAGGTAGAGGTACCGCCTTGGACCCACTGGCTTTAGGTGAAGAAGGGCTTTGGGCCCTTCCCCAGCTCCCTCAGCAGCAGACTCTTTAGGGACCTTGTTCCCAGTCTTAGCACCATTCTCCCCCTTGGTCTGCCTCTCCAGGAAAGACCACACCATGCTGGTGGTTACTGATATCCACCCAAAATGTATCATAAAAAGGAAAAGTTACCAAAAGGCTACTGTAACATAGCAATTTTAGGGACATTCCAAACCTATTTAAAGAAATAATGACTGAAAACTTCCTTAACCTGGTGAAGGAAAAAGACACACAAGTCCAGGAAGCACACAGAGTTCCAAACAAGATGAACCCAAAGAGACCCACACCAAGACACATCGTAATTAAAATGTAAAAGGTTAAAGACAAAGAGAGAATTTTAAAAACAGCAAGAGAAAAGCAGTTATCTACAAGGGAGCTCCCATAAGACTATCAGCCAATTTTTCAACAGAAACATTTCAGGCCTGAAGGGATTGTTAGGAAATATTCAAAGTGATGAAAAGCACCCTAGCCAGTTTGGCTCAGGATAGAGCATCGGCCTGCGGACTGAAGGGTCCTGGGTTCAATTCCAGTCAAGGGTACATGCCTGGGTTGCAGGCTTGATCCCCAGTGAGGGGCGTGCAGGAGACAACAGATCAATGACTTTCATCATTGATGTTTCTATCTCTCTCCCTCTCCCTCTCTGAAATCAATAAACATACATTTTTTTAAAAAAGTGATTAAAAGCAATGACTTACAACCAAGATTACGCAGCAAAGCTATTGTTTAGACTCAAAGGACAAATAAAGAGCCTCCTAAAAAAAAAGACAAGAAAAAGCTAAAGGAATTCATCACCACCAAACCAATATTACATGAAATGTTAAAGGGTCTTCTTTAAGAAGAAAATAAAAAAATAAAAAATATGAATAATAAAATGGAAATAAATACATGTCTATCAACAATGACTTTAAGTGCAAATGCATTAAATGCTCCAATCAAAAGACATTTGGCTCAGTGGATAGAGCATCGGCCTGCGGACTGAAGGGTCCCAGGTTCAATTCCGGTCAAGGGCATTTAACTTGGTTGCGGGCACATCCCCAGTAGGGGGTGTGCAGGAGGCAGCTGATCGATGTTTCTCTCTCATCGATGTTTCTAACTCTCTATCCCTCTCCCTTCCTCTCTGTAAAAAAATCAATAAAATATATATATTTTAAAAAGACATATAATAGCTGAATAGAAAACAAAACAAGACCCTTACATATGCTGTCTACAAGAGACTCACTTCAGATCAAAAGACACACACAGAGAAAGTAAAGGGATGGAAAAAGATATTTTATGAAAATGAAAACAACAAAAAGCTGGGATAGCAATACTTATACCAGACAAAATAAACTTTGGAGAAAAAAAAAAAAGGCTATAACAAGAGAGAAAGAAGGGCCCAGCAATTCCACTTCTGGGTATTTATCTGAAGAAACCAAAAACACTAAGTCAAATACATATTTATCCATATGTTCACTGCAGCATTATTTACAATAGCCCAAGATATGGTAGGAACTTGTGTCCATCAATAGATGAATGGATAAAGAAGAATTGATGCATATACAGTATACAATGGAATATGACTCATCCATAGAACAGAATGAACCTTACCATCTGCAACAACAGGGTATTATGCTGAGTGAAATAAGTCAGACAGAGAAAGACAAATGCCATATGATTTCACTTATGTGTGGAATCTAAAAAGCAAAATAAATGAAGAAGCAGAATAGAAACAGACACATAGATACAGAGAACAAACTGATGGTTCTCAGATGGGAGAAGTTTTGGGGGAATGGGTGGAAAAGGTGAAGGGATTAAGAAGTACAAAATGGTAGTTACAGAATAGTCATGGAGATGTAAAGTATAGCATATAGAATATAGTCAATAATAATGTAATAACTATGGTGTCAGATAGGTACTGGATTGTAAGTTGTATATACATATCTCATCATTAAGTTGCACACCTGAAACTAATGTAATATTGTACCTCAACTATAATTGAAAGGTAAAAAATTATTTTAAAGTGTTTTTTAGCGTTCTTTCTACATATACCTGGGATATGTCAAAATCTTTTGACATATCCCAGGTATATGTAGAAAGACACCACGTGTTTATATGCACACATGAACATATTTAGCATACACTAGAGCTATGCTTTGCTTTTCAGCCAACAGCTAGCAGTTTGCTGAAACTGATAAGCCCTGACAAGGCAGCCTGATTACCAAAGTTGGCTGAAGGTCAGACTATCCCCTGAGATAAGCACCAACACCTTTCATCAAAGAATGAGGACTACCCTGGCTGGGTGTCTTCCTTGGTTGGAGTATCTGTCATCCCATGCACCAAAAGTTCGCAGGTTCAATTCCAGGTCAGGACATATAACTAGGTTACAGATTCCATTCCCGCACTTATTGGAGGTAACCGATCGATGTTTCTGTCGCTCCCCCCTTTCCTCACTCTCTAAAATCAATAAAAAACATATCCTTGGGTGGAGATTAAAAAAAAAAAGTGAGGTTATAAAGTAAGCCCAGACAGTTTACAGAAGGCTGGTAGGAGCAGGAAGGGAGGAAGACTATGCAGCACGATGATGTGTACAGAGCAGATGCCTTTCTTTTACTAGTATGCTTTGGACGACAAAAAGGAGGCGATTACTAGTGAGCAAGAATTATCAGTCCATTTGCTCCTACAGTTGACTGTTGCGGAGTAAGTGGTTAATCTGTACAGTCATTTCAAGTGCTTCCTGTGGTTAGCCACTACACTTCAGAATGGTGGTATGAGAGTGTGACTTGACTAAACGTCCACAGGCAGGGCTGGGGCCTCTTCAAATGGCCTCTTCCAACCAGTAACAAGTGAGACTAAGTAGCTGTGGCAGAAAATTCCTTGATTCCTTGCCACATCTCCATTCACTCAGTTGACTAAGTGAGAGACTTAGTGATTGTTACTTTTGACACCTGCCTCTCTCAGCCTCACATTCATCCCTCAGTCCTACTGCCCCTACTTCCCACTTCCCAACTATATGCACTCTTACTGCCACACCCCACCAGCCAGAGCCACTATCACCTCCCACCGTGACTATTGCAATAGCTCCCTAACTGGCTTCCCTGCTTTACTGGTGGTTCCAGGCTTTCCATTTAGGTAAAACTTAAGGACAGCAAGTGAGTTATGAACTCTTGTTCAAATTAAATTTCTATAGTAAACACACTGTTTACCTTGGCTGTGTGTTTGGGGTGTAGGAAGGTGGCGTCAGAGATGGCTATTAGAAATTGTCCAGCTGTTGCTTTCGCATGTGCGATTGTCTGACTAGTCGAATCTTGACACTCATATGAAGTACCCCTGATGTTAGCAGCTACAGTATAAGTCGATGCTGTGCAAGATTGCAGAGCGTTTACTTAGAGTGCATGTGTACTTAGTAAGCAGGATCGGCTGCATAGTTTGCAGAGCCCAGTGCAAAATGAAAGTGTAGGAAGCTCTGTTCAGAAACTTTTAAAAATTTCAAAACAGTACCAAGCAGAGCATTAAACCAAGTGCAGGGCCCTGTGCAACTGAACAGGCTGCATGTCCCTTGGCGCAAACTGGCTCTGTTGGTGAAGCTTAGAGTGTGTGTGTGTGTGTGTGTGTGTGTGTGTGTGCGCGCGCGCATGCACGTATGAGCAAGGGTAGATTAATAGAGATTATGGGGGGACTGGGCCCTCTCCACTCCAGGGCAGCACCAACGCTTCCCTTCTTGCTCTTCCCTAATCCATCCACCATATTTGATAGCCAAAATGATCTTTTAAGTAAATGTATATCAGGTCATGTCTCTCCCCTCTTCAAGCCTATCAATATCTTCCCACATCACTATACATAAAGTGCATAATTTTCATCATGTCCCAAAATGTGCTGTTTACTCTAATCCTGATGACCTATTTAATCTCATTTCACATCACTCTTCTTCACTTGATGCATTCCAACTACACTGGCCTCCTTTCATTTTTCTCTAATGTACCAAATTCTTTCTCATCTCTAAGCCTTTGTATATGCCATTTCCTCCATTTGGAACATTAGATCCCGCTAGTCTTGCTTTTCTTTCAGAACTCTTACCACAGTTTATAACCATATATTTATTCCTATGAGGATTTATTTATGACTGACCTCCCCACCATGATGTAAGCATGTTGAAGGTAAGAATGATGTTTGCGTTTATGATTACTGTGTGCTCAGTAGTTAGCACAGAGCTAGACAAGTAATACATACTCAGTAAATATTTGTTAAAGGAATGAAGGAACTTTCAAGTCATGCAGGTCCATACATAAGAACTGCCTCATTCCAATGGCTCTAATCTGATAGTGCAGGATCCCTACCTGGAGGCAGGTAGCCATTCTCATTGTCTAGGGATGACCCCAAATGGTCCAATCATCTCTTTTATAACCCATTTATGAATGCCACTCATTGTTCCATCAATAGTAAATTTATCTCAAAGTCATTTCATCTTGTTCTGTTATAGCTGTTAGTATAACAAGCTTCTATACGTTAACCATCTTCTCTGTGTTCTCTTTCATTTGTCCTATATCAACTTACATTCTTTCCATTTTTGTGCAGGAGCACAAAAATGAAGCAACAAAAGCATTACTTTTCTTTATGCTGATGCTCTGGAAAATATTATGCCCTAAAGAGAGATGTTAACTGCCCTTTAATACTCCATCACTCCAATTAATGCTATAGAAACAGTGGTCTTTATTCTGTGTCAGCATTCTTAGCTTGGTCAACCTCCTGAAACTGTATGCCTAATTTAAATTGGTTTGTGTACATGTGCATTTTTTTCTGGAAAGGACCTATATTTTATTAGCTCCTTGAAGAAGTTAAAGACCCCTCAAAAGCGCCCCGAGCTTTGTTTTGTATCCTTCTTTACTTCTCCCTGTGGGTGAGCAAATCCACAAGGCTGATTATGGCCTTTCTCTAACCCCACTTTGTGTTTTCAAATGAACTTGGTAAACAAGCACTCAGGTTAGCAGAGGCATTCTCAACCATATGAATAGTAAATACATTATAAAATGTCCTGTTTGAAAAAAGAAGCATCAGAAATAATTATGCAATGCATTTAGCTACTCACTTTTGTTCTTATTAATGTCATTAATATCATTTACTGTTTCTCATTACTTTTCTAAATGACCTGAGTGTGGTCACACTGGCTTTAGGAATTGTGTCTCTGTTAGCTGAGAAGCCACCACCACAAACTTTTTAAAATTCCAAACATTACTAAGAATAAGTCTTGGACCGAGGGCCTAAAAATAACTCAGTTGGAAGGTGAAGAAAAGTTAAGACATCATTATACAACAAGCCTTCAGCATATTTGTACGTCTGTGTATATGATAACAGGATACACACATTTATTACATTAGGGTTCATTTAAAAATTCTTGGGCACAAAAAAAAGTGGGTTCTTATTAACCAGAATTTCTTTTTTTTTTTCCTCTCTCTCTCTTCTCTTGCCAGTGAGATTTTAAAGATTTTCCTTCCCTCCTTCCTTCCTTCCTTCCTTCCTTCCTTCCTTCCTTCCTTCCTTCCTTCCTTCCTTCCTTCCTTCCTTCCCTCCTTCCTTGTACTCAGTGTGAATCTATAATCACTGTAACTTGGATAGATGAAACTCCATGTTAACAATTCTGCTTCCCACTGGGAAGCAGAACTCCCACTGTGGTGTTTCCTTTTAGATCTGACCATTTAACCAAAAACGCATTCTAGTAATATATTTTTTTCTTCTATGATGATTAAATAAGCGAACCCGCGGTTCCACGGAAATTAAATAGATGCCAATATTTGGCAAATTTTATAGCTTTTTTTCTACTTATATCCCACGATCTCTCTTCTCTTCTCTTCTCTTCTCTTCTCTTCTCTTCTCTTCTCTTCTCTTCTCTTCTCTTCTCTTCTCTTCTCTTCTCTTCTCTTCTCTTCTCTTCTCTTCTCTTCTCTTCTCTTCTCTTCTCTTCCCTCCCTCCGCCCCCCTCCTGTCAGATACAAATGGGCTAGCAAATTCCGGAGCTGCCAAACAGAACTTTAAGGAAAGAATTGTCAGGGTTATCAAGCATGGGATTTCTACGTGCCTGAGCTACACCGTGCACCTGGGCTGATAAGGAGCGTGCCTAGGCTCTCCAGTGAGAATTTCTGGCATCGCGACCAAGCTGCCGGCGGGGGAGGAAGGGGGACGGGAGGGGGGGGGGGGGCGGGGGAGGAGGGAGAGACACAGATCCGAGTCTGCACTCCTGGGTTTGCTTTGCTCATTCAAGCCGCCCAAAGCTCGGGGCGAAGTTTACAACTAGAGCACGCTTCCTGATCCTGTAGCCAGAGCTAGAGCTGGTTCACCTCCATGGGATTAGAGGCTTTCCTAAAGGACACGGGAGACAGCGAGGTACAGCAGCAGAGTCCTCTGCAGACCAAACCTCCCAGGGCTGGTGGGAACTGGAAGGGACGAATCCAGACCACGGGACCTTCCCTGGCTGTAGGCCGGCGCCCAGCTGTCCTTGACCTCCCCGGTAGTCAGAGTCGCGCGCCGGGGAAATGAAAGTAAAACCTTGTTTTGGCGCGGACCCAGCTGAAAGCTGGCGACAAATGGGTCGCATCCCCAGACAAGATAGACAGCCAGTCCCGGACAGGGTCTGTGCGATGAGCTTGACTTACAGGGGACGCACTGAAAAGGAAGAGATGGGAAATGGGAGACAAGCAAGAAAAAAGCCCGCAGGATGGGGAGGCTCCTGGAAACAAAGCAGACCTGCAGTATTACCTGCTGTCTGCGGTGTGGACAGACTAACCGCCTGACCCGGTCTGCTGCGGTGGCTGCCCTGCGGCCAGCCAGGAGGCCCGGACCCAGCCAGCACGCTGCGCTGCACCGCTCTGACCCTCCAGGGCCAGGAATCTGCCCCTGCCCGCAGCTGAAACTCAGGTGGTCCGCTCAGGTGACTCGAGGAAGAATCCTCAGACGAAATTACTTCGGTACGCCCTTACCTCCCCCAGGTGCAATGTCCACAGTTCTGGGAAATTAAAAGGGCATCTGAGCCAGTAACGTGCGCGGCCCAGTCCAGGCAAGGTCCGCGTGACCCAGCGCCCGGCCGCCTTTCCATGTATGGCAGAACCAGTAGGCAGGGCGGGCAAGAAGCTGAGGGAATCTGCTGGGGGCAGATTCCTGGTGGGGAAACCAGGGGAGGAACGTGACTTGCCCATGTTTACACCGCGAATTGCCAAAGAGCCCTCGGCCTCCCAGTCTAGGCACTGCGCTTCAGGACCTGCGGCTGGGGTCGTGAGTGGGTGATATAGGACACTACAGGCTCGCATTCAAGAAGTAGGGAGCCTTTCTTGGGGCTGAGTCCCCTCCCCAATTTGGTCCCCAAAAGACAAGTAAGAAAGGAGAGTCAAGAAGCAGTGATGGGAGGGTACAAAGGGGTGACAAACGTGCTTGGGGGTGATTCATCACGAGCAGGCATACATGCTTGGGCGGGGGCTAGCGCTCTCCTCTCCCCTTTGAGGAGACGATGACCCTAGCTTGGAAAAATCCACGCCGCGCCCCAGGTTTCCCGTGCTCGCTTGCCAGCCGAGGTAGGACTCTACTGCCGACTGCCTTGGCTGGGACTCTGGGCAAATACAGTCTCCCTCTGAACTTCAGTTTTCCACTTAGTGAAACGAGGAAAGGGATGCCACCTTCCTCGCTTAATCCGAGCGGAGGTGTGAGGTGTGAGGCTCACAGGGGAATCCAGACGTGGCTGTGCTTTGTGGACTGGAGCCACGAACTGGGCGAAGAAGCCTCGGTGTGCTCCCTGGCAGTGAATCCTCACCTTTAGAGTGGGCGCATGAAGGTTCTGAGGCCACCGGGCAAACTGAGGTTGTAACCTGATAAGGAATAATTCGATTACAAGGGGGAGGGAAACCGGAATGGTATCGTTTTCCCTAATTTTGGTTATTCCTGTATTTCCAAATAGGCACGGGAAGGCTGACACTTAAAAATACTCCCCCCTCCCCCACCCCCAATTCTCAAACTAGCCTTTCTGAGCCCTGTCCTATTGTGAAATCTTACTAGCCCATTCCAGAACCCCCCGGAGTCTCCGCCGCCCTCGGGGGTGGGTGTTTGGTGAGACCCGCTCCTCTAGGCTATGCTTTGCGCCCTGTGCCCCCTGCTCTGAGGGAGTCTGGGGTCGCGGCCCGCTCAGACTCGGAGCCGGCAGAGGGCGCGGTCCACTGGAGCCCGCAGCTCCCGAGAGCCGGGCTTGGGCCCCTCCGGAGCCTGGTACCCCTGCTAGCTCCGGCAGTTCCACGCCGGGAGGCCCCGCACAGTAGGCTGCAGACACACTCGGTAAAGACCCCAAGAGGTTGTACCGGCCCTGCTTTGCCTGGGATTACGGTGTGAATCCTGTGCCCAAGAGTCGGGACTGTGGAAATGCCTGCACCCATCTCCTGAGGCTCATCCCTTAAGCCCTCTGGGCATCAGGGCACCCCTACCCCTAACCCGCAAACTCCATACCCCACACCCACAGGCAAGCGATGAGCGCGCCCGACCGAGGAGCGCGCACGCTGGAAGGAAGAGAGGGCGGGCGGGAGGGCAGCCCAGGCCCCGCCCCCTGCGCTCCTATAAAGCCGGGGAACCAGCGCTAGCCACTCAGAGGTTTCTGGGTGACACTAGACGCAACAGCTGGAGCCTGACCACCTCTGGTTTCTCACTGCAGCTTGGACGTTGGGGTTGCGCCACAGCCAGAGCGCCGTCTCGAACCGTTCTCCTCCCCGGTCTTGGCAGATCACGCGCCCAGCAGGTAGGTGCGGCAGGCGGGGCGTGCGAAGAAGGGGCCCTGGCCCCGGCGGGAGACCGGGAGCGCTGGGTGAGCAGTCCCTTTGGCGAGGGTGCGCCCCACATTCTGGGCCCAGCTCGTGCACACCACTGGAACCCCAGACCCCTCTGCTCTGTCAGCCAAATTCCGAAGCGTTGAGCAAGGGAACCTGGCCCCGGGAAGGGGCCTCCCCTGCGGGGCCCGTCACCCGCTCGCTCGGCGAGTGCAAATGCCGCTGGCGCCTCTCTGCGCCCGGGGCGATAAGCGTCCGAGCCAGGCAGCCGCGGGCCGACGCTGCCCGCCCTCGATGCCCAGCCCGGGCGGCGCGGCAGGTTCCCGAGCTCACACTCCCCTCTCTCTCCCTCCCAAAGGGTCTGCGCCTCGCCGCCGGGATGAAGCTGGTTCCCGTCGCCCTCCTGTACCTAAGCTCGCTCGCCTTCCTAGGCGCGGACGCCGCGCAGCTCGACGTGGCGTCAGAGTTCCGAAAGAAGTGAGTCGCAGGCAGAGCTCTCCTCCATCCTCGCGAAAAGTGGCCAGGGGTCCCCAGGGGGCTCGAAGGGAGCGCGGGTAGCGACGGGCCGGGACCTCGCCCGGACCCCATGCGAATCGAGCCTGTTTGTGTTTTCTAGGTGGAATAAATGGGCTCTAAGTCGTGGGAAGAGGGAGCTTCGAGTGCCCAGCAGCTACCCCGCGGGGCTCGCTGACGTGAAGGCCGGGCTTGCCGAGACAATCATTCAGCCACTGGACGTGAAGGGGCCCTCTCGCGGCACCCAGGCCAGGTAACCATGCCCGGCGCTGCAGCAGCGGGGTGGGCAAGGGGAGTTCTTCGCGGCCCTGGCTCTGGGGTCGCCAGGGCAGTGTTGGCCGCTGAGAACGCGGTAGCAGTTTCCCGGTCCCCTCTGGTCCTAGAATGCTCCTGTTCCTGGTGGCGGGGGGGCCCGAGCCCTGCTGGAAGAGGGGGTCTCATGTGCCTTCCCTTCCCTCTCCAGCAGCCCGGACACCGCCCGCATCCGAGTGAGGCGCTACCGCCAGAGTATGAACAGATTCCAAGGTTTGCGGAGCTCAGGCTGTCGCTTCGGGACGTGCAGCGTGCAGAAGCTGGCGCACCAGATCTACCAGTTAACAGACAAGGACAAGGACGGCGTCGCCCCCAGGAACAAGATCAGCCCTCAGGGCTACGGCCGCAGGCGCCGGCGCGCCCTGCCCGAGGCCGGCCCGGGCCGGACTCTGCTGTCCCCACAGCCACACGCACGCCTGGCTCCAGCCTCCCGCTCCAATCAAGTGCTCGCCACCCTCTTTAGGATCTAGCTGTGGCAGCAGCTTTCAGTCGCATTTGCATTCGGAGGGGACCTCCCGAGGCGGAGGGCTTCCCGAGCCGAGCCTCTCCGCGCTTGGGGACCCGGCTGAGTCAGCCCTGCACAGACCTGGAGTCCCGGAGGCCCCTTCCTGCGGCGAGCCCTGGGCTCTGCAGGGGTCTCTCCTCCTCAGAGGCGGCGTCCCTTTCGTCCAAACCCGGTCTCGGGGTCCCGGGAGGCGGGGAGGTGGCGGAGGAATCCCAGGGAGTATCTGCAGGCTCACGGAGAGACACTGAGAATAAAATGCTGAGACCCTGCCGGTGCAAGGGTCTGAGCCACTGCCGTGCCTTCCCCCCAAACTGATGTCTCACGGGGTGTCACCCCACCGGGGCGCAAGCCCCCCACTATTACTTGAACCTTCCAAAACCTAGAGAGGAAAAGTGCAATGCGTGTTGTCTATACAGAGGTAACTATCGATATTTAAGTTTGTTGTCAAGATTTCTTTTGTAACTTCAAATATAGAGCTATTTTTGTACATTATATATTGTATTAAGGGCATTTTAAAGCAACTGTATTGTCCCCCCCCCCTCCTCAGTATTTTAATACGTGAATGTCTCAGCGAGGTGTAACGTTGTTTGCTGCGTGGGACGTGTGCGAGTTTGTGTGCGTGGAAGAGACTGATTACCTCTTGTGGAAGAAGGAAACACCGCGTCTCTGTATAATCTATTTACATTAAATGGGTGATATGCGAACTAGCAAACCAATAAACTGTCTCGATGCTGATTCATTCTCGGGTCCCGCGTCGTGGGAGGGAGGGAGGGTGCCCCTGGTCCTGGGCGGCCTGGGAGCCTTTGGGTCGCGCTGCCTGGCGTGGGGAGGTGGGAGAGCTGCGCGCGTGGGCGCTGGCCCCTCTCGGCGCCCGCTGAGCGGTCGGGAGTCCCGCTCTCCCTGCGGGGCGCGCGGAGCCTCGCACAAATGGCCCAAGGCTTTGCGGAGACGCCGAGGTACCGCCTAGAATAGATTCTCCGGGTTGCGCGCCCCAGGTTTTTACGCAGTTGCTCACTGCCCTGCGCGAAAGCGCGCCTCGGATAGTTGGGGTGGTCTCCGGAGCCCGCTAAGGGAGGAGTTCCCCGGGGCCGCCGCGGTGTTCAAGTGAGAGGATACCCCAGCAAAATGCAAAATGTTCAGACTCCTCCAGGAAACTGGCCGCGAGCGGGGCGAGACCCCTCTGTCCTCTCCAGGCAGGGTGCACCAGCGTGCCGGCGGGCTCATCAGCGAGGCTGTGGCGCCCCCAGCCGGCCGCCTCGGCCAGCGCGAGAGCCGTCAGGCAGTACGTGCGGTTTAATAAGTTCTCCTACGTGGGAGTCAGCACATAGCCTTAATGAAAGAGGAAAAAAAAAAAAAGTTCGCAGATGCCAAGCAGGGCCAGCCCCCCAGACCTGCACGGCGGCTCCCGGTTCGGGGACTGTGACTCAGCGCCCACACGCTGCGCGCTGTGCAGCTGCGGGCCGGAGGCACGCGGGACGGACGTGCCGCAGGAACCGTGCGCCTCTGCCGGCCTCAGACCTTCATTGTTCCACCTCCCCTTGCTGCTCTCCTCTTCCTTCCTCCTTCCCAAACCTTTTTTCATTTTTTTTCCTCACTTCTCTCCAGCCTTCCTTTCTCTCCTTCCTTCCTCTTTGCTTTCTTTATGCTTCATCATCTTAGAAGTTGACCCCAGTTCCGGTGATAGGAGCTGGGGACGCTAAGCCCCATTGAGCGACAACAGGGCAAGGAGACATGGGACTAAGACAGAAGGGGAAGAAAAGAGGAGACACCCCTGATTTTGATTTTCCTGCCCCATTCGTCCCCTGCAGTATCCTGAAGGCCCACACTACTGGGAAAGGGGAAGACCAACTGCTTGTCCTTTCCAGAAAGTTCCCCTGGCCTTTCTATTTCAAGGCGTGGCTGAAGTGTTGGTGCTTCTAGGTGATCTCAGAAATCTTCCTGGTGAAGAAAGTCGGAGGGTGAGTTTGGAGAATGGAAATGTGTCCAGTATCCAACCTTCTCCTGGGGCCTTTTGTATCAGTTGCATATCACAAGGCCTCTTCTGAGGGCCTAGAATAGTTCCTTTCAGAAAAGGCTTGCATATACATTGCAAGAGATAAACTTATATGCTGACCCATGGACACAGACAGTAGTGTGGTAAGAGCCTGGGGGAGGGCGGGTGCAGGGTGGAGGGGGTCAGTGGGGAAAAAATGGGGGGGGGGGCATAAAGAATACTTTCAACAATAAAGATAAATTTTTAAAGAAGAAAGAAAGAAAGGTAGGTCTTAGGTCTGAGGTCCAAAGCAACCTGCTTCTGAAGCATTTCAATTTAGAAGAAACTCCAGCATATGGAATTCCAGCACATGGAATCTCCTTCAGACCAGACAAGGCCTCGGTACTGGGCACCTGTCTGTCTATGGTGTCAATCTCCATGGGGTTCATTTTCCTATTTGATGTTAATTTTGTGTGTTTCATTAGAATTGAGGGGGCTGCAAATATAGCCACAGACCATCCTTGTTCCCAAGGGCCTTTTAATAAAACATCCACTTGGAGGGAACTCTGTGCTAGGCATTGCAAAAAGTACAGGGCATGCATGAATGAACGAGTGACTAAAAATTACCGTCACGGAACTTTTGTGCCAGTGAGTGTTCTGGGTGGTCTGAAGGGGCTACAGAAACTGCAGAGAGCAGCAGACACCTCAGTCTCGCAGACAGCGGCTTGGGATGAAATACTCACCCTTTTCCTTGAGCCAAGGATTGTCCCATCACCACAGAGCCCTCCAGCCAGACCGCACCCTGGCAGAGCTTCAGCCGGCAGAAAAAACTGCCAAAGGCAGGTTGGGCACAGCTTAGGGCTGTCCTGAGCAGGGAACAGGCACCTAGCCTTCTGCCCAGGGAGTCTTATGACTCCCTTCTGGGAATCCAAGGCAAGTGAAGGAGATGGTTTAGCTCTGAGCTGAATAAGGCAGCTGCTCAGCTGGAGTTTTTTCCAGCTGAAAATCCTGTGTTTGGAGACATGTCTGAAGAGACAGACTCTCTTAAGACCAGACGGGTACAAGTTCAGGACTGACTGAGGTCACCATCAACCTTGGGGACCTACTCTGGGAGCCATGCAATCTACCTTCTGCATTTTTTTCGTAAGGCGTTGAAGCCTGTCAGGATAAGGCCTTCTGACGCCAAGAACACATCGTTTATCAACAGTGATGAATCATTTGTGAGCTGATTCGACCTGTCTGCAGCTAAGGAGTACACACAGCTTTTATCTTTAGCTACTGTTGCTGGCTGTGGGAATGGTACCATACATTTGTAATCAAACTGGGTGCCGGGCGATTTCTTAAAAATCCAACACCTTGGCTGCACAGTTAAGGGTGGAAGTGGAAGGGAGTGATGGCGGGGAGGGGGTCTGGGGGGCAGATGGAAACGGGTTCTTTTTTTTTTTTTTTTTTTTCAGCACCTACTTTGTATCAGACATTCTCCTGGCCACTTTATACACCTTATCTAATTTAATTCTTATAGCAGCCTTGTGAAGTAGGTGTTATTATCTCGGCTTGTAGATAAAGAAACTGAACCTCAGAGACATAGAGTAACTAGCCAAGGTCACACAGTGAGTAGTAAGTGCTGGAGTTTGGATTTGCACCCCAGTGCTGCAAGGCTATTTTGATGTTATGAAGACAGAGAGAATAAAGTGGGATAATTTTAACATTTGGATTCTCAAGCCAAATGTCCCCAAATGTCCTCTAACCCGGGGATGGCTTGGGTAGGTGATTTACACCTGTGGTTCTGAAAGATTTACATGAGGCTGGTTGGACTGGGAAGAACTGCTTCAGTGGTATGCTCGCTGAGGGCAAAATAAATAAATGAAGTGAGTTTTAAAATTCTTGGTCTTGGTTTGAAGTAAGGATTATAAATCAGGACTAGTCTTCTCCCCTTGCCCCCCCTTGAGCTAAACCACTGACCTCTTTGGTTTTCATTGCCAAATATAGTTAGAACATACACTGAAGGCCTCAAGAGCTGGCTTCTGAGGGGAAGGCTTTCTGAGCTATTCCTGGCCAAACACAGCCCAGCACTGTAGGTCTTGAGTCTCCTGGAGGAACACCTGTGTCTACAAAGCTGCAAATAGAGTTTCCACCCTTGAGGTGGGACCTTTTGTCTTTGGCAACTGTTGCCCAAGGCAACTTTTCAGCCGCTGTTGTAAACTGACTCTGAGAGAGAGCTATGAGTGCTGCCCTTCCTTCCTTCAGCCAAGAAGGAGAGGGCCTTGTTATCCTGCGTCCCATAGAGGTTTCTGCCAAAGCTGGACTGGAGGCTCGGTCTTCATTTGCATGGGAACAAGGGTGAGGCTAGATAACTATCTGGTGGTCCCACTGGTCTTGTTCCAGAGCTATTTTGGAACATTCTGGAAAAACAATAAAAGGACTGTGACCACACAGGCAGCGGAATTTAGTGGGTTATTGTACATTTATCCAACAGCAGGACAGTAGTTCTGAATATTAAGATGACTTTTTGAAACATAACAAGTGCGTTTTAATTATTACACAATATTTATTCAGTGTAGAAAAAAAAACAACTCTTTCATACCACTCCCAGAGATAACCTCTATTAATATTTTAGTATATACCCTTTCAGACATCCTATCTAATAAAAGGGTAATATGCAAATTGACCATCACTCCAACACACAAAATGGCCACCCCCATGTGGTCAAAGATGGCTGCCCCCATGTGGACACAATATGGCTGCTACAAGATGGCCAGCAGGGGAGGGCAGTTGCGGGGGGGAGGGGGGAAACACCAGGCCTGCAGGGGAGGGCAATTGGGGGACCAGGCCTGCAGGGGAGGGCAGTTGGAGGCAATTGGGCCAGTAGGGGAGCAGTTAGGTGTCAATCAGGCTGGCAGTGGAATGGTTAGGGGGTGATCAGGCTGGCAGGCAGAAGCGGTTAGGGGCAATCAGCAGGCAGGCAGGCAGGCAAGTGATTGGGAGCCAGCAGTCCTGGATTATGAGAGGGATGTCCGACTGCCTGTTTAGGCCCGATCCCGGTGGGTCCCAGATTGGAGAGGGTGCATGCTGGGCTGAGGGACACATACCCCAACCCCATGCATGAATTTCATGCACCAGGCCTCTAGTTTGTATATAATACACATACACATATACGCATACTTTTAAAAATTGAATTTAATACAGAGAGGTGAATGAAACATACTCCTCCGTTTTAGGCAAATTGTCATTACCAGTCTATACAAGGCTTCTCTCTTGTTTTAATTATTTTATATTTTCTCCTTTAATTCTCATACCCCTTTCCATCTCCTTCATAGGGACCCGCTTTAACATGTTTGATAACTGTACTTGTTAAATGTTATAAAATCTGTTATGCTGTTTTATGACTATGTATTTTTAACATATGAATATATATATATTTAATTAGCCCCTTTTATTGAATTTATTGGGGTGACATCTATATATATAAAAGCCTAAATGACCCTTAAGACCGAATGACCGGAACAACCAGTCGACCAGTTGCTATGAGGTGCACTGACCACCAGAGGGCAGACACTCAATGTAGGAGCTACCCCCGGTGGCCAGTGCGCTCCCACACTCATCCTCCCATGGCCCCTCCCCCCAGCTGGCCGGCCCCCTGATAGGCCTCGATCTCTGGCCAGGCTGAGGGACCCCACCCGTGTATGAATTCATGCACTGGGCCTCTAGTTGGTTAATAAAATTATATAGGTTTAGTGTACAATTCTATAATACATCATCTGTATATTGTATTGTGTTCACCACCCCAAGTCAAGCCTCCTTCTATCACCATTTAGCCCCCCTTTACTCTCTCCTACCTCCCCCCACCCTACCCTACCTCCCCCCACCAGCTTTTCACTCTGGTAATCACCATACTGTTGTCTGTCTATGAGGTGTTTGTTTTTTGCTTAATCCCTTTACCTTTTTCATCCAGATCCCAACCTCTTCTCCTCTGACAGCTGTTCTCTGTATCTATGAGTCTGTTTCTATTTTTTTTGTTAGTTTATTTTGTTCATTAGATTCCACATATAAGTGAAATCATATGGTACTTGTCTTTCTCCGACTGTCCTATTTCACTTAGCATAATACTCTCCAAGTCCATCCATGCTGTCACAAAGGGTAAGATTTCCTTCTTGTTTTTACAACCCAGTAGTATTCCATTGTGTAAATGTACCACAGCATTTAAAAATAATGTATTTTAATTGATTTTTAAAGAGAGAGCAAGGAAGAGGGAGAACGAGATGTGAGCATAGCTGCCTCCTACACACCCCCACTTGGGATCAAGCTGCAAGCTTGGCATGTGCCCTGATGGGGAATCAAACCTGCAACCTTTTGATACATAGGATGACACCCAACCAACTGAGCCACACTGGCTAGGGCTGTACTACAGCATTTTAATCTACTTATTTATTGATGGGCACTTGGGCACTTCCATAGCTTAGCTATTATAAATAGTGCTTCACTGAACATAGGGGTGCATATATTCTTTCGAATTAGTGTTTGGAGTTTCTTCAGATATATTGCCAGAAGTGGAATTGCTGGGTCATAAGACAATTTCATTTTTAGTTTTTTGAGATAATTCCATACTGTGTTCCACAGTGGCTGCACCAATATACATTCCCACCAACAGTGTACAAGGGTTCTTTCTTCTCCACAACCTCACTAACATCTGTTTGTTGATTTATTGATGACTAGAGGCCTGGTGCATGAATTTGTGCACGGGTGGGGTCCCTCAGCCTGTCCGGCGATCAGGGCCATCTCGGGACTGGCCAGCCAGGGGGGAAGGACCGTGGGAGGTTGACCAGCTGGGGGGTGGGACCAGGGGAGGTTGGCTGGCCCAGGCCATGGGAGGTTGGCTGTGGGAGTGCACTGACCACCAAGGGATAGCTCCTGCATTGAGCGTCTGTCCCCTGGTGGTCAGTGCACATCATAGCTACTGGTCGACCAGTTGTTCGGTTTTAATGGTCGCTTAGGCTTTTATGTATATAGATAGGCATTCTGACAGGTACAAGGTAATATCTCATTGCAGTTTCAATTTGCATTTCTGTGATGATTAGTGAGTGACATTGAGCACCTTTTCATGTCTATTGGCCCTTTGTATGTCTTTTTTGGAGAAGTGTCTATTCAGTTCATTTGCCCATTTTTTAGTTGGACTGTTTGTTTTTTTGGTGTTAAGTTTTATAAGTTCTTTATAAATTTTGGATATTAACCCCTTATCAGTTATATCATTGGTGAATATATTCTTCCATTTACTGGGTTGTCTTTTCATTTTATTGATGATTTTCTTTGCTGTACAAAACCCTTTTAGTTTGATATAGTAACATATGAATATATTGACTTAAAATTTTTCCTGCTTTTCTCATCGAACATGTGTAAAACAATTATCCAGCCCTGGCTGGTGTGGCTAATTGGTTAGAGCGTTGGTCCACACACTGTAGGGTCAAGGATTTGATTTCCAGTCAAGCGCCTGTACCTGTGTTGCAGGTTTAATCCCAGCCCCGATTGGGGTGTGTGGAAGGCAACCAATCAGTGTGTCTCTCACATCGATGTTTCTCTCTTTCCCTCTCTTTCTCTCTCCCTCCCTCCCTTCCACCCTCCATAAAAATTATCAGAAAAATATCCTAGGGCCCACCAGTGTGGCTCAGTGGTTGAGTGTTGACCTATGAACCAGGAGGTCATGGTTCAACTCCTGGTCAGGGCACATACCCAGTCAGGGCACATGCCCAGATTGTGGGCTCGATCCCCAGATGGGGGTGTGCAGGAGGCAGTCAATCAATGATTCTCTCAAAACATTTATGTTACTCTCTCCCTCTCCTTTCTTCTCTGAAATCAATACAGATTAAAAAAAATTTAAAATATCCTCGGGTGAGGTTAACAAAAAACAAAACAAAACAAAACAAAACAAAAACAATTATCCACATAGACTGTTTCTTCTTACTGCTACATACTATGCCATAATATGCATCTTCCACATTTTACTTTTCTTATTTTTTAATGAGGGACACTTGGATTACCTACAGCACTCCTTGGCCACAAATAAGATGAACATCCTATTTGCTCTCCTCTTATAGACGGGAATGAGAATTTATTGAGATGACATCACTTGGTCAAAAAGCTTCTAATACAGATTATGCTAAATTCAGTGAGAGTGCCTGTTCGTGTTCCCATCAGCATTGCCTGAGAGTTCCCACCTTCCCAAATCCTTGCCAGCCTCCTCATGGATCCACTTTTCTGATGTTTGCCATCCTGATGAGTATAAAGCAATATGGCACTATTGTTTTAATTTTCACTACTGATTACTTGTGAATTTTAGCATATCTTTTATTGATCATTTGAGTTTTCCCTAATGAGCCACACTGTTTTTTTAAAAGTTGAATCTTATTGATCTATAACTTTCTTTTTGTCACTCATCTGTATATTTTGGACATTTTTCCATGTCAATAAATCTATCTATACAACATCATTTTTATTGCCTGCATAGTATATCAATCAGATGAAAATGTCATAATTTGTGTGACCATTCCCCTTTTATTGGATATTGAGAGTTTTTAAACTTAAACTTCTTCTAACGCCACTTCTTCAAAATAGACTTGCCCAGGCCATGGTATTTTGTGGAAGAGCCACACTCAAGGGGCCAAAGAGCCGCATGTGGCTCGCGAGCCGCAGTTTGCCGACCACGGTCTTAGGGTAATATTATGAATTATTTTAAGGATAAATTCTTAGAAGTAAGATTACTCGGTCAAAGGATATGTACTTTTTTGTTGTTGCTAAATCATTTGATATACTGCCAAATTGCCCTCTAGAATGATGAGTTTTTACTTCTACTAAGAGTATATAAATGTAAGTTTTCTATATTCTTAGCAACACTGACCATTATATTTTTTTATCCTTTTCTAATACTTTGTCATTCAATAGGCAAAAATGGTATTTCTTACTAGTTTGTAGAAAGCTTTATTCTTTTCCTATGTTTCTGAGACAGCATTTTGTATCTTTTTTTTTCCTTTTTAAAAAATATATTTTATTGATTTTTTACAGAGAGGAAGGGAGAAGGAGAGAGAGTTAGAAACATTGATGAGAGAAAAACATCAATCATCTGTCTCCTGCACACCTCCTACTGGGAATGTGCCCGCAACCAAGTACATGCCCTTGATCGGAATCAAACCTGGGACCTTTCAGTCTGGTTAGGGCAGCCTTTTGTATCTTAATAATTCTTTTTAAAAATATGTTTTTATTGGTTTCAGAGAGAGGAAGGGGGAGGTAGGGAGAGATAGAAACATGGATGACAGAGATACATGTCCCCTACTGGAGGTTGCCCACAACCTGGGCATGTGCTCTGACAGGGAATCCAACCAGCAACCTCCTGGTGCATGGGATAAGATTCAACTAACTTTAATAATTCTTAAATATATTTAACTTACAGTTTTATTCGAGCACCTCTATTATTTTTATCAGCTGACTCTTGTTCATTGTGATTTGTTTCCTCCTATCTTCTGTAATTTTGGGTTCTTAGCTTTTCTTATTAAAGCTTAATCTATGGTGATTCTGTATGGCCTGGTTTGAGATGAACCCGTCCAGGGAAATTTATGTTTGCTTATTCTATTTTTTTAAAAATATATATTTTATTAAGTTTTTTTTTTTTTTTTTTTTTACAGAGAGGAGGGGAGAGGGAGAGTTAGAAACATCGATCAGTTGCCTCCTGCACGCCCCCTACTGGGGATGTGCCCGCAACCAAGGTACATGCCCTTGACCGGGATCGAACCTGGGACCCTTGAGTCCTCAGGCCGACGCTCTATCCACTGAGCCAAACCGGTTAGGGCTATGTTTGCTTATTCTTATTGCCCCAGAGTTATTTCCACCCTGGAACCATTCTTAACATGAATTTCTTGATTTGGGGTTCCTAAACCATGCATATGTGCATCTGTGCTGGAGATGTGGGGTGCGGCCTTTTGAGAATTCTGGATTTACCTGAGTGTTACAGTTCCTTTTCTTCTGTCCCTAAGTAAGTCTGTGCTCCCAAGAAGAGGACAACCCTCCCCCAAACCCAGGCAACTACTTTTCAGCTCAAGTTTTCATTCTGATTTTTAGTGTTCTTGGTTTGGTCTCTTGTGTAGTGCCTGTATTTGGTTATGCATTAAAAATGAAGTTAAGTATATTTTACTTAGCATTTCTAGATGTTTAATGGCAGAATTTCCAGCTTATCAAGTCTGCCATATTGAACTAGGAGTTGGCATTAACTATTCTCATTATTACTTTAATTTACAGTATTTCTCTGATCAATAGTGAGATTAAATACTTTTTATATCTTTATGATAATTTATATTTCCTTATATGATTTTTTTTTTTTAGTACTTGGTCCTTTTATTTTACTGGAGTGTTTGTTTCTTTGCTATTGTTTTGAAATACTACCTAATGGTAAAAAATATTAAAGTTTTGTCACATACATTATTTTTATCCTTTTTGTGGAGTATGGTTTATTCTTTGTCATATAAAACTTATAGATATTTATATCACCAAAGACATCAACTTTTCCTTTATTATTTCTGCCTTTTTTGACTTGCTTAGGAAGCCCTTCTCTGTATCAATATTTTAGAATATTCACCTATTTTTCTAATACTTTTATGACTTCACTTTGTGCTTTAAACATATTTTAATGTCAAGTGGGCTTTATTTTGGTATACGATGTGAGGTAGGGATTTAGCTTTATTTTTTTCTCCCATATTGTTAGCCAGTTATCTATCTAATGCATGTATTAAGTAGTGCATATTTTCTGCAGGATTTGAGAGGCTTCCTTCATCATAGAGGCTTCCCTGCAGTTTCCTGGGGAGACAAGGAGGCAGCAAATGAGCTAGATTCTTTCTCCTAGTAGAGCAGTTCTACTTTTTTTGTTTTATACATTAGGGATCCATGTCAGAGTTTACCTGAAGAAAGAGTTCACCTGCCTTCAAATCAGTAATATAATAAATTCTTAAACAGTAAATATTTGAAACTGTTTCTGGTCCTTTTATTCTTTTCCATTGCTCAGTCTGTCTTTTCTTGCATAGGTTTCACAATTTAAAGCATTATTATGAAACTTTCCAAACTTACGCAAAAAAAGAGATAATAACATAATGATTCCCCAGGTACCTATCATTAATATCCAACAGTTGTTAAGGTTTTGCCACACTCAATTAATATTGCTTTTTCTTTTCTGTTTGTTTTGTTTTGTTTCTTGCCAAAGTATCTGGTTTTCTTTTCCTCCCTTCCTCTGTCCCTCCCTCCCTCTCCCTCTCTCTCCCTTCCTTCTTCCCTTCTTCCCTCTCTCTTTTTCTTTTTTCCTTCCTTGCTTTCTTCTTCTTTCCTGTCTTACTCTCCTCTCTTTTCCCCAGACACCATGTCATCTCACCCATACTTCAGTATGCATGTGTTTAAAAAAATAATAATGTTTCATTACATAACCAAATCCTATTGTCACATTTAACTTAATAATTTTGTGGTATCATCTCATACCCAGTCCATAATCAAATTTGCCTTATTGTCTCAAAAATGGTTTTTGACAGTGGTTTGTTCAAAACACACTCCAAACAAGATTGTTATATTGCTGACGTTTCTTTGAATCTAGATTTGCCTCCCTTTTTGTTTTCATGCCATTGACTTGTTGAGGAAAATAATGTTTTAATAATTGTCATTTAGAATTTTTATTATCAAGATGAATCTTGATTCTCTACTTCACTTTGCCTGTGGCCAGCTCACTTGTTAGGGTGGAAATGAGGGGACTGGTGTGGTCACTTGCAATATTCCTTACGGAGAGAAAGAATGTTGAAATGGTAATCTTTGTACTTTTCTTTGCTACACTTTTTTCACTTGACCTTTCTCGTAGTAAATCAGAGGCATTGCCTCGAGGAGAAAGGATTGGTACAACCGGAATGCAGAGAAAGGAACAGAACAAAACAATGTTCAGTTTTCTGACTTTTAAAATAGCCTCTTGAAGCCCACATCAAAAACAATAGCTTTGAAAGCCAAAGTCTTTTATTTGCTGAGAACCAGGTTTTATTGAGAGAAGAAAAGGCCCTTGAGAATCAAAAGGAAAGGCCCGGAAGCATGAGGGATTGAGCTTTTCCCCAAGAACACATTGGAAAGAGACTAGAGGGAGAGCCTGACCAAGTCCCTTCACCCGAGTCTTCTGGACTGGGGGAGGGGGGGTGTAGAGGGAACCTAGGAGGCTTGAGGAAGACCTGTGTGTGTGTGTGTGTGTGTGGGGGGGTGAGAGTCCCACTTATAGGACAGCAGTGGGGGGCTACAGATCAGCCCCAGGAAGCCAGGGAGGCGTGCCAATGTCCAGAGCTCATCTGCCATTTGAGTGGGCCCCGGGTTAGCTGTTCTTTTTACCACTGCCCGGTCTTTCAACAGCCTGCAGGACATAATCAGATGGCCCAGCAGAAGTGACACTTGCCTGTACCCAGAGTCACTTTTGAGCCCCGTCCAGATTGCTCTGCATGGCAGAGGGCACTAATAAGTTACCTGCAACTTCTCAGATCAAAGGGTGGAGGCATTTTACACCAAAGGAGTGGCGGGGCTGAAGGCAGAGCCACCCACCTCTGTATTGGGTGGCATTCACAAGTCACATATGGATACCCTAGATCTTCCAGCCTAGTTTTGCTCATGCTCTAGTCTGATTTTTGTCTCAGTTTGATTGGTTTGTTCTACCAGTTAGAGATCCTTAACCACCTGTTTAAAAAAAAAAAGATATCGGGTCCCATCCCAAATAAATTGACCTAGATTCTCTGTGGGTGGGGCATAATATCATTGTGTAATTGTGAGTAAATTTTATCTTTGTGAGGCCACTTAACTTTGTTCAGTCAGGCATTATCATTCTTCAGCTATTTAAAAAATGTACCCCAGTGATCATAACAGACTGGGACCAAGAGTGAGTGAATGTATGTGTGTATGTGTGTATGTATGTATGTATGTATGTATGTATGTATGTATGCAGTTTTAGATTTAGGGTTGTATCAGTAACACAGTCAGATATAGAAGGATTAAGTGCAGCCTGCAGGGGCAAGTGTTTGGAGAAGACCAGCTGCAGGTGATGGGAAGAATGCCAGCTCAGGCGAGGCAACAGACAACAGGGGGTTGTACTGTAAGCAGTTGGCATCAAGGAGGAATAGCAGGAAGCAACAGGACATCAAAAATGGCAGAGAGCACAGCAGTGGGCATTCTAGGAGCAAGCTGAATAAGCAGGACCAAGAGGAATCCAGCTGTAGGAGACAGAGAGAGGATTCTGCTTGTGTCGGCTTGCTATGGGCTGAATTGTGTCTCCACTCCTCAAATTCATATATTGAAGGCCTAACCCAGAGAACCTCTGGATGTGACTGTATTTGGAGATAAGACTTTTAAAGAAGTAATTAAGGTGAAGTGAGGTCTATGTGTGGGCCCTAATCCAATATGACTAGTATATTTATAAAAAGAGGAGATTAGGACACAGACTACACACTGATGGAGGGATGACTACATGGGCACACAAAGAGATGGCGGCCATCTGCAAGTCAAGAACAAGGTATCAGGAGAAACCAAAACTACTCTTAGACGTCTAGCCTCCAGATCTGTGAGAAAAAAATTTCTGTTGTTTAAGCTACCCAATCTATTTTTATTTTGTTATAGCAGTCCCAGTAGACTAATACTCTGCTGTCAAAAGGACTGGTGAGAACAGGGCAGGGCTGTGGCCTTAGAGATAGGGTATCATGGCTGGTTCTCAGCAGCAGGCACACAACAAGGGTCAGAGAACCAGGATGGAATCACTGATTCAGAACAAGCAAGATCTCATTCATTCAATAATATTTTATTAAGCCCCTAGTTTGTGCTGGTCCTTGTTCCAGGTACAGGGTATATTGCTATTGTTGTGGTCCAGGTTAGAGGTGTTGTTGGCTTGTATTAGGAGGGTTAATAGGTGATTTGAAAGTGTTAGATGAGACAAGGTCTCAAGGTCTGGGTAGTTGTTTACTAAATGCTATTCCTACTAAATGTTAATATATAGCACAGTATTTTACAGACCAGCTATAAACAGGATGAACTTGACAGGAACCCAACCAGGTTAAGTATAGCCAACAGCAAAGAAGAAATCAACATGAATTGAGTAACTAGTGTATACAAAAGCAATGGCTAAACTTCCCTTCTGGCAGAGGAAGCTTTGAATGCTAACCCCCTGACTCCTTTACTTGCTACAGTAAATAAAAGTACCTTGCTACAACCATGTCTTGTTTTTGAAAAGAAAACCCCACCCTAGCTGGTTTGGCTCAGTGGCTAGAGGGTGGGCCTGTGACTGAAGGGTCCCGGGCATCAAGGGCACATGTCTGGGTTGCGGGCTCGATCCCCGGTAGGGGTCGTGCAGGAGGCAGCCAATCAATGATTCACTCTCATCATTGATGTTTCTATCTCTCTCTCCCTCTCCCTTCCTTTCTGAAATCAATAAAAATATATTCTTTTTATAAAAAGGAAAACCCCAAGTGGGCGACCCCCTTGAGTTTGATAACAATTTGGTGACTCCAGATAGGACGCTCTTAAAAGGACTCCCTTTTGGTCTGGTGGGGGCATTGGCAAAGTAGTTGGTAGCAGGAGCTGATCCATGGCTTGGTCGCCTGCATCTCCACTGGACAGATAATCTGCTCTATGGGAGACTCCACTTGGTGCTGACCACCCACCAGAACAGCTGTGTGGCCTTCTTCTACAGCAAAGTAGAGTGGCCACTTGAATCTGTTTTGTTTAGCACTTCAGAAGGGAGCTGGGTAGGTCATCCCCTGTGTTCGCTTAAAGTAGTGTTTCTATTCCTGTCTGGGGTACTGGAAAGGTAGTTTCAGTCTGGTTCATGCCTGGCTTCAGGTTGGTGGGGCAGGAACTGTCGCCAGAATGCCGGTTTTAGGGCCCAACCTAGGTCTAAATCTGGAGGGTTGAGGAACACCAACAGGTCATCAAAAAAATCATCGGCGATAATCTCTGGTTCCATAATCCTAGATGTCCTTAAGTGACAGCTCTGGCGTGGTTGTCTGTCATGCAGGAGTTGGATTTTGCTCTTTGTGTATATGTTTGCATTTACCTTGTTTATCTTACAAGTAAATGTGCTAGCATGGGAAACTCAAATTTGATCCCTGAATGCAGCCCCGAAAGAAAGCTCTGTTTATTTGAATTTAAGAAATTAAGTGCTTATACAAATTAAGAAATGTAAGAAATGGGGCAGTGGTAGTGTAACCAAGCAAAGAAACCTCCCCTCTCTTCCCCACTTCCCCCCCACACCCCCCCAAAAATGGAGGTTTGGCTTCCTGCTGCAATGAAAGCAAAACTTGTGCAGCAGGTACTGGTGCAAAAGAAAAGAGGTTTAATTCCGGAGCCACAAGACCTAGGAGAATGGCAGACTCCCATCTCAGAGTCCAATCCCCAATCCCCTCTTCCTGCTCAAGTGCATTGTTCTTTCTTTTTTGTTTTGGACAGCATTACAGATGTCTCCTGTTATCCCACCCTCTGCCCCCTCCACCCAGCCTCTGTCCCATCCCAAGCCTTCCCCACACTATTCTGTGTCTATGGGCTTTGCATGTATGTAAATATGTTCTTTGGTTAATCTCTTCCTGTCTGCCCCAACCCCCTCCCCTCTGAGCTCTGATATTCTGTTCCATGCATCCACTCCTCTGGACCTATTTTATTTGTCAGTTTATTTTGTTCATTGGATTCCACATATGAGTGAGATCATGTGATATTTGTCTTTCTCTAACTGGCTTATTTTGCTAGGCATAATAATTTCCAGGTCTGTCCATGCTGCTACAAAGAATAAGAGCTCTTTATTTATTTATTTTTACAGCCGCGTAGTATTCCATTATGTGCCACAGCTTTTTTTATCCACTGATCTACTGATGGGCACTTGAGCTGTTTCCAGATCTTAGCTATCCTATCTAATAATAGAGTAACATGTAAATTACCATCACTCCGCTACACCCACGATTGGGCGGCGGGAGGCTGGGGGGCGGGACTCGGGGTGGCCTATCCGGCCATTGAGAGGCACGGATCTGCTGCCATTGAGGGGGGCTACCCTGCTGTTGAGAAGCGCAGGGGGCGGGACTCCCGCCCCCTGTGCCTCTCAACGGCCAGATCCATGGCCGCTGAGGGGGCCTGCTGCGGATACCCAGCTGCTCCTCTCAATGGCAGGGTAGCCAGGTGTCCGCGGCAGCTCTCAACAGCAGGGTAGCCCCCCTCAGCGGCCACGGACCATCAAAAGCGTGGGAGCTGGGTGCCTGTCCACTCAGGCACCAGGCCTTTCAGAAGCCTCCGCTGCGCCGGAGGCTTCTGAAAGGCCTGGTGCACCAGCAGAGAGGCACCCAGCTCCACCGCAAAAAGCGAAAGCGTGTAGGGGACCCTACACGTGCATGATTCAATCATGCACTGGGCCTCTAGTTGTAAATAATGCTGCTATAAACACGGGTGCATATATTCTTTCTGATTGGTATTTCAGGATTCTTAGGATATATTCTCAGAATTGTGATTAATGGCAGTTCCATTGTTAATTTTTTGAGGAAACTCCATACTGTGTTCCACAGTGGCTGCACCAGTCTGCATTCCTACCAGCAGTGTACTAGGGTTCCCTTTTCCCACATCTACGCCAGCACTTGTCGTTTGTTCATTTATTGATGGTAGCCATTCTGGCAGGTGACCATAACAAAGGGAGTAGCATGGGCTCTCAAATTAGCTGGGCTGTACATTCTTTGGGCAGATTACAGTCCTCAGGAAAAACAGAACAGTGTAATCAAATGCTCAGAAAGACCTTGGCCAAACTGTGCCAGGAAACCCATGACACCTGGCTTAAATTACTACCAATTGCCCTGACCCTTCAGGGAAGCACCTAGGAATACCTATATCAAGTCCTTTTGAACTTATGTAAGGTAGGCCTTTGGGGGCTCCTCTCAAATTTTAGAATGCCCAGACCCACTTATAAAACAGGCTGTAAAACAGATTATTCAAGTAGGAAAAGTAACTGAGAACAAATAAATATGTGAATCTGATTTTACCCACACCAATAGACACTAAGCTACATCCATATGATCCAGGGAACTAGGTATATTTAAAAGGTTGGAAATCAGGATCCTTGCAAGATCAACTGAATCCAACATGGACAGGTCCCCATTTGGTGTTATTAACAACTCATTCTTCTCTTAAACTACAAGATACACCTTCCACAGTATTCCTGCACACTCTGGTCTGACCTCAAGCTGCTCTGAAAAGGCAAACTAATCATGGCTGTTATGCACTCCTGTTCTCAGTAATCCCAGAACGTAGGGGACCCCAAGGCTTTCATAAGTCAGGCATAGAATTTCACTCCTCTTAACTCAAAAAGAGTTACTCTGTCCATGTTCAGCAGGAAGCAGTTACAGAAGTATGACCCTTGTCCCCATTACCTCAAAAACGAGTGAAAAATCTCAGGAGGGAATTATTAGATAGGACAAGGGTCTCCAAGTCTGGGTGGTTCTTACTAAATGCTGTTCTTGCTAAATGTTAAAATGTAACACAGTATTTTACAGAGCAGCTGTAAACAGGATGAGGTTGACAAGAACGCAACCAGGTAAGTGTAGCTAACTGCAAAGAAGAAATCAATGTATAATTGACTGAATAGTGTATATAAGCAATGACTAAGCCTCCATTGTGGGAGACAAAGCTTTGGGCATAAATCCCATTTCCTTTATTTGCTGCAAGTAAATAAAACTATTTTGCAACAATGACAACCATATCTTGTTCTTGAATAGAGCACTCCAATAACAAAACTACCCAATATGGAGGTGATGCTCCTTTAGTCTTCCTGACCAGGCATATATATATACCTACTGGCAGAGGGGTTTGAGCAACCTCATTTTCAGAGAGAAGGAACTGTGGAAAAGGGATCAGGTGTTTTTTCTTCTTCTTTTCATTTACAGTTGACATACATTATTATATAGTAAACCTCAGTGATTAGAAAGTACACAACATACTAAGTGATCATCCCAATAAATCTTGTACCCATCAGACACCATATATAGTTATTAGAATATTATTGAATATATCCCCTAGGCTATCCTTTACATCCCAATGAATATTCTATAACAAACAATTTGTACTTTTTAATCCCTTTACCTTTTCCACCCATCTCCCCACACCCCCTCCCATCTGGCAACCATCAAAATATTCTCTGCATCTATGAGTCTGTTTCTGTTCTGTTTGTTCATTTTGTTTTTTAAATTCAGTTGTTGATAGATATGCATTTATTGCCATTTTATTGTTCATTTTTTTAAATCTTTTTTCCACCTTTCTTTTTCTTAAAGAAGACCCTTTAACATTTAGTATAATACTGGTTTGGTGGTGATGAACTCCTTTAGCTTTTTCTTATCTGCAAAGCTCTCTATCTATCCTTTGATTCTAAATGATAGGTTACTGGGTGGAGTAATGTTGTTTGCAGGTCCTTGCTTTTCATCACCTTGAGTATTTCTTGCCAATCCCTCTGGCCTGCAAAGTCGCTGTTGAGAGATCAGCTGACAGTCATATGGGCACTCCCTCGCTGCCTTTAAGATTCTCTCTTTGTCTTTAATCTTTGACATTTAGTTATGATGTGTCTGGTGCGGTCCTCTTTGTTCGCTTCCTGGACTTGTATGTCTGTTTCCTTCACCAAGTTAGGGAAGTTTTCTGTCATTATTTTTTCAAGTAGCTTTTCAATTATTTGCTGTATCTCTTCTCCTTTCGGCACCTTGTGAATGTTGGTATGCTTGAAGTTTTCCCAAAGGCTCCTTACACTATCCTCATTTTTTGGATTCTTTTTTCTTTTTACTGTTCTGATTGGGTGTTATCTTCCCAATCTCTGATTTGATCCGTTGCTTCATGTACTCCACTGTTGATTCCCTATATTGTAGTCTTCATTTCTGATGGGTTCTTTTATTTAAAAAAATTTTTTTTTCATTGTTGATAGTATTACAGATGTCTCCCATTCCTCCCACCTTTACTCCCCTCCTTCCAGCCCCTACCTACCCACCCTCCTTCACCATCCTATTGTCCATGATTATGGGCTACGCATATCTGACAGGTTCTATTTTATGTTTTCAAGTTCTACTTTTATATTTCTTATCTCCTTTTAAAAAATGTTTTTATTGATTTTATAGAGAGAGGAAAGGAGAGGGATAGAAAGATAGAAATATCAATGAGAGAGAAACATTGATCAGCTGCCACCTGCATGTCCCCTACTAGGGATTGAGCCCATAACCTGGGCATGTGTCCTGACAAGGAATTGAATTGGGGACCTCTTGGTTCATGGTTTGATGCTCAATCACTGAGCAACACCAGTTGGGCCTGTTTCTTATCCTTTTGTTGAAGTTCTCACTAAGTTCATCTACTCTTTCCTTACATTCATTGAGCATCCTTATAACCAGTGTTTTGAACTCTGCACCTAGTAGATTGCTTATCTCCATTTTGTTTAATTTTTTTTCTGGAGTTGGGACATGTTCTTTTTTTCCTCATTTGGCAGCCTCCCTGTGTGTCTATGTATTAGGTAGAGCTGCTGCGTCTCCTGGGTTTGGTAGAGTGGCCTTGTGTAGTAAGTGTTCTGTAGGGTCCAGGGGCACATCCTCCTTGATTACCCAAGTTAGGCACTCGAGGTGTGCCCCCTGAATGAGCTGTGTACACACTCCTCTTGTAGTTGAGCCTTGATTAGTATTGGCATGTCAATGGGAGGGATTTATCCCCAGGATGATCTGCTGCAAGGACTGGCTGCTACCACCCACCACTGTGGAGGATCAGCTATGCAGGGGCCCAACCCACATAGCAGGACTTCAGCAGGGCTCTGGTGCCCACTGAGCATACCCTTTGAATGTGTCTCTCGTGGAGCAGGTTGGGTGGTGGTGCTTTGCTGTGGTCTGAAGATGTCCATTGGGTGCGCTAGCTCTGGGGCTTCCGTGGAGGTATAGGTCAAGGTCAACCATTGCCTGTGTTCTGCCGGGGGTCACCTGGCATGAGCTACAAAGCAATATGCAGATGGTTGCTACTTGTGCTGGGCTTGGAGGTGCCCAGGCGAAGCTAAGCTGTGAACCAAGGCCAGCTGCTGCTAGTGCCTGGACCAGGGCCACTTAGGGAAATGTACAGGGCACTCTGAGGCCAGATGCTGCTTGTTTGAGAGATTTTAGGAAAATCTGAAGCATGAGCTAAGACAGGCCATTCGTATGGAAAAGATACTGGATACTCAGCTTGGGTGGGCCAGAAAGTTGGGTGGGGTGGAATGGGGCTCAGGGAACCACGAGGATGGGTAAACAGTGAGAGCTAGGTTGATGGAGTCTCAAATATGGCACCTGCCTGTATGCTTTGTTGGGGGAGGGCTCAGAAAAGGAACAGTGGCCTCTGCCAGCACTTCCGTCCAAGAGAAAGATTCCCTTCCAGCTCTCTCTCTGATGCCAGGCAAATCAGGTCCTCTCTGTATGTCTCTAGTGCCTTTCAACCTGCTGCCCCATCACTGAAGCTCAGAGGGAGTGAGTTTGAATATTTCCATGCATGGGCCCTTTAAGAGGAATCGCCTGAGACTCCAGCAGTCCTCTGTCTCCCTCAGACTCAATCCCTACTAGTTTTTACAGCCAGAAGTTATAGGCACTGGGACCTTGAGCTGGGGGACCTGTTGGGGGCTGGGACCCCTTGCTCCTCAGAGGGGACCTCCAGAGCCAAGATATTCCTCCTGATTTTTATCTGCCACATGTGACTGTGGGGCCAGCCCATCTGCATCTCTGCTCCCCCTACTAGTCTTGATGTAGCCTCTTCTTTAATCCCCTTGTAGGGTTTCCATTCAGCCAGATTTCCGGCAGTTCTGAATAAAAGTTGCTCTGTAGTTTAGTTGTGGATGTGGGAAGAGGCGAGTACCATATTTACCTACATTGCCATCTTGACCGGAAGTCCTAGATGGGTTAGTAATCCAGGTATATGATTTTTATCTTTGAGAGAAAGTAAAATTTCTTTTTGTAGAAAGTTTTCACTGGCACCTGTTAACAAACTTGGATATTTTCCTTGAATGTCTCCAACTCATGTTCTTTAACACGTAACATTCCAACTTTATCTTGATTTGACTTCATTCGTTTGTCTAAAATGTCACAATTTCTTTCCCAAACTATGTCTTAATAGGAAACTCAAGTATTTCCAGGCAATAACTAGATCATCTGTGTCAATGTAGACAACCATTAGATAAACTTCCCTAATTCATACCACATCTGCTCTCCAAATCCTGCATGACCTTGAGCATAAAAAAAAAAAAACCCTCCAAATTATTTTCTCCCCAAAATAACCATGCATCCCAAATTCTCCCCTTTCCAATTTTCTATTAAATGAAAGACATATTGTCAACACTGAATCAGCCAACTTTTGTTAAAATCCGGGAAGTCTTTCAAAAGCTTTCAGCGTAAACTGTCCTTGTTAAATATGACAAGTTGATAATGGGAAATATTTGCATCTACGTAGTCCCTGTTGATTTCTTTACCAGTTCTGGTAACTAGGGACTGCTTGGACACAGGTATCCTTCTCTACTTCATCACTGTGGGAGACTCTTTCCTCACCCCATTATTTGAAAAATTAAAGTGATGTGAAAGCCCAACTCTGGGTTCTTTCATTGGTAGGCAGCATGGAGGAATAGTCAAGGACATAGGCTTTGAAGTCAGGCAGCCTTGAGCTTGTCATGATTCTTCCACCTCCTAGCCCTGTAATTGTGGGCACATCACTTACTCAAAGTTTTAGTTTTATTAGCTATAAAGTGGGGATAATAATAATATTTACCTTATAGGCTTGTTGTGAGGATTAATGGTTCAAGTATGAAAGCATCAACTCAGTACCTGGCAGTGTAGTAAATGCTCATTAAACGGCAACTCTTTAATTGTAACAACTGAGGATGCCCCAATTAAAAAAAAAATAAAAATAAAGAAAGAGAAAGACAGGTACCTACTCTTTCTGCATGCCAGAACCCAAAGACACCATTTCACCTTGGATTAATCATCTTTACTTTTTTCTTTCAGAGTTCAGCTTTTTACTGAATGTGTCACAAAAGAGGTTTAGTTAAAAAAGACCAAAGTCCATGTCATCATCAGACTCCAAAGATTCTTCTTTCTTTGCTTCCATGTTCTTCTTCTCCTCAGCTGGGGCAGCAGAGGTGGAGGGGGCTGGACCTCCTGCTGTGGCAGATGCCCCAGCCCCTGGATTGCAGTTGAGGCTCCAGATGTTGGTGTTGACCAGAGCCTTTACAACCAGTCCTGGCCAGAAAGGTTTACACTGGCTGCTTTAATGAGGGCATTGCTTTTATCCCTTTTGAATGCAGGATGAGGGCTGAGATCGATCCCTGAGATAGAGGTTGTGGTGCGGGTGACTGCACTGCAGGGGCGTGGTGCTAGTTGCTGGATGAAGTGAGGGCCTCACCTGAAAATGGCCTTAGCTTCCTCAAAGGACAGAGCACCTTACTGGCAGCTGAGAGGCAGATCAATTATCTTTAAAATGAGGAGATGGAATCAATGATCTCTGTTTCCTCCCTTTTAGTTCCAAAATTCTAAGATCTCATATGGGGGAAGGGGGAGCGGAAATAAACATTGATGAGCAAAAGAAATATATTTCCTGACCAGTTCCACAAGAGGCTCAAGCTGTGCTTCACCAGTACATCCAGTTCCGAAGCTTATAGGAGTGTGTCTTTTCAAGAGACGAGGGCTTGGAGGAGGAGGTCTGGGTGTACTATACCAGGGAACTTCGTGGCTGCAAAAACCATCATTTCTTCAGGGTAATAGAATGAAAGCAAAGGGACTTTAGACCTTTTCAAGATGTGTGTTGTTGTCTTTTTAAATCTAAAATACAAGGTATGCACATAATCTTGTTTTCTGAAGATGCTTTAGAAAAATCTGGCATATTAATGACTCCACTTGAAAGGACTGAAAATGGGAGCCAGAGGAAACTTTTCTTTCTGAACAATGACTGAGAAGAGAATGCTAACGAACATTCTGGCACACATATCTCCTTCTCTGGCTGCTTCAGGACCCAAGAGCCAGTAGGTCATAATTAAAGCCAATAATGGCAACTCCAGACAGTTATCCAAATATTTTCCTGGTGCTGTCAATTCTCCACATTAAATGATTTAACATCATATTTGGGGAGTGTAGAACATACACGCAGAGAGGGAATTAAATGTTGACAGGAATTTTGGAACATTTGCTGCAAGTTGCCCCCAAAGATATTGTTTATTACATTCAAAGGAATCACAGAATATTTTCTTCAGTAGATAATTTTAAAGGACCCTTTCCGTGCAGAGAGCTCCGAGGTTTGTCCTTAAGTCCTCAGGACAAGATCACATTTTCTGCAGGAAAGAAATCGTGTGTTTGGGGTTAAAGCCTCGTGTTGTGTCAATAAGTGAACTTCTCCTACCTCCACTGCACCTTTCAGGAATGTTCTCTTTGATCACCAGGAGCTGCTGCAGAGCTACAGTTACGTAACTTACAAAAGACCAAAGCTGCTCACTTTTCTGTCACCACCACTTCCAAAAAGACAGCCCACAAATACATCTGTTTGTAAAATCTGGGTAGGATCTTGGAACCAAGGTTTTCAATTCTGTCTTTTTTTTTCTTTCTTTCTTCATCCAAGTTTTGTATCTTTAAAAATAATAAGTATGCAAAATCCTCCACCTCCACCCTTCACGCCTACTTTAAAACAATTAGAGTTTCCTCCTGGATGGAAATGAAGCAGCTCAATCTAAAGAGCGTCGGAGACAGTTCCAAAGTACCGTTGGGAGTTGAAATAAACCGGCCAATCGGTCACTTTTTAAAAATAATTTTTTAAACCCTCACCCGAGGATATGTTTTTATTGATTTTAGAGATAGTGGAAGGGAGATGGAGAGAAAGAAACACTGATGTGAGAGAGAAACACCCCATACACACCTCGACCAGGAATCAAACCCAGAACCTGGGTATATGCCCAGGACCAGGAATCGAACCCAGGACCTTTTGATGTAAGAGATGATGCTCCAACCGAGCCACAGGCCAGGGCCCAATCACTTCTTAACGGCAAAACTGGATTTGTTCTGCAAAACAATTCAGCAGAAACTTGGGTTCCCAACGCCAGGGCTGCGTGCACCGTGGCAATGGAAACATTCCAGCCACAGCTTGGAGTTGGGAGCCAAACACAATGCTAAGGCAAGGAAGACATCCGAGGCCAAACCAGACAGTGATCTTGGCACTGCCTGCCTCTGAGCCCAGAGCTACAGCAGCTGAGGGTTGCTGATGTACCCTTTCGCGGTCTCTAAGTCTCTAAGTACACCAGAGTCCAGATTTAAAACACCCCCCTCTCTCCCCGATCTTTCTCTACCCACACATTTCACCCCATGGTTACATCATAATAGATGGTGAAAATACTGTGATGTGTATACAAAAATCTTAGGCATGCTTCCATTTAATCATACTTGGGTTTCTTTGAGGACCGCCCCCTTGTGAACAAGCACCTCCTTGACACTGGGCAAGAAAACCTCAGATTTGTGGCCACAGCCTCTGCTCTGTGATCGGGGTCACTCTGTGGCCGTCAGCTTCCTGCTTGGCTGGCAGAACCAGGCGGGCCTCTCGCTTGGGGGTGGGGGGAGACTTTCTTTGGATTCTCTTGTCAAAATGCACAGAGCCCACTCAAGAGATCTGTATTTTCTACATTACAAGATGGCAGTATGCCAGTTTCTGGGCCAGTTGGCTGACTCAGAGATGAGATTATCCCATGACACTGTTTGCATTCCAGGCCTAAGGGTAAAAAAATGTAAAGCTTTGCTGCCACCTGCTGTTTCCTTAGGAATAAATTCTTGAAATGACCCTAGGATGGTGGTGCATTGGTTTATTTTAGCAGAGTGTCTTGAAGAATTTGGGGGATTTCAGAAAATACGTTTGTATAGTTGGCTATCAGCAGGCCTGTCATTTCCTAGGATGGATTGTTGGCCACTTGGGTGGCTTCCTTCTTTCAGGTCATTAAGTCCTGTGGGCCCCATCCTTTGGTATAAGCTTGCAGATGGGGACAGGGATAGGAGGTCAAGGCAGACTCCCTGACCTCAGACAACTTTGCAAGGGAGCTCATGCAGGGTTCTGGCCAATGAGATCTGGGTTTGGAAGTCCTTTCCTCATGGGCCAAAGATGCCATGGAAGCCATAAGGGAAGACACATTCCCCAGTGACCGACCTTTCGCCAGGGGTATGTGGGTGAGTAGTGTTTCCTGGAAGTGCCCCTCAGAAGCACTCTCCTCATCCGAGGTGGCTGTAAACCTGGGGTTGTGATTTCTTCAGATGTTTTATTTTTGTCTTCCTTGGTTAGGGAGGAGAGCTTCCGAGGAAAATGAAGGCTAGACCAATTTGAACTGCTCCCAGGTGAGAATGCTTGGGCTGTAGTTGGATGATAAAAGGGGGAGGGGAATAGTACAGCCTTGAAGCACAGTTAAAGAGCACCGGGAGAGTTGATTGTCACAAAAGCTTAGATGGGCTTGAAAAGGGACCTTCGTCATCTTATTGGAGGCCCCCAGGGGACGGAGACCTCCTAGTCTTGACTAATTGGCAGCTGGTTGACGTTCCAAGTCAGAATGTGGGGTTTTCCTCTTTGCAGTCTCCGGGAAGATCTATTTGTATGTAAATGAGCTGCTATCCTTGGTCCTTTGAGAATTCTTCCAACCAAGAAGTTTTTATTGGCAGAGATTAATGAATTCATTAATGGTGTTTTTGTACAATTCTGAGCGCCTATTCTTTCTCTTTTTTATTACAAAAACTAAGATCTGGGACTGTGAGATGGACACAGAATGAAGTTTTGCTATCAAAAAGTTCATAAGGTGAAAAGTCTGTGTGTAGAGTAAATCACAGGAGCTAGAATGCTATGGTAGGACCAGAACTAATACTGTATGAGCTTCAAGGTATATGTGTATTACTTATAAATTAAATATAATTCTTGGGGGCAAAAATGAAAGAACAAGAAGATTATAATGCACAAAATTCCTCCTTCCATGTCTCATTCCCTAAACATGACCATTGTTAATGTCTTGCACAAGCTCGATGGTGTTTATGCTGCATGTCTTTTCTTGTTTATGCCCCCATCGCTCTCTCTTAGAATTTTGTAAAGGCTTTGGACAAGTTCCACTCTGTCTCAGCTATGTAAAGAAGAGCCCAGGGAAGAGAATTGTATTCCACTAAGGAAATACCCGTACCTCCCCTGGGGGCTACTGTGGTGATGCCAATGGGAGGCCCTAAGTGAGAAGGAAAACTCACGAGGACTGATAAGGGCAGTGGTTTCAGTTACCCCTCCCTTCCAGGAAAGCCTTTCTTCATTTGTTAGGTTTAATTTTTTTCTCCCCCCAGCTTTACTGAGGTACAACTGACAAATAGAATTGTATATATTTAATGTGTTCAATGTGATGATCTGATATACATACATTGCAAAATGATTACCGTAGTTAATTAACACATCCATCACCTCACAGTTAGCTTTGTGTGTGTGTGCATGGTTGGTGAGAATGCTTAAAATCTACCCTTTTAGCAAATATGAAGAATACAATACAGTATTAGTAACTATAGTCCCAGAATGTATTCATCTTATAATGGAAAGCTTGTACCCTTTCACCAACAGCTACTATTTCCCCTGCCCCATCTCCTGGCCACCAGCGTTCTACTTTTTGTTTCTATGAATTCAGTGGGTTTTTTAGTTTTTTAGTTTTGTTTTGTTTTGTTTTTACATAGGAGTGAGATCATACAGTACTATACAGTATTTGTCTTCTGGAGATTCTCTGGTGGTGCACAGACCTCCAAGGTTCTGATTTTTCTTTTTTTTTCAGGAGGATAATGAGGTTGGTGCTTACTTGTGTGCTTGATTTTAATAGCATGGGAGCCCCCCATCCCAAGCGTCTGTTGATCCCTTGGTGATCCTGGGGAAGAGAGTGTAGTCATTGCAAAGAGAACTGAAGACAACCATAAGTTAAGACAGGTGACTGGTGACAGGTAAATTCTTCCCATCACAAGACTATCTGAGCTCTATCCTGACAAAGGTTATTTTGCAGGGGTATTTCTGAGGCTCCCTGGTGACTAGATGAACAAAAACATCACTATATCTGCAGACCTGTCCTCTGATGAACACATACTCCTCCTGGATGGTGTCAGGACATAGTCGTTTAAATGTCTTAGATACCGGTTTTTGCCCCTCCTGTTGTGCTTGGTAACTAGGATGCTGTCAAGAAAATACAGCAGGGCTTCTATGGACTTAAAAAGAGCATTTCAAAATATTGCATTAGCCTTTTGTCCCTTCAGTCTGTTTTTCCTAGAACAAATGTAATCTTAGTTGCTACAGTTTCTGTTTAAAATAGCTCTTCTGGTGAGTCACCTAAAGTGAAGCTGCAGAAATGGTTTTGTTTTAGCCACGTCAAGCTTGAAATGTTAGCCAACTTCTAGTAACTGCTCATTGGGGGGGAGCTGCTGGAGTGCTCTCACATGTGTTTTGGGAAAGATTCTAAAATGTCCAGAGAGAAAGACATGCCTCTGATGAGCCAGTCAGTAATAGGCATCTAAGAATGGGCCGCGAGAGCTTTAGACGTCTTAGGGCTGCAAGAAGCGTTAAGGGATGGTCTCTGCAGGCTCAGACGCTCCTCAGGGCTCAAGACACTGTGAAGGTCAAGCCCCCATCCCTGCAAGTGGACAGAAACTCAGGGAAATCTCCAAGAGGCATGCGGAGGGGTCAGAGGACCTTGCAGATGCCCCGAGGAAGAAATTAAAGCTTTAAACGGAACATTAAGGCATGACTTTAAAGGTCATTATCTAGTTCACACTTACATCAGACTCTAAATATTGTCAGAAAGTGGATAAGTTTGCCAGGACCACGAACAGTAAAATCACTCAAAATAGACCTCTGAAATCTTCAAGGCCAGGGCGGCTGTGGCAGGCCATGAAGTTCCAACTGAGGCAGCCTCCCGAGAGACCTGGACAGAAATGAGAAACTGCAGCTGCTTAAAGGAAACTTTATACTCACGGACTCCACAACTCGCAAAAGCCTTTCAAACCTTGTCTTTCCCTCTTCCACCAAGTGGGGGTGGGGCGGGAAGGGGAGGCTCTCTCACTCCCTAAATGAGGTCCCTTGTTAGAGACCAGCTGTACTAATGGCTCTGAATGTTCTGCCCTTCTCCTTCCCCACGGTATAGCTTATTGCCCAGTTATCACTGAGCAGTAGCTATCAGCTTTACCCACTGGCTGGCCCCACCCTCTGTTGGCCAAAGCCAAGTCACCTCCTGCCAGGCAGCTGCTGGGTGAAAGTCCAGAACTGCTCTCCTGAATAAACAAGTTGGAGAAAGGCAGTTCCCAGCGGTGGATGGGGCTGTGCTCCAGAAGTCTACTTGAAAACTTGTCCTTTGGAACTTGGGAGACATTCCCCAGGGTGAGCCATATTATGCATCGTGGCAAGGTTCCCAGGCTAGCCCACAGCACTGGTTTAGCCCAAAATGGACTTGGAAAGTAGAGCTCTAGAACTCACCATCATGGGTCATAGATTTGTAGTCTCCTCTTGTGAGTTTATAGACATTCTCTGAGCTGGGCATGCCTCAGGGTGGTGGGGTGGGTTGGTTTGGTGCCTCTGGGTGCCAATGCAGTGGCTGAGATCTTCCCTGTCTCATGAAACCCTCACTCCCTGTTTCTCCACCTACACGCTTTAGGTTGAGGGTGAAGGGATGACTACTCCAGCTTTTCTTTAGTTTGGTTCTTCAAGCATCCTGGTATTGGGCCAGACAGGCCTGGGTAAGAATCCTGGCTCTCCCACTTACACAGTTGCATAGCCTCTCTGAGCTTCAGTTTCTCTTCAGCAGAATTGGGATCGTGTATACCTAAGAGAGACTTGGGTTTGCTTCCCCAACATCTGTTCTCCTTCTCTTGGTAACCATGACTTTTGTTAGGGTATTCACATCTCTCCCCTCTCCCCTCCTCCCTGCCCCCACAGACCACTCCATTCCTGAAGGCTTAGGCCTAGTGTAATTTCATTTCAAGGCGTTTATTATAGATCTCCTGGTGGGTGCTGACCTAATTCAGTCCAATGAGCTTACAGAAGCTTACTGGTTCCTTCCAGGAAAAAAAAAAAGTCCCCTTTATCCTTTTTGTAAGAATGGGGGGTATATGTGGTCCCAGTAGCAATAAAAGGCCACCCCAAGACTGTAACAGGGGCCAGCCCTAGATGGAAGCTCTCATGTGGGTGGTAGGGTAGAAAGATGGAAAACAGAGTCTCCTTGATAAAATTGCTGAATTCCTAAATCAACCCATCCTGATTTACTTCTGTTGTTTCAAGTGTGTGAACCAATAATTTCTTTCACATTATGCCATTTTGAGTTGAGCTTTCTGTTCATGCAATGGAAGACATGTTAATCGATACATCACAGCACAGGATTTTCCATGGTTATTCAATGAAATAAAGCATTCACGTATTTAGCACAGAGCCTGATTTAAGTTAGAACTCCCACCCCTCCAGCCCAAGAGCATTAGTAGGAAAGACCACAGTTTCTCGGGGCCTTACCCTGTTTGGGGGCTTGGGCAGCTTGCTTGGATTGAGAGATGTCACTGCTGGACAGGTTCTAGTTTTAGGATCTACCCTTAGGAGGGAGCAGGTCTTGTAAGCCTGGGGGTCCCCTAGGCCTGCTAAATCATTTGGTCTGGCCCTGCCAAGACATTAAGGGTGAGATAGTTAAATGTTTGACCAAATGTAGCAGGCTAATTTTTAAGTTGATAGCTTTGTATGGCCCACAATGATGTTATACATATCCAAATGGTCCTTGGCAGAAAAAAGGCCCTGGGCAAGTATATTCATTGAGGAGGGTTGGAGGACAAAGAGGGAAGAAAGGCGAGAACCATCACTTGCTGGAGCAATAACAAAGGACCTATCTTTGGGATCAGTTCTAATGTCTTATCTTTTTCTTTCTTTCCTTCTTATCCTCCTCTCTTCCTTACATGTTTCACACCCCAATTCTCACCAGGCCTGGGGAGTAGGGGAAGTCAGAGTTGAGATGGACCTCTGGTAAGGGAGGGGAGTATTTTTTGGAAAGGGAAATAAGAACTTCCATCTACCTCTGATGATTTATTTGCATTTAAGAGTAGCAGGGGCCTTAGTTTTAGCATAGATGGTG
Organism: Cnephaeus nilssonii; assembly: GCF_951640355.1. Lineage (NCBI taxonomy): Eukaryota > Metazoa > Chordata > Mammalia > Chiroptera > Vespertilionidae > Cnephaeus > Cnephaeus nilssonii. The sequence goes on along the minus strand of NC_137084.1, from coordinate 36,484,807 downwards.
GCTTTAAACTCCTACAGGAAGGTGTCAAGGCTGGTCTCTTGGAGCCTTTGCATGAGGAATAGGAATCTAGGCAGCACAGCCTGGTTCAAGGACAAAGAGTTGTGTTATGACTGTGGGAGGAGAGAGGAGTCATTTGGAGTCCGTGTAATGGCTGTCAGTCAGATTTCTGGTCATTTCATCACCCTCAGCTTAGGCTTGAGTCCCTAGCGAGCGGAAACCACAATAAAAGACTAAGCCCGCATAGAGCTGGCAAAACTGAAATCTGTGCAAGGAACCTGGTCCACGTGACATTCCTGCTTTGCATAAGGAGGGTGAGCTCATTTGTTCCATGCCAGCAGACTGCTTTTGGAGACAGAGTGTAAGAAAACATATCTTCACAAAAACGGGTCAAGGGTGCCATGTTCCAAGGGTGGAATGGATGCCTGAAAGTGCAAATAGAACTCCAGTGTGATCCGACTAGAACAGGATTGAGCTGCCAGCCTCTTATCGGGACACTAGATTTATGACTGTGGTCAAGAACTGCCCTCACCTTTGTTTTTATCAGTCACATTCCATTAATGCCTCATAATGAATCTGTGGTCAATAAAAAAACCTAATTGTTTTTTTACATGAACTGCCGCCAAGCCAGGAATCCCCATGAATTTATTTGTACTGTTGATTTTTAAAAAAAATAAATATAGAACTTAACAATGATCCTTATTGAATTTCATGCTGCATCTTGCTTCTTTTCTCTCTTAGCTATTACTCTGAACTTTGGGCTTACCTTCTTCTTCATTCATGTCATATGCAAAGATGTTAACTAGGACAGACTATAAGAAGCATACCTGGCACTCTGCATGGGAAACTTCCTGCTGATAGACACCCAGTTATTTATCAACCTTTTGTGTACAAAGCTATGAAGTCAGCGGCAAAAACCATGTCACAGTACTTTTATACCGCTCATCCTCCTGACCTTTTTATTCATCATTGGATTGTTAGAGGCTCTATTGACTTACTGAAACCAAGCTACACGACCTTTGGCATTTTGACCCCTAGCAGTCTGGCACTTGTCCAGTACCTCGTACATGGTGGTGGCACCATAAATGTTTGTTGAATTAAATTGCATTTCCTGAATCATCAGCTTAACAACAACATATTTTTAAAAAAGGGAAATGGGGCATGATTAATTGATGAGATACTTGGCTTCTTGGTGCTCTTTATATTCCTTTCTATTGTTTTAAATACAAATATGAAAAATGTCACACGTTATATAAAAATAAAATGTAGGCTATGATTGACAACACCATTATGCCAATTATCATGATGAATATCCATTACTGTAATTTTTTTCTTTAAAAAACCGAGCCATGTAAAACTGCATTTTTCATTTAATCTATTTTGGCCATCTTTCTATAACTGAGTAGCTTTCACTTGTATGGATCTCATGCTTTTCTAAGTGTTTAACCAATTATCTGTGTAAATTCTTTAAGTTCTGCCCTGGCTGGGTGGCTCAGTTGGTTGGAGCATTGTCCTGTGCACCAAAAAAGTTGCCAGTTTGATTTCTGGGCAGGGCACATACCACAGTTGCGGTTTTGATCCCGGGTTGGGGCGGGTACGGGAAGCAACGGATCTATGTTTTTGTCTCACCTCTCTCTCTCTCTCTCTCTCTCTCTCTCTCTCTCTCTCTCTCACTGCTTCTCTCTCTCAAATCAATCTAACTCCCCCCACCACCACATATCCTCAGGTGAGAATTAAAAAAAATTTCTTTAGGTTCTGACATTACAGTCATTTGTCTTTAAATTATGCATTTAATTCATTCTTCTTAAAGTATATTGAGCACCTACCATATACCAGATTTTGGGTCAGAACAGATAATTAAAAAGAAAAATGGGCAAGGTCCTGACCCTTCAGAGTGATTTTTGCTATACAATCCAGGTAGAAGATAAGTGGGGCCTAAATTCGAGGGGAAAAGAGCAGATTAGAGAACATAGATGTGGCAGCATTGGTAGACTGTTGATGATTGGATATATGAAATAAAGAAAAGGGAGGATGTGAGCACAGTTCCGAGATTAGTTTGCATGACTTGATCACTGGACTTGACCATTCACTGAAATGGGGAATGTGGGAGTTTGGAAGGGAACATCATGAGATCACGATGACATTCCAAGTTTGATTTGCTTGTGGGACATTGAGATGCTCTCGTCCAGCAGGCAGTTGGAAATGATGAGTCTTAAGTTTAGGAGGGAGATTGGAACAAGACTGCCAAACAAGAGATTGTGGTGGGGGTTCTGACTATTAATTCAACTGGGATAAACCCAAGGGACATATTTGCAGTAATTCAAGCCCTTGGCAACACATAGTTTAATGTGAACTTCAGGTCAGCAGAGAAATTAAATTTATTTTGGAGACTATCAGGCAAAAGGAGGCCAGGACTTTGGGGAGGGTTTTGTGGTCATTCCACTTGCTAGGCTTAGGCTAATGACTGCTTCTTTTCTACGGGGATGAAACTTTAGGAATTGAAATGGCTGCTGGATGAACTAATTAATATAGCCTCAGAAAAACGAGCAGAGAGGTGTGGGGTGTGGAGCGAGTTATAGGAGTGAGGCATAGAAACTTATGATGAAATTGCTCCCAAGTATGCTATTTCCTTGTAGTCTTTATCCCACAACATTTACATTAAAAGAAAATTACAAAAGTAGTACATTTATAAAAGTAGTACATTTCTGCTTTGCAAATACTGTACGTTGGCTCATTCAATAGCCATTCTAACCAACTTCTCTCTTGTCTTCTATTCTAGAGGCTGGAAAACAACATATACAAATTCCAACACCTCATTACAACCTGAGTTGGCCAGGACATATAGTTTGGGCTAATGAGAAGTTCCCAGAAGTCCCTTAGGTGGGCTTCCATTTCTGAATAGAAAGGCAAAGATTTGTAGGGAGAAGCCTGCTTGCCCTTCTACCGTCTTCCAATAAGGAGCTTCGCTACAATACGGAAATGGCAGCAATCATATTACCAAGAGATGGAAAGCTGTAAGCTTAGGAGGATAAAGAAACCTGATTGATAGTGCTATCCTTTAGCAACTATGCTGGCTCAGATCCACCCACTTCTGGGTTTTGTGTTATGTGGGGCAAAAAGTCTTACTTTTTTATCCGGGTGTACTGGCTCTCAAACTTAGCTGCCCGTTAGAGCCACCTGTGGAGACTTAAAGTTTCCCAGTGCTTAAATTGCCCCATATCCCACCAATTGAATAGGACTTTCTGGAGCTGGGACCGAAGCCCCAGTAACTGTTAAACCTCCCCGGGTGATTCCAATGTGTGACCAAGTTTGAGAGTCAGTGGTTTAAACTACTGATTTTTGTTTTTGCTTTTGTTGTTGTTGTTATGTCCAGTGGATGCTATTGTTACAATACAGGTGTGGAAATCATATTTAAACAACCAAACCATATAAGATCCCCTGTCTCCAGTCAGCTCTGTCTTTGTTATCATCCCTGGGAGAATCATGGTTTTAGTGTTGTGCTTCTTCTTTTAAATTTTCCTCTCTGCACATACAAAAGCATATTAGTTCGCAATTATAGAAATCTGTCTGGGGGCTGTTCGGGTGGGGCCTGAGAAGTGACATTGCCAATAGCCTAGAGCAGTGATGGCAACCTTTTGAGCTTGGTGTGTCAAACTTCACCAAAAAACTGAGCATAACTCGGGTAGTGTGTCACTTTGAGGAAAAAACTAACTCCAAGACTCTAGTCGCAAATGTTTCATCCTCAGGAGCAGCAAATGTTTCATCCTCTGCATGCGGCCGCGTGTCATCAGAAATGGCTACGCGTGTCAGTGCTGACACGCGTGTCATAGGTTCGCCATCACTGGCCTAGAGAAATACAGGACAATGGGGACTTCAAGTTTTCTGCCTCCATAAACTGTTGGAACTCCTGGGAAATGTCAGTATTTTAGTGTCCAAACCACCTCTCCTAGACTGGCTTTAGCATCCTATATAATAAAAGCCTAATATGGTAAGTGTCTGGTCATCTGGTCGGCTGTTCAATCAATCAAAGTGTAATATGCTAATGATATGTTAAGGCCGTTCAACCGCTTGCTATGATGTGCACTGAACACTAGGTGGAAGATGCTCCGACCAGTAGGTGAGCTTGTTACTGGCGTCCGGCCAATCAGGACTGAGAAAGAGGGGCTGGACACGCCCTGGAGCCCTCCCGCAGTCCTTCCCTGGCTGGTCCACCTCCCGCATCCCTCCCCGGCCCTGGCATTGGTGGGGTCCCTTGGCCTGGCCTGCGCCCTCTCACAATCCGGGACCCCTCAGGGGATGTTGGAGAGCCAGTTTTGGCCCAATCCCGCAGGCCAGGCCGAGGGACCTCACTGGTGCATGAATTCATGCACCAGGCCTCTAGTTCTAAAATAAAAGAAAATAACATTTTGTTGATAGTCTAACCTTCTAATTCAGAAGTTTTAAGAATGGCTCCCAACTTTCTGTCTAAGATTAAGTAAAGTATCTATATATATAAAAGCCAAATGACCAGAATGATGGAATGATGGGAACGACCGAAATGACTGGTCACTATGATGTGCACTGCAGGGGCTAACTGGCCAATCAGGACCCTGATCAGTGTCTCCCAACCCCCCGTGGCCCCTCCCACGAGCCAGCCCTGCCTGACTGGCCCCCTTTGGGGCAGGCCGGCCGGACCCCACTGGTGCAGGAATTCGTATAACTCTAGTATAACTATGAGACACTTAGTGTTCTGGGCAAACCCTCAATTTTTCTGTAAACAAATCCTCTTTTTTGGGTTCTTGCCTCAGGTTTCAGTTCTTTTGAAGAAACAACTTTTTTTTGTTTTTTTTTTGTTCATGTTTTTCTTTTAAGTTGCAAATCACTTTGAGATGCAGGAGAGGTTGAAATTGGCATCTGATGGCATTTGCAGCAGCCCTGTTTCTTGAGAGTATATCTAAAAATGTACATAAAAATATTCTTCCATGGAAAGACCCAGCTCTGAGTGAGTATTCCTGTAGCAACAGAGTATTAATTTTGTCCATTTACATGTAACTTGTGAAATACATGCTGATTTCTTCCTCATGGGAGGCAGTATTGCACAGCAGGCTCTGGAATGAGAAGCTATGGGTTCAAATTCCAACTCTACCTCTAATGGCTACGTGATGTGGGGCACGTTACTAATTCCCTATGCTCCACTTTCCTCATCTATACAATGGGGATATTGTTGTAAAGATTAAGGAGATGAAATGAGATAATACACGTAAATCAGTAGAAATGAGTCCAGTACATATTAAATCCCTAATAAATATCATTATTATGATTATCTGTATTAACTTGAACACATAATCATGAATATTTATGCTCAGAAGTGAATTCCCTTTTTGTGGAATTTCTCTCCCCACCCCAGGCCCTTCCATCAGACCTTCAACTGACATGGATTACAGCCCCTACGCTCTCCTCCCACACCAATGTCTATTGAATTCCCTGTTGGAATTTTACCATTAACATCTTGTTTTCCTCTTATCTTCTCACTCTACACATTCTCCCTGAGTTCTAGTTATCACCATGTGCCGAATGGTTCCCACATATGAAGTTCCATCTAAATATTTTTTTGCATATTCTCCAGACTCCTGTGTCCTTGCAGACATTACCACTTAAATGTTGCATAACATTTTATCCTTTACACTGTATTCCCTATTGCAGAGAATGGCATCATAATTCACATGCAATTGCCCAATATCTGGATGTAATCCTCCTCCCTCTTACTTCTGTCAAACAGTCTATCAATTATGTCTCCAATCCATCCACTTTTTTCCAACTCTCCTTGCTACAGTTCTAGTTTAGGGCATTGTCCTCTCTTTCAACTTCTGTAGCCTTCCCATTCTTCAGCCTTCAGTCTGTAGCTTTAGTAATATTTCTAAAATATAAAACTGCCAGGCTATCCCTCTGCTTAAAACTCTTCAGTGGCTCCCTATTGTTCTTAGGGTAAAATACAAACTCCTTAACAAAGTTTTTAAGTCTTTCATGATCTGGCCCAGGCTTAGTCTTCCAGCCTCGTGTTTTCTCTTCTTTAGATCTAAGGTCCATTTGCCATAAATCCAACGTTCATCTGCCATCTCAGAGCCTTGGAACTTGCTGCTCCTTCTTCTAGTTTCTTCTCCTTGCCCCAACCCTTTGTCCTGCCCCACTTTGTCTGCCTAACTCCTTCTGATCCTTCACATCTCAGTTTAAGTATCACATCCTCTCAGAAAACTTAGCTTGACTCTTACGCTTGGATTAAGGGTACCTCCTATGTGTCCTTCAGGACCAATTCTTCTTTTTATTGCACTTAATCATACTATACGAGAGGCCTGATGCACAAAAATTCGTGCAAGAGTAGGCCTTCCTTCCCCTGGCTGCTGGCACCGGCTTCCCTCAGGCCCCAGCTTTGTCAGGAAGGACGTCTGGACATCCAGAAGGTTGTTCGGCTGTCCAGTCTAATTACCATAGTACCCTTTTACTATTATAGATTGTAATAATCTATTTATTTATCTGAATAACTTAGTATAGATAAAGACAGATAAAGCTTGATAAAGACAAAGTTTGTGTAACCAATATCTATTACTCACTTCCTTCACATCTTTTGAGAACAGCATACCTTTTCTGAGAACGAATTCTCTTGTAGTTTCTGGAGGGTTTGGTATGTCTTTACATGACTTAGATCAAAGGTGAGCGCCTGGTTCAAGTGGGAGCAAACATGGGATAAAGGCTGTGGTAAGAGCATAATGGATGTTGGATTCAAATCCCAGCTCTTCCCTTCAATAGTGTGTGAACATTTTTGTGGCTTTATCTTTATCTGTAAATGTGTATATTATCTACCTTATGAAAGATGCACCTTGAAGAATGGCAGTGAATTAATTGTAAATCTAATCAGGTGGTGTTTACAGATGTAGTTTCATTGTTGGGACAAGTCAACATACCTAGTATGTAGCCGTTTCTCTGAATGCTTCTTTGTCTCTACATGTTGGAAAAGAGCATCAGGAGCAGTTTGCTTTTGGTTGGCAAAACCAATAATATACCCTCACTATCCTCCCTCAGAAGTATATCAACTCTCTAGCCCTATATCATAATTTTGTTCCAAGGGACCTTGATTACATTTCTATTCTGAATCACCCTGGTTCATCACATTGATAATGTCATGCTGATGCTATTAATCATGCTTCCTGGTAAGCAGGAAGTAGCAACCACTCTAGATACATTGGAAAAACAGATGGACGCAAGTGCAAAATAACTTCCACAAAAATGCAGGGGCTTGCCACCCTGGTAAAATTCCTAAAGGCCCAGTGAGATATCTTTTCCAAAGTGAAGAAAAAGTTAATACATCTGGCCCCTCCCGCCACAAAGAAAGAGGTACAATACCTATTGGATTGCTTTAGATTTTAGAGGCAACATAAAAGTCATTTGGACATGCAACTCTCACTGATTTACTGAGAATCTTGAAAAGGGGCCAGTTTCAGCACCTGAAAAGAGCAAATCAGAAGGCTCTGCATCAGGTCCAGGCTGCCATGCAAACCACTCTACCATTCAGGCTGTCTATGTGGCACATCAATGGTGCTTGATGCCTGTGGCAGATAAGGACACTGTATGGGGATGTTAGCAGGCTCATATAGGCGAATCACAGCCTAGACCTTTAGGATTTTGGAGCAAAGCTTTACCATCCTCTGAAGACAACTATTCTCTGGAGAAACAGCTTCTAGATTGTATCTGAGCTCTAGTAGAGACTGAATGCTTGACTATGAATCACCAAGTTACCATGCAACATCCTGAACTGGATATTGTCTGACCCTCCAAGCCATAAAATTGGGATTCACAGCAATATTCCATCATTAAATGGAAGTGGTATATATGAGATCAGGCTCAAGCAAGTCCTGAAGGCACACATGAGTTGCACACGCCAATGGCCCCATGCTCCTATCACATTGCCTCTTCCCGCTCAGCTTGAATCTGTGGCCTCGTGGGGAGTTCCCTGTGACAAGTCAGATGAGGGGGGAAATTGCAGGCTTGGTTTAAGTATGGGCCTATATAATATGCTGGCGCTGCCCAAAGTGGATGGTTATAGTATTGCAGTCCCACCATGAGGAATGGCTTTGAAAGGTAGGAATGAAGGAAAATCCTCTCATTGGGCAGATGTATGGATTTATATTGACTGAGGGGGAGCAGCTAATGGTTTGGCTGGATGTTCAAGACTTAGAAGAATCATGATTATAAAATTGGTGGTGACAAGAAGATCTGAGAAAGACTTTTGTATGTGGAACTCTCTGAATATGAACAGAGTGTTAAGTCAGTGTGTCCCAGTGAATGATCACCACACAGAAATCTCATCAGAAGAGAACCTTAATAAGCAGGTGGATGAGATGACCTGTGTGTGAAAATCTGTTAGCCCATTTCCTCAGCTACTTTTGTCTTATTCCAATGAAAACCAAGCAAAGTGTTTTTCATTGTCTCAGCAACATGACTTCTGAGCACCGCTGCTGAATGTCCCACCTGCCAATAGCAGGGCCGGACAATAAACATGCAACAAAAAGGCTTAGGCAGCCTGGTGGAAAGTTGATTACAAAAGGCCACTTCCATCATGGAAAGGGCAAAACTTTGTTCTTAATGAAGTAGACACTTACTTTGGATACAGATTTGCCTTCCCCATTCACAATGCTTCTACCAAAACCACCCTCTAGGTCCTACAGCAGCGGTTCTCAACCTGTGGGTCGTGACAGGGTCGCCTAAGGCCATCGGAAAACACAGATATTTACATTACGATTCATAACAGTAGCATGCAGTCTTTACTAGAGCTCAGTTACAATCTCAAATTACAGTTATGAAATAGCAACGAAAATAATTTTATGGTTCTGGGTCACCACAACATGAGGAACTGTATTAAAGGGTCGTGGCATTAGAAAGGTTGAGAACCACTGCTCTAGGAGTTTACAGAATGGGTTATTCACATGGTATTTCATGGAGCATTGTTTCTGACCAGACTTGTAAGTGTGGGATTAGGCAAGTGACGGGGAGAGATGTGGAGGGGATTTTAGGAAGTTGTGTGTATGGGAAAGAAGAGAGAGAAAGAGGATAAAAGAGAGGAGAGAGGGAACACTCTGCTACAGGGAAGTTACAGAGACTGGAAAAGGAGAAGAGGGGGAAGACACGTGGAGGTATTGGGTTAAGATTTGCGAGTGGTCTGCAGTGTAAATGTCCCTTCTCTGTCCCCATGGAATCTGGTAAAATCTATATTACTCCCTATTGCTTCAGAGGTGAACTTATCAACTGCTGGCCGTAAGGTGGGTTCGGGGTGATGGCATGGAGCTGACTACACACAGGTTACAATTCAATGAGATAAGGTAAGTGAAAGCTGTGGCCAGCACCTGCCCCATGGAAGTCACCGAGTAAATGTCTATTTTCCTTATAGCCATGACCTTGGCTGACCACCTGCATCTCCCTGACCACAGCACAGGGCTCGGCATGCCGAGACTCCTCAGAACCTGCCTCCCTGCCAAGTGGATTTGATAGCAATTCAAAGTACTGAGCTATGGAGGCTTCTGTGCCATTTCCCTCTATGCAGAGTTCTCGCATGCCCCGTGAGGTGGGGGCACAGCCGACACATAAACATTCACGAAAGAAAACGCTCTTTAGCCTGGTTGGGAGAGTCCTGGTAAGCACTGATGTAATTTGTTTTCACAAAAACGATAACAGGCTTCTGAGTTAAGCATTTGCTCAGCTGGTCTTCGCCAAAGAGACAGTTGCTTTGTGTCATTGCCTGTTGACAACGATCACAGTTACGCGTTGTACCTCAGAGCCAAAACATTCCAGGGTAAAATAATTCTGAGGGAGGTGAGCTGCTCTAGATGTCCGGAGGGATCACATTGGCCACCTAGTCAGGGCTCTACTCGGGAATTCCACTCCAGGTGACAAAGGAAATGACAGCCAGTTCAGGCCCCCTGCTGTCCGTGGGTACAAATACTCTCAGAGTTGTCACGGGTTTTAAACTAGGATGTTCCTTTCATTGGAATCAGAGGAATGCAAGTTTTGCATTCACTTCTTTGCCCCCTTTATCCGATTGTGGCAGGAGCTCTGACTCATTCATTGTCACAGGCCTGCTGCTTAACACAAAGCCAGGCTCCATGCACACACTTGGCGAAAGTTTGTGTATGGAAGAATGAATGTAGCATCGTCCTTTGGGTCCTCTGTTTTCAGGCTCTTCTTTAGGCCCTTTCTTTGGCATGGGTCCCTGCTCACTGCAGGTGTCTCCTAAGAGCTCATGTCCCTGTGTTTCCTTCTCATCCTGGAAACGGAAGTTCATTTTGAAGGCTGCTCTATTGTTTGTCTTGCTTGTAATCCCAGGCTGAATGGGGCTGATTTGTTGCATGCTTGGCTGGTCTTCACACAGCATGTTTTTGTGCTGTGCAATGTTTCCTTTCAGTCCAAGTGTGGGCCGGTAGAGAGGCAGAACCAGAACACCCATTGCTGCTGCTAGTGCTCTACATTTCAGCTTTCCCACTTTCTAACTGTGCCATTCAGGCAAGTTACTGGATTTCATGGAACCTCAGTGTCCTCTGTCCATAAAGTGAGTACAACTACGTGAACTTGGCTGAGATTGCACCCAAAGATTTTTGGATGTCTTGATAATCAGAGGCAGAAAAGAATTGTCATTTAAAATTTGCCCTAGCTGGTTTGGCTCAGTGGATAGAGCATCAGCCCACGGACTGAAGGGTCTTGGGTTTGATTCCAGTTAAGGGCACGTACCTTGGTTGCAGGCTCGATCGCCGGCCATGGTCAGAGCTCGTGTGGGAGGCAACCAATCGATGTGTCTCTCTCACATCAATGTTTCTCTCTCTCTGTCTCTCCCCCTCCCTTCCACTCTCTCTAAAAGTCAATGAATAGCCTTACCGGCGTGGCTCAGTGGTTGAGTATTGACCTATGAACCAGGAGGTTACGGTTCGATTCCCGTTCAGGGCACATGCCTAGGTTGTGAGTTCGATCTCCAGTGTGGGACGTGCAGGAGGCAGCCAATCAATGATTCTCTCTCATCATTGATGTTTCTCTCTCTCCCTCTCTCTTCCTCTCTGAAATCAATAAAAATGTGTTTTAAAATCTATGGATAAAATAAAAAAAAATTGCAAGCTGTTTTATGTCTCCTAACAGGGTAAATGTCTAGGAAAATGTTTCCTAGAGATAAAGATCTTCTTCTGGAATCTAAAGGGTCTGGTATTCTGTGGTTCCAAGAAACTGAAATGATTAGCAAAACTGTGTACAATATTATTATTATACTGGGCAGAGCTGAGCCCTCCAAATTGTTTCCTCTGGAACAGTGTTTATTTCCTAGGTATACATTACTTTGGAAAACATGAGCCATTTTCAACTGGTCAATCACAGAATCTTGGGAACTGAGACACTGAAGATGGCTGGGAGATTGCATCACCCTGCTCATAAATCAATGCCTGAGGAGAGAATGTGAAATGGGACTTCACTGGACTTTCTGGGGCTCAGCGTTGGCTGGACTCCTTGTGTTATACACGTGGTGTTCTGTGGTCAGAATGCTTGCTTTATTATTGTTTAGAAGTTGGAGTTCTCCCTGAAATGGACTCTTGTATTCTCTGGCCTCCTGGACCAAGATCAATCCCAGTGCAGGAAGTAAAGACAAAAGAGATGGGCCTTAGATTAAAGTTGGAGAAACAGCTGCCTCCTTTATGTGGACCTTACGGGGTTGGGGACTCCGTTAGAATATTTGCACCGAGGGAGGCAGGCTGGCCTTTACCCCATGGCAGCAGTGGAGAGGAGAGTAGAAGACACACCTGGGACCTGGGAAATTTGAGCAAAAGTCCTGGGTCTTCAGTTTCTCTCTGTTGTAATTCTCTTCTGTTCTCTCCAAGTCCGTTTGAACACAATGGGAAAATGGGGCAAGGGACTGCAGGGCTCATGCTGGGCCAGAGCACAGGCTTAGGAAAGTCAGACCCCGAGGAGAGCTCATACTCAGACCCAGGAGTCCCCCACGTGGAACAGGCAGCTGGCTGAGGTGGAAAGTACGGGTGAAATAGGTGGGCCACATAGGCATTCCCCAGGTCAGTGGTCGGCAAACTCATTAGTCAACAGAGCCAAATATCAACAGTACAACGATTGAAATTTCTTTTGAGAGCCAAATTTTTTAAACTTAAACTTCTTCTAGCGCCACTTCTTCAAAATAGATTCGCCCAGGCCGTGGTATTTTGTGGAAGAGCCACACTCAAGGGGCCAAAGAGACGCCTGTGGCTCGCGAGCCGCAGTTTGCCGACCACGGCCCTAGGTTAACTTGGTAAAAGCCTGGATTTCTTAAAGACAAGTGGGATAGGGCTCAAGCTACAGTGTGATAGGGGCATTCAGTGGAAGCCTGCGTTTACAAACTGGTGAAGGCTGACATAGCTGAGTGACATCGGATACCAGTTGGACTTCATTCAGCTGTCGAGGGCTCGTTATTTCAGTCAGCCTTTACTAAGTGCAGCTACGATCATTACTAGTGTAACTGACGGAGCTCTCAGATGCCCTCCTGCTCAGCAGTTCTGTGAGTCTGCGTGGTGTGGGAAGTACCCTGAGGTCAGCCGGCTGGAGTGTCCATCGGTTCTCCCCACAACTTCCTCCCCACTCACCGTCCTGCTTCCACTCACCTGGCATGGCGGGTGGGGCAACACCGGGATGTTTCCCAACACGGAGCGAGGGGCAGTGTTGTAACTCATTTGGAGTCATTCTTAAGTGGAGAGAAGCTTTTACTTCAGCTAGTCCGTCCCATTCTTGGAAGTCATGGTTCTGAGGTCTCCCTGGTTGCAAGAGAGCCAATTCCCATTTATCTTGTGACTTGCTGAGATATTATTTGAGCATTTCTTAAAAGCAGAGGAGACATTACAGAAGGAGTACAAACAAATCCCTGATTTCAAAATAGCAAAACAACACAAATCTTTCTTAAAATGGACATGTGAGTAAGTCAGGCCGTGCTTTGGGACAAGGCCAAAAAGCCATGTGGCGATTGTGTTTTCCAAAGATGGACACAACACCATCTCTCTTCCCACGTGCTATTCCTATGGTGATAATTTGACATTCCTCCTTTTGGGAGATGGGATCTATGTTCCCATGGGCAGGCTAGTGACTTTGGGCAAGTAATTGCTATGTGACTGGGCCTAGGTCATAGGAAGGGTTGCCGTTTCTGTCTGGTTCTTTTTAAAAAATATATATGTTTTTATTGATTTCATAGAGGAAGGAAGAGGGAGAGAGAGATAGAAACATCTACGATGAGAGAGAATCATGGATCGGCTGCCTCCTGCAAGCCCCCCACAGGGGATCGAGCCCACAACCCAGGCATGTGCCCTTGACCGGAATCAAACCTGGGACCTTTCAGTTTGCAGGCCGACGCTCTATCCACTGAGCCAAACCAGCTAGGGCCTGCCTGGTTCTTGTGGGATGCTCACTTGTGGAACCTTTATGGAACCTTTATTAGATATCTATGGCTGTGTAACATATCATCCCAAAAATTAGCAGTTTAAAACAACACACATTTGTTATCTAGTTCACAGTGTTTCCGAGTGAGGAATCTGACCATGGCTTGGCTTGCTCCTTTGCTGTCGGATTTCTCACAAGGCGACAATCAGTTCTTCGAGGAACTGAAGTCCTTGGTTCCTCACTGGCTGTTGGCCAAGCTAACCCTCAATCCCTTGCCATGTGGGCCTCTCCAGATTGGCAGCTTGCTTCATCATAGAGGGAGAGAGCGAGAGCGAGAGCGAGAGAGAGAGAGAGAGAGAGAGAGAGAGAGAGATTGGTAATAAGACAGAAGTCACAATGTTTCGTAACCTAATCATGAAAGAAATACCCCCCTCAATGTTACCATATTTTATTGGCTAGCAGCAAGTTTTACTCAAGGGGACAGGATTACACAAGGCTGTGAATACCAGGTGGTAGGGATCATTGGGGGCCATCCTAGAGGCCTCTTACCCCAGGACCTAACCACCATGTTATGAGAAAGCCCAGATGGGGAGGCCACATGTGGATGCTCTAGCATTAAACACATGCATGAAAGAGCCTTCAGATAATTCAGGGCCCAGCTATTGCGTAAACTCCCAGCCTTTCACACTTCCTATCTACGGCTCCTGACATTGTGGAGCAGATAGAAACTGCTCTTGCTGTGCCCTTTCCAAATTCCTGACGCATGTAATCGCTGAGAATAATGGACTAGTTGTTGTTTTACACCACTTGGTAGTAACTAGAACAAGCCACTTATCTTAAAACTTAATTGCTCACCTGGTTTGAAATCCCCTTTGCATATATATATATATATATGTATATATATATAAATTTTTTATTTTTATTTTTTATTTTTGGCAACTAGATTGATATCACATTTCAGTCCAAAGTTTGCAACCTATGAATACTGTAAGAGTCCATGCAGGTTTCAAAAACCTTGAAACTTTCTGGTTGCCATAGGCACTACTAATTATTGGCTCATCTAAAAAAAATGTAGCCTCACCCAGCTGGTGTGGCTCAGGGGTTGAGCATCGACCTAGGAACCAGGAGGTCACGGGTTCGATTCCCAGTCAGGGCACATGCCCGGGTTGTGGGCTGGATCCCCATAAAAAAATAAAATAAATAAAATAAAAATTTAAAAAAATGTAGCCTCCTACTTTGGGTGTCTTTTCTGTAGATTGTAAAATGCCTTCATAAGGGGCCCAAGACAGTTTTCTCAGGCTCAGTTCTGGATTCAACAGAGCTTTCATGGCCAAGGACACACTTCTGAATCAGACACGATGTTCTAATCTTTCTTATCAATCCGGGTTGAATAGGACAATCGTAGGGCTGGGTCTGGCATAAACTGCGCATCAGAATAATTCTGTATACTTTTTATTTACACATGTGTGTTAAATTACCTTAGCTAGAATGCCTCTATGGGAGGAAAGTGGCTTTTTTTTTTTTTTTTTGGAAGAAAGAGTTTGGTCAAGAAGCAGTAGGAGTACAAGCATGTGCTCCCTCCCGCCAGCCTCTCTGCATGAGACAATGAAAGGAATTTGTCTCTGACTTTGGAGAGATGGCGGGAAGAGGAAAGAACAGAGGACAGAGCAGGCAGCAGGAAGACAGAGGAACCAGGGGAGCATGTGAGGGTGGGTACAGTGAGGGCAGGGGTAGCGTTGGGGCTAATAGAGGAAATCATTGTAAGGGAGCGGCTAGCAAGGGCTGAGGAGAGCAGGGATGTACAATGAGGATTTCCAGGTTGTCTGTTGTACAGTGGGTGATGGGACGCCCTCCCTATGACCCCCAACATTTTCAGCAAGTCTATTAATCTCATCAATGGTGTATCTGAAAAAAATTTTTTTATGAAAAAGCTAAATGCTGTACTTGGATTGATGTGGTGCTGGACAAAGAACTTTACTACTGAGAGAGCAGGGCATGAGATATATGCATCCTGGGCATTTATAGAAATCCTGGAGAAAGCTTGGACTTCCATAGGCTATGTTGATGTATACTTTGAGCAAGTGTTGCCTAACCCTCATGATGCAGGGAGGTCCCAGATGGCATGTGGGCTAGCTGAGCATCTACATGTGTCAATCCTAGCCCAGTTCCTGGCCCCTATGTCCTTCCTCAGTTTCCCACCCTTTCTTTTCCCTTGGCCTATATATATGACACCCTGACCTACACTTATAGGCTCAGTCCTGCTCCAGGCCCCTGGGACATTCTAGAGAGACAAGAGGCATTTAACTAGATCCAGCCTGATGGTCTAGGGCTCCATATAAAGTCAGCTTTGCTGCCCATACTTTGTGACTTCACAAACTGGAACCTATCTTATTCTCAAATCCTGGGGCCTTCTCTCTTTGCCCACCCTGGGAGGGGGGCGGGTCTCAGGACTTGTAATTGAACTTCTGCTTTGGAATCTATTTCTAAATTTCTTTTCTGGTCTTTTACCTATTCCTTATCTCTTAGGGCTGAGGAACCTTGGTCTCTGGGCCTAGATCTGACACAAAATTGCTATTTGGCTCTTGCAAAGTCACTTTTACTCTCTGGCTCTTGGATTCCTCCCCTGTAAAACATTGCGGTGGGGAAGGTGATTACTAACTCGGCAGTTTGGGACATGCGTTATATAGTCCGTTGTGTCATGGACTAGCTGGGACAGGTCCTGGGAGTCAACTGATCCTGGCAGGGACCATAAAGTTGTGGTGACGCCTAGGTTTGTGATTACAGGGCTCCATCAAGTGTTAGGATGCAGCCGTGGAGCATAACATAGAGACAGGCACACAATCTTGGTCTTCAATATTCAGGCCATTAAACGCACAAACTCAGTCAGTGGCTGGGGCTTGTGGAGCAGGGTCCAGCCCCCCTGTGGGAGGATGCTGGCCAGGGGAGACAGGGACTCAGAACTATGACCAGAACTCAAGCCAGAGGACTTGAGTTCAGGGCAAGACTCAGTTTTCAGGGGGCAATGGGAAGTCAGGGAAACTGAGGCTGAAAGTCAGTTATAAGGACCTAATCCATATAGCTGGCAAGTTGTTACCAGGAGACCTTGAGGGTTATTTCTAGCTTACCAGTTGTGGGAGATAAAAATAACAAGATTATTTGGGGGGGGGGGCAACTATATTAGCTAATGCAGTTGAAATTTCCTAGCTCCTCCCTTTTCTACTCAAGGGTGCCCTAGAATGGGGCTAAAGCTGCCCATGGAGGAAGATGGATTGTTGGTACTAGATCTCTCCAGGCAGAAGAGTCTAGGATTCCTTGAACAGTCTTAGACACGTTAGGAGGAGTCGGGGAGGACAACCCACAGCACCCTTCACGCGCGCAGAGAGTACAGGCCAGTGCACACCTGGATTGGGCCCTTTGCTATCCTGGGTGTTGGATCAGTCCTTGGGCAGAACACCACACATACTTGTGGGGCTCACTCCAGTGTGGGGGAGATTAATCACAGTGTCCGACGCATAGTGACCCCTTAATATATGTTGGTTAAATAAATATAAAATTAAAGTTGACTAAATGAACAGGAAAGACTGACGGCTGGGAGAAAGGACAGAACAGCAGTGATCCTGGGAAATAGCCCTATTTCCCTCATGTGATCCTTACCATCAACAGCTGAGCCTTAACCTTTCCCCTGCAATAAGAAAAATAATTCTCAAAACACAGTTTCAGGTTATACATTGCCAGAACCAGGGAGATATTCCTACCCTTAGCCCAATAACCTCACTCTTGGGATTCCACCATAAGGAAGTAATTCAACAACAACAAAAAAGCTAGATGCACAAATATATTTATGATAGCATCATCTGAGGTTAGCAGAAAAATGGGAACAGCCCACATGTCCAGTAATAAGGGACAGGCGGGGTAAATTTTGGTATCTCTACTCAATATTCTGAATATTATGAAACTATTAAAAAGGTCACTACAAATATTATGTACTGAACATGAAAAACACATAACCGATAATTTCATAAAAAGGTATACGAAATGCTACATACATTATTAGTGCAAATGTGTTGGGTGCTCTTTCTTGTCTTAACCATTTGATCTGTCCTAGTTCCCATTGCTGTGGTTAAGTTCCAAAAGAAAAGTAAAAGGTACTTCAGATATCTAATGTCCCCCCCCCCACTCCGCCCCTAGCTCTGATTTAGAAAATGATTCATATTGGAATCCTGGGAGCATGGCAGGAGTGGGGAAATGTGGTTTTTGAATCTTTCTGAGTCACCATATAAAAAATAGACCAAGAAACTAGTTAACAAAATTAAGATCGAAGGACAACATTTACAACAAAGCTAGGTGACAAAGTACAAGCACCAACAACCATGATGTGGTATGGGCATCTGTGTGGGAGAAAGCAGAGGGAAGCATCAGGGTGGCTGATGGACCTGACTCAGACCTAATGGAATTTGAGAGCAGTAGCTAAAACTGGAAGGGGTTTGTCCACCCCAATAATGGATGAGAACTTGCTTGTGATAAGGCCTAAAGGGATTGGGGCACTTGAGTCTCTTTGAACATGAACTCCTGAAACTGAGTAGCCCACGCGCCATTTAAAGATAGGGCCCTACACTAAGGGAGACTTCCAGAAGGGGGATAAAAATTGATAACAGAGAGACCAACATCCTCCTCCCCCTAAAAAAGAACCCAAGCCAAACCCAACCTAAAGAAAGCGAAGGTTCAGATACAAACGGGGAAGGAGAAAAAAAACAGAAAATCTCAGAAATAAAAATCCACAGTTTTATTATAAACTTTAAAATATATATATAATATATATTATAAAATATAATATTTATTATAAAATACATTATATATATATATATATATATATATATATATTGATCTCAGAGAGGAAGGGAGAGACAGAAACATCAATGATGAGAGAGAATCATTGATTGGCTGCCTCCTGCAGGTCCCACACTGGGGATGGAGCCCACAACCTGGGCATGTGTCCTTGATTGGACCTGAACCTGGGACTCCTCAGTCCGCAGGCTGATGCTCCATCCACTGAACAAAACCAGGTAGGGCGAAAACCCACAGTTTTAAAAATAGACTTTTATGTCAGGGGAAGTGATAAAGCTGGACCAGCAAATAAAAGAAACCAAAATCCAGCAAAAAAGTGGTCGTGAAGGAAACGAGGCTGCTACTCAGTGAAGGGTCACCCGTCTAGGCTGACACTGAATTCGTGCCGGGAAACCCGATGGACAAAAGCACGGAGTATAGAAGGGAAACTGAAAATCCGCGGAACAGCTATGCGCAAGCAAGTGGCGAGAGCCTAGGAACGAGGTTCAAATGCGGCTCCACACATGCAAAGCAAGGTTTGGGGCTGGAAGCACAGCTCTTGGGGAAGGAGAAGATGGACTCCGGTGAGAAGCAGCCGTTGGCGGCAGTGAGGGACGTTTCACTAGCAAAGGAGAGAAACAGGACAGAGAAATGCAGACATGACAGGAGGAGCTAAAAAAAGCTGGAGCTGAGACGGCTGCAAGGGCCCGCGCCGGTGCCTCCAGGAAAAAGCATTCCTGGAGAAGCAACTGAGCGAGCCAGCCCAGCCTGTTGGGAAAGAGAAAGAAAGGCGGTGAAGAGGAAGGCCAGGCCTCGGAGGTGGCCGCAGAGAGGCGTGCTTCTGAGCTGTGCGGCGACCTCCTCGCAGAGAGCCAGTGGTCGCACAAGGGGTCAGGGCAGCAGCCCCTGCAGTGCCGGAGGCGCGGGCCACCCAATCTCACTCATCTAGTAGAAATAATGAACAACATAGACTGATGAACAAGAACAGACCCAGAGACAAGGAGGCACGGTCGGGCCTCAGAAGGAGGGGAGGGGAGGGTGGGGGTAAAGGGGAGAGATCAACCAAAGGACTTGTGTGCAAGCATATGCGCCTAACCAGCGGTTGGGGACAACAGGGGGGTGGGGGCAAGTGTGGGGAGGGGTGTGGGATGGGAATGGGGGGATGAGGACAAATATGTGATACCTTAATCAATAAAGAAATTAAAAAAAAAAGAGAGAGAGACTAGGGTAGATGTTCATGGCATGTTATAAAGTAAAATAAATAAGAAAAGCACAGAATAGTTTCATGTAAAGTGTGCTCCTGTTTTTCAAAAATAAACCATTTGAAGATTAAAAAAAACAAAAACAAAAACAAAAAACAAAGCCAGCAGCAGCCGCCTCAGCGGGAGCATTGGTCTGCGGAGCACTTAATCCAGGGAGGCGAGGACTGCAGGGTGCTTCAGAGACCACAAGAACCCCTTCCCTGGGCACCAAACCCAGGGTTAATCCACAGGAATTCCTCATCGGTCACCTACTCAGTGAGGCCTGGAACAAGTGTTTTCAGGTGCTGCATAAACCTGGGTAGGAGGGCTGTGGGATCTCACTGCTACGGTAAAATACCCAAAAAGATGTGTTAGTGTGCAGGATCGGGTGCTTTTCCCCCAGCCCTAATGCTGGGTATTTGTGTGACCAGCTTTCCTTAATTAGGTTTTTCTTTAATTAGCTCTTGGCAATAAACAGGATGTTCCTTAAACCTCCAGATAACCTAACACCATTTGCCAAACACTCAGACATGAAACCATGTCCAGAAAGCCACTCTGAGAAAGTGAAAGGACAACAGTCCTGTGGTTTATTTCATCCGAGTCAGTTTTTTTATTTATTTTTATTTATTTGTTTTTTTTTGTTTGTTTTTTTTACAGAAAAAGCACCTTTAAGGGTAGCATCTCAGGTTGACTTTATATAGTGTTTTCTGCTTTTTAAACAACCAACATCAGTTTATCTTATTTTTTTTGGCCAACTCAACACAAAGGCAAAATGTGTTTAAGCTTCTTTAAAAGTTCCTGCCAGTGTACTACCAGGTAGCCCCCTCTCTAGTTTTCTCGTGAGTGAGAAAGTACTCTAATAACAGCAAGATCAACAAACACTAGGCATCTGTCTGATGCAGCCCTTACAGTTTTAGCTTTCAGTAAATTGAGACTGGAAGAGACATTAAAAGGGAAGTATATTATGTCAAATCTTTTAAAAATGTTGTGAAGAAATACCTCTAGAATTAGTGAGGTGGCCGAATGCCTCTGTTTGTTTTAGGAAAATGCATAAAAAAAGTTTTAAAATATCTGGATGACTTTTTAAATATTCTTGTGCCATCTATTTCTCTAGCAACATCTTAAATTCTAAGTAGATAAGATTACTTAATGTCAAATACAGTAAGTACTTTATTTTTAGGTTCCCTATTACATTTTCTTACTATATGGGCTCTTAATAGTACATGAAATGCCTGTTGTCATTAGTATGTACCATATATTTATGCCTTTTTAGTGGAACTGGGAATAGTATTTTAAATTAGTACAAACTTTTAGGGTAGTTTTTCCCCCCATTTATGACATTGATGGTTAGACCAGTGATGTTTTTGAATGCCAAATCCTACTGTACCCCATATTTTCACATTGTTCCACAATCGGCAAATATAATCAACTTTGCTTTCCAAAAGTTGTCAGTAAAGAAAAACTTCAAAACAAAACAAAACAAAAGCCTTTTATTTATTTATTTATCTATTTATTTAAAATGAAAAATAAACTTTTACTTTTAGAATGCAGACTGGTACTTTTTGACACTACATGAACACAACAGAAGAGAGGGCTCGGTGAAGTTAGAAAAGCTATTTTAACAAAATTCAGGAAAACTAAATTCACATCAACATAATGAATAGAAAAGTATCAAGGTCAAAATTTTTATGAGGAAATGGAATAAGCAGCATTATAATACACCTACAGACAATGAAAGCATATGAGAGAGCCATGCTCAAAAAGGAGATAAAAATATAACATTCCATTTAAAACAAGAGATTAGAGAACAACATAAATGAGAATTTTAAAATGAAATGAGATAATTAAACAATTAGAAATAATAGAAAACATTATTTTATAAATGAAGACTCAGAAGAAAATGCAAGGGGAAAACAATACATACTGGTAATGTCTTAACATAAATAGAAGGAAAAAAAAGAATTAAAAAACTAGCCTTTATATTTGGAAATAATTTTAGATTTATAGAAAAATTACAAAGGTAGTACAGAGAATTTCTGTATATCCTTCACCCAACTTATCCTATGTTAACATAATCATATTGCATTTGTCAAAATTAACATTAATATGATATTATGAACAAAACTGCAAAGTTTATTTGAATTTCACCAGTTTTTTTTCACTAATGTCCTTTTTCCATTCCAGTATCCAGGTTACTTACTTTGGAAGACAACATACAGACACTTAACAATAAATATTTGCAATGCCCAGCATCCAAAAAATTGCTAATTATGAGAAGAAGCAAGAAAATATGATTTATAATTAGGAGAAGAAACAAATGTATCTCTTAAAGATATAATGGAATTTTCAGAAAAGAACTTTAAACTAGTTATTATAAATATATTCAAGTATTTAAAGAGTAATCTCTCTATATAAAAGCCTAAACAACCATTATGATCGGTTGATCGGTCGCTATGATGTGCACTGATCACTAGGGGGTAGACACTCAATGCAGGAGCTGCCCCCTGGTGGTCAGTGTTCTCCCACAGCGGGAGCGCTGCTCAGCCAGAAGCCGGGCTCATGGCTGGCGAGAGCAGCGATGGTGGCGGAAGCCTCTCCTGCCTCTGCAGCAGTGCTACCAAGCAGCAGAGGCAGGTGTAGCAGGCCAGCTCCGGCTCCTCCTTGTCTGCCTGCCACTTTGCACACTGCTACATCCCTTGGGGGATGTTGGACTGCCGGTTTAGGCCTCATCCCCACGGGCCTGGCGCAGATCAAGCCTAAACCGGCAGTCTGACATTCCCCAAGGGGTCCTGGATTGCGAAAGGGCGCAGGCCAGGCTGAGGGATCCCATCAGTGAACGAATCTGTGCACTGGGCCTCTAGTATGAACATAACGAGGAAGAAAATGATAGATATAAAAAAGAATAATATGCAAATTCTAGAGTTGACAAATATAATACATAAAATAAAAATTTACTAGATGGCCCTGGCCAGTGTTGCTCAGAGGTTACAGCATTAACCCTCACATTGAAGGGTCAAGGGTTTGATTTCCAGTTAAGGGCACATACCTGGGTTGCAGGTTCAATCTGTGGCCTGGTGTGATGTGTGGGGGAGGCAACTGATCTATGTCTCTCACTCTCTCTCTCTTTCTCTCTCCCCCCACCTCCCTCCATCCCTCCCTCTCACTCTCTCTAAAAAAAAAAAAATCAGTGGGAAGAATATCCTTGGGTGAGGATTAGCAAACATTCTCACAATCCAGGACTGCTGGCTCCCAACTACTTGCCTGCCTGCCTTCCTGATTGCCCCTAACCGCTTCTGCCTGCCAGCCTGATCACACCCCAACCCCTTCCCTGCCAGCCTGATTGATGCCTAACTGCTCCCCTGCCATCCTGTTTGCCTCTAACTACCCTCCCCTGCAGGCCTGGTCACCCCTAACTGCCCTCCCCTGCAGGCTTGATTGCCCCCAACTGCCCTCCCTTGCAGGCCTGGTCCCTCCCAACTGCCCTCTCCTGCTGGCCATCTTGTGGCAGCCATCTTGTGTGTTGGAGTGATGGTCAATTTGCATATTGCTCTTTTATTAGATAGGATTATTATCTTAATCCTCACCTGAGGATATATTTTGATTGATTTTTGGAGAAAGAGGAAGGGAGAGAAAGAGAGAGAGAGAGAGAGAGAGAGAGAGAGAGAGAGAGAAACATCCATGTGAGAGAGAAAAACCAATCAGTTGCCTCCTGCAGGCACCCCAACCAGGGATGAAACCTGCAGCCTAGGTATGTGTCCTGACTGGGAATCAAACCCACAACCATTTGGTGCACAGGATGATGCTCCAATCAAGTGAGCTACCCGGCAGGACTGGAGTAGCTATCTTAATATTGAACAAAGTAAACACCAGAACAAGAAATATTACCAAAGATAATGAGGGACAATTCCCAATAATGAAAGGGTCATTTCCTCCAGAAGATAAAATTCTAAATGTATATACACCCAATAACAGAGCTTCAAAGCATATGAAGCAAAAACCGACAACCATGGAAGGAGAAATAGACAAACCCACAATTATAGTTGGAGAATTCAACACTCTATTCTCATTAATTGGTAGAACAGACAGATAATCAGTAAAAGTAAAGAAGACTTGAACACCATCTATCGACTTGACCTAACTGACATTTATTGAACATGAATGCCCAGC
The DNA here is from genome assembly GCF_951640355.1 of Cnephaeus nilssonii. NCBI lineage: Eukaryota > Metazoa > Chordata > Mammalia > Chiroptera > Vespertilionidae > Cnephaeus > Cnephaeus nilssonii. The sequence continues at coordinate 36,461,165 of NC_137084.1, read as the reverse complement.
AACAGCAGAACACACACATTCTTGCCAAATTGCTCTCCCTGGGGGCTATACCAATATACAATACTATCAGCAATTATGTGTGCCTATCTACCTGCATCCTCTCAATGTTTTCAAAATTTTTATAACATTCTAAGGGGTAAAAAAAACCCCACCAACTTACACTGCCTATTATTTTAATTCACATTTCTTTCATTATGGATTATTTTTAACCTTTTTTGACCATTACTTTATTCCTGGAAGTTATCTTTGAATTTTAATACAGAGCATGAGTAGGTAAGGTATAGCATTGATAAATAATGATAATTTTGTCTTAGCTCCACTTGTTCCTGTTTTATTTCCCCCCCCACTTGTTTCTGTTTTATGCCCTTCTTTATTGCATTGGCCTTAACTTCTAGAACATATTAAATAATAATGGTGAGACTGATTACCCTATTTTGGTTACTGATTTTAATGGAACAGTCAATAGATTTCAACTTTCAGTAAGATATTGCTACTTTTTATGTGAAGAGAATATCCTACTCTTCCTAAAATTTTAAAAGTTAAAAAAAGACACAACAGAAATGACTGTGGAATTTTAGCAAATGCATTTCAGAATCTGGATTTGAATGATTTATTTTCTTTATTGATGACTTGTATAATTTAACACATTTTTTATTGTTAAACATTTTTACATTGCTAGAATAAACCCTGATTGGCTATCATGAATGATTTTTTAATCCAGTTTGTTAAATTTTTTTTTTTAATTTTCTATTCATATTTAACAGTGAGACTTGTAGTTTTTTTTTGGGGGGGGTTATTTTGGTATTTTTGTACTTTGTATTTTTGAGTATGTACTGTTCTTGACAGGTTTTGTTATCAGGGTTATGATGACCTCATAAAATAAACCAAGCAGCTTTTCTCCTTTGCTTTTTGGCCTAAATTCCTCCCTGTTCTCCTGGCCCAGGGAGAGCAGGGCTGGCCCACACTCAGAGCTACTCCAGGACTCTGGTGACCTCCAGCTTGTTCCGGTTCTCTTCTGACTCTCCCGTGGTGTTGTCTCTGGCATCTCTCTGCTTCTTTTGGTCTGACTTCCCAACGTGCTCCCCAGCATCAGCGCTTCCACCTGGCCTCTGTGTGAACCCAGGGGAGGGGATTTCCTTGGCAGATGGAGGTTCTCCATGTGCCCCTCCCACTTCCTCCTGGAGCTCTCCCAGCTGTGGTCACTGGCGCTCTCCTGGGCGTCTCTTCTAGCTCTCTGCTGCCCTCCCCTGCCCCCTGGCCACCACGTCTGCCCTTGTCATGGCTTCCTGCAGCCAGAGCCATCGAAAATGGGACTCCCTTCCACAGGTTCAGGGTCTATGGGTGTCTGGACGTCCCCGGGAGGTCTCCGAGCAGCTGGTTTGAAGGGGGTGCTGCAGCGAGGCAATGGTTGCTCTGGCTGCCTCTGGAGAAAGAGAGCAGAATAAACCCAAATAGGTTCTGCCCTTAGGAGGGGGAACACACATCACCTTTCTGCCAAAGGGCCCCTCTGAGAAAGCCTGGTGTGTTTGGGCAGGACAACTCTGTGAGCCCCAGGGTGGGGAAGGTGGACCCAGAGACAGCTGTGTTCCATGACTTACACCTCTATCCCCCCACCCCACCCCAAGCTCCTTTCCTGCTACCTGAGACAGTTTGTAGGTCCAGCCTTTCTGTTCAGCTGTCAGCTGTGAAGGACACCAGATGTTAGGCCTGAGCTATGCAATGAATTGTCTGGCTCAGGCTGACACTTTCCTTGCCATCTCCCCTGAAGCCATCTGAGGCCAAGGCCACGGGGAAGCAGTTTCGTAAGTATGTTGTTTATCACTATTTTTAAAAAATTTTCTTCATTGTTGAAAGCATTACAGATGTCCCCTTCCCCCTCCACCCCCCCCCCCCTCACCATTGGCCCCCTCCACCCTGCTCTCACCCCTTCCTCAGGCCTTCCCCACACTACTGTTTGTCCATGGGTTTTGCATATATGCATATAAATTCGTTGGTTAATCTCTTCCAGCCCCACCCCTCTTTTCCTCTGAAAAGGGTCAGTCTGTGGTATGCTTCAATGTCTCTGGATCAGTTTATTTTGTTCAGTAGATTCCACATATGACTGAAATCATGTGATACTTGTCATTCTCTGTCTGGCTTATTTTGCTTAGCATACTACTCTCCAGGTCCCTCCATGCTGTCTCAAAGGGTAAGAGATCCTTCTTTTTTTATAGCTGCATAGTATTCCATTGTGTAAGTAAATCACAGGTTTTTTTTTAATTCATTCACTTGGGCTATTTCCAGATCTTAGCTATTGTAAATAATGCTTCTATGAACACAAGGATGCATAGATTCTGATGGGTGTTTCTGGCTTTCTAGGATCTATTCCAAGAAATGGGATCACTGTGTCAAATGGCAGTTCCATTTTTTTTTTTTTAAATCCTTACCAGAGGATATTTTTCCATTGCTTTTCAGAGAGAGTGGAAGGAAGGAGGGAGTGGGAGGGAGAGAGACAGACAGACATGGATGTGAGACAGACACATTGACTGGTTGCCTCCTGCATACTCCGGACCGGGGGTAGGGAATGAACCCACAACTCAGGAATCTGCACCTGACCTGGAATTGAACCCTCGACCCTTCAGTGTGTGGGCTGATGCTCTAGCCACTGAGCACACCATCCAGGGCCCATTTTTAATTTTTTTGAGGAAATTCCACACAATTTTCCATAGTGCTTATACTAGCCTGCATTGCCACCAGCAGTGTACTAGGGTACCTTTATCTCCACATCCTTGCCAGCAATTGTTTGTTGGTTTATTGATAGTAGTCATTTGGGCAGGTGTGAGGTGGTACCTCATTGTCATTTTAATTTGCATCTCTCTTATAGTGATATTGAGAATTTTTTCATATATCTGTTGGCCATTTGTATGTCCTCTTTAGAAAAGTGTCTATTCAGGTCCTCTGCTCATTTTTAAATTGGATTGTCTTCCTTTTGTTGAGTTGTATGAATACTTTATATATTTTGGAAATTATATATTTATTTATTTTGGAAATTAACCCTTTATCAGGTATATCATTGGCAAATATGTTCTCCCATACAGTGGGTTCCCTTTTCATTTTGATGCTGGTTTCTTTTGCTGTGCAAAAGCTTTTTATTTTGATGCACTCTCATTTATTTATTTTTCCCTTTGTTTCTCTTGGTGTATGCTTTATATCAGTGAAAATTCTGCTACATGAGATGTCTGATATTTTACTGCCTACGTTTTCTTCTAGGATTTTTATGGTTTCACGACTTACATTTAAGTATTTTATCCACTTTGAGTTTATTCTTGTGTATGGTATAAGTTGGTAGTCTAGTTTCATTTTTTTGCAAGTACCTGTCCAATGACCCCCAACTACATTTATTAAAGAAACTGTCTTTACTCCATTGTATGCTTTTGTCTCCTTTGTCAAGTATTAATTGAGCATAAAGGCTTGGGTCTATTTCTGGGTTCTCTGTTCTGTTCCATTGATCTATATGCCTGTTTCTGTGACAGTACCAGGCTGTTTTGATTATGGTGGCTTTGTAGTATAGTTTGATTTTCAGTATTGTGATCCCTCCAACTTTATTCTTCTTTCTCAAGATTGCTGCAGCAAGTCAGGGTCTATTTTGGTTCCATATAAATTTTTGGAGTATTTGTTCTAGATCTGTGAAATATGCTGTTGCTATTTTGATAGGGATTGCATTGAATCTATAGGTTGCTTTGGGTAGTGTGGAAATTTTAATGATATTAGTTCTACCAATCCATGAGCATGGCATATTCTTACACTTGTATATATCTTTTTCTATCTCTTTTTTCAATGTCCTGTAGTTTTCTGAGTATAAGTTTTTTATCTCCTTGGTTAATTTTATTGCTAAGTATCTTAATGTTTTTTGTTACAATGGTAAATGAGATTTTTTTTTTCAGTTCCTCCTTCTGAAAGTTCATTATTGCTGTATAAAAATTCCATGGATTTCTGGGTATTAATTTTGTATCCTGTTATATTGCCAAATTCATTTATTAAATCTAGTAGTTTCTTGGTGGTGTCTTTAAGGTTTTTTATGTACAACTAAAGGCCCGATGCACAAAATTCAAGCAAGGGGTTCGGCCCTTGCAGCCCCGGCTTTGTCCAGAAGGTCATCCAGAAGGACATCTGGTCTAATTAGCATATTATGCTTTTATTATTATAGATATCATGTCATCTGTGAATAATGACAGTTATACATCCTCCTTTATAATTTAGATGCCTTTTATTTTTTCTTCTTGTCTGATAGTTGTGGCTAGGCCTTCCAGTACTATGTTGAATAAGAGGGTGATAGAGGACAACATTGTCTTGTTCCTGTTCTTAGGGAAATTGGTTTTAGTTTTTGCCCACTAAGGATGATATTCACTATAGGTTTGTCATATATGGCCTTTATCATGGTGAGATATGCTCCCTCTATTCTGACTTTGCTGAGAGTTTTTATAAAAAATCAGGGTGTTGGATTTTGTTGAATGCTTTTTCTGTATCTATTGATATGATCATGTGATTATTGTATTGTTTTGAGAATTAGGGTAACTCCTTAGATCAGTGATGGTGAACCTATGACACGCGTGTCAGCACTGACACGCGTAGCCATTTCTGATGACACGCAGCCGCTGAGGCGGCCGCATGCCGAGGATGAAACATTTGTGAAATAATGTTTTTTTCCTCAAAGTGACACACTACCCGAATTATGCTCAGTTTTTTGGCTAAGTTTGACACACCAAGCTCAAAAGGTTGCCCATCACTGCCTTAGATGATAGTCAACACTTTCTAGCATCAATTTCCAAGCTGTCTTTCCAACCTTTTCACCACTGCTCCATTGTGCATACTCTATTAATCAACCAAATTTTTACCTCCTTTCTTTTGTTCATGCTGTTCCCTTACACTAACCTCCTCCCTTCTCATTATTTTGCTGAGAATCTTTTCAAATGTCAATGCCCAAGTTAAATACTACCTAAGCCATGGGGAGTTCTTGGCTGCCCTATTCAGAAAATCATTTTGCTTCCTCTGGGAGCATTACCTTTGTAACAGTTTTCAGTCAAGAACCAGGATATGAGCCCTGGTTGATGTTGCTCAGTAATTAAAACCCATGCACCAAAGGGTTGCAGGTTTGATCCTGGCCCTGGCATGAGGGAGGCAACCAATGGATGTGTCTCTCTCACATTGCTGTTTCTCTCTCTTCCCCCTCCCTCCCTTCTACTCTCTCTAAAAATCAATGGGAAGAATATCCTCAGGTGAGGATTAACAAAAACAAATCAAAGCAAACAAACAAAACAAAACAAAAAAAATCCAGGAGATAAGATTGGCCCCTGAGAATGAAATTTAATGTCAAAGTTCATGTGACAAGTGCCCCGAGTTTCTATGGACTTGCCTGTCTTTGAGATCTGATCTCTAGGCTGCAGGCCTTAGGCAGTGGTTCTCAACCTTTCTAATGCTGCGACCCTTTAATACAGTTCCTCATGTTGTGGTGACCCCCAACCATAGAATTATTTTCGTTGCTACTTCATAACTGTAATTTTGCTACTGTTAATGAATCATAATGTAAATATCTGTGTTTTCCAATGGTCTTAGGCTCTACAGCAGTGGTTCTCAACCTGTGGGTTGCAACCCACAGGTTGAGAGCCGCTAGCAGGGTCGCCTAAGACCATCGGAGAGTTTATAGGAACTCTTCTAAGAGATAAGCCTGAGTGTCACAATGTGTTCACACCTAGAGGTGTCCCATAGTCTCTTTGTGAAAGGAAAGATCTTCTGGGATGATGGGACCTTTGCCTGGGTTGTTTGGGCTGGACTGGCTGGTGTGGGAGAGAACTTGAGATCCCTAGAACTGGAGCTTCTTGTCAAAAGGAAGAGAACTGAAGCCTAAGCAGGAAAGGACATTACTTCTCCAGGGACCTCTCAGGTCTGATGAGAGCTTGGCCCAGATCTGTCTACTAAGAACCATGGTCATCTCTGAAAAGTGAGTTGGGGTTGTCCCCAGGGATTCCAAAGGTCTGGCCATGCCTTGTAGCATGAAATTGGGTGGGCATGTGACTGCTGTCTAGGCATCCTCCCTTTGGCTCAAATGACTGGCTCAGGGAGGGGATAACCCAAGTCTGACACACAGGACTCAAGAGATGCTTGCTCCTTTGGATTGCTATGGGAGGCAGCAAAGGATGAACCGAACCCAGGAGTGATGGAGTAACCAGCAGAGAGCCTTTTAGAGCAGAGCCTGGAAAAGCCTCATTTTGCACAAAACCAGGCCCCAGGATTCAGCCTTAGCCTCTTCCCCGCCTTTCGCTATGAAAAATTTGTTCTTCTCTTAGGCCTCCAGAAATCATTAGTGCTGTTTGCCAAATATTCCCACCTCTCTCTTCCAGGCACGTGATAAGATTATACTTCCAGGCACCCTCATGGCTGGCTGGAGCCAAAGTGACCATTTGTGGCCAATGGGCTGTGAGAGGAAGAGACATGCATCATTGCTGGACCAGAGGACTTTATTGCCAATACAAGACCCTCCAGAGCTCACTTTCTGCCAATGGTTTGGGCAATGTATCAGCCTGGGTTCCCAAGTGAAAAGGTGTGGAGCAGAGCCTCCAGCCGTGGAGAGGTGGCATGATGGAAATAGACCTTTGTTGTTATAAACCACTTAGGTCTATCAACTCCACCTCACTGAAGATGCAGGTCTCCTGTCTATTCCCAGGTTTACTGTCCCACAATATTGGAAGACCTACTCTTTATCACTCAAGACTTTGTGCCCCCTGATTTACTTCTGTCCTCCTCTCTCTTTTCCTGGTTCCTTTCTTTCACACATATGTGCTGGAGGCTAATTCCAGCATGTCATAAATGCAAGAAGTTTCATCAAAAGGTTTATGGAACTAGGGGCTTATTCAGCAGGGCTGAATATCTACATGTTATTGCCTGCAGCTGGCCAAACAGCTGAACAGCTGTAGGCATTTCCCCAAACCTAAAGATTTGCATATATTATTGCCTCTTACCTGACAGCTGAAGGCAGTTCCCCCAAACCTGACAATGCCTACTGTATACCAAACCTTAACCTTTTATATGTACATCTGCTTTGCCTTAGAACAATTTGTGTCAATAAAAGAGGAGGGGTCCGGAGATTCAGAGAACTTGGCTACTACAGCTAAGCTTCCTCTGGCTCCCCAAAATGTATTACAAATTTATGTTATATTTCTAGTCTCTTTATTAATTTACACGCAGCGCCTTCTCCAGATTCCTGAACCCTTCTAGATGCTGGGAAAGACCCCCAGCAACATGTCCCCGGGCCCAGTGTTACCTTGTCATCGCTGAGTTCCATCCCAGGGGCTTCCAAAGTTTCCTCTTTGACCATGAAGACAGGTGGCACCCCTCAGGCAAGATTGTAGACGCTGAGGCAGGAGAGAGCAGAGGGTGTGTTAGAGCTTCCAAAATGGCCCTGGTGACCCCCACCTCCTGGTATTCACACCTTTGTGTAGCGTCTCCCACCTGATACTAGTGTAGGTCTGTGTGATCAGTAGGATGTGGCAGAACTGGTGGTATGTCATTTCCAAGATTAGGTTATAAAGAATTGCAGTTTTTGTCTTACTCATTCTCTCTCTCTCTTGACAATTCACTTGGGGAAACCCTGAGGTGCTATGGAGGGGTCCATGTGACAAGAAACCAAAGCCTCTTGCCAATCGCCCTGTGAGTGAATTGAAAGCAAATGCTCCAGACCCACTCAAGCCTCAGATAACTGCAGCCCTGGCTGACACCTTGGCTGTGGCCTCACAAGAGACCCAGAGCTAGAACCACCTTGCTAAGCCAATCTCAAATTCCTAACCCCATAACACATGTTTGTTGTTTTAAGCTACTAAGCGTGGAAGAACTCATTATGCAGCAATAAGTAACTAATACAGAGCTGGTGCTGGGGTGATTGGATTTGGGATGTCAAAGCCCAGTATGATGATGATGATGATGGAGCTCTGCTTGGCCTAGGCTGTGCCCCTTGGGCATGATGGCAGAAGGACCTCTCAGGACAGCACTCAACCCAGGGGAGGAGGGACAGGAAATAGGAACACAGCTTGGTGTCTAACCCTTAGAAATGGCTCTTAACCCGGTCCCAAGAGACTCACTCAAGCCTGTTTGTGATGAACAGGGAGTTGTAAATAAACACTGAAACAACTTTATGAAGACTGTAATAGTGACACATTATCCGCATTCCTTTAGAACATCCTTGTTGCGTGTGACAGAGAGAGAGAGAGAGAGAGAGAGAGAGAGAGAGAGAGAGAGACAGTGTGACACTGTAAGAATGCCAGCACAACTGTGGTGATGCTGAGTGCGAGGAGCAGACTCAGAAACTAGAGCTTGAGGAGTCATGGATGCCCCACAGGCAGGTGAGCAAAGAGACCGCCCCCCCCCCCCCCCCCCGCCCCGCCAAGGGACACATTTGATAAGAGTGAGGATCTAAGTTATTGAGAGGGAGCAATCAGCTGGTAAAATCAGAACTATTGCTGTTAAAGCATCTTCACTCATGCTTATAGCCTTGTAGGGCTTGGGAAAATATGGGGTTCAAAGATTAAAAAAACACACCAAATACTGTTCTGCTCATTAAACATCTGCTATGACTAACTTCAAAGCAAATAGTTCATGTACATCTTATTTTTCAAGTTTTGAAACAATTTATAATGTAGATATTATTCCCCTTTTACAGATGAAGAAACTGACATTCTAAACTTGCTTCCTCCAAGTGCTTTCTCCAAAAGTCAAAGCAGGGGCCACTTGAGCAGGCACCTTCCACTCTTAAAGGCACAGTCTTCTGGTTCCCCCATCTGACATGGAGGACCCAATCCTGGTTGTGTTCTAAGCACATGTAGATCTGGCCCCTTGGTGAGACAGGTCCCGTGGAAGAGAGCCCATGCCATGCCCAGCCCAAGGCTCTTGGCTGCAGGGAACTGAGCTATTTTATCCATGGAGTCAGCAGAATGTGCAGATAACTTATAATAGCCATTGGCAGAGTGCCCTTGAGGTGAAGTATGAACCGCTTGCACTTCAGCTCTACACAGATCTGTGCAGGAGCCAAGAGGAGGCAACCCCTGGAAGCAATCTAATTACAATGACCAAGGACTCTGAGACTGAGTTTTAGGCAATTGCAAAAGAAGAGATGGAGTACAGCAATGTGACTATACTTAACACTACTGAACTGTACACTGAAAAAGGGTAAAGAAAGCAAATTCTGTGTTATGCGTTTCTACCACAATTAAGAAAAAGGAGATCTGGGGAATTATCACCATTCAGTAAATGGGATCTGATAGGAGGAAGTGACGGGTCTAACGAGGTTTAGCGTGAATCTGTGCACAATGTGGATCAACAAGTTGGAGAAGTGAGTGAGCAGGTGACAAACAGGTCATAGCTAGGAAGCCCAGATAAAACCATCACAAAAAAATACCTGGAACCTTAGGACAAAGAAAACTAAGGAGAAAATAAACAAATGGGACTACATCAAAATAAGAACCTTCTGCACAGCAAAGGAAACCATCAACAACACGAAAAGAGAGCCTACTGTATGGGAGAACATATTTGGCAATGATACATCTGATAAAGTGTTAATATCCAGCTAGAGGAACCCAGATGCTCCTCTCAAGAGTACTATCTTCTCTTTGCCCTACAAACCAATCACTGTGGCTGTATAACTCAATACTGCCAGCCAGAGTTCTTAAAATGCAGTTCATCTTTGTCTGTGGTCTCCAGATTCTTGCCTGATTCCTGTCTTTGGAAATCTCCCAGATAAATCACAGCCAGTCATACCCGTGCTACACCTCTCCTCGGAATAGCCAGCAGGAGCGTTTTCCGGGCCTTGAGAGAGCATCCAGGAAGCCATAGTACTGTAGATGGGAAAACAAACCACCTGAGAGAAAAAGGGACTGGCTCAAGGTCATGGTCTTGAGTCAGGGTCAGAAGTCAGCTCTCTGGCCTCCCAGGGCCGCCAGGGCTCAGAATGTTTGTCTGACAACCTTTTTCTTTATGCTGCCTGAGGTTTTGAAAGATACTTTCTCTGGCCCTCACCTTTCAGGCAGGTGGATAGCTCAGCCAGGCCAAGAGCATCTGCTCTAGGAGAGAACAAGTGCTCAGGGCCTGCAAAAAAAGAGCTGGTCCGAGGGAGGTTACACAATATCCAGTGGCCCTTGACATTCTCTCCATGCAATGACTTCTCTTGTCAAAGGGTAGTGTGACAGTGAACCCAATCAACAATCTGTCTTGCTGGAATTCACCCTGAACATAAACTTGGTAAAGCATTCGCAGCCATTGGAACTCCCCGCCTACCCCATTTAATTGTCTCCTGGCTGAAGGGACTGTGTTATTTCTGCAGCTTTGCAGTAATGTTTTTCTTATCAGCAGAGGCTGACTCCTGCCTAAGTCCTGACCAAGGTTGCTGGCTACACGCCATGCTGAGTTCTGGAGAAGGTGATAACACCACTTTACAAAGCTCTTTTTCAGGCACTGCTCACTCAATCCCCAGGGAAGCCATGGGTGATAGGCAGGGAAGTCTTTATTTGTCTTAAGTTTGTAGATGATACTAGCTCAGAGAGGGTGAGTGACTGACCCAAGCCCACACAGCTAGTGAGTTACCAAGATCGGGGTAACTGTTCAAATCCCAGATCTGCTATTTACTATGAAGGTCACTTGAACTTAGAGTCCCCTACTCACTAGTTGTGGAATCTTGAGCATTACTTAACCACCTTGCCTCAGTTTCCTCATTTTTAAAATGAAGATTATAGCATGTCCCTCATTGGAACGTTGGGAGATTAAATGAACCGATAGATGTAAAGTACTTAACCTGTACCCAGCAGTCACTAGGCGCTGAGTAATATTAGAAATTGTTATTATCATCAAGTCTGGCTCTGCTCCAAAACAAAACAAGTCTCCTCTGAGCTCAGATGAGGATCCTTTTAGGCAAAAGTCATAGTGCAGCAGAAGCCTTAGAGGATAATCCAGTTTGTCCACTGATTTAGTTTTATTATTATTTAAAAATATAACATTTGAAGATAATCTGTGATGCATAATAAGGTCAGTGGCACACAAGGTCAGTGGTTCACAAAAATGGTTAAAATTCTTATTACATTTATGTAGCTGAAAAAATGTTAATTTTCCACTTTTTTGTTATTCTTTGTGTCTATAATAGATGCCCATGTCATCACATTTCTCCATTACATGCCCCACTTAATCCTGATCATTTGCACTGACAATGACTCACATTAAGAGACAAAAATAGAAAAAAAATCCCAGGATTACTCATAATATTTAGGTAGTTGGGGGACGGGAAATGGGAGGAAGTCTAAGAATGTTAATTACTTTATCTTTCATAGCAGATAGTCAATTGATACTGTCTAAAATTGAAGCATGTTAAAAAATGATTCCAGTCTCTTAATATTTTTCATAATTATTTTCTTAATGTTAGAGGTATCCTTGAGAAATAATATCTCTTGTGGAGAATAAACAAAGTTAAGCAATTCCATTAGCTTCATTTTTTAGTGTCTTTGTCTTTTAAATTCAAGGAAAACTAAATTTTATACCTTTTATTAAACAGCAAGTGAAGTATGATTCCTTTTAATGAACGATTTCTTTATATTCATCCATCCATCCATTCACCCACTATCCCTTCTTAGTTGCTTACCTTCTTATCCTTCTCTCTGTATATACAATGAGAGAAATAGCTGCATGATGTTCACTTGCATTAGCAACAGGGCCACTGGACCATGGGGCCATGATTGTTTTGAGGTGGCAGGATTTGGAAGATTTTAAAATATCTTGGATTCTTTATAAGTATGCATCATTTTTATAAAAATAAAGTATCATCTTTAAAAAGAGAGGGAGACCTTGTTTCTGAATTTCCTTTAACATTTGGGGTCTCCTTACTCTTGACACCCTTCCTCACTCCTTATACCCCGAGCCAAGGCTTTCAAGCTCATCCAGTATCCATGGTGGCCCTACCCTAGCCCCCTGCACCCAGAGATAACATCAGGGGTCCTGAGTGGCAGAAAGTCTCTGTAAAGGGACTGTGAATAGCCTGGCAGGGAGACATGCCTGGAGGAAGACGGCCAGAGGACAGGGAGACAGGAAAAGGGCTCTGAGTCCCGGGCATTTCCTTGTCTCACAGATATGAGAAGACCAAGCCTGGAGGGGAAGAGTGACTTGTTCAGAGTCACCAGCATGTTACACGCATCCAAGGCAACCAATTGCCCCTTCAAAGGCAACCAGTATTTTCCTCCAAGCACCAGTAAGAAGAGGTGCTCCTTATTCTTGGTGTGGAAAATGGAGAAGGAAGGGGCATGTCATGGTGTAGGAGAGGAATTGGGGCCACAACTCCCCCTCTCCAGCAGCTAGTTTGGTTTTCCTATTAGGTTTCCCAGTAATAGCATCTCTACAGACTACAAGGCCCACAGGAGGCATCGACAGCATGCACTATCCTGAAAGTTTAGTATCAGAAAAAAGGAGTTCTGGGCAGATATTGTGTCTGGATTTGAGCAAAGTGGAGAAGACTCAGAAGCCTTTGCCAACAAATTATTGTCTTCCCTGCTCCAACCTGGGGACATGGCCTAAGTTTCCTTAAGTTTTCACAATATTTTATATTTCTTTGGGAATGGTGGTGGTAAGGGTGTGGAAGGGCTCTTGTCACAACTTGAGGAGGACAGCCCTTTTCCAACTCCAGGATATTGTCAGCACCTCCATGGTGGACAGCTCCATAGCAACCATCAGTGTCTTCCTATCTACAGGGCCCCTAGGCCACTGGCCCATTAGTTCTATGGACAATGGTTTCTTTTTCTTTCGCTCACACTCTCTCTTTCTTTTCCTTTTCTTTCTTAAAAAAAAAAAATCACTTGGAAGAAAAAAAATCACTTTGTTGTAAGGGAGCTTCAACTCAAGAGGTTTTATTCTTTAAACTATTTAAGGCAATGTATAAAAAGAACATCAAGTTGTTCTGAACAAAGAATTCCTTTGGGTAAATATAAGAACCTGAGCAATTGAGTGAGGAACAGCTCGGGGATGTGTGTGTCATAGCTCAAGAATCTTCTTTAACAGGATTTTCAAGTCCAAATCAACATCAAGGATACATCATCTTACAAAAATTGTTTTGGGTTACTTCCCAGTATTAATGCAATATGGGAGAGGTTAGTTGGATACTGAAATCTTGGAATTTTAATGTTTTTATCACTAAAGTTCAGAATATTTGAGATCTGGACTGTTCCAGAAAATCCAGAATTATAATGATCATGTCCATAACTGGTGGTCCAGGATGATTCAGGTAGAAGAGAGAAGTCTAACTGGAAATGGATATCCTGGAATTTAAGAACATCCTGTGTATTAAAATACTTGAAGGGCTCGACAACTGTGGCTCAGTGGTTGAGCGTCAACCTATGAACCAGGAGGTCACCATTCGATTCCCAGTAGGGGCATATGCTGGGGTTGTGGGCTTGATTCCCAGTGTGGGGCGTGCAGAAGGCAGCCAATCAATGATTCTCTCTCATCATTGATGTTTCTCTCTCTCTGTGTCTCTCTCCCTTCCTCTCTGAAATCAATAAGAGTATATTTTAAAAAATAAAATACAATACTTGATGGTGCACAGAAATTTTCAGTCTAAGAGTGAGTGGAAAGCTTTGAAAAAAATCTGATTTCATCTCTGCTAATCTAAGTGAAACACTGCCACTGAAGCCTGTAAAAAGGTGTGTGGCTAGGTCAGGTGCTGACAGGAGAGGCTGGTTGGCTTACATTAGGCTTTTTATAAATTAGCCTTTACCTGGGGAAGTCCCTTGGCCCAGAGTCATCAATACTGAGAGTGGTTCCATCTCACTCAGAGCAGGGTCTCACTGTCCAATCTCACATGAGCATGTTGTGTAAACTACTTGCCAGGTATTCACTGCCAATGAGAAAATAGAATTTGGGGACTAGACATTTGCTGCTTCTAGTCACTACCTCCTCTTTTTTTACAGAAAAACCATAGGGTTGCTTGGTGAGCTTGGACAATAAGGGGAGAGAGTTTTAGGATGGCGGGGTTTGATGCAGCAGGCTCTGATCAGTCATTCCCCTCACGTCCAGGATGGGGGGAGACCTGCCACCGAAGCTGAAGAGGTCAAGGCCTTGGGTCAAGGAACTGACACTGTTTGGGTCATTCCAAAAGCAAACCCTGAGACAAGGATCTGAGTGCAAAGAGTTTATTTGGGAGGTGATCCTGGGAAACAGTGATAGCAGAGACAGGGAAGGGAAGGAAGCTAATACAGGTGTGTTATCACCGTGAGCAACTGGAAGTTAATCTCATTGGGTGCTCTGAGAGACAGTGCACAATATGCAGCTCAGTGTTAAGCCACTCTAGGGGCAAGAGATATGGGCTCTTTATCCATCAACTCTCATAAATCATTGGTTGAGTGATGCTCTGAACCACAGGGTGGGATTGGTTGGTTAATCTGCCGACATTTCCAGCCTACTGTACATGCGGATTGAATGAGGTCTGGTGGCCAGGGAAAGACCTCAGATCAAGATATATAGGTGTGGCAGTTAGAAGACAGTCTGGCGGGCACCAAAATATATAGTACTGAGGGGATATAAGTGGGGGTACAGGTAGCATATGTTACACCTTTCCCCCATCACCATGTTGTGACCAGTCGTGAATTGGGTGCTGTCTCTGCTTCCTTTCATGCTCATGCTTTCCGACTGTGCTTGTGTGACTGAGCACTACCCTTTGTGATTGGTCCATTCTTTCTATTTTGAAAATAAATTTGTTTCATCCAATCAATTAGATTTTACCCTTCCTACTTCTGATCCCAGGATTCTTGTTTTAGCTTTATTTAGAATGTGGGGCATTTAATAGCTTAATTCTTAGAATTTTGGGAGTGCCTTGCTGATGACCATATGTATGGCTTCCAGGAGGTGGGGGCAGGAAGGAGAAACACATCAGTAATTAGGAAAGGAGGAACATTCAGAAACAGAGTATTTGATCTGTTCAGAATATCTTATGCAACTTGACTGCTGATTCTTGAGTTCATCTGGAAGAGAAAAGATGCAAGCTCAGCCAAGAACATTTTGAAAAAGAACAATGGTGAAGAATTTGTCCTATAAAATATCAAAATATACTATAAAGCTACAGTGACTAAAACATTTTGGTTTTGGCACAGAAATAGACAAATAATCCAACGGAATAGAATAGTGTCCAGAAACAGACTCATCCACACGTGGGAGTTTAGTGTGTTATAGGTATTTCAAGTGAGAGGATAAAGTGAGGGGGGTGAGGGTGATTTATGTAATAAGAGGTGTTATTAGATATCCATTTGGGAAAGAGTTAAGTTAGATTCCTACTCTACACATAAACAAAAGTAAAACTCAAAAGAGGAAGTAATATTAAAGAACAAAACTAAAACATTTTAGAACAAAATATATGAGAATTGTTTTTTTTTTTTTTAATTTGGGGTGGTGAAGACCATTTGAAAGAAGACACAAAAATTTATAAGCCTGGAAGAGGCTGGCAGATTTAACTCATAATAGTGAACACTTTTGTGCAAGCTAAGATAACGTAAGTTATGAACACAAAAGAAACTCTCTAGTACCTTTCTTTCTCTGTATGACTCTCCTATTCCCCAGTCCCTGTCTGCCTCGCTGAGTTTCTGCTCCTCTCTCTTTGGGTTTTCCCCTAACTCATCTCTACCCTGTTCTTGCTGAGTTTGTCTAACAGTCTTTTTCTTGGAGAAAAGCTGACTGGTCTCAGATAGACAAACAGTGAACTTATACATAGATTGAGGAAGCAATAAGAAAAATAAATGGCACAGTAGGGGAAAAGACTTGTAGTATATACAGAGTGTCCCCAAAAATGTATACATACTTTAATAGTTGATAGCTCAATTTTGAAAATGAAATGTATTTTAATAAAACTGCCTTTAAAATTATTCAATGTGTGTGTATACATTTTTGGGACACTGCTATGTATAATAAAATATTAAGACTTATAAAAATATGTAGCAACTATAAATCTATAAGAAGGCAAAAGTGCTATTAGAAAATTGGATCAAGGATATACACAGGCAATTTGAAGATGTTGTAATGTGACTTTATGGGTGCTCTGGCATACCCCTCAGAGTCCCTTTTTCAGAGCTGGGTCCCCATTCTCAGATTTTGGAGGTCTTGGAATCTCGTGGCTCTCAATTGAGTCCCTCCACTGTACTTGTCATTCATTTAGAACAAAAGGAAATTCTGCCATTCCTGGGAGGCAGTCACACAGAAGTCTGAAACACGCTAAAAATGGTAGTGGTGTCTGTCTTTTACAAATAAAAATGGTCTTTATAGCTACCTCTGTAATAATTGTGCTGATTTCCTAAATGTAACTTCAGGTTTTAAAACAGATTTTTTGTTGAATTTTAGAGAGAGAGGAAGGGAGAGGGAGAGATAGAGAAACATTGATGTGAGGGGGAAACATCAATCGGCTGCCTCCTGCACCCAACCAACAGAGACACACCATTCAGGGCCATAACTTCAGTCTTTTAATTAAAACACAATTCTCTTCCCACAGAAAAAAAGTGAATGACCAGTTACATAGATTACATTTTATTGTCTAAATCAAGCCTATTTTTGGAATTTTTGAGGTTACTGAGAAATCTGCTCCACCCTTCCTATTCTCCTGGAAGGAGATCTGACCTTTGTCCAGGCTACCCTAATGACACACAGATCAGCACCAGACGGCCAGGACAGGGGGCAGCCGCTGAATGCTTCTCCAGGATCTGACTGTCCTCAGAACACAGAAACACCACGTGGTCTGGAGCAGACTTGCAGTGATGTGATTTGGTGGAAGGGAAGTGTCCCCGACAACAACAGCTGGGGTTGTAATTGCTATTTCCCTGGCAGTTCTGCGAATCCATGTGCTCATCCTCCCCCATCTCTTTCACATGCACAATGTGATAGGATGTTTACTGCCTACCTTGAGCAGCTGAGGTCCCGAAAGGCCAAGGATATAAGCAAGGACCACCACGGCAGGACTTGAACCCAGGTGCCAGACTGCATACCTTCCTCAATGAAGGCTTGGCTCCCCTTCCCTCTATGCTCCTTGTACAGTCCTGATTATGCCAGAGCAGAAGTATCTCTGTAAATCTTGGCCTGCTCTTGTAACACCTGGGTGAGGGAATGGGGCTGGTATAGTCCACCACCTGAAACATCTCTTACTGTCAGGGATTCATATATACCTGTGGAGTCCAGAGGATGCAGCAAACATTTATTTGATTTTCCCATCAGATCATTCATGGGTCCATATAGAAGTAGCCTTAGATAGCAAATGGGAGATCCCGTTGCTCTTCTCACCTGTCTTATAACACCCTGCTTCTTTTTCTACTTTGTGCCTTTGCCAGGGTGTCAGCTACATCCTAGAGTTGTGGCATCATGTCCTGAGGTCTTCAGGTCTTAATGTCTTTCAAAATCATCAGAAAGAGGCACCCATAAAACAGACAATCCTCTTTTTAATATTGATTACCTCCCATTGTCTGGGTTTTCTATGCTAACAGAGTCTCTATGTTGGACCAGGTAGCCCGTCACCAAAAAGGATTTATTTGTGAAAAAGAAAGGATTGCAATCCAGTACATGTAGCCATGGAGAGCCATGTGGAGGGAGAGAAAGAAGCAGGAGGCCCCTTGTACAGAGGGGAAAAGGAAGAGAAGGGGAGGGACTATTACAACCATATAGCTCTGTTGCACACAGAGTTCTTCCTGTGAGAGTATGGGGATAGCATAGGGTGTGCTAACTCTTCCCACAGGCTCTCCCAATTTCTGCCCAGGTTAAGTCTCTGTCATAAATGTTATCACTGTCTAGGGACAAGCCTTCCTCACAAGAGATGGTGGACTCATGTGTGGAAAGAAGTGGGCGATGGGGAAAGAAAACCTCACACTGCTATTGTGTCTGTCTCCTCTACCAGGTGGTGGGTCCTTGAGGGCAGGAATGCACCATTGTCCTTCCTGTCCCCACACCAAGCACAGGGTCTATTGCAAAATAAAAGCTCAATGAACGTTGCACAAGTCAGTCAGTGAAAACACTCGGGCCAGAGAAAAGCAGACCTCAACAACATTCCTGAAGCCCATATCTCCTCCACATGTGCAGCTCTCTTGCTCCCCCACTCCCTTTTGTTCATTCATTCAGTGACATTACAACCATCCTCACCAGCTCTGGCCAGAGAGAACAGGCTGGTTCCTCACCTCAAGGAGCTTCTGAGCTGTTCTGGAGGAACCAGAGGAGCCAAGCAATTATAGTCCTGTCTTATCACTGCTAGACCTGGGGTCAACAAGGGTAAGGTGGGAGCTCAGAGGAAGGGCCTTCCTCCAGACAGGGGAGTCGGGGAAGGCTTGAGTTCTTTCTAGAAGCTGTTAAATTCCTGGCCAGAGTAGCAGAGAGGGCTAGGGGAGCCAGCAGAGCAGGAGCTGGCCTGCAGTGGGGCCAACAAAACACTTGGCTATGATCACCACCCTCTGGCCAGGGAGAGGAGTGAGAAGCTTCAAATGTAGCTTTCACACTGTTTTTCTTTCTTCTGGAGAGCTGCCACGTGCCGCCACAGAGAGCATTTCACGAGTAGATGCATATTATTGCAATGTGTTTATCTAGGAAACCAGAGCCCAGCTCCAGCATCTGGTTTTCAGCACAATCCTGAATGAAGTCCAACTTTCCAGTTGGGTTAATAAAAATAAAACTTGGGAAGTTGTGGGCTGGCTGCATCAGGGGTTGAGTCCTGGGCTCATGCAGGGTCACAGATAGCGGGACCGGAAGGGCTTGAAGGGGTCATAGCTTCATTGTGGACTGACCAGGAGGCCGGCACCAAAGGCAACCTTGCACTGGGAGGGAGAGCTGCCCTGGCCGGCTCTGAGGAACACGCCTCACGGAGGAATGGATGTCTTGGGATTCTGTCTCAATCTGACAAAAGTTGACCAAACACCTACTGTGGCCAAAGCCCTGGGCTGGGTCGTGCTGTGGGGGGTGAGATGCAGATGTGAACCGGCGCCTGTCCCTCGCCTGCCAGGACACAGAGCAGTGGGGGAGAGGCCCAACCAGATAATCTAACTGGTGAGTAGGACCCATGACAGCCCCTGTCAGCGCTTACTACTTTGAAGCTATCAGGAGACTTGGGATCAAAGGGGGACCCATTTTTAAAAGCCAGCTTAACAAAAGATACAGCTGGGCTTCAGGGAGACCTGGAATCTAGGACAAAATGTCCATGGCTCTCTTTGCCCCTCACATCCGCCAGTCTTGCATATTTGTTTCATTCTCCTCTCTCATTGCAGACTGGGTCTCTTTGCTCTCCCGATTGCATGGCAAGAAAACACGATTGCCCCACTGCTCCTGAGTTCACATGAGTCCCTTTTCTCTCTCTTCCTTCCCCAATTCCAAATTCCTTGGGGAAAGGAATTCATTGGGCTTGGAAGGTGACAGGCTCACTCTTGGTAAGCTCAGCTATGGCTATGGATCAGAGTCACATGTGTAAATGTGGTTAAGGGGGCCCCCCCGCCCCCCGGCCCCCCCCCAACCGCTGAGATCCTATTCCTGTGGGCTCTTCTTCATATAAAGTGCTTGCTTACAGTAAGATGCAAATCCCTCTGGTCCAGACCCTACCTTTGTGAGGGAGACAGGGCGAGGATGTGGGGGCTCGCCTGTTAGTGTTAGGCAGGGCTGGACCCAGAGCTCCTAGCTCCCAGCCCAGTGCTCTTTCCAATACACCCTGTTCCTTTGGTCCTGATGTGAAGATAACAATTGCGAAATAGATCTGCCTATGCAGTTCCCCTTTGGGAGCAGCTGTGCAGGATGAGCAGTGTTGATTGGAGAGAATTTTGTTGGTGGGCTTTGGAGCGAGCTGGGAGCCAACACCAGTGTGTGACTGGTTGGAAGCCTTGGGAAAGCTACCAGAAGGTGTGTGTCCTAGGTTCCTGATGGGGAGGCTCTCTCGGGGGATCCTGGGGGGACGATGGCCCCTTATTCGTATCTTCTTTACCTGGAAGTTGCCTCAAGACAGAATATAGGGAAGGCCAGGCCAGGGCAGGGAGGAGGTGCCTCTTTCTCTTGAGTCCCTGCTCAAACCAGGGAATCAGAGAGTCATAAAATGGCCTTTTGTGGAGAGGCTTTCCCCTGAGGCTTGAGAGGAGAAATCTGGTATCTCTTAGTTATCCTTCAATTCTCCTGGCAATGACATTTTTCTTTCATTCTACCATCTTGATGTGGCAAGTGTAAGCTGATGTTCCCCAGGATGCTGCCAGGTTTGTGTGCACCTTGCTGCTTCTGCTTCTATGTCTGCAGCACCTCCTGACTGCAGTCATTTCGATTCCCATTTCTAGGCCTGAGCCTATCTCCGGGCCTGAGCCAATCCTGACAGTAGCCTCAGTTCCCATTCTATGGGGTATGGAATCATTTTTCTACCTGAAGGCTGGCATAGGGAGCCCCAGGCTGGGCCCCTGGTTCAGGGTTCATGCAGAGGCTTTCTCCATTTTCTCTTGCTCCTCCCTTAGTCCTGCATACTTCTTCCATGTGCCCATTTTAATGACACCCGCATGGGCTGTACTTCCTGTCCCACTGGACCCTGCACTGGAGTCTTCTCTCCTTTTCATTTGCCTTCCTTCTATTGGTTGCAAGTGTTGTTGGGAGTCAATGGGTAGCATCCTTCCCTGCCAGAAATAGATCCCCTAGTGTACCAATGAGGGATTCTTACATTTTAGAATCAACTCTGTCATGTAAACATGCCCTAGATTTTATGAATCATCCGACATCAGCTCATCAACCTGAACCCAAGCAACTCTGCCCTAGGAGAAGAAGGAGAAAAGCAGACTATATTCCTCTTTCTTTTGATTTTAATTCTCCCTCCCATAATGCAGGCAGGTATCACCTGGTACACTCAAGGCTGACCTTTACTAGTCTCCTTCTTAATCCAGATACTGAAATGACATTGTTTACATCTCTGCACTTGGGTCTATAAGGTTCTGCAGGTGCAGGGGCTGTTCTTTCTAATCAACTTCCCTTCCTTGGACATGGTTTCTACAGCTTTTGTCCAAGGCTGAAATTCCCTCCTCCACCTACCTACCCACCACCAATTACCATCCATCCAGTCAGTCCGTAAGTACTTCTGCCAGGTTCTGTGCCAGGCAATGAGAATACAGCAATAAACAAGTCCAACTTGAGTTCTTCCCTCAGGGAAACTGTCCTGCCTCCATCTCCCTAGCACCTCTCAGCTGGAGTCACTGATGTGTCCACCCCTAGGCCTGGCTCATCCTTGTGGGGATGACAGAAAAAATGAGGGGGGGGGGATGATGATAATCATATAGTTACATGCTTATCATCATGCTAATTGGCTAAATGTTATATAGGAAACCAAAATGCATAACAAGAAATTGGGGGAGCTATTTAGAAAGGATGTTGGGAGTAGGCTTTCTGAGGAAGTGGCCTTCCAGCTGAGATCTGAAGGATGTGGTGGAGGGACAAAATGTACAAACAGCAGGAAATAAAGCATGCTAAGGTCCTGAGATGGGAAAGAAAATGTGTTCCAGGAATGGAAAGGCAGTGTGGCTGAAGTACAGCGGACGAGAAAGTTGTAGGAAATGAGACCAGGGAGGTAGGCAGGAGACATTCATGCACAGCTTTTGGGTGATGGTGAGAACATTGAAAAGGGATAAGGGTTAAGCAAGGACTGATGTGATCTGATTTATATATTTAAAAGGTTACTTCAGCTGCCACGTGGAACACAGATTGGAGAGGGGCCACGTGGGAGCAGGGAGACCCAGTAGGAACTACTGCAGACTTTCAGTTGAGAGGTGATGGTGGTTTGATCAGAGGTCATGGCACTGGAGACATATTTTGTACCTAAAATAGAAAGATTAGAGGTGGTAGGTGAGAAAGACTCCATGAATGACGCCCACATTTCTGGTTTGAATGGTGGTGCCATTTACTGAGAGATGTGGAGAAATGCAAGCAAAGAAGCTTTGGAGTTTGGGGGAGGAAATCCAGAGTTCAGACTTGAGCATGTTAAGATTTCTATTAGATAGACATCCAAGTGGGTCAAGGAGGTAGTTGAAAAAATGAGACTGGAACTCAGCAAAAAGGTTTGGGCTGAAGTTAACTAAATCTGAATATTCAGCACATGGAGAATAGATGAGATTTTTCTTATCTGCTTCCCTGGGGGCTCTGCACCAGAGTGAAGGTCTCTCATGCTGTCTTGAGGACAAAGGTCAGGGGTGAGGGTGTTGGAACACCCTTCCAATAAGAGCAAGGGCTCTTGGGCTCCTGCAGGACCAGGACTGTGATTCAATTGGGGCAGGAAAACTTTCTCTTCTCCAGTGGGACCAGCCTTTCCTAGGATTGTTCTAAATTCCATTGATTATTTTTTGCTTTGCCCTGGAAACAACTACTTTTTTAGGCAAGTCCTCTCAGAAAGTGACAAATCATGGAAAAATTCTCTTGGAATTGGGTTCAGCAAAGGCAGAGATGGCACATCTTGCTCTGTGGTGTGGAGGTCATCTTTGAGGTCACGCCGCAGGCACAGGGCTGGAAAATGGATGCAGGTGGCCAGGCTGAGTCATCGCCATTCTTCACTCCTGATAAACCCCAGCATAGCTTCACGCGAAGTGGAGGGAGGGCAGAGGGGGGCACTCGGATGTGTCTGTTACTCAAGGCAGGAAGGGAAGAATTGGAAAAGAAGGAGAAAACATTTCTGTGGTGTAGGAGAACACAGTGTGCTTCCAGGAGGAATGTTTTCTGCCTGGGGCTCTGGTCTCTCCCTATGGCTGAGCTATCTGGGATAGAAAACTGTTACTTGACCCAGGGACCCTCCAATGGGGGTTTCTGCTGCCATCTTCTTGACTGTAGAGGACACGTTTGGGGAAGTGGCGTCCTCCCTGCTCCCCACCAGCAGAGGTTCCTGAGCTACATCCTCAGGGATCCTGCTTCTGCTCCTCACTTTTTTTATATACTTCTCCCCCTCTTTCTCTGCTCGTCCTTTCTCATATCTTTATTTCCGGATTCTCTCTCTCACAATGGAATGATGCAGTGGGTAGGGGGTGATCATGTTGGCCATAGAAGTAGAATAGTGGTGGGAACAGAAAGTTAATGAGGAAGGAACAGAGAAGCTTCTACATGCATTGACCCCAGGAGGTACTTCTTCAAGCCACACGCTATGGTACTCAGTAATCCAGGCGGAGGTACGGGTTGAGATGGACACTGGGTGGGTAAGGAGAAGGGGAGCAGAGGTCTCCATGGGCACATTTCTTAGAAGACAATTTTTAAGGTGATATCTTGACATGACAGTTGTTAAGATTATAATGAAAGAGGATCAGAGAAGCAATGCTGAAAGCACAAGTATACACTTGTAGAGATGGAAGTCAAATTGTAGCCCCTGATGGTCCTTCTCCCTCACTGCCCTTCTCCCATCTGCAGGTGCCTCTCCCTAAGGTTAAAACCTGCTCCTCCTGTGGGCACGAGATGTAATGGGCAGGCAAGGCAATGACTGTTGAAAATGCAACCATGGAGGTCTCTCTGGGGCGTGTTGTGGCTCAGGAAGGCTGGCACAAAAGCTCTGGACAGTAAAGCCACACCTCCCCTCTTTTTTTCCTCCACCTTTTATGAATTTTATTGAGTTAATACACCAACCCTGGAAAAACATGCTAATGGCTTCTCACCTTTCTCAGAGTAAAATCCAAAGTTCTTATCATGGACTTAAGACCCCACATGACTTTCTCCTACTACACTCTCCCTCATTCACTCCATTCCAGCCACACTGGCCTCCTTGCTGTTCCTGGAACATGCCAGCACATCACATTTCAGGGTATCAGCATTTGGTGCTCCCTCTGCTACGAAGCTCTTCTCTCACAGTCCTACCTAGCTCACTTCAGGCTTCTGCTCAGATGCTACCTTAACAAAAAGGCTTTCTCCTGCCATCTACCTCCCTCATTCAACTCTCCTCTCTCCATCTTACCATGATAAATTTTTTCTTCATAATTCTTTATAACATATTACATAACTATCTGTTTATTTTTTTTGTCTGTCTGTCCCTGTTTGGATGTAACTGTTTTGTTCACTACTGCATTCCCAAAGCCTAAAACAGTGTCTGGCACATGAAGGAATTCAATAAATACTTGTTGAGTGACGGACTGACTGAGTAAATCTGTTGAGAATAGAGATTTTAGTGACTCTTTAGGATTGATATGTAATTTGCAGAGTAAATGTTTGTCACATTTATCAACATTTTTCTTTCAAGTAAACCTTTTTTCTAATAATCTCATCTCATCAGTGCAAGGAAGTCCTCAGTGTTAGGCCATGAGTCAGATTATTACTGGAAGGATTGCAAGGAGAGCACAGGCCATCATGGAGATGCTCAAGCTGGGCCCTTGGTGCCTGAGAAGAGGCCATAGCATGCCCAGGACTTCCACAATGATCTCACACTTACTTGAATTTCCCCAGAAGGAAGCCTGGACTATGTCCCTCTCTGAGAATTAAGTGGAGGAAAGGGGTGTATTAGTTGAGATTCTTCAGAGAAAGAATCACTCTTTCTCTCTCTCACACAAATTCATCTATCTATCTATCTATCTATCTATCTATCTATCTATCTATCATCAGCTATCAGTATCATAAAGCTGGGTGGAGCATGGATAGGAGATGGGTAAGAATGAAGAGGGGGAGGAAAGAATGGGAGATGAGAGAGATACAGATTTGAAGGAAGAGATATTGAGGAAGTGTCAGCTGAATGACCACTGCCTCAGTAGGGTAGATGGAGAAGCTATTCTGAAAATTCTGAGGTAGGCAGAGGAGGATTTGAGGGCTTGAAGGGAGAAGAGAAGGGAGACCAGAGAAGCAGGGAGACAACGTGGCTGAATGAGGGTCTACTGGAAGGTCCCTGATAGAGGAAGTGTGTGATTCTGTAGTGAGGCCAAACTTCTCCTGGAAATGACCCTCCTGCACTCCTCACAGGCAAAGGGTTTGTGGCTCAGGGAAGAGGAGACCGGAAGTCAGGGAGGCCAGAGCGTGTATGGCTGACTTGCTCTGGGAGAACTGGGACAGATGGAGAGCCTGAAGGTCATCTGAAGGTCAAGAGCAGGCTAGGCAGAAACAGACAAATAAGAGGTAAGACTGGAGGCTGCGCTTTCAAAGGGGGATTCCAGAGCCAGTGGAAGTGGCAGGAGGTTCCTCATGGTGACCATGTCCCTGTGCCCCTGTATATGCTCTTTCCTGGGACAAAAACACCCCTGCCTTAGACACACCCTGGCAGTGGCAGCCCCAGGCTCATCTTCCTCAACTTCTCAAGTGGAGACCATCACCTCCTCTGCTCCTAGCCGCCTGCACTGCCTCCTCGCAGCACTTTTTAGGCTGGATTGAAGACCACTGTGTCCATCTACTTCACCCATTCCCCACGCCCCCCCCCCCCCCGCAACTATGAGGTTGTGACTCCTTTGGGGGACAGGCTGTCTCACTCACCTGTCGGTCTCCTGAGCCTGGCATACTGTTTGCAGCCCACTATGGGCGTTGAATAACTGTCCTGAAATGAGGCTCTCCTGACTATGGCTTACTAAGGAGCCCTGTCAAGACCTGGGGCTCCCAGGACCCCACCTGAGAGTAAGGGGGGGGGATATGCTTGGAGGCTGGGTGTCTCCTTTGCCCTTTGCTTTTCCTCTTCTTTCTTTCCTAGCTTCTTACCTTGGCTCTTCCATACTGTTCTAAGGAGAGGTGATAGAAAGATCCAGACCAGATTGTGGCCTCAGAGGAGCGAGGGCCCACGCAGCCCCCAGATGCCCAGCACCTCAGCCATTCAAGCTCAGACCAGCCTCTGGCATGGGCACTGAGGCTCCTCCAGGTGGCAAGCTGAGCGCCTAGAGGAGGCAGAGGGCGGGCAGCACATCCGCCGATGCCCGAGGGACAACACGGGACGCCTCCTTCCCAGGAGACCTGTGACTGTTTGGAGACCTCAATGTCTTGGATGGAAAAACAGGCCCAGAGAGGGCAAAGAAGCTGCTTGTGGTCGCAAAGTGAGTTCCCAGAATGTAGAGCAGCCACCCAGGGCTCACGCTGCCACTCCCCCGCTGTGTGATCTAGTGCCAGCCACAATCTTAGTTGTTGCATCTATGAAATGGGGATAATAATGGGACCATTAAATGTAAAAAGTGTTCTTTCATCTGTTACTGAGAGAGGCTGGGCTGTGCCTAAGATGTCTGATTTCCAGCCCAATACCTTTTGCATCCATCAGACGTGTTTGGCAGAGCCGAAGACCAAATGTTCTACTTGGGCTGGGCCACCACTCAAGGATGGCAGTTCTCCGCCGACCACTGTCAATGCCATTGACTTGACTCCTGCCCAGACTATTATTACGTGATGAGGGTGCAGTAGAGAGGGGATTGTAGCAGCGAAATGGAGTAAAAAAATTGCTCCCTCCAACTTGATAAGTCCATTTCTTACTCAACGAATATTTATTGAGCACCTATGTCTGCCAGGCACTGGGGATACAGTGGTGAGCTCTCATGGAAATTCTGGACGATTTTTCACCTTTGAAGCCCTGACTTCTCCTGCCCCAGGTGAGTTTCAGTCTCCTCCAAACTAGGAGTCAGAAGGCTCCTCCCCTCCACCCCCAGTCCCAGTCCCTGCCCTCTGTAAAGACAGCCTTGGAGGAGCCCTGTGCCTGGGGCAAAATGCCAGGCTCAGCAGGAGCAATGCCCAGGCTTTTGGAGTCCAGAGATGATATCTCTCCACTCCCATCTGTCCCACAGCTTCCTCAGAAGTGGCACCCCTATAAAAGGCAGGGAGCTCTGGGCTTTGCCGGGCATGGGTTGTTGTCAGAGTTTGGCTGGACTTACCCAGAGCAAAGTGTAGTTGAGTTTGGGGCTGGGTCCCTCTGCCCCTCCAGTTCCTCGCTCTCAGAGAACTTAGTCTCACTCCAATTCCCCTGTCTCTTTAGGCGTCAACTTGAGCCTTCCTGAAATGTCCCAGTTGTTGGTTCTCTCTGACTCTCTCTGTTTCTAATCCCCAGGCTCCTGCATTTTCTTGGCGCTCAGGAGCCCAGGTCTGGAGCCCTGAGAAGTGAAACCATGGCTGGTGACCCTCAGGATTCCCAAACAGCCCCACTGAGATAGAAGCAGCCTGGGCCCAGGATGGGCATAGGAGGCCTGGAGCTTGGTACTGCTGCTCCTATTTGTTTGCTGTGTGATGTAAGGCAAGTCACTTGCCATCTCTGGGCTCAGGTTACTTTGTTCATCTATCACTCATCCACCCAACAGGCCTTTTGATGACTCTCTATCTCTTAGGGCTGGTGGATAAAGCCTCAGCCCCTCAGCATGGCATTTCAGGCCCTTCACCATCTGAGCTGTCAAGGAAGGAGCAGGATGAGAAGCTTTGCTTCTGAACCTCTTTTATTCTGCCCTGGCTTCCCAGTCCTTCACATACTAGTGCAGCTGGTCTCCCATGTCAGCAGGATGGCAGGGGCATGCTCAGGGCGCCTCAATGCAGAGAATTTCCTGGGAATCCTGGTGCTAAAAGACCCAAGGATTTTGAAAGAAGCTCTCCCAGTCCCTGAATTCAGGCCTAAACTCAGAGATGAGAGGGGGCATGGGGAAACAAGTTATAAGGAGGGTTAGCTGACTGGGAGGGGCTCAGTGGGTAGGCCTCTGGGTGGACAGCCCAAGGGAGAGAAGGAAAGATGGGAGGACAAGGAGTTCTGGAGAAGCCGAAACCAGAAGAGACCAGAACGTGGTCCTGGGTGGGTTGGTTTGACTCAAAAATGGGGATCTAAGTTTGCTGCTGTCCTTGTGGCCAGACTTTAGGAGAGAGGACAGGCTGGACATATTGAGCATGTGTCCTGCTCTGTCACTTGACTACAGTGCTTAGTTCAGGGGATTAGCACATGGCTCAAGAGCCGTCTACCAGCGTGAATTCTGGGACTGGAGCAGGAGCTTTGGGGAAGAGACTTATTCTTTTCCCACTGGACTGTATCCTGAAAGACGAAGGCTTAGAGTTGCTGGTAGTCATTCTCCCTTAGATGTGACATCTGAGATTGAACACAGAGGAGAGCAGAGCCAGACTGGGTGATGTCATATTTGAGCCCACATGATGCTTTGCCTGAGGCTAGCCATCCCCGGGACTTGGTAGTTTCATGGGCCATTTTGTTTTTTGCGTGGTCCAGCTAGAATTGCAAGAATCACTTGCAACCAGAAGAGTCCTCCCCAACATAGAGCCCATGATACAGTTTGTCTTCAGGAAGCCCAATATGATAGGGGAAGATTCCTCAAGAGATCATCAGAGCTCAGTCCTATAATGACTCCATAGAGCTCATCTGCTGATGGCTGCTCTCCTGTTCAGGGTCCAGCGGGGCCCCATTGATCCAGAGATGGCAGCCTGGAGTGGGGGCAAGTGAGGCACGCCCAGAGCTTGTACAACTGAATACCATTGAGCCGGCCTTGTTATGTCGCATGTATCTGTGACTCGGAAGAGGTTGAACTGATTACTGTCAACCTCTGCTGCCCAAGCTAAGTCCAGTCACATAGTCCAGAGAAAAGGTATTAATTCAACACCAAGACTGGGGCTTACTCTCCTGGCAAGCACATTTGGGGAGGGTGTTTGTGCCTCTGAAGGGCCCACTTAGAAACAAAGGTGAGGAGAGAAATTCTGTGTCCCTCTGATGTCCTTCATCACAGCAGTCATGAAGTTGCCATTCCCTGTTGTGACTTAACCTTCTCACAGCTCTTTCTAAATGGATTTCTGGGTCTCGACCTGGAAAAGTGGGGGCTCCACCGGGAGCCAGGGCCTCTGGCCTGCAGAGGTCTCCAAATGAGGAGGATGACAAGGATGAAGGTTCGATAGAGTGAATACTAAAACACACTATATAGAATTGAGTTTTCTGGATTTGTACTCAGAGCGAAACTGAAATTACCTCAATAATAAATGGTCATTTTAGATGAGAACTCTGTTACCCTCACACATTTTTTGCTGCCTGCATAAATGATCCCCAATGTTTATATGTTCCAATTGTTACGTAACTTTCACTTATGCACCTAAACATTGATACCTTCAAACTGGTACTTCACCTGTCAGCTGTAGGATGATGATTTTGTGATCTCTCTTGGCCACTTGTTATCTACTGCTTCTAGGGGATAAAAGGCTAGGTCTCTATGGTGTGAACTTCAGGAAGTGTTTATGGTAGAGCTGGCCCCTTTTCCCTCAATCTAAGGGAACCCCCTTGGATGCCTGAGGACTGGAGCTTGTCTATTGATATCAGATTGCTGAACAGGGTGGGTGCTTCCCTCTCCCCTCTCCCCAGTCCTTGCATCTGGTGGGGATAAGGAAGGGGTTTGGTGGCTGGTGGGTCTAGGTGATGGCAAGGATGGTCTTCTAGCTGGGATGGTGGAGACTTTCCCATGCTGTAGTAGTGGAGACGATTTGGGCCGAGAGAGGAAAAGTGGGGACTCCATAGGGAGCCAGGGCCTCTGGCCTGCAGAGGTCCCAAAATGACGAGGATGACAAGGGTGACAGAATATAAGTCATAGTCTTGGCCTCCCCAGGCCCTTCAAAGCAAAAGGGGGATGCCCATAATGTTCTTCACCTGCAGGCATAATGCCTGAGTAACAGGGGTGATATTTTTGCAAATATAAAACTGACTTATTGAATTACCATTTACTAGTACGTCACTGTTTTTTCTGGTTTTCTGCCGAGACCCAGCTACAAAGATTATCACTAGAGGGCAGGAGAGACTTCTTTAGAAGACAACAGGTTCCGGCCCAGCCACAGCTTCTCCATTGTCTGGGCGGTGCTGCCTGATCTTCCCCCATCACAGCACACGGAGGACGGAAAACGAGAATGTGTGACTGGCAGCCTGGGGGAAGCTGAAGGGGACCCGGGGACCTTTGCTCATGTTATGTAATTATAGTAAAACACAAAGGAAAACGTTAATACTGAATTTGTATAACATTCTGAATACAATTATTTCAAACATGTTATTGTTAAACATGATCTTGTTTCCATGAACATAGCTTTTATATCTAATTTCAGGCTGATAAAATTTCTGATAAACAAGTTTAATGTTTTATTCAAATTCTTGATGATCCTCATTGACAGGAAATTCTGTTAGTACAAATTGGTGATACAAAAAATTGAAAACAACTTTATAACCACTCAAAAATTATAGCAGTTGAAATTCTATTTAAGGAATATAAACCTTTTCTCTTCTTCCATTGACAAACGCAGGGTTGACGTTTTTGTGATAAGGCATTGGATTTAGAACCCACCAAATCTTTCCGACTTGAGTGGACTGGAATAACGATGAAGCATTAGCCACGAGCCACACACGCATTCTGACAGCAGCCAGCCTGCAGCCAGCTTGGATGTGATGACAAAATCTCAGCTGCTGCAAAGGATAGCAACAGCCCATGTACATAGAGTGAACGTTCCCTGAGAGGTTCTGGTTGATACCTCTGACCTGACATGACTATTCAGAGCATCTCCTTTCACTAAAAAAAAAAAAATAAAAAAAATAGTGCATCAGTTTGGTGAACATAACATAACATAACAACATAACATAACATAACATAACATAACATAACATAACATAACATAACATAACATAACATAACATAACATAACGTGAATGAGTTTCACACACATTACCTTGAGTGAAAGAAGCCAGAGACATACAAAAGTACATGCTGTGGGATTGATTTCATTTCTTTGAAATTCTAGAACAGGCTCAACTAATCTGTAGTGATGGGAGATGGGTGAGTAGTTGTCTGGGCAGCAGTTGAGAGTTCTGGGGGATGACTGTAAAGGGGTACATGAGAACTTTGGGGGTAATGACAAGGTTTTCTATCTTGGTTGTGGCAGTGGTTACACTGGTAGGTCACCCACATGTGCATTTGTCAAAACTCATACTATTATATCATTAACATGGATGCATTTTATTGCATATAAATTATATCTCATTAAAGTTGATTTCAAAAGAAGAAAGTGCACCAATTTGGGTAATAATGAGGAGGATGACAAGGATGAAGTATGTATGTGGGAAGAGAGAGATTCAGGGCTGCCTTCTGATGCTGTGCCCGCCAGGACCTCCCTCCTGCTCTCCCTCCTACTTTCACCCCTTTGGCCTTTGCTCCGTGCTCCCTGGGCTCATGGGACACACTCTCCTCCTGGTCCACAATAGGCAGCAGCACACTCTGCAGCTGGCTGCCCAAGGACATGCCCAGGTGGCAGAGGATGCTGGGGGATGTCCTTGCTGCCTGAGGG
Organism: Cnephaeus nilssonii; assembly: GCF_951640355.1. Classification (NCBI taxonomy): domain Eukaryota; kingdom Metazoa; phylum Chordata; class Mammalia; order Chiroptera; family Vespertilionidae; genus Cnephaeus; species Cnephaeus nilssonii. The sequence goes on along the minus strand of NC_137084.1, from coordinate 36,429,947 downwards.
ATAATGCATGAGAGGGCGGTCCTTTAAGAAGTTGTAGGTGAGGCTCTCCCCAGGAATAACCAGCCCACGTGCTTCAGCTGCCCACGTGCTCCCCCTGAGGGCTGACGCCATGGCTGTCACCACACGATATTGCCACACACCATGGCCCATTGGAGGCACTCCCACTAGAAAGCTCTGGCTTCCCTTGGAACAGGTACCTATGCCTGTCCCTAAGTCTTACTCACGAGGCTGAAATCAGAACGGGGAAGATTATGTAAAGGAAATAAATAAACCCCTACTTCTTGGTCCCAGCCAAATGTGGGAGGAAGGAGAGGGAAAGTGAGAGGGGGAAGGAGGACAGAAGGGAGAGCAGCCAGACACATGCATATTAAATTCCTTTTCTGGACTTTGGTCTAGAGCAGGAGCCCACACCCTTTTCTGTGAAGGCCTAGATAGTAAATATTTTAGACTTCAGGGGGGGGTCTTCTGGTCTCCATGGCAACTAAGTAACTCTGCACTGTAGTACAGAAACAGCTGTGGACAATACAGATGTGAATGAACGTGGTTGTGTTTCAATACAACTTGTTTATGGGTGATAAAATTTGAATTAATGTAATTTTCCTGTGTCACAAAATATAATTTTTCTTTGGATTTTTTTTCACAACCATTAAAAAAATGTAAAAACCATTCTTAGCTCATAGGTTTTACAAAACAATTGGACTGCATTTGGCCTGCCCGGCATAGCTTGCCAAATCCTTGTCTAGAGATGTGTGTGCAGTGGGAGATCCTGAGGGTGCAGGGCTTCTGGAAAGGGGTGCCCCTTGGGTTTCTGGGTTTTGACATAGTTAAAGAGACATGACCTTTGGCTTCGCTGGGATGTTCTCAGTTCCTCTTTGTTTTGCATGGAACCCAGTTCTTTCAGCCCCTGAAGGAGCGAATGTATTTTAACTTCCTGAGTACGACCCCCATCCCTAATATACAAATGTATTATTTGGCTTTCAGTCATTTGAATTTGACTTTCAAATAAGTTTTCAGCAATCATTAGACATGACATACATAGAATAATAAAAGAGGGCCATAAATTGACATAAAAATGTATTAGGAACCAAAGGTTATGAGTAATCAAATTCTGTGTATGAGGTGACTACCTGAGTTAAGTCCAGTGTGGAACCCCCTTCAGGTACCATTATAGGGAACTAATTGGACACTGGCCCAGGAGTCCACTGCAGTCATCCCCCCTGGTCCCCAAGTTTGCAGGCCTGGTACGCAGTGCCCCCCTGTGGGAAGGGCTGGAATAGCTCAGACTGCATTCACAGATACCCACAGGCAACTCTGCTTGCTTCCTGTGTCCTCCCTTCTCCGCCCACATCTCACTCATTCTGCACCCCTGAATCCTTCCTTTCTTCACTCCTTCTCCTCTTCCTTGTTTCCTTGTCACACTGCACAGTCTTTTGGTTTTGCTCTTGGGAGTTTTGCTGAAATCAGGAATTGGCACCTCAAGGTGGTGCTGTTGCACAGCTCTTGGGCCTCCCACCTCAGTCACTTGGGGGCTATCCTGGACCCACTGTTTGTGGATTGATGAGAGAAAATGGCAGTTTTGCTCAGGAAGAGTGAAGCTGGATGACATCCTTGTCTCCCACCCCCATCAGCCTTCAGTGTCCTGCCCCTGCGGTGCTGAAGCCATAGGAAGGCTGGCCACCCTGATTTCTTCTCTGCTCCCTTCCCTCACTCCCTCTGCCCTTCCCTTTCACTGGGTAGCTTCTCTGTGTAGTCAGCAGATTGTAACTGTGGTCCTCAGGTCTGCCTCCCCTTAGGGCCTGGGTTGGGCTGTGTGTGTCCCTCCAGGACCTAGAACAGGGTTGGGCCCAGAGTGGGCCTTGATCATGTTTGTTGGCTGGAAATGAATCAGCAATTCACTAGCAGGATCTTCCCATCCTGGCTGGAAACTGCTGACATGTTCTCAAGGGCCATCAGCCACTGAGGATGCCTGCTAGTCACAGTATTTCAGAACACGCTGTCATGTTTACTGACACAGCATTCAGGGGTGGGGAGGGACAGGGACCAAGGAGGGAGCCCTAAAACACCACAGGGGGAGAGGAATGGATAGGGGCAGGGACATGGTCAGGGTTATAGAAAGAGACTGTGGCAGGAAGGTTGACGTGGTATAGGGGCAGAGGGAGCAGGAAGCAGAGTGCAGGGGGAGTGTGCCCCAGCTTCAGTCCTGGGTGTCCTGCTGGGCCCTGCCTCTCCCAGGGAGAACCACACATAGCAGGCAGGGACAGGCTTGTTAGAGCTCCTTCCACATCCCTGGCTCTAATTATGGAGGCCGAGAGAGGTCTTACTCTCTGGGGTGTTGGGAGAGGAAGTTTCAACTCTCAGGTTTCCTCTGCTGAGGACTCCAGAGGATAATTGCTGTGGGAAAGGGCAGTTTGGGTGGCAGGAAGGGATTTCTCTGGGGCCCAGTACTTTGTGGATTGAGTGAGGCGCCAGGGAGGCCCTGGAGACTTGGTGGGTGGGACTACACGGCTCAGCCCTCTGTGGCAGTGGCCTGAGTTGTTGCTGCTGCTGTCATCTTTAGCAGGTTTGTTTTTTCCTCCACAAAGGACATTCAAAGGAGACCTTCTAGCATGAGGCTCTGTGTCAGGCACTGATAGGAAGCTCCAAGCTTACGGCGTGGAAGAGGAAATGCATGAGAAAGTAGATGACTATCAGGTGGCAGCTGCTTTAACGGGGAACTGTGCACAGTGATGAGGAGGGGCTCAGAAGAGGTTGTCCAGCTCTGCCTGGAGGTGGGGCTCTTGAGGACACCTTCCCAGAGTCAAGGGCACTTTTGCAGATGGGAAATGGGGAGACAGGAGGGTGGTAATTCCAAGCAAAGGGAACAGCATTTGCAAAGGCATGGAGGTGAGAGAGAGAGAGAGAGAGAGAGAGAGAGAGAGAGAGAGAGAGGGCTCTGTGGACTATCCCTTTGGGCAGTTGGGAAGGTTTGACACCAGGGCTTCGGAGGGTAACCCAAGGATGAGTCCCTCCCAACACACAATCTTACACACACACACACACACACACACACACACACACACCTCTTAAAAACTCCTAATGGACCTACTATGTGGGATACAGTTGCATTGGGGGAGGGTGTCTGAAAGGGTTAAGTATGATCAGTTTTCACTAAAGTCTCTAGGAGGTCAGATGGCTGGCTGCCACGTCCAGGCATGCATTCTGTTATTCCAGGCTAGGGGGACTCTGCATGGTCCCCAACCCTTCCTCTACCTCCCCTCAGCTCCCACTGTAGTACCTCCAGAAAGTCTCTGAGAGAGAGGCTCAAAGCCAGGCTCTGGGTGTGACAACCGAGGTGTGGCTACCACCTGGGTTACATGGTGGCTGTCTGGACAGAGACCATGTGGCCTCAAAGCCTAACATGGTTACTATCTGGATCTTTACAGGAAAAGTTTACTGACCCATGACCTAATCGCACATGTAGTTTAACACTGGGATCATTTAAAACTTGGTGATGGGAGTATATGGTCAGAAGGTGTTTTACTTGTGAGAATTAAGGAATTCTCCAAAGTGTCTCATTGGGCAAAACTCTTTGGACTGGGATAAATCTACCATGATTCTAAATAAAAAAGCAGAGTCTTTCACCACATTTGAAATTGAAGAGCCAAGATGTAATCATTATCAAAAGTTAAAGTTTAGTCAAAATCAGACTTAGGAGTGGTTTGGAGTGAATAACTGCCAAGCCTTTCTTGCAAGCATGTTCTTAATTTAGAAATTAGCTGTACGTTAGCAAAATAAAACATGAAAGAGGGTTTGTATTTTTAAAAAAGTTTATCAGGTCATGCCATTCCCTTGTTTAAGATTCCCCAGCGATTTCTTGATGTCTTTAAAATCAAACCCGCGCTCCTTATCAAGGCCTCCACTCTTCTGCAGACTCCTTTTCCCCCCCTCCCTTGTTTTACACAGGCTTTGGCTACGCTGGCCTTGCTATTGTTGCTCTCCTTACTCTGCCCTAGGACCTTCCCACTTGCTTTTGCTCCTGCCCAGAATGTTCATTGCAGCCACAACTCCTCATCATCCATGTGCAAGCTCATACTTACCTCTCTCGAAAGGTTTTCCTGTTCTGTTTTATCTAGAGCGGGCAGCCCTTTCCCCAGATCCTTCTCCTTGCGCAGTTGGGAACTGTGATTGTCAACAGGTGCGCCAAATAGTCATGCAATACCTGACTATTTGGTCAGGGGCACTGACCTCTTTTCCATTAGACTGTCAAATAAGAAAATGACAAAAGCCAACACAACAATAGCCATCTGGTGTGAATGAATCAAAATTATACCTTTTTTTTGTTTGTTTGTCAGATCAGCAAAAAAATAAAATGCATTTTTTGGTGTGCTGCAGAATTTTAGTAATTGGTTTATTTGTGCCATGAGATGAAAAAGGTTAAAATAGTTGCTCTAGAACATCACTTTGTTTTGTTTGTGTTTTTAAAAATTCATAGCAATTGTCATTATCCAAAATTATCTTGTTCATTTACTTGTTTACTTGCATATCATCGAACTCTTCCCATTAAAAAATGAACTCTGTAAGGAAGGGCCCTTATCTGCCTTGTTCATATTTTGTATCTTTACTTACCATAGTGCTTGGAATACATTAGATGCTCAATAAATATCTGTGCAATAATTGAATGAGTAACCAGCTAAGCTAAAGGCCTAGGAGCAGGAACAATTCCCAGAGAAGAAATGTAGGCAGAACAGGCACCTCTAAATGTGTCTCTTGAACTTTTACTTCCTTTCATCACTCTGGGCCGGAGTACTACATGAGGTCTGGCAATTTTATAAAGGGTCAGCAAGCAGCACAGTTTTCCAGTGTGACTTTATGTAACTTTCCGCGCAGCTTTCTTTTATCGCTTCTTCCGGGTAATTTTCCATGTGGTCAGTCAGCTCCATCAAATGCAACCGTGGGACTCAGAGTGGCTGCGAGGGCCCGAGGGAGGATGTGGTGCGTTCTTTGCACCCATAGTAGTTCCAGCTCTCCTGTGCAGGACAGTCCAGGAGTCTGACCCACGGGATGTTCCTTTGGGGCTCTTTTTAGAGAGAATGGCCCAAACAAGCCCATTTTGCCTCCAAGTTAAAACTGAAATCTGTGTTCTTGCTGCTCAGAGCAGATGTTAGGACACAAATTCTCTGCAGGAGTTTGGGCTGTAGTCTGGGAAGTGACTATTTATCACAGTTTCCTTTCCTCTGTGTTTCTCTGTGGTTAATGAAGGCAAAGAGGGAAGCCAGGGACCTGAGCACATCTCCAGAGGGGTCACAGCGCTCCTACAGAATTTCACAGAACGAAGGGAGTGGTGGGCCAAGCTTCTGAAACCTCTGCATCCTCTGTGGAGAACACACGCCACCCCTGCAGCCCTGTCCCGCCCCAACCAGGGAGGGGGGGGGGCGGGCTTCTGCAGTCCTGGGGTTGTGATTGACACTCCTTTAGTCACAGCTCAGGGAAGAGGCAGCGCGGAAAATGCTCAGTCATGTTGCAGAGACTGGGCATCTCCCAGCAACGCATTCTTTCTGACTTACCAGCACAGCTGGTGGACAAGTTTGTGTCATGTTCTCGGTGATATGAGTACTTGTTGTTGGGCCCCTTCCTGTCTGACCCAGTTCTTAGTCTAAACCTTGCTTCTTAACTTACCCAGGTGCTTACGGAGCATGAGGCACACCCACAGAGGCCTGTTCAGGCCTTGTTCTCTAACATTTTGGCTAGTTCTATCGTTTCTAAGGATGTGGGTGGGGAGAGTGGTTGCCCAATCTGGGCACCAGGGTCTAAGCAGTGACTGTCTGTTGGAATCCAGCTGGCCGAGGTGTCTTTCTATAATAACAGTGTTTCTTATTACCATATCTGGAGAAGGAACTCCAATGACCATGCAAAGGTTGGTCTAGACCAGTGAGGGGCAACCGTTTGAGCTTGGTGTGTCAAACTTCGCCAAAACACTGAGCATAACTCGGGTAGTGTGTCACTTTGAGGAAAAAACATTATTTTGCAAATGTTTCATCCTCAAGAGCAGCAAATGTTTCATCCTTGGCATGCGGCCGCCTCAGCGGCCGCGTGTCATCAGAAATGGCTACGCCTGTCAGTGCTGACACGCGTGTCATAGGTTCGCCATCACTGGTCTAGACTATAGAATGATTAGCTGACACTGTGATACAATTATTAGGTCTACTTTTTCCCCCCCACTTACTAGGAGATGAGAACTATACAAGTGGATTTCAGCAAATGTATACACACACGTAACCACAAAGAAGACGGAGTGTTGTTCAGTTACTGCTGCTCACCCCTCTTCGCTAGGGGACTTGGACACACAGAGCCAGATGTGGCCGAGGAATGAATGCATCTCTGTCCTGATCCTGTCAGCATCCTGTTCTTCTGTTGTCTTAGCCCAGTTTTATTTCATCATCCTATTTTGTTTGCAATGAAATTATTTACTTCCTTGAAATGGGGATTACTATCAAGAGCAGACAATTCCCAGTCTGTCCAATAGCGGTTGCTCGAAGTTCACAATAAAAGAGTAAATCTTCAGTGGCTATGCTTTTGAGGAGGGTTGTTTTCACCCAGTATGTCAGGCTCCCCATGGACTCCTCAACGTACCAGAGGCTGCCTTTGGTCCACAGAGTCAGCATGACATTGAAACAGGCCCCAAATGCCCTCTGATTCATAGCTATGGGCCAGAACCTCTACTGGCAGCTCCATACACCGTGCTCGGGCTTGCTCCTGATCCCTGCTGCTCCTGACCTGTCATCTTTTCATCGTTGGATTCACTTTACCTTTTGCACTTGACATTTGGTCCATGCTCCTGGCGCCACTTTGCCTGCGGCCACCTGGATAAAAACTCTCTTTCCAGCCTTGCTCCCAAAGCTCTTCCCTGGCCCAGATCCCTCCAGGCAGCTTCTGCCAGCCTTGTCCGGTTGAAGAGCAGGACCTAGACATGTCTGATTGTCTCTGACAGCCTCCATCTGTGCCCAAGACTGGCATCTACTTTGTGCCTCATGCTGGGCCTGCCATGAGCATGGGGCTGGTTGAAAAGGGTGGCTGCTGACTTGTAAAAGGCTCCTTACTGCCAAAGTCATTGATTCTCCATCCTGTGGTCTCCTTCCATTAAACATCCCCCTTCGGTAACCACTTAGGGTTTTGGTGTTTAACCTTTTCATGACCACATACATGGACCACACACATATCTTCCTGAGAGCACCTTGTTAGTAATGAATAGTCCTTACATTAGTTCAGCGACTTATGGTCAACAGAGTACTTTAGTATATTCACATATATTATCTCATTTCCATGCTTTGTTCTACTTTCTTTTGCAAACAAGACTCAGGGTCAACTTATCCTTTAGGCTCAATAGGGCCAAGGGCCCATTAAAATGTTTTAATTTCTTTCAAAACAGAACAAAAAATAATTTAAAAATAATTTAATAAATAATAATGAACCCAGTTAGGACTATATTTGACTTCATATCAATACATTAAAATTATCATTTTATGGAGGAAGGAACTCATGAAAGCAAAAGTGACTGGGGCTCATGAAAATCATAAAACAGCCCACTGGTGCTCTTCATTCGGCACCAACATTGACTTGCTGTGCAAATTGGATACGTTTCTTAACATAATAGGTGGTGTGTGTGTTTTTTCTACCAGAAAAAATGGAAAGAAAAATTTCAGCACCCATTCATTTCTCAGAGCTTTTATTAAGACAAAGGAAAGTACCGTATTTTCCGGCATATAAGACGACTTTTTAACCCAGGAAAATCTATATGCCCAGTCGTCTTATACGCCGGAAAATACGGTACCTAAACTTCTTAGAAGAAAGGCTTATATAATAGCTAGGACTATTTCTATTGCAAATAACAGGTATCCATTTCAAATTAGCTTAGACAAAAAGAGAACGTATTGGATGTCATAACTGAAAATTGAACCAAGAAACCCAAAACATTTTGCCAGCAATCTGTTTCTCTATTTTCTTCTGTCCCTTGGGATGACTTCTGTTGTCTACGTTGAATTTCTTTTCTAGCACATTTTCTCTACATATTGAAAGAATCCTAGAAATGCCAGGCCTTTTAGGATCCTTAAGCTGGTGAATTTAGATGATGAGACTCCTAGTCACTCAACCAATTCCTCAGAGGACTCCATTGGCCCTTGCTTAAATTTAAATGTCCTGTGTTTCCTTGTGTGCAGGGGATGGAATGCTCCGTCTGGCCAGCTTGATCATTGGCCCCACCTCCTCCCCAGGACTTGACTCCCTTAGAAGAGGGCAGGGCAGTTTCTAAATGAGGAAACACAAACAGACCAAATTACACGTTAACTCCCAGACTGCAGTCTGAAGCATTGTTGATATTATCTCTGTTGCAGGACATCAGAACAGGTTGAGATTTGCTCAGACCCTCTACCTCACTTTCCAGACTTGTATGGGAACCATCCGAGTTTAGTAGAGACCACATGGATTCATTTAATTTTCACAAACTCTGTGAGGCAATTATTAGGTCTACGTTTTTTCCCCACTTAAAAAAAATTATAATTTGCATACCATACAGTATATCCAGAGTGTGGGATGGAAGTAACCCATGTGGATGAAAAGCGGCCACATGCTAACCTGACTAGCTCAGGGAAGGCCTGCGTGGCCACCTTGCAAACTCAGAGACCTAAAGTAACCACAAAGGATGATACAAAATTAAAACTTTTAAATTAAAAAGCAGTCTATGGTGATTAGTATTGTCCTAGGCTGGTATCTTCCCTGACAAAGATCAACTGTGATCTTAACTGAGCCTATTGTCTTTTTGCATCTAAGATAACATACCTTTGGAATGTCAGGGTAACTGGTAACTTCCCTTTTTCCAGACCCCTCAGGGCACAACCAATGTGCCAGGGCAATAGAGCAGAGACCACAAATTCCCTCATTGTTATTGTTATCGTGTTAATTGTTGACTGCATGTATCTATCATTTTACTTTTTATGCAGGTTTCCCCTGCTTTGCTTTCTCCCACTTTCCTAATCTATCACCAATGGATTTCATGTAACCCACTTACGTCTCCTCCTTTGGTGGTAATTTATAAAAATGGGTGAAAAACCACCATTCCCCCGGAGCATTGTCTCAATGCATTGAGATTCTGCTTCCTGGCAATTGTTGACAGTTTGGCTCAAATAAACTCACAAAAATTATTTACAGGTTTGAATGTTTCTTATGTTAACACCCAGGAGCATGGGATGGAAGGAAATACATACAGCATCAAGGTTTTACTCTCCTTCCATCTGCCCATTTCTTGGACGCAACTGGAAGGCAGAGGGCGATGGTGCCCCTGGGCATGTAGAGAAGGGTGGAGTGTGGACCTGGAGGGGCAAAAAGAGGGCAGCCAACACAATAATGCAAATTCAGCTGATGGATGAAGACTCTTCAGTTTGGAGGAGTTAGCAACTGGTTCAGATTCAGTTAATTCAGGGGGAGTGCTGGGGTTTGAACTCAGTCGGTCTAACCCCAGAACCCGTGCTTTTAATGAGTATGCTCTGTCACCTCTAAGATGAAGACCTGAATTCAAACACTGGTTTGACCACCCATAGCTCAGATGAGAACTTTATCTCACTGGTCCCCTTCCTTGCAACATTACCTCTTAGCTGCAGCAGCAACCAGAGCCCATAGTCCAGCCCACTCCGAGTCATACTGATATACTCACACTTACCGATTTCTCTCCGGTCCCTCATCCTGGGCTTGCAGAGCCATGTGATTTGGAATATCAGGACAGTCAAAGTGCAGTCTGAGCTTCCTGCCATGGGGCAGGCAGCTCCTCTCTCCTGGGGGCAGGATTGTGATTGAGATTTACTTTGCACTTCAATTAAGCCTCTCCTCTCTAAGTTCTCAGGCGGACATTCTCAGACTTGGACCATGCACTCCTAAAAGCTAATACATTTTCATCTCACATAAATAGGTCCATTAGTACCTCATCTATCTGACTATGCACTTCTCTGCCACTGCTTGGGGCTCCCAGATAAGCACATTTCCAATCAGGCGTGCAAAAGGAATATCATTACCAGCAATAACATTCACTGCATGGTTTTCTTTCCTGTCCCATTATTTCCCAGCTCTTTAATTAATATTACGTAACAGCTATTATTCACTTACTGGGTTGCTAGGCACTGCACTGTTTTCACATGGATTGTCTCATTCCATCTTTTTTTAGTTGTTGTTAATCCTCACCTAAGGATATTTTTCAATGATTTTTAGAGAGAGTAGAAGAGAGAGGGAAAGACATAAAGAAACATCGAAGTGAGAGAAACACTCTCACATCGATTGGTTGCCTCTTGCATGAGCCTCGATCAGAGCCCGGGGCAGGGGAGTAGCCTGCAACCAAGGTATGTGCCCTTGACTGGAAGAGTCCACAGGCCGACGCTCTATCCACTGAGCCAAAGTGGGTAGGGCTGTCTCATTTCATCTTGACAATAAACCTAGGAAATTGGTACTACTTAATCTCTACTTTACAGGTGAGGAAAACTGAAGCTTATAGGGGTTAAGTATGGTATCTTAGGTGACATAGTTATTAAGTAGTAGATCCAAGATTTGAACCCAGACAGCCTGGCTCCAGAGCCCATACCACTTAACCATGATGCCTCCTCCTGTTTGTGGGGGGGGGGGGGGAAAAAAAAAAAAGGGCCTCATACTAAACCTGGAAAGTTCAGGTGAGCCTTACAAACTTAGATCCACATAGGATGTTCTGAACATAAAATTTCCTAACTAAAAGCAAGCTATGACTGGTAGTCATGGTCTAGGCTTGTAGCTTCCTTGACAAAGATCAATCTTTACCTTAAGTGAGCCCATTTTGCATCTAAGATAATATACCTTTAAATGTCAGTGTAATCTCATTTTCCAGACCCTTCAAGGCCCAACCCTTGTACTCCCTAGAGCACAAGACCACATTGTTACCCACATACCCTCTCTATGTGCTATAAATGTTAATTATTAACTATCCTGTACCCACCAACGTGAAAGTATGTCTCTCTGATTTACTTTTTATTCAATCCTAGAGATTTCCTTGCTTTGCTTTCTCCCACCCCCTTATTCTACCACCAGTGGATTTCATGTAACCCTCCTTACATCCCCTCCTTTTATTCTAATGCATAAAATAAACTGCAAAACTGCCATTCTCCGGAGCGTTTTCTCAATCCATTGAGATTTTGCCTGCTGGCAATTGTCATCAACGTGACTCAAATAAACTCACAAAAATTCTCTACAGACTTGGAGTTTTGTGAACATGTTGTACAACTTTGTGAGTATACTCAAAACCACTGAAGTATACATCTTAAGAGGGTGAATATTATGGTATGCAAATTAGATCTCAATTTAAAAATAAAAAAAGAACAGAGGCACAATAACTTTGATCCCCTTCCCTTAACAATAAGATTCACAATCCTGGTGCATAATATACTAATATTCTACATGGATAGTGGGCAATTTGTTAGAGTGCATAGCTTTGGCTATTTTCTATTCATTTGGACCAGTTTAAATAATTTTGATTCTAACTAAAAGCAGATTTCGAGACAAGGATTTGGGTGCAACTAGTTTATCTGGGGATTGGATAAGTAATAAAGGGAAATGGAAACATTCAATGAAGGGTGAATTAATAAATGAGTCACTTCTTTGGGCATTTGGGGCTCAATCCTACTGGGGCCCTTCTGTGAGACTATTTTAAAAATACATCAGCATTTCTTCCCAGGAGGTGAGGTAGCTAGAGATTGTATGTCACTGCTGGAGGCTCATCCCTGGGTCACGGGTCCCTTCCTCCTGGTCTTCTCTGTGTTCATTTGACTGAGTAAGGTCTCATACCCAGAAAGGAACCAGGCAATGACCAAAACGGTGAGCGGAGGGGTCGCTCACTGCTTCTGCAGGGACACAGCAGCCTAACGTGTTAGTGAAATGTCAGGTTTGCTCTGGAAGGAAAGGGTCACTGAATTCCCTTTGAGTAGCTCAGCTACCTGAAAGTATGTGCCTTCACAGACTCAGCAGGAGTCACACCACATCTTTGGATATGCGTGAGGCATATGCACAGAGGGGCCATATAAGAAATGATTCCAGCTTTTCAGAACAAAAAAAAACAAACAAAAATAGAATTGGATGTTTTGCCAATAGAAATGAAATGGAATAGACAAAATCCAGACTATTGAGGCCTGCAGAATTAGAAAAGTTGACTGCTTCTCATTCTCAAAAATAGGAAGAGATGGGAATTTATTTTTTATTATTTTTTAAAAATATATTTTATTGATTTTTTACAGAGAGGAAGAGAGAGGGATAGAGAGTTAGAAACATCGATCAGTTGCAGGCCGACGCTCTATCCGCTGAGCCAAACCAGTTTCAGCAAGAGATGGGAATTTAAAAGACTTGGAGTGACAAAGGCCCAAGAACACATCCCAGTGGATTCAAGTGAACCGTGAACCATAGCTGGTAAAGGTGTTTTGATCCTCTGGTCTAGCTAGAGATCACTATCACTTGGGTGGGTAAGAAGAAAGCACATTTGAAAACTCTGTCTTACAAAAGGTACGCTGAGTGTGGATATTGGCAAACCAAACGGTCTGGATGCAAATAGATCAGAGGCTTCCCAAATTTTGGAGGAAACTGTATTGTCAAAAAACCACAAGCCTGTGTAAAAAGCACGAGTCTGTTAGTTTAGCTTTGAAACAACCTCTGGCAGGAAGTTGCTCAGCCCGTGAGGAGAGCATTCTCAACTCCCTCTTTAGATGTGGCCAAGGAGAGTAAGGGTCCAGGGGAAGCCCCTCAGAGGGTGGTGCCAAGGATGACAAAGAACAGTGGGTGAGAGAGTTCCTGCCCTGGATAGGCATCCTCTGTACTATCTGCCCATTGGTATCTCGGCATCGCAATTCCAGTGTATCTGCAGGCCAGTGACTGCTGTGGCTCTCTCAGTCTTCCCTTTTCCCAATGGGAGTGTTTAGTGAAGTTATCCTATTTCTGTTCCATCATTGGATATTTGTATGTTGGTCTGAGTATGAGGCAGACTCCTTGCCCTTTTAGTTCTCAGGTCTTCGGTCTAAGGGAAGTCACTGTGAAAGGCAATGCCAGATGGGCTCTGGGTTGTCTTCCGTGAGGAGCAGTTGAGGTGTTCTACTTATGGGAAGAGAACAAAAGGGTCTTTAATGACCAGAAGAGTATGAGTAGGCTCACCATGTGCTCCTCTAAATTCCCCAGCCTAAGATGTTGGCCAGTCATTTTCCTTTCTTGTAATGTCTTTCTGAGCTTTCAGCATCAAGGTTTTGCAAGCCTTAACGATCCTGGCACATAAAATGGATGTTTCCCCTCTTCCTCTAGCCTCTAAATGCACTTGTTTAGGTCAATATTATTTATTCCTTAACTCTTTGGGAATACACTTGAGGCTACAGTTTTCTTTATGAGAAGAGTTTTAATTTCAAATTCAATTTTTAAAATACATATAAGACTATTGGCATTTTCGATTTATTTTTGTGGAAATTTTGTAAATTGTATTTTTAAAAACGTGTATATTTTACCTAAAATTTCCAATTGAATGGCATAAATATTGGCATATAAAATGTCAATTTATTGACATAAATTTTATCATATCTTCATTACCCTTTTTATGTATTTAATGTCTGTGGTAATATTCCACTTTTATTACTGATTTTGGTATTGATGTTTTCGCTTTCTCTTTTCCAAAATTTGTCTTGCTAAGGCTTTATTAATTGTATTAATCTATTCAAAGAATAACCTTTTGACTTTGTAGATATTCTCTATTGTATTTGTGTGTTTTTTTCCCCCCTATTTCAGTTATTTCTGCTCTTATCTTTATTCCTCTCTTCCTCTTTTGGGGGTTTATCTTCTTTTTTTAAAAATATATTTTATTGATTTTTACAGAGAGAAAGGGAGAGGGATAGAGAGTTAGAAACATCGATGAGAGAGAAACATCGATCAGCTGCCTCCTGCACATGCCATACTGGGGATGTGCCCGCAACCAAGGTACATGCCCTTGACAGGAATCGAACCCGGGACCCTTGAGTCTGCAGGCCGACGACACTCTATCCACTGAGCCAAACCGGTTAGGGCTGGGGGTTTAATTGGTTGTTCTTTTTTCTAGCTTTTGAGTTGGAAACTTAAATCACTGGTTTTCAACCTTTCTTATTTTTTAAGATATAGATTTAATGGTATAAGTTTTCTCCAAGGCACTGCTTTAGTGGTGTTCTTGGTCACTCAACCTCCCTTCTTCAACACATCAAACAGTGAAAGACTCATCTAGAGTGGAAATGCCTGATCTCTGAGTCACTGGAGGAAAACCATGCAGGAGAGCTGCCTGACCTGCAATGGCCTGTGATAGAAGCAACATAAGAAACATAACTCTGGGCCCTGGCCAGGTAGCTCCGTTGAGTAGAGTGCCATCCCAATATGCCAAGGTTGCAAGTTTGATCTTCAGTCAGGGCACATACAAGAACCAAATGACTGTATAAGTGAGGGGAACAATACATCGATGTTTCTCTTTCTCTCAAATCAATAAAAAGAAAAGAAACATAATAACTCTGATGTGTTAAACTACTGAGTTTCATTTGTTTCTTTTGAATATGTTTGCTGTAGCTAGCCTATCTTGGCTAGTACAAGAAGGCTTGTCTTACTTCAGCTCCTGTGTTTGTTCACATTGCAGTTTTCCATGATCTCTTCTCTTTGATTCCCCCAAATATCAACATTATGATATTTTTTAATAAGAGATTTTTTAATAAGAGATTTTTTAATAAGAGATTTTTACTGAACATGTGGGGGTCGTAGAGAAGACATTACAGCACAGCACACAATAGGAAACAATTTAAAATCTAATAAGCATTCCCCTCCAGCTCAAAGGGAATTTTTCATTGTCAGTCTTTTCGATTTGGCCCTGTCCTATTGTCAAGTTTTTGGGTTCCCTTATCTATTTAGACTCTTCCCTCACAGTTCACATTCTCTCTTCTTTCCATTCCTCCTATTCCAGAGCACCCCAACATTCTTCAGCTCTTACATATAGCTTTCCCTTACCTTGGATAAAATCACATTCCTAGTCCTGGTGTCTTTTCTATTGACCAATGCACACCCAGAAGTCTGGGGCAGGAAAGGACTGTGGGCGGCCTGTTGGGGAATTAGGGAATGCCCTTCTCCTAGCCCCAGAACCTAGAATAGTATTGAAAACAAAGTTTCTGCCACTTTTTTTGTGTGCCCAGGTTTTTATTTATTTCATTTCATATTTTTCACATAGTTGAAATCCTGCTCTGTGTCCTACTTTTGTAATGTAATGTTCTACCATGAGCATTTACTATATGATCTTGGTAAATATGCTATTACATTAAAGTTTTTTCCTATGAAAACCACAATTATCAATCGCAAGGGGTATAAGAAGGACATGCAACTCCCCTCCCTGAAACCCCACCCACTGGAGAGAGAACATTTAATAAACTGGGCTGCATGACTTTAGCTGCTGACATCTAGACAGAAAGAAGAATATTCAGAAAGTCTGTGGAGTGACTGCTTGGACAGAGCTGTCCCCTAACAGCTGTACCAGAGCCAAGGTCCTGCTGGGGCAGCTGGTGTCCTGAGAGTCAGGACTGCAGATTCAGGTGCATTCGGGTGCATCTGGAGCAGTTGTGGGGATGGCACCAAGCTGTTCTCAGAAGGATCTAGAAACCTTTAGGGAAAGGCTCCAGCCTCTGCACGTCGTTCATGTTACCCTGGCCCAGCCTCAGAGGGAGGGGCTGTAATGGAAGGTGAGTAGAAACAGGGCTGTTTCACTGAAATGTCTGTGGGAGTATTAGGCCGTCTTGCGTTGTGTTCTCCATAATAGTGACCCCTGGAGGACAGGGAGGGGCTGGTGGGAGGGTCCTTCCCCCTCCTGGTGGATAACCCGGGGAAGCAGATTGGACACAACTGCCTGACCCACAAACTAGACCACACTATGTCGGTCTGAAAAGGAGGGTCAGACAACTCCACCTCAGGCTGCCATAAGAAATGGTCATGGCTTCAATGGTCAGCCTGATTGGGCACAGTCACCAGCTAACAAAAAGGAAAGGGAGGTGAGGGGGCCAAGGTAGTGACTCTTAGTACTGCTTCCAGATGCTCCAATCTTGTGAGGGGTCTGGAGATGGAAGGCTGGGCTGTGAGGAAGAGAGCTTACCAGGACCAAGAGAGTTGGCCAGGTCACAAGAGACAAGTAAGACAACTTGGAATCTGGCTCTATTGGAAGCCTGCATGAAATCAGTGCTTTCACCTTCCCTCTTCAGGGCCATGGAGGTAACACCTGAGTTTACTAGCCCTGGAGTATTGTACAAATCCTCATGGTTTCCTATACCCTTCCCACATCTTTGCAGTTCCTCTATCAAATCAACCATCCTAATCTGTCCCTCCATTAATTATCTACCACTGTTTAATGTTTCTTAGTCCCTCTATTAAATTATCTATTAAATCAATTATCCTGCCCTGGCCAGTGTGTTCAGTGGTTAGAGCATCAGCCTGTGCACCAAAGGGTTTCAGGTTTGATTCCTGGTCAAGGGCACATTACCTGAGTTGCAGCTCACTCCCCGCCCCCAGTTGGGGCATGTGCGGGAGGCAACCGATCGATGTGTCTCTCTCATATCCATGTTTCTCTCCCTCTCGCTCTCCCTCCCTCCCTCCCTCCCTCCCTCCCTTCTACTCTCTTTGAAAAAGCATTGGGAAAAATATCCTCAGGGGAGGATTAACATAAAGAAAGAAAGAAAGAAAGAAAGAAAGAAAGAAAGAAAGAAAGAAAGAAAGAAAGAAAGAAACAATCTTAATAAGAATGCACCATCTGTTTGCTGCTGGGACCTTACTGATATAGAGGCCATTCTTTTGATAGCCCTGGGAGGCCTCTTGAGACTGGCTCTCAGCTATCAGTTCTGGAAATGAGGATGGAGATAGAGGCTTAAATGGTGGACTCCTGCAGGGGAGGTGAACGAGGAAATCGAGGAAATCGTAGAAGGTAAGGCTAGAAATTATGACTTCATTAACATGCTTCAGAGATCCCTGGTAGGAATGAAACTTGGCCATGCATTTAGGCTTGCCACATTGGGATAGATATCGATGAGGTAGATCTGATTTGAAAGTAGGGGTGGTGGTGGGGGTGGCTTTAGGAGGCAGGAAGGCTAGAGTGATTCTATAGCCCAGGACCATTGACATCACTCTGATCTCATTTCACTTGCTCTCTGGAGAAGAACTGAAGAGAAGGCCAGACTCTGGAGGAAGATGAGTGATTAAAGTTAGAGCCCACTAAAGAAGGAGTGGGTGTGGTAGGTGAGGGGTAGGGTGAGTGTGTGTGTGTGGGGGGCTGGCACTGGATACCTGCACAGGATCTGCACTAGTGTGCCCCTCTATAATTTTGGCAAAAGAAATGATTCTAGATGCTTACAAAACAGCATGGGGAGAAGGACATTTTGCTCCACTGACTTTCAGCATACACTCACAGGGAAGGAATGTTTGACAGAGACAGATCTGGAAATACTCAGAAAACCTAAGAGGTTGGGGAGTGTGGGCATGAGGAAACAAGTTTGTTATAAGTTTAATAAACGCTGGGAGTGACTGTATTTGGAAAAAGTTAATTTAAAAACAACACTACCCTGGAGCACTAAATCTGGTTTTATTTACTCAGGCCACTTCCCTTCATAAAATAAGAAATTTGTACACAATGGAAATTGAGCTTTTATTGTGTAAATGTAACAGAATGTTCAATCATGAATACATAACAGAAATAAAGTTTTATTTCTGTGTATGGGAGGGAATGACTTGGGTATTGTTTCCCTGAATTCTCTCAGGGCCTTTGCACATGCTATCTCAATGTCTACCAATGTCTAGAACCTTCTCCTTGCTCATACCCAGAAGGAGGTCAGATTATCTTGTTCTGTTCTCATACAACTCTTGTATTTTCCCTTTACAGCACAATCAGTTGTATTTTTGTGGGGTCATTTGATCAATGCTCCCTAGCTGATGACCCCTATGAAGGCAAGAACTGTGTTCTAGGCCATCAATGTTCTAGGACCTAGTGCCTGACACCTGCCAGATGCTCAATAGATATTTTACAGGTGTCTGCCTGGAGGACTTTTAACATGTTAAGATTGGCTTCCCCAGTAAGAGAAGGTGAAACAATATATAATTCTGGTAACCTTGGGCCTACATGAAAATCAGCAGTTATATTTTGGGTAGAAAGGCTATCCCTTATTGAAGTTATATGTGAGAGGAAAACATACCAATGTCATTGGTCAGTGATGTTACAAAGTTGCTCAGTGTGGCCAATAGAAGACAAGTGGAGGTCCGACATGTGGCTTCATTAAAAAACATTTGGCATGTACTCTCTTCCTCTCTCCCTCCCTCCCTCCCTCCCTCCCTCCCTCCTTCCTTCCTTCCTTCCTTCCTTCCTTCCTTCCTTCCTTCCTTCCTTCCTTCCTTCCTTCGTCTTTCTTTTGTGGTAAAAACACCATGAGATCTACCCTCTTAACAGGTTAAGTGTATAAGACAGTACTGTTATCTATAGACACAAAACTGTACAGCAGATCTCTAGAACTTATTCATTTTTGCACAGCTGAAATTTTATGCATGTTGATTAAGAACTTCCCATTTTTCTCTCCCCTTCCCCCAAGCCTCTGACAACCATCATTCTATTCTTCGTTTCT
Source organism: Cnephaeus nilssonii (assembly GCF_951640355.1). NCBI lineage: Eukaryota > Metazoa > Chordata > Mammalia > Chiroptera > Vespertilionidae > Cnephaeus > Cnephaeus nilssonii. The sequence goes on along the minus strand of NC_137084.1, from coordinate 36,411,288 downwards.
ATGGGTTTTGCTGTTTTAGATAACATATATGTGGGATCATGCAGCACTTGCCCTTCTGTGACTGGCTTATTTCACTTAGCATAATGTCCTTAAGATTCATTCATTCTTTTTTTTTAAGGTTGAATAATATCCCGCTGTATGTATAGTTCACAATTTCTTTATCCATTCATCCATTGACATTTAGGTTGCATTCACACCTTGGAGATTATGAATAGCCCTAAAGTGAACACGGAAGTGCTACTCTCTCTTTGAGATGTTGATTTAAACTCTTTTTGATAAATATGCAAAAATGAGATTGATGGATCATATCGTAATAAAACTCATTAGCAAATAATAATAATAATAACCTAGTTTAAAAATGGGCTAGGGAGAAACCAAGATGGCGGCATAAGTAAACACCTAAACTGCTGCCTCGCACAACAATTTCAATACTACAACTAAAAGACAAAACGGACATCATCCAGAACCACAGGAAGGCTGGCTGAGTGGAAATTCTACAACTAGAAGGAAAAAGAAAAGCACACTGAGACTCAGAGGAACTGCGGAAGACAGAGGTACTGAGGTGCACGTGTGTGTGCAGAGAGGGCTGGCAACTGAGTATGTGGCTGGCTTTCTCAATTGGGAGGGAGACAAAAGCTCCCAATGGCTCTGAACTCCAGTTCCGGGTGAGACTCTGGGGACCCAGACTCATACAGGGAGAAACTGGACTGTCTGGCAGCGGGTAAAACTCAAGGGCGGCTTTCTCTCAGAGGTGCTTGCAGCGATTACTGTGGGACACTGAGACCCATGGGCCTCTTAGGGAAGGGCTGACGATCAGCCATTGCTGTCTGCTCCACCCTGAGACTCTGCCCCATCCAAGCTGAGCACAGAGGCTTTTGCAAGTCTTGTCTCATTAGGGTGTCTCCAGCACAGAGGTTCTCCCGCCGTAGACACAGCTGATCCTCACAGCCAATTGGCCTGGAGGTCAATTCTTCCCAGTGATACCAACAACAATCAAGGCTTAACTACAACAAGACTGTGCAAACAGCCCACAAAGTGGTGCACCAAGAGTGTCCACCTCAGGTAACTGGGGAGGCTGAGCCACTGGGCCCTATAGGACACCTAGCACACAAAGCCACTCTATCAACTCAGGGAAGCAGCCAAAATGAGGAGACAAAGAAACAGGTCACAAATGAAAGAATTGGAGGAAAGCAAACGACTGGATATAGAGTTCAAAACCACAGTTATAAGGTTTTTCAAGAATTTTCTAGAAAAGGCTGATAAATTTAGCGAGACCCTCAAGGATATCAAAAAGGATCAACTAGAAATTAAGCATATACTGATTGAAATAAAAAATAATATACAGAGATCCAGCAGCAGACTAGAGGATTGCAATAAATACAAAGAAGCAAAAAACACTCAACTGGAAAAGCAAAAAGAAAAAAGAATCCAAAAAGATGAAGATAGTGTAAGGATCCTTTGGGACAACTTCAAGTGTACCAACATCAGAATTATGGGGGTGCCAGAAGAAGATAGAGAACAAGATACTGAAAACCTATTTGAAGAAATAATGACAGAAAACATCCCCCACCTGGTGAAAGAAATAGACTTACAAGTCCAGGAAGTGCACAGAACCCCAAACAAAAGAAATCCAAAGAGGACCACACCAAGACACATCATAATTAAAATGCCAAGAGCAAAAGACAAAGAGAGAATATTAAAAGCAGCAAGAGAAAAACAGTTAGTTACCTACAAGGGAGTACCCATATGACTGTTGGCTGATTTCTCAACAGAAACTATGCAGGCCAGACGGGAGTGGCAAGAAATACTCAAAGTGATGAATAGCAAGAACATACAACCAAGATTACTCTACCCAGCAAAGCTATCATTCAGAATTGAAGGTCAGATAAAGAGCTTCACAGATAAGAAAAAGCTAAAGGAGTTCATCACCACCAATCCAGTATTATATGAAATGCTGAAAGGTATTCTTTAAGAAGAGGAAGAAGAAGAAAAAAGTAAAGATAAAAATTATGAACAACAAATACATATCTATCAACAAGTGAATCTAAAAATCAAGTGAATAAAAAATCTGATGAACAGAATAAACTGGTGAATATAATAGAATCAGGGGTATAGAAAGGGAATGGACTGACAATTCTCGTGGGGAAAGGGGTGTGGGAAGAGACTGGATAAAAATTGTACACCTATGGATGAGGACAGTGGGGGGGGGGGGGTAAGGGCAGAGGGTGGGGTGGGAACCGGGTGGAGGGGAGCTATGGGGGGAAAAAGAGGAATAATTGTAATAATCTGAACAATAAAGATTTATTTTAAAAAATTTAAAAAATGGGCTAAACACTTGAATAGACATTTTTCCAAAGCAGATATACAAAAGCCCAACTAGCATATGACAAGATGCTTAACACCACTAAACATTAGGGAAATGCAAATCAAAATCACAATGAGATACCACCTCACACCCATTAGAATGGCTATTACCAAGAAAACAAGACTAATAGTATTGTCCAGCATGTGGAGAAATTAGAACCCTTGTACATGGTGAGAATGTAAAATGGTGCAGCTGTTATGAAAAGTAGTATGGAGGTTTCTCAAACAAATTAAAAATAGAACTATCATATAGACCTTCCTTTTCCTTGCTCCATAAAGCATGGACACAATGGCTAAAGCTCTAGCTGTAGGCTTTCTTAGCAAAGGAAGGTACACTGCTAATTCCCACAAGGATGAGGGGCAAACTCGAAAGAGAGTAGAGTGGTGGCTGGAAGGAGCCTGAGGATTTGTGCCTGAGGATTTGTCCATAATTCCCAACTCTGGACTATTTAGTGAAAGAAAGAAAGCAAGGAAGGAATTTTAATACCAAAATGAAGTGTCAGTGTCACCTATAAGACTGTCATAACCATAGTCTTTACAATTAAGAAGTATACTTCCAAATGAAGAGTTTCCGGAATTAAAAAAAAATCCCATTGTCAAAAATATTTGCAAGAACAATTGATGAAAATATCATTGAGGATATTAACTTCATGGACAAAAGAGTTTTCTGGTGGAATTTCACATTTGTAAAATTGATAGATGGGTTTTAAACAGTGAGAATTATCCTATATAATAAAGAGGTAATATGCAAATTGACCATCACTCCAACACACAAGATGGCCACCACAAGATGGCCAGCAGGGGAGGGCAGTTAGGGGTGACTGGGCTGGCAGGGGAGGGCAGTTGGGGGTGACTGGGCCTGCAGGGGAGGACAGTTGGGGGAGACCAGGCCTATAGGGGAGGGCAGTTGGGGGCAACCAGGCCTACAGGGGAGGGCAGTTAAGGCTATCAGGCCAGCAGGGGAGGGCAGTTATGGGTGACCGGGCTGGCAGGGGAGAGCAGTTGGGAGTGACCAGGCCAGCAGGGGAGGACAGTTAGGGATGACCAGGCTGACAGGGGAGGGAAGTTAGGGCAGTTGGGGGCGACCAGGCTGGCAGGGGAGGGCAGTTAGGGGTGATCAGGCCTGCAGGGGAGGGCAGTTAGGGGTGACTGGGCCAGCAGAGGAGGGCAGTTGGGGGTGACCAGGCCTGCAAGGGAGGACAGTTGGGGGAGACCAGGCCTGCAGGGGAGGGCAGTTGGCGGAGACCAGGCCTGCAGGGGAGGGCAGTTGGGGGTGATCAGGCCTGCAGGGGAGGGCAGTTGGGGGCAACCAGGCCTACAAGGAAGGGCAGTTGGGGGTGACTAGGCTGGCAAAGGAGGGCAGTTAGGGGTGACCGGGTCAGCAGGGGAGGGCAGTTAGGGGCAATCGGGCTGGCAGGGGAGCAGTTAGACATCTATCAGGCTGGCAAGGGAGTGGTTAGGGGGTGATCAGGCTGGCAGGCAGAAGTGGTTAGGGGCAATCAGGCAGGCAGCAGGCAAGGGGTTGGGAGCTAGCAGTCCTGGATTGTGAGAGGGATATACAACTGCCCGTTTAGGCCCGATCCCACAGGACATCCCTTTCGGGGTCCCAGATTGGAGAGGGTGCAGGCTAGGCTGAGGGACACCCCCCTCCCCCTCCAATGCATGAATTTCGTGCACCGGGCCTCTAGTGATTTAATAAGAGTAGTCAAAGATATAATTCTTCTATTTGGGTCTATTTCTTTGTGAGATCTTGTTGTGTCAATAACAGCCATTAGGACAAAGTATTGACATGAACGGAACTTAAAAGCATGCTTTCTAGTCTCATAAAATATTGAGCTATGGTTTATTAAACCCGTTTTTTAATCATGTTGCTCTCACCAAACAGATTTTTGCTAATAACTTTAAAGTGAAAAGGAAAAGATATATTTACCATTCGTTAAAAATGAAGTAATTTAAAATTGTTTCATTTTTACCACATCCTTTAAAGGTTTTTAGTGTGCTTTATAATACCTATTAATACAGTTGTAGGTGCGTATCATTTATAAATAAGTAAATTGTAAATATCAGGCTACAGGTAGAAGGAATAAAACTCAGTGCTTAAATGAGACACCAGTGAGGACACATAGTGGGTGCTCACCAAAGAATAGTTTCGTTTCCCCCCTTGGTGACAATTGATGTGAGAGATGAAAAGGAGAAAGTCAAGATGTCCCACGCGTGGCCTGGGGAGAGGGGCTGGCACTACCACCCGCTAAGATGGGGAGTTCTGGCATACTTCTGGGAGGAAATGAAGAGTTTGAGTTTGGATCGGTTTTCATAGGCCTAAGAACCTCATGGAGAGGTGCCTCAGGAGCATCTGGGCTGGAGATGAGGTTCAAGAGTCATTAGCAGGCAGCAGGTTGTTAAAACCATGGAAGTGAGTGATCTCCAAAGTGGGCCAGCAGAATGAGAGAGGAGAGCCCCACTGGGGTGGCTCAGTGCTTGAGCCTCGACCTATGAACCAGGAGGTCACCATTGGATCACCAGAGGGGGCACATGCCAGGGATGCGGGCTTGGTCCCAGTGTGGGGCATGCAGGTAGAGAGTAGGAATTTTTGAGCCGTGGACTATGCTCCAGATAGGGTTTTCAGTGCTGACACCAGGCCAGGCCTTGAGATACGGTCTCATGGCCCCTTCCCCTTGCACCTCACAAAATAGCCTTGCAAGATAGAACACTGCCAGCTTTCTAAAGAACAGGATAACCCTGTAAATAACATGGTCGTCAACAGCATGGTCCTGACACTGTTTGGGAAAAACTGTTTTGTCTTGGGTTGCTTACTCTGCAAAAACAGGCTGTGGTTAATGTGCTTAAAAGGTGGTCTTGCACAAAGGGTCGCGGCTGCTCTCTGACCTCCCTGTCTGGAAGGCAGAACAGCCGCCGGCCGGCAATAAAGGCTCCCTAAATTTTAATTTGGTCTGGACTCCAGTGGTCTTTACTCGCATTCGCACCACAACACAGCCAATCAACGATTCTCTCATCATTGATGCTTCTATCTCTCTCCTCCCCTCCCTTCCTCTCTGAAATCAATAAGAAAAAAAATAATATATATATATATATATATATATATATATATATATATATATATATATATATAGAATGAGAGAGAAGACAGGCAGCTGGCCTTCTAGTGGAGGTATGTGCAAAATTTGGAGTGCGGGGAGGTGGCGCCAACTATGGAAACTGGACTCAAACAGTCAAGGAAGGCGTGGTCAGCAGGTTCAAATACGCGGGAGCAGCGAGTAAGGGAGCTGCAGAGCATTCACTGGCTTTGGCAATTAGGAGGCCAGTGCGGAGTTGGGGGGCGGTGTAGAAGCCAGAAGGTAGGATGTGTATGTGTGTGTGTGTTCAGCTCCAGGGAGCAAGTCACCTGTGTGACAGCCGTGACCCCTGAGTCTCACCTTGGGAACAGTCTGGGCGGGGGAGGAGGTTGGGGCGAATCCGCACACCGTGGGGAGCGACCTCGGGCCCGTGGGTGGCGGCGGAGGCGAGGCCGGGGAGCCTGGCCGCTTCTGGCCGAGGACAGAGCGGCCTCCGCGCCCCGGCGTCTCAGGTTCCCGCAGGCAGCGCGGCGGCGCTCAGGTAGCTGCGGGCCTGTGGGCGGCGGGCAGGGCGGACCTGAGAGGCGGCGTCCGGCCCGCGGCCCTGTGCTGTCGGCTCCTCGCCTCTTCTCGCCCCGGCGCCAGGTAGGGCACCGACTGGGGAGGCCCCCGGCTCTCGGGCTTCTTCCTCCTCCCTCGGGCGGGCCCGGGGGTCTGGGGCCCGGGCTCCGGGCCCCGTAGTGCTGCGCCCGGGGAACGCTGGGCTCCCGCCCCGCCGCAGGCTGCACAGGCGGGTGGGGGTGGGGGTGGAGGGGAGTGGGGCGCGGCCTGGCCCGGATCCCGCCTGGCTGGCAGCGGTGCCGGGCTGCCCCCGCTGCGGTGCCCACGGTGCGCTCTGCCTAGCGCTGCCACCTGCGCTCCAGCCCCGCGGGCCGTCCCCTTCCGGCCCAGGCATGGCCCTGCGCCCTGGACCCGGTGAGTGCGCGCTGCTGCGCTGTTGACCTTGGGTGGGGACCTGGGCTCTGGGCTGCCCAGCTTACCGCCCGGCTCCTCCCCTGCCGGGGTCCTCGCCTGTGCTCCTGGGCCGGTCTCTGCGGTGGCCTGGGCTTCTGAGGCCTCAGGTGAGCCAGCCGCATCTCAGCTCCCCGGCGGCCTAAACTGGGTTCACAAGGTTTAGAACAATTAAATTTGCCGCCACGTAAACGCCGGGGACAAGTTTGTAGGTGCTTGAGGACTGACCTGATGCTCACTGCTGCGGTGGACTTCCACCTGGAGCCAGGGGGAAGGCAGGATGACATGGTGATGTGGTCGGTTCAGGCCTTCATCCTTACCTCTTTGGCTCTCTCCCTGTAAGGGATGTGTATTGTGTTCTGGCTGGCTGCTTTCTGCCCTTGAACTTTCCCGTAGCTGCGCTGCCGGGAAGCTGCTAATGGCTTGTCTGGGCTGGCAACAGGCTCTGGGTGACTTTTGAGAGGCCCTGGAGTAGGAGAGGCTTGCTAACCAGAGTGTCGTTTCCCCAGAGCCTTAGGTCCTTGTATGTGCTTGGAAGCTTAGTGATAACTAATTAGCAAAGGAGCTAAGGTGAAAGCTGGAAGCACTGGGAGGGATTTTAGCGGGGTCCTCAGCCCTTCCTGGCTCTCCCCCTGGATGTGGTGACCAACGTGTCTGTGTCTCCATCTTCAGGGAAAAGCTGGCTGCAGCTGGAATCCTCATGGGAGAAATTCCTCCCCTGGCTGTGAAGCATTAATACCCGAGGTCCTGAAGCCATGGAGCCAGGCAGACAGAGCCCCCATCAGCTTTCACCTCCTGAGGGCTGACAGCAGGTTTGGGGTCATTAGCCTGGCCTGGCTGCAACTCTGAGGATGGTGGTAGGAGGCTGCCCTGTCTCAAAATCATGGGGCTTGCATAGGTGGGTTTCTGGAAGATTCTTGGGCCTCTCATCCCCACCCTCAGCCCACCTGAGATCCTGGATAAGGGGTGAGTGCCTCTCAGCTAGGCCAAGAAATGGTGCAAGATGAGGCCTATTTTCTTTGTCCTTACACTAGGCGAATTAATCTTCAGATGGCCTCAAAATCAATCCCTGATAGTGGGAAGATAAAACAGTAGCCTCAGAGAAAAAGCAGGAAGATACCCTTTCTTCCCTAAAGCTGCTCACTGGCCTTCCTGGCTCTTCCCCCCAAATATCAATCTCTTTGTTCTTTTGTGTGCTGGCTCCCTACCTAGGACAGGAGACCATGGCTTTGGGCTTTGATATATGAGGGTTTAGGGCATAAGAGGATGGGCTCAGGGTGGAGTGCTGGGCATGCAAACTCAGCAAGAAGTGTCATTCATAGAGAAGGCTGTTTCTCCTGTTCAGATTTCACATTAAACATGGTTTCCTTTTCCTTGTACCTAAGTAAAGGGAGCTTGAGAGAGAGCCAGGCACACAATAATACTCAATAAATATTGTTGAATAAAAGGACACAATGTTCAGATGAAAATTCATGTTCATGTTCTCAGTTGGATTCTCCCGTGCCTGATGTCATGGTGACAATGATGTTGATAGATCACACTTGTAAAGCACATGATAACTAATTTGATTGTCATGGCGACTTATGAGGTCAGTACTATTATTAACCCCATTTTATAGGGAATAAAACTGAGCCAGAGAAGTTTAGTCACTTGCCCAAGGTCATGGAACAGGATTCAAACCTAGTTAGTCTGGCTAGAGTCCATATTTTTAACCATACATTGTAATGACTCTGAGCATACTATTAGATTAATTATGAGCTCATTCACTTATTTATTTTATGTCTTCACTCATCATGTTTACTGATGCCTACTATATTTCAGGTACAGGAACACAGTAGTGAATAAGATGGTCAAGGTCTGTCATGGAGCCGATAGTTAGCAGGTGAAACCCCTTTGGCCAACTCCCATGTGAGTCATGTACAGTAAATACAACAGAAAATGAACCCCGATAGGCAAACCCACAGCATTCTTTTGGGGAGGGGACATAATTTGATTCCAGCCTTTCCTGTTCCTGGGTGTTTGTAAGGGGCACTTAAGTGATCAAAGAGAATGTCTTCTGGTCTCCTGGGCAGGACATACAGGGCCTGGGCCTGGTTATCGTAGATTGTCTTAATGTTTCTTCAGAAGGGAAATAGGGCTTTGAGCTTGGCACCTGTGCTTCTCAGCCCAAGGGGCCTTCTAGGCCAGGAGGAGCACTGGCATGTTAGGCTCACGGTGGAACTGTGAGGGCCTAAGTGGAGCTTGCCCTCCTGAGACAGAGCCACAGTTTCCTCTTAAACCACCACTATTCTGGAGGGTCTTGAATCCCTTTGTCTGCAGTGGGTCCCTTGCCCATTGTTCCATCCTGTGTCATGTGAGCGGGGGTGCTGCCTATCTCCGACTGGACCCGATGGAATGGGTCTCGCACCCATAGCGGGGCCCAGGAAGACGGCTTTCTCTAGGTTGGGAAAGGAAGGCTCATAGTGGAAGACATTTTCCAAAGCCCAGGCCACGGGATATTAATAGGGACTTTTTCCTTTGATGGCAGGGGTGGGAGGGTCAAATAAGCCTGTTGGGTTAAACGAAGGTAAGCAGTTTTCTTTACTGCAGGACTTCTCAGATGATTAGAATCCGCTAGTAGGAATTGTGCACGACTCCCCATAAGGGATGATAGGATGCGGTATTTTCCAAGCCTTCCAACCTTCTATGTTCTATAGATGACAGTTTGGAGTATGCATGTTGAGGCTAAGGCTAGCCATAGTTTGGTTCAGGGTGCAGATGAAATTCCCTGAATGTATTGGGTCCAGGTAGTTTCTCAGATGTATGGGCTGGGATGCTCCCCTTGCAGCCCCCCCCCCCCACTTCCCGCCCCCAGGCCTCCCCCTCCCCCAAACACACCAGCAGAAGATATCATTTGCCTCTTCTCCCTCTGGCAGAACAGGACTAAGGGATTGGATTCATTTTCTCTATGAGTTCAGGACGTTTAATTATTTAATGAATAAATATTACCCTCCCTCTAGGTGGATTGCAGCCTGCTGGGTGCACTGTTTATGAAACAGCTGTGAGGACAGGTGGGTCCTAATCCCTGGGTAGCTAAAGCTCAGCAGTGGCCCAAGGATCGTGTGTCAACCATGTAATCCTGCTCTGTCCGCACAGGAGCTATTATGTGGGCTCAGGGAGGCACAACCTCACGATTGGACATGAGAAGGTGACTCAGGCCCAAATGAGGGCCACAGCCAGCCGCCCGGTAAACAACTGACCCATCCTTTCTGGGCTCTTCTCCCCAGGATTTCAACAGCACCACAGAAATAGCCATTTTGCTCACGGTTATTTCCCTGACCCACGCCACTTATCTAAGTCACTGGGAGGCCATGTGTCTGTTCTGAGCCTTCCCACCCAGGACTGTCTTTCTAAAGGGCAGATGGAGAGTGGAACTTTGCGTCCTGATTCTGCTGTAATCCACCCTGGTTGCTTTTAGAGGACTGCTCTGTGGGTCACTGGAGGCATCCCCACCTTCCCAGGGGGAGCAGCAGCTGCTGAGTCCAGCCAGGGCTCTGGAGGCTTCTCAGACAGAGCTGGAGGCCCATGTGGGAGCCGTGAGCGGCAGTAAGGAGAGGGTGGGGAGGTTGGGCTCAGGTGGGTGGGGTGGGACATACTTCCTGTGTGTGTGTGTGTGTGTGTGTGTGTGTGTGTGTGTGTACGTGCGCACAGTCACACTCTGGTAGAGCTTGTCGGGCTGCCCAGTCACCTGTGATACGCAGGTTCCTTGGGAAAAGAAAGGAAGGGCTGGAATAAGATCTGCCAGCTTTTCATCTCAGCTTGCTCCTGCTTGTTTCCCCTCTGAGTCTCTGTCCTTTCCTGGAAAAGGCTGGAGCAGTTCATAGACCTTCCCTTTTTCAGAGGAGGAGGTTCAGGGAGGAGCTTGTTTTGGCAACTGGGCTCAGAGCTCCCCTGCCAGTCCTGGGGTGCCCCCAGGAGGTTGTTTTGACGGGGCCTTCTGAGGGGAGGCAGCAAAGGTGATGTATTGCAGGGCACTGCTCAGCTCTCAGGAGGAGTCTGGATGTCAGAGGGAGGCGGTGCTTACCTTCTGTGGTGGGTCAGGAAGGCTGGTCAGTGGCTTGAGTTTCTTGCTCTGGACAGGGCTGTGAACAGGGCCAGGGCACTGCGTTCAGGATACAGCAGCCGTGGATGATTGGCATGACCTGAGCCCGTTAGGACTCTTGGAAATTTTCCACTTCCATTTCATATTCACGGGAGAATTTCCAGCTCTCGCTCAAGGCTGCTCACAGATATGCAAAGCAGAGCCCTCCCACCCAGCAGCTGCAGATAGGAGCCAGCAGCTGCTGCGCTGACACTGACTCAGCTCTGCCTCCTGCCCAGCCCAGCCTGCAGCCCTGGCCTGAGTGCGTCGCCTGTGTGGCATCCTCAGGAGCAGCCATGGAGACTCCAGTGCCAGGATCAGGTCTGTTGTGTTGCGGGTTCTGACGGTGGGATTCTGGCGAGAGCAGGAAACAGCTTCATTTGTTTACATACGGGGCACGGTGCTTTCTTTCTGGAGGGACTGTGGTGCCATGAACAGTTCCTGTTTGTTGAAATTGGTGGCATTTTACAGCTTTCTAACTCCGGGCCACTTCTACAGACTCATGGCAGGGTGTTGTATGTAAGAGTGAGATAAGCTGGATCATGAGCCAGAGCCAGTGAATTCAGTGAAGCCTCCCACGCCTGCTGGGTCTGGCTGACAGAAAGTTGAAAGCCAGCTTTGAACAAGCAGCTGGAGCTAAAGCTCTGCTTTGCACCTGCAGAGCGGGCTTTCCTCCCCATGTGGCCCGTGTCTGTAGGGCTGAGAACACAGACGAGCCATGGAGGGAGGGGCTGGCATGTGGGGACTGTCTGCCAAGGATGCCCAGAAGGCAGTATAGGAGGTGCCTGAGGCCCACTGCAGGAGATTAATATGGGTTCTGTAAAAAAAAAAAAAAAGGGGGGGGGCGCGCGTCTGTGGGGAAATGTTACTCTGTGATCCTTGAGTCTTTGATGTGCCTTGTGAATCTGGGTTGAGGGGCTATGGGATATAGCATCTCCCTAATACTTGACTATAGGACCTGTTCTACCAGCAATAGGTATGGGCATCTTAAGGGACCCGGTTTGAAAAAGGCTGATTTAAGCTAAAGGGAGAGGGGGATCTTTTGTAGAAAGATGCATCCTGAAAATGATGTTTTGTTGACTTGAGCAAGCTAAAAATGCTTCATGGAAAAGCATGGCAGGATTGGGCATCAGAGCCCTCAGGCACAAAGGACCCCCCGCAAATGCCCATTTCTGAGGGGGCCTGGAGTGTGTGGCTGGTGTGTGTTTGTGGGGTTAGGCGTAGGGGATGGGAAGGTGGTGGTGGGCAGCTTCTGTCCAGGCTGAGAGCTAATGCAGAGATGGGTCTCAGTGGTGTGATTCCTTTGGGGCTGGCCTGCCTGGGGTGGGTTCGGTGGGGGAGGACCCTAAGGGTCAAAACCTGCAATGTTGAAGTTTGTTTTTCTCTTTTTTCTCTCTTTTTTATAAGCTCTTCAGTCTCCATTTCCTTTCTGTCTCCTTTGTGTTTGTTAAAATGACAGTATAACAGCATTAATGATCAAAATCAGTCATTGCCTCTCACACAGGCAGTCCTGCCATCTGGCCATCTGCGTGCATGTCTCTCTTACAGCCCTTGTCCACCAGGGGATACATTTTCATATCTTTGCAACCAAGCCTGGATATCGTTTTATGTATTTTTCCCCCCACTTACTGTTATTTTGTAAGACATTTTAATGTGGCTGTATTGTCCTCTTCGTGACAATTTTGGTTGCTTAGCAATTTTTTCCAGGGAGTCTGCTCTAATGCAGACATTTTAAAGCTGTGCCTGTAAACCTCATGTGTCTTTTCCTTCCTTCAGATCCTTTTCTTAGAGGTAGTTTCTAGGGGGTGTTCGGTGGTGTGGGTGCTTCCTGGCTTTGCTCCTTGCCTGGGGCCCATGGGATGTCTCCTTCTGAGAGGTGAGGTTTTGCAACGTTGCCCCTGACCTGTGGCGTTAGACTGGGGAGGTGAAGGTCCAGATTTGTTCTGACCTCACAGCTCCTTCTGGATCTGGTTCTCTGTCTCTCTTTCCATTTCTCTCCCCTGTCACCGTCTCCCAGCCTCTGCTCTGATGGTTTCCAGCTTCCCCTTCTCTCTCCCCTTCTCTCTGGAGATCATGGTGATCTCCAGTCAGCTCTGCTCTTCCTCTTTGCAGGCCAGGCCTTTGCTGTTGTCCTGATCTCTGCCACCACAGACAAGCAGTGGTGTGTTGGGGTTCCTCTGTCCTAACCAGCTCCCTCCCACTCAACCCCCTAACGGTGAGAGAGGCCCAGGAAAGGCAGGGTGCTGGTGTGGAGGAAACTGGTTTCACAGTTAAGGGGCCCACAGATGTTCTGTACTGCCCGTTACTAGCGTGCTTGTCTCCTTCCTGTCTGGGTCATGAATGAGACCCACGTGCTGCAGAGAAGACCTTGGGGACTGTTTAGTCTAGTCCCTTTTGCTCACAGCTGAGAAATTGGACCAATGCAGAGAATGTCTGTCCCAAGGTTGCTCAGTGAGTCCCTCCTCCCCCGTATTTGCTTCCTCTCCCTGCCAGACACCAACTGGGCACCGTCTCACCTTCGTCCTCATCTGTTGGGCTGACAACGCCACTTCTCTCGTTAAACCTTCCCTGAAGCAACAATGGTGACAGGTGGACAGGAAGCTCTTCCTCCAGAGCCACTCCCTGTGGAAAGGAGGCAGCATTCACCCATTCCATAAGTGTGATGCTGCGTGTCCACCTGACACCCAGATGGACAAAGGGAAGTGGCCGGTGAAGAGTACAAGTGGAACCAGGTGCTGGGTTCGAATCCCCGAGCAGAGGCTCAGAGAGGAACAGGACAGGGAGCCACGGCTGAGAACAGCATACGTCTCTGCTCACTGGCCAATGAGCTCTCTGTGCCTTCATGGTGTCATCTGTGAAATGGCAGTAATGGGATTAACAGACTTAATGAATATAAAGGCAGAATGTACTTAATCAGTGCTAAGTGTTGAAAAAAAAAAAAAAAGACAGTAAAACAGAAAAGAAAGGAACTAACCAGGTGATGTAGGCCAGCCACTGCCGATAAGGAACCGGTATGCGGGGAGATGGATAAGGGAAGCGACATTTCAGCTGGGCTGAGAAAGGTAAAGAGTATTCCTGTCTCCAAACCTTTATAATAGTCCCCCCTTATGCATAGTTTTACCTCCTGTGATTTTAGTTACTCATGGTTAACTGTGGTATGGAGATATTAAATAGAAAATTCCAGAAATAAACAATTCGTATATTTTAAATTGCATGCCACTCTGAGCAGCGTGATGAAATCTCGTGTGGGCCTGCTCTGTCTTTCCCGTGATGTGAGTCATCCCTTTGTCCGGCGTCCCCACGCTGTAGATGCTTCCCACCCGTTAGTCACTTAGCTGTCTCCGTCATCAGATCGACTGTGTCACAGAGCTTGTGTTCAAGGAGCCCTTATTTTACTTAATGATGGCCCCAAAGCCATTCACATAACTTTTATTCACATAACTTTCATTACAGTATATTGCTATAATTTTTCTATTTCTATTTTCAATGTTAGTTATTGTTGTTAATCTCCCACTGTGCCTTATTTATAAATTAAACTTTATCATAGGTACACATGTATAAAAAAGTCATAGTATATTGCCCAGCTGTGTGGTTCAGTGGTTGAGCATCGACCTATGAACCAGGAGGTCATAGTTCTATTCCCAGGCAGGGCATATGCCTGGGTTTTGGGCTCGATCCCAGTAGGGGGCATACAGGAGGCAGCCTATCAATGATTCTCTCTCATCATTGATATTTCTGTCTCTCTCCTCTCCCTTCCTCTCTGAAATCAATAAAAATATATTTTTAAAAAATCGTAGTATATATAGGGTTCAGTATTATCTGGGGTTTTAGGCTTCCACTGGGGGGTCTTGCAATGTATTCCCCATAAATAAGGGGGAGGGGGGCACTGTATTTTATTTGTTGTGTCTTATTAGAAGTTCCAGAGGACTTCAAAGACTGGAACCATGATTGAAAATTCTTTCTTTTCCGCAAACGGCCTTGTTTCATGTGAAGAGGAATGCAGCTTGGGATTCCCCAGGGCTCTGCTGTCCTCCCGTGGGACCTTAAGATAATCATCAAACCCTTTGGGCTGTGGGCTTCCCCTCTGTGCAGGGGGAATGAGGTTTGGTCACTGGTGCACCTGGAATGGCCTCCTCAGTCTGCGGGAGGGGGGTCTGACCTCTCCCTTCTCCCCCATGGAAACAGAGCAGGGGAAGGCAGGGCTATGGGTGTGCTTCGGATCCTGAGTTCCGGCCAATAGAAGCATACTTAGCGACAGTTCATTCTTTGACTTCCGGACACTTGCTTTCTCATGATATGTAACTGGCCCTACACTCTTCACATCCAGTTACTTGTTGAGCTAGTTCTAGACATTGGCATGCTGGATTCTGTCGGGGGAAATCCTGAGTAGGCAGCTGACCCCAAGGACTGGGGGCCTGGCCCTTATTTCAGTACCTTCTCCTCCCCACACGGTGACTCCGGCCACCCAGTAATTCGTGAAGGTTAACGCTTGTTCTTTCTCTGTTAGCTGAGATGCCGCGCCAGTTCCCCAAGCTGAACATCTCTGAGGTGGACGAGCAAGTCCGGCTCCTGGCCGAGAAGGTGTTTGCTAAAGTGCTCCGAGAAGAGGACAGCAAAGATGCCCTGTCCCTCTTCACCGTCCCCGAGGACTGCCCCATCGGCCAGAAGGAGGCCAAGGAGAGGGAGCTGCAGAAGGAGCTGGCGGAGCAGGAGTCGGTGGAGACCGTGAAAAGGTTTGTCCCCACGGCTCAGCTGTCGTGTGCACAGTTGTGCAGCCCCAGGCCGCCTGTGGACGTTCGTCCTGAGTTGAGGTGGCTCCTGGGAACTGGCCTGACCCTGGGAGCTGAGCTTATTTCTTAGCCAAAACCACTTGACCATCACTTAGTTCATGAAGGACATTTCGGTGTGTCTGTTTGGTTGAAAAGATAAAAAACCGCTCTCTCTTTGCTGTTGTTTTAATAATGAACCAAGTACATAAATACACACGATTTCCAAATGAAATTTCTATTTTCTTTTTGTAAATTTTAGGATTTCCTGGGAAATACCAATTTTACTTCACTTTTCATCACCTGAAAAGTACTTTGCATTATTAATTAACTCAGTTCACTATTTACCAGGTCCTATGCTGGGCAATGGGGATGTAATAAAGAACAAGATAGATGTAGTCCCTCCCCTGTAGAGTTTACAGTGGTCTGGACAATAATTAAGTAAATGCACAAATTAATTTAAAAAATGACAAATTATGTGCAGTATCAGTCAGGTCTAATCAGAAAAACAGAAACCACTTGAGTACTGGAAATAGGATTTAATGCAGGGAGTTGGTTACAGAGGTGGTAGAGAACTGAGAACACAAGCAGGGGGGAGGGTGGCCACCCAGAGACTGGACACAGTAGGAAGCAGCTACCACCGTCAGCTGGAGAGTCAGTGGAAAGAGGTGGCATTGCTGGAGCCGGGGGTGGAGAAGCTGGGACTGAGGTAGCCTTCCCCATGGACACTGGAGCCAAGGAGGAAAAGCAACAGCTGCAGAGATGCCTCCCAAGGCAGAGATAGACGCAGGAGATACCTGGCTTTAATGGCACCTTCCAGTTTTCCCCAGTGGTTGCCATTGGCCAAACCTAGCCAGAAGGCAGCTGACGCATAGCTGGAAACACAGGGGATGGGGAGGACCTGAGGACCAACAGGTCCAGGCCCAGGCCCCGGCCAGGGGCTCTGAAGGAGATGAATAGGGGTTGAGAGAAAGTAAAGGTGTGTGTGCATGGGTGGGTGGGGGTGGGGGGTAGCCTTTTCAGAAGGGGCCGTTAGGGAAGGTTTCTTGGAGGAGGTGACATTGTAGCTGTAAAGGAGGTAAGGGTGTAAAGGACCCAGCTATGTGCAGAGCTGGTGAGAGCCGTAAAAGGCCCTCTATCTTCAAGGCCCATGTGGGGCAGAGGTGTGGTTAAAGGGGTAAGCAAGCGCCAGGACAGGCATCAGATCAGACTGCCTTGTGCTCCCTGATAAGAAGCTTGGGTCTTGGTCCAAGTGCAGTGGGAAGCCCTCACCCTCCCACAGTTTATCTCACCTGGGAGGGCAGAATTAAAGAGTAAAAACCTTTGATGGAGTGTCCAGTGGGGCTCTGGCTGGATGCCTGCCTGGCCAGCATACTGCAGACTTCAATAGCTAATATAATGGAATTGGGGTCTCTTCTGCAACCTAGTCGGCGATCAGGTTCCTCCGAAGGCACCTCCTTATTTTGAAAGGCAAGTCCTTTCCTTTCTTGGTAGTGTAGAAGTTCAGTCTTTCCTTAACTTTTTTTTTTTTTGGAAAGAAGTAAAATGTCGAGTATTGGTACAAAGGCAAGAACAGAGCTTCACCACCCAGAAAATAAATGCTCTCCCTCCTCAGAGGGGCTGTGAGCCCATGAAATGAAGGGGTTGTTGGTGCCATCGGCCAACTCTGAGTGCCAGCCTTGTATTGGGAGAGGAGGGGCTCAGCGGCATGGTCATCCCTGGTGGGCAAACAAGGGCATGACTGTAGAGGCCCTCGTCCCCACCGCCCTGGCTTCTCAGATGGTGACTTCATGGGCTGACTGGTCTGTACGACCTTCTGTGTCTTTTGAATGAGCCTTTAGATCATTAGTAAAGAGGAGTCCTGGCATTTTATTTTATTACCATGAATAAGAGGTTTCTGACTCCAGTTTCCATTACGGAGTGACGCTGGGCCAGACGTCTGTAAAAAGAGATTGTTTCCTACCACTGCCTTCTTCCTCCAAGTCCAAATGGTTCTCTGTGATTCCAGAAATTCTCCTGCAAAATCCTCTCCAGAAATGTGGTTCTGTCCCTGCGTCCTAGGTTGTGGTGGTCTTGGTGCGCCTCCCTTTAGACTGGAAGCTCCTTGCGGAGTGTATCTGGCTCCCCCTGCACCCCGGGATCCAGCCCGGGACTCGGCCTGTGCTGGTGAGCAGCGGGTGTGTAGCAGAGGAAAGAGGTCCTGTTTCCCCTGTTTCACCACAGATACTGCATCGGGGTGGCCACAGCCCCCGGGACCGTTGTGTTCTGCCACTCAGCAGTGTGCTCTGTGACCTGGGGCAAATTAAGAAACCTCTCTGTGCCCTGTTTCTTCCTCATCTGTAAAATGAGGATGGTAATAGTAGTTGCTTTCATGAGGTGTCCTGAGGAGTGAGGGAGTTCACATCTGTAAAAGGCTCAGGACAGGGCCCGGGTCACCGTAAACCCCATGCATATGTTCCCTATCCAACTTCCTGCTGCTGAGATGGAGATGGGCCGCAATAGCAGCTGCTTCTCGCCGTGGGGTAAGCGCCAGGCTGCACGGTTTACCTTCCTTCTGTAATCCCCACATCTTAGTAAGTGGATATTCTTATGACCTTGGTTTTGCAGATTAGGAAGCTAAGGCTCAGAGAAGTTAATTTGCACAAGGGCACGTAGCAAGTAAGTGACAGAGCAGGGACTGAAACTCATGTCTTTTGCTATGGAAACAAAGAAAGAGGTTTGGAATAAGCATAGTCAAATGTACATACATATATCACAGTGAAATATGTAAAAAGATTGTCAAGAAATAAACACTTTTATTATGGTGTTGGCAATATATGTGAATTTTAAAACATTAAAAAAGTCAGCAATCAATGAAAGACATTTAAAAAGGAGTATTAAAAACAAAAACGCGTGTATTTTGAATGCAGTACCCTTTAGCCCACGAGGCTCTCCCACTGTTAGTCAGGGGTGGGGTCCTTGGCTCCGTCGTAGGCACTGGAGTGACATGGGTGTGGCTCCCCAATATATAATTGGCGGCTTCTGAATGAGATGGAGAGAAACTGGGCCGAAGCTCTTACCCTACCCACTGGCTTTTTTTCTGCCAGTGACAGCCTGGTCCCTGGACTACCTGGCCGATGTCTCAGTGTCCTCTGGGGCTGTGCTCCCCCCCCCCCCCCCCAATTTTGTCTTTCTGTTTCACTGCTCAGCAGAGGTACCGTTATGCAAATGTTCAGGTGTGACCAGTTTAGAGGAGGAACCCTCTCCCCAGCCCCCTCTTCATCTCTAGCTCCTCCCTGACATTCTGAGTATAAACGGTGACACGGAGCCTTCCTGCAAGGAGCCCACCGGCCTCCAAGTTCGCAGTCAGTGGATTTGTTTCAAATTGTGACATGAGATGGGGCTTCCAGTTTGGGAAAAGCCTTCCCTCGCCCTGGCTCCTCTGATAAGCCTGAATACTCCTGGTGCTTGGAGAAGATTTTTTACATTTTTTATGTTTACAACCATTTTCTTTTTCTCTTGTATTAAAAAAAAAAGGGGGGGGGGGGAGGTGGGGACTCTTCTAAGTCTACTATAAAAGCATAAGATAGAACCAGGAAGTAAAACAGCTTCTTACAAAAAAGAAAAACATGGTCTGTGAATAAGAAAGATGAGCGCCTGGAACGCAGTGGCTTGCTGTGTAGGATTCCAGTGGCTGTAAGAACTGAACTGGGCTCAGACATCTCCCTTCCAGCTGGGGGGCTGAGTCCAGAAAGCCAGTGCCCCAGGCTGCTGGGAGAAGCACTTGTTTTTACCGGCAAGGCCCCAGTCAGGAGGCCTGCAGGGATGGCTGCTGCAGGGCCCGCCTCCTTAGGAAGATGGCATTGTCTAGGTCTCCAATGGGAGGGGGAGTTGGGTGGGGGACGGCTTACTGTGAGAGGGAGGGGTGGACAATCTATGGACTCAAAGTCAGGAGGCAAAGACAAGAAGACAGGAAAAGCCTGGTGGTACTCAGAAGCTATCTTTTGTTCACTTTGAATCTCTTCCTATTACCTAGCCCGAGTTCACCTACCCCACACAATACATAGTTGGAACTTAGCCAACACTGACAACACGAAAAATTTCTGAGCAACCAAAATGCACATTAGTGCTCTCCGGCCTCTCCTATTTCTTCTTTTTAAATAACTTTATTGGGATGTAATCCATATAACACACTATCCACCCATTTAAAATATATAACTCAATGGTTTTTATTACATTTGCAGAGTTGTGCAATCATCACCACAATCAATTCTGGAATATTTTTATCATCCTCAAAAGAAACCTATACCCTTTAGCTATCATCCTCCCAATATTTCCATCCCATCTCCTATTATTATGTTGCACAGATTCTAATAAGCTGATTATCTTGTTTCTTATCCTGTGACAATTTTTAAAAAATTTATTACTAACACTATTACAGATGTCCCTCATTTCTCCCCCACCCTTTTGCTTTACCCACCTCTACCCAGCCCCTGTCCCCACTCCCTCTGACCATCACCACACTGTTGTCTGTGTCCATGGGTTATGCATGCATGTTCTTTGGCTAATCTCTTCACCTTCTTTCGTCCCGTCTGCCCCACCCATCTCCCTCTGACGTCTGCCAGTCTGTTCCATGTATCCATGCCTCTGGTTCTATTTTGTTCATTAGAGTCCACATTTAAGTGAGATCATATGGTATCAAATTTAAGGAAGCAAATTAGAAGTGAGAGAAGGACTTCTAGAGGCAGGGCCGCAGAAGTGATGTGTGGTGATTATGAGCCCAGGCTTTGGATCCAGTCCACTGGGTTCAAATGACAGCCCTGTCTTTTACTGGGTCTGGCATTGGGCGAGTCTTCTAACCGCAGGAGAACCATTTTCAATCTGTGCAATGCGTGTAATTAAAGGACCCATCTTGTGAGAATTAAATGAGCTAATACGCATGATTGCTTAGCACAGTGCTCAGAACATTATTCGTGTTCCTGTTTTTGTTATTGTTAGTGTTAGACAGGCAACAGTGAGGGAGGAAACGGAATAATTGTGAAAGGCAGATGAAGAATTCGAAGCACTGCAGTCTCAGAGCAAAACGCCTCGAAGATGGTGACTGGATTGTACAATGATGACCCTGAGTCACTGAGAAAACTTTAGATTATGTGCAGCACGCTCTGACCAAGACACGGGATTATGATTTTCATTGTAAAAAGCCACACCAAAGTTGGTATTTTTAAAAATTAGGGGATAGACTTGATCTGAAAAATGTAGCTCTCCAAAACAGCAACTTCCTCAAGAATGTACTGAGTAAAGCAGATAAACAGATACTTGTTATGAATTGAGTGTAGCCCAGATAAAGTACTGTTACATCTTATTTTATGAAACTTCTTCAGTCAGGGGGAGGTAACTTGTTCATT
The DNA here is from genome assembly GCF_951640355.1 of Cnephaeus nilssonii. Lineage (NCBI taxonomy): Eukaryota > Metazoa > Chordata > Mammalia > Chiroptera > Vespertilionidae > Cnephaeus > Cnephaeus nilssonii. The sequence goes on along the minus strand of NC_137084.1, from coordinate 36,390,569 downwards.
CTTGGCCATTGACAAAGGAGCTTCATTTGAAACAGCCAATTCATCTGCTTTTCAAGTTGAAAATGGAGCATTTAAAACTTAATTTAAAAGGTAGCAAAGATTGTACTTCATTTTGACCTCTGGGATCTTTCTGGAGAAGGGCAGCTGGGAAGCTGGGAAGGCCTGGCGAAGGGGAGCAGGGGGGAGGCAGGTGAATGGGGACCTGCCCTTGGTCAGGAGGGAGGGGAGGAGCGGGGACAGCCATAGGTGAGGGCTGGTTCTCTCAGAAGGAAGTGATGCAGGGAGCCTTCTCTGACCTGCTGCTCCGCTGCCCCTGCCCCCAGTCTGGATCAGGTGTCTCCTCTGGGATCCCCAACAACCAGGGGTTTCTCACCACACCAACCACGTTGTATGATGACAATGAGGACAGTCTGTTGAACTGTCCAATCATCAGTGCCATTACCAGTCAGCCCCTGGAGTCAGGGGTTATATGTCATCAATCCATCTACCCCCAGGGCCTGGCACACGGTAGATTATTCATGGGAGAAGGGTCTCTCTGTGGCCCCTGATTCATTGTACATAATTGAGAGCCTTTGGGGAAAGGTTTGCTCTGGTGCTGCTCCCTGCCTGGCAGGCCTCTGGGCAGACTACACAGGGCGGTGGGCTGCAAAGGCCCCTGGGAAGATGCCAGCTGTTCTCTAGAAGAGCAAGAGGGGCCCTGGTTCTTACCTTGGGCTTAGCATATAAATCAATCAAATGTTATGACGGAAGACTCTGGGGCGTCTGGTTCCCAGGAGCTGAGGAGGGCTGGGGAGTGGGGCAGGGGAAGGGTGGGGACACCATGAATGGCAGAGGCAGCCAAGGGCCCTAGAGCATGCTGGTGGCAGGCATCAGAACAATGGAGAGAGGCTGTTCACCATCTTGTGTTGACAAGCTGGTCAGGCAAGAAGGTCCCTGTGGCCCAGGAGGACGAAGCTGCTTCCTGGCCTGTGGGCTCTCTGGCCTGGCCTGGAGCTGGTGTACTCATAGCCCCACACCCCGCCAGATTTTTGGCAGGAGTGTGTGTCTGCCAGGGGGACATGTGGGCAGGGAAGGAGGGGGTGTGCCAGCTGTGGCAGAGCGAGCTGGCTTCCTCTGGGGCCCCAGGGGTAGCCCGAGGTGCAGCAGGTGCCTGTGGACAGACAGATCTTGGCCCATCAAAAGGAAGTGCTTTCTAACAAATGGCAATGGGTCGTGTTTTGTTCACCTTGTGTTTACGTGCCTAACACTGGCCTGGCCCAGAGTAGGTGCTTGGCAAATGGCTTTTTGAATACGATTGAATGCTGATGTGTTACTCAGAAATGTAGTGAGCTCTCTGTCACTGGAGATATTCAAGCACAAGCTCCTTTGTGAAAGGGTTGGAGTATGTCATCTTTAAAGTCCTTTCCAGCTAGGAGACCCCCATGGTTCTAAAATTCACATAACAGTTATGGTAAGCTTTTATTGTTGTGACACATATGGGGAGCTTCAGGTAGTCTTGAGAGGGAAAGAAGGATGTGTGTGTGCGCACACCCCCCTCTGCCCCCCCCCCCACACACAGCTGCTCCTCTCATTTTTGTTGGCTGAGCCCCGGTTGTATAGAATGGACACTAGATATGGGCTTATCATATCCCTCCCTAATCTCCAGACCCTTGGAATATCATGAGACATCACTCCTGTGATTATGCTGTGGTATGTGGCACAATGGACCTGAAGATAGGGACATTACCAGGTGGGCATCACTAATCACAGGCTGGTTGTAGGGGGCGGGGGGAGTCAGGGATTCGGAGCACCAGAACCAAGGTCATGCCTGGCTTTGAAGATGGAGGGTGTCTGTGTGCAAGAAAGCGAGTGACACCTGCCCAGGAGCCAGCAAGGAACTAGGGGCCTCAGTCTGTGGTCCCCTGGAACTGGATTCTGCCAATACCCCAAATGAGCTTGGGAGTGGGTTTTCTCCCAGAGTCTCCAGATAGGAGCTCAGTGTGACCATCATCTTGATTTTGCCCTTTAATACCCTGAGCATTGAGCCCAGGCATGCCCACCCAGACTTCTCAGCTGCAGACCTGTGTTGTGTGTTGTTGAAGCCATCTGGCTGTGGCAACTTGTCATGCAGCAAGAGAGCATGAACACCGGGCCCTCTCTGTGGACTCCATTGAGCTTTCCCAGTTATCTGAGACACAAGCTTAGTGGTTAGCTCCAGTTACTCCAAGCCCTTTCCTAAGGTGAGTGGGCCCCGAGGAGGAGTTGACCCATCTGGTGTTAAACTTTGTGTCTGCAAAGTCTGAGCTCCAGCCCGTGGACGTTCACATGTGACATCTGGGTCTCACCTGAAGACCAGGGCTGGAGCCATAATGGACGTCTTCAAGAAGGAGAATTCTTTGGACACTAGCATGTGGACACTGGCTTCCTCAATGGGCAGAAGGATGTGGACATTTCTAGGACAAGCCTGGTGGGGTGTTGGCTTAGCTGGCCTCCCAGCTTTCTGATCATGGGGTGCTTTTTTACTGTCCTTACCTTACACGTCACCTTGCTTCTCCTTGGCGGGACCAGCCATCAGGTGGCACTGGCTGAAGCATGTGTGGCACTTGGCTTAGAGATTAACAACAGTGACCTGGCAGGCATGTGAGTGACACCGAAGCCAGTCTCATGGGACTCGAGGGAGCCTGTCAGAATGTGAGAGGGAGCCCAAAGCATGGCTCTCCCTCTAAATGCGAATGTCCAAACAATGCCAAAGTGAGAACCTCATTACTCAGGGTGATGATGGACTGACATGAACTGGCATCGCCCTTGGCTCAGCTCTGTGTGATGAATGGATGGCAGGCTGGGGAGGCCTGGGCCGAGGCTCCTGGCGTTCGTTCAGGCTGAGTTTCCCAAACAACGCAGTGCACCTGCTATGCAGGGCCGGGGGCTGGGCAAAGATGGACTCTGGGAAAAGTGGCTGCTTCCACTTTCCAGGTGTAAACAGCCTTGTCCCCAAAGAGGTGCTGAGGACCAGCGAGCCATGGCAAGTGGTGGGTGTGTAAACAAGGGGAGGAACTGTGGTTCCTGAAAAATCACCAGTGGGTCTGTGAGGAGATCTGGCCAAGAGCCAGGAGGAAGTCAGCTGCTTCCTGTGAGCCATGAGACTCTTTTAGAGATTAACCGATTTCCACACACCCTATAGGTGTCACTGGTGCCTAGAGAAGAGGAGGGGTTCTGTGGACTCTGGAGGGTCATGGTTGTCACCCCGTCCTTTGCTGGTGGCTGTGGGCTCTGACACCACGGGGTGGCTATGCCAGGGGCTGGGCTCCACTGGAGGCAGAGAGACAAGAGAGAGCGGAGTGTTCAGGGCCTCACCTCACTGCTGTTAATTCCCTTCCTGGGATCCTAGGACTTGGGGTTATGTCATTGGAAACATTACTATTTAGTCAATGAGGAAGGTGAGTATTCACAAATCAGCATTGCAAATAAGCATGAGACGTAGCACTTAAAATATATATATTTTTGAATTGATTTCAGAGAGTGAGAGTGAGATAGAAACATTAATGATGAGAGAGAATCATTGATCAGCTGCCTCCTGCACGCCCCACACTGGGGATTGAGCCCACAACCCTGGCATGACTTCCTGGTTAATAGGTTGACGCTCAACCTCTGAGCCACGTCGGGTGGGCGAGCGAGATGTAGCATTTTAAACTGACCTTGTTGTGCCCACTTCTCCAAGAGTTTGTGAAGTCATCTATCGGTGCCAAGGTGACAGGCCCAGAGGGACCTGAAATTGATGCTGATGAATCAGTTTTCCATAACAGAGACTCGGGTCTGTGCCTGCCAGGCAGAAGCAGCTAGGAAGGCACATGGCAGCCTCGAGGGAGGAGCAGCGGGGGGAACGGGGTGGAGCAAGGACCAGGGAGGGAGGGGGCCCAGGGCTAGCTGCCACCTTGCCTCGTGACTTTGAGTAAGCCCTTTCCCATCTCTGGGTCCCTGACTTTCATTTTATGAAACAAGGAGGTGCGCCTGGTCCATGGTCTTGATGTCTTCTGGCGCCAATGCTCCAAATTTCCAACTCCGGGAAACTGTCACTTCCTGAGACTGTCAGACACTGGGACTTAGACTTTGGGTTGTCTGAAGACAGCATGCTGGTTGACTTGGCATTGTCCTTCCTCCTCTAACCTCGGGGTTAGACCCCTGCAGGATGGTCTGTCCTCCTCTTAACAGAGCAAACAGCCCATGACCGTTCTTAGTGACCACAGCGATGGGTGTCCGGATGGCTGTTCTGTATCTTGTGCAGGTGTGTTTAAGAGGAAAGCATAACTAATTAGATCTTAACAGTAAGGCCAGCCTCAGTGATTAATCAGAGCAAAATTTTCCTGCCACGGGTATAACAAGGCTCTTTATCACTTGCCCCAATTAGCTACTGACGTCTCCCACTTTTCCTTGTGCTTGGCTTTTAGAAAGAAAAGTTTCAAGATGATTCGATCCCAGTCCCTGTCTCTGCAAATGCCAACGCAGCCAGATTGGAAGGGCCCCCCGACAACCACTCCAGCCCTGTCTCCTGCGACACCTGTGCCCCCGGGAGCCACTTGCCAGCTCGCGCCAGCACCTTTTGCTATGCCCGAGTACCAGCGGGTAACCATCAGCGGAGATTACTGTGCCGGGGTAAGGTGTCTCCCACTCTCCCTCTCCGTGGGATCCCCTGGGGGCTGTGTGAAGGTGGTATGTGCCTTGTGCAGAGGCCAGAGCCCGTTGGGCCATTGGGTTATGCCCAGCCCTGAAGCCTGGCCCAGTCTGTAGGTGTCTGGAGTGGGCAGGAGGTATCGGAATTAGAAAGGGAGGGTCCTGCGGAGGTTGGGGGGTGTGGGTGTCTAGGGTGCCGTCCATTCCTGTGAGGAGGGCTTGGGGCTGTGAGCTGGCACGCTGTGCCCATGGCCTATCCGTTCCCTGTGTTCTCTGCCCTGAAGCCCATTGAGGAAGGTGCCCCTTTAGTGTTCCCAGATATTGAATGGGTTCCCAGTCCTGTTGTGGATTGGTTTGCTGATTCGGCTCTCTCAGCACCCTTAGATATAGGTTAGCCCTCCAGCCAGGAAGAGAGGGTCTTGATGAGGAAGTGAATGAGCTGATGTACACACCACGTCGGTTAACTCAGTCACTGAAAACGTGCTAATTTCACCTGGTAGGAGGATGCATTTTTATTGCTTACTCAGAAAGAGAAATATCGCTAACGTTAGTGCCGGGGTTAAGTTTGGTCCTATCTACCTGGCCCTCAACCTACTACTTGTGCCTCAGTTGACCGTGTTATTATCTTTCTCTTTCCTTTTTCAGGGTAGTTTTAGAATATACCAGAGAAAACTAAGTGGCTTACGACGCTTACACATTTTCCCCTAGCCATAACAACATATATTATTTTGGGGGCAATAGGGAATCCTTGCATATGGTACAAAATATAAAAGAAACAAAAACTATGTAGTTCTCCAGCCCCAGTTCCCTTTCTCAGAGGCAGCCCTTGGCTTGGTTTCTTGTGTGTTCTCACATAGCTGGCCTGTGTACCTGCAATTAATTACATACACATGGTTCGTTTATTTGTACACAAACAGTAGTTTACTATACACACGACATAACTGAGCCTAGCTTTTTTTTCACTTAACAGTACCCCTTGGAGATAATGCCATATCATTAAAGAACTTCCTTGTTCTTTTTAACGAACGCATCGTATTCCACTGTGCGGATGTCCGCTATCTTACTTAAGTGCCCATGGATGGGGATTTTGGTTGGTTGGAAGCAATGCAGGCCTTGTCTGAAGATGCATTGGTGTCCCCCAGCCTCTGGCCTGTGGGCAGAGCAGTGGAAAGGGAGAGTCGAGGTGGGCTGACAGCTAGCTGAATGGGAGGACATTGGCCTGGGGCACTAACTAGCTTCTTTCAGTCAGTCTCCTGGCTGGCATGTCGTAGGGCATGGAGCCCCTGAACTGGGCAGTTGGTCCCAGAGAGCTACAAGTCTGTGTCAGGCAGGCTGACCTTGCAGATCTCCTTGGCCCCGTGGGTCTGCTGTCAGGCATGAGGCCTGCGGTGCCTACAAGTTGGCTGGTGGTTGCTGGTCCCCTGAGCACCCCTCTGACATCTTCAGCTGTGGCCTGAGCCCCTGGCTGTGCTGGGTCCATTGGTTCTGCAGACAGCGTGTTCGCCTTTGCCTAAGGCAGTGGTCGGCAAACTCATTAGTCAACAGAGCCAAATATCAACAGTACAACGATTGAAATTTCTTTTGAGAGCCACATTTTTTAAACTTAAACTATATAGGTAGGTACATTGTTATTAACTTCATTAGGGTACGTGGTATTTTGTGGAAGAGCCACACTCAAGGGGCCAAAGAGCCGCATGTGGCTCTCGAGCCGCGGTTTGCCGACCACTCTAAGGTATTGTGTCTGCTCATCTATTTATTCCTGCTGCTCTCAGAAGCCATCCGGAAGGGCTAAAATGGAATTAACATACCTTCCTGGGGACACTTAGAGTCAGGAAAGGCGAAGCTACTTCCTTAGCCAAGAGCAAAGAGTAATATTTAGTAAAAGGATAAAAACATGCATAGAAAAGATATGCCAGTTTTGGTCCTCTGAGGACTGAGTGGGGTGGGGGAAGGTGGAGGATGGAGGGTGGAGGGTGGAGTTTTAGCTGCATCTGTGATGATTTATTTATTCAAACCTGTAAGAGATCTGAAACCATGATGAAAAAATATTAAAATGGTTAGCTCTGGGTGTCTGCCAGTGCTTGTTTGTATGTTTAAAATGTTTCAAAACTGAAGTGATTTTTTAATTAAAGCAGAGGAGGACATTTTCAGGCCTCAGCCCTCCCACGCTCCTCTCACCCTCATCTTGTCCGCCCTTGGCTGCGTCACATATCCGCTGTTATGACAGTTTAGCTGCTCGTCTCCCGAGCACATTCAGATTCTGCCCCACACATCCTTCCCAAACCGACTAAGACTGATGAGCCCACTGGGAGGTGGGAGTTGATCTCGTTCGTCTTTGAACACGAGGCAGCTCTGGGAATGCAGACCAGCCCTGGGCTGTGGGAATCAGTCAGATCAGGCTCTGCGGTTTGATGCTGTGACTTCCTGGCGAGTGATTTATCCTCGCTGGGCCTTGGTTCCCCCATTTGTAAAACAGGTTGCAGTGAGGACCCAATGAAATCTATGGAGAGGGTCTAGCACACAACACCTGTCCCTAAGTGCTTGTGGCTGGGTGAATTTGGGTGAGTGCCGATGAATCAGCCTGGGGGCGGCAAAGCAGCAGAGTGAGCATGCAGACGTTTTTATTTTACCTCCAAAGGACCCATCAGCTGAGAGCGATGATGCTCACCCTCATGAGGGACGAGGTCCAGGCTTTGCCTCTTTGTGTGCTGCGGGGTGCAGCCGCAGGCTTGTGCTTTAGTCAGCAGCACTGGAGGGGCTGGCTGGGGGTGTGCAGGCCGGAGTGCCTGCCTCCCTACCTAACTCTCCTCCTGTGTGGGTCCTCGAGACTGTCCCCAGGTCAGGGATCTGCTAGGACTCCTGGGGCTCAGCCCATAGCTGTGCTCTGACTAGGATTTATTACAGCGAAAGGACACAGAGCAAAACCAGTCCAGGGGGCAGGTCCCCGGGGCAGAGTCTCGGGAGGTCCTCTCCCAGTGGAGTCACCACAGCACACTTAATTCGGAGGGTGGCACCACGTGTGACGTGTCATCTATCACGGAAGCTCGTGAGAGGCTCAGTGCCCAAGGCTTTTATTGAGGCCGGTCTCACATCTGCATAGCACGTCCCCACATTCCAGACTCCCAGGAGGAAACCAGGTGTTCAGCATACACCTGTTGGTGCGAGCAGCGTAGGCACAATAAGCCACTCTTTACAAGTCAGGGAATGGTGGGAATGCTCCCGAAACCCCAGTTCCCGGGTGCCAGCCGCGGGCCAGCCTTGCAGCAGACCTTGCTAAGGACAGCGGTCTCAGGCCGGCTACATGCACTCTTTCTGCACACCTTCCCCTGCAGATCACCGTGGAGGACTATGAGCAGGCCGCCAAGAGCCTGGCCAAGGCCCTGATGATCCGGGAGAAGTATGCCCGGCTTGCCTATCACCGTTTCCCACGGACCACAGCCCAGTACTTGGGTCATTCACGGGTGGACACAGCACCTCCGGGGGAGGGCCTCCCAGGTACGGTGCTGTGGCTGCAGGTGGGGTTCCAAGTGGACATGGTCCAAGAGTTGGTCAGGGCTTTTTCTTAGCTGGATGTATTTCCCCTGGATGGTGTTGTAAGGGCAGGGTGCCGGCTTCACCCCCCACAGAACTGAGCTGTGGAAGTTAGGAGAGAGATGAAAGTCTGGATCTTGGGAGTTTTCCAGGGAGACAGGCAGTCTCATGTGGGGTATTTTAAAAAACATGATCAGACATTAAATGCCAAATTTGTGTGTGTGTGTGTGTGTGTGTGTGTGTGTGTGTGTGTGTGTGACGGGGGTGGGGTGGGGTGGGGTAAGTACAGGAGGCATGTTCTGGGATAGGAGAGGTAAGCTCGGGGGTTAAACATACTTGTATTCTGATCTAAGCTCTGCCACTTTCTTGGGCAAAGACTTCTCCAAACCTCAGTTTCTCAGTCTGTAAAATGGGAATACTAATAATACCTGTCACCTGGGCCTGCTGAGAGGATTGCATGAAGGAATGAATGTGAAGCAGTGAGTACAGTTCTGGCATCCAGTGAGTGTTCAGTAAATGGAAGCTGGTTTATGCTGTGGGGCTGGGGAGATTGGCGAGGGCAGGATCATTTCTGGTGGGCTCGGTTTGGCCGGGGGAGGACCCAGGGGCAGTAGAGACTGTAGGTTGAATGAGCACCATAGGAAACCTCAACATTGAAAGCTGGTGGTGGGGGATCCAGTAAGGGCCTGATGGTCTGTGTCAGTGCCCATGACCCAGGCTGCCCCCTGAGTGTAGTTGGTGCCATTTCTGGCCTCCTTGAAGCTCTGAGACTTGGACTTTGAGTATCTGTTACCACCAGGGGCCCTGGGTAAATCTCAGCCCTTCTCACCCATTTCCCTGTTTGTCTGAGGGAAGGTGATCCCACCTGCCCCATTTTTGGCAAAGGCCAACAGGAATGACTGTCAAATGTGTACTTTCTACAGAGCAGAGCACCCAGGGGTCCTGGCATGAGTGTGGTGGGTGGAGGCTGTGGCTTCTCTCAGGCCTTTGTACTGCTGGCAACTCACAGGCCACTGGCACGTTTTAGGGACTCCTGAGCAGAGCACAAGCCCCCAGTTCCACTGCTATTAAGCATAACCTGTTCCTTGGCCAGAGACAGAGCTTAGCAAGAGTCAGGAAAAGTCATTATGAGAATAATGCCCAGTGATTTACATGTCGGGCATTGCTATTTACAAAGCATTTTCCTATACCCACTCTTGCAGCCCTCACAATGGGCTGTTGAGGCAGGGTGTGTAATCCTCAGATGAGCAGACAGGATCAGAGGTAAAGTGGTTTGTTCAAGGTCTCAGAGCTGGGCAATAGCCAAGAGTAGTTTTCTGCCCACCATGAGCTAACTCAGCTCATAGCGGTTGGCATTCCTTGCTCCGTGGGAGACCAGCCTTATTCTGTGCTCATCTGGGGGTGGGGGCCGGCTTAGCCCCTCGGCTGCCCTGGGCTCAGAAAGCCATGGGAGGACAGGGATGGTTGTGCCCGCCAGGCAGTCCCAGGTGCTTTCTGTTCTCTTCTTAGGAGAGGACACAGCTGCCCTTTTTAGTGCCCCTGGTGGCCCTGAAGTGCTCAGGAGGCTTCAGTTCATTTCAGTTAAATTTTAAAAACTTGCCAGCCACGTTCCAGGGATTATTCTAGGAAATGGGGATGCAGAAGCGAACCAGGCAAACATGTATCACCCAGGATAACGAAGTGAACTTATTTTACTTCGTCGTAGGTGCTAAGGAAACAAAGTCAAGCGGGGAAGGGGGTGTGAGATGCCAGGGTGGGGTGGGGGTGGGGGTGGGGGTGGGGTTTTTTATATAGGATGACCAGAACAAGCCTCACCGAGAATGTGCCTTCGGAGCCCACGTGAGCTCATGAGGTCAAGGGCACTTTGCCATCGCTCAATCCTGTTTTGCAGACTTCCACCCTCCCCCACTGCCCCAGGAAGACCCTTACTGTACAGATGATGCTCCCCCCAACCTGGGCTACCTGGTCCGCATGCAGGGGGGCATCCTCTTCGTGTACGACGACGAGAAGATGCTGGAGCTCCAGGAGCCCCACAGCCTGCCCTACCCCGACCTGGAGACCTACACGGTGGACATGAGCCACATCCTGGCCCTCATCACTGATGGCCCCACGTAAGCCGGCTGCCCCCAGTCTGCCTCTCCTTGCGTGGGTGCTGTTCTGTAGGGAAGGGGCTGGGAAAAGCCATCTAGGTCACCCCTTTGCCCTGGGTTTTCTTGCACTTAAACCACCCCAGAAAGAGAGTGGTTTCCCCTCCACCCCGTGCCCTGTGGGTTTCTGCAACAGTTGTCCATCACAGGCTGGGGTATGAGAGTTGGTATTTCCTGTCCTGCATGCGTAGGTGTGAGCTTCTGTTTGCTGGTGGCCACCTGTGCGCCTGAGAATGGCTGTCACTCTTCTCCCCAGGCATGATGACTGCCGTGCACAGTCACAGCCCAGGGCATTCCTGTAGGTGGTGGAGGAGCAATCAAGGCTGTTGCTTCAGGCGTTGGGTTTTCTGTGTTTCTGGAGGGGAGAGTGCGGGGAGCCTGGGAACTTTGTGCCACGACCCCCATGATGCCTGTGGGCTTGGCTCTTGTTAACCTGGCAGGCTTTTGTCTTCTTGACTTCTTGGTGAGCACTTAAGCTAATCAACAATGGAAGTGCAGCATGACTGGACCCTGGGTGGCTGTGCTGGGTGTGCCCAGGCAGGACTAGGGGTCTCGGGGAGGGAGAGGGTGCTGGTCACCACTGAGGAACTTCTTTCTTGCCCTGCCTTTTGGGTTTTACTGGGAATGAGTGTGAGGCCAGTCTCCAAGGGAGGAGAGTGGGCCCGAGGGGGATGGGCGGGTGGCTCTTGATCCTTATTGATCTGAGGGCAGATAAGACCTGGAAGAGGGGAGGGACAGTTCCTGGGAGGCTCAACTCAGCCAAAGTGAGGAGCTTTGAGGGAAAGCCTTGGGAGAGAGGGGAAGAGGGTGAGGGTGTGTGCTCAGTGGCTGTCCTGTCTGGGAGGCTGTGAAGGTGAATCCTACTGGGGAGAGGGACTGCGTGAGATGATCTTTGAAATCCCTGGTGACCCAAGACACTCCTGCGCTCCTCTCTGGGGCTCATCTTGACTGACAGATGACCATGCTGTTCCTGGGGCCACAGACGCTCTTTATGAAAGTCTGAGTAATTGGATGCTAAAGGAGCTGCTGTTTGTGGGGGCACAAGGAAGCACGTGGCATGAACTGTGGCTGAAGGTTCTGTGTGGCTGTGGGCACAGGCATGTGGACAGGCATCTGGGCTAGGTGTGGGCTGGCAGCTGGCCTTGAGCAGTGGGCTCCCCCATTCACCCCTAATGGCTTTTTTCTGCCAGATTGTGGTGGCATCAGTCAGAGCAGAGATTTCTGTTCTAGTAACAGACATCTCTACATTCCTGCCCACAATGAAACCTCAGAGCTGAGAGGTCCTTGGGTCTCGGGTTGGGAGCAGGCCAAGGTGGGCAGGTCATGCCTGAGAGTTTGACTGTATTACCAATCTCCTAGGAAGAAGTTAAACCCCTTTCAAAGAATTAAAGGTGGCTGAGGATAGATGGGAGGAAAAGAAAAGGAAGCAGTCAAGGAGGGAGACTTTTATTGAGAATCCACTTCACATGCATAAACCAGTTTGACCCTCCCGTTAATCTTGGGCATTGCCAGCTTTTTACTTGTTCATGGGAAATAGAGGCTCAAGATCAGTTGCCTAAGCACATAGAGCTAGAAGTCAAAGAACCCGTATGAGGTTGCCAAGTCAGCTCTACTGCCCTGTATCAGCTGCTCATTTATTTCAGAGCACACGGATGTGCTTACACAGCTCCTTCAGCTGGGTCTGTAGAGAGCTGAACCTCATCCCTCCCCGCTCCATCCTGACATTTCCACTCGAGGGTCGGTCCCTGCAGACCCTGGAGGTCTCCAAACCAGAGAGCTCGATGAGACTTCTCAACTATGGTTTCTCTCCCTTTCCAACCTGCAGGAAAACATATTGTCACCGGCGATTGAACTTTCTGGAATCCAAGTTCAGCCTTCACGAGATGTTAAATGAGATGTCTGAGTTCAAAGAGTTGAAGAGTAACCCCCACCGAGACTTCTATAATGTGAGAAAGGTGCGTTCCTTGACCAGTGCTTAGACCCCTCTCCATTGCCTTCCAACCTACAGGGATGCCCTGAGCTGGTCTGGGGCTGGTCCCCTTGTGTGGCCTTCCGTGGCCAGAGCAGGTGATGTGTATGTGCGGAAGGAAGACCAGCGTGTTGCCTTCTGTGTGTCAGGCCATCATGCCCCAGATGGTTCTTGGTACCCATGTTGTATATCTGTCGGAATGTGTTCTCTTCCTTGGAAAATAGGCATGACCTGTTCGTTGGCCATGAGTTGAGGCCAGGTTATTTTTAAGGTAGAGGATGTATTAAATTCATCACGGAGAGAAAAGGCTGTTAAGACCTCTTTGGACTTGGGAATTTGAGATTTTGCTTCCTTTGGGATCAGGTGTATTTAAAGAAAAGTATGTGCTCCCTCTCTGCCCCTCCCCTAGAGTGGATGAGAGGGCTTGGCCTGGACTCAGGTGGTAAATGATCTCAATTTCTGGCTTTTCCATTTTCTTCCACTTAACTAATATACAGTGAAGCAAGGGAGTAGTGCTAAGCATGGGGCATTTGATGTTGAACAAGAGTCGCGACTCTTGTTCAACAAGAAGTTCTACAAGAAGTTCCAAGTATTGTGACAGGAGTGGCTTTTGGAAGAGGCTGGAACTGAGCTGACTTAGAGAGTAGGATTTAGCTAGGAAGAGGGTGGGTGGGGTAGGGGGATGAAGTGATGGCATTCCAGGCAGAGGTAACAACATATGCACATACCAGGAGGGAGAGAGTGGTCTTAAAGGAGAGAGACTCAGCTCTGTGTTGGCATAACTGCACACAGAGAAGTGTCGGGGAACTCAGGTGTCGGGGAGAGTAGTGGTGCGCTGTGGAGGGAGCGAGGCTGCAGAGGTGTGTGGGGTTCTGGATCATGCAGGGGCCTGTGGGTTTCTCAGAGGAAGCAGGGAGATGGCAGGGGTTTGGTAATGAGCTGGGGGAGAAGCTCATGGGGAAAGGTGGGGATTAAGCTGTCTGCCTGGAGAGGAATGGCCACACCTGAGTCACAGTAGAGTCCTCACCTCCATAGCGGCCTCTGTCCCAGATGGGACCTCTGGGACTGCCCCTCCCTGGGTCTGCTTCGATAAGGTAGGGGGGCCCAGGGAGGATATGGCTCCTCTGGGAAAGCCCAGCTCAGGTGGGCAGCACTCAGCAATGGGAGACGCAAGGCTTCCTCCGGGGAAGCCTCAGGGTCCTGTCTGTTAAGCATCATGGAGTCTGCCATGGACTCCCACTTGGATGGGATCCTTAAGAAATGAGAGTTTGGCTTCAGCTCCTGGGCTGTGAGGCTTCTGGAAGTGTTTGGGGGATTTCCAGACAGAGGTGAAAGGAGGTACATAGACACCACCTACCTGGCATTTTCACCTTCAAGCACCGTTTGTTCCTTCTCTGTGAACCTTAGGTGTTCATACAGATGGGTGCCTCCGTGTCTCTGCCAGCTCCTCTCAGCCCGGCCCAGATGCACCTACATGTCCAGCACCGGCCCAGATGAGTGTCCAAGCTCAATGCAGTCCTGCCCTCTGTATGCATATGCTCTGGGCCTGACTGCTTCCTGTTGCCTGGGGCCGAGGTGGCCTTGCTGGCAGCACTGGTTCCCACACTGTTGGTTTCTGAGGTGGGGCCCAGTGGGTATTCCTGGGCCAATCAGCTGCTCTATAGCCCGATGTGGGAGAGTCCCTGTGGGTCTGTGTTACATACCAGAGCCCATCCTCAGGGTTCCCCGTCTCTCTGGGGTTACCGAGCTGTCTGGACAGAGATGGCCTTGACCCCTGTGCTGTGGCACAGTCACCTGTTCTCTGGCCCCACAGTCACCCATAAATCCAGGTCTGCTCTGAGTTCAGCCCTGTGCCTGCCACTCCCCAGGCTATTTTATCTTACCCTGGAAGCATCTACTATGGGGGGAGAGCTGGCTTTCTGAAATCCAGGCTGGGCTGGGAGGGTGACCTCCATATTCCCGAGGTGGCTGGCAGTGTACTGGGGACATGCTAGGGCCGGGCTCTGAGGAGCTGTGCATGGCCATGATGTGGGCAGTGTTTGTGAAAGTACCTGCAACATTGCAGCAGGTCATGGGTTATGACATCATGAGGCCAGCAGCTGTGTAACTGAGACAGCTGGGTTCTGTTCAGAGCTAAGAATGAGAGGCTGAGTGTGTTTGCTGCTTAGGAGTTGGGTAGAATGAGGCCATACTCACTCTGCCTTAAGTGTCATATCAAGGGTAGCAAATAGGTTTCATCTTCTGTGCCAAACAACCAATGGGGAGTGGCTACCTCAGGCTGCTCCCAAAGCTTAGTGCAAAGAGTGCTGTAATTGATTATTGGTGTCCACCGTGGGTGTGGAATGGTCAGTGTTGGCTCAGGAGCCAGGTTTGGCCTGCCCTGTTTGGAAACTCTAATGTTTGTTTAGACCTGGGTGTTGTTAGATGAAAGAAGGAATGCATTTGGATCTTACGATGAATTGAAAACACTAACATCTTTTACTTGTTCCAAAAACAATTGTCTTGGAGATTTTGAAGTGTGGATGCTTCCTGGGTGGTCCAGTTGTTTTGCTCCCTCATCTTGTGACTCAGGGGGGTAAAGACAGACTGTACCCCCTGCAGTGTGTCCCTGGTAAGCTGGAGGACACGACCAGAAACCCCCGAATGTGCTGAGTCATGCTGAGGTGGTGGAACCCAGCTGTGTCTGGCCGGACTGAGCCAAGCTGACCTTCTTTTGTGCCTCCACATGAGCCCAGCTCAGCCCTAAGGTGTCTGAGCCTTTACACTGTGCTTTTGGTGCTCTGAATGGCTGCATTTCTCTGATGTCTAGTGGTCTGTCTTTCTGGATTAATGGCAGGAAGGGCCTTGATGAGTGAGTGATGTGGCCAACAACATGGGCTGCCTGGTATAATGCCCAGAGAGGTCAGTGGATCAAATGTCTGGTTTGGCATGGCTTGGAGATGCCCGGCCAGCGGGACAGCATTCCCAGGCCTGAGGTCAGCTGCCTCCTCACCCCAGCCCTGGCAGAGTGCCCAGTCAGCCACAGCAGTAACTGCAGAGTGTGGCGTGGCAGCCAGCTGCACTCTGGCCTGTGAGGTTGCTGCCACCCTCCTCACGAGCCTCCCTTAGGTTGTTTGGGCTCTTGGAAGGGGGACCAGGATGCCCACTGTGGTCTCAGGTTAGCCTCAGCTTAGCCCGGGCTCTGCTTCTTTGGGGCTGGCATCTGAATGGAAGGCTCAAGAGAGGTCAATGGGAAGAGTGGGATTTTGTGGGATAGTTGGTGGGCCTTGAGAATATATGAGGATATGGACATCATCAAAATCCTGGGAACCTATTATACCGGTTCATTTGTTTATTTGGCCATCCCCTGATTTAAGTAATACATTGTACCAGGCTCTGGAGGCTTACATGCATTGGACATGGTCCCTGTCCTGTTTAGTGAAGGAGGAGCCAGGAAAAGATTGGCGCGGATCAGAGGACATGTACAGTACAGGAGAGTCTGTGCCGGCTCCCCAGGTTGCGTAAGGGAGACTCAACAGCTGTGCTTAGGGGATCAGGACTAGCTTTCAAATGGAGGAGGTTTTAGGAAGTTTTCAGGTGGCTGAGATTGATGAGGAAAAAAGAAGGAATGCCAGGCTGAGGACACGCATGGGCAAAGATGTGGTGTGGAATAGCATGGTGCCAAGGGCATCTGGCAATGGTGGGGCGTGGCTGGAGCATAAAGCAGGGCCATGGCAGGGGAGAGGTAAGGCTTGATGGAAGCCTGGAATCCCAGGCTAAGGTGCTTGAGTTTAATCTTGAGGACACGAGGGGCATTGCTGTTTTGTTAACAGAAGTAGCCGGATCCAACCTGCAGCTTAAAAAGATTTCTAGGTCCTGGAAGGAGGTGAATTGGGCAGCAAGGCTGGAGGGAGACCAGTTCCAAAGTCTAGAGAAGAAGTGGGGAGCGGGCATCCAGGCATTGGTGGGGGCTCTGCGTGGCACACTGAGAGTTGAGGAGGCGGCCCGGCTCACGGGTTGGTGCGTGCCATGTTGCAGGTGGACACGCACATCCACGCGGCTGCCTGCATGAATCAGAAGCACTTGCTGCGCTTCATCAAGCACACGTACCAGACGGAGCCTGACAGAATCGTGGCCGAGAAGCAGGGCCAGAAGATCACCCTGCGGCAGGTGTTCGACAGCCTGCACATGGACCCTTACGACCTCACTGTGGATTCGCTGGACGTCCACGCGGTGAGTGAGCTTCCGCCCCCCGGGGCCTCAGGCAGACCCGGCTGGGGCGTCAGCCGCCTGAAAAGAAGCCATGGTTGTGCTTGGAGAGAGGCTGGCTGTGCAAGCAGCTCTTTCTCTTCTAGCCATGGCGACTGTGAGAGATAATGTGGCCTCAGAATAACTGGCTGGGAGTAGCCCTGGGCCAGGGGACAAGAGTATGCGACATGGAGTCAGGCAGGTCCCAGTTCTGTTTCCACTTCGGTCACTTAGCAGTTGTGTGCCCCTAAGCCACTCACTTAAGCTTTAATTTCCTGGCCTATAAGATGCTTAATGCAACATGCCTGTTGACATTTCAAAGTTATTAAAATGCTAAATGATGGTGCAGCTACATAGTAATGGAGTTTCCTCAGCAATTCCCCTCCTAAGTAGGTACCCAAAAGAACTGAAAGCAGAGACTAAATATATATACTTGCACATCAATGCGGCATTATTCACTATGCCCCAAAGGTAGAAGCAACCCAAGGATTCATCAATAAATAAATGAAAAAACAAAATGTGGTATATCCATATAATGGAATATTTTTCAGCCTTAAAAAAGAATAAAGTGCTGACATCTGCCATAATGTGGACGATCCTTGCAAACATTATGCTAAGTCAAAGAAGCCATATACAAAAGGACAAGTAGTGTATGATTTCACTCGTGTGAGGGACCTAGGATATGCAAATTCATCGAGACAGAAAGGAGAATAGAGATTGCTAGGGACCAAAAAAAAAAAAAGATTGCTAGGAAGCGGGGGAAGGGAGAATGGGGAGTTATTGTTTAACTAAAGGCCCTGTGCATGACATTCGTGCACTGGCGGGGTAAGGGGCCCTCAGCCTGGCCTGCTCCCTCTCGCAGTCCAGGACCCCTTGAGGGATGTCCGACTGCCGGCTTAGGCCTGCTCCCCGCAAGGGGTCCTTAGCACTGCCATGGAGGCGGGAGAGACTCCTGCCACCACTGCTGCGCTCGGCAGCCCTGAGCCCGGCTTCTGGCTGAGCGGCACTCCCCCTGTGGGAGTGCACTGACCACTAGGGGCAACTCCTGCGTTGTGCATCTGCCTCCTGGTCGTCAGTGTGCATCATAGCGACCGGTCAATCTGCCATACAGCCGATTTGCATATTAGACTTTTATTATATAGGATAGGTACAGAATTTCAGTTTTACAAGATGAAAAGAGTTCTGGAGATGGATGGTGGTGATGGTTGTACAACAATATGAATGTACTTAATACCACTGAACTGTACACTTAAAAATGGTTATGATGGTAAATTTTGTGTTATGTGTATTTTACCACAATAAAAAAGTCTGTTGAATAAACAAAACACTGAATGTGATAAGGTGGAGAAAGTGCCTTATGAAATTTAAGTAGTAATAGTACATACTGTATTTTTATTTTTTTAACATATATTTTCATTGACTTCAGAGAGGAAGGGAGAGGGAGAGAGAGAAAGAGATAGAAACATGCCCCCCACAAGGAATCGAGCTGCAACCCCAGCATGTGCCCTGACCGGGAATCAAACCGTGACTTCCTGGTTCATAGGTCAACACTCAGCCACTGAGCCACAACAATGGCCGGGCAGGGCATACTTTATTGATTGTTCAATAGTTTAGCATCCTCTGCTTACTCAGCCAGCCGTGCTTTTAGCCATAGCAGCTATGAGCACAATGCCCCTGGTCCTCCTTCACCAAGGGCCCCCCACAAAAAGACCCCAAGGCTGACAGAGTGAGGATGCATGGTCCTGGCCCCAGGACATTTTGATTTTATGCAAGAACTGACGGAGAAGACCTTTCAGTGTGGCCCTGTGTCAGACCACCTTGTAAAGGCCTGGAGAGGGGAATGGGTGTGGTGGCTGCAGAACAATGCGGTGAATCTGGCGGTGGCCCCCTCTCTCCAGGGCCGGCAGACATTCCACCGCTTCGACAAGTTCAACTCTAAATACAATCCCGTGGGGGCCAGTGAGCTGCGTGACCTGTATTTGAAAACGGAAAACTATTTGGGAGGAGAGTACTTTGCTCGGATGGTCAAGGTGAGTGGGCCCTCAGCCTCTCCAAGCCCTCCTCAGACACCTGCCAGCATCTGCCCTCAGAAGGGGGTTGCGTTTGGCCTCATTGTCATCTTCTCCTTCCCGAATCCCTGCCCACCCACCATCCAGCTCCGGCGAGCTCAGGTGCTCAGGGGCCCAGTGCTCTGGCCCCGGCTGTCGGCTCCGAGTGTGCACAGGCTGGTGCTGAATGTGTCCACCGCGTGGACTGTGGGCAGGAGGAGGGGAAGGGTGTCCACCCTGAGAGCACTCACAGCGTCCAGCCTTGCTGCCCTGTCTATTTGCAGCCTGAGCTTGGCTGGGAGCAGCTGAGCTCCATGGGGAGCCGTGTCTGCTGCCTGGCCTGGTTATGCTGTGATGGTGCAGACCCAAGGCCTTTCTCTCCAGGAAGGAGCCTCTGCTGAGGCGAGTGAGTACTTGCTTGGCAGCCAGGTGATGTAGATGAGGCCTCCCCAGCCTGGGAGCAGGTGGCTGAGGGAGCTGCAGGATCCAGCAGCCGGGGTGCTCGTGGCCTGACCTGAGCTCTTCTTGGTGCCCAGGAGGTGGCCCGGGAGCTGGAGGAGAGCAAGTACCAGTACTCAGAGCCGAGGCTCTCCATCTACGGCCGCAGTCCCGACGAGTGGCTCAACCTGGCCCACTGGTTCATCCAGCACAAGGTCTACTCTCCTAACATGCGCTGGATCATCCAGGTGCCCCGGATCTAGTAAGTGAGGCGGCCCCCGGTCTGCCTGTGCCCCCTGGAACCCCCCACCTGTCCCGCCTGGCCGCTGAGTCTGCACTATTGAGACCTGTTCCAGTGCCCACTTAGGCCTCTTCTCCCCAGGGGTTTTCCTGTAGGAAGGGGTGGTCAGCAGGGATGTCTTTGTGACACACTCTTACTCTTTAAAGAACGTGTGTGCAAATGCCTGGTGGGAACTGCTGCCTGTCTTCTCACTGCAGGATGCGGAGGTCCTTTTGGGTGAGCACCAGGGTGTGGGGCACCTGGTGGTGGCCTGCATTGCTGGCCCTCCCCTGGCTCTGACTCAGAGACCACCGCTGTCCTCTCCAGCTGTCTGGCTGATGTGGGGGGGTTCATGGCCCCTGGGTGGACTAGGGCCTGTGGTTTAGGGGAACTGAGCTGAGTGGCAGAGAGTTTGGATCACTGGGGAATAGGAAGACTCATCTCCTTGGTCACCCTGGATCCCTCCACCCTTCTCCCAGTGTGGCCTCTGGCTTGAGAAAGCTCTCAGAGGGACTTGGGTAGGTGCTGAGTTTGCCAGTGCTAGTAGTGCAGACGTTGCTGGGAGTTGGAGGGGAAGGGAAGGACCATGTTCAAGCCACATCTCTGCCTCCACTCAGCATGTTTTGTTTGAATGGGAAGTGACTGAGGCCGATCTCAGACAGGCCCAGGGGGCTGTTGGGTCCACCTTGATCATCGTCTTCGCTTTCCCCAGTGACATATTTAGGTCAAAGAAGCTGCTGCCAAGCTTCGGGAAGATGCTGGAGAACATCTTCCTGCCCCTTTTTGAGGCCACAATCAACCCCCAAGATCACCGAGAGCTTCACCTCTTCCTCAAATATGTAAGTGTGGGTGGTGCCCAGGCGACGTGCACGGAGGTGGAGAGAGGAGAGTATTCCCTGTGGGCCAATCAGGCTTCCCTTCTCAGGTCTGTCACTCCTGTGCCCAGGCCTGGGGTTGCCAGCCCCCCTAGGCCCCTCAGGGGCACCCTGGGGCTAGGGTGGGTGCTGGGGTGGGCAGCGCGGGGAAAGGCTGAGGAGTCAGTGCCTGGCCAGGTGGGGCTGCAAAGACTGGGTCCTGCCCCATTGGCACCAAGCAGCAGCCTCCGGCTTCTTTAGAGACGCAGGCATTTCAGCTCTCACCTTAAGCACACAAGCCCCACACAATGTATTTATCTTCCATGTCTGTTTAGTTCCATGCGAGAGGGAGAGAAGGGGCGTAGGAGACCTAACCAGAAAGGGCATAGTGGGGCAGGCGCTGGTCGCTTGCTCTGTGTGCCTGGCATAGAGGTAGCTGATGACAGTGAGAAGCAAGGTCAGTATCTGGTGGAGGTTCTGGGGAAGATCTCTGACAAAGAGGGAGGCAGGGGAGATTCCAGAGGGCTGGGGTCATGGGGTAGGGGTGGTTGAGTTTGTGAATGTGTGTGTGTGTGTGTGTGTGTGGTGGTGGTGGTGGTGGGGGGGGGGGGCCTACCAGGAAAGGGTTTGAATAAGCTGAGGGACATCATTGAATCTGTTTTAGACAAACACCATCCTGGCTGCTGTGTGGTGAGTGGCCTGGAACAGAAGGTGGCTGGAGGTGGGGGAAAGGGTCAAGATGAGTCAGGGGCCTGTCCCAGCAGTCAGGCAGACGGGGGCTTGAACGAGCCGTGCAGCTCCGTTACGGCTGCTGCCGGCTCCGGGGTCTGCACGTGACGCGACCCTGCTTCAGCCTCCTGGCTGCCCTACTTTACACCATGGTTGGTATTAATAATAAGAGTGTTATGTACTAGCCGTGTGTTGGACTCTGTGTTAATAATAAGCAGCATTATGTGCTTGCTGTGCGTCAGACCCTGTGCTAGCTGCTCTCCAGGGACTGTCCCATTTAATCCTCACACCAGCCCTACGAAGCTACTAGCTCCAGATTACAACACGAGGGGATAAAAACGAAAAAGTGGCAGAACTGGGATTCATATCCAGGTGCCTGACTCCCGAGCAGGGGTTGTTATCCCCATCCCAGATGGCCTCCTAAGTAAGAAAAGTGTGCGTATGCGGAAGGCAGGCCAGGACTCTGGGCAGCGTGCTGGGCATGGGTGTAGGTTGACAGGACCTGGGTGGAGCCTGAAGGTAGGCTCCAGGGAAAGGTCCAGGGGGCCTCCTGGTGCCTGGGGTTTTGGGGGGCTGGACAGTGTGCCTGTCAGGGGCCATTGCTGACAGTGGGGGAAGAGCAGACTTGAGCAGGAGGAGGAAGAGTTAAGGTTTGCATATATTTTGTGCTTGAGGCCTGTGGGAGGTCCAGTTCCAGGCCCTGCATCCGTTGGTACAGAGTTCAGTAGAGGGGCTGATGTTACCCCCATGCCTGGCCTTGAGAGTCCCGGTGAAGCTGGAGCTAGTGGGGACAGAGCAGAACTTGAGTCCTCCCCGGTCCCCCATGCCCGTCCAGGTCACGCCGAGAGCTATAGTGGGGCCTGTTCCTTTGACACATAGGGCTCTGTGACGGGGAAGATTCCGCCCACCCCCTCGTGGTCCCTTGCTCCTTTGGGAGAGGCTGGCAGACCCAGCTGGGGCCAGTGTGGAGCGAAGTGGGCAGTCTTTCAGGGGCCCTTCCTCGAGCTCCACTCGGGTTGAGTGTTAAGGAGGGACACGTGTTAGCAAAACTGCCCCAGATGCTGAGAGGCTGTGTCCTCACAGGTACATTTGTGGTCAGGGCCTGACCTCTGGGAGCAGGTGACTAGGAAGCCGGTGCCTAGGGTGGGGCCCCAGGGCATAGTCTGGGCCCCAGCGAGGTGTAACTGAAGTGGAGGTGGGAGTCTCCGGAGCTTCTCTGACCTGGCTCAGAGGGCAGCTCCTGGGGAAGAGGTGGTGCGGAGAGCCACCTCCTCCCAGAACGATGGCTCAGCCCTCCAAGGCGGCCGTGTTGGATGGGGCCCACCTTGGCCTGTTTGTGAAGCATCCCAGCTGTTTTTTCGTGACTACACCTGGGACATGCCCTTGGGCCCTCTCCACCGACAGCCCTGGAGTCCAGATGTTGAGCCCATTTAGGCTCAGAGCCTGTGGTCTCTGGCTAATCACCTTTGCTCTGGTTTGCTGGCAGCCCAGCCCCCCCTCACAGGGCCACTGAGTATTAAATCACTTGATGTGGGGTAAGTGTTTAAGCAGGGCCTCATGTATAGTAGGTGCATGGGACATGCTTGTCCCCTCCCCCCTGAGCTGCTGACCCTGCTGCTGATGGCAGGACTGCTGGCTACCCTGCAGCGCTGGCCTCCTCCTTGGCACAGCAGAGGGATGAGCAGTGGGTAAGCTGCCTCGCTGTTCACCTCGCCCGAGTGTCCCCTCGCCATCGCCGCCACCACACAGGGGCTTAGCACTCTCCAGTCTGGCCCTCTGGGTACCGTTGGAAGCCCTGGAGGAAAGATGATGGCATTGTGCCCACTCCCCATCCCTGGGGGCACTGTGCCTCAGGCTGGCCCTGGGGTCCCCAGCTGAGGCATGAACCTGAGAGGCCCGGCCTCCAAGGCCTCCTGCAGCTCATCTGCCTTGGCTTGATGTAGGGCCCCTCGTCCCACCCAGGTGACAGGGTTCGACAGTGTGGATGATGAGTCCAAGCACAGCGACCACATGTTCTCGGACAAGAGCCCCAACCCGGACATCTGGACCAGTGAGCAGAACCCGCCCTACAGCTACTACCTGTACTACATGTATGCCAACATCATGGTGCTCAACAACCTCCGCAGGTGGGTGAGCTGCCCTGCACCCACGGCCATTGGCCCTCACACTTCAAACCCAAGGACGTGCCCCAGCCTCCCACACAGGGCCAGGTACACAGGCAGTCACGCCCACTACAACAGACACAATCAATCATACATACCATGAGGCCAGACCCCAAGCCTGCACACACATGTGCACACACACACACACACACACACACACACACTTACATGTGTACCTGCCTGTACCTGATATGATACAGACATAGGACGTGCCAACACACATGCAAGTGTTCACACGTGCAATCATTCATGCAGCCAATTATTGCACCTGCTACATGACAGGCACTGGACACATTGTAGGGAACAAAGCAGACTAAGCCCATGCCCTCCCGGAGCCTATGCACCATGGTCTTACAGGCCAGGCTCCCACCGGGGCACACACGCAGATGAGGCACACATGGCAGGAGTCAGGCGCCCAGCGCACAGGACACTGAGCCGTCCATGCCCCTCTCTGCACCCCTCCCGCCCCTGCTGGGCATGGGGCCTCGCTGGTTTGTGGGGTGGAGGTTTTGAATGAGACTGATGGAAAGAACATGGCCTAGTGTTGGGTGGGGGCAGTCTGTGGGGGGAGCTTTTGGACACGGGGCTCTAGTTCTAGCTCTGTCACTGACCTGCTCAGTGGCTTATCTAATGTCTCACTCCACCTTCCGGGTTCTCTGGGTTTGTCCATTTGTGTAACAGAGAAGTTGGACTCAATGATTTCTCATGGCTTTTCCTGCTCTGAAGGTCTATGGATCTGGGCTACAGGCCCGGTGAAGAGGGGAGGGGAGGAGTGGATGGAGGACAGGGCAGTCTCCTTCTACCACTAGGCTCCCTCTGTTCCCCAGGGATAGCGTCTCTTGGCTCCGAGGCACCGGGCCTGGCCGCTGCATTTTCGGAGGGGCAGTTTCCAGGGTGCCCTGCGTCAGCTGGGTTACTGTCTCCCCTGGAGCAGGCCCTGAGCTAGGGGTGCAGGCCCAGCCTGTGGGGTCCTGCGCAGTGTGGACCAGGGGTCCTTGCTGACCAAGAGCCTGCCTCACTTGTTCTGCAGGGAACGAGGTCTGAGCACGTTCCTGTTCCGGCCTCACTGCGGCGAGGCTGGGTCCATCACCCACCTGGTGTCTGCTTTCCTGACTGCCGACAACATTTCCCACGGGCTGCTCCTCAAGAAGGTAACGAGCCATTCACTGACATCTGCCTTCAGCGACAGTCCTGCTCTGGGCTCCCCTGGGGAGGAGTGGGGTCTCCAGGCTCCTGTTTGCCCCTGGGAGCCTCTGGGCCTTTTTCTGGGCAGGGCTGTCTGTAGTCATTTTGGTTTCATATTTAATTGTGAAAGTGGTATTATAAATATAACACAATTTGGATTTCCAACAAATGGAGAAATGGGAAAAACCTCCACGCATATTGCTATTGCTTTAATAGAAACAGCCATTTATAGCTTTTTAGTTTTTCCTATTCTATTTTTTTTCTTCCAGAGCATATTTCTAAATGCTTATTATAATAACTAGGAGCCCGATGCATGAAGATTCGTGCTAGAATGGGCTTTCCTTTCCCTGGCTGCCGGCACCACCTCTCCACTCCGGCCCAGCCCTTTCCACTGAGGCCCTGGAGCCGCCTCTTTCTGCTCCAGCCCTGCCTTCCCATGCTGCCCAGAGGCCCTGAGAGACCGGGGGTGGGGTAGAATGCATCCGCCCCAGTCACTCGGCACCTGTGTATGCAAATTAACTGCCATCTTTGTTGGGTTAATGTGCATATCACTCCTGATTGGCTGGTGGTGTAGCGGAGCTACGGTCAATTTACATGTTTGTCTATTATTAGGTAAGATGAACAGAGGTTTTTGTT
This sequence comes from Cnephaeus nilssonii, assembly GCF_951640355.1. NCBI lineage: Eukaryota > Metazoa > Chordata > Mammalia > Chiroptera > Vespertilionidae > Cnephaeus > Cnephaeus nilssonii. Next base: position 36,365,716 of record NC_137084.1, on the reverse strand, counting down.
CCTTCTTTGTCCCTTAACTTTATTTAACAAGCATTTTTCTGTGCTGCAACATATGTATGCTCCTCATTGTAAAGGCTGTTGGATGGATGGCCTGCCATTTGGATGGTCCATCTTTGATTCAACCATCTCTAGTTGCTGGGCAGAGAACCAGCTTTTCGCTGGTGTAAATAATGCTCCCATGAACTCTGTGCATGTGGTCTGCTCCATAGCTTGGATTGCTTCCACAGGGACGATGTTTGCTCAAACTGCTCCCTTGCTGTGGTCCTGGGAGGTCTAATCACTTGTCACATTTCTGTGTGGGGTGGGTACTGTATCAAAGAAACCACTCTAGCCCAGTTAGGTCTGCCTCTTCCCATCTGCTGGAGTGTTTATAGCCTTAACCTGAATGTTTGCAGTCAAAGCAACAAAACCACCAAGTGGGGCATCCACTTGAGGTCAGCACCTGGGGAGGGGAGCTGAGTATGCAGGTTGGAGTCAGCTGGGGCATGCAGCTGCCCTGAGCTATGCCTCCACTTTGGAGGCAAGAGGGAGCACTTCCAACAGTGGTCAGGAGGGCAGACCCAGGGAGAGATGGGCATGTGATGTAGGAATGAGGTGAATGTTGAGTTCGGGGGAAAAGGAGGAGGGATGGAATGTCCTGGCTTTGGGGAACTCGGGCTTGGCTGGGGACTTGCACAGACACTGCTCAGACCCCTGGCTTCCACTGATGAGGCTTTTCCCCTCCCTTCCTCCCTTTCCACCCTTACCCTCCCCACCCTCCCTTCTCTGGCCCTTGTCACCTGAGTTTGGTGGTTCTTTTGCAGAGTCCGGTGTTGCAGTATCTCTACTACCTGGCTCAGATCCCCATTGCCATGTCTCCCCTTAGCAACAACAGTCTGTTCCTCGAATATTCCAAAAACCCTCTGAGGGAATTCCTGCACAAGGGGCTGCATGTTTCCCTCTCCACCGACGACCCCATGCAGTTCCACTACACAAAGGTGAGGACTTGAGGGGAGGCGAGGACTGCAGGTGTCCCAGCAGGCACTGGTCCTGGCCTGGCCTCCCACTGCAGCACCTGAGCGCACGGCTCAGTTCTGCTGTCAGGGTGAGGGCGGTGGCCCCGTGAAGACAGCAGGTCGGCTCCTGGTGAGGGAAGGAAGTGTTCTTCCAGGAGCCCTCTTTTGGGGTCTTTGAAATCTTGAAGGTACAATTTCATTTCCTTGCCTTTCTCTAGTTCCCCTTTCTTTGATTTACTAGCTCCGTGATGCTGGTAAAGTTACTTGATGTTCTGTAACTTATTCTTCTTCATGTGTAAAATAGGGAAACAATTGTCTCACATCTACCTATCAACGTAGTGTGAGGAGGCTTCATTAAGATGGTGAAGAGCCTAATAGAGCATCTGCATATAGTTTGTATTCAAAATGTTGGCTACCATTTTTCTTAATAATGCTATTATTGTTACACTTTGGATCTCTGGGGAAAGGGAAGAAGAAGGGAAAGGCGATGTCATGCATGGGGACCAGTCATGAGTGAGCCAAGCACATTTTGATGGAATTGATAAGACAGCCACCAATTAGTGAAAACAGAAGTCCCAGAGTCTTTTAGGACAGGCTCTCCAAGCTTTATACTCTCCAGAATTGAGGCCCTCAGAGAGCATGAGTTATATCTAGTGATAAACCTATTAAAGGTTAACATAAATACCTATTTTTATGAAAAATAACCGTATTTCCGAAAATAAAAAAAATACTGAGAATGGCCCTGTTTTACATTTTTGCAAATCTCTTTTAATGTCCGGTTTAATAGAAGACAGCTGGATTCTCATATCTGTTGTGATAAATTATTTCTACCAAAGTATAGGAAGAAAACCTTCCCCTTTCCAACTACATACTTTTGGAAAAGGGAGGACCTTTTAAAAGGCCTTGGGGACCCCCAGGGATCCTGGGACCACATCTTAAGAACCGCTGCTCTGAGACAGAGAGGCAGTGGGGTAATGGAAGGGCTTGGGTTAGTCAGACATTTCACATCCCAGAAGATAAGGTGATAGCACAGCCCAAACCCAAATCCTTTGGGGATTACACTGTCTCACCGCTGATACTGATCATTTCTCCTTCTTATTTAAGGTTCCATCTCTGCTCTTTGTAGTGATCTCAGATTACCTTTGACTTTTGGACAATCTTAAGGAAATGGTGTGTTAAATAAATAACAAAGCTATGAGCAGGTACTAAAGGAGTGCCTGACCTGGGAGACTGTCCCAGGAGAGCAGGCTGGTGTCCCCATGACCAGCACAGGGCTTCGGACATGTGCTGTTAACAAACACCTACGTAGGTGTTCTTTGATCTCTCCCTCCTTGGTAACCTGAAATTTCACACACAAAAAGATCTTGGGAGGACGTTGTTTGATTATCCAGGTAGCCAGTCATGAAAGGAAAATTAAATCGGCAACGTCTGATGTTTCTAGCTTTGGAAATCTGTGCAGCATTGAAATGGATATTCTGCCCTCTAATACCTTCACTTTTGGGGGACTCTAGGAAGCACTTATGGAAGAATATGCAATTGCTGCTCAAGTGTGGAAGCTGAGCACGTGTGACCTGTGTGAGATCGCCAGGAACAGCGTGCTGCAGAGCGGCCTCTCACATCAGGTACGGTGTGGCGGCGCTGTCCCTCCTGGCCTTTCAACCCCTGTACAGTGAATGCCTGTGGACCCGGTACTTTCTAGGCTCTGGGTTCAGTGATGAAGGGGACAGGCAGGGTCTCTGTCACATGTTCTAGGGGAGAACCCCAGGGAGGAGACTTTCGAATTTTCCTGGTTGCTCTGTCACCTTTTCCAGACCTCTACTCAAATGTCACCTCCTCAGAGGCCTTCCCTGACCACCCATTCTGCAACAGACACACTTACCTTTCTCTATCCATTCACTCTTTCCTTCATATTATTATTACGGATGTTGTAATATGTAGTTATGTGTTGTTCTGTCTTTTCCTCTGGAATGTAAGTTCCATTATAGCAGAAGCTTTTTGTTCAGCATTATATCCCTAGGCCTAGAATAGCCCCTGGCACACATAGGCCCTATTTTTTCACTAGAGTAGTACCTTGTTTGAATAAGAAACTCTAGGGATGGGACCTGGACATCAGTAGCTTTTTACAGCCTCTTAGGTGATTTTGACGTGCAGGATGGAGAACTATTGCTCTAGATGGTGTCCCAGGTCCCAGGTACCTCCTCTGGGTGATGTCGCTAGTACAGGAATAGGGCTGCATCGTTGCTGCTCTTTTGACGCTGATGGAGAGGAGTTAAAGGCTGCAGATTCAGTGTGTGCACTTGGTTCCTTGGACTGGCTCTCCCCTAACCCCCGACTGTCTGCCTTTGTCAGCTCTCAGGAGGGACTTCTTAAAGAGTCTTCACCTTGCCATTTTCCTCACCAGCAGGAATCGTTCCTTTCTGATCAAGGAAGGCATAGGCAGAGATGAAGGGAATGAATGTGGTTGTCAGGGTGACATCCCCGAGGACATGGGGGCCAGGAGGAAATTCGTAAGAGCCCCATGGGGAAAGATGCCCTGATGGGGGGACCTGCTTCAGGGGCACGTCTGATTTGGTGTGGCTGAATGCCAGAGCCGCCGTGTGGATAGAGAACGTGAATCTAAGGTGTACTGTTTGATTTGTATTTCTCTTGGGCCACAGGAAAAGCAGAAGTTTCTGGGACAAAATTATTATAAAGAAGGACCTGAAGGAAATGATATTCGAAAGACAAATGTTGCTCAGATCCGGATGGCATTCCGATACGAGACCTTATGCAACGAGCTCAGCTTCCTGTCTGATGCCATGAAATCAGAAGAGATCACAGCCCTGACCAAGTAGGTCTAGCACTGGACATGCATTTTAACTTTCTGGTTTAATTTCACGTCTGCTGTGATTAACAGTGGTCAAGATACCACACTAGGACTTTCCTCCCGGGAGAGGATGCCTCTGAAGAACCTTCAAACCTAGTGATTTTGGTTGCACTGTTCACTTTAAGACCTGACATGTCCACTTCTGTTAGTATTTCTGAGTAATAGGTGGTGACTGCTCCTTGGGGATCTGGGAGATAGACAGTTATCTGTACTCATTCCTAATTTTCCAAATATTTCTCTTCAAACCACTAGTGCTTGCATTGTTGGGGCCAGGATCTTCCATGGTTCAAGAGGCTACTGACATGGGGTCCGTGTGGTTTTCTGCCATAGTCCACTATAGGCCCTCCAGTCTTGGTGGTAGGTGGCTGCCTTAAACAAAATCAATTTCAAAGCTCCCTTTCATAAAGGAGCTACTTTGAGAGAATTAAAATATACAACTTCTGCCCTGGCCAGTGTGCTCAGTGGTTAGAGTGTCGGCTCCTGAACTGAAGGGTTGTGGGATCGATTCTGGTCAAGGGCATGTACCTGGGTTGCAGGTTCCTTGCTCCAAGCTGAGTGTGCAGGAGGCAACCAATTGATGTGTCTCTCTCACATCAATGTTTCTCTCCCCCACCCTCTGCCTTTTCTACTCTCTCTAAAATCAATGGGAAAAAATATCCTCGTATTAAAGCCCCCCCCCCCCCAAAAAAAATTTCTTTGCAATTTTGATGAATTTCTTAAACTATTTTATTTAGCCCTCCTCTCTCCTTTATACTTAGGAAGCCAACTGTGCACATTGAAACAGTCACTTCTGGTCTGTGTCTTGGTTTCCTCATCTGAAAAGTGAGGGTTTGGACTAGATGAGAGATTTCCAAATGGAGGTCTTGAATCCCCCTCCCAATTTCAGGGTGGGAAAGGGGAGGGGAGTGATGTTCTGGGTGTTGCTTTTGCTTCTCCATTGGGACTTCTACATATTTTCATTTGAAGTAAGGACTTTGAAAAGCACCAGACTAGATAATCTCTGTTCCCTTTTGGCTCTAATATTCTACGAATGATTGTAGTCCAATTATCATTTTACTTATGAAGAATTAGGGCCAGAGAAGTGAGATTTACTTAAGGTCACACAGCTAATAATAGGACTAGAACTAGCTTTCCCTACTCCTAATCCAGTCCTTTCTCCACTGTTCCACAAGGCCTCACAAAAGTTCTTTTATCACTGTAACCTGATGCATTTATTTTTCCTCCCTTACCTAACACACGGACTTTTCCCTAATATGTACATGGTCCCAGGGGACAGGTAGAAAGTATTTTTTAAGACCAGTCTGAATTTAAGCTTTACCAATGTACTCTTCATCTGTGTTACTTGTGCCTGGTACATAGTAGGTGCTCAATAAATGTATGTTGAATAAATGACTTTCTCTTTTGGCAACCTTTTAAGAATATGTGCTCCTAGTATACAAGCTGCTCAAGGACCTTCTTGTTTATTTCTGTGAGCAAATGCAGACTATGGGAAGTCCTGAATCATGAGATTGGAAGAACCCTATTTTTGCCTGTGAAAATGCTTATTTGACTTTAGATTTATTCTTGTCCTGTGACTTTATTTTATAATGCATGTCCCCTCCACTGGTCAACAGAACAATAAATGTAGTGTTTTCTTTTTAACTAGGTAAACATGTATGCTATCTTATCACTCATCAAGAAATTGAATGAAAACCCGGCATTATCTTAGGCATTTATTATTTTTGAAAAGCCCCCATTTATATATATTTGCCCTATCATTGCAAGCATTGTACAGTTTTTTTCATTGTCATTTCATCTGTTTCAAGTATTTGTTTGTAATTATTAAATAAAGTCTGTTAGGACTATGGCTCCATAATTTAAAACTATTTCAACTTAATATCATTTAAAGCAAATGTTTAAGTCTTTTACTGTAAGAAAAGACTGGGTATGAGGGAAAACTATCAATAACTACTAATTCATTTTTCACTAAGACTGAGACATGGATGACATTCACTAGGAAACAAAAAATTTTCAAACTGGAGCTCACTAGCCCAGAAAGTAAACCTTTGCTATCTTCCTCTCTAACTTCTTCCATGCACGTTCATTTCCCTTTCCACGGATATTACTGTCATCTGTTCAGCCAGCACTTATTGCAAAAATTTTACCTGTCCTGTAAACTTTTCAGACACCTTCCTTCTCCTATAGCACTTTGTACTTTTATTACATCATTGTATGTAACTGGCCTTTTCTTGGGGGAGGGGGTGTGAATCCGACTTTCTTTCACGTTTACAGCTGGAATCAAAGGTAATTGTATACTATCCCATGTTTTTAAAATAAGTTTTTGAGTATGTTATCTCTTACTCTAAAAGGCTCAACTTCACATTATGTGTTACTTTAAACTGCACTGCTAAAATTATCATTGTCGTTGCCTTTTGTCTCATAAAAACAAATCACAACTCCTAGGTTGGTATTTACCAAGGCCTGTCCTGGGCCTTCACTTCCTCATATCCTGGATTAAAGCAGAATCGCAAACCACCCCTCTGGCTTTTCACTTTACTTGTTTCTGAGTGCTGTGTAGGTGAAACAATATTCATCTTTTTCTGGATTTTTAGGCACAGCTTAAAGAGCTATGTTGATAATATACCTAAGTATTCTATACCTGAACAATGACTATTATAAAGAACAAGTGTAATACTACGCTGTGGTAAAAAAGGAGTTCTTACCATTTGCAACAGCGTGGATGGAACTGGAGAGCATTATGCTAAGCGAAATAAGCCAGTCAGAGAAAGATAATTATCACATGATCTCACTCATTTTTGGAATATAATGAACAACATAAACTGATGAACAAAAATAGATCCAGAGACAGAGAAACATCGATCAGACTATCAAACCTCAGAGGGAAAACCTCAGAGGGAAGGTAGGGGAGAGTGGGGGTAAGGGGGAGAGATCAACCAAAGGACTTGTATGCATGCATATAAGCTTAACCAATGGACACAGACAATAGAGGGGTGAGGGCATGAGTGGGAGGGATGGGGGGGGCGGTAATGCGGGAATAAGGACACATGTAACCTTAATCAATAAAGAAATTAAAAAAAAAAAACAAGTGTAACTAACTACAAAAGGAACACTAATCAGGCAGATATAGTTCCTCAGGAATTTTTATACCCTCAACCTCTAAATAAATATCTTAACAGAAAGACAGAGGGTGCCAGAGAATAAGACTATTCACAGCTGCAAGATTAAAATATATCTGGAGGCTTTTATGTCTTTTGAGATCAAAATGTGTTCTCCATGATGACATATATTAGTAAATTTAATTATAAACTACCACTTCTTATAAATGGCTTTTCTCTTCTCAGCACTAAAATTCTACTATGCTTCTCTAATTACATTAATTTTATCTTAGAAATGATTTTACAAGGTAAACATCAAAACTGTCATAGGGTCCGGCCGGCGTGGCTCAGTGGTTGAGTGTCGACCTATGAACCAAAAGGTCACGGTTTGATTCCCGGTCAGGGCACATGCCTGGGTTGCGGGCTCGATCCTGGGTGGGGCGTGCAGGAGGCAGCCGATCGATGATTCTCTCTCATCACTGATGTTTTTATCTCTCTCTCCCTCTCCCTTCCTCTCTGAAATCAATAAAAAATATATATATATTAAAAAACAAACAAAAACTGTCATAGTATGGAATATTTTATCAATTATTTTTAAAAGATAAGAAAAATGAAAGTCTGCTGTAAACTGTTGGTTATATTGTCATTGTGTTGTCCAGCATAAATATGGGTGATCAGCTGATTTCCCTGACCTCCAAGTAGTTTTCTTATTCCTGGATAAGCCTGACTTAATGAAGAAGAAACCAGTAAAATGCAAATTCTTCACACTTCCTTTTAATAAATCCAACTTACCAATGTTAAAAATCACTGAACCAAAAGGTACTTTCAAGAAGCCTTATTACTCAGATATATATTAGGTATAAGAAAATTGAGTCCAATTTGAAATGAATTTTAAAACATAGTACACAAACATCAAAACCTCCCAGAGCACAACACAAAACCGTCCTTTAAGGAATATAAGCATTTGGCACATGAGAATGTGAAACTACATAAGAAAAAATCTTTTCAATGTAAAATTTACTTGTTAAAGATTATTTATTGCACAATATATCAGTTTACCCTAAGAATAAAACACATACTATTATTCTCCACTTCTAAATTCAGTACATAGTCAAATCTATTTTCTTAAACTAAAATTCTATAGCACTGGAATATGAGTCAAACCTTTGTTATTGAGTTAGGATAGGGAAAACTTTACAACATAAAATAAAGGCACACATTATACTTCCTATCATAGTAAGTGCATTTAAGTACTTCACAATTAAAAAAGACAAAGCTGTACAGAATACAAAAAGTGTACATTTCATCCATTAACACATTTACAACTTTTTATGATTAGTTATTATAACATACCTAATATTCACATCTAAAGAATTATCACCCAGTTTAGTGGAGTGAGCAAAAACTGCTCATTTATTAGATAAGGCTAATAAAAACATTTTGTTTCACAGTAGATCAGTTAGTGTCTTGGAGCTCATATTGAAAAGTAAAAAGGTTTGGGCAATATCAAGTTTCTGTTCTCACTGTTAAATAATTCCTTGAAGGTGAAGGATTCTGAGGGATAAAATCACTGGCTATACCTGGGAAAGATCCAGAAATCTGTAAAGCAACTTTGCTCATTTTCAGAAACATTCTTAAATTAGGCAATCTGAACTGGACTCAGTAAGTCTAATCCGAAGGATTTAAAATCTTAGAGCTGAAAAAGATATCGGGGGATCATCTATCCCAACGTTTTCAAAATATGTCCCATAGAACACTAACGATCATGGAGGAGAGTCAGGGCTCTGCAAATTTGACCTGAATTTAATTTAAAACAAATTTTTTTGGTAAAAAATTAATTTAAAAAACAAGTCCCATCATACAACTCTGCTACTCACCAAATTCTCATACATTGGATATCACCAATGCATTAATACAGATTTTCATTGATTGATAATATTTAGTATTATAGTATATGAAATTTACATAAAGAAATTTGTAAGTGGTGTAGGGTGTATATGTGCATGTGTGCACATTCAGCACATGGAGCTAGAGGTTCTGAGTAAGATTTTACTTGAAAAAAAAAAAGATTCTACTGCTGAAATAAAAGTGTGAAAACCACAAATAAAGTCTCAGTTTCTAAAGTATGAGCCTACAAACCAGAGGAAGGGACTTTCTCAAGGTCTCATGACCATAAAAGGCATCGCCAGGTCGATGTGATAGAACCCTCAGCACTCTGCATAAATATCCAGTGAGTGTTTAGCTATTTGGTACTGACCTGCCCCCAGCATGAATGTCAACCAGTTCATTATCAGTATTTTGGGGGTAAAAATCAAGCCATATTTAGTTAGACATTTTGCTTAGAAATGAATTTTTTAATTTGCATGCCTATTAAAAAAATCCTAGTATCCAAAAATTTTGCCATCAATATGAAGCAATTTAAATTGTATACTTTGGTACTTCAGAATATATTTGTAACTTACCAACAAGTCAGAAAAGTTGCATGGAATGTTAACATTATTTTAAAAGGAAACATCAGGCCCTGATTTTATTATATGCTGATATCATAATGTTTAACATAAAACAAAAATTTACTTTTTAAGTAAAATTTTAAAAAATGGTTGAAATGCCAATGAACATTATAATTCCTTCAAAGTATTTCAAAGGAAGTGGAATGAACAGTAAGAAAACCAAATTATCTCCTAATTTTCAGAGGTGTTTTATGTACTTATGGTTAAAAGGCTTCATCCTATTTTCTTCTTTCTTAGTCTAAGAAGTCTGAGGACTTGGCCTCAGTAAGATGCTTTCAAGTTAAAATAAAAGCACCATAAACTAATATTGAATGATTCGCCATAATTTGGACATATAACATTTAGAATCTGTGATAAAAATTTCCTTCTGAAACTCCAAGACACATGAGCTTTATCAAAAGCTATTTAGAACAGTTCCCCAGCTGTGGAAAAGCATTTCTAGAAGATTCCCCAGCAAAAATCCATTTACAAGGCAAAATCACACCCAACTTTTAGTCTTCACCCAAATTATACAGCATGAGGGGGGAAAAAGGCTTTTAAGTAAAAAATATATAGTTTCAAACGCACAGCTAAAGTTATAAAATAACTGTGGATCATTTCAAGTAATAATTATTAAAGGAGCAATAATTAACCACAAGGGGGCATACATACTCCTTAGATTCCAGCAGAAAAACTAATTTAAGTAGTAACATGCACTTTGACGTATTCTACATTTTCAGTTATATAAAATTTTCTCTCAGATGGCTACAACTTTTTAACATTCATGGTTTATTTAATTAATTTATTTATTTAATCCTCATGCGAGGATACATTTTTCATTGATTCAAGAGAGAAAGGGAGAGGGAGATAAACATCGATGTGAGAAACATCGACTGGTTGCCTCCCATATGTGCCCTGACTGAGGATCAAACCCGCTACCTGGGTATGTGCCCTGACTGGGAATCAAACCTGAGACCCTTTGGTGCGTGGGATACTCTAACCACTGAGCCACTTTGGCCAGGGTTTATGGTTTATTCCAGAATGCTCCTACCCTGAAAAATAGCAGTGTTTCAGAAGCCTCTGGAAATGTTGCTGTTACTGCAGCAAAGGATTCAAGAGCAATTAGTTCTAATAAGCTATATTAGAACAGATAAATAATAGGAAAATAATGGTCTAGAACAGTAGCAAATTTTAATTTACCATAAATGGAAGACATGAAAAGTTTATCAAAAGAAATGGGACAAATTGTCAGAAAGGCGAAAATAAGAGGGTGGGGAAAAGTGAGTTCTCGCTGACTGCGCCACAACATCCCTGCATTCTTTCCCCATGACCCAAGTGTTTGTAGCCCACAATAGCAACAAAACACTTCACTCAAGGTCATGGTCTGTGGGGCTGGCCTGCCTCATCAGCCATGTTAAGAATATAGTTAGCCATATCATCTTCAGTGGGCGCATCTGACACCACCCAAGATTCATTTGCTCCAGTCATCTGCAGGCGACAAATAGGGCAATTCCTGTGTCGATCACTCCTGTTAGAGAAGTCGATTAAAGAATAGTTCTTTTTTAAAAACAGTTTTGTTTGAAAAGTAATACATATAAATGGTTTTTAAAAAAGTAAATAGCATAAAAGTATACAGTGAAAAATAAATCTCTCCCTCCAGCCAAATCTTTAATTCTTATCCCCAGGGGCAACCACTACCAGTTCGTCAGTATGTCCTGTAGGCCATTATGTATCAGTGCATGTTAGAGCTGTCTATTCTTTTAAACATGCATTGTATGAATAAGCCACCTTTTATTTAACTAGTCTCCCATAGAAGAACATTTAGGTTTTTCCCTTTCTTTTGCCACTACAAACAACAAAATGGAAGAATTTAAGATTTAAAATAAAAGATAACTTTACATGCAGAATAATTTTCCTGACAGAATAAGAGCTTATATATGATCACTTAAATAAGATTATGTTTTTCAAAGGGATGTTTTTTGTCTTATCAAACATTAATTTGGAAATTTTAAAACTACCATATTTGAGCCAGAAACATGTCATGCAGGGAGAATGCTTTTCTCTTCATCTCTCAGTGAAATCTGAGACCAAAGTAATTAAATTATATCAATTGCTCTTTGGCTGTTGTGCAAAACTAAGAGATCTGTTTCAAAACTAAATGTGAAAGCCAGAGCTGGCATATATTATTCAGATTCCTTTCTGGTTCCTCCGAGAGAGATACTTTACAAAAATAATTATGTGTGCTCTTCTGTGCACAAATCACAATTTTAAAACAGTCAACTTCTGCTTCTGGCCAATAGGGACCAGACAACAAAGGACAATAATTCCTAAGAGGTGGGAAGCAAAGTAGGTGAGCCCTACAACTGCTCCAGCTTACTGCCTTGAGAGTTTCTAGGCCACAGAGTAAGCAGGGGGAACCCAGATGGAACTTGGCAGGCTCCTCCCCTAGTTGAAGGAACAGAGCTGAGAGTCTCAGGAGGCTAAGGCAGCTCCGAGTTACAGGGCAGAGAACTGGTGTGGAGAAAGTTGCACAAAGGGAGAATTCCAGAATCTACAGATGGTCCCCCTAGAGTATATTCAGCAGTGTGTGCATGTGAGGAAACTACTCCAGGCTGAAGAATCACCCAGAAGCATTTGAGAGTACATACTCAAAGCTCACAAAGGGCCTGGGATAGTGCCTGTTCCCACCAGCCAGACTGGAAAACCTCATAATTCACAGAGCATGGAGTACTCTGAAAGGTCTTGCCTCATTAGTGGGACATAATGTGTTCTAAGCTAAACACTGCTCTAGTCCTGCCTAACAAATTATCAAAGCAAGATCCAAAAGGATTAAATTGTTTCCAAGTAACTATATCCCAGAACAAAGCTCAAGAATATTTACAGGAATATAAAAATATCCAGCACCCAAAAAGGTAAAAATCACAATGTCTGGCACCCAATCAAGAACTACCAGGCAAAAAAAAAAAAAAGAAGCGGAAAAATGCAACCCAAAATGAAGAGAAAAATCAGTCAAAACCAATTAGGAACTGACACAGATGTTAGAATTAGCAGAGAAGAAAAGGAAAGGTTATGATAACCATATTCCATATATTTTAAAAAGAACTAGAGGAAGGACCAAACACATTAAGTAGAGACATAGAAGATATTAAAAAACTTTTAGAGATGAAAACTACAATAACTGAAGTAATAAATATACTGGGTAGGAATTAATGGCAAGTTAGACACTGTAGAAAAAAAGATTAGTAATTTGAAAAGGCATTGCAGTATTAATTATCCAAACAGAGAAAATGACTAAAATAAGAAAAAAAAAATAGCATCAGTGAACTGTAGGACAACTTCAAATGGTCTAACATATGTGTAGCTGCAGTCCCAATAGGAGAGGGGAGAGAACAGAAAAATATTTGAGAAATAATGGCTGAAACATTTCCAAAATTGATGATACCATAAACCTACAAATCTAAAAAACTCAATGAACCCTAAGCACAAGGAACGGGAAGAAGACTGATCTAAGGCACATCATAATCAAACTGCTCAAAACCAGTGATAACGATAAACAATCTTAAAAGCAACAAGAGGGAAAAAAGTACAATACTCACATAGGAAAAAAGGATAAGAGATTTCTCATAGGCGACAATGCAAGAAAAATGAGAATAAAGCAATATAATTAAAGTACTGAAAAAAAAAATACTATCAGTCTAGAATTCTCTATCCAGAAAAAATATTTTTTAAATGTTTAAAGAGACATTCAAGAAAATCCTATAAAACCTACAAAAAACATAAAAACTAATAAATGAGCTTAGTAAGGTTGCAGAATACGAGATTGATACACAAAAATCTATTGTATTTCTAAATACTAATGAACAATTATAAATTGAAATTTAAAAATATCATTTGGAATAGTATAAGAAACGTATAGTACTTAGGGATAAATCTGTCAAAGATATGCAACACTGAAGACTACAAAAATTGATAAGAGAAGTTAAACAAGACTAAGTAAATGGAGAAATAAACTGTTTTTGTTTTTTTTTGTGGATTGGGAGACTGGATATTATTAAGTCAAATCTCCGAATTGACTATTTAACACAATCCCAATCAAAATCCTTACAACTTCTTTTGTAGAAATTGACAGTTGATTCTAAAACTCACATTGAAATTCAAAAGACCTAGGATAGTCAAAACAACCTTAAAAAAGAAGTAAGTTTGAGAACTAACACTTCCTGATTTTAAGACTTAATAGAAGCTAGATAATAATCAAGATATTACAATAATGGTGTGAAATAGATGAATAGATCAGTGGACCAGAATAGAACCTAGAAATATACTCACATGTATTTGAACAATTGCTTTTTAACAAAGGTGCAGAGGCAATTTAGTGAAGATAGTCTTTTCAACAAAATGTGATGGAGCAACAGGAGCCATATATAAAAAGAGAATTTTGATAGAAACCTCAAACCATATTAAAAAATTAACTCAAAATGGATCATAGTCCCAAATGTAAACCTAAAAACTATAAAATTTTCAGAAGATAAGACAAAGATTTCTTAGATATGACACTAAAATCACTATCCATAAATCACAAACTGATATATTGGACCTTGTCAAAATTAAAAACTTATACTCTTTGAAAGATATTCTTAAGAGAATGAAAAGGCAAATCACAAAATGGGAGAAAATATTTGCAAATCATATATCTGATAAAGGATATCTATCTATCTATATAAAAGCCTAATATGTAAATTGTCCCCTTGGGAGTTCGACTGGGAGTTTGATCGCTTGCTATGACATGTGCTGAACACCAGGGGGTAGTGCGAAATGAAGGAAGGCCTCGGCTGGCAGCTGGAAGGCCCTAATCGGCCCTGATCGCTGGCCAGGCCTAGGGATCCGAAATTTGTGCACGGACCTCTAGTATAGTGGTTGCCAACAGGTGGTCCGCGGACACTTCACCAAAGAAGATATATGGATGGTAAATAAGCACATGAAAAGATGCTCAACATCGTCAATACAGAAATGCAAATTAAAACCACAACGAGATAACACTCTACATCTACAGAATGGCTAAAATTAAAAGGACTGATCAAACCAAGTATTGACAAGGTTGTGGAGCAATTGCAGCTCTCAATACTGCTGGTGAAAGTGTAAAATGGTACAACCACTTAGGAAAACAGTTGGCAGTTTCTTAAAAATTTAAACATATACCTACCATATGATCTAGCCATTCCACTCTTGGTTTTTATACAAGAAAAAAACCCCAAAATATATGTTCATAAAATGTCTTGTCCACAAATATATAGAAAGCTTTATTTGTAAAGCTAGTGAGTCTGAAAACTGCCATGATTTCAAAGTAGTGAAGAGAGATAAGAAAGTATCTGTGACTTCCATATCAACATAATATAAGCAAAAATCTCTGATTCCTATTATTGACTTTGTTACAGGCACTAAACTTTTTTGGGAAAGGGAATGTTTTACATCTTGATTGTCATGATAATTACATGGTTGTAAAAATTTGTTAAAATGTAAATATATATGTAAATGGGCAATTTTATTGTGTGTATATTATGCATCAATAAAGTTGCTTTTAAAGGTTAAAAAATATTAATTTAACATATATAGCCAAAATGTCCTTCAAAGCAGTTGTACCCAATTTATATACTGAACAACAATATATAAAAATGCCAGTTTCTCCACAAGCTTGCCAAGACTGTATGTGCTTCCTCTCTCTCTAAAAATCAATAAAAACATAGAAGAATAAAATCACTACAAAAAAAAAGACTGTGCTAAAACCTTGTCCTTCTTATAAGTGAAAGTGGTTTTGTAATATTGTTTTACTTTTTATTTATATAATGATAAAGGTAAGTGTCTTAAAGATGATATTTGAAGAGATCTAGATTTCATACTTTTGGATAGATAGGCAGGTTCTGGGAAAAAAAGTAGTGTTTTTAGCTCCTAAATTTGGAGATTGCATTTCCATTTATTTTAGAAAAAAAAAAAAACTGTAAAAAAAAAATACAAAGTTAAAAAAAAAAGCTTTATTTGTAATAGCCAAAAATTGGAAACAACCCAATGTCCATCAACAGATAAATGGATAAATAAACTCTGGTATCCGTACAATAAATACTACTCAGCAATAAAAAGGAACTACTGACACATACTACA
This sequence comes from Cnephaeus nilssonii, assembly GCF_951640355.1. Taxonomy (NCBI): domain Eukaryota; kingdom Metazoa; phylum Chordata; class Mammalia; order Chiroptera; family Vespertilionidae; genus Cnephaeus; species Cnephaeus nilssonii. Next base: position 36,350,118 of record NC_137084.1, on the reverse strand, counting down.
ACATAGGTAAATCTCAAAATAATTATACTGAATAAAAGAAGGCAGACAAAAATAGGTTACATATGATTTCAGTTATAAAAATTCTAGAAAATCCAAATTATTTTATAGTGACTGAGAGCAGAGTAGTGGTTGGGCACTGGAAGGAAGGGGTGGAAAGAGATTTTACAATTGGACACAAAGGTAACTTTTTGGGGTGATGGACTAGTTCATTATCTGTATAGTGAAGATGTGCATGTGTACACATGTCAAAACATCAAACTGTACTTGAAGTATAATTAATTGTATATCAAATATAAATTCTCCTAAATGAGATTCTTATCTATAAAATACTAATGAGCTTGACCAGTTGATCTCCCAAGTTCCCTCCAGGTCCAATTATTATTTCTTCTAATCACACGTAAAGGAACAATGCAGAAATAAGAAAAAGGGAAGCATATGATTCTGACTCAAGTCAAGCACCAATCAACTTACAGCAAAAGTAAACTGACAAAACTAAAATACACCCCCACATTTTATAAACTTTAGGTATAAAAATATTTTTAACCATTAGGAGGCGTGTCATAAAATCCGAAGTGCTAAAGAACAAAATCTCAAACTTAACTACAATATTTTTGTATTTTTTGAAGTTTATTCATATACATGTTCCCATTTGACCTTTGCCTATTCCATGAAGACACCAGATCACTTACCATTTATCAATGCACTTCTGACAAAAGCTGTGAGTACAAGGCAGGATGAGGTCAGCTCGACCATCCATGCAGATACAACACTCCTCCTCATCAGTCAGCTGCTTCACCCTGCAATGTGAAAGTTGCAGTTTCACTTGGCTAAATGTCATCAGCAGAATCTTACTATTCAAAGTGTTATCCATGGATCTGCAGCAGTGATATTACCTGGCAGCTTGCTAGAATCTTAAGCTCCTCCTCAAAACCACTGAATGTCAAAAGTTCGGAAGCACTGTAGTACAGGATCTTTACGCACCAGAGAATAACAATGCAGGTTGGAAGCACAGCTGTATTGCCAGACAGGCCTGAATGTGAATCTCAGCTAAGCCAATGTCTGTCTATGTCATTTATTTGTCTAAACTCAGTTTCTTCATCTGAAATAGGCCAATAATTGTATTCCCATAGGGTTGTTGTGAGGATTTAATGAGTCTATAATGTAAAGCACTCATCACAATGCCTACTACCCTATAAGTACTCAATAAATGTAAACCACTAATAGAAATATGCATGAGATGTAAGGCTGAAGCAAATAAATACCTCTTAAGATTCCCTTCAACTTAAAAAGTCTGGTTTTCTATGAACTAGTGTATCAGGGTGTAACTGAAAACCAAAAAGCATACAGAAGCAAAAAGCAGCCTTAACCTACTGATCTGGCATTAAATTTTCTAGTCTCGAGGGCACATGAAAAGAAATAACACCCTATCTCCTTCATTAAGATAATTGCAATAAGGAAAAAGTATTACTTTCATTTTACTGATTACCATAGAGCTTAAATATAGTAAATACTATTCTTGGCTTTTAAAATACTATGTATAAATAATCATCATTTTGAAGAAGGAGAAAGAAAAGGCAGAAAATCAGATAGTTGTTTTTGAAAGATTAACTTTACAAAATACAGGAAAGATAAGCCTTAATGCTGCCTATTCTATATAATAAAAGCCTAATATGCTAAGTGTCCATTTGTCAGTTCAACCAATCAAAGCATAATATGCTAATGATATGCTAAGGCTGCTCAACTGCTCACTACGACGTACACTGACTACCAGGGGTCAGACAGTCGATTGGTCGACCAGTTGCTATGACATGCACTGACCACCAGGGGGCAGACGCTCCGACCAGTAGGTTAGCTTGCTGCTGGGGTCAGGCAGAGTGAGATGAGCCGGATATGCCCTGGAGCCCTACCATAGTCAACTCCCAGCTGGCCAACCTCCCACATCCCTCCCTGGCCACAATTGTGCACCGGTGGGATCCCTCGGCCTGGCCTGTGCCCTCTTGCAATCGGGACCCCTCGGGGGATGTCGGAGAGCCGGTTTTGGCCTGATCCTGCAGGCCAGGCCAAGGGACCCCACTGGTGCACAAATTCATGCACTGGGACTCTATTGATGCTATAAAACTCATTTGGAATTTCAGTAACACTTGTACAGCCCAAACCTAGAAAACCAAACAATCCTATTAAATATAAACAGAAAATGATAAATGGAATATACAATTTTACTATAACATAGTATTTGGAGACCAGCTGGTTAAGAATAGACCAGAAAATGCAACTAGAGAAATAGAAGAGAAATTCTTGTTAATCATATTTTTAACTTTAAGGTAAAAGGCACTGTCAATACAGGTTTCTGCTGTCTACTCTGTATGACAATAACATAGGATGTCAACATGTCTGGACCCAGGGAAGACTTTCCAATGAGGTGTTTACAAATTTAAATTATGATCATGGTTGTCAAATGGCAACAGGTGGGAGCTTTCACATGCCAAAAACATTATAGAGAAGGAAAAGAAAGTTTAGATAGAACAATAATGTATTAGGCCTGAGTAAACAAGGACCATCATAGAAAACTCTGGCTGACTTCATTTCCTTCTGGCACATGCAATATGTACACCAACTACTTGTTCATTCCTGAATGCACTGCCAAATCCTGGAGCCAATATTTACAATTTTAATGCTCCAATTAAAAAACTGGAATGGTTCTGCCATTCTTGGACCTAATTTCCTGAAGGGCTTTGATGTAAGAACCTAAATATCTATTATAAGAGGGGTATTAACTATAACTCTTTTGTCATTAAATGCAAGCATGTAGAGAGTGGATTATGGAAATGAAGTTGACAGAAATATTACCTGGCGTAAGCCACTTCAACTTTTCTTTAATTGGGCCCTCTAACAATGTCCTTAAGTACAGAATGACCCAAAAGCTGATCTGAGATATAATATCTATTGAGACAAAAAGTAATGTGATTTAAGATGTCACAAAGAGCACCAGCAAAAATATGAATGGGATTTCAGTAGCTTGCATACTGGAAAATAAGAGAAAAATGGTGCTTATGTATCGTGTACCTTCCCATCCAAAGACTAGCCTGACAAGATGTTACAGATGACGAGTTTTCATCAGGGTCTTCAGAGGTGGAGCTCTGTGCCAACACTTCTGCTGCTTGACTTGTGATATCTTTATAAAGCTGAATAAACTGGTACAAATTCATGATCCGTGATGCTTCTACAATGCCACGGCTTTTGTTAATCTAAAAATACAGAGAAATGGAAAAAAACAATAACAATACACACATATGACCCCCCCCCCCCCCGCAAAAAAAACATTGATAATTTCTCTGGTCAATTTTTTCCCAAAAAAGGGGAACAAATACTAAGTCAAACATCCTAGGAAAGAGAAGTGTGCCAGGTTTCCAACAAGAGAACAAGAGTCTGAGCAAATGAAAAATTTGTCTCCTACATTTGTGGGGTTCACAGGAGCTACACAGATTTATCTAATTTGATGTTCAACATAACTCTGTAGGGTTGATTAGGCATCATCTTATTTAGATTTGCGAGGTCAGGCAACTTTCCCAGACTTAAGAAATGAATTTTAGAGATCAGTATTGAAAGTTCTCTTCATTTTAATTTCTTAAATGATTTCTTAATCAAAGGCATTTATTTGAATCCAACAACATGCCATTCTACTATAATTGAAACAATAGATTGTTTTCTTGAATATCTTAAGTTCTACTTTATACCCAAACTCCCAAACTAAAGTGAGAAAATTATATTGAAGTAAATCCTAACAAAAAGTGGTTGAGTTTTTCTCAGAAGGCCATTTTGAGGTATAGTAAAAACTCATTTTAAATGAAATGAACCAGTGTCTACAGGTTGTACTTAGCCTTGCTCTAGCTTACATTATAATGTGAGGATATATTTGGGGCAAGAGTGAGGTAACAGGTAGGGAGGGATAATATTGCTTTCATTTGAGGACTCATGGAGTGGGGCATATCTTCACTTTTGAAATGAGCAAAGGCAGTAGGATTGAGGGCAAAGAACATGAATTAATCAGCAATACATTAGAGATGTAAAAGACTTCCTTTCAGCACAGGAGATGATAAGAAGACTGTGGGGACAGAAGTAAGCAATGAAACCTATTAAGTACATATCAAAATAAATAGAACAAAATCAAAATACTTAGAAAGAAATGAAGAATGCAGGGAGAAATATAGAGAGGGCATTAAAACCGTGAATGAAGTAGGTGTTGATGGAACTGGGGATATGAGAAAATGAAGTGTGAGGTTACATATTAAAAAAACATTATTATAGCAACATTTCCATATCTGGAATGAAAATAATAATAGTTGCAACTAACATCTATTGTTTATTACTTGAGAAGACGATGAGAAGAAAAACTGAGAATCAAGTATGAATCAGATTCCATGTATAAAAACGGCAGAACCACTGCTAATTTAAAAAAATTTGATTAAATTTTGGGATGGTAAGATCTTAATGGAAATGCAAATATGTAATATTCTTTGTAATAAAAGACTATATGTGCGGTTGAGAACAAATAGAAATAAAGGTGATAGGAATTTATAAATTATAAAATAGATTTTCAGAGCTAAAGAAACTGGGCCAATCTTCCTTTGAAACTGTAAATTTAGACGAAATCAGGGAATAATTCACATAGACATAGTATTTAACAGCAAAGTTTATCAAACTGCAACAAATATTTTTTTATTTTTTCAATCCTCACCTGAAGATATTTTTTTTCCTTTGATTTTTTTTTTTAGAGTGGAAGGGAGGGAGGAAGACAGAGAAACATAGATGTGAGAGAGACACATCAATTGGCTGCTTCCTACATGTGCTCTGACCGGGGCCAGGGATTGAACCTGCAATCCAGGTACATGCCCTTGACTGAGAATCGAACCCATGACTCTTCAGTGTGTGGGCTGATGTTCTATGCTCTAACCACTAAACCACACTGGTCAGGGCACAACAAATATTTATTAAGTACACATTACTATTATAGGTAATATGTGCACTGCTCTAGGCACTGGTGATATAGTCTGTATAAAAAACAAAACTCCTGACCTCATGGAATTTATACTATAGGTAGGAGAGACAGACAATAAAATACAGATTAGATAGAAGTGTTATGGAGAAGATAAAACAGAGGAGATGAAATGCTAAAGAGTTGTAGGGAAGGCCTCACAGAGAAGGTGACATTTAAGAACTGAAAGGGGTGTAAGAATGAATCATATCAACATTTGGGGGAAAGATCATTCTAGGCTGAGAGAATAGGAAGTGCAAAGCCTGTTAGGCAGAAGTGTACCTGGCAAGGAGCACAAGGAGTCCAGCAAGGAGCCCAGGGTGGTTGGAATAGAATGAGGGAGGGAGGAATTGGAAAAAATAAGGTTAGGGGTGAGGTGGGACAGAATGTATAGCCTTTGCTGATCGTGACACAAAAGGAAAAAATCTCCTTACCCACGAGTTCTTTATGGGTTGGTCAGGAATAGACTTCAGGGCACTCATGAATGTCCAATTTACTGTTTATATGCACATGGATGATTTCACCATTTGTTTGTTGTAGAGTAGGAGCTGGGATATAAGAAGGCCTAATAAAATTCGTTCCTTCATTTTCACCAAAAGTTCTTTGGCCTCACAAAGGTTAAAAACTATTCTAATCTACCCATTGGTGGATGAGGCTTCCTAATACTCTATGACAGCAGCTATTATATTTTTCAACACAGTTGATATATTCAATTATCTAAAATTTAAAGATGAACTAAGACAGTGTATTAATGGTAGAAAATCCATTCTATAATTAAAAATTACTAAAACAAAACAAAAAACACACAAACCTTTCTAATGGATTTAAAAGTTATTAAATAAATAAAACCCAGTGTTCTTAAAAGAAATGATCTCCTAAGATAACTAATTTTTAAGGAGTCATCTTAGAGTTATGTAGGTTGTCGCCTTAGGATTCCATAACTAGCTAAATATAAAAAGAGAGGTAGAGGGTTTACTACCACCTTTCTTGATTATAAAAATCTCTGCTATATAGTAATTATACAACCAGTGAGATTCAGTTAACCTGGAAGGTAATAGCAGTACCAAAACTATGTTTTAAATAGTTAATTATAACCAAATTAGTAACATTTATTTCAACCATATTATATTACACAATTAAATGTGGTTCTAGCACCAAAATAATTCAAGTTCTGCATCAGAAGTCTCTGTCACTCTCACCTTGGTACAGACCACCCGTACAACCACTTTCCAAAAGGCAGAGGAATCAGACCCAGGTTGTACCTCAAAGAGAAGATGTTTTTCCTGGCCAGAAGCCACTTTAGCGGTTCTGAAAAGAGACAAACACATTTGTTTATTTTATGAAAAGTCATATAAAATAATTGAACCATAAAACTAGATTCAAGAAACACTTTAAATAAGAAAAAAATTTGAAGAAAAAACACAAAGTCAAATAACAATAATGATTGTAATAATTAGATTCTTAAACACAGGGATAGAGGAAGTTTTGATTAAACATACAACTTAATTTCCAAGGTTTTTAAAGTCAACAGCATAGTGGAGTGATATTTATAAATCTGTTTGTCATATCTAATATCTTAATGATCTTTAAATTTCTAACAAAGACATCCACGAAAAACATATCCAAGGAAACAGATATTTAAAAGAAAAACCAAGCTGGTTTCACTTATCCTAATTTGACTATTGCCTCAATGTACATACAGTGTGAAAAAAATCTTGCTTTTGGTTGAGTCCTTATTTAAGCAACAATACTAACACATCACTTTGGGAAAAAAGTTTTTAGGTAATGTGGACTGGATCAAGCAAATGCTTTTGAGACACTTTAAAATAGCTTCCCCGGGCAGAGTAATTTTCATCTAGAGAGCCACAGTATTCTAACATAAAAATATGACTTTTAGAAAATAATATCGCCATCAATGCTAATTTTAATTAGTTCAAAGACATACTTAAATATTACTGCTCCCTTCTATCATTAGTCACATTTATGTCTGTGCATCAATGGGGATATCACACCCAGAACTAAGTGACTTACAGCTAAATAAATTGAGGCCATTGAAATTAAGCAACTAGCCTGAGGTAACAAAATCTGCCAGGGAATGTAATTCAACTATGCCAGTTCCCAGTTGTTTTCTAGCTATCAAGCCACGCTTCATCTGTATTTCTCAGACAGCACTGCACTTATGAATGCCCAGCTCTGACTGTGAAAATTGGTTTTATGAACCAAATCCAGTCAGAAAACTTCTGTGCTAAATAAATGAGAAGAAGATATTCTTTACCATCACCTCTATATTACACAGTAAACTTAGCTTGTGGATGCTTTCACAGGACACATTTTATTCAGTATCTTTAGACGAAAAGGCAAAATTTTGTTATAATAGACTATGTTTACATAAGTTCTGAGACTCTAAAGGGATGCTAAAGTTTTAAAAATTGATGGCTACATTTTTATTATAAAAGATCACACAATACATAAACACACAGTAAAATGTAAAATCTCCCTTGATGCCCCCCCGTTTCCACTGACTCCCCAGAGACCCTGTATGCAGCCTCCTAGCTCTTTTTCTATGTATTTACATATATAACAATACAGGATCCACCCATATAAATATACAGGACTTTAAGAACAAAACAAAATCCAGTGCTCTTAAAAGAAATGATCTTCTAAAACAACTTTAACTTTTAAGACACTCTTTATTCTTCATGACTGGCTAATAACAGTAGACTCTAGTCATGTCCATAAAAAGACTGTATTTCCTTTTCTTTATCTAAATGTGTTCCACATAGCCAAGTACGTTTCTTATCAACCAATATAGCTATCACAAAGCTAGGGACCAGGTTCATGTACCTTGCCCTAAACCAGTGATGGGCAACCTTTTGAGCTTGGTGTGTTAAACTTCGCCAAAAAACTGAGCATAACTCGGGTAGTGTGTCACTTTGAGGAAAAAACTAACTCCAAGACTCTAGTCGCAAATGTTTCATCCTCAGGAGCAGCAAATGTTTCATCCTCGGCCTGCGGCCGCGTGTCATCAGAAATGGCTACGCGTGTCATAGGTTCGCCATCACTGCCCTAAACTATGAATAGGGACTGTTAATAGTTTATATTTATACTAAGTGGGTCCAGACTGCCTGGTGATTTTGATTGGCTTTTTTGGGGTTTAAAGAGAGGTTAGAGTGGGATAGTTAAGGTGAGTTAATGAAAAAAAACTTCAGACGTAGGGAGATCTGGACCTGCCATTAATCCTTGGGCAATCATTTTAGGCCTCAGTTAAAATGTCCAACCCTCAGTGCAGTGTCTTGCACATACTATGGGCTCAGTGAATGTTAGCTAAATTGAATAGACTTAAGAGAGAACCTTTAAGATCTCATTTAAAAGGCAATTTCATAATTACATGCCAAGAGAGACAGAAGATATATATACATGGATGTAGGTGCTGCCACAGAAAGACTTAATCGAAGGAAGTGACATCTGCTCATCTGTCACTAGGGGAGAAAACACACAAAGAAAAAGTACTATTTTAAAAGCATAATAATCTGGGGCCATTTAGGGACAAAGAGCCCTGTGTATTTTAATAGCTGCTATAACAGATTGGTATAAAAATTGATATAATAAAGAATAAATTCACAAACAAAAGACTAAATTCTATTAAATATGCTCATTAAGGTAGAAAAATGTATATTCCATTTAAAACATTAATCTATTCAAGAGTTAGAGATTTAAAGATGTTCGCTAATTAGAAAGTATTAATAACTGAAATATCTTATTCTTCTGTGATGATAAATGAATTATTACTATATATGTATTTCTCTGGTAAAACAATAGCTCTGCGAACAAACACAGAAGATTTATTTATTAACCAGATGAACTGGCTGATATACAGAAACCTGAGTGCCCAAGGACTATCCTAGGAGCCTTTCTCTAGAGTGGCTAATTGGCATACTCTCGTTATGTACCTCTTTAGTGCTTTCAAACAAGAACAATTTATATGCCTGTGTTTAAAATTTAATTTTATGTTCCTTCGATCTCTTTTGTTCTTATTACATATTTTAAAATAGCCACATAGAAAGCCTTATAGTAGGTATTCAATAAATATTTGCTAACTGCTGCTGAAAACATTAAGTCATCAATACTTCTGATTACCTCTCATAGGCAGTCATGACATGTGGGTCATACATAAGCAGGAAAATAAAATGAAAAAGAGCAAGCCTTACACATCATTAAGTTCAGCTACTCTCCCAAGAAATTCTTCGTAAGTTAAGGAGCCACTTTCTCGAACCAATGTGACATGTTTTGCTACTTTTTCTGGTAACTTGTTAAGAACCAACTGCGTCTGATCCGAAATCTGTTGTCCCATGATGAAATGATGTCTTCTGAAATCCAGAAAGAGTGTTGCTTCACATAGTTTCTGTAAAATATATATGTATAAAAGTTACTATATATAATATAAAAACAGCAATATATCCACCCTCTAGCTCAGGGGTGGGAACGTCCAGCCCCAAGACTGTATAAGGCCCGCAAAATGATTTGGTTTGGTCCTGCCATGGCATTAGGGGTGAGTTAATTAAATATTTGATCAAATATAGCAGGCTAATTTTTAAGTTGATAATTTTGTATGACCCTCGAGGATGTTATAAATATCCAAATGGCCCCTGGCAGAAAAAAAGGTTCCCCACCCCTATTCTGGATCATGGAACAATAGTATTGCATGGGAACATAATTTGCAAACCAATGGCATAGAATTCAGCAAAAGACAAATCTCTGGTCAAGATTTCTCAAAGAACTAGCAGCTCTCATACTACTGTGCCACCTATAATTTAGTCTTTGATAGCAGAATAATGTGCTTTCAAAAAACATTTGTAAGATTTTTTTAAATAAAGAACAACTGTTATTTTGAAATATAAGAATATCAAGGATTCCAAAAATGCCACATTCTTTAGTGGGTGGTAATATACACTTGATCACTTCTTTTTCTAACAAGTGAATTGTTGTAGTTCAAATATCCTTTATAAAGATATAAAATCACATCATGGGCAATTGGCAAAACCAACAAACCAACCCCCAAGCCCAAACCCAACCCAACCCAACCCAACCCAACCCAACCCAACCCAACCCAACCGGTAAAATTTAAACCATATCCATTCATAAAAGGATTAAAGAAAAGCTGAAAAGCCTGAAAGTGCAACAAAATGACTAATTCACAAGTACTGTAGTATTTAGAAAATATCTATACGTAATTGAAATAATCGATTATTTTCATCTTGAGGTCAGTAATAAAAAAACATCAGTGATAAAAACTAAGCACTAAAAACTAGGTCCCTAAGGATACACTTTTATTACTCATTCCTTACTCAACCTCTGTATCTGTAAGCTGTTCTGCAAGATAAGAAATTAACAGCAGCTACAACAGATATGCAGTGAAACAAATTAAACTAGAGTCACTATAGAGCCTGGAATGCCTGTTCTGAAGAAAATTTTTATAAAGAAAAACTACAAAACGAGAGTACTTGGAGATTAAGAATACTGATTTGTGAGCGAACCACTATGTTTACTAAATACATTACATACGTATTTGGAAAAAAACACTAACTAGACTTGTAAGAATCCTCTCTGGACCTTCCCTGCTTTTTTGGCAGAAGGGTAAGGTTAAGTGTGTCAGGTGTTTGGAAGTGAACTAAGAAAGATGGGGCCACACACATCAAATACAAAATTCAGTTACAAGAAATGACAAAGAACGTATTTTTGGAAATCTACAATTATACTAAGGAGGAAATAATTTAGAAATGGCAGCCAGGCAGCATCCAAGGAAAGGAAAAAAAAAAATCCACACTATTTTCGAGTTCAGAAAGAATTACTTCTTAGAGAGGTGACTTCAATATAGCAGGGACTAATTTAGGGTCTTGGTCCGAGATGCCCCAGATGAAATTCTGAATGGATGGAGCTCCATTCATAGCAGTAAGAATGGGCGGAGGGGAGTGGAAAAGAATAACTTCATGCAGGGTCAGAATAACTTTATGCAGTGTAATTTAATTACACTGTAATTAAAATAAAGGGGTTGGGGATGGATTTGAGTAATAATAGTAAGTCCACATTTTGCAGCAAACATACAAATAACAATTATTAGCAAGGAAACGTTTCGTCTCAGCCGGGTCTCAAGGTAGTAGTTGGTTCAACAAGGTCAGACCTTTGGGAAGAGGAGCAGCCTAAACTAATTTAGAAATGGAAGGCCAGCTACGCTAAGTAGATCGGCTTGGCCGTGTGAGTTGCGGTCACAAGGCAGAGGGATTTTAATCTGGGATGTCCGGTGCGGCGGGGCGCACGTGGTTTTCAACATTACCGGTGTGTTTACTAATCACGCCGGCCACCCCCGCCGCCTCGGCCCCTCCTCAAGCGCACTTGAACTTGGAGCTTTTAACCAACAGCCAGGTCCGCTATCCGACAGACTGCGCAGGCGGCAATATTCAAAAGCGGTTCCGGGCTCGAGAAGGACAAGCTCTCTCCAGTTCCCCCAGATCCTCTCCCCAAACGGGACAAGCCACCGCCCCACACCAGGCCATTGGAAACGGCCGGGTAGGAGCCGGTGCGTCCCCGCAGGGCCTCCCAGGCCAGCTCCGCGCCCTACGCCGGACCTAGAAGGGCGGCTCCCACTGGAGCCCGGCTCGGCAGTCGAGGCCTGGCCGGGGTTCCAGTCTCAGCCCCAGGTTCGCGGAGCAGGCAGGACGGGAGACGACGAAAGGACGGCGCTGCGGAGCTCACCCAGGTTCAAGGCATCACGCTTCCGGGGGCACAGGTGCCGCCCCGGCCCGTCACTCAGGCCCACAGGCGGCGGCGGCGGCGGCGGGCTGCAGCGGCGGCGGCTTGGCGCGCGACCGTCGCACGTCAGTGACGTAAAGCGCGTTGCCTGGAGACAGCGCCCATCCTTCCTCAGAGCTCGGCCTTGGCTCGCGTGCTCTGCTGCTCGGGGGACCTGAGAGGGAAGGTGGTGGCGAAGGCCCAGGCGGGGGCCGTGCCCAAGTGGAGGCCTCGCCGGGCAGGCTCCTCGAGGTAGGGGCTCCATGGGGCGGCCGTGGGTACGGCCTGGCCGACTGCTGCCTCTCCTGGCGCCATCTGCGAGGGGCGGAGGGCCCCCTGGTGACAGAGGCCACTTGGAACCCTGGTTTGGTCAGGGGTTGGATTCCAAGCCACCACTTACTAGGCCTCCAACCTCCCAGTTACACAAAGATTATCTCGTTCCTTACCACGAAGTGGGGTTGATTATGCTTGCCTCACTAGATTAAGAAACATAAAAGAGAACATTTGGACAGTAATAAATGGCAGCTATTATTATTATTGTTATTATTATTATGAACAGGTATTGGCGATGTTACGGCTTTTCAGAACATACATAGTCAATAATTGTGGTCCATTAAGCATCCTGTGTGCCAAAAACGATGCTAAACACCTTACGAGCATTGCTCCAAGCACTCGGCCAGTAAACAGCAGAACAAGGTTTTAACCTAGGTATGCTGGCGCCAGCGCCTCTATGCTTAGCAGCTAAATTAAACTACTTCTCATGCTTGTTAATGTTTCCACACCTGTCCTTCCCAATCATTTGTGGATTTACCCTGTGAGGAACTAATCCTGCCCTCTAATAATAAGTAGCTCACATTTATTGATCATTTACTATGTGCCAAGCCCTGTTAAAAGGACTTTAAAGGTATTAATTCATTTAATTCTCACAGCAGTCTTATGAGGTATCTATTACTAAATATCTTCATTTTACAGATGAAGAAACAGGCTTAGGAAAGTTAATGAAGTTTTCCAAGGTCAACCGACAGGTCAGGAGCAGAGCCAGATTCAAATCCAAGCTAATAGAACCCTGAGCCTATGCTTTTAACTCTTGTACTAAAATACCTCAGTAAGATGATAAGACTTTAGCCGGGCCAGGTCCATGTCTGTCTGTGTACTTTTTAAAATATATTTTTATTGATTTCAGAGAGAAAGAGAGAGAGGAAAACATCAATAACGAGAGAGAATCATTGATCGGCTGCCTCCTACAGGCCCCACACTGGGGATTGAGCCTGCAACTCAGCATGTGCCCTTGACAGGAATCGAATCTGGGACCCTGCAGTCCGAAGGCTGACGCTATATCCACTTAGCCAAACCAGCTAAGGCTGTACTCCTTTAGATCATACTGAGGATTCTCTTCCTAATGGCCAGCACAGAACCTGGCCTGCAATAGTTGTTCAATATTTGAACACTTGATGAACATTTGAATGCTGCAAAAACTAAGCTCCATCATCTGTGAAAGCAGTTAAACTTCAAAGAAATATTTGCAACCCCATGCTCATTGCAGCATCCTATATGATGAAAGACTAATATGCAAATCAATTGAACGGCGGAAAGACCGGTCACTATGACACGCACTGACCACCAGGGGGCAGACGCTCAACGCAGGAGCTGCCCCCTGGTGGTCAGTGTGCTCCCATAGGGGGAGCGCCGCTCAGCCAGGAGCTGGGCTCACAGCTGGTGAGCGCAGCAGCGGGGCAGGAGCCTCTCCCACCTCCAGGGCAGCACTAAGGATGTCCGACTGCCGACTGACAGCATGCTGGGAATGTAAAATGATACAACTGTTTTGGAAAACAGATTGGCCATTTTTTAAAAAGCTAAACATATACCCATCATATGATCCAGCCATTCATTCCACTCATAGGTATTTGCCCACAAAGACTGTACATGAACAGTCATAGCAGCATTATGAGGGAAAGGACTTTCTATTTCAACCTAATCTGAGCCCTGGATTCAGGAAAATTACTCTACAGATTGCCTTCAATTTTATAAAGTGGGGCCATTACTCCTTTTTATACCTCATGGAGAGAGTAATGAGGAATGAACTATAGGAGAGACTGTAAGACTATTTAATTTAAATTAGTATAATTATTGATATATCTAGATAATTCCTTCCATCTCTACAGCTTTTTTCTTATATTTGCACAAGCATAATGAATTAATTAGAATGTAAAGCAGTAAGACAATAATAAGGATTATCTTAAAAACCATAGTAGAAGAGATTAAAAATTCTCTCTGGAATTCTTATCATGAAGTTATTTTGTAGCAGGGTAAGGAAACCTTTATTTTATTTTTTACGTATTAAAAAATGTAAGGAAAATGTTTGTAGGATACCATAAATATAAATAGTAAGAGTTATGAAAGAAGGAACCTCTAAGTTAATTGTTTTATAAGAAGGATCCTTTTATAATGAATTTTGCAATTTGTAATGTGTATTCAGTTTACATAGGTATTTTCCAGTTAAAGTGCAGAGGCTTCAATAAAATTATAGTAAACACAGTTCTGTAGTGAAGACCAGGAAAATCTGAGAGACTTTTGAAATATTTTTCTAGGAAAGTATGTTCAGTGTCTCCTGCTTTTTGTAAGGTCACTAAACATCTGTGACAGGACTGTGGGAATGTATGAGGAGGCTTTTAGTGGTTATGGATTGTAAACATTTTTAACTTCCTGATGTAAAAATCATAAAGTTGAAAGAACTGTCTAATAAATCATCTAGTCCAACATTGTTTTATAGATGAAGCTGAGATCCAAAGATGGGAAGTAGTTCACCTAAAGACTACAGAGCAAGTAAACTAAACTGGGTTAGGATCCCGATTTCCTGGCCACTAGTCTGGTACTTTTCCTCAGTACGTTATTGTGTTTTGTTCTATTTGTGTAGAATATGAGGGAACAGCTGGTCACTTATAGTGAAGGTTAAGGCTTCATCATCTTCCAGAATTCTCCTTTCTGGCTGCTTCTACTCAAGATCTGTCCTCCGTCCTCTGCTTTTATTTACACACTAGAGGCCCGGTGCATGAAATTCGTGCACAGAGGGGGGTTGTCCCTCAGCCCAGCCTGTACCCTCGCCAATATGGGACCCCTCAAGGGATGTCCAATTGCCCGTTTAGGCCCGATCCCACCGTGATTGGGCCTAAACGGGCAGTCGGACATCCCTCTCACAATCCAGGACTGCTGGCTCCCAACTGCTTGCCTGCCTGCCTTCCTGATTGCCCCTAACTGCTTCTGCCTGCCAGCCTGATCACCCCTAACCACTCTGCTGCCAGCCTGTTTGCCCCCAACTTCCCTCCTCTGCCGGCCTGGTCACCCCTAACTGCCCTCTCCTGCAGGGTTGATCACCTCCAACTGCCCTCCCTTGCAGGCCTGGTCCTTCTCAACTGCCCTCCCTTGCAGGCCGGGTGCCTCCCAACTGCCCTCTCCTGCTGGCCATTTGTGGTGGCCATCTTGTGTCCACATGGGGGCAGGATCTTTGACCACATGGGGGCAGCTATATTGTGTGTTGCAGTGATGATCAATCTGCATATTACTCTTTTATTAGATAGGATAGAGGCCTGGTGCACGGGTGGGGACCAGCTGGTTTGCCCTGAAGGGTGTCCCGGATCAGGTGGGGGTTCCCTTGGGGCGTGGGGCGGCCTGAGCGAGGGGCCTGTGGTGGTTTGCAGGCCGGCCATGCCCCCTGGCAACCCAAGCAGAGGCCCTGGTATCTGGAATTTATTTATCTTCTACAATTGAAACTTTGTAGCCTGGAGCAGAGCCAAGCCTGGGGCTCCCTCCGAGGAGGCCGGCAGCCATTTGTGTTGGGGTTATAATTGAAACTTTGTTGCCTTAAGCAGGTGGGCCCGGCCAGGGTGTGCAGAAAGCTTTGCTTCCCCTGTTGCCGGTGGCAACCCTGGCCTGCTCTCTCAAGCTCCATTCTGCCGCCATTTGTTTGAATTTGTTTACTTTCTATAATTGAAACTTTGTAGCTTGAGTGGAGGCTTAGGCCTGGCAAGGGCAGGCAGAAAGCTTGGCTTCCTCTTTTGCCTAGGAAACCTTGCTCTCTGTGGCTGTAGTCATCTTGGTTTGGGTTAATTTGCATGCTCGCTCTGATTGGATGGTGGGTGTGGCTTGTGGGTGTGTTGGAGGTATGGTCAGTTTGCATATTTGTCTATTATTAGGTAGGATTTGGAGAGCTCATGCACTCATAACTTCAGTTATCACCGGTATTCAAATGATTCCCAAATCAGCATTGCCAATTGTTATCTTCCATTGGTGTTCCAGCCCTGTACTTCCATACTTACATAGAATATCTCCCATAGGAATGAATGTGTCACAGTAATGGCACCTGAATTCCACAATTTCCATATCATAGTGGCTTCAGTGTTCTTCTGGTCTCCCAGGCTAAATCATGAAGAAATTTCTGTCTCTTCAAGCATTCTGTCATGGTGTCCTAAACTTTCTTTAAAATTTCTCCTTGTTTAATTTTTTAATTCTTTTAAAAAATTTCTTAGTGTGTGCTAGGCACTGTTAAGTGTCCTATATTTATTATATTTTGTAAGCCTCACCCTGGTCCTAAAAGATAGGTGTTAAAAATAGATACTAACATCTTAATTTTACAGAAGAGAAAGCAGAAGTTCTAGAGAGCTGAAATAATTTGCCCAAGTTCACATAGTTCATAAACTACAGAGGAGGGACTCAAATCCACTGTCTGACTTCAGAACCTACCTCAGTTTTTAGTTACTGCACTATATTTCTACTATGGGGTTCAACCCATTCTTTTCCATTCCATACTGTCATCTCAGCCCAAGTTCCATGTTACTTCATAGATAGGTTAGTATAATAACATCTTAGCTGATCAACTTATCCTGAAACGTATTTATTCAGTTCATCTTGTATTTTGCTGTCTGACCAAACAACTTAAAATATTTTCATTAAATCTACACTATAAAGGTGCTGGTGTTCAATATTAGGCCAGAGCAGGTAAACAGACTGGATCCCAGTCTTTGAGAACCTATTTTAAATGAATGATTTGACCACACCATTTTCCCAAAGATGTATCTGGATCTTATAGAGAGTGGGTTCTGTATATTACCTACCCTCATTGTTATCATGTCAGTTCAGGCCAGCCCCTCACAATCCTTCATTGATATGTTCTATGGTAGTGGTCGGCAAACCGCGGCTCGCGAGCCACATGCGGCTCTTTGGCCCCTTGAGTGTGGCTCTTCCACGAAATACCACGTGTGATTGAAACTTCGTGGCCCACACGCAGAAGTCGGTTTTCGGCCTGGGCGAGTCTGTTTTGAAGAAGTGGTTCTAACGCCGAGCCACACTCAAGGGGCCAAAGAGCCGAATGTGGCTCGCGAGCTGCGGTTTGCCGACCACTGTTCTGTGGTCACTGATCTCAGCGCAACTCTTTATGGCCCAGTTTTCTTTCTCATCTTCACCCACATTAGGCTAGCTTCCTCCCTGCCTTAGCCATCTCAGCTGACCTCAGGAATTCCCATATTCCTGTCAACAACTCTGCTGCCGTTATCTGATTTTCCTTTGAACACTTTCTACCTTACTGAATCCAGAGGAATCCGCTTCCCTGATGACCTTTTTTGGCTAGGAGACAAGTTAACATTCTTTCTTCCAGCTGTCAGTTCCCTTTGACACTAATGTTTAATTACTATCAATTAGCCATCTCTGCTCCTTTGAACACTTCCATCTGGCAGTCTGGTTTTTCCTAAGCCAGCTAGGTCTAATAACTACAGATCAAAGAAGTCTTGTTTCTCCTCATGCAAATACAAGATTCAGACCTTACCATTACTATGTATAATGTAAAGAAAGATCAATCCAATGAGTACTAACAGGGCCAGAGGAAATGAAGTGAGAAAGCTCAAGAGCATAGAGAGTATATACTTGCTCCAATACTGGGAGCGATCCACCAGTTCCCAGGTGGATGGACCAATGGGAAATGACCACTACCACAAGAGAGCAAAACCTAGGTCAGCTTCTCCCTCTGCTACATGGAAAACAAGGACTAGAAGCAGTCAATCCATAATTATATTTCCAAGATTATCTAAAGATCGTCTTTTTATAGGTAATTGGTACTAATTTGATTTGAATTAGGATCCAAATAAGATCCTCTCATTGCATTTGTTATATTTCAAGTCTTTTAATTCAGAGCAGTACTCCTCTCCTCCTTTTTTCATGCTATTAACTTGTAGAAATTGGGGTATGTTAGAGTTCAACCAGACAAACAGATAAGTAGCAAATATATACTAAGACATTTATTGCAAGGAGTTGGTTTACTCAGTTGTGGGGGCTGCAAGGCAAATTGGAAATCTGCAGGGCAAGCCGCCCGGAAGGGCAGGCTGGAACTCTTGGGCCTGAACGGAAACTGCTATGCACAGGTAAAATTTCTTCTGGGAAGCTTCAATTCTACTCTTAAATTCTTTCAGCTGAATGAATCAGACCCACCTGGATTATCTAGGATAATCACCCTTACTTGAAGTCAATTGTTTATGGACTT
This sequence comes from Cnephaeus nilssonii, assembly GCF_951640355.1. Taxonomy (NCBI): domain Eukaryota; kingdom Metazoa; phylum Chordata; class Mammalia; order Chiroptera; family Vespertilionidae; genus Cnephaeus; species Cnephaeus nilssonii. The sequence continues at coordinate 36,331,774 of NC_137084.1, read as the reverse complement.
TAATTTCATTTACAAAATACCTTCACCAGCAACACTTAGTCTTTGATTAAATAACTAGAGACTAAAATCTAGCCACAGTGACACATAAAGACTATCATACTGTGTCAGTTGCTATATAGACAGTCTACTATTAGGTAAATCCCACATTCTTTATCTGTTTTCTTCCTTGTAGTGTCATTCCTTTCCATAGTTCCTATAAATGCAGTTTGGCTTTGGAGGCTTGATTATATTCTGGTTTGACTATTCTGGCATGAATACTTCATAGGTGGTGGTGTGTCTTCATGTTGCACCACATTGGGAGGCTCACAGTATCTGCTTGGCCCACTTTAAGATTGAACATTGGGGTTCTCACCTATATTTCATCTAATGGTTTTTATCTGTTATGATGGTAGCCTAAGTCCATTTTATTCACGATTACAAAATGGTGATTTCCTATTTATTTATTTATTTATTTATTAATGGTTAAGTTTTGTTTTTATTTTTTAAAATGTCTTCGTTGATTAAGTATTAAATATGTGTCCTTATCACACACCACCGCCACTCATGCCCTCACCCCCCTATTGTCTGTGTCCATTAGCTAGGCTTATATGCATGCATACAAGTCCTTTGGTTGATCTCTGCCCCTTACCCCAATCCTCCCCTACCTTCCCTCTGAGGTTTGATGGTCTGATCGATGCTTCTCTGTCTCTGGATCTGTTTTTGTTCATCAGTTTATGTTGTTCATTATATTCCATAAATGAGTGAGATCATGTGATATTTATCTTTCTCTGACTGGCATATTTCATTTAGCATAATGCTCTCCAGTTCCATCCATGCTGTTGCAAATGGTAAGAATTCCTTCTTTTTTTTACTGCAGCGTAGTATTCCATTGTGTAGATCAGGCGTCCTCAAACTATGGCCTGCGGGCCACATGCAGGTGTTTTTGCCATTTTGTTTTTTTACTTCAAAATAAGATATGTGCAGTGTGCATAGGAATTTGTTCATAGTTTTTTTTAAACTATAGTCCGGCCCTCCAATGGTCTGAGGGACAGTGAACTGGCCCCCTGTTTAAAAAGTTTGAGGACCCCTGGTAGATGTACCACAGGTTTTTAATCCACTCATCTGCTGATGTGCACTTCCAAATCTTAGCTATGGTGAATTGTGCCGCTATGAACATAGGGGTGCACATATCCTTTCTGATTAGTGTTTCTAGTTTCTTGGGATATATTCCTAGAAGTGGGATCACTGGGTCAAATGGGAGTTCCATTTTTAGTTTTTTGAGGAAACTCTATACTGTTCTCCACAGTGGCTGCACCAGTCTGCATTCCCACCAGCAGTGCAACGAGGGTTCCTTTTTCTCCGCATCCTCGCTAGCACTTTTCCTTTGTTGATTTGTTGTTGATAGCCATTCTGACAGGTGAGAGATGGTACCGCATTGTTGTTTTGATTTGCATCTCTCAGATAATTAGTGACTTTGAGCATGTTTTCATATGTCTCTTGGCCTTCCTTCTGTAGACTCCATCAAAAAATTATTAGACTTAATAAATGAATTCGGCAATGTAGCAGGATACAAAATTAACGCCAAGAAATCTATGGCATTTCTTTACACCAATAGTGAACTTACAGAGAGACTAAAAAAGCAATCCCATTTACCACTGAACCAAAAAAATTAAGATACCTAGGAATAAACTTAACTAAGGAGGTAAAAGACCTATATGCGGAAAACTACAGGACACTGAAAAAAGAGATAGAGCAAGACATAAACAGATGGAAGAACATACCGTGTTCATGGATTGGTAGAATCAACATCATTAAAATGTCCATATTACCCAAAGCAATCTATAGATTCAATGCACTCCCCATTAAAATACCAACGGCATATTTCACAGACCTAGAACAAACTTTCCAAAAATTCACCTGGAATAAAAAAAGACTCCGAATAGTCACAGCAATCCTGAGGAAGAAGAACAAAGTAGATGGGATCTCAATACCAGATATCAAGCTGTATTACAAAGCCACTGTTCTCAAAACAGCCTGGTACTGGCACAAGAACAGACATATAGATCAATGGAATAGAATAGAGAACCCAGAAATCGACCCAAACCACTATGCTCAATTAATATTTGACAAAGGAGGCATGAACATACAATGGAGTCAAGAGAGTCTCTTCAATAAATGGTGTTGGGAAAATTGGACAGATACATGCAAAAAAATGAAACTAGATCACCAACTTACACCATACACAAAAATAAACTCAAAATGGATCAAGGACTTAAACATAAGACAGGAAACCATAAAAATACTAGAGGAATCCACAGGCAGCATAATTTCAGACATATGCCGAAGCAATTTCTTCACCGATACCGGTCCTAGGGCAATGGAAACTAAAGAGAAAATAAACAAATGGGACTACATCAAAATAAAAAGCTTTTACATAGCAAAAGAAACGATCAACAAAACAACAAGAAGACCCACTGCATGGGAGAACATATTTGCCAATGTTAAAACGATAAGGGTTTAATCTCCAACATTTACAGGGAACTCATACAACTTAACAAAAGCAAGATAAACAACCCAATCAAAAAATGGGCAACTGACCTAAATAGATACTTTTCCTTATTATTTATTAGTGTCACTTCTGTAAAACAACAACAAAAAACTTTTCCTTATGAACCAGAGCTATTTGGTTACCCTGAAATACATACAGTCCATATAGGAAGGGCAGGAGAAATGCCAAATTCTTTCTTTTTACATGCAGTCATATACAACGTGTGGAATTTTAACTTTTAGAATAATTATAAATTCGTGGATTTTATATATTTGATCAATTGCATTTGCTATTATTTTTGATGTTTATATAGTCCCATCTTTGGCCAATGGTAACCACATCATACTGTTTTTTTTGACAAGACTTTGATAGCTTCCTTGTGTTCTGGTCCTTGGCTTATTGTCTAAATTTCCTGCTATAGACTTGGAACTAGCCATTCTTCTAAGGAATTTTGGATCCTTTCACTGGACAATGGTATGTAGAGACCACAATTTGGTTGCCAAATGTAGACATAGCTATTGGATTGTCATTACTTCTAGTTCTTTTCAGTGGACAGAGCTAGGGACTATAAATGTTTGAAAATAACAATCTAGAGCTTGTACTGATGTTCCTAATTTAAATTTAATATAATAAGATTTTAAATCTAACTTTGATTTTATACTTGTATCTCTTTTACATTGAAAATCTTAAACCTTAATAAAGTTAAGAAATTATTTACATTATAAGGTATGGAATATAGATTCAAATAACAAAATTCCAATGTTACTATTGACTATTAGGTTACCAAATGAAGTTTACATGTTCTGACTGCTGTGTTCTTAGAATATATATCACTAAGGATGTAGAGACAAAATACTATCCTGTAGTTCCTTGAAGTAGTTCTTTTTTTTTTCTTTTTTTTTTAGTAATTTCTGTTTTTTTAATTTTTATTTTTAGGGATTGCTTCTTAAATTTAATTTTACTTGTTTTTTTTTTGTTGTTTTTTTAAAAATCCTCATCCAGCCGAAACCGGTTTGGCTCAGTGGATGGAGCGTCGGCCTGCGGACTGAAAGGTCCCGGGTTCGATTCCGGTCAAGGGCATGTACCTTGGTTGCGGGCACATCCCCAGTGGGGGGTGTGCAGGAAGCAGCTGATCGATGTTTCTCTCCCATCGATGTTTCTAACTCTCTATCTCTCTCCCTTCCTCTCTGTAAAAAATCAATAAAATATATTTAAAAATCCTCATCCAAGGATAGTTTTTTTCATTGATTTCTAGAGAGAGTGAAAGAGAGGGAGGGAGGAGGGGAGGAAAAAGAGAGAAAAACATTGACATGAGAGGCACATCAGAGACACATCAGTTTCTCCCCTCCTCCCCCAGCATGCCCTCATCTTCCCCAACCAGGGGTGGGGAACCTGCAATCCAGGTACATGCCCTTAACCAGGAATCAAATCTATGACCCTTCAGGCCTAACCACTGAGCAAAGCCATCCAAAATCCTATATTTTTGGATTTGTGACAATCTGATAAAAGTGATGTATTAGAGAGTAGTTTTAATTTTTTAAGAGTATGTTTTTTATTGATTTCAGAGAGGAAGGGAGAGAGATATAGAAACATCAATGATGAGAGATAATCATTGATTAGCTGCCTCCTGCATGCCCCCCACTTGGGACCAAGCCTGCAACCCTGGCATGTGCCCTGACCAGGAATCCAACCATTAACTCCTGGTTCATAGGTAGATGCTTAACCATTGAGCAGGGCATTAATTTTAATTTTTCTTATTATGAGTGTTACTAAGAATCTTATATATTATTTATATACCATTTTCATTTTTGTTGTGAGTTGTCTCTTACCTTTATCTATTTTGCCCATTTGGTTAATGGTCTTTTAATGTTTAAGAGCTCTTGTTTATTAAATACTAGAGGCCCAGTGCATGAAATTCATGCATGGGTAGGGTCCCTGGACTTGGCTGGTGATCAGGGCCAATCGGGGCTTTCCTTCTGGCTGCTGCCTGGGGCTTTCCTTGGTTCTTGGCCGCCCCTTGGTGGTCAGCGCATGTCATAGTGAGCAATCGAACTCCCAGTCTCCTGGTCGAACTCCTGAGGGGACACTTTGTATATTAGGCTTTTATATATATAGACTAGAGGCCCGGTGCATGAAATTCGTGTGCGGGTTTTGGGGTGTCCTTCAGCCCAGCCTGCACCCTCTCCAATCTGGGACCCCAAGGGGATCAGGCCTAAACGGGCAGTCGGACATCCCTCTCACAATCCAGGACTGCTGGCTCCCAACCACTCACCTGCCTACCTTCCTGATTGCCCCTAACCACTTCTGCCTGCCAGCCTGATCACCCCCTAACCACTCCCCTGCCAGCCCGATTGATGTCTAACTGCTCCCCTGCCAGCCTGTTTGCCTCCAACTTCCCTCCTCTGCCAGCCTGGTCACCCCTAACTGCCCTCCCCTGCAGGCTTGATCATCCCCAACTGCCCTTCCTTGCAGGCCTGGTCTCTCCCAACTGCCCTCCCCTGCTGGCCTGATCACCCACAACTGCCCTCCCTTGCAGGCCTGGTCCCTCCCAACTGCCCTCCCCTGCTGGCCATCTTGTGTCCACATGGGGGCAGGATCTTTGACCACATGGGGGCAGCCGTCTTGTGTGTTGGAGTAATGGTTAATCTGCATATTACTCTTTTATTTGATAGGATAGAGGCCTGGTGCATGGGTGGGGGCCAGCTGGTGTGCCCTGAAGGATGTCCAGGATCAGGGTGGGGGTTCCCTTGGGGCATGGGGCTGCCTGGACGAGGGGCCTGTGGTGGTTTGCAGGCCGGCCACACCCCCCGGCAACCCAAGCGGAGGCCCTGGTATCTGGAATTTATTTATCTTCTACAATTGAAACTTTGTAGCCTGGAGTGAAGGCCTGGGCTGGCCAGGGCTGCAGAAGCTTGGCTTCCTCCATTGCCTGGGGCAACCCTGGGCTCCTGCTCTCTCCAGCTCTGTGGCCGCAGCCATTTCTATTGTGATTTATGTAACTTCTATAATTGAAACTTTGTAGCCTTAAGCGGAGGCCTGGGCCAGCCAGGGTGTGCAGAAAGCTTGGCTTCCTCCATTGCCGGGGAAACCCAAGCCTCCCTCCTGCTCTCTGTGTGGCTGCAGCCATCTTGGTTGGGTTTATTTGCATATTTGCTCCTGATTGGCTGGTGGGCGTGGCTGGTGGGTGTAGCGGAGTGATGGTTAATTTGTATATTACTCTTTTATTAGATAGGATATTAGCCCTTTCTCTGTATTTTAAATTGCAGATACCTTTTCCAAGTTTATAATTTGTCATTTGACTTTGTTTAATGAGAATTTTTAGCCATACAAACTTTTAAATTTTTATGTATTCAAATTCATCAAAGTATGTATGTAGTCTAGTATCAATAAAGATACCAAATCATATCTTTATTGCTTTTGGATTCTGCATCAGAATAGTTAGGAAGATTTTCCTCACTTCCGATTAGAAAGGAATTCACTCATATTTTCTTCTAGTAGTTATAAGGTTTTGTTTATTACATTTAAATCTTTGATCCATCTGGAATTTATTCTGGCATATTATATCAAAGGTAGATCTGATTTTGTCCCTTTTACTAAATGGTTTTCCAGTTGTTCCAACACCATTTAGTCTATCTTTCCCCATCTTATTTGTTTCCATTTAACATGTATTAAATTCTCACATGCATTTAGACTTATTTGTGAGATGATTATTCTGTTACATTGGTCTTCTTTTCATATACTAGTACTATGTTGTTTTTATTATAGGGGTTTCATAATATGTTTCAATATCTGGTAGGGATAACCTTCCCTTCTATTGCTTTCCCCTGGGGAGACAACTTATCTGAAGGGAAAAAGAAGTCAGGTTATTATGAATAACCAGGTCATAAAGCCTTAGTCATGGGAGGGGTTGTAGGCTGGAGTGAGGTGATTTTGAGTAGATTTTGTTCATGAACCAATTCCCATGGAATCAAGTCCGAGTCAGATTTATAGAGGGATGGTAATAAAAACTGCAAAAGCTTTCTGCACTAAAAAGGTAGTTTCTTAGATTATGGTAAATACTGCTTTGATCCATTTCTAATGGAGTTAATCACAAATGGAAAGATAACTAACTAGTTCTCCTCTAGTTCTACATTAATGTTGCTAGATAAAATACATGGTTCCCAGTTAAATTGAATTTCAGGTAAATGACAAATAATTTTTTAGTCATATGTGAAGTATGCCCCAAATATCACTTCACACAAATATGTGGGACATACTTACACAAAAATATTATTTGTTGTTTACCTGAAATTCAAACTTAATTGGACTTCCTGGAGTTTGTTTTGCTAAATCCGGCAAGCATATCAAACATTTCTTAGCTTTGCTTCTTGAAGGATTCCAGTGCATCAGCACTGGTGTCAGGCAACAGCAACTTTAGTAGTACCTGGCAGAGAGGCAGTGCCTGGAGAATTTTGTGGTTGCTGGAGGAAAAGGAAGCAATCTCTAGTGGCCAAGTCATCATCTAGGGAAGAAGCATAGTTACTTGGTAGGTGCAGATGAGCTATTACCTGGGAAGCAGCAGCAGAGTCTGGCAGTCAGTGGTGCCTTTTGAGTGTGGCAGTTGCCAGAGGATGTAGAAGCAGTTCTTAGAGGCACTGGTGCCTTATAGCTGTGGCGATACCTAGAGGAAATAGTCATGGTGCTTGATGGGAAAGGAAGAAACCAGCAGAAGTGGTAGTGTGCCCAGTGGAAGGTTTGAGAGTACTCACTGGAGTGGAATTAGACAAGATCAGTGAGAAAAACCTTAATGCCATATAGAAAGTGATCACACTTGCTTGTGAGCCCATTTGAGTCTCCTGCTTCCAAATAAACCTGGAAGGTTACTTTTTTTTTTCAAGTAACAGGATTGTTCCTTAATAGGTACAGAGAAATGCAAGTTATATTGGTGCTTCCCAAGTCATCACTCTGGGAAAAGAGAATAAAGGAAGTATATAGATAGTGTAAGAGGATAATTATTTCTTCCCCACCTATACTTTATTGCTCTCAGCCAATTACCACCAGTACAGAGCTCTCTGTGGAACCACTTTTGAGCATAGGGCTCAAGCCTGAAGGCCTAAGTAGGATCCAGAAAGAGAAGGATGCTACAGGAACCACAAGTCCACTTATCTAACCACATATGTAAAGTGGAAGTGATGGATGAAGATGGTTACCATGTCTTTAGGGACCAGGCCTTGCCAGGATTAGACAATTGAGTGCCACGAATGGGTACTGAGTTTTAAGATAGAAAAACTCCACCCACCAGTAATATGTAGTCCAGTAGAGGTCTTGGCCTTTATCAATGAAGTTAGCAATCCCTCTTCCAAGGGGATGTATTGAAGGGGTTATTAGTAAAAGGACACGTAGAGGTGGGAGCAAGGGTGGGAATATTCTCTTACTTACATTAAAGTTTGAAGTGTTCCTCAGCTCTGGTTGCCACCACATGACTGTTTCCCTCCATGCAGATGCAGGCTACCGAGCTTACTTACTGAAATGGTATTGTGAGTAAGATGGGTAGCCTGCATTTTGACTGACATCGTATAATCTAATGTACCTGCATTGGGGTTTCAGACACAAGGCAAGATCCCCTGTAGACAAAGCCATATTTTAGTTTAAATTAGGATCATGTTTGCCTCTGCCCAGACACTAGTCAATACCAGTGAGAGTTTATATCATTTCTGATGTCTCCTAGCAGCATATAACTCATCCCACATTCCTTTCCAGATGTACTACCCAGACATATTTTCCAAGCTGGATCTTCAGATTTAGACATCTCTTCCTTACCTCTACTATATTGAAGTTTCTGTTGTGTTCTTCTACTTATAGTATATCTTTAACAAGTTCTTTAATATACATATATATGTATGTGTGTATATAAATATATATATATATATATGTACTAGTATATATAAAAGAGAAAACAACATTTTAAAATATTTTGTTATGACACTACATTTTATGAAGTTTCATAACGTGTTTGTTATTACTATTATTTGTGATGTTGACTTTTGCTGAAACTATAATCTTCATAGGTAAAGTAATATACACAAAGGAGTATTCTGTTTGGTCTTTTGATATTCATAGCGATTTTACTTTTAATTTTGTCTTATTTTGATCACAGAAAAATGTCTTCAACTTAGATAAAGACTAAACCCAAATAAAATAACAATTTGAATAGTAATAAATAAAAGTCTTAGAAATGTCCCCAAAGGGTTCTAATTTCTAGATAATTATAGTATTTGGTATGCAGAAGTCCACATTGCCAAGAAACCACCCTAGACTTTGAAGACTAAAATAAAAATCCAGAGACCAAGGAACTAAAATTTTTGCCAATATTTATTGACTTTGTGGTTGCTGAGTGACTCAACTTTCTTTGACTTGACCACAATCCAAAACACACTGAAGTTTCTGTGTTAAAACAAATATTAATATGAGATTGCTCACAGAGGTGAGTCGATGGCCACCTCAGAGACTAAAGTTCAAGTACAATAGCCTTTGCACATTCTTCTGGCTTGTTCACAGCTACAATCTGTACCCAAAGAAAGCCATTAAGAAAAACAGTATTTAAAAATTTTAAATTCTTGATTTTTAATTCTTGGCAATTAAACCAAAAATTAAGATACTATTCTGTGGGCCAACCAAAAAAGATTATGCCAACCAGTTATGGTATCTGAGATAAAAGGATCATGATGCTATGGGATCACTTGTGAGGGGAAGAAATTAATAGCAGTCTCAGAAGGAAAAACTAGAGAGGGGAAGACATAAAACTAGAGAAAAAAAAAGACAAATGGGCTATCTTGAATCTCCCACTTCCTGTGAACTCTGAAATGAATTAGAATGTAGAATCTGAATCACAATGAAAGGATTTGTGTTTGTGTGTGTGTGTGTACTTGATCAACTTAAAATTAAGCTGATATCATCCTGTCTGTGTAGCTCAATTGGTTAGAGCATTGTCCTGATATGCCAAGGTTGCAGGTTCAAGCCCTGGTCAGGACACATACAAGAAGCAACAAATGAATGCATAAATGAGTGGAACAACAAATCCATGTCTTTCTTTCTCTCTCTCCCTTCCTTTTTCTCAAATCAATCAATAAAAACTTTAAAAATTAAGACCATATGAAGGAAGCAAGAACAGTCCCACATGGTGATGTATATACTATTGGGTTTATAATTGTTTGTAGTTCAACAACCATAGTTGTCTCTTACTTTTGCAAACAACAGACAACTTTTACTTTGCATGAAAGTTAAAATACATCTATGTAAATAAGAGAGCAAAGAAGTTTTCTAAATGCTTTTATTTTGGGCACAAATATTTATAAATTTTTGTTCTTCTTGCTGGAAAATGGAGAGCTAGTGATACATTTGTTAATGACATTAAAAATGTGTATTGTTGTATAAAGTTAATGTACATTTTAGGTATGTTAATAATAAATTAAGGTCCTAATGGTTATCATATTAGAGAAAATAATTAATAGATTAGTCTCAGCAGAAAAATTAGTTTTTAAAAAGGATAAGCTAGGGATATCAAAACAAAACAATTAGCTTCAGACATTATTATACTATGTGCAATCTTTTGATAAATAATGTTCAATTACAGAATGTAATACCTTGCACAACACCTGATATATAGTAGACATTCAACAAATGTTTGTTAAACATCATTGCTTTTTAACACAGTAATTTTCCTCAGTAATAATATCTATAACTCAGATAAAAATAGAAATTAATTTTTGTTTCTTGCAAAAGTATATTTTTCTACAGAAAATAGCATCAGCAAAAGAGAAAGAAAAGAAAATGTGTGTATGTTCTAAAAAGCTATTCCAACTCCAGTTATTCAGACATGAATACTTTGACCTTCTCTGTATTTGTAGTCTCTGCTCATGATAAGCTATCAATATCCTCAGCCTCATTATTTTTCTCTGTTTATTTTGGCTTTACAGAGATCAGGTCTCAAGTCACAGGAATCTCTATGGCCTTCAGTTACTAAACGTTTCCTTCCTTCTTTTGCTCTTGCCTGGCTCAGAAGGATATGCCAGGTGGTATAAATGTTTCCTTTTCAGAGCTGAAGAAGAGATCTGGGCTGTGGAGTCAATAGAGAAAGCCTTGGTTTGGGTGGTTTCTTGGCTCTCAACTCACCTGTTCTCAGCCAGCCGGGAGATCTCTTTACAAATGTGTTTGGATTCGCTGTTTTAGATCCTTGTGCTTTGTTAGCTCCTTTCTCCCACTGGGATATTGTTAGGACATAACAAGGCTAGAAAAGCTGTGGGAAGCTTTGGAGGCTGGAGGATAGGGTCCAGCGAGGATTGCAGTTAAACAGGAATTCACTTTGGTTTTGTTACCTACATAGTCCAAAGATAGCCCTGAGTTGATTCCAGTTGGGAAGCAAGGCTGGACTTTCTTGTTTGGTCCTTTGGCCCTTTTAGTTTCCCCATCTGGGGCCAGGATATGTGTCAGGAAAGAAATCAGCCTCAGGTGTGTGCTCTCATTTTTCTCTCTTCTAAACTTCAGCTTCCATGCACCGCACTGTAGTTTTGGGTGGATTGTTGGGCTCTTCTGGCTTTTTATCTATTTTCTTTGAGTCCTCACCAGGGTTGCCATCATCAGCATTTTCCTCCTTCACTAATTTGGTTTCAATCATTTCCTTCTGCTCATTCTTGTTTGTAAAAGGGAAGGCCTTTACATACCTGTAGGCATAAACATGAAATTAAAGTGAGAGGCTTCTCTGTAACACCTATAACAATAGATAACACTTTGCCTGTGATGGCCATATTGGCACAGCACACTGGGTACTTTATTTCTGAGAGATGCTAACACATGCACTCTCAAATACATTAACACATCACCATTCTAATGGATTCATTTAGATTGGATAGTAAGCTCACAGGCCAAACTTTGGGCTGACCTCACCACTCTCCCACCATAAGCAAAGAATTGAAAATCAAATAAAGCATATACTTTTTCTCCTAGATGTCAATCTTTTATTTATTTTCAAATGGACAGCCAATAACCTATATTTAAAGGCTGGCTGATATGCATGTGCTGATATAGTAGGAAAGACTGTGTGATAGCAGGTAGAGGTGAGGTGAGGGAGAAAATTTGCAGTATAAGAGAACTGCCATCTCCATTTTGACCACCAAAATACTAATAACAAGTTTGGAAAAACACAAGATAGGGATGCCACAAAGGTTACAAGGTAAATGATATTCCGACAACTCCACCTTTTGACATAGCAAACGGCGAGACCAGCTGCAGCAGCAAAGAAGAGGAGTGCAAGCACTAGCAGAGCCGTGGGAACACCTGGAGGAAACAGAAACATGGCTTGTTGGTCCTTCACTTTGACATTGTTGTGCACTGCTCTTCTAACATTCATCTTTACCTGTGATTGAGACACAGTGAAGGAGAAAAGCCTTCTCTGTGACCACACAGGGGCCACTTAGGATGTTGGGTCCACATCTACTTCTTTGCTTCTCACCTATAGAACACTTGGCCCTGCCTCGCATCCTCTTTCTATTCTATAAGTTGCAATATGACAGAAAGAGTCCATTTTTCTCTGTGGCCTTGAGATGGTAAGTTTGGAGCTAATTAAGTATAAGACCCTTACTTTTAAATAAGAAAAGCAAATCTCTGATAATATGCTTTTAAGGTATATATTTTAAAAAGAACTTGTACACATTCATAGCTAGTAATTTATTTTTTAAAGTTGAGTTTGAAAAGAAACTATTTCGTACTCATGATTTTTAGTTTAATCATTATAGTTTTTTAGAGCTCTCAAGTTCTATGTCTATGAAAGTTGAGTTTGCATTAAGCTTTTTTTTTTTTTTGTATTTGGCAGGTCCTGAGTGACTAATACTAGAGACAGTTAGTTTCTATGTATTATCTGTTAAACACACACACACACATACACACACTGCAGACACAGAAGGCTTTACCTCCAAATCCAACATCTTCATTCTTGAATGCTGTTTTATATTCAATAGGTGATTCAGTTTCTGTAGATGTGGTGGTAGTTTCTATAAAAACTTCTGTTATGCAAATTAATTTTGTTTTTCGTGGAGAAGCAGGAGCCAGAGCCCGAGTAGGGGCAGGAGGAGTTGTAGTAGAGTAAGGTGTATCAGTAGATAATGCTGAGTGTATTGTGTCACTATCAGTCATTTCTGTTATGTATGCTGGAGTTTGAGTGTTGAATATGGGATCTTTGGTGGCAGTAATTTTTGGAAAGCATGAATTAATCCAAGTATCTGTAGGGAAGAAGAAATGAAATAAGAAGTAAATATTGTATTAGCCTCCTAACTGGTCTTCCTGCCTCTAGTCTTACTCCCCTCCAGACTCCTTATACTATAGCTGGAATGGTTTTCCAAATATGCAAATCTAATTATATCACTTCCTTAGAGTCCTTCAGTGACTGCCTGTACTGCATGGCCTATAAGGCCCTCCATGATTTGGTCCTGCTCATCTGATCAGTCTTTTTGTCATTCCTCCTATAATACTGAAATTCCTTCAGTTATTTGATATGCTTTCTCTCACATTCCTTATAAGCCTTAGACCTTGATGCTTTCTTCAACAGTAGGACTCGTGGCCCCTCTTTATTTAGCTAACTTTTACTTGTCCATCAGGTCTCAGATTGAACACTTTCTTAGGCACACTTGATGACTAGATTGGGTCCCGAGGCATCTGTTCTTGTGCCTCCTTGTATATCCTTTGTCATGGTTCTCATTACACTCCTCCCCACTGGTCTGTCTTGGTCAGCATTATATGCACACTGTGCCTGTCAAAAATACATGGTTAATATTGGATGAATAAAGCAAGGAAGGAAAAGCAAAAGGAAGGAGTAGATAGGGAGACCACTTAAGGACAAAGATCTATTAAAACCAGATTTCTCTGTGCTCATCAGAAAGCGGGAGGGGCCTGGGTGTCACGGCTCAGTGGTTGAGCATCAACCTATGAACCAGGAGGTCATGGTTGGATTCCCAGTCAGGGCACATACCTGGGTTGTGGGCTCAATCGCCAGTGTGGGACATAGAGGAGGCAGCTGATCAATGTTTCTTTCTCACCATTGATGTTTCTATCTATCTCTCCCTCTCCTTTCCTCTCTGAAATCAATAAAAATATATTTTTTAAAAAGGGGGGAAGGGAAGAGGAAAGGGAGAGAGATAGGTTTGCTTTTCAATCTGTTGAATGTGGTAGATAGGAAACTACATTTATTAAGCATCTTGCTCTGAGTCCCATAGCACTTCATTTAAAAATTTTATCAAACCCTCATTTATATAGAAGGAAACTGAAGTTCAGAGAAACTGAATGACTTGCCCAGAGTCACAGAGCTAGTAAATGGCAGAGCCATGAATATATTTTAATATGAATTTGCACCTATTTAAAATCTAGTTATTTGTGGCAGGAGGCAGCATTAGCTAGAATGTTAGCTATGAAGAAAAGTCATTCCATTCATTTTTGAAAATTAAATAATTTATCTGTCAAGGTCATGGATAACTATAGTACTGATAAAATATTGGACTACACATGCATTCAGGCAGAATTTTATGCTATTTATTTATTTTCCTTTGAAAAGACCTCTATTCACATAGACATCATCCTTGACTTTCTCTGCCCTGAACTTTTAGCTATATTTTCCATTTTTGAGCAATGCTGAGTTCTTCCCTCAGAAAATGAATATTTTTAAAAATATCAGGGGTAAAAAACTACTGAGCACAATATGCTGTGTTGGGAACTGAAAATATAGACACAAATAAGGCATGGATCCTGTTTTCGGGAGGACAGAGTATTTTGATAAGGACAGGGGGAGATCACTGGGGATTCACAGAGGATATGGCATTTGGGCTGAGTGTTGAGGATTAATATGTTCATTCAACAAATATTTATTGAGCTTCAACTTTGTGCAGTCACTATTCCAATCGCTAAGGACATGGTGTAATAAAAAAGACAAAAATCCCTCCTTGTAAGGGGCTTATAAGCTATTGGAAGGATAGAGATAATAATTTTTAAAGCCAGCAATGTCAAAGGATGGTAAATGTTGAGAAGACAGTTGAACAGGATGAAGATTAAACTGAAAGGAGTGAGGAATGGGGGACAGATTCTCTGGATAGGGTGATAAGAGAAAACCTCTTTGTGGAGGTGGTACTTAAGCTGAGACCTGAATGATGAAAAGTAACCAGTCCTTGAAGATCTAGGACAAAAGAATTTCAAGTAAAAGAACAGGAAGTTCAAGAGCCTGAAATTGAATGGACTCAGCATGTGTGATGGGGAGAAAAAAAACGAGAATGGCTGGAACTGAGGAGCAACTCATCTAGTATGAAAGGGGGAATAGAATATCCCAGTCAATAGGAATGAGCATGATCCAAGAATCCAGAAATTTGAAAGTGTAGTTATATTAGAAAAAGGAGAAGGAGCACAGTGTGGCTGGAGCATACGGTGTGTGTATGATGGGCAGCATGGAAGACTGCAAGCAAGAGATGAGAGGGGGAAGATAATTTGGAGCCAGAGTATTAAGATTCATAATTGTCATGTTAAAGAATTTGGAATTTATTCTTAGGAGCAGGAATTTTTTACTGGGGTTTACAAACCGATATATAAAAGTTCTCAACTGATAATATGAGTTCTCATACATGCCCACTTTTATGTGCAAAAGGCTTTATAGTTTACATTGCATTCTCAAATGGGAAGTTATCCAAGGTTGTGGAGCAGAGGAGTAACATAATCATTAGTGGATGCAGTGGAGGATGAAATACAGAGAGCAGAGAGTACAATCCGGTAGCAAAGAAGGAATGAAATTGCATGGAAATAGGGAAATCCAAAAGTGTCCGGAATCCTGGAATTTAGATCTTAGAGACCTTCTAGGGAAAAGTGATTCTCACCCTGTTTGTGGGTTAGACTCATCTAGTGAGCTTTAAAAAAATATTGATGCCCAGGACCCATTCCAGGCCTGTGTTATTGATGTGCGGTTATCACCATGGAAGGTGCTACAGGGAAGTAACATTTGAGATTTAAATCCTGGCTCTTTCCCTTATTGACTGCCCACAGCATGGTGCACTCTCAGCATCAGTTACCTCCCCTGCGGAGGAGAAATGATACACTTGTCCTTTCACTGAGGATCAGTGAGAGAGTAAATGTGTAGGGCCTAGCATAGTGAGTGGACAGAATAGATCAGATCTGTAAGAATTAGTCTCCTTTGCCTCCTTCATTAAGTATAGCCAAGAAGGAGCAACAGTGTGAGGGAGCAACAGCAGTCTGGTTCTGTGATCCCTAACTGGTCAAGGACGCAATATCTCACTTGGAAGTGCTAGGACCTGGCTCTCCTTCCCCTACAACCTATAAATATAATTTCTCTAGAATGTGCCAAGTGCTCTGGTAGATATTAAACACAGAGTGGGGTTGGAGTATAAGAGGAAAGGTAGGAGTAAGGAGTACAGTAGGTCCTCAGATTACGTCGGAGATCATTCCTACAATGTGACATAACGCGATTTTTGCCATAAGTCGGAACCCACCTACATAAGCACCTACGTCATTCACATGGAGCACGTACACAGCAGTAATGAAGTGAAATAGTAAAAAAAATTAAAAGAAAGATAACAATTCCTGACCTTTATTTGTGGTAAATAAATAATAAAAAACGTAAAGCATATATGTACATATGTCAAAATGACAGAACTTTTTTTAAATAAATGGGAGATGGCGACGTAACCACAAAACGACGTACGTCAAGTCCGATGTAACCCAAGGACTGTCTGTATAGGAAGGATTCCTGGAGAAGATGGCACTTGAGATGTGAATAAAGAGAAGGAGTTAGCCAAGTAGAAGAGGACAGACACTGTGGCAGAGGGAACAGTATGAAACACATGGCGCCCGCAGAGCTTTCAAGGCACTTTGGTCTGATCCCCAAAACTCACGAAGAGCAATAAGAAAGACAAATCAGGATAAGGTTGAGAATCAGGATTAAAGTTTCTGTGATCCCCAGACCTCACAAGGTAAAAATAAAAAAGGAAGTTAGGAAAATAAACATGGGGTAAGGTTAGGATTAACATTAGGATGAGGATTAAGGTAATTCTGATCCTCACAAACAGAAGCAGGTAAACCTGACTTAGTTAAAAATGATAATATAACCACACAGAGCAGTGAATTTTTTCAAGTTGCTTTTGTACACAATTCTCTGACAGTACATCTTTAGAGGGATGTCTTCTAAGGACTAAAAGAAATGCAAAGAAACCTTAAATTGCACTCAGTTGGTTTATTCCTAAGGTTGATTTTGTAATTTTGAAACTATTATAGAACAAGAAAACATATTAATATTATTTATTGGGGACTAAGATGTTCCATATAAGAAAAGATAAATACAAATAAAACAAAGTAAACTAAGGAAAAACTTGAATTGTTAAATTTGAGTTCTATATATCAATAAAAATCCATAATTTAAAAACATATATATGCACTATTTCAGTGTGTTGGGAGAAATCATCAGGAGTATGTGACCCCAGATGACCTGTGAGTTAGACCTTGGTAATTGGAGGCTCCTCACTGTGTCATCATCCTCGAATGTGCTTTCTGCTTTCCTTCCTAGTGCTAGAAGCTGCCCAAGGACACAGTCTTGAGATAGTAAGGTGTTGGTTGAGATCATCTTAATTGACTGAGCCAATTAAGACCTCCTATGTATGTGACTGAACCCAGTTAGGGCCTCTATATAAGCTTAAACGATTCTGGCAGGCAGTGTGGGAATCTACTGGTCTTGAGACCACCCAAGATAAGCCTCATAAATTCCTTTGTTTACTAAACCTACCACCCACCAGTCTGGAGTGGTTTGCCTCTTACTTTAATCTCTCCCTGCCCTCTGCATACAGGGACCATTTTCAGATTATATCTGGGAAGCTCCTAAGTTTGAATATATCCTTTTCAGTGAACAGTTAGAAAGTATTATATTTAATAAATTTATATTATATGTTAAATATATATTTATGTTAAAATATATTTTCTAGCTGTCCACCAAAAAGGATGGAGAAGCAATGAAAATTCCAGTAGTAGTGAGAACAACTTGCATCCGGATCTTGGTTTCTCATTAACATTCTCCATTAAAAAGAACCAGGACTCTTGGAGAAATAAATGGCTGATAACATATCTGGAACATAGCAATTACAAGTGAGCCTGTGACATGTTATTAGGCCCAAAAGTAAGGAATTGATCAAATACTATTGGGATTAAGCACAAAAGTCAACTGAAAGGGCTCCCACTTGCCAAATTTGGGACAAATTGAGCATCAAAAAGAAAATTGTATAACATATTGAACACATAGAATAAGTAAAATGCCATGTGTCCATCCTACATAATAAAGAGCTAATATGATAATATGATAATTAGACCAGAAGGCAGAACGACCAGTGAGTGGGGGGCGGGGCCTGCAAGCCTGCACCTACCCCCCCTTCTGCAGAGGCAGCAGGAGAGGTGGTGACAGGGTCCTGGTGCCTCTGCAGAGGTGGACAGGGGGTGACTGCAGCGCCTCAACCTCCCACAGCCCCTCCCCCAGCCAGCCTGGCCCCTGTTAGGGCCCCCTCCACCAGTCGGCTGGGGGGCAGGGTCAGCACTAAGGAGCAGCAAGCCCTGGTTCTGGTTGAATGATGGCCCTCCCCTCTGCCCCCACTCAGCTGGCAGTCGGACATCTCCCTGAGGGCTCCAGGACTGTGAGAGGGCCCAGGCCGGGCTGAGGAACCCCCTTGGCACTGGGCCTCTAGTGACAGTATAAGGGGGAAGGAAGAGGTGTGTGTGTGTGTGTGTGTGTGTGTGTGTGTGTGAGAGAGAGAGAGAGAGAGAGAGAGAGAGAGAGAGAGAGAGAGATTTTTCTTTATCAAAGATGCCAGGTAATAAATGTAGAAAGAAGAATAGACTTAGAAAATAACCATTTTTATTTTTTAAAGAAATAGAACAAAAAATCAGTTTTGTATGGAAACACAAATGACCACAAATAGTCAAAGCAATCCTGAAGGAAAAAAACAAAGTTGGAGGTATTACACTTGCTGACTTCATTTTATATTACAAAGTGACAATAATCAAAACAGCATGGTATTGGCAGAAAAACAGACATACAGACCAATGGAACAGAATTGAGAGCCTAGAAATAAACACACATGTATCTGGGAAAATAATTTATGACAAAGAAGCCAAAGATATACAATGGAGAAAAGAAAGCCTTTTCAATAAGTGGTACTAGGAAAATCGGAAAACTACATGCAAAAGAATGAAATTAGACTACTGTTTGTCCCCATATATAAGAATTAACTCAAAATGGATCGAAGACCTACATATAAGACCTGAAACAATAAATTGCATAGAAGAAACATAAGTACTAAACTTATGGACCTTGATTTTAGAGAAGATTTTTGCAATTTGACCCAAAAGGCAAGAGAAGTAAAAGCAAAAATGAATAAATGGGACTATATCAAACTATAAAGCTTCTGCACAGCAAAAGACGACACCAACAAAACAAAAAGGCAACCAACCGAATGGGAGAAGATATTTGCAAACAACAGCTCTGACAAGGGGTTACTATCCAAAATATATAAATAACTCATACAGTTCACCCCCCACAAAGCAATCCAGAGGACAGAGGACCTGAACAGACACTTCTCCCAAGAAGACATACAATGGCCAACAGACACATGAAAGGATGCTCAACTTCACTAGCTATTAGGGAAATGCAAACAAAAACTACCTGTTAGAATGACTATTATCAACAAGACTAGTAATAACAAATATAGAGAAAAAGGAATCCTTATTCACTGCTGGTGGGAATGTAAACTGGTACAGCCGCTATGGAAAACAAGCCATAAGAAAAGATGCAATACTGCCATTTATGACAACATGGATGGATCTTGAGAATATTATGTTAAACAAAATAAGTCAGAAAAAGTCAAGAGCCATATGATTTCACTCATATGTGGGATATAGAACTGAAAGCAACAAATGAACAAACAAGAAAAAAAAAACATCATAAACACAGACAACAGTATAGTGGTTACCAGAGGAAAGGGGGCTGAGGGAGTAAAGGAGGTCAAATGTATGGTGACAGAATATGACTTTGGGTGGTAAACATACAAAGCAATATACAAATCATGTATCAGAAATGTATACTTAAAACCTGTATAATTTTGTTAACCAATGTCATCCCAGTATATTTAATTTAAAAATGAAAACGAAAAACACACACCCACAAGAAAATAAGTATTTTGCCCTCCTCCCCCATATAATAACTCATTCTAGCAAGGATCATCAATAGCTGCTTAAACTATTAGGTAAAAGATAGTTAGGGGTCAGAATAGTTGTATGGTACCAAAATATCACACTGTAGATTACCTACTCATTCCAAAGGGGAAAGTGTATTTTGGAGTTCATCGGAGAGGTCTGGCAGTCACCATCGTAGTGAAATGATCAAAATTATCATATTGAGCCCTAACCAGTTTTGCTCAGTGGATAGAGCGGACTCAAGGGTCCCAGGTTTGATTCCAGTCAAGGGCATGCACCTTGGTTGTGGGCACATCCCCAGTAGGGGATGTGCAGGAGGCAGCTGATTGATGTTTCTCTTATCGATGTTTCTAACTCTCTATCCCTCCCCCTCCCTCTCTGTAAAAAATCAATAAAATATATTTTTTAAAATTAGCATATTGACATTAAGTGCCTTTTGTTGGAATGTTATCCAAAGTACATAATATCATCTATGAAAGATTTTTGCCAAAAATATCAACAAGCATCTAAATTAAGCCTCTACACCTAACTTTAAGTTTACAGGAAATATAGGGAATAGAAGTACAAGTTAAATAAAGCTGTGGGGGAAACACAAATCCAAGTCCTCTTCCCCTAGCTCCTTTTTGTTGAGTCTAGAGCAAGCATGTCAAACTCAAAGGCTAACATGGGCCAAATAAACAAGGTTTAAGTTTATGTGGGCCACAAAAAAACAAAAGCTTCAATTTTCATAGAAATGTAGGTTTATTTTGATAGAGACATGCTGAATACAAAGGGCTGAAATAAATGAGTAATCTTTAACATAAAACAATAGAACATTTTACTAAAAATTACTATTTTTTTCTTGAACATTAACTTCCCAGACACTGAATAACTGCACAAATTAATAAACGTAACACAAATAAACCTCTTTTTCTTGTTCTCTGAAAGCGAAATATTTCCTGTTGCGCACACCAAACAAGTCAGTCCAAGACCAATAATGTGGTAATCGGCTGCTAAAATATTCACTGCTAGTATTAGTGGAGAGAAATGGTGCGCCTGCGCATAAGGCATGTAAGGGAAATGAATGCAACATGATCATAGTAATCAGTCATTAGTGAATGTTGTAGTTTGTTATTAATACTTATGTATAACAGAATATTATAAAAATTAAGTTATGAAATTAAAAATTTTTTTTTATTGATTTCAGAGAGGAAGGGAGAAAGATAGAAACATCAATGATGAGAGAGAATCATTGATTGGCTGCCTCCTGCACGCCCCCCACTGGGGATCAAGCCCGAAAGCCAGGCATGTGCTCTTGACCAGAATCGAACCTGAGACCCTTCTGTCTGCGAGCCGACGCTCTATCCAGTGAGCCAAACCAGCCAGGGCAAGTTACAAAATTTTTATTAAAACATTTTTTACATACTGTTATATTGGGCTGGGCCGCACAAATATTCGTTGTGGGCCACATGCGGTGTTTGACATGCTTGGTCTAGAGGGCTGGTTATCATATTATCACATCGACAGCTGGCAGGAAGGCCAGGCAGTTAAAAGTCCAGGCCATTTGACAGGCCTGGGCTGGCTATGAGATAAAGAGGCATGTGAATTCCCCAGCAAAAAGTGATAGGTTGAAGAGGCAGAGGAGAACAGGGTGGTGAAAAAAATGTTGGAAGAAGCTTTATGTTCCAGTCATGACTGCAAATGACTGTAGGACTTTGAACAAACCGAATCTCCATTCTGAGCTATAGTAGTGTCATCTCTGGAGTGAGGGAAGTAGACAAAGCATTTCCCAGGGTCCTTCCTATGCCAAAGCCTCCTGGTTCAGAAAACTGCTTGGACCCTCTGTTGCCTTTGGGAAACATAATATTGTTGATGTATATTTATCTCTTGGATGTTGGAGAATGATTTTGGAATCGATCCTTGTGTATGACCACTCAGTTGTATGATCTTTAGAAGGTCAGATTTTTTAGTATGTGTTAAGAGTAATAAATCAGGAAGAGGTTCTTATAACAAACTGAGAACTAGCATTTAGTAAAAACAAAACCTTTCTGAGAAGGTAGTTAAACCTTTCTAGGAAGGTAAAGCACTTGGGCTAAGGTGACCAAGGTCTCCAAGCGAGGTTAAAGGATGACTGTGTGTCCATCAGAAAATCAGTTCTACTTTCTAGATTCAACCCCTTCCTTCATAAAATGGAGATTGGGTCTTGTTCTAAAAAATGTCAAATGTAGCATTTGAATTTCCTTTCCCATGAAAGAATGTAGGATAACAGAAAGAGCATCGTTTTAGAGTTAGACCTGTGTTTGAGTCTTTATAGTAATGAGATCTTAGACAACTGTAGTTACATCCTCTGAGCTAAGTTTTTTTCTGCAAAATAGGGATGATAAAGCATACCTCAGAGGGAGATTGTCAAGGTTCAGTGAGATAACTTAATACATTACTTTGTCTATAGTGATATTTCCTTCTCGTCTTCCTGTTAATTTTATAGAGTGGAGTGGGGAAGTAGTGGAGCCTCCTGGGATGCCCTTTCCCTGATGTCAGTCAATCATATTTTCCCTAACTTTTTTCTCCTAGGGGCACACTACCACTTCTAGTCTTGTCACAGAGTGAGTCTTTGGAGGGTTAAACGACCATTACTATGATTGCTGCTGCTCAGGGTCACTCTTCTCAGACACATCATAGAGCTAGCAAAACCCAGAGAAAAGATAGCACATGGAGAGACTGCAGATCTGACTTACCAGATGAGTTGTGACAATAGGCCCTGAACTTTTGGTGTGGTGAATTTCTCCAAACCAGGACACCTATCCCGTTCTTTCCACACTTTGGGTTTGGGTAAATCCGAGGGATGACTAAGACCTGATCTGCAACCCATCCATAGCTGTAACAGAATACATATTAGTTGAATGGATACATTTATCTCTATGGCTGAACAAGAACACAGAGCCAAAAGAGCTCCGACCGTGTTTGTGAATCCAGCTGTTTCTCACCTGCAAGTCTCAAAGCCAGAATTCCATGCTGCTTCAACCTGATCTTTGCTGGCCAAAGTTAGTCCCATCAGCTCACAAGCCTCCTTGGCTTCTGTGAAATTCAGCTGCTCATTTGTCTTTTTGGTCAAAAGGGTGACTCCCATAATTCTGCATTGCACTAAGAAGGAAAGCTCTGCAAAGGAATCACATACATCCTCAGTTTGCTGCTATCCCTGTTCACAGCCCTTCGGCTTCTCGTCCCAGCACAGCATTATAGGCTTGATGCAGCAGTGAGGTCATTGTGGTTGGGACTGAAGTTTAGGAATAACAGGACACAGGGCCAGACATTTCTCACAAGGACATCCTGCTGGGTGAGGTGGGTGCTTGGTCGGATCCAAGCTGTACCTCTCATTAGACCCGAGTCCACTCTATCACACTGCATAAAGGTGCCTTGTCCATTACATGGAGGAGGCTTCAGCTACTAGTTCCTGGGGTGGGGTCTAGATGATGCTGTTGCTACAAACTTTTTGGAGTCTATTAAATGAAGAGTCTGAGACTTTGAGAAAGATAGAATTAAGGGCTAATAGAATAGTTACTGACACTCCAAATTAATGTGCTCTGGAGATACCACTATTTCTGAGATGGGCTGAAAAATGGTGCATTTGATATATGAGCTTCCTCAGTCTCAAGTCTACTCTGACCATTGGGGGGCAGACTTACTCAGAAGTTCCTGGAGGAGCTGGGCAGTAAACCTTGCATGGCAGAGAAACTAAATGATCGAGTTGTAGAATCAGATCTGGATTTGAATCTACCTATGTCACTTGTTAGTTCTGTGACCTTAGGCTAGTTATTTCATCTCTCAGCCTCAGTTCCCTTACTTATAAAACTGAGAGGGTAACAATATGAATTTTATAGGGTAGTGAGAGTTAAGTTAGTTACTTCTAATAAAAAAAAGTTAGCATAGTGCCTGCTACACAGTAGTTACTCATTAAATCATAAATAACATTATCATGTTATCTTCAAAGCAGTTGAATAGTTAACATGTGAATATTTTACTCAAAATTTAATGAATCTGAGCGTTCTTTTGATCCCTTCTCTCAAGAGTTCTAAGATTTATAGACTTGTATGAAATTGTGAGTTGCATTGCATTCAGGTATATTATTTCTATTTGGCTTAATCCACAAAAGTTCATAAAAGAGCATTTCAATCTCCCAAGTAATTGCCTGTACACAGATCTGTGCACTGGATGCCCAGTCAAATGCTTTGAACACTTTCTAGGTTAGCATTTAAAGGAAGTTTCTTATTAAAAACATGGAGGGAGCATTTCTAAGTCCTCCATGTGATCTTGCTCTGCTCTGGATCAGAGGACTGCAGGAAGGACTGCTCTGGATCAGAGGACTGCAGAAAGGAATATATATATTCCTTGTTTGCTGTCAGACCCTGCTCTCAGCAAAAGAGAGACCTGAGAGCCAACACTCCAATGTGAGTGTTTGTGACAAAATAGCCTCTAATATTAATACCAATAAAATTCCAACTTCTATAATCTGTTGATGCTACTCTGTTCCAAACCCTGTCTCTTTAAAAAACAAACAAAAACATTTTATTATTATTTATTTTAATTAAATTTATTTATTTATTTACCCAGTCTCTTTTTAACGGAAAATTGAGGCTCAGGGAGATTGAATAACTTTCCCAAGCCCAAGGATACAGAACAACTGACTCTAAAACCCCAGTTCTTAACTCGGACACTGTTCTGCTTCCCACTGTGCTATGGGCAAAAGATGAACACACACACACACACACACACACACACACACACACACACACACACAACTAGAGCTGAACTCTTGGAACACACCATTTGTCCTAGAATTTGGCTCATTTAGCCCATGAGTGTGCTATTGTTCAAACCTCTTAGGGCTGTTTTCTTTGGTGGGGGGATACTTGTAGGCTTATTAATTACACTATAAAGTAGTCTTGATACTCTCTCATCATACCTCATTTTTACTCTAAATATTAGTAGTAGTAGTAGTAGTAGTAGTTGTTGTTGTAATGATAGGCCTATCTTGGCAATGGACCTAGCTTTGAATATTTCTTGTAATGTTAATTAGCTTTGGGACCTTGGACAAGTTAGCATTCTCATCTATAAAATTCCTCATAGAATTTTGTCAGAATTAATTTAGATAACTTGTACCTAGCAAATACTGGGTCTATAGTAGGCAGTTAACAAATATTAGGCAAATTTAAGCTTTTCTATTTTATTAAAGACAAAACTAGGGAGCTGGTATTTAAGGGATATGCCAGTAATCTCTTAAGAGTTTTCAGGAGACAACAGGCATAATAGAAATAGTATATGTTTAGCAACAGAGCTGAATTCAAACCCAAGCTTTATTATTTACTACCTGTGTGACATTGGGCAAGTCACTTGGCCTCACCGAACCTGTTTCTTCATCTATAAAATGTCTTCTTGAGATATATTCTCAAACATAGAACACATAATTTTCCTTTTAAAGTGCTCAGATTTTTATTTTCCAAGAGTTGTAATGAGTGATTTGTGGTTACAATTTTTTTTTTGCCTACAATGCAGAATGAGGTTACCATTTAGGCATCTCAAAAGCCCAGAAACCATTTCAAGTCATTCCTTTTTCATATAATACACACACACACACACACACACACACACACACACACACGCGCGCGCGTGCGCGCGCGCGCGCTTAATTCTGTATCTCTACATAATAGGTCCTCAAGGATGCTGTCTCCCATCCTCATCCATTTACCTTCATCAGCCACCTTTTCCGTAATCATGGTTCTGAATAACTGTCAGTTGTTTCCAAAAATTTAATTTCCTTAGGAAATCTTTACCATTATTGACAATGGTCCAAAGAGTGTGATAGAGTCATTGTCAAAGAACAATTTCCAAAATAGCTTGAGTAATGGCAACATTTTGGGGGAAAGTGAATAGTCTTCTCAGGGGCATTTCAAAGAGGACCAACTTATTTGACAGTAACAGTTCTGGTATTTGAAAAAAATCAATTATATAACTCTATTCTCCTTTGTAATATTAAATAGAACAATATATGAATCAACTCTGGATGTCTGTTCCCGGCATATTTATATCTAAGGGCAGCTTCCAGCATAGGAATACTTAATTTTTCTTTTTAATGTACTCAGAGTTTCATTTTGCCCAGAGCTGAAATGAGTGATTTGTGGTTACAGTTTTTTGCCTACAATGCAGAATGAGGTTACCATTTAGGCATCTGAAAGCCCAGAAATCACTTCAAATTATTCCTTTTGTAGAGAGCTGATAGCTAATTTTCAAACCTATATTTCACAATTTTTTTCCAGTTAATTTGCTATTTACTACACATTAAAAACATATGCATCCCATGATAATATAATAAAATTAAAATAATTACTTTTCACTTTAAAAAATATGAAACAGGCCAATATTCTGTGAAAGTTAGCTATTTTTCTTGGGCTTAGAGATTGCTTAAAAATGTTTACAATCATGATTTGCTTCTTCAATGAAACATTTTTAAAACAAATGATCTCACCCTAGCTGGTTTGGCTCAGTGGATAGAGAGTTGGCCTGTGGACTGAAGGGTCCTGGGTTCAATTTTGGTCAAGGGAAAAAACCTCGGTTGCAGGTGCAATCTCCAGCCCTTGTCAGGGCGCATGTGAGAGGCAATCAATTGATGTGTCTCTCTCACATAGATGCTTCTCTGTCTCTCCCTCTCTCCCTTTCACTCTCTCCAAAAAAAAAAAAAAAAAAAAAAAATCAATGGAAAAATATCCTCTGGTGAGGATTAAAAAAATAAAATAAAAACAAATTATATCTCCTTAATGTTTTGTTTCAAAATATTCTCATTAAAAATAGTCCATAACCAAAAATAAAAGTCAAGATAACATAAAGGTAAAATATGAATCATTTGGTGAAATTGACAATATGGTGAAGACATTTCTTGCAGTCTGATACTACCAATTAGATCTTCTATGTACATTGAGGGTTCTCCCCACTCCCAGCAATCCACAGTAAAGAATTTGGTAGACTTAGGAGAGGTTTAAGATCTTGCCTTACCTCAGGTTGGCATTCTGCTAAGAAACCTACCTTGTACCTGAGGAGAGCCTTGACCCAAGAGCCTTGTGGTCCAGATGGAGGCAAGAAGAAACACCAGACTGAAGTACTTGGTCATTGTGCCAACCCCTTCAGAGCCAGAGAAACACCTCAGACAGCCACTAGCAGTAACAAAGGCATGCAATCACCAGTCTGGATGGAGACTTCTGGAAATACGTTGGGGGCCCCACTGCTCCACTTCATAATAGAGACATCCGGATTTCCCTGTTTTCAAGCTTCTGACTTGTCAAGGTCACTGGGGGAAATGAGTGACGCCCCTTGAATGCTCAGGCTGTACTTTGTGGATAGCTTTCTGGAAAATTTAGCTAATGCTGACTCAGAAAGCACAGAAATGAGGAAGGCAGATAGCACAATGTGAACTGCTGACGGTTTTCCCAATTCCCATATTCCCTGCCACAGCCCACCACCCCCACCAGGTCAGTTCTCACACATCCACTGCTATTGCCTGTGGAGCCCATTCATTTAGTCCTAGGAGTGTCTCTGTCTCTAAAGGAGATTGAGCATGGGCTGTGCTTTTCCTCTCACAATCAGTGGGGTTTTCCCAGCTGCATATTCTTCTGATCTGTAGGGGAATGGTGCTAACAGGCTCATGAAAGCAAATGCCCATTTAAATACAAAAGACACAGTCTTCATGCCTCCCTTTGGGACTTCTTTTATACATTAAAAGTTCCTATACCACTACAGGTGATTCCTTCTTCAAAGAAATCAGGCACACACAAAAATCATATTTAAAAAATCCAAGTAGGGGTAGAGTTGATAAAGTTAGTCATTTTATACTTTACAAAAAAGGGTTTTGACTTTATAATAGGAATTACTACAAGGGTCCTTTATAATAACTCTTTCTGTAATAACTTCTCTTATAGACCAAATAACTTCTCTGATAGACCAAAATTCAATTCAGACTTCCCCTTTCTCATTTGACGAATGTGAGGTTTATCTCTACTGTGTACGAGCAGACTATACTCTGTTTTGCCTGGATTTTCAGTGGTTGATCCCCATTGTTATTATGGAATTCTGGCTTGAGAGTAAATGCCTTGAGCAAAGGTTTATGAGTTTTCTTCAAAGTGAATGTCATTTATAGGAATGGTGAATGGATAACTAGTTCTTTTCTATACAAATGGTACCCACTTAGATATTTGTACAGAAAATACCAATAGCAAAAGGAGAATCTGCTCTGCAGAAATACGGGGAACTTCTAAGAGACCGGGAGATAGCCCTTAAGTATATCCAATATCTAAATATCTTAATATCTTTAGACCTCATTACTTAGGTGAGCATAAGACTTGGGCTATGGGCACCTCAGAAACATATGTGACTATCACCATAGAACCAGGTAGACAGGAAGGCAGGAATCATATCCTCTTCATCATTATCCTTAAAGCCTAGCATCATGCCTGCAAAAGAGCATTTGCTAAATATTAAAAAAGAAAGAAGGAAGACAGGAAGGGGGAAAAGGAATCACAGAAAACTTGAGTTAAAGTGATATTTAATCTGATGTATGCATATAACATTTAAATAGAATAGACATTTTGAAATGTGGCAAGAAATATGGTAATAGAGTACAACTCAAATTTCTGGGCTGAAGGTAATATCTAAATACTAGAAGCCCGGTGCACGAAATTCGTGCACGGCGGGGGGTTGTCCCTCAGCCCAGCCTGTACCCTCTCCAATCTGGGACTCCTGGAGGGATGTCCGACTGCCTGTTTAGGCCCGATCCCACTGGGATTGGGCCTAAACAGGCAGTCGGACATCCCTCTCACAATCCAGGACTGCTGGCTCCCAACTGCTTGCCTGCCTGCCTTCCTGATTGCCCCTAACCGCTTCTGCCTGCCAGCCTGATCACCCCCTAACCACTCCGCTGCCAGCCTGGTTGATGCTTAACTGCTCCCCTGCCAGCCTGTTTGCCCCCAACTTCCCTCCTCTGCCAGCCTGGTCACCCCTAACTGCCCTCTCCTGCAGGGTTGATCACCTCCAACTGCCCTCCCTTGCAGGCTTGGTCCCTCTCAACTGCCCTCCCTTGCAGGCTGGGTGCCTCCCAACTGCCCTCTCCTGCTGGCCATCTTGTGGTGGCCATCTTGTGTCCACATGGGGGCAGGATCTTTGACCACATGGGGGCAGCTATATTGTGTATTGCAGTGATGATCAATCTGTATAGTACTCTTTTATTAGATAGGATAGAGGCCTGGTACAGGGGTGGGGGCCAGCTGGTTTGCCCTGAAGGGTGTCACAGATAAGGGTGGGGGTTCCCTTGGGGTGTGGGGCGGCCTGAGCGAGGGGCCTGTGGTGGTTTGCAGGCCAGCCACGCCCCCTGGCAACCCAAGGGAAGGCCCTGGTATCTGGAATTTATTTTCCTTCTACAATTGAAACTTTGTAGCCTGGGGCGGCAGCCATTTCTGTGGCAGTTAATTCACCTTCTACAATTGAAACTTTGTAGCCTTAAGTGGGTGAGCCCGGCCAGGGTGTGTGGAAAGCTTTGCTTCCCCTGTTGCTGCCAGCAACCCTGGCCTGCTCTCTGAAGCTCCATTCTGCCACCATTTGTTTGAATTTGTTTACCTTCTATAATTGAAACTTTGTAGCTTGAGTGGAGGCTTAGGCCTGCAACGGCTATGGAAAGCTTGGCTTCCTCTGTTACCTGGGAAACCTTGCTCTCTGTGGCTGTAGCCATCTTGGATTGGGGTTAATTTGCATACTTGCCCTGATTGGCTGGTGGGCGTGGCTTGGCTGGTGGGCATGGCTTATGTAGCGGAGTGATGGTTAATTTGCATATTACCATTTTATTAGAGAGGATTAGTTTAAGTTCTAACATCAATTATCTGTGTGACTTTGAGCAAGCCACTTAACTTCCCTAGGCCTCAGTTTTATCATCTACTAAATAAGGGAGTTGAATTATATGAATTTAAAAGTAACAGAAATATAATTATATGATACTGCTATTCCAGGGACTAGTTGTTTTCTAACATATATAAATAGGCAAATAAATGTATTAGCCAGTGTAGTATGTTATAACAAACAACCCCAAATATTAATACCTTAATAAAATAAAAGTTATTTCTCTCATGTTGCAATCCAATGGCTGACAATAGTGGTGGTGGTGGTAGTGATGGTTACAGAGATGATAGTGTTGGTGTATATGTGTGGGAGAGATTTGGCCACACACAGTTATTCAGAGACTGTGTAGCTCTACCATCACTTAATACCTCAGTTCCCTCCTCCTCAACATTGATATTGAACCAGCAACCAAGGGAAGGACATGGGGGGAAGGATGCTGGAGATTACTATAGGGGTCAGGCCTGGGAAGTTGCTGTCTCACTTCCAACCATATCCCATTGGACAGAACTTTGTCACATGTTCCCATCTCACAGCAAAGGAGTGTGTGTGGAATGCAATTTAGCTATGTACTCAGGAGCAAAAGGAAAAGTGAATTGGTGAACACAGTTTCTGCCACAGTTTACCCTTTTGATCACCCTGTATAGGTTTCACTATTCCTATCACACATAGAATACAGTCACTCTGTTCTCACGAGAGACAATTCCAGGCCCCTTCCAGCTCAAAGTCCATGATCTCTAAGTTATGTTCATCCATTCCTGTCAGGCCCAGCTGTGGTACTTTGTGGTCTGGTAACCTATGAACTAAAAATGTATGCCGCCCCCCAAATGTAATCTGGGGTGGAGCAGGATCTTGATAACCTCAGTAAAAACTGCCATGTGCAAAGGAGAGGAATGGGTGACACATCAGTCACCCGGCCATAGGAGTTCTGGAATAAAGAAGAGACATTATAAAGGCCACTAGATCGGCTTTCTTTTGCTGCGTGACAAATTACTGCAGACTTAATGACTTAAACCAACACCCATTTATTATCTCACCATTCTGTAGATCAGAAGTCCCAATGGGCTCGGCTGGGTCCTCTGTTCTGGGTCTCACAAGATTAAAATCAAGGTGCCAGCTGGGCTGGGCTCTCACCTGGAGGAGCTGGGAAAGAATCCATTTCCATGCTTATTCAGATTGGTGGAAGAATTTTAGAAATTCTGCCTACCGCAGTTGCCTACCTTTGATCAGATTCTGATTCTGCTTTCTGGGAGAAACTCCAATGTCCCATGTCCACTGTGCTCTGCAGCCATTCATTTTGTACCATCTTTTTTGGTCCATTTTAAGTGGGAATTAGAGAGTTATGCCTTGCTTTTACTATCTGCTTTCTGCTGGTATAAGCTTAGGATTCCCAAAGTTGTTTTCCAACTTGAACAATCAAAGGAGTTTTTAGTTCTGGCTTATGTTTCTTTGTAAATACAGTTTCCTCACCAACTTAGATTTCTGATCTGTTTGCTTCCATTTGATTCCATGTGTCAATAATTATACTTCAAATCCTTTCCCAGTTATTATTCTCAAGATATATTTCTTTGTTTTCTCAGCCCCTTGTCTTCTCCTTCTCTCTCTCTCTCTCTCTCTCTCTCTCTCTCTCTCTCTCTCTCTCCTCCCTCCCTCCCTCCCTCCCTCCCCCCTCCCCCCCTCTAATTTAATGGTGGTTAGTTCATTTAAAAGCATAAATGGAATACCCTTAATCTGGTCTTTGCGGTAGGACTAAGTTGATCTGGGTTTAACTGAGAAATGTTATGGGTTCTTTTTCCCTCACAGCTCTTTTTAGCTTTACTTTTTGGGGTTTAGAAGCAGTCACATTTTCTAACCCTTCAGTCTGAAAACTCTATTTTTCTCCTTTCTCCATCCAAATAGCCAATTTTTTTGCTGAGTGATTTTTTTCTTGCAGTACCTTGCCAAAGGCAGCCAATAAAAGTTCACATACTCTAACACTCTGATTCTTTTCAACCACTTCTCCTATACATAGGCTGCCCTTGAGTTTACCCTAAATTATCATGGTTAAGACTTGACCAAATATTTTTTGCTTTATTCACAACATGGGTCACACTGTTTCCAGTCCCTGATATCAGTTTCTTATTTCTTGACACTCGAGTGCTAAGCCAGTGCTTCATATTTTGAAAACTTGTTATTGAAGCACCCCATTTCTGGTTCACATGTATGCATTAGTTAGGATAGACTAACTGCTATAACAAATATTTCTGAATTTCTGTGGTTTAATACACTAACATTTTGTTTCTTGCTTATGTCACAGTTGAACACTGTGAATGCCCATTCAGAAACTCAGCTTCTACCTAGTGGTTCTTCCATCTTCTTGGGCCTCAACTGAATCCTCTGAATTTGATAGGAACAGAGGGGGATAAAGAGAGTGTAGAGTATTGGGTAAGATAGTCATGTTTCTAGGAAACTAGATCTGAAGGTCTACACTCCCCTGCACCTAGCTGCAAGAAAGACTGAAAGATGTAGTCTACCTATGGACATTAGGTTGGTAAACACTCAGCAGTCTCAATCACAGCAAAATGTATTAATTACAAAAACCATGGACAAAGAAGGTACTGGAGACTAGGATCAGGCATAGGGAAGAGGAGAAGAATTGATCCAGCTGCTGTGACTGGGGACTTCTGGCTTGCTTCTGGGAGACACTAATAGCCAATGGGGCAATATTGTTGGCTTGGCTCCACAAAATAAGGAGGCATTTAGCTATCGTCAAAGGTTTGGAAATGTGCTTTTATTTTCAAACTCAGGCACGTGACATGCTACAGTTCAATTTTAGCACACCTGTGTAAGGGTTAACAACATTTGGAACCGACAGCCAGTGCTACACAAATCCAGCCTCTCCCTCTTTGTTTACTCTGCAGGCTGTACAGCAATATATATTGGCTTTGTAGTAGCTAGAAAGTGAAGTTCCTTTTAGGAGGTGACATCATCAACAATAGCACAAAACAACACATTGCTCTGCAACTGAGCCTAGGCACCAGAGTCCTAGGGCTAAGCAGGAATGTCAGACTTCAGAGGCATTTTTGAGGGGAATTTTATTTCAGATCAATATCACTTTAGGAAATACAGGGCCTGTTTCTCTCCTTTTCACTGCTGCTTTGACAACAGTTCCATCCGCTTCAGGTCAATCTTGGCTTTTCAGAAAAGAAATACCGATAAGTACTTTTTTCAGGAATACTCGTGGAAATGTGATTACTCCTATGCCCCTTCTTTTTCTCAACCCCCCTTACTCTCAGAGTAGTTTGAGTGAGGACCTTGTCTGGGAGGACTCTTGCAGGTCTTCCTATGGAGCAGCTGGAGGTTCAGGAACTCACTGCAACCCCCTCTCCTGGCCTTTGTCTTAACTGGAAACAAAGGTCACAACCTTGTGGCCCAGTGGACAATGGATTCTCTTAGCCTGGTCCTTTAAGAGTGGCTGAGACTGGACATTGCCAGCCAAAAGCTCCATCTCACAGCCACTCTCTCAGGAGCTCTATTTGCATCCTGCCTTTGGGCTCTGAGGACCCAGACCTCCTTCAGTATGTCCAGCCTCCCTGGAAAGGGAAGATAAACCATCCATCCATGCCCCCAAAGTCTGTCTGCCTTGATCTGCACCTCTTTACCTAGTGGCACATCCGTGGTCCATCCTGGCTTGGGCTTCTCTCACAGTGATTTGCTAGCCACTGTAAAGGATGTCCCCCTTAAATCAACATGCTGTTCTAAAGTGGGGCCTAATCTAGGTGGGTCTCCTGAAAGGAGTGGTTGCATTAAGCCTGGTTCTTGAGCTTGGGAATGATATTGCTAGTCGGGCCTCATTTCTGTTCTCTCTCAGAGCAGACTGAAAAATATTAGAATAAGTTGAGGCTAATAAAGATGTTATTGTTCTTATAGAAATAGTGGTGGTGCTGGTGCTGGTATTGGGAAGTATGCAAAATGTCAGCTGTCCTCAAGCTGCTCTCCACCACCTTGAAGCCTCCCTTGTTCTTTTGATCAGCATTTAATGACAACCTCCCCAGCATTAGCCACCATGCTAAGCCCTTACCCAGAAAATGGGTAAGACATGGTTCTTGTCTTTGAGGAAAATTTGCTAGGGGAGAAAGACATAGAAATAAGCTATTGTTATATGTTGTCATAATGATCAATAGGAAGTTGTTTAAAAAGTGCCAGAAAGCACAGAGAAGGGTGTGCCCTATTGTGTGGGGTATAGTGGGGAGTTGGAGGAGGTAATTAAAGCCTATATGGAGGGGATGATTTTTGCACTTGGTCCTGAAGAGTGACCAGAAAAAAAAATTGCAGGAAGAAAAACTAGTGGGTGGAGGAACAGAGCTGTGAGAGAAAATAGGTTAGTCTAGGCACCAGAAATGGTTTGGAGGTGCTGAAGGGTCTGGACTGTAAGGTGTCCAATTAGGAGACCACTGGAAGAGGCCATTTAGTGCAGTGGTTAAGAGCACAGCCTCTGGGCCAGCCTGCCTAGCTTTGAGATCTAGCCCCATGATTTACTAACTAGGTGTCCTCTGAGAGCTACTTGTATTTTTTGTGCTTCAGTTTCCTTAGCTGAAAATGAGAAGACTAGTACCCACCTCATAGTTTTTGTTCGTTTTCCTTGAAGACTAAATGAATTAATACCTACATAGTACCTAGAACTGTGTTTGTATCATAGTAAGTTTTATATTATTAGTATTAGCAACAAAAACAAACAACTTCAACAACAAAACAAAAGCAAAACAACCACAACAAAACCCACACAGAAACCAATACCCCCCAAAACTGATGAGGGATGAATGAAGGCTATGAAGGTGGAGCGAGAGGTCAAATTGAAGGTGGGGTGTGCTCTATCAGTGTTCTACTAAACAATTGGGGATGCTCTGAAACACATGTTTGAGTTGAGAATTCCATTTGAACTGAAGCACTAGGTGTAGTTGCACACTTATATGTGGGCACATGGACACTGAAAGCACACCGGGTCTCCTTATTCACCTGAGAGTCAAATTAACTTCTCCCAATGGGGAGAGAACAAATAGGGAATAGACTGTGCTGTACAGCACTTTGGAAGTGTACTTGAAATGGAAACTAGCAAGTTCAATATTAAAGCCATGAGTTTGCAGTGTTTTTCAAACATCTTAAATCCACCTGGAGAGCTCATTGAACAGGTGCCTGGTGACTGCCCCATACCTAGTGAATATCTGTGGGTTGGCTTAATCCAGAGCACCCATGGCACACGTTTGGAGGCTTGTTGGCTTCATGCACATGTGTGCTGTGTGTATGTGTGTGTTGTTTGTGTGTACAGATGCATATATATTAATTCACATCTTCCCATTGCATTTCAAGCACAGAGCTAAACTCAGTCTAAATATTTTTCTGAGAATTCTTTTCTATTTCTGTAAAGATAAACTCTGTTCCAAAGGGGCAGAAAGAGAGTCAGTGAGAATGAGATAGGGAATGGGAAGATATTGACGTCGTGACTCCTAATTCCAGGCCTGTTCCTTGGGGTTGGAGTTGGCCTTTAGGCACAATTCTTCCTGATTTTCTATTGCAAAGAGGAAATGGAAGAGTGAGCTTTTCACTGTCCCCTGCAGTGAGCCAAGGCAGGCGACCTTCCCTTCTATTAGAGTTCTTGGTGAAGGTGACTTCTTCATCTACTGCTGCTTTCCCAGGAAAGTTTTGTTGATCCTCCGAGAACATCAGTTACTATGTATGAAGAGCTCCCACAGGGGAGCTGATTGTGAAAGAACCCCTGCTCATTCTCTGATGGACCGGTGGCAGCGTGCTCACACCTGGGCCTGACAGCACTATAACTGGGGGAAAGGGTGATGGGCTGTGTGCAGGAGCAGGGTACTGGCTGGATGTCAGGTTTCCTACTGCTCTGTAGGCTGCTCATGCTGGAGTCCTGAGCTCCACCAGGAGTCCCTCTGGGCTGCTGAGCAAGTGGATCTTCCAAGGGGCCCATCGGGCTGCTCCACACAAGAGTTATAGGAATTGTACAGCCCCAAGACCACAGTCAAGACCAGCATTGCTGCGGCCATCATCCAGATGACTTGCCAGTGCTGACACAGTTTGGGATACAGGACTTGTAAGAAATGAACCAATTCTTCAAGTTTGCTGTCAAATGAAAAAATAGGTGGAGGGTTTAGTATGTTGAGCACAAATATGATGCCCAGACCCATACTTCTCTGTCTGGAACACTTTCCATGCTATCTAGAGCACTGGTTCTCAAACTCAGCAGTGTATAGAGTCTCTTAGCAGCACTTATTCAAAATACCCAGGCCTACTGAATAAGAAAGAGTTTCCAAAGATATGGTCTAGGTATCCATAGTTTAAATTTTCCTTCAAGTGATTTTGATGCCACCAATTCATATCCTTGATGTTGGGAGCTACTGAGATACAATACTCTATTTGTTTGTTTGATTCTTCACCCATTTACCCATGCTCTCATCTGTTCATGAGGTGGTCATAGATATCTGAACACTCCCAAGTCCCAAGATATAAAGTTGGCTGACCACACTCCCACGCATTCAGACAGGACCAGCATCTTTTCTGCATTTATCGGTATTAGTAATCAGTTCCAAGTTCTAATCTTTGTCTGCCTCCATGTTCAGACACATAGTTTGTTGTCCTCATTTCCACATCTGACTATATTCAGAGTGGGAGGGTTATGCTAACCTCATAAAAGACTTGATCTCAATGATAAATGATGAAGAACCAGATCAACCTCAAGAGTTCACTTTAAAGAGTTCACTTTAAACCTTCCCAGAGCAATCAGAGGACTAGTAGCTCCAGCAACCTCTAGATGGCTTATTCAAGATGTTTTATCAACCATGTTAATTTTTAAAAAATACATTTTATTTATTTTTTTTACAGAGAGGAAGGGAGAGGAATAGAGAGTTAGAAACATCAATGAGAGAGAAACACCCATCAGCTGCCTCCTGCACACCTCCCACTGGGGATGTGCCTGCCCTTGACCGGAATCGAACCTGGGACCTTTCAGTCTGCAGACCAATGCTCTATCCACTGAGCCAAACCAATCAGGGCTCAACCCTGTTAATTTTTATTCCGTAATCTTTCCCTCCTCCTCTTTCTCTTCATACTCTTCTCTCCCCTTTCCACTCACTCTTTTCTCTCTTCCCTCCTTGCTTTTCATCTCAGTCCTCCTCCATTTTTTGCCTGCTTCACTCCTTTCTTTCCAACTGCCTTTCAACCTTTCCACTCTTTATGGCCTAGTGAAAAGACATTCTGTCAGATGGCCCACTTTGAAGAGTCCATTCTTAGATCTCTCTGGAGAAGCCCTGGACACATCTATTTTTGAAGGGGAAAAAAAAAAAATATATATATATATATATATATATATATATGAGAATATTGAGGCTTAACAAATGGAGGAGGTGAGAAAAGTGACAGGGCTTTCTGAAGATCTTGAGGCTCACATAGACACTGAAATATGCAGGCTATTTGCTGAGAAGTAAAGAGCTCTACTTCAGAGTTAGTAGAAAAAAGACACCATAACAATGGATAAAATGACTCAACAAATGCACTCTTTATAAAGGGGCCAGATACTCAAGAGGGCCTGCCTCAGATGCTACACTAAGGCACTGATTAGTTTCTTTTCCATGTGGGAACCCTCTGATGATCATTTCAGGGACAATTAAGCAAAGCAAAATTGCTGAGGTGAAAATCATCGACTATTTTTCAACTGTTGGGAAGGGAGAGCTTAGAAGTGGAAGGTTATTTTCTTTCAGCTCCATTTAAATTATTTCCTTTCTATTTAAATATAATTGTATGCTAAAATGCAGCCTTTCTTTTCGGCTATATTTCCATGCCCAAAGCAAACTGCTACAGTGGGGAAAATGCCACTCTAGCCCCACCCTTATGTGGAACAGCAGAGAAGGTCAAGATCTGGTTTCGTGACCCTCAGCTGGTCAGCTGTTTTCAGCCTATAAAAGAGGTTAGAAATAGAATTCCTTTGAAAAACAATTTTTGGTTGTACTGAGTTCTACCCATTCCTCCATAGGGAAGGGTGAAGATGCTTTCCCCTCACCTGGGCCTAGAGAGGGGCTTCGGGGATGCTGCTTGGAGAGTTCGGTATGTTGCAATAAGAGGGAGACAGTGTACTATTGTGTATGACCCGCACCTGAGAAATCTAAAGAGCAGGGATTTTGCTGAAGTGCTTTGTGGCATCAGAGTAGGGGGGACATGATGGGGAAAACTACCCTCCCACCAACGGTGGGCCAAAGGTAGATGTTTCACCTCACCTGGATGTAGTCTGGTGAAGGGAAGCTGGCATTGGATGTCATGGTTTCTGTCTGGAAATGCTACCTAGAAGCTGAACAAGGAAGGTATACTTCCAGATGTTCAAGGACCAAGAGACAGATTTTAAGTAACCAGCTGCAAGAGATGCATTCAACCTCATAAAGGGACCTGCAACTGAGAGAGCCTGAGCAATGGTTTGAATGTGTGTGATGCTGGGATGGAAGGAATGGTTTTCTCTGAAGGTCCCATAAAACGCCATACTAAACAAAGTCAGAAAGTCAACTTTAAATGCCTGCCAAAGCCTCAAGCCCAGTCACAATAATACCAGTCAAGTATTGCCTTTCCTACTCCTTAATCTAGATTCCTGTTCTCAGTGTTCATCCTGGAGAGGTCAGACACTGCAACAGCAAAGTGGGGGTGGAGGGTAGGAGTGTAACTAGGAGACTGAGAGAGAGCATGCTCCCCATCCCCACTGCAGACTTCCTTCCTAAAGCAGACCAGCGTTGGGGGAGGAGAGACACTTGAACTTTATAAGTTCAAGCTTTTCACTATTTCAGCGAACTGCCCATTTTAATTGCTGAAAGGAGGTTATTATTGGGATTTAAACTTGACCAGAGGACTTATGTTTTCAGAGAGTTATTGGAAAAGTAAAGGAATGTACTTAAAGCCACAGAGCAGGTTTGAACAGGCAGTGGGAGAAAAGGTAAAAGTTTTCTGTTGCACTTACTTACTTGTTCAATGTAAATGTCAGAAGACTGTGTTCTCTGTTGTAATATGGTTAAGATATTGGATTGATTCACTAAAGTTCATTTAAGCTGATCCTCCAGAAAATAATATTTATAACAGATTAAGTTATTATATATTAAACATAGTAGACATTCAGACAAAAAGACTTGTTGAATCTTTTATGTAAGGGATCAACTACTGGGGTTACCCCAGTGTTTTTTTGTTTTGAAATTCACTAGGTAGGACATGGACTTTTAATGACTTCATACCTTGCTTGTTGGTGAGATGGCAAAATTTCATGGGGAATCACATTTGAATGCAGGTGCCTGCAGACAACTGTGTGTGTAAGGGACTCAGAAATAAATAGACTGCTTGGCATTGAAGACAACAGCTCTCAGGGCTAGTCTGGCTTTGATCACAGTTGAGGAAGGGAAACTATAACTTTGAGTGTGCAGTTTATATGACAGCAGTGTCTGTCTTCATGCTGGCCCTGAAAAGGCAAAGCTATATTCCTGTGCTGAAGGACAAGGACCCTTCTGAGGGCTGTGCTGATGTCTGGTATCCATCACCTGTGGTATACGCATGTACTCAAGACCAAATGTAAATCTGAAAGGGAGCCAAGGTGGGAGAGAGAACAAGGCCTCAGGATAGGCAGGACCAAGAGGACACTCTCAGATTATGGATGCATAGGGTGGCCATTTCTTTAGGCAGCTGACCAGGAGCTGTACAGAGAGGGACCCAGGCACAGCTTTATTTTCTCTGGGGTTTCATGAAATGGGAGGGGCCACCAATCTTCTGAGATCAAATTAGCTAGATAAGGATTCCAGCCCTGTGCCTTGTAAACCAGACTGTTTATATTCCATGTACTCTCTGTTTAGTTCTCTTTTGTTCTTTCTTGGTGTTTGGAAATGTTAGAAGTTCCAGCCTGTGTTAGCTGGATTGAAGGGGGTCAAAGGAAGAGCTGTTGTCGAGGCCTGGGCTTGACTGCATTAAGGGGAGGAAGGCATTGTGGTGGTCTGCAAAATAATAGCAGACGACCCCAAGAGAGAGAAGAGACATAAGGAGATCAGGATCCAGCTGCTTGGGGTAGGGACTATGCTTTCACTGTTGAAACTTGGGGGTTCTTTCAGTAAGAGAGGTGGTACATCCTAATAAAGTTGTTTTCACTGATGAAGCATTTTCTCCAGTTCTCCTAGATAACTCTTCCCTTGAACATTGGGGTGAATTCATGTAGGCTGAGACATTTCACTCTGGTTGAATCTTCCACTAACTGTGCTCTATTGTCCCTCTGTGCTTTGAAGCATCTCTATCTCATGTCTAATTTTTATTTTATTACCTTATTTGTTACATGCATGTGATTTCCAGAGTCTGTCAGCAATGAAGCGTAGACACATATCCTATCCCAAGTTTAGCAGCTAATTAGATAATCAATCATTTTAGCTGGAGCCATTCTCAAACCTAGAATAGCCTGGGGGTCTAAAAACAAAGCTTTTGGTGAAGTGTTCCAAGTTTGCTGTAACTACATTTTCAAACATCATAATTCAAGACTTCTGGTTTGAATGTACTAATAGAGACAAGAGGGTAGAATATGTGAAGGTGGGGCTATCATTAAAATTCAGGATGTAGATAGGACAAGATGCAGGATCTATACTATCTTTATCTGCATGTTATATATATTTTCCAGACTTAGAGAAAAATACACTTGAATTATACAGTATATCTAAAAAAAACCCAAGTATTTCCAATCCAAAGTGAAACCAATGTCCAGATGACCAAGCTTGTTTGATCAGTATGGAAGGGTCCTGTTGGAAACTCACCTTTGTCACCACGCTGAGTTTGTCCCTTGCACCCATCTATTCTCTCTGCCTCTGTTCTTGTAAGAAACCCCCTCTAGCCTAAACCGGTTTGGCTCGGTGGGTAGAGCATCGGTCTGCGGACTGAAAGGTCCCAGGTTCGATTCTGGTCAGGGGCATGTACGTTGGTTGTGGGCACATCCCCGGTAGGGGGTGTGCAGGAGGCAGCTGGTCAATGTTTCTCTCTCATCGATGTTTCTAGCTCTCTATCCCTCTCCCTTCCTCTTTGTAAAAAATCAATAAAACATTTAAAAAAAAAAAAAGAAACCCCCTCTAGGGCTTTAGACCAGCTTCCTAGACCATGGTCCATTTATGGGGATACTAGTAGCTGGAAAAGGAGCTAACTATGGCTGGGCTAGGAGGGACTCCAGTCAGAGTCCCTCACAATTCGTTTCTCGGCTCCTGATGATAGCTCTCCACCACCACTACCATCACCACTACCACCACTTATGACCTCGCGGCTCTTGCAACTATCCCCTTGTTAACTAATTTGGCTCTTTGGAATTTCCTCTGCCTCCTCTCCCAACATGACTGTCCTCTTGACTTCTGTTGGCTGCTCATTTGGGCCTTAGACCCACTGATGCCCTGGACTGGCACCTCCAGAGATATTGTGCAGTTAATGAATTATGACCCATTTTGGCAGTGGCAAGGGCTCCAACCTGCTTCTCTGGTCCTTTCCCTCTTCTTCACTTTCTTCTGCCTCTTCAGGTTCCTCAGGACCCTCACTCTTCTGTTCTTCTTCCTCCTCCTTTAGGTTTTTAAACTCTTTGATCTTCTTTAGATCTTCCTGGTATCTAGAAGGCAAAAAAGGAACAATCGAGTCTGGGAAGGCCAGGCACTGAGCATCCTTTCCTGAGGTCTGAGAGGAGAGGACTTGAGCATCCCCAATAATTAGGCACTTCCTGTGGTTCCACAAACAGGAAAAAGCTGGGAAACTCCACTGAATCCCACAGCTCATGTCAGTACCATTTCCCCTCAATCTTCAGTCATCCTTCCTGTTTATGAAAGTGTGACAAAACTGACAGGGAAAAATGTGACTGGGTTCTTGTTCTACCAAACATTCAGTGGGGCTAAGATTACAACTGTTTTCTATGTAACCTTGGTGAGTCAGCTCCTCACCTGTAAAATGGAGAGGGTGTCATTCATCTCACAGGGTGTGGGAATGTTCTGAGGAAGTACCAGGCATACGACTTGATCTAGTGAGGGTGACACCTGTCACACAGGCTAGCTTGCTGGGAAGTTTTACCAAAGTGGCAGGCACACAGCTTGTCTTAGAGAAGTACTCAATAAATGTTTACAAAGCCAATGGAGTCATTTACCCTCACGCATTCTAAGAACAGAGGACAGCTGTGGGTTAAAAACAGGCTTTCCTAGAGAAACCCTTCTGATTTCCTTCTCCCAGGATCAGTTTTACACTGAATATACACTTTCTGCCTGTCCTATAGCTGAGTGCTTAAGGCCAGCACAGCTTGGCTGGAGCAATCTCAGGATATTGTGCATGGCTGTCCCACAAAGGTCCACAGATTTCACACCAGTGGGAAGCTGTGTCTCCCTAGGAGCCACAGGAAAAGAAGCTCAGGATGTGATGCCTGGTCAGAGGTAATTTTCTGTCTGGCCAAGTCAGTACTCTGTCCCATCTATGACTGACAAACCAGAGTTGCTACTGAAGCTCAATTAGAGAAGAGGACAATTGGAAGTTGAGGATACTCCAGTTGACGGGAAGAAGGAAAGGCTGAGACAATTGTAGCAAATGGAGTTGCCGCTGCTCCTGGGCATTTTTGGCTGCAACATGACTGTTCTGGGTGCTCAGGAAGCCTCAGGCACCATCAAGAAGAACCCACCCATAGCCCTTGATTTTCAGATCATTCTGGGCAGTGACGTTCTGGTGGCATTTTGCCTAAAAAAAGGGCTGTCTTGTTATTGTCTGACCACACCCTCTCTCCCTGCTTCCTCCTGTCCTTCCTGTGGAACAGTACTGCTGTTTTCTCCACTGAGGCAAGGAGATCCCGGGGCCACTGGTTGCTTCCCTCAAACCTCTAAGAGATGGGAAGGCCTGTGGGAAAGTATCTTCTGAGATCTGCCAAGTGACCTCAGAGGGGTTGAAGTCTAACTCACCTCTTGTTGTACGCTTCTTCCTCCATCTTGGCCTTGGTCTCCTGGCCAATCTCCAGGCAGCTCGGGGTTGGTGTGGGAGCAGAAGCTTCACAATCTGGGTCCCCATTTGTTTTTCCACTAGTGAGAAGAAGGAAGCACAGGGCGTCCTTTCAGGGACAGATTGGGCATCTGAAAACCAAACCACGTCTTTGGCCTGATTGCTGATCAGAAGCGAGGAAACTCATTGCATTGAGTTAATTTCAATCCTTCTACCTTGAGACAAGATTTATAAAGGCACTAGTTCATGAATCCTCCCTGGACCCCCAAACATCTAATACTGCTTCAGTTCCCCTTTTCCTCATGCTCCCAAATCTACCTTTATTCTTTCTTTTTCACCTTTATTCTTATTCCAGGAGATGCTGTGGGTGGACAGACAGCTATTTGGGACAGACAGCTATTGGGACAGACAGCACCAAGATGAGAAAGATGGAGGCAGACCAAAATGTTCAGTGGCATTC
Source organism: Cnephaeus nilssonii (assembly GCF_951640355.1). Classification (NCBI taxonomy): domain Eukaryota; kingdom Metazoa; phylum Chordata; class Mammalia; order Chiroptera; family Vespertilionidae; genus Cnephaeus; species Cnephaeus nilssonii. The sequence continues at coordinate 36,288,638 of NC_137084.1, read as the reverse complement.
CATTCCTATGTCCATCTTTTGCTTCATTCATGTTAATATCTACTGAGTACTGACTGAGTCACAGGCATCTTGTAATACTATGCTGAGGATAACGTCATAAAATAAATGATCTTTGCCAACACAGAGCTTAGAAGGAAAAAAATGCAAAAATGGAAAACCTATAATTCATTGCAAGTTATGATAACTTTTATGATAGAAACAAACTCTGTACAGTGACAGAAAGTAATGAGAGAATCTGCTTAGACAGAGTGGTCAGAAAAGGCCTGAGCTGGTGTAACTGAAGCACAGACTTAAAAGATGAGAAGTCGTTAGTTGTATCTATAACAGAGGGAAGATCAGTTTAGAGCAGTGGTTCTCAACCTTTCTAATGCCTTGACCCTTTAATACAGTTCCTCATGTTGTGGTGACCCCCAACCATAAAATTATTTTTGTTGCTACTTCATAACTGTAATTTTGCTACTGTTAATGAATCATAATGTAAATATCTGTTTTCCGATGGTCTTAGGCGACCCTGCTAGCGGTTCTCAACCTGTGGGTCGAGATTTATAAAGGCACTAGTCGTGACACACAGGTTGAGAACTGCTAGCAGGGTCGCCTAAGACCATCGGAAAACACAAATATTTACATTACGATTCATAACAGTAGCAAAATTACAGTTATGAAGTAGCAACGAAAGTAATTTTATGGTTGGGGGTCACCACAACATGAGGAACTGTATTAAAGGGTCGCGGCATTAAAAAGGTTGAGAACCACTGGTCTAGATAGAGGATGCAGGATGTAGGAAGACCACAAGACACAAAAGGCGCAGAGATGCTCGAGGAACTGAAAGGAGGCAGTAAGGCAGGAGTTACTAGTAACTTTTGGACAAGGGGCATCTAAGTGAAGATATCAAGTAGGTAGTTGGATATACCAAAGGCTGAATAAATTCATTTGGTATCATCATATAGATGATATTTAAAGCCAAGGGAAATAATATGAGGAAAGATGAGGACCCAGGACCAAGCCATAGACATCTTTGTCCTTAGCTCAGGTGGAAAAGGAGTAACAGAAGAGACTGAAAAGTAGCAGTTAGAGAAGTAGGAGAAAAAGCCAGGAGAGCATGGAGTCCTGGGAGCGCAGAGAGGTGAGGATGCCAAGGAGGGAGAGTTGTGTGTCATACACACACGTTTGAGAGTCTGAGTCAGATAAGTACAAAGTGATTCTTAGATTTGATAATATGAAGGTCAAGAGGATTTTGATGAAATGGCAGAAGCCAAAGACAGATTGAAATGGGCTTAGTAAAAATGGGAGGTGAGAAAGGGGAAGACATAGACACAACAATTAGACTAGGAAAAGGAATAGAAGAATGTGTTGGGGGAATGCATAGCTAAAGAAGTGGGTTAAAAGATGAAAGCACAGCCGAAACCGGTTTGACTCAGTGGATAGAGTGTTGGCCTGCGGACTGAGGGGTCCCGGGTTTGATTCCGGTCAAGGGTATGTACCTTGGTTGCGGGCACATCCCTGGTGGGGGGTGTGCAGGAGGCAGCTGATCGATGTTTCTCTCTCATCGATGTTTCTGGCTCTCTATCCCTCTCCCTTCCTCTCTGTAAAAAATCAATAAAATATATTAAAAACACAAAGATGAAAGCACTTTTGAATGTGGATAGAAATGATCCAGTAGAGGGGATGAGAGAAAGAGGATAACCAAAGGAACAAATTCTATGAAAAGGGAAGCAGAGACAGATCTTTAAAAGATTGAGAAACTTCTCCTTGGTTATAACAAAGAGAGGATGGTAGGCTGTAGGTTGGGGATTTGGTGAAGGAAGATGAGAGGGCTACTATCTAATAGCTTAAATTTTCTCTAAAAGGTGAAAGACAAGGTCATCTACTGAGAGTGAGGTAGAGAGGCCTAGGAAGGCTTGAGGAGAGAAGAGAAGGCATAAAAGAGTCATGTGTGTGTAGGGGGAGTGGGGGGAGACACAGACATGCTAGAAAATTATAGTAGGATAGCTGGGCAGTGCTGGGAGCCTATTTGAGGTATGGGATCACAAGGTATAAGGAAGTATCCTGATGGCCATGCCTTCACTACAGTATAGATTCTGCAGCCCTCCTAGGTCACCAGAATCCCAACAGCAGTCATGTCAGGGAGGAACCCTCAAATAAGGCAGAAGAGTGAGCAGAGCTTTTCAGCCAGGACTCTGAAAGATCACAGCTGCCACGCTCTCCAACCCCTCAGACAGGCTCTATGAGTGAGGCTTGTAAAGGCTCATCTCTTAGTTTTCCTCAGACCTTGTAAACTTCACATTTCATCAGGTTGGAAACCAAAACCCATTGTGAACAAGAAAAAGAAAACTCTAAAAATATCACCTATTCATAACATTTCTCCTTTTGCAAATTACGTTATCCACTCCCTTCCATGTGACCTTTGCCTACCTAATGTGCAGTTTCCTATTTGTCCAAAAATTGGAACAAGAGCAGAAAAAACATAGCTACAGCCAAAGGCCTGGAAAGTAATTATTTTATTAAATAAATTTCTATATTAGAAATAAAGTATTGGTATCAGACTTCTAATTTCTTTTATCTACAGCTGTCAACCTTAGAGGTAAATGATAAACGGGTCTGAAGGAGGTCAATATAGTGTAGGAAGAAGAACCCTCCTGAGGCAAACATGGGTTCAAACCCCAGCTCTAACATGTGCAGATTACTTAACTATCCTGACCTTCAGATTCCTCAACTGTCAAATGAGGATAATACTCTATACCTGAAAATGGTAGTGTAAGAATTAATGAAAAAATATAAGTAAATTTCCTGCAATATGGTACTCAACAAATGATATTATTTTTTCTTAGTTATATACTGAATTTATTGGTAGAGTTTGGTAGCAATCTGATGTTTTTTCAAACCTGATCTAAAAAAAAGCCCAAGCTGATAAATTATCAGGGGGTTATTTATATCTTCAAAAGAGAACTTGACATAGATTTCTCTGACACTTCAGAATCAGAGGAACCCTAAATGTGACTTTAAAGTATGGTAAAATTAACATAAAATTGTTTTAATAAATTTATCAAATGTGTGTATATTGTGCCATAAAACACTCAAGCACTTTTAAGTTTTGTTGACCAAGTGATGGTAAACAAAACTTTCATTGCCCTCAGGTTAGTGCTCTGTAGAGACTAAAACTTTCCCCTAGTAGAGCCAGGAAGCCCATTTCAACAACTTTTTAACATGTAGATCTTCTGTCCAGGGTCCAGATCTCCCAGGTTGACTTGATCACCCTGTTCAACTCAACTCACCTATGGGGCTTTAGTTCTTAACACGCTTTCACATATGTTCTCTCACTTGACCCTCCTGATGATAAGAAGAGCTAACATTTATGCTTTGTATCAGGCTATGTGATAAGGTCTCACTTAAGACAGTGACTCAATAAGATAAGTGACACTATTATTCTCAGTTTGATAGGAAAGAAAACCAAGACTCAGCAAAATTAAATAACCAGCCCAAGATCAAACAGTATTCAATAGAGCTCAGATTTGATCCTATGCAGGCTGACATTTGCCCATTCTTTTGACTGCTACTTATATGCAACCCGTGTGGGGGATTTTCCCATATGCAAGATGAGAAACCAAATTCAAGTTGAGTAAGTGACTTGCCTATGTTCACATTATTGGTAGTTGGTGGGCCTGGCTGGGACTCTCCTTGGTCTTCTAACTTCATGTCAAAGTACACTTTCCACAGCTCTATGAGCCCGCTGTTTAAACAGAAGAAGTCTTTTCCTGGGGCTCTGAGCAGTTTGAAGGGTTCCAGGAAATGGGCTGAGTGAGGCCAGGCCTGCTCATAGGCTGAGCCATGCCTTATGATGGGGCCCTTCTTTTAAAGGTTGCTTGTTTAGAGTGAGAGACAGGCTAGGAAAACCTTGATTTAATACTGGGGAGGGTGGGAAGTAGAGGGAACACACAATATGTGAAACGTTTGCAGTTATATCCTGACCTCTAGACTGAGCTTACAGTTCCTGAAATATCTTCTCCAACTACCTGGAAGTTTCTCCTTGTGTATCTTTAAGACTCAGCTCAAATACCTTCTCCTCTGTGGCATCTTTGCCAGTGTTTCCCTTCTCCCACACCCTGTGGTTAAAGTTGATCTCTCCCTTTCTCTGTGCCCTCATTACATCTCTGTTACAGCATAACTTGGAGATGGGGTGACTTTATGTTTTATCTACATGCCCATCTCTCCTTGTGACTGTGACTGCAAGGAAAGAGACTGTTTGAGTTGGAATGGTGCTTGGCAGTAAGTGCCTTTAAGTGTTTGCTGAGTTACATTGACTTTACTGTGGCTCATCCAGTCCCTACCTATTGATCTTATAAAATGGGCAGGTCCTCGCTGTAAATGGTTATTTCCTGAAACCTGGTGTTTGGGTGGAGCTGAAGGAATCTTTATTCATGCCTTTAAACTTGGAGCTGAGCCCACACAGCTTGTGCCCACCCTAGGGATTTCTGAGCCAAATGCTCATGGATTGTGGCATCTATTCCCAGCCGAAAGTTTGTATGATTTTTTTTTTTTGGGGGGGGGATGATTCATGACAATGAAGCTTATTGTTCTCTCATGTCCAAGTCAACAGTGTTTTTCATTATGCTCAGCTCTCAGTGACATGAGGGTTATTTAGTCAAAATGTGATTGACCAGCAGGTATATTAAAGTGTATCTTTTCTATGTTGTAAACATTTGAAAGTGACTGCAACACTTACCAATGGACACATTTTCCCTTCTTGGGCTCAGCAGTGTCTCTAAGCCACTCCTACTGCCACAGCTCTCTCAGACAAGACCAACCCAGGGGACCTGAGCTATAAAAGCTTCCTTAATCCTTATTAGTCAGTCCCAGACTCCTGGGGCCCACTACTAGTTGATTGAGGGCTAATTCATTCCAGAATACTATCTGCAAAGGGGAGTTGCTTACAGTACATATGTGATGTCATATGGAACCTTTAAGCAATTTACACTGGCTGTTTCAAAAGTGTAGAAAAATTGTTATTTTAGAGATCATAGTTAAAATTGTCCAGTGATTTATCGGTATAATGGTCCCTTTTATAAACTAGTCCTGTACATTAGCCATATGTGTGGCTTATTTGATCCCAGTGAATGGCTCCGTGTAAACCCTCACTTCCATCACTCTGCCTTCCACTCAACACCTGGCCGATTAGCAGGTCCTTCCACAAGAGCTCTTTCAAAAACAGCTCTTAAATCCATCTCTTCTCTCTAGTCATACTGGACTTCCTCCTAGTCTTCTAGCTGGAGAACCTATTAACAGGTTAAGAGCATGAATTCTGCTATCAGCTGTGTAACCTCAGGCAAGTGATGATTTCTCTGAGTTTCAGTTTCCCCATCTATAAAATAGGGATATTAATACTATACCTATCTTATGGGATTATTATAAAGATTAAATTATATTATTAATGTAAAGTAGTTGGAAGCAGCACTTCGCATAAAGTGAGACACTGGCAATTTTTCTACACTTTTGAAATAGAGTAATTATCATCATCATTATTATTCCTTGACTTCATACTTTCTCACATATCTGGAATGTTGTTAGCCTCTAGGTCACTTAGTTAACTGTATAACTTTCAGGTTTTACTTTAAAAGTAAATTTCTAGAGGAAACATTTTCTGAAGCCCTCCCTCCCACAATACAAAATCTGGGGTAAGGTGCTGATTGTTGTTTGTTGTTCCCTTAGCAACCTGTACTTCCTTATGCTATCACCCATCACATTATATTATACTGGACTGTTTCCCACCCATCTTTCCCATTAGAATTTGAGCTCCCTGAGTGCATTCTAGGTACCTGGCCCTTGGTCATTAATTGTCAAAGAAATGAAAGAATAAAAAATAATAAATAGTTCTTCTACTTGTGAAACTGTTCTTGAGTTTTGTTTTGTTTTAATCTTCATGAAACTATAAATATAATAGTCCCCTATGCTGTACATCTGAAACTAATCCTATCTAATAATAGACAAATATGCAAATTGACCATACCTCCGACACACCCACAAGCCATGCCCGCCATCCAATCAGAGCGAGTATGCAAATTAACCCAAACCAAGATGGCTACAGCCACAGAGAGCAAGGTTTCCTAGGTAACAGAGGAAGCCAAGCTTTCCTCCTGCCCTTGCCAGGCCTAAGCCTCCACTCAAGCTACAAAGTTTCAATTATAGAAGGTAAACAAATTCAAACAAATGGCGGCAGAATGGACCTTGAGAGAGCAGGCCAGGGTTGCCGCCAGCAACAGGGGAAGCAAAGCTTTCCGCACACCCTGGCCAGGCCCACCCGCTTAAGGCAACAAAGTTTCAATTATAACCCCAACAGAAATGGCTGCCGGCCTCGGAGGGAGCCCCAGGCTTGGCTCCGCTCCAGGCTACAAAGTTTCAATTGTAGAAGGAAAATAAATTCCAGATACCAGGGCCTCTGCTTGGGTTGCCAGGGGACGTGGCCGGCCTGCAAACCACCACAGGCCCCTCGCTCAGGCCGCCCCACACCCCAAGGGAACCCCTGCCTGATCCGGGACACCCTTCAGGGCAAACCAGCTGGCCCCCACCCCTGTACCAGGCCTCTATCCTATCTAATAAAAGAGTACTATGCAGATTGATCATCACTGCAACACACAATATAGCTGCCCCCATTTGGTCAAAGATCCTGCCCCCATGTGGACACAAGATGGCCACCACAAGATGGCCAGCAGGAGAGGGCAGTTGGGAGGCACCCGGCCTGCAAGGGAGGGCAGTTGGGAGGCACCCTGCCTGCAAGGGAGGGCAGTTGAGAGGGACCAAGCCTGCAAGGGAGGGCAGTTGGAGGTGATCAACCCTGCAGGAGAGGGCAGTTAGGGGTGACCAGGCCGGCAGAGGAGGGAAGTTGGGGGCAAACAGGCTGGCAGCAGAGTGGTTAGGGGGTGATCAGGCTGGCAGGCAGAAGCGGTTAGGGGCAATCATGAAGGCAGGCAGGCAAGCAGTTGGGAGCCAGCAGTCCTGGATTGTGAGAGGGATGTCCGACTGCCCGTTTAGGCCCGATCCTGGTGGGATCGGGCCTAAACGGGCAGTCGGACATCCCTCCAGGGGTCCCATATTGGAGAGGGTATAGGCTGGGCTGAGGGACAACCCCTCTCCGTGCACGAATTTTGTGCACCGGGCCTCTAGTACAAAATAATATTGAATGTAATCTATACTTGAAAATTTTTTTAATTAAAAAAATATATAGCAGCCCCCTATTATCCCAATTTTTACTTTCTGTGGTTTTAGTTAACCATAGTTCACCACAATATGAAAATATTACATGAAAAGTTCCAGAAATAAACAATTCATAAGTTTTAAATTGCATACTGTTCAGAGTAGAATAATGAAATCTCACATTGTCCTGTTCCATCCTGCACTGAACTTGAATCATCCCTTTGTCAGTGTATCCATGCTGTATATGCTATGGCCTATACTTAGTAATCACTTAGTAGATCAACTGTCATGTATTCAAGTGACCTTTATTTTACTTAATAATGGGCCCAAACTGCAAGAGTAGTGATGCTGGAAATTTGAATATGCCAAAGAGAAGCTGTAAAGTGCTTCCTTTAAGTGAAAATGTGAGTATCCTACCTAATAATAGACAAATATGCAAATTGGCCGTACCTTCACTATGCCCACGATTGGCCAGGAGGCGCGGGGGGGGGGCGGGACTCGGGGTGGCCGGGGTGGCTGATTGGGCCGGCGGGACACTGAGCTCGCATCGCCAGCGGCGGCGTGAGCTCAGCGTCTGCACCATGGCTGTGCTGCAGCACAGAAGGGGCCTCTGGGGCAGCGAGCCCACATTCCGCCATGTACCATCAAAAGCGGGGAGCTGTGTGTCCGCTCCAGCACCAGCAGACCCCCTGCCATCAAAAGCGGGGAGCAGGCTGCTAGCAGTGTCCACGGAGCGTGCTAGGCTTTGCGGGGCAGTGGATATGGCCTGGATGGCAGGTTAGGCCTAGGGGACCCTACACGTGCATGATTTAATCATGCACTGGGCCTCTAGTATACAATAAAATATGAGAGAGAGAGAGAGAGAGAAAGAGAGAGAGAGAGACCACAGTCACATAATTTTTATTATGGTATATTATAATTGTCCTATTTTATTTTAGTTGTTATTAATCTCTTACAGAGGCAAATTTATAAATTAAACTTTAGAGAGAGAGAGAGAGAGAGAACAGCATATATAGGGTTCAGTACTATCTACAGTTTCAGGCATCCACTGGGAGTCTTGGCATGTATTCTGCATGAATCAGGGGGACTACTGCATGTGTCACTTTCTTATTTTTCTCTAAGTCTACAGGTTCTTAGCCCCTTGTTAAAAATGAAGAGCAGTTTACTAGGAAGTGACCTATAAGAACAAGGCTCAGAATTTTCTCAAATCACATTGAGCATGCAGTCAGTGTAGGTATTTGCTGAAAACTAGCTGCAGGCAATTTTATCTTCTCATCATCTTTCACCTGCTTAGCCATTTCTCTTCTTGTTTAGTAACTGTATGCTTAGAGAAATGTGACATCTTTTTAACATCAAGCTGAATATAACAATCTTTTTAACAATATGAAGAAGGTAGCTAGAATTGACTGTATTTGTGTTAGAAGATATGAATTTATTTTCACTCACAGATGGTCTTACTCTTAAGTCTCTTAGCAATCTGTTAAATGTTTCCAGTTTCATGAATTCAGATGGAAATCATTTAGCACCTTTTAGAAATCCATGGGGAAAGCTGCTGTTAGTCCTGAATCCCTCCTCCTTTGAATACTCCCTCTCCTTTTTATAGCCATATTTATTGGCTGGGTGTATTCCCAACAGGTGAGTCAGCCACAGTAGAGGTAATGTATCATGGTAATCTCTCTGGGTAGCCCATAAGAGTGAGCTGCTACCCAGCTGGCATCGCTTAGTGGTTGAGCATCGACCTATGAACTAGGAGGTCATAGTTCGATTCCCAGTCAGGGCACATGCCCAGGTTGCAGGCTCGATCCCCAGTGTGGGGCATGCAGGAGACAGCTGATCAATGATTCTCTCTCATCATTGATGTTTCTTTCTCTCTCTTTCTCCTTTCCTCTCTGATATCAATAAAAATATATGTTTTAAAAAAAGAATGAGTTACAGACATCTTTGTCACCACTGATGCTCATTCATTGCCACTTCTAATTTGGGGCTGCTGCCTGTTGCCTACAATTTTGCACCTCACTTTTTCCTACCAAGTTTACCTCAGGTTCTTTTTTCTTAAAATATATTTTATTGAATTTTTACAGAGAGGAAGGGAGAGAGATAGAGAGTTAGAAACATCGATGAGAGAGAAACATCGATTCAGCTGCCTCCTGCACACTCCCTACTGGGGATGTGCCCACAACCAAGGTACATGCCCTTGATCGAACCTGAGACCCTTCAGTCCACAGGCCGGCGCTCTATCCACTGAGCCAAACTGGTTAGGGCTACCTCAGGTTCTTGATGATCCTCACTGCCTCAGATAGATGTTCTCAGCTGGCCTGCACATTAGTTCTGCAGGGTCCAGGCCCTGCCCCATCATTGTCAGTTCCTTGAGGAGAGGGGGGACATAAATCTTCTGCTCTTATTAGCTCTGTGGGCCAAGAGTTGGAAACAGGGCCATGTTGGAGACCTTCCTAGAAAAGGGGTTGGTGCATCTAAAGGCAGGATTGGAAGGGAGAATTTTAGTGTGCTTCTCATTCAGGGCTTAAATGACTATTTCTAGAGAGATTCAGAGACCATGGGCTAGACACTATGACTCTAAGGACTTGGTAAGATTCTATAAACTTGGTTACATCCACATGGTTGTTAGTTTGTCATCCCTTTATAATTTCCTTATAGTGATCAGGAAAACAGGGAAACAAATAAACAAAAATACCCTATACAATATCAAGGAACTATAAGCTTATGCGGGGTTAGGTGGCAAAAAGAGGAAATGCTGGGAAAACTTTAAGACTAATGTGGGGTGAGTCGCGGAGGGATAGCTTTGTGGTTGATGTACTGAGAGGGGAGGAAAACATTGCTAAGTCTGGGGGTGAGGAGCTTGAGAACTTGTCTGTACTGCAAAGGGACCCAACATGGACATTTTTTTACCCGGTCAGGCAAAACTATTCTAACAGCAATGAAAAATAAAGGACTAAGTTATCTCAAGGCAAGGAAGAAGGAAGAATATAGGTGTACGTTCTACCAAGTGAGGAAAGACACAAGAGAAAATTTCTAAGAGGTGGCAGCTGTGGTCCAGATGTTTTCTAGCAAGCAAATGAAAGAATTAGAAAACACGTTACAAACTCCTCTGAGTGTATAGAAAACAGCCTGCCTTGCTTTGACTGAGGATGAAAAGACCTACAAATTGTAAAGATGCCTAGAAAAGTTAGGCATAGCAGACACTGTTGTTTGTCTATCCGATATTCATCTCCTTCCTACTTCCTAACAGCAACATGATTTTGTTTGAGAATTTATTCTTCCTTACGAAGCCATTTTGCTTTATGGAAAGCTGGGCCTCTCTTCCTATCTCCAGAGGAGAGTTTAAGACTACGATGACAATCCCATTCCCAAAGGCTGTGATTGGTTTACAAAAGGACCAAATCTACCAACAAGATAAGGAAGACTGAAGAAAGGCTTTTGGGTTCATTCCTAAGAAAGAAACATGGGGGAAAATGGTCCTTTTTCCTCTAGATAATGTCGTGTCTGGATAGAATACCTGAATTAGCAGCCATTTGCCATAAGTCTGCTGATGAACTCGATATATAAAGTGAGCAGAGGCCAGGAAATTGTAGAGAGGCTGAGCTGGGGCCCTGCTGTACTACATCTGGGGGAAGCCCCTTCTCTGGACTTAATTAAGCCCCTTTGAGTTGGGGCTTTCTTGTATCTGTATCCCAAAGAGTCCCAACCAACAGAGAAGACTTCCATCTCCAATGGGCTCTCCTTAGATCATGGTACTCTTGACCAATGCCATAGCATCTCCCTGGTCCAGGAATTTGCAAACTAGGTCTGAAATCTTTGTCTCAGAGTGCTACTTATTTCTCCTAAAACTTAATTTGCTTTCTATCACATGTAGGGAGTAAGGATGGGAGGAAAGGTGAGTTGAGGAAATTTTCCTCAGAGATCCCAAAGTTCAGAGGAAAAAAAATCGACACTTACTTTTCCAAAAGTGCAGGCAGGGCTGAGGTGACAACAGGTAGATTGCCTTTCCCACTGGACGATTCTGACTGAACGGAGACAGAGAATTGAGGATTAGAGAGAAAGGAAGAAACTGGGGCTGCTGGGTGTCTGATGATACTGGGGGTAGAGGGGCTATTGCTCCTCTTCTTTCCCTTTCCTCACTCCTGACATTCTCTAACCTTCACTTGATACCGACTCTTTTCTCAGGTCTTCTCTGACCTCCTTTCTTAGGTGATGTTTACCTCTGGGGCACATGCAACTTGCAACTTTTACTTTTCCTCTTTGAGTTTTGTTGAGCAAAGAGAGTTTCCATTTGAGGCTCTGTTCTGGAGGGGAGCCATCCATTTTTCTCTGTCCCTTTTACTGACTTGGATTAAATACCAGTGGGCCTCCTACTAAACACAGACCCCAAGGTCCCTGGGATAGATTCATGCAAGCCTATCACTGCCCTGGAGATATAATTCTCAGGAGATGCCTGTCCTTACCAAAAGCTCAAGCCATCATAAAATTCTTATGATAAATATCCAAGGACTATTACATTGTTTTGTTGCAATGGATTTGATTTAAACAATGGTTCTCAACTCTGGCTGCATATCAAATCACCTGGGGGAGATTTTTGAAAGTACTGGTCCAATCCAGAATCTTGGGGTGGGCCCCAGTGTGGAATGTTTAGCACCACGTCATTTGAATGTATAGCCCTGGTTGCCCCTAGCCTAAAGGAATATATTTGGAAACCACATTTATACATTTAGTATAGTATGGGAAATAGGTCCTTTAAATTTTCTCCACTCAAATTATCTCACTTTTTAAAGGAGCTTAGGGAGGCCTAGTTAGTATGTTTCTTTAAAGCATACTAACTAGCCCTCCCTAAGCTCCTTTAAAAAAATTTTTTAGGCTCCTTTGGTTTAGTGGATGATCTGGGAGTTTATGTTGATTTCAAAGATGATTGAAACATTCAAGGCAGGAAGAGGTGAAAGAAGTTTATGAGTTATTGCCACCTCTTGGCACAATAGAGCTTGAATCTACTTCACCTATTGCTTACATATCAGATTGTTTCTTTACAGAGTACTGCTAGTCATGGACATGGCATGGAGGAACAACTGGAGAAAGAATTAGAAGTGTTAGACAGGATTAAGCAGGTTCACAAAGACTGGGGAGCTGGAAAATATCTTGTTATATAGGAACTGTCTTTGTTTAAAAAAAATTGAAATTGATTTTTTTTTCTGATTATAAGTAATACATTCTTATTATAGAACTATAAGATGGCATCAAGGTCTCTGGAGGCTTTGAGTCTTTGCCTGATCCAATTAGTCAGAAACGGCCTTTAACACTGTCCTGCACTAGAGATTGAGAGGTATAGAGGATCTACCTAAAACAGTGATGGGCAACCTTTTGAGCTTGGTGTGTCAAACTTCGCCAAAAAACTGAGCATAACTCGGGTAGTGTGTCACTTTGAAGAAAAAACTAACTCCAAGACTCTAGTTGCAAATGTTTCATCCTCAGGAGCAGCAAATGTTTCATCCTCGGCATGCGGCCGCGTGTCATCAGAAATGGCTACGCGTGTCAGTGCTGACACGCGTGTCATAGGTTCGCCATCACTGACCTAAAACATAGTCACAAACCCAAACAGACAACCAAAATGAGGAAACAAAGAAACAACCCTCAAATGAAAGAACTAGTGAGTTCTCCAGAAGAAGAGAGAAATGAAGCAGAGATAAGACATTGATCTGAAACAGAGTTCAGAGTAATGATGTTTAAAATGCTCAACTGTATGAAAAAAGATATAGTAACTATGAAAAAAGAACAGTCTGAAATAAAGAATGACATGACAGAAATAAAGAACACATTGGAAGGAATACACAGCAGATTAGGGGAAGCTGAGGATCGAATCAGTGAATTAGAAGACAGAGTTGAAAATATCACTCAATTAGAGAACCAAAAAGAAAAAAACAATTAAAAAACAGGAGGATATCTTAAGGGAGCTGTGGGACAATGTGAAACGTAACAATATTAGAATAGTAGGTGTGCCAAAAGAGGCAGAAAGAGAGAAAGGAATAGAAAAGGTGTTTGAAGAAATAATGGTAGAAAACTTCCCTAACCTAGTAAGGAAAAAGTCACACAAGTTCAGGAGGCACAGAGAACCCCAAACAAGAAGAACCCAAACAGACCCATGCCCAGACACATCATAATTAAAATGCCAAAAATTAAAGACAAAGAATCTTAAAGGCAGTAAGAGAAAAGAAAACTGTTACCTACAAAGGAGTTCCCATAAGGCTTACACCTGATTTCTCATCAGAAACTCTGCAGGCCAGAAGGGAAATGCATGAAGTACTCAAGGTAATGGAAAGCAAGTATCTGAAACCAAGATTACTATATCCAGCAAGGCTATCATTCAAAATAGAGAGTCAAATAAAGAGCTTCCTAGACAAAAAAAAAAAAAAAAAAAAGGCTAAAGGAGTTTATCACCACCAAGCCAGCATTACAAGAAATGCTAAAGGGATTGCTGTAAGGGATTGCTGAGAAGAAACAGAGAGAGAAACCATTTTAAATACAGAATTAAAATGGCTATAAATAAGTACCTCTCAATAATAACCCTAAATGTAAATGGATTAAATGCTCCAATCAAAAGGTATAGGGTAGCTGAATGGATACAAAAAGATGACCCAACTATATTCTGTCTACAAGAGACCCACCTCAAAACAAAAGACACACACAGGATGAAAGTGAAGGGATGGAAAGTAATTTTCCATGCAAATGGAAAAGAAAAAAAAAAGCTGAGTAGCAATACTCATACCTGACAAAGTAGACTTTAAAAGCATCATGCTAAGCGAAATAACCCAGTTGGAGAAAGATAAATATCCTATGATCTCACTCATTTGTGGAATATGATGAACAACATAAACTGATGAACCAAATAGAGCCAGAGAGGAAAAAATATACTAGAATATAATAGAAGTAATCCTGTTATTTGCAGGTCTTTAATATTTCCTACAACTGTTGTGATATCATACTATGTTAGTATAGTTTTGGTAATATTATTATACTTAAAATCCTTTTATTCTTGAAATATTAATGTTTATTGCATGTAATATTATTATATGTAAGATCATTTTCTTGAATAATTGGTGTTTATTGCATGTAACATTATATTTAAAATAATTTTTCTTGAGATATTAATGTTTATTTCATGTAACACTATTATATTTAAGATCGTTTTTCTTGAAATAAAAAAACCTGAAAAAAAGAAGTTAAAAATCACCTGTGGTTTTATCATTGCCTATAGATAACCATTATTAATAGTTTTACATATATGCTTCCAGAATTTTCTTTCTACACCTAGAAAATTACTTTTAAAAAACTACAAAGCAGAATTATACTGTATATATTGTTTTTGTATTTAACTCCTTTTTACTAATTTGAAAATTTTTTCATGTCAATAAATACAGGGTGGGGGAAAAGTAGGTTTATAGTTGTTCATATGGAAAATAATACAATAATTAATAAACAATAATATAACACTAAACTCTGTTTCATGTACTCACAACTGTAAATCTACTTTTGCCCCACCCTGTATTTATAGTCTAATCATCATTTTTAGCAACTGCATATAGAAACTTCTTATAGGGATGTCCATAATTTATTTAACCAATCTCTTAGTAATGGACATTTGAATAGTCCCCATATTTTCATTGTTAAAAACAAGATTGCAAAGAATCAAGACAGAATAACATTGGGTTTAAGAATTCAAGCTTTGGAAAAAGTGAGGCAAAGAGAGATGAAATAACTTGTCTAATGCCACAAGCTAAAAAGGGGAAGTCATAGTTGGAACTCAGATCTGGTGTTACTTTGAAGTCCAAACTCTAAAACACTGTGACATTCTTTAGCCAGTTCTGGTAGAAATTTTGTTCCTACCCCCAATTTTTTATATGTCAAAATTGCAACTTTGTAAAATTTGAATGTGTTTGAAAGTGACTGAAAGTATAAAAAAATTAAAATAAAATGAATTGTTGGTTTTTTAAAGAATACACGCTCTAGAATCAGAGAGCCTATGGTTCAAAGCTCAGCTCTACCACTACAAAATGTAGCTCAGGTGTTGAAGCCCATTGCAGAGTGGGACAAAATCGTACCCACCTTGGATGGTGTGGTTTAAGCATGAAAAAGGATACCACTTACTATCTTCTTCTCAGGGCAGTGGAAGACATGGAGCCTGGTCTAAATTGGGCTTTTTAAGCCTATGGCCCAGAATCTGTGCTGGGAATGAACTCACCTTATTGACTTTGCCTGCACCTAGGTCACCCACATAGTAGTGAGTCTGAGGGAGAGGTCAAATAGGGTCAGCTGGCAAACATGATCATACTCACCAGGGCAGGTAAGGAGGGGATGGGTGATGAGCTTGGAGGCTGACTGGGCAGGTTCAGGGCATTAAACTTGGGAACCACAGCAACGCTGACCCTCCGGCGGGGCATGTTCTATAGAAAGAGAAGTGACCAGGCTCACTATCATGAAGGGAGCCGCACCCACCATTCAGAAAGGCCCTGAATATACCTACTCATTCCTACTGCTGTAATAACATTCACTGGATAGTTTTGCTTTGGGGTAATGGTGGTGGTGGGAGTTGGTATGGAGAGTAGCCAAAGTTGACACAACTTTTCTGTTAGTGGAGAGTGATGTCTCAGCATGTTTCTATTTTAGGTTATTAAATCCTGAAGAAATTTAACAGAAATGACCCCCAGTCCCTGGGTAACATCTTTGATGGTGTATGAAAACTATAGCAATACCAAGGTTTATGCATCATTTTATGTTCATTTAAGGGATGTTATAGTCAGGAAAACTATGAGCAAGAGAAGGCTGGAGGATGAGCTAGAAGGTATGGGGAGCCAAATTAGAGACTCTGTCCAGAGGTTCTTTCCCCCACCCCCACCCACCGTGAGTCCAGGAATGAATGATCTCTTGGGTGACTGTGGAAACTTCTGTTGTACTTTCTCCAGGAGCCCTGGTATCCCTTGAACATGCATACCTTTCCCAGAGAGAGGGACATGGACCGCGCTGTGCGAGGAACCCCGTCTTCTGCAACAGGAGGGAACAGAGAGAACTCAGGCAAGTTTTTCAGAGTAGCCTCCAGCAGGGAACAGATAGTTAGAAACTAAACCATGGCATCTACGGGCCAGAGGCCTCATGTCCTGCTCCTCTCAGATTCTCTGCATATTGCATCATCACTTCTGTAATGGCCTGTATTTTTGGAGCAGGCACTTTTCCTATGAGGAAGGAGAAAGTATTTTTTCCTACTAGAGCTCAGGGAAAAACAGACAAACTTCCTTGATTTCTTTCTCTGCTGTTTTGATGATTGTTTTTTTCTTGTCTAAAGATGCAGACCTTGGAAAATCTATGGGAGGCTCGGAGTCACCTCTGCCATGGGTGTTGAGGGTCTCATCTCAGATTGTGTGCAAGCGCAAAGCCCAGCGCCCAGATAACTGAGGTTGACTCTGGTTGCAAGGAGGCTGCAGGGTCAGCTTAGTTTCAGTTCTCTTTTCTTTTCTTGTATCTGAGTACTTCAATTTCTGTTCTTGTAGATTCAGCTATTCTTTTAGACTAATGTATGCTTTATCTTTTTCCAGCAAAAAGTATTTGTGGTTAAAGGGTTTGAAGTGTCCTAGTCAGCCAAAATAGCAGAACCAGAAAAATATTCTTTATATATGAAGAGTTCATACAAATTAATAAAATACTAATTGTATAAGTAAGCAAAAGTTATAATTAGAGAATTTATGAAAGTGGAAATACAAATGTCTAGGGAACATTTGAAAAGGTCAAAAAATACAAATTAAAACTATGAGATGAGATACAATTTTGACCCATCAAAGTCAAAGATATTTTTTAAAGGAAAGGGCAAAAGTGTCAATAGCACAATGAATTGAGCATTATTGTAACTCATTAAATGGAAATATCAATGGGTTATTTGAAAATAATTTGCTTTAAGAGCCTTATAAGTATGTTTTTCCCATGACTAATAGTTACACTTCTAAAATCTATCTTAAGAAAAAAATTCAAAATGCAGACAATCTGCATGTTTTATATTTAGAAAAAAAAATAGGCCTCATATTTTTCTTTTAAATGTGTATTACTTCTCTTGAAATCAGAGGTATTTTTATTTCACTGTAGTCTTTAGAGTCTCAGGCAAAGACAAAGATTGCCAGAAACCATGTAAAGGCTTACAAACAAACACTGTATATTAGGGAATGGTCATAGAGTATCTGATGGACACACCTGTTGGGTGGGTGCTGGCCCCTCTGTATGAGCCAAGCTGAGGTATAGCTTGAAAAAACAGTGGAGTGGGAACAAATGTCTGAAACATTATTCACCATTCAAGACTCAGCTACCTGCTCCCTTCTTACTGTAGGCACTTTCTCACCACCCCCCAGACTGAAGCGGGGGCTGTGCAGTGTGCTCCCCATGGAAGTCTGCTTACTTCTGTCACAGCACTGGCTACTCTGCCCTGCTCTCCCCACAGGTTTGGGAGCTCCTTTTGGTCAGGACTGTGTGCCCTTTACCTCTCTATCATGTGGGCACACCAAAGGTGCTAATCAACGTCTGTAGAATGAATGGGTACCTGCTCATTTCATAAATCTTGGCTAAGGTGGTCCACAGGGGACACTGCACCTTGTAGGACGATAATACGAGAGCCAGGTACTAGGGTTTCTTTGATGGCAACTTCCCCAACTTCCAGCTCTGACAGGCAGTGGTTTGTTAGAGGCCCAGGCGCATGTGGGTCAGGAACCTCGCTGCCAAGATCCAGAGCAGACATTCTGGAGCTGGGAAGCATCAGTGATATTCCCCAGGAAACTTGTGAAACCTCCTGTTTATAAAGGTTTCTCCATCTGTTACAGTTTCTGTACTTTCTCTCCTCCCGCTCTTGGTAACACGGATGTTTGCATTCCACGGGGATTCCTGTCCCTAAAATGTCTGTTTTCTCCCACTGACACCACCAGCATCAGCCAGAGCCTAAACCCTGGCAGCCTAAGGAGACTTTCTGTTTCAAGGCACTGTCCTCCTCCTGCGATGCTCAGGAGCCTCTTAACCCGCCTCCATGCCTTAGTGTCTGTCCTTCCCTCAAGCATTACCCACCCTCAAGTCAGATAGATCTTTTCAAAATACAATCTGACAATGTTGGGTGATGTCAACTCACCAGTGACTCCTTTATTGCCTAAGGGACAAAGGCCTGGCATGTGGCCCTGATGTACCAAGTCTCACCTTCAGCCTGTCATTATCATACCTCAACCCTGCAACCACACACCTCTCTGTACATACTGTTAATACCACCAGGATGTGTTTCTCCCTTTTGCCTGAAGAACTCCTATTTTTACTTTAAAATACTGCCCAGACACTTTCCTTGACTACCTCAGCCTGCCCCCCTCCTCTGTGCTCCTATAGCAATTTTATAGAAACTTTTTTAAAAGAGTATTTCTTTAAAACATTTGTCTTGCTCATGAGTCTACTATTCATCTCAGCAGTATCTCCCTGAGCCAGGCTCTCACTCCCTCTTCACTACCCAGACTTCATCTTCCACCTGGGCTGTTGTAATAGCAGCTTCGTGGCATTCCCTGTCTCTGGCTTTGCCCAGGAATGTACTGGCCTTACAATAGTCAGAGGGACCCTCCTAAACTCCGCATATGATCATGTCATTTCCCTGACTAAAATCTTTGGTTGGATCCCTAATGCTTTCCAGGATTCAGTCTAAAGTATGTGTTCACCCCCTGAAGGAGGCCCCAAAGCACAAAGGGTCTGGGGTCTCTCATTTCACAAAGTGGAGTGAGCTCTCACAAACTGTGGGCTTCAAGTCAGAGTTAGCTGCTCTGGTTCTCTGTGTCACAGTTGCTTTGGGGCCATTCATGTTTGGCCCCTTTGGAGCAGCTGCTGGAAGCCTCTGTGGGCAGCATTTGGCAGGGGCAGTGAACCTTGCACAGTCTGAAATGCATCCTGGGGCAGCCCTGTTAGGTGCAATTCCAGCCTGGAGACATCAGGGACCCACATTGCAGGCCCAAGATGAGGGCAGGCCTCTGGTTCCTTACCAGAGGGACCGCAGCTGCGGCTTGAATTCTGATTCGCCAGTTTTTTAAATTCCATGAGCTCTGCATGGTCCTTCTCATACGTCCTCTTCAGGTTCTCCACGTACTGCATCATCACCTCTGTTGCCTTTGACATGCGCTTTTCCTGCAGGAAAGGAGAGCGGGAAACACAGGCATTTGGGGTAAAGGCTCATCAGCACTTGTTTGCACTGGATGAGGCTCTGGGCTGGGTGAATCAAAAGGATACAGGGACCAATTAGACATGACCCTGCCCTCCAAGAGTTTGCTGCCCACCATGTGAGCTGAGACAGGGTTGCAGGCACCTGCACTCAGAGAACAAGAACAAGCACAGCCATAAAGCTTCAGGTGATGGCAGGTGGAAGAGAATCAGCTCTGCTCACAGAGAATGGGTCAGGGAGCTTCATGGAGATGGAGTGAAGTAGCTGTAGGGTGTAGGCAGAAGCTGGGCATTTAGACATGGACATAAGGGACAACGAGCATTCTGGACAGAGAACTCTAAGAGCAAGGATACAGAGACAGGAAACCATAGGCCTTGTATCTGGGTAAAGGATTTACCCTCCAAACAGAAGTCCTTTGGAGAGTGAAAGGGAGTGCTAGTAAGAATTATGCTGAGATCAAAGACCTAAGTATAAGACCTTTACAATACTTAGGTCTTATACTTAAACAATAAATTACATAGAAGACAACATAGGTACTAAACTTATGGGCATTGGTATTAGAGAGGATATTATGAATTTGATCCCAAAGGCAAGGGAAGCAAAAGCAAAAATAAATGAATGAGACTATATCAAACTAAAAAGCTTCTGCAGAGCAAAAGAAACCATCAGCAAAACTAAAAGGCAAGCAGCCGAACGGAAGTGATACCTCCAATAAGAGGCTAATATCCAAAGTATATAGAAGATACATACAACTCAACAACAAAACAATCTAATTAAAAAAATGGGTAGAGGACCTGAACAGATACTTCTCCCAAGAAGGCATACAAATGGCCATCAGATGTATGAAAAGATGTTCAACTTCACTAGCTATTAGGCAAATGCAAATCAAAACCATAATGAAATACCATCTCACACCTGTTAGAATTGTTATTATCAACAAGACAAGAAATAACAAGTGTTAGAGAGGTTGTGGAGAAAAAGGAACCCTCATTCATTTCTGGTGGGAATGTAAACTGTTACAGCCGCCATGGAAAACAATATGGAGGTTCCAAAATAAATTAAGAATAGAGCTACCAATATGACCTGGCAATACCTCTTCTGGGCATCTATGTGAAAATTTTGAAAACATTTATTTGTAAATATTTATATGTACCTCTATGTTCACTGCAGCATTATTCATGGTAGCTAAGACATGGAAACAACTTAAGTCTCCCTCAGTAGATGATTGGATAAAGAAGTGTGGTATATACATACAATGGAATACTGCTCAGCCATAAGAAAAGACGAAATACTGCATTCATTATAAGATGTATGGATCTTGAGAATATCATGCTAAGTGAAACAAGTCAAACAAACAAGAACCATATGATTTCACTCATATGTGGGATATAAAACAGAAAGCAATAAATTAACAAAAACAAACAAACACTCATAAATACAGATAATAGTATGGTGGTTACCAGAGGGAATGGGGTACAGGGAGGTAGAAGAGGGTAAACAGGGTCAAATATATGGTGACAGAAGAAGATTTGACTTTGGGTGGTGAGCACACAATGCAATATTCAGATGAT
The DNA here is from genome assembly GCF_951640355.1 of Cnephaeus nilssonii. NCBI lineage: Eukaryota > Metazoa > Chordata > Mammalia > Chiroptera > Vespertilionidae > Cnephaeus > Cnephaeus nilssonii. Next base: position 36,267,668 of record NC_137084.1, on the reverse strand, counting down.
GTGATATAGAATTGTACCCTTGAAACATATAATCTTATTAACTAATGTCACCCCAATAAATTTAATAAAAATTTTTAAAAAGAATTATGCTGAGACAATAGGCAAATACTAGGACTGTCTGGAAAACTAGGGATGTACAGGCCATCCCACTTATGTAGGAATCAGCAAGTTGGGTTTGTTCACAGTAAAGGCAGTTAGGGCTGGTTTATGAAGGGCCTTGTCTTAAAGTAAGGGAGTGACATAATCAGGCCACCAGTGGAAATTAGACTGATGGAGTGGGACTGGTGGCAGTAAGGTGTGTCTGTAGTCTGGTGGAACTAGAGAGAGAGGTGAGGACTTAGACTCAGAAGCTAGGGGTAGGAAGCCATTTGGAGATGGGTAAAGACTGAAGTGAGCAACACACGTGGGCCTAGAAACATGTTTGGGAGAGCTGTATAGATCAGAAAGATTTTTCTCTGCTTATTCCCCTTGAATCCCCCAGAGTGCCTAGCCGAGGGCCTGCCTAACCGCAGAGGGACATGCTCAGTGACCGTGCCCTAGAAAAGTTCCCTATATCCGTGAGCTGAGACCAGCCACTTCCTTTGAGCTCTTCCTTTGTGGCTGCTCCCAGCTGGATTGACTTCCTGGGTGCTGCTGCTGAGTCAGGAGCTTTTTCCCCTGGAAGACAGAGGGGTGGGACAGCCAGTGTCTTGTCCTTCCTTTGTTCTACAAGCACTGCCCCAGGAACACCCTGCTGACGCAGTCAGTGCAGCAGGACATGGGTCCACGGTAATAGCAGCAGTGATACCAACATCCAGGTGTTTTACACGTATGTCAGCAACCCTATATGGCAGATACTACCAACAGCCACATGTTTTGTTGGAGAAGCTGAAGCACAGAGAGCTCAGTAACTGGCCCAAGGCCACACAGTGAACCCTGGTGGAGGCAAGATCAGATCTCAGGCAGCCTGATCCTACACACCATCCCGGATCAGGGCAGTCTCTGTGTGCTTCAGGACTGCCATGTGGCTGAGAGGGAGCCCAGCCGGGGCCCCAGCTCTGCCACTACTCCTGCTGTTACTTTTATGAGACTTCATGTCTTCATCGGGGGATAAGGATATTTACTTTACAGGGTTGCTGCAGGGATTAAATGAAACAGAGCCGTTTTTCCTAAAGCATGTTTTGCCAAATACTAGTTCCATGGGAGCTGAGTAGGTATATTTTATGAGACAAATAAAAGGAGTGGTGTTGGATCTTCAAATTTGGGAAATACAGAGGTAAACTTAAACAGGCTTCCTCACTATACGACTTCTTAAAGGCTTGATTATTGCAATATGCTTTAGAAATCTCCAAGAAAAGAAGGGAGTATGTATGTGCCCACAGAAACTTTTACAGGGAGCACTTGAGGGTTTAGTGGTCCACCAAAAACACCCTGAAAAAGACCACAATAATGTACATAGACTGCCTGGCACAGAGGAAGCCATCAATCAGTGGTATTTGTAGTTGTCACTGCTTATATTATTGCTTTAGTTACTGCGGGCAGAGCAGAGCCAGTCAGCAGGGCTGGGAGCTGGCGAGGCTCACCTGGCGGACGGCCCCCACCATCTCAGCGCGGCTGGAGAGGCGGGCAGCCAGGCGGTGCAGGACAGCGATGTCCTCCAGCAGCTTCTGGTAGGTCTCCCGGTGCTCACAGTGGTGCCAGAGTGAAGCTGAAGACTGAAAAATGAGAAGGAAATCACCCAGGGTCCTCACAGGATGAGCCCCAGTCCCCGTCCTGCCTGAGAGGAGCAGGGCTGGGGCTACCGCTTCCTCTGGGCACTGGAGATGCCCCATGTGGACACTCTATACTTGGCTGGCCTAAGAGAAGGGAATCACATCTGGGTCTCTGGTTTCCAGTCACCCAGCCCCCTCCTGAGAAGATTCTAAGGGCTCAGTGGCCTTACACACTGCCCTGAGGTCACCAGTCCTTCAGGATCTCTGCCTCAGCTCCACTCAGCACTCTGAGAAAGACTGTCTGGCTCAGGGCCTTGGCCTGATTTCTCATTTCAGGAAACTACTTGGTGACTGAGAAAAGCAGGGTACCCAGCATGGCCCTTGAAGGTAGTCCTAACTCCAAGGATTCCCAGTCAGGCTCCACAATTACCATAATGGAAGTTTTGAAGTTTTCCAGTTCCTTCTCAGTATCCTCTTCTGTCAGGTTGCGTTCCCTTTCAGCCTGGTTAATTCTAGATTCCAGGGTGTAGCTGTCATTTCTAAAGGCCAAGGACAGTTGTACAAACACGTTCTGTTGGGAACAAGAGTGTGGGAGAGGTGCTAGGAGGAGTTATTGCAGGGAACGCGGGCAGCTGCAGGTGTGTTTCTTGTATGAGCATTTTACATCAGCTCCTGGACCAGTCACCAAAGTAACAGTGCACACTGTGAAACTCTCCCTTACGGCCAACTGCACCAAGAATGGTGAGCTAGTAACCCGAGGTCCATGCTAGGTCCTTCCCAGGACCAGAGACCAAATGCATTTTACTGAGGAATAATAAGAGAATAACACTTTGCTTTTCCCTGAACTTCAAGGAAATAACATCCTGTATTTAGGTTTAGATAAACTTGGGCCAACACAGCTGATTGTGTAAGCAGTTTGGATTCACGCTAGGATTTATTACATGTGGGTTTTGGAGGTTTCACATGAAACCACTATAAACATAATTTGAGATATAAGCCTTGTTGACTTGAAGCAAACTTCAACCAGCATCTTGCCTGAGTATTCCAAATCCTCCACTGAAAGCAGCTATGAGCTGCCAGGAGATGGAGTAAGGCCAGGTATGATTCTGTCAAGAGAAACTTTCTGGAACAAATATTCCATGCCAAAAAGGCAGCCTGCATGAATGAACTTTGAAAGGTGTACTGACCAGACATGGAATTCCTGGAATAATAGGAAACTACTGGGGAGGAGAAGTAGACAGATGGACTACACAGGAAGGAAGCAATGGCCTTCGTTTTACAGCTTTCATTGCCAGCCTGAGTCAAGTGGTAGCAGATTTATACCATTGGGGTGAGAGAACTCGGCCTGAGCTTCTGAAGTTCATGTAACAAGGCCTACAATGGGCAGAAATCTCTAGACAGAGAACTGAAGGCCCTGAACTTACCCAATGGTGACGATGATGGCAATATTGAAAGCTACTCCTCATTGAGCATCTACTATATGCCAGCAATGCCATGAGTTTTATGCACCTCATTTACTCCCACAAAACCCTCTCTATGGGAACTGTTAAATCCCTATACGGATAAAGAGACTAAGACCAGAGAGGTCATTAAGTTGTTCAGAGTGAGACCATGGAGCAGAGCCAGGCTTCAACCACAGACTGATTCCAAAGCCTGTGCTGCTTCTGCCTTGCTGAGCACTGATTGTGTCAGCAGCCATCTGAGGACAGGAGCTGGCCCTTGGAAACCGCCCATGGCCATCTTCACCAGTGTCAGTGGGTGGGATTCTCAGTCAAGTTTATCAATAATGCTCAATGTTAGATTCTCCATTCCTGGGTTAGCCCTTCAATGAAAGTACAAGTAAAACCCATTCAAGCCCAGGCTTCATAATTTCACAAAGCACTGGAGTTACTTACCTCAACTTCCTTTTCAGTGAGCGGAGGGGCACTGTGGGAAAAAAAAAGACACACAAATGAACTTTATCTAATTTATAAAAGAACGAAAAGGTGACTTTGAACAACCAACAGACCATGGGTTTCCAGAAAGGGAGTAAGGGGAGTTAATGAGACGGGAAAGATTCAGAGTACACTTTGTGTGAGCTTTGTAATCTGTGAGATATTCTATCAGACATTGACTCCTACAGAGGAAGTATGGTGGAAAATACTAGATCCTGGGGGCAGTCCTCCATCAGTGCCTCTACTAGACATGACTTTGGATGGGTTCTTTTCATCTCTCTCTGTTTGCTCATCTGTCAAATGGGAATACTTTATTTATCTTACAGGAGTCTTACAAGGAACATATGTATGTATATACATATATGTACAAGTGTGTATATATGTGTATATTCACATATATGATATACACAGGTATTTATGTATACATGTATATGTGTGTGTACATATATATATATATATATATATATATATATATGTATATATATATATATATATGACATCCACACTCAGGAGGCACTCAGATGTTAGTTATAACAACTTATTCACAGGCTGGTTTTGAAGATTTACTAAGAAAGTGCATATGCTACATACTTTATAGACGGCACACAATAGTTTTTCGGGACTACCCAGGTCCACAAAGCTTGACCTTCCTCCTGTCTCTGAGGATTGTGACAAGGGTGCATATGAGCCAGAGAATAAAAGGTAGGAAAGAGTGGCCAGAGCTCTTCTTCACAGCTAGACTCAGAGATCCAGCAAGAAAGTCCCAGCTAGCACAGCCGTGTCATTCTGAGAGGTTCCTCATTGTGTGTGGTTCCCACAGCAAGCAGTCCTTTTATCTGCATGCTCACTGTGTTGCTGCTGCCACCACTCTACTGGTAACTAAAGCTAGCCCTGTTCTGAAACCCAGACAATGTAAATAATGCACAGGCCCTTTCCTGTGCTGGGGTGGGAGGACTGGGAGAGGTTCTATCAGCGTCATAGGACATGGCAACAGAGCGTGCCATTGATAAGACTCTCAGGAAACACAGCTTCCTCCCTGTGACAGGTGTAGAGGGACCCCAAGAGCAAAGGTAAGGGTCAGCTACCTCTGCAAGAGCTGGTTCTCACCCTGACAAGGAACTGTGAGAGCCTTCCTGTCAGGATGAGGCAGTAAGACCCCATGGCCAGCAAGTCAGCAGAGTACAGAGCATGGGATAAACAACTGCAAAGATGGTTAATGCTTACAATTCTTGTCACAACCCCACCCATCAGGCCCTTTCTGCTGTGGGCCAACCAACATAATCTTCTAGAGCAGGTACATATTGCTTAAATGATTTATCAAAACTTGTTAAGCTTGCTCTTGACTCCTGGCTTTGGCTTTGTGTGAAATTTGCATACTTTTCTTACATATTTACCAAACTTATTTTTCTATTTTGATGACTTGTTTTCTGCTATTTTGATATAGAACACACTTTTTAAAAAATATATACAAAGCCCTGAGGACTCAGGGAGGTGTGATTTAGTTAAAGAAGCCACGGGACAGACATAGCCAGCTCTTGATGCAAAGAGCTGTGCCTTGTGAACTAGCATAGGCAAGTAGGGGGCAGAGCCTCGGGCCTCCAAAAAGACAGAGGCTTGCAGGGGACATACAAGGAGACACCTCTGGATGGCATTGCCTGCTTCAGAATTCAAACTCCCTTAATAGGCCTTAGAATAAAATCAAGGCCTTCTCTGAATCAGCCTCCACCACACTCTCCTCTTCCCACTCTCCAGCCACATTGACCAATCTGCTCCTCAAACACACTTACTCAGTGACCCAGGGCCTTTACAGTTACTGTTATTTACTTTTTTTCACTCTCTTTTGTAACAACTTTATTGAAATACTAGAAGCCTGATGCACGAAGATTCATGCAAGAATGGGCCTTCCTTCCCCTGGCTGCTGGCACTGCCTTCGCTCCGGCTGGAGCCGCCTTTCTGCCTTTGCTCCAGCCCGAAGCTGCTTTTCTGCCTTCCCACGCTGCCCAGAGGCCTGGAGTGGTTGGGGCAGTGGAATGCCTGCATCCTGTCCCCGGCTGTTCAGTGCCTGCATATGCAAATTAACCCACCACCTTTGTTGGGTTAATTTGCATACTCACTCCTGATTGGCTGGTGGACATCACAAAGGTACAGTCAATTTGCATCTTTCTCTTTTATTAGTGGAGATAATTCACTAACTATAAAATATACAATTCAGTTGTTTTTAGTATATCACAGAATTTTACAACCATCATTGCAGTCAATTTTAGAACATTTTCATCATCCAAAAAAGAAACCCTGGACCCATTAATTAACAGTCACTCTCCATCTTTCCAAACCCCTCACCCCCAGCCCCAAGCAACCACTAATGTGCTTTTTTTCTCTATGGATCTCCCTATTCTAAATATTTCTTATAAATGGAGCCAACATGAGGTCTTCTGTGACTGGCTTCTTTCACTTAGCATAATGTTTTCAAGTTTCATCCATGTTGTAGTACATATCAGTATTTTATTTTTGTGTCTGAATAATATTCCAATATACTAATATATTATATTTTGTTTACCTATTCATTAGTTGATGGACATTTGAGTTGTTTCTACTTTTTGGCTATTATGAAAATGCTGCTAGAAAACATTTATGTACAAATTTTTGTGTGGACATATATTAGTATTTTCATTTCTCTTTGTGATATATCTAGGAATGGAATTGCTGGGCCATATGTTAACTATGTTTAAGTTTTTGAAGAACTGCCAAACTGTTATTCCAAAGTGGCTGTACCATTTTACTGAGGATTCCAAGTCCTCCACATTGACATTGTTCATCTTTTTTAGTATAACCATTCTAGTGGATGTAAAATGGTATCTCATTATCATTTTGATTTGCATTTTCCCAATGACTAAAAATGTTGAGCATCTTTTCATATGCTTATTAACTCCTCATATATATTCTTTGAAGAAATGTCTACTTAAACCCTTTGACCATTTAAAAAAATTAGTTGTCTTTTTATTAATGATAAGAGTTCTTTATATATTCTAGAAGTAAGTCCCTTATCAGATACATAATTTGCAAATATTTTCTTCCATTTTCTGGGTTGTCCTCTCACTTTCTTGATGGAATTGTTTGTATCAAAAACGTTTGGTGAAATACTATTCACGCTGAAACCGGTTTGGCTCAGTGGATAGAGCGTCGGCCTGTGGACTGGAGAGTCCCAGGTTCGATTCCGGTCAAGGGCATGTACTGTGGTTGCGGGCACATCCCTGGTGGGGGGTGTGCAGGAGGCAGCTGGTCGATGTTTCTCTCTCATCGATGTTTCTGGCTCTCTATCCTTCTCCCTTCCTCTCTGTGAAATACTATTCACTTATTTTTTCTCTTGTTGCTTGTGCTTTTGGAGTCATATCTAAGAAACCATAAACTAACCCAAGGTCACAAAGATTTGCTCTTTTATTTTTTTCTCTTAATACTTTAAAGCATTGGCTCTTATATTTAGGCCTGTGATCCATTTTGAATTAATTTTTGTGTATTATGTGAGGTAGGGTCCAATTTTACTCTTTTGTATGTGGCTATCCAGTCATCCAAGAATGATTTGTTGAAATTACTGTGCTTTTTGTCTGGAAATTTTTCCCCTGAAATCTTCGCATGGGTCACTTTTTTGTCATTTGTATGTCTCAACTTAATTACTACTTTATCATAGAGGCCTTCTTTGACCCTCTACCCAATGCTCCATTCTCATGTCATTCTCTATATGTGCCTATTTTATGGTCTTCCTAACAGCTTTGCTATCTGAAATCATCCATTTTTTTATTTGACTATTACTTGTCTCGCCACCCAGAATGTAAGTGCCATGAGAATAGGGACTGTGTCTTCTTGTTCTCCATTTTAATGGCATATAATGGGCACTCAATGAATATTGGTTGATTAAATGCCTGTTTTTTGCTCCTGCTGGTGTTTGACCCTAGGATACCTTATCCTGTGACATCTCCACTTTGCACTCTTATTATCCAACCACTGACCATGTTTCTAGTTTGGGTTCTAGACCTGGTTTTTCTACTGAATCCATTCAGTTTGCTGACCCTATAAGCTCTTTCTTGGTAAGGGTCAATCCAAAATAATGTAGTTCATATAGAACATGAAACAAACTCCTTTTGAATATTAAACTCAAGTGTAATTTTTCCATATTTCTGCTGGGGAAAGGAATCTTGAACCTCTGGCTTCCTTCTTCTGGCTGACAGTGTACATGACAGTTTGTCCATATCTCCCAAACCCCAAACCAGAGCTCCAGAGTTCTAGGCCCAACCAAGGGCCCAATTTGGAAATAGCCTCTACTGAAGCCAGAAGCAGGGAAGCTGATTTAGTGGTTGGAGCAGGAAGTTGGGGATGGGCCACATGGCTATTGACATAATGCATGAGAGACACTGACCTCAATCTGACAGCCTGAACCACATGCTTCAGAAGCTGATCTTCTTCATGGACCGTGAAAACCCAGTTTGGCCTCATGGTTAGTGGCTAGTAGCTGTTAACATTCTCAAGGATGGTAGAGCCCTGACCAGTTTGGCTCAGTGGATAGAGCGTCAGCCTGCGGACTCAAGGGTCCCAGGTTCGATTCCAGTCAAGGGCATGTACCTTGGTTGCGGGCACATCCCCAATAGGGGGTGTGCAGGAGGCAGCTGATCAATGTTTCTAACTCTCTATCCCTCTCCCTTCCTCTCTGTAAAAATCAATAAAATATACATATTTAAAAAAAAAAGGATGGTAGAACTGCTGAGTCTCCCCTTCCTGGGGAAGCTGGGGAAATTTAATTCACTGAAGGTGTGCCCTAATCATACTATCTTCAACTTCACAGAGGAAAAAGAAGCCAGTAGCACTCTTATTCCTTGCAGACTGACGAGCACTGGTGATTGTTTTGGTACTTTTGACAGGCCCCTGGTATAGCTGGAAAGGCAGATCAGTCCACCCTGAATTCAATTCCTGACTCCGTCACCTGCCAGTACGTTGCTTTGCTTCTCTGTTCTCTCACTGACGATGAACAAAATAAAATCTTCCTTTTCGGCCTCCTCGGGTTGTCACAAACACCAAAAGACACATAGCATGTAAACTTGTGCTCTGTAACCTGCAGTGCACTTGGGGTGCTTCTCCTTTGGCTTCCTGTCTCTGGACACCCCTTCTGTGCCTTTCCACCAGGTGAACTGGCCTAACCCAGGCCCTCCTCCAGCTATGAATTCAGCCTGCTTCCAACTCGCTTCTAGCTCTTTTCTTGATGTTGATTTAGTTGCTAGGTCCCTCTGAGTATTGCCCTGATGGTTCTGTTTTAGGTAATTACAGTGTGAAATTTGAACACATAACACCCGATGGGCAAAATTTGTTTTTCTTTCATATTTACCCCTAAATCGGGAACCTCTGTTATGTCTCGTAGCTCTTCCCAGTGGCCTTTGTTCCCAACAGTTTAGTCCCCAGGTTGCTAGGCTTGGTGGGAGGCCTCATTTGCAGGCACCCTCCCAATCCCTGTTGCTTAGTGGTATCCTATTTTCTCTCCTTTATACTTTAAACCAGTGATGGGCAACCTTTTGAGCTTGGTGTGTCAAACTTCGCCAAAAAACTGAGCATAACGGGTAGTGTGTCACTTTGAGGAAAAACTAACTCCAAGACTCTAGTCGCAAATGTTTCATCCTCAGGAGCAGCAAATGTTTCATCCTCGGCATGCAGCCGCGTGTCATCAGAAATGGCTACGCGTGTCAGTGCTGACATGTGTGTCATAGGTTCGCCATCACTGCTCTAAACTATTCACTTTTCAACCCAGGGCCTGCTATGTGCTGATAAAATGCTAAGTCCTGATTCACACACCATCTCATGTAGCTACCAATGACAGATCCCTGTTGTATAGGTGAGGAGGCTGAGGCTTGGGAAGTGAAACCACTTTCTCCCCATGTGTAGAAGAGCCTGGTAGGTTTTTCAAGCATCCTTCTTCGTGTGGTTCCAAATGTTCTACACCTTTATGCAGATATCAGACCTAGAATCTCTCAGTTATTTTGTGCACTGGGAGGGGGGCCAGGGGGTCCCTCAGCCCAGCCTGTGCCCTCTCACAGTCCGGGACCCCTCGCTCCTTACCGCCCGCCTGCAGCAGAGGCAGGAGAGGCTCCTGCCACCACCACTGCACTCACTAGCCGTGAACCCAGCTTCTGGCTGAGCAGTGCTCCCCCTGTGGGAGCACACTGACCACTAGGGGACAGCTCCTGCATTGAGCATCTGCCCCATGGTGGTCAGTACGCGTCATAGTGACTGGTCGTTCCATTGCTCGGTCGATTTGCATATTTGCATATTAGGGTTGTTTTATATAGGATGGTAGAGCTGGGATTAAAACTATGTCTCCTGGCCCAAAGCCCAACACCCTCTGCTGCCATGAGCCTCTTGGTGACCCTTGTGCATGCCTAAGAACCCCACCTGGCCCTTTATTATTCTTTTTGTTTTAGATTTGGACCATTAGACTCTGACCCATCTGGGGTCCAAGATCAAGGCTGGTGCACTTCTTTGTCTTGTCTAGAATCTAACACAGGCTGCATGATACAGGTCTTCTGCAACCCACGCCCTGATTTTACCTTCCAGGGAGAGACTTGTGGACCCGCAGTTTGCGCAGCAGCACGTCAGAAATATTGGGCATGACATCCAAGCCACTCTTGGACTCTTCTTCCTCAATAGCTGGAGAGAGTTCAGAATGGAGCCCTAAAAGAAAAAAGTGCTTAACTTATAAAATGTCTGTTTGTAATCGCAGTAGTACTGTTGCAACTTGATTCAATGGATAGGAAGAGCTTTAACATTTATAAGGACCTATGCAGATTGAAGGGACCCAGGTTTGATTCCAGTCAATGGCACATGCCCAAATTGCAGCTTGATCCCAAATGGGGGACGTGTAGGACGCAGCTGATCAATGATTCTGATGTATCTATCTCTCCCTCTCCCTTCCTCTCTGCAATCAGTAAAAAATATATATATTTTAAAAGAACCTAATTATATTCCAGGGACTTCATACTTATTATTTTATCCTTATAATGACTCAATAAGCCAGAACTTAATTTTCTCAATTTACAGGTAGGTAAACCAAAACTCAGCAAGTTTAAGAATTTGTTTAAGGTCACAGCACTAGTAAATGGCATAGGAAGACTTCAAACCAATTCTGTCTGTTCCAAATTCTGTGCTTCCTATTGCTTTCCAAAGTACCAAGCAGGCTCTTATGTCTGGAGTCAAAGGTTTGTTTCTGGCAAATGGAAGCTGGTTGGCTATTTGGCATAATGTTTGCAAAGGTCCCCTCTCTTTAGCAGGTTTTTCAAGAGGCCTGTTGCCGAATTATTCTTCATCAAATGAATCAACAGTTCAATCATCTGTGGCCTACCTCAAAATCAGTGTCTGGTTCCATATCCCCATAGGCAGGAATAGAAATAGGATTTTTTCAAGGTAAATCTAAGGTCATTAGGTTTTTTATAAATATCTCAGAAATAAATGCCTCCTAGTTAACAAAATGAATGAACAGGCTTTTGTTATCTCCTAAAACTATCCAGGGTCTTGCTCTAAGGGCAGAAAGAACAAATGAAATATTTTCTTTCCATAAGTCTTTCTCCTGTTTGAAGACAGGTCTTTTACCTCTCCCAAAGTTATCCTTCTCCAGGCACTAGCCCCATTTTCCCAACTGCTCATTGTGGCCCACTGTGGCCCATGGCCTCTAGACATGATCCCCTGCCTGCATGCATTCCGGTTGTTGCTGTCCTAGAGGCCCAGATGTGCTCTTACATGCTCTTAGCTGAGGAGGATATTGGCACATGTCCCTGACATTCACATTTGTTATTCACACAGCATAGACTTGGCGTGCCTTACTGTGGACTCACAACGCAGTTAGGATTAAAAGCCTCAAATCTCTTTTACTTGAGCCAAAACAAGTATCGTCATCCCATACCATGGTTACTTTCCATTTGCAAGCAGGTGTTTATAGTTTTGTTTTACCATTTCAAGTGGGTTTTGACCCAGAAGATTTCCAACCTGCTCAATCACTTTCCAGAATTGTAGGCCAGGCCAGAGATCAGGACTAAAGGCACACTTGTGGTAGCCATGCAAATGGAGCTGAGATTGGGAGTCATGTGAATTAGAAGCCTTACCAAGGGAGACCATGAAGAGAAGAGGGAGTGTAGTTTGGCTCAAGGTAAAGAACGCTTAAAATACTTTGAGCTTTCCACTCATCCATGTGGCTCAATGGTTGAGCGTTAACCTATGAACCAGGATGCCACAGTTCGATTCTCGGTCAAGGCACATGCCTGGGTTGCGGGCTCAATCCCCAAGTGGGGGACGTGCAGGAGGCAGCCGATCAGTAATTCTCTATCATTGATGTTTCTATCCTTCTCTCCTTTCCTCTCTCTAAAATCAATTTAACACAAAACAGATTTTAAAAAAATACTTTAAGCTTTCCAATAACAGAATGGTGTTCATGAGTTTTTTGGTACTGAAGGTATCCTGGCAAAGTCTGGAGGGCCATTTGTCAGAGATAGGATAGTCATTGGTCCTTTTTTGAATATATGATTGGACTAGACATCCTCTTAGCTACCTGTCACCTCTTGGGTTCTGTCCTGGCATTTACTATTCTCTGACATTTCATGTGACAGATGGTAAATCCTGTGTTGCTTCTGGCCTCACTCTGCCAATACCCAGCCGAGAGATAATTAAACAATGATTTCCTGAGAAGTTTGTATGGTTGATTGAACCATACCAAAGTCTAATAATCAAGTGAAAGTCATACCAGGGGTCTTTGCCAAGAAAAGTGCCCTAGGTTGAGCACCCCTCACTAAAATGGCTGTCTAAAGAGGGACCCTAGAACTAACAGATCCCAAAACCAGCCAACCTCTTCCTAAGCTCAACCAAATTAACTTAACAATAATGACAAATTTTTAAATCAGTCAAAAATATAGCCACCACTCTCAAATACCGAAAAAGGTAATGTCTTTCAACATGATGGTGGAGAAAGACAAAAACTTATTAGAAATAAAAGTTGAGCTCCTGCCCTAACCGGTTTGGCTCAGTGGATAGAGCGTCGGCCTGCGGACTCAAGGGTCCCAGGTTCAATTCCGATCAAGGGCATGTACCTTGGTTGCGGGCACATCCCCAGTGGGGAGTGTGCAGGAGGCCAGCTGATCGATGTTTCTCTCTCTCATCGATGTTTCTAACTCTCTATCCCTCTCCCTCCTCTCTGTAAAAAATCAATAAAATATATATTTTAAAAATAAAAATAAAAATAAAAGTAGAGCTCACACCCTTGATAACCCTCAAAGACTCAGTACTGAGAGGAAGATGTGAGGGGGAAATACCACAGAGTGGCAGACTGAGGAGGCGAGCAGGCAGCCTGCAGAGGAGATTCAGAACATTTCTCTAGAGCAGAAAGGTCCCCATCCCACCAGAGCAGAAATCCCACCAGAGAAAAACTGCCTTGCTGCTGTTTGCTTTTCTTGACAAGTAGGAGAGGAAAGGAAAGACAGAAAGAAAAGACAGCACAGTAGTCTACCGGAGCTGATTATGTAGAACAATATGGAGGGGTTTACCAGAAAGGAAAATGAAGAGAAAATAAGGAAAACACACTTCTCTGGTGGAGTGAGACACATGGAATGCCCCAACTGAAGCTGTTCTCCCCCCTCCCACCTCCCGTCCCCCTCACCCCCCGCCACTTCTGAGAAATAGCACAGTGGCCAAACTCCTTGGAATTTGTCTCTTTTCCTTCCTTTACCTGACAAGATAGTTGGAAATAGCTGGCTCACATCTGGGAAATAAATACCTAAGTAGATTGTTTCTATGATTCTACCCTGAATTGGTGAAGTAATCCATCCACTACTCCTCATCTAAAGAAATAAGCCCCCACTTTGGTGTAATAAGCCAAGTATTGGGACTATGAACAAAGTTAGAAAAAGAGCAGAAACCAATCCCACAAGCACCACTACACACAGCTCCCTCTGAACTTCCCCTTTCCCCACCATCCAAGCAGTAGCAAAGCAGACACAGAACACCCAGTCCCCAACTAAATGCTGCAGGGAGGACAGAGGTCTCAGATAAGGTGGGAGAGGCAGTGAAAATTGACCTACAGAATATATCTGGGTGAAGAGGGAATCCAGAATGCCCATGTAAAAAGGACATGAAATAAAAACAAATGTCATGGCAACTATTTCAAAATACTATATAGTCAAAATAGGAAGGAAAAAAGGAAGGAAGGTATAAAGGAAAGGAGAAAGGAAACATGCAGGAGACAGATGTCAGGATAAAAACAGAGGCAACAACACCGCAAAAATGCACTTTTGTGCAAAATGTATACCACAAATTCTTTGACTTGTGGAAAAATTAGAACCTGACAAAAATGAAAATAGGAAATCAGAGATGAGATGAGAGGATCAAAGAAAGATGGAAGAAGATTACAATTTAAGGAAATGAATTGAAGACCAAAATAACAGAACTAAGCAAGAAATTATAAAAAGATAGAACTAACCAATGTGTGGAAAATATGAAAGAATAAAAGATACTGAATTAGTGAGGAGGATGGGAGAGACTGAAATGAGCACAAGGAATGTAAAGAAGGGAAGATTAAAGTATATGGAGATGGAATAATGGACTTGCACTTGAGACATTGATGAGAAATTTAGGGATTATGGAGTCTCTGAAGTAGTGAACAAAACAAAAGAAAGACCATATCCAAAGATAGAAGAGAAGAAAAAATTTCCCCAATTGAGATAAAAGCTGAACTTGCAGATTGCATTTTATATATGTACTAGTAGCCCATAGCGCGATATCGCGTGCAGTAGGCCGTCTACCGCTGCTGCGGGAGCTGGCGGGAACCGCAGCGCACTGCCGGCAGCCGAGCTGCTTCCACGGAAGCCGGGAGCCGTGCTGCTTCCATGGGAGGTGGGCCCGCCATCTCCTCTCCGGGCCTGCGCTCGGCTGTGGAGGCTGCAGGCCGGCCCCTTGTCCCCCAGAGGCCCTCCATGGCCGGGGTGTCACCGTGGCAATGAAGCAAACATTCCGCCAGGCTGCTCATGCTGCCCGCTCTCAGCGGCAGTCCCCCCAAGACTGGGGACTCTGGCAAGGCTGAGGGGACTGGGGGCTGCCATCTTGTGGCTATGGGCACTGCCATCTTTGTGATGGAGTGACAGTTAATTTGCATATTACCCTTTTATTAGATAGGACTAGAGGCCCAATGCACGAAATTCATGCAAGAGTAGGCCTTCCTTCCCCCTGCCCCCGGCAGGCACCTGGGACCCAGGCTTCCCTTACAGCCCGGGCTTTATCCAGAAGGTCGTCTGGAAGGATGTCTGGTCTAATTAGCATATTACGCTTTTATTCTTATAGATAAAATTCTTCTCTAACACCCTCACAGGAGAATAAGACATCTACGGGGAGACGTAAGGACTGGAGTGCTGGAAATCAGCTGGTCCCAGACTTCTCTACAACATTGAATACAGTGTAGCATTCACAAAGTTCTAAAGAAAAGAATGACCCCAAATTTATAACCAAGCTGTCCTTCAAGAATTAAAGACAACATTTTCAAACATGTAAGAATTCAGGGAACATAGCACCTCTGAGCCCTTCTAGGAAAACTATTGAATAATGAAATCCAGCTAAACAAGAGATAAATTAAAATCATAAAATTGGGGATGAGCAGCCATAGTAAAGGGATTAGTGATGAGCATTAAGTCCTTTTACATATCAGTTTAAGGCTTAAGCAACTATGGAAATTATGGCTACAGAATGAATATGTAAAGGTTATAAACTTAATATAAAAAGAATCATTTGTTATTTGTATGTGTTGAAGTAAAAGGTAGGAAGAAATAATAAAGGTGGGAAGAAATGCTACCATTTCATCTTTTCCTGTGGGAAGTCAATCCAAATTTGAAACATGTGATGTAAAATAAGTACCTCGATGATTTCAAACCCTAATACATTTAATAATATATATTTTAAACTTTTAAAAACTAATCTCTTGCCCTGACTGGTTTGGCTCAGTGGATATAGTGTCAGCCTGCGGACTCAAGGATCCCAGGTTCAATTCCGGTCAAGGGCATGTGCCTTGGTTGTGGGCACATACCCAGTAGGGAGTGTGCAGGAGGCAGCTGATCGATGTTTCTCTCTCATCGATGTTTCCAACTCTCTATCCCTCTCCCTTCCTCTCTGTAGGAAATCAATAAAATATATATATTTTTAAAAACTAATCTCTTTTTTTTTGGAGGAAGCAATTACCAAAATTCAGCAAGTCCTACAGTTTCAATTCACTTTGATTGAAATTCAGTTAAATTTGAATACCTTGTATTTTTTTTTAAGTATTTCTAGCAATCTAACATAATCTTTCTCCTTCCTCTCTTCCTCCTCCTATATTTATGGGGAAGGGGATATTTGGTGTAAGCTGTTTTTACTTTCTTGTTGGTATCTTTCACTATTACTTGAATTTTAAAATAATGAACATGTGGTTATTTTTAACAAAAGCAGTCAAGTTATTTTTAAAATATCTGTCTATACTAGCTCATTCCAATGAAAACATTTGTTTCTGGCAATCTCAGGAACTTGGAAAAGTAACTTTTGGAGATTGTAGTTAAAGGTGCTCTGAGCTCCAGAATCACCCCCAAAAGGCCAAACCTTCTAGTTGGGGATAAACTTTCTTCAGGTCAGTCTTCTTAGGGAGCCTTTTTTTTCCCTAAGACAGAGGACTCAGAGCCCAGACTGGGGTGTCTGGAAGGACTTCCCGTTTAATGCTTGTCTCTGCCTCAGCCCACACTTCTATCAACATCCAGGTCCAAAAACCCACCCACTTCGTAGGCATTGCCACCTGGATCAGGATAATAAAAGCCATTTCAACTGCTACCATTTATTGAACATCAACTATGCATTAGGCACACTTCCTCATTCTTCCTTACAACAGCTCTGCAAAGTAAATATTGCTAAGCTCATTTTCTGGGGAAACTGCAAGCTAGGAAACTGAGGCTCAGCTAAGTTAAGTAGATTCCCCAGGGTCCCAACTAGTTAGCTGAGAGCTAAGATGCAAAACCAGGTCTGTCAGATTGTGGCATCCCTACGGACATTCAACGTGTCCAAACTCAAACTCACGGTCTTCATTCTCAAGGGAGCGTCTCTGCGCTCCCAATCCTGATTAATGACCCCATCACCCCCTCAGCCATGCAGAGAGATGTCTGGTGGTCTTCCTGGTCTCCCTCTCTACCTTATCTCTTCACCAAGTCCTGCCAAGCTGACCTCCAAATAGCTTTCAAACCTGTCCTCACAACCCTACCTGTCCATCTCAGTCTACAGTCTCATCACCTCTCACCAGGCTGTTTCTATACCCTCTTACCTGGTCTCCCTGCCTTCAGACTCTTCTTTTATAGGCCAGGTTTCATAATGTGTCCAAAATTATTCTTAAACTCAATTTTTATCCTGATGCCTCCTTACCTGCAGACTTCTCTGGCTTTACAAGAGATCCTGAATAAAGTTCAAACTCATTCATTGCCCCTCAAAGCCTTCACTCTCCCTGATTCCCAACCACGCTCCACCCTTGCTGTCCATCTCTCTGGGACACATGGCCCATACTTGACTCAAATGGATTTCTTCTGTTCCCGGGACATGCCAAGCACTAGAAGATGCCTGCATTCCTTTGCTCCTGCTATTCCCTCTGCCTTCTCTTCCTTGTCTCAAAGCTCTCCTCCTGGAAACCTGTCCTGACTTACTACCACTACTGAGCTGGTGGCTTCTTCCTCCAGGTTCTTGCCTCCGTGTACAGCAACACCTTGTTCTCCAAGGCTGGTAGGGAACAAGATGGATCTCAGAAGTCAAATGATCAGATAAATGAATTTGACTCTTATAAACACCAAATTTTAAAAATGAAAATTAACCATGGAAGGTGTTCAGTACATGCATCCTGCATCCTATTTTCTCTAATTTTTAGAGACTGTGTGGTTAAGAGCTTTAGCTTCACCACTTGCCACCTGCATAGCCTGGGGCAAGTTTCTTGTTCTCTAGATACCTCAGTTTGCTCAGCTATAAAATGGGTATGACAGTACCTACTGCACTCAGCTCATACAATGTTTTTATGTGATACTGGTCTTTATTCTAATCTAACAGAATCCTGACACATAATTTTAATTCCTACCATCAAGGTTGTGGAACTCTATCTTGCCAGCTAAGTGGGATGTTGTACTCTGTGCTCCACAGTGTTTAGGACATTGCTGGAGACATGGTGGGCAACCACGTGTGTTTTGATTGATATCTGCAGAGTTCTGACTTCTTTTCCCTACATTCTGAAAGCCCTGTCAAAGAGCTGCATTCCTTCTGTATCTAGGACAAATGAGTTTGGGAGGCCTCCCTGAGAGCTGGAGAGGCTGACCCTTTAACAGGCTCTAAGTACAGCAGTGCATATGAGCTCATGGAGTAAACTCGAGTCTCTTATGATAGTTTGCTGTTCCTCTGGGATATGGGGAAGATCCTTATCAGAACATTCCAGAGTCTTACGAACTTTGGCTCTTCTTTAGTTTCTGAGGACCATGAGTAGGAGAGGGGGCGGCTTTTGCATGTGGTCTCTCCAGTTCTCTTCACAGGGACCACTTGTAGGATGTTTGAGTCTCATAGGATGTAGGATCATTTGGAGGTCATTTCAAGCCAAAGATGTAAGACTGACTGTGAGCCAGTTCCAGGGCTGACTGCTGGGGATGCAGAGATGAAAAGGGCTCAGGCCCTGCCACCACGGAGGCCTTGTCCCAGCTGTCGTAATCAGGTCCCCTGGCTATCTCAGTAGCCTCCCATCTCTTCGCTCGGTCTGCACTCCTGAGTCCCTTTCCCAGCTCAATCCACTGGCCACAAGCCAGAGAAATCTCTGAAATGCAAACCCAGTTCAGCTATTCTTAGGACGAGTATTAGAATCCATAGTAGGACCTACAACACCCTCTGTAGTTAACCCTCTCCAGCATCTTGGAATATTCAACAACTCATTCCTCCTCCTTAGACTCAGCACATGCTGTTGCCTCTACCTCGAGTGCCCTTGCCCCTCCCATTCAGTCTTTATGTATCTACTCAAATGTCACTTTTCTAGGAAGGATTTTTCCAGCACCTCCAGATCCTTCTTCCTTATAAAATCTATCACAGTATGAAATGGAATGTTTGTTTCTCTAATCTCTGTCCCCCTAGATAACAAGAACTCTTCTTATTCCAGAACCACAAGGGTTTATTTCTATATAGAGAAAATTATTCATTGATATATTAAATGACAAAATTACATTATTCTTTCAATACATATCCAAAGCAACCTGATAAAGTTTAACACAAATCTTGAAACTTGCAAGAGAAGAAGGTTTCCTTAAAGTAAAAATAAAAACATAAACTATAAGAAATATATAGGATATAATATATAAAATAAAATGGAAAAATAAAATCCTATGTAATAAAGATATAATATGCAAATGGTGTTCCGTTACGCCATGAAGCATAACAACCAACCACGTAATGACCAGATCACCAATCAGCAGGAGGGTGGGGCAGTGAGCTACAAGCAGGCGGCAGAGAGCTACAGGAGGGGGCAGGGCAGCAAGCTATGAGGGGGTGCAGGGGAGCTACAGGAGGGTGGAGCAGCGAGCTACTGGCGAGCTACTGGCACACAGATTCGTGCACAGGGCTACTAGTATGATATATAATAAAAGATTACATATTCTATCTTTTTCTATTTTATAATATAAAAATGAAATAATATATAAAAATTAAAATAGTGCATTTGTTTAATAATCAGACACAACATGATCTTTAAAAGAAAAACACAAAAACAATTCAATCATAAACAGAAACCAGGGCAGTGTTCTTCTTATCACCATTATCACATTAGAGAATGTTACACAGTAATAAAACATGTATAGATACAGAAGAAAAATACACATACATTTCACACAATCACACAACAAAGATAAATAATGAATTTGATAAAATACAAAGATTGAATCAGAAAAAGAAAGGCATTCTGCAAGGTGGTCAAGAGTCTTTGGATTTAGATATATCTGGGTTCTAGTCCTGGCTTCAGCAATTACTAACCATGTGAACATGTCCTCCCTGAGCCTCAATTTCCTCCTTTGTAAAATGGGTATAATAAGGCCCATGTCCCAGAGTTGTTGTGAGCATTATGTGAAATATTGTCAAATCCTATTAATCACTCTAATTATAGTAATTATGCCCTTTAATCACCCTCTCCCATTTGATAATAATATCATACAAGATATATTTTTGCCTTGAAGGCTAGAGTATCTAAACTATGTGCCATTCAGTACAGGAATGCTAAATCTGCCCTATACCTGCTCGTGAGGGCCAATGGTAAAAATATGTATAATAACCAAGCAGCATTCATCTATGCCACTATCAACTAGAAAAATCTAATGAAAAAAGAGTCTTCTTCATAAATAATAAAAAAATATCCATCATGTACAACATGCCCCAATAAGAGAGATGGGAGACCTATATTTTATTTTATTTATTTTTTAAATATATATTTTATTGATTTTTTTACAGAGAGGAAGGGAGAGGGAGAGAGAGTTAGAAACACATATGAGAGAGAAACATCAATCAGCTGCCTCCTGCACACCCCCTACTGGGGATGTGCCTGCAACCAAGGTACATGCCCTTGACCGGAATCGAACCTGGGACCCCTGAGTCCGCAGGCCGACGCTCTATCCACTGAGCCAAACTGGTCAGGGCGGGAGACACATATTTTAGAGAAAAAGAAAGGAATACCTAAATTAATAGAGGGATAAACCATGTGCCTGAATGAGAACTAAATGTTTGCAAATTAAATAATTTAATAATCTATAAGCTGCAACAAACAAAACTTGGACAGTTATGAATCCAATGTGCAGCTTTCGAGCAATCACAATTAAAATGTATAAAATGGTATAAATTTCACTTAAAGAATTTGGTAACTAGGAAGCAAACTGGAAAGGACCTGGAATCCTTGAATCTTAGGTCATCTAATCCAACAAGAAGTGGAGACCCACAGAGGATGCGGAAAATATTTAAAGACTTTGTTAATATGTGTCTGGACTGGGGACATGAACTCAGATCTCCTGACTTCTTGTCCAGTTGTTTTCCATTAATTTAACTGAGTCTTTGCATCTAGGATATAATGAATATTCTGAAAAAGAAGAGCAATAAGGGACAAGTAACCCCACTGCACACTAGAACATATGACAAGGCAGCAGTAATTAAAATGATGCAGTTCTGGTCAGAATAAAACAGAATCAAAGGCTCAGAGCTAGTCTTTGGAATATATAAAAAAAGAATGTAGTAGCCCTAGCTGGTTTGGCTCAGTGGATAGAGTGTAGGCCTGCGGACTTAAGGGTCCCAGGTTTGATTCCGGTCAAGGGGAGGCGTGTAGGAGGCATCCAATCAATGATTCTCTCGCATCATTGGTATTTCTATCTCTCTCTCCCTCTCTCTTTCCCTCTAAAATAATTAAAAATATTTTTAAAAAGAATGTAGTATATACTTATCTAAATAAGAAATAAAATTATTAAAATATGATTGAGGTAACAGGGTCTTAAATCTTCAAATATCTATGGTAAAATAAATTTCAGAGATATTAGAAAAACAATATAAATAGATCAAACTATAGACAAACTAGTAGAAAATAGACTTATTGTCCCAATTAAAGAGAATTAATGGTTTTATAATGATTTAAATGAAATAATGGAAGACTTCTCAAAGGAAAAGAGAGGCAAAAAAGATTTTATAAAAACTTTGATTTCTCTAAAATAACACAAAACTTGTTTAAAAGCAAAAAAATGATAGAATGAAAAATAGAAAAATACAGCCAACAAATGGTTATTATGTATAGAGTTTATATACATTACCAACAAAAACAAACAAACCAACAACAAAAAAACACCCAAGATCCAAATGGTAATTCACCCAATAAAGGGGGGGGGGGGGGAGAAATAAATATTTAAAAATTTAAAATTTGAGCTTGCTTGTTAGTAAATTAATTGAAGTAATAATGAAGTAGCATTTGACACTGATACTAATAATACATTATAGTTGTTATTATTATTGATTATCTGGTTCTCACTGTATTCTGGCCAATAAGGAGAAAAAGCAAAGCAAAGTCTAGTGCTGTTTGTTCTCAGGAGAAAGGCTCCTCGCTCAGCCTTTGCAGGGAGCTTTGTACTTGGAGGCAATTCAGTAAATGCAAATGTTTCTACACTTTGACCCAGTGACTCTCAAGCATGAGAATTTATCCCAAGGGGTTAAATTAAAGGAAAAAAAAAAATAAACTACAAGTACAAAGCTGTTTATAATAGGGCTCTTCATCATAGTTAACTGTAAACATCTGAAATCCCTAACAATAGATACAGCAACACAAAAGGATAGTGTGTACCCATTAAATGATAAATATGAGAACGAGTCAAAATACATGAAATTAGTTATGAAATAACTTTTAAAAGTAGGAATAGGAAGTTATACCTACTGTCAAATTAAAAATTAAAAATATGTGTAAGTACTGGGGAAAAATAGAAATTGTTGCTTTTTCAGAATTTATGGTAGAATTTTAAGATAAATATTTTCCTAGTGTTTTGAATCTGCTTTAATAAATTAAAAATTAGAAGTGGATTAGTATGTAATAATCTTTCCATATTTCCTCTAAGGATGCTTAATTTTTTCTAAAATTAGTGCTTTAAAAATTGTTGGCGTGAAGTGGTACGCATACAATACAATATACAGATGATGTATTATACAATTATACACTTGAAACCTATATAATTTTATTAACCAATGTCACCCCAATAAATTCAATAAAAAGGAAAATAATACAATTATAAATAAGAATAAAAAATAAAACATTGTTGGAAATTTTAGTACTTGGAATCTTCTGTTAATATTGAATAGGTAAGTGTTAGTTACTATATTTCAGACCAGGGTCTTCCAACATGGTTGGTGGCACCCTGGACATGCCCATATGACAATCCTTAAACAGAAGGCTTCTATGCTGAGACTGACTACAGGTAGCATGAGATATGAGATATCAGGAGAGGTGAGCCAGGGATGGGGGGTTAGGGGGAAAGACCCAGGGTCTCATTTTTCAGAAGATGAGTCTGGCAGGATGGCTGGGTGGGGACTTGCAGTCACTGGGAGGGAAGGGCTGGGGTTTGAACTTTGTGGTGGCAGCAGATTCGAAAGCAAGAGATGACTCTGATGTCTTGAAAAGAGGAACTGTTCTATTTGGGTGGCTTCCTGGGTGTGAAAGGAAAATAAAAAGGAAGCGTCAAAAGTTCAGGCCTGGGTCACCCCTCCAGGCATACTCGGTGCTGATAAGGCTCAAGGAAGAGTAGCAGGATCTAGGAGGGTTGGTTGGAAGGAGACAAGTTTAGAGGTTCTCTGAGTGGGCAGGAAATACGATCTGATTAATGTATTCATCTGCAAATATTTACCGAGGGGCTGCTCTGTGTACGGTCCACACTCACCTCTGGGACAGACAAAGACTCTGACGCAAAGTCTAGTGTTTACACGTTGATCTGGCAAAAATGAGTCCAGCTCTGGCCTGAGGAGTGCCTCTGCCAGGCCCCACCTACCTTTTTCCTGCTCCGCCGCTTCACTAAGTTCTGGAAGCTTGAGCCCCACTAAGTTCTGATTTCTCATCAGGATGTGCTCCTTTTTAGAAAAAGCAAAAGACAACATTTCAGATGAGGACATCAGACTGGACTCTTTTCTCAGTTCTGTCTATGGCTCTGTGGCCACTCAACTTAATGTGGGAGACACCAGGGACAGCCTCCAAAGTGGGTGGACAATCATGACCAGGTGGCATCTGAGGGGACCAGAAAGCCAGCCCTTCTCCCAGCCCACAAAGGTGCCTGAAACCCACAGTGGCACCACATTCCTTGAGTGAAGAACTATTGCATTTTAAATAAGCCTGTGGGCCTCCAGGTGAATGAGCTGCCAGCCACGCTGTGGCTGAGGCAGGAGAACAACAGAAGCAGAGCCCAGAGCTCTGGGGAAGGGAGGGTCCCTGGATGGGTATGTGGCTGCCCCTGGAAACAATCTTTGGTGAACTTGTGGCTGTGCTCTGAGTAGCTGGAGCTTCCTGCCCTTTTGTTTTAGGCAGTGACCTCCCACTCCCAGGAGTTGTGGCCTGCCCCCATTCATTTTCAGTGGCCTGAGTTACTAAACTCCACACAGATGAGGCCTGAGAAGTGCTGCCTCAGCAGCCAATGTCCTGCCTGGGGCCTCAGAAGACAGAGCCGGGGGAGAGATGAGGATTCTGACCACAGTATGTAGCATAGGTCGGCTCACACCTGCTCCAAGTCCATCGGCACCAGATCAATGCCCCTACGTGGAAATGCCTGACCCAGCTCCTCACCCCTGTGGCTGGCGCTATTAAGAGATTTTCAGTGTGATAGAGGCCACTTGAATGGTTTGCCCCCTGGATAAAGCAGGAAAGGATGGAGCTGATGGCCCAAACAGGAGTCACAGGATAGAGCTTTTTACCTGTTTCCTTAGCAAGCCAGAAGCCCACAGCCAATCAGCTCTCAGCACACTGGATTGGGATGGGGGTACTCAGCTGCCAGGGCAGAGGTTAGTGGGATAGGGCCCCAAGGTTCTTTGTGGCTTTCTTTGCTGCAGAGAAAAGCTTGCAGGGGTATTGGGCAGGAGTGGCCTGTGGCCTGGGACTTCTTCTCTTCATTGCCAGAGGTCCATGAAGGCAAATACCTGGTTATCTGGCCCCCTTGGTGCCACCTTCCCCAGAGATCTGGGACTATGGCCCACCACAGGCAGCCCTTCCAGCCTGTGCTGACTAGTGTGAACTGTTAACATCAGCAGCCAGGCCCCAGCGTCCCCTGAGCCTACAACTCAGCATCACGGAAGGTTTCTGAATAGGACAGTGGTCAGCACTAGAGTGTGTCCTGCTAGCACGGAAACCTCCTCACTTGACTGCTGCTGGGTGCCTCTATTCCTTCTCTGTCCCACGCCCCTCTGTAAGGAGCCAGGAGAGTCTTGTCCAGCTCAGGTGGTGGGGGTGCCAGGTCCTGCCCTGTGGAGTCCTGGTTGGCTGGCCTGTGGCCTGTGTTGGCCCTCTGGGAAGTGGGGATTGGATAAAGACTCCTTTGTTCTGTTGACCTCTTCTGTCCCTCACATCCCGGTCTCTCTCTCCTCCAAATCTGGACACCCCCAGATGGGTGGCATAGGGTGGCAGCCCCATGAAAGACCACTATGCCTGGTTTGATGGCCAGTGAAAGTTGGGGGACATCATGGATGCTGGAAGAAATTCACCAAGGAGGGGAGCAGCCCCTCATGGCCATTATTATACTTAGGGATAGATTTGAGGCCCTTTGTTAAGAGACATCAGGAAGGAAAGCTTGGGGACATGATAAAGGAAAAGATATTTCATCCTTGCCTAACCCAGTCCTAGGCATGACAAGGCACTCCATCAAGGGCTTCCTGTTTATGAGCCACCAGCTCCAGCTGGAAGGGGAAACAAGCCCAGGATTGAGGGCCCATGTACCTCTGCACACCACCTCCCCCTGAATGTGGTGTTGTGTGGCAACTGTGTCCCACACTGACCTCACCTGAGCAAGTGGGGTAAAAGCACCTAAAACTGGTGTTTATGAAGATGCTGCTCAGTGGACCTGATTTATCAGGGTGGGAAAGTTTAGGGCCACATGAGGCCCATGTGCAGGCCAGAGCTGCTCTGCCCCAGGGCCCAGCTCAGCCCACAGAGGTCTTCCTCCCAGAGGGGACCTGGAGTGCACACCCCACCCAGCTGCCCCCAGTAACCCACCTCACGGAGCTTGGTCAGTTTCTGCATCCGCACGGGCTGCACTTGTATCTGTAAGTCTTTGAGTCCAGGCACCTTGGCCAGCTTGCTGCTAGCTTTGCCCGCAAAACGCTTCTCTTCCTCTGCTAGGGGCAGCTTGGCAAGCACTTGCTGCAGCCGGGGGCCAGGTTCTTCAGGGCCGCTGTCCCAGGAGACCCCCCGAAGCAGGGGTGGCCGGGAAGGAGGGGGCCGAAGCTCGCCTTTGGAGCCGACCTTGGACCCTCCTGGCTCTCCAGCTGTGCCTTTTTCCTGGGGGGCCGGGTGAGCTGCCCCTCCAGAGCCCTGGGCCGGACTTCTGGGCAGAGGGTTGCCCTCCCTGGCTGTCTTCAGGAGTGGCTTGTCCAGCTCATTCTCAGCAGGGCCAGGCTGGGGGCTGTTCAGGGCCATTTTCCCGACACTGCCTAAGCCAGAAGCTGGGCCCTTGGGTATGGCCTCAGGGCACTGGAGGGGATCAAAGTTTTCCTTTTGTTCTATTGCAATCTCTTTGGACTTCTCAACTGTGGGAGTGCGAGGAGTCAGCCTGCCCTGAGACACTTTCCTCTGGTCATTTTGCTTCCGGTCAGCTAGCCCTTTGGGGATATTCTGAAAGAGACAAGGTAGAATGGGGACCCTGGAGGCAGGTTGGGGAGCAGACATGTGGTACCATAGACCCTGCTAAGGGACATGTGTGAGCGTGAGATAGGTGGAAGTCTGCGCCAGTAAAGAGGACCCACAGACAAGCCTAAGGTTTGTAAAACACCCAGGACCAGGGACCTGCCATTCAAAACCTGCCAAGAACTCCCAAAGGCTAGGAGCCACATGTTTTGGCCTTAACTCAGTTGCCCCAGATCCTGGCAAAGCCCTTAACTTTTAGGGGCTTAGATTTCCTATCAGGTTTGTGAACCCTCTGAAATTATATGTAAATATATGCATGTTTGTGTGTGTGCTGTATGTATTTTTGGGGGGGAGAGAATCCACAGCTTTTAACAATTCCTCAGAAAGTTCCATAATCCAAAAGAGGTTGTGAATATTTAATGAGGTGATTCTTGCAAAGGTGACATCTCACTGCTCAGAGGTTCACTGTCCTTTCATTTCCCAGGGGAAGCTTGCTTTGTGAGGAGCATGTGGCTCTGTGTCTGGTCTTACATGTGTGCTGAAACTCCCCCAGAGGACTCTAACCCAGACCCGTTCTAGATGAGACTGTAGTATATGCTGCCCTCAACATCCTCTCCAGCACTTTCCTCTGAGCAGGTGTGAGGAAAAGATGAGGTTTCCCTGCTGCCCCAAGAAGAATTCCAACCAGGGCCTGGAGCCTTCCTGCAGTTTCACTAGAACAAGCGCCTTGCCTGGCTCCTGCTGGGCCCCGAGGCCCCCCTGGTCTCTGGCCAGCAGCCTGGCTGGGATGCAGGGCTACAGGCAGGACCACCATGGAGGTCACCCCATGGAATCCTGCCTTCTCACCCACCCTCACCTCAGATTTCCTGTCACAATGGGGCAGAGCAACTTTCTTGCTTCCCCAGCCTTGACCATCCACTCATGTCCACCCACTCATAGCTCCCTGGGGCCAGCCTAGGCTGCTAGGACACTGTGTCTCCCGCACCCAAACTGGGCAGAGCTCAAACTCACAGGCTCGCCAAGGTGATGTGAAGAGACTTCGGCCTCATCCCCCTTCTGCTGGAGAAATTAAACACAAGTCAGTCAGTGATGTGAAGGGACCATATCTCCTCTTCGAATACCCCCAACGAGGGGTATTTCTAGCAGTGGTGTAGGTGCCTCCCCCACCCAGCACCCTCACTTCAGTGGGTTGTGAAGGGCCTCTCAGGGTTAACGAGTAAGAGGAGAGACAGGTTGGCATAGAAAACTCAATGGGGCCCTTGTTACCTGTGCTGGTGCTCCAGGCAGAGGGGGCTGTGGGCCACTGCATGCATCCAAACCTGGAATGGTCCAGACACTGCTGAGAGCTATCCAGCACCCCACACCTCAGCTGTTCCTTTAGCGAAGCACATCTACCTCCCCAGAACGTCCTCCCTTATCTCCCCCAGGTCTGGGAGCCAGTAACGCCACGATTTGTTGAATGCCTCTTACATGCCAGGTTCTGTGCTGAATCCTCATTTAGTCATCACAGAAACCACAAAAGGCAAATGAGGCAGAGGGAGGTCTAAGTCACACAGGACATGTCAGCACTGGGATCTGAACCCAGGCAGCCTGGCCTGAGCCTGAGCTTGCCCCACAGCTCTGGCATGAGCAGGCTGTTCTCCCTGGCACCCTCCTCCCCCTGCTGGTCTGAGGGTGTGGCCCAGAACACAGCCTAATGAAAGAAAAGAAACCAAAAAGCAAAGAGTGGCTCAAATAGAGGCCTTTCCAAATAAGCTCTGAAATGAACTCTCTCTCTCTGACTTCTCTATAGACAAAGAATGCAAGCCATAGCCCCCTCTCACAACCTACCTCATCCTGGGCTAGACCTGTCTCCCCACATTAGCTCAAAACCCCAAAGTAACATATTATCTCCCACGTCTGAGGCAGCCCAGCCAGCCCATTTGGGAGCCCCTGGAGAGGGGGCCAAACAGAGGGTCTACCTGGGAAGCCTGCAAGATGGTAGGCCTTGTGGTCAGGCCAAGGGAGGAGCTGAGCTGCCACCCAAAGGGAGAAACAGGGCAGGAACTGCCAAGGGGGCTGGACCTCACCAGGCAGCGTGGGGATGGTGAGTGAGTTGCTCCGCGAGGATGTAGGAGAAGCTCTGGGGCTGAGGTTTGGGGAAACAGCTGTTGAGACAGACACAAATTGGCCAGTTTTAGTGAAGGTTTAGGACTTCCGCTTAACACATACATGCTTTCAGGAACTTCTGACCTCTGGGAACTGGGTCTGCCTCATTGAGATCAGGAGCTGGTTCTGCACTGTCGTAAAAAGATCCTACCACAGCTCAATGCCTCCCTGCTGCCAGCCCAACAGAGGGGGCACTGGGTCACCTGCAGGGGTGAGGATTGGGGTCACACTCCTCAGCCTGCCTGGCCTGACCTGACCTCAAAGCACCTTCTAGAAACAGAGGACCTGCCATTGCTTGGCAGATATAGCTCCAAAAACTACCTCCCAGACGTGACAGGATGGCCCTGATTTCAGAGGCTCCCCTTGCCTTCTAAGTACATTCAGACTTGTCTAAAATTTGCCTCAACTCTGTGTTCAGGAAAAAGAGTGACTTTAGCCAAAGGTGTAGCAGGGTAGACTTTAGGCCCAGGAAAACCTTCCTTCTAATCCAGAAATTCCATAAAGACTCCAAAGACCACCTTCCTCTTCCCCTTCCCCACAGTGCCTCGGATCCTACCCAGGGGCCCCAGCTGGAAATCAGGGAGAAGGAGCCCAGTGCTGGCCATTCCAGACCTTTGCTGGGGAGGTGCCCATAGAACAGGACCTCCTGGGGAAGGTGTGGGAAGTCATGCAGACTCTGTCCATGCAGGCTGACCCAGGAGTCTGCACACACAGGCATCACACAGAGGATTTCTCTCCATGCAAAGATTCAGAGCTGAGGGAGCTCCTGTTAAGTTCATGGGTTTCATATGGGCAGACATTTCTCATAGAAACCGGAAGCCACAATGGTCACACACAGGCCCCAAAAACAAAAAGCAGAGTTTTCTGGGCTAGAGTTGGGTCAATATTTTGGAGCTTCTGAAATGGGGCCTCACTAGAACCTCTCCACAAGACTCAGTCCTCCTGTGCCTAGAGGCTGGGGGCAGACAAATCAAAGCAGGGCTTCCAGTGTGGCCAGGCTTGGCTATCCCCCGCCCCATCCCTCCTCAGAGGGGCTCAGGGCAGCCCATGTGCATCCTACCTGATGGAGAGTCTCCGGGGCTGCTCCTGGACTTCCTCCCACGTCGGGTCAGGAATCGCTCACTCACCAACTTGGCTTCCTCCAGCAGCGCCAGGTTTTTCTTCTTGTCCTCCTCTGAGATGCTGATGTCTGGCAGCTGGTCATTTACCAGGTCAATGACATGCCCCGCAGGGTCTGCAGAGGGAGGGTGAGCACAGGGTGAGAGTCCCTGCTACTCCATGCCCCAGCCCAGGGATGCTGCCCAGAGCAGACTTGGCCAGCCAGACCTCGCCTGGGCCCAGTACTGGGTTATGGAGAGGGCTGTGTGGGGACAGACCGGGCTTCCTCAGCAGGTCTGGCCCCTGTAGCTCCTATCCTGTGGCTGTGGCAGGTCCTCTGTCACAAATGGTCATGAAGCCACTAGGTTCCCAGTACTATCCTAATCTCCGCTGTTAGGGAAGGCCAGCAGGAGCCCCACTCTGTGCTATCTGCCCTGCTAGCATGTTCTTCTTTCAGGTCTATGTTTCTTCAACAAGCTAGTGAGCTCATGGGCCAAACACACAATCCCATGGCCACCTTCTCTCCTTTCTTTCCTCCACTCACACTGTTTACCTCCATTCTTGTTCAAAACTGTTTCTTCTCTGGGTGAATGACACCCAGCTGCTCAGAAATATGGGAGTCACTCCACATTCCTCCCTCTTCCTCAATCCCCCACGTCCAACCAACTGGTCATCGAGTCCTGATCATCCTTTATGCTGTATGGGTACCTATCTCTGTAATGTGCCTCTCATCTCCATTCTTGCTCATGAGCTTTTACCTGTACAGTTATATCAGACATTTCAACCCCCTGCCCCCACCTCCAGGCTATCACCTCCATCTCATCCTCCAGTGCCTATCACGGTGACCTTGCTAAGAGCCATATCCGACCATGCAATGCTCCTGTCTCACCTCATCAGGATTCCTCAAGGAATGATGTCCAATGCCAAACTGGGCCCAGCCACTTTTGCTGACCCCATGTACTCCTCCTGAGGCCACTCCCATGGTGACTCTCTAGCCTCCATTCCCCCTTCTGTTCATAGCTTCCCAATCTGCATTGAGTGAAATCCCTCTTCATCTCAATTACGTCAGGAAGGAGCTAATCCTACCTCCCACCTCACTTCAAGTGCCAGGAATGGGACTGTGTACCATCCTCAGCCAGTCAGTGAATTCAATACCCCAGCCACAGTGATTGGTGCAGGGATAGCCATGGGAGTTCAATGAGAGGCAATCCTGGGAATTGTATTGAATAATGGGAAAGAGGAACTCTCTCTCCAATGATGGGAAGTAAGCCTGGAGTTGTTGGTAGCCATTTCCCAAGAAGAGAGGGGACTTGAGAGATGGGATGGGACAATTATTGATGATCCAACTTGAGCATCTGGATTCAGTGCTACCTGAAACCACAAGCCCTGGCTTTTATTCGTTTTAATTTTCTTTGGTTTAAGCTAGTTTGAGTTGGGTTTCTATCACATGAGAGCCCTGACTGATACACACAGCTGAACATTCAGTTGTTCTGTTCTGGCTTCTGCTCCCCAGCATGGTCCTTCTTCTACCTGGAAGGCAACACCTACCCTCCCTCTTGTCTATCTCTCCAACTTGCTAAGGTGTAACTCAAATACTCTCTCCTCTGAAATACCTACCCAAACTTCCCTCCCCAGGGAGAATTGGGCCCCTCCCTGCCCCTGTTTCCTTAACACTTCTATAAAGGGCCTTACAATACAGTGTCCTGATTATATCTGTTCACTTCTCAGTCTCTTCATATACTCTGAGCAATATGAAAGCAGGGACCAAGTCTGCATCAAAACTGTGCTCTGGCCCTAACCGGTTTGGCTCAGTGGATAGAGCGTCGGCGTGCAGACTGAAGGGTTCCAGGTTTGATTCCAGTCAAGGGCATGTACCTTAGTTGCAGGCACATACCCAGTAGGGAGTGTGCAGGAGGCAGCTGATGGATGTTTCTCTCTCATCGATGTTTCTAATTCTCTATCCCTCTCCCTTCCTCTCTGTAAAAAATCAATAAAATATCTATTTTTTTAAAAAACTGTGCTCTGATGGTCCATCGTAGGCTCTGAGGGACCATTTGAGGTAGGTAGTCTTGCATTCAGGCTCATGCCTACCTGAGGGGCAGAGGACTGTTCTCCCTGAGCCCTGAAATTGAGCCTCACACAGCTGTTCTATATCTCTTTGACTTCCTCTCTTTCCTCTTCACACCCTGGTCTTGTCTTTTTACCAAAAGAAACTGAGATGACACATCATACTTCTTTTGGGCACCAACACTGAGTGGCTGATTGACTTTGTCCTGTAGGGCTCATAGGGATGGGCTTGCCTGAGGAGCAGAGAGGGCAAGGGGCCCAGCCCGGTCAAACTACCAGGCCTCAGTCTTCCTACTCAAACACACTTTCAGCTGGACCCCTATCTCTGGTTGCAGAAGTAAGGTGAGTTGGCCTAGCCCTTACCCACAGAAGTCAGCGGAGCAGTGGAAACCTTCAAGTGTCGGTGAGAAAGCCTCCGGTGGGGACTGTGAGCTCTGAAAGAATGGAACCATCTTGTTAAGAAAATTGATCCACAGCTTGGAAACAGGCAAACAGATGCCTGTATCTTTTTTCAGAGTCATATGAGTGCATCATCTTACAGGCTTTCTAAGTTTGGGAACTTGTTAGAAATGCAAATTCTCAGGCTCTACCCCAGACCTACTGGATCAGAAACTCTGAGGGTGAGGCCCAGCCACCTGCAATTGACCAGGCTCCCCAGGGCACTCTGCTGCATGCTGAAGTTTCCAAACCACTGCCCTAATGATATGTAACTTTGACTACTTGCTGTGTATTAGGGCTCTGACTGAATGGACATCTAACTCATAGAAAACTCATAAAATATAAGTAATTGTAGAGATGCATATGATTTCTGCTAAGGAGAAAAGATAAAAATAGGATTTCATTGTCCAGTAGAGCATTAACCTGTTTCATATTTAACTTACCAGCTTTATTCCAGCATTCTTTTCCTCCTTGCTGATTATATATATCCATTTCTTATATCCTCCTTTGAACTGGCTTTGTTACCCTGACGGGTCCCACATCAATGAGTTGAATATATCTTTGACACATGCTCACTATACATCTGTATGAGAATTACCTGTGTAACATTTTGTGAATTGTATTTAGACAATCTCATTCTAGCTAGATTAATGCATGGGCTAGTGCTGTGTAAAACCAAGGCAGTGACATTCCTGTGCATGTGAGCCAATGTCTCTTCCAAGAGATCATTCTCCACCCAGAACCCACCCTGGCCAGGGGAAGGATTCTATAGTCAGAGACTCACATCCTTCAGGTCTGTTTGCAAATATCTGGGCAGTTATACAGGAAACTCCTATGCTGTGATTCGTGCTTTTTTAAAAGGATAGCAGGGTGCAAAGAGCCAAATCCAGGAGAAGAAAAATAATTTGGGGAGGGGGGGAAGATAATGGAAAAATCCCAATCTCTCTCTCACATTTTGAAAACTGGCATGACTGTATTTTCATCAATAAAATGATTCAAGAAAGAAGGAAAGATTTATAAAAATATAGCTGTCTAATCCCTGTGTGCTAGGAAATGTTGTTCTTCACAGCACAAAGATCAGACACCTGGGATGTACCTCTTGGCCAGGTTTTTGTCAGTTTCTCCTTCCGGTGAACTGGCATCCCCAGTCAGGATGATCGTGGGTGGACTGCAAGATATTCCTGCGGTGGGAGAGCCCTAGTGGTTTAGAATGAAAACAGAGATGGAGTTAGGCTTGGGAGGAAGCTTCCAGGAGCTGGAGCTGGAGCCTGTGTTCTAGCATCAGGATTCTCAGAGCCATCTTGATAAGGAGACAAATGCAGTGTATTTGGATTATTCAGAGAAGGGAGGGGATATATATTTTTTTTCTCCTTCATTTCTCAGCAGGCATTCACCTGAGCTAACAAGGTCCACCTTTCACGCACTAAGATTAGGGAACCTCTAAGCCATCCCTAGTGACACTCTAGGAAATCTCTGACAATCTAGGGAAAATGTGGCAGAGTGCTCAGGCTGTGGTCAGCCTCATTGGGGGGAAAATGGAGGTCAGGAGAAGAGGTGGTGGCAACCACACATACCTGGTATTCAGTGACAATCCTACATTTGGGTAAATGTGCTTAAAACCTCCTTCACCCATGCCATCTTTTTTTCTTTTTAAACCACTTTATTAAGGTACAATCGATATACAAAAATCTGTGCATATTTAATGTATACAACTTGATGAGTTTAGAGAGTAACACCTGTGAAATCCTTACCACAATCTGTGACATAAACCTATTCATCACTTCCAAAAGTTTCCTCTTGCCTTTTATTTATGATGACCATGATGAGAAAAACACTTATAAGACCTACCCCCTTAGCAAAGTTTTAGGTATGAATACAGTATTGTTACTTCTAGGCACCTGGATCTCTAGGACCCACTCATCTTGCACAACTCCCATATCATCTTAATGGAGCTTCTTTCCTATACAGCCTCATGGGTGACTGCTGCCACAGGAATGTCAACAGAAACACTGACTGTGCTTGTAATATGTGTGAGGTTCCTTCCCTGGGTGGAGTTTATTTTGGTCATGAAAGTTTGAGCTCTGAATATATTCATGTTTGTCACATTTAGAATTTTTTCTTGTATGAATCCTTTGGTGAACAAAAAAATGTACTTTGGCTAAAATACCATGTTTATTCTAGTTATATCATAAGGTTTTGGTCAAATTTTACAAATTCCCAACATGCTTTGGTGCAGATTGGATAGATCTATGTAAAGGGGCAGGAGGGGCCAATCATTAATTTCTGCATGTTGTGTTCTGAAAAAGAAAAAATCATGGTGGTGGTGATGTGGTTATACTATACTAGAGGCCAGGCCGAGGGACCCCACCAGTGCAGGATTGGAGCTAGGGAAGGATGCGGGAGGTTGGCCAGCCTGGGAGGGACCAAGGGAGGGCTCCAGGGCATGTCCAGCCCGTCTCACTCAGTTCCGATTGGCCGGATCCCAGCAGCAAGCTAAGCTACTGGTTGGAGTGTCTGCCCCCCGGTGGTCAGTGTACATCATAGCGAGTGGTTGAGCAGCCTTAGCATATCATTAGCATATTACCCTTTGATTGGTTGAATGGCCGACCAGACAACCGGACACTTAGCATATTAGGCTTTTATTATATAGGATACCCATGTCCAAGAGTTTAATGTATTCAGGATGCTAAGTAAGTAAAATATAGTTTGTTTTATTTTATTGATACACTACCTATTTTGTAAAACCATTTGAAGTAACCAACAATAAAATATAAGATAAACAAAACATGAGACTATAAAAATGAGGGAATTATTTGGTAAATATAAACATTCCTAGCAGATGAAGAGAAATGCATGCTCCTTCTAACCATCCAGGGTTTGACTCTGCAGTTCAACAATTTAACCTGAAATCTAATGAAGCTGTGATCCATGTGGTCCAGGGTTTAAGAAGGAAGCTTTTAAGAATTGCTCAGCCGACAAAACAACGCAAAAAGAACTGTCTTCACTCTCACCTCTCAAAGGACATGAAAGGGGAACGAATCTTAACTCCCATCCTTGCCTGTCCCCTCCCCTTTGACTCTTCACTTGCTTACTCTCCCCACCCAAATCCTCTCTCTTCCTCCCTCCTCTGCTTACTCACGCTCCACCCAATTACTTATTGAACAGATTGTCTTGATACTTCTTTTTATGATTGACTCACAAAAGTTTTCAAAAGTCTTTGGGTATAAGACAAGGGTCAATCTGTAAACACTCTCACACCATTATGCTTCATTCTGTCCATCTAGCAAACATTAACTGAATGCCTAATATGTGCTGGGGGTCTATGGTAGGGCCTGGGAAGATAAAGGTAAACCAGGCAGGCCTCTGAAATGCTTCCCAGTTAGTGAAATGCGATGGAAAATGGGGTGGAGTTATCCTTCCCCAACCCCCAACTCCAGGTAGCTCCCAGGGCCTGATGCCCTCCGTGTTGACACCTGTGAGGTAAATGGCCTGCAAGCTGTGGGGGGCTACTGTCTGGTGAAAGTTTGCTCTCCCTTCTGGTTGAAGGCCACTTGCAACAAAGCTCTCACTCAGAGGAGGGTTGGGGCAGAGGTGCCCACACGGAAAAACAGAAACAAACCATGGTCGCAAGTGCCAAGCATGTAACCACACAATTTTAAGCTGCTTAAAAGCCAGGAGGCATGTGCAATCAGAGAGAAATCCTTTATCCCTGATGGAATGCTCCCCACTCTCTCCTTCCAATGTGTACAAAGTGCACAGTAATGAAATCAAAGTGTTCTTTCCCTAATCAGCTCACGAAACGGTTGAGCAAGTTCTGTACAATTTCTAGTTTTTTTTTCAGAACTGTTTTGAGGGGAACATTCAGTCTTTTGTGGGCTGTGGTTCACCCTGGCAGGCACTGGGAAGATAGTGATCCAGGAGAGAGTGTGGGAAAAATCAGGGCCCTCTGGGGTGAATTCTGCCAGGTGTTAATATGGTATAAAGACCCATCTGGGCTCTCACTCTGAGCTGCCAAACAGAGGCATGACCTGAAGAAAGCTTGTGGGGGAGTGTGTTCAAATACAGACCGCAGGTAAATTCCTGGTTTTAGGACTGCAAGGGGCCTGGGCCTTGGGAGCCACACTAATTCATGATACAGTTTCTCATGTACTAGCTGTGTGATCTTGAGCAAGTTCCCTTGACTCCCTGTGCCTTGGTTACCTTATCTGTAAAATAATTATGTCACAGGGTAGTTACAAGAACCAAATAGGTTGCTGAAACCGGTTTGGCTCAATGGATAGAGCGTCGGTCTGCGGACTGAAAGGTCCCAGGTTCGATTCCGGTCAAGGGCATGTACATTGGCTGCGGGCACATCCCTGGTAGGGGGTGTGCAGGAGGCAGCTGGTCTATGATTCTCTCTCATCGATGTTTCTAGCTCTCTATCCCTCTCCCTTCTTCTCTGTAAAAAAATCAATAAAATATATTAAAAAAAAAAAAGAACCAAATAGGTTGATATAGCAGTAGGATTGCCAGATAAAATACAGGATGCCCAATATTCAAATAAACACTGAATAATTTCTTAGTATAAGTATGCCCCAAATATTGCATGGACATAACTGTATTTTCATTTGTTAAATCTGGCAGCTCCAGATGGAAAGCTTATGGGGACACCTGGCCCCTAGTAAATGTCCAACGAGTGTCAGGTGTTATTCTGTTATTGCTACTTTTGGAATTGACTTCATTGTTTTGGAATTGGGTTTTGAAGAGATTGTCCTTCTTGGGTTTGGGTCTGAGCAACCATTTGGAGTTAAATTAGGGGGACCAGCCTGTCTGGTGGCGCCACAGAGCACCTTCCCCAGGCACCTGACCACATGGCCTGAGTAATCAATGACTCCCAGAGAAGAAGCCCACCTCCAAGGCCACCTACTTCTCAGACCAAAGACAGATGTCCTTTGTGGGTGTCAGACGTCAGACACAGGAAGCAAAGGAACAAATGTGAGTACAGGGAAGTGACACTCGCAGACCTGCTGTGTACCAGGCCCTCTCTCAGACGCTTCCCGATGCCTTCGCATTCAATCCTACCAGCAATTCTGTGAATGAACCTCAGAATACCCACCTACAACTTGGGGCTGATAACTCCTCCCAACCTCATAGAATCTCGAAGAGGAAATTAGAAAGTGAAGGACCTGAGCGTGAAGTAGGTGATTGGTACATTTCTTTTCTCTCCTCGCTTTCTATCCCCCCCTTAAACAGACTTGTTCAGGGCTGGGCAGGTGGTAAATGGTGGAAGAGACTAAACACTAGGCCTGTTGGCTTTCCCACTACACAAGCTACCCTTACAATCATCTCCAGATCTTTGGCCTCACCTCCTCATTCCTGGTATCCACAGGTCTCCAACAGTCCTTTCTTATTTTTCCAAGCTGCACCATCCCTCATAAGTCCTTTCTTCCAGGCAGCCCTCAAAGCGCAAGGCTGGACACACAGCTGAGTAAGAATAGCAGGGGCACCCCTCTCCCTTCCAGGAACCCAGCCTCCCCCTGGGTCCATTTCCCTCCCCTGGAGTCAGCCGAGTACTGGGGGGCTGGGCTATCCTGCAAGCTCACCCACCCTATAATAAGCCAGCAGGTCACATTTTGTTCTCCTTAAATAAACTTATAGAAACATTTAAATATTTATTTCACTCATAACTTCCCAGGAATGCACCACAGTTTCCTAACTGCCTGGGGTACAGGGATAAATATAGGCCAGTGTCATAGACGGGAATATTATCTTCCTTCCCCCAATGTCACGTGACTAGGCCTAGGCTAGGAAGCTCTAAGCAATAGCCCTAGCCTCAGCCCAAGGGGAGTGGGGAGTTCAGCTCCTGCACTAGGGCCCTGGCAGAGAGAAGGACCCTGCCAAAGGCAGTGTGGGTAGTGAGTCAGGAGGCCTCGACTGGAATCCCACCTGGGTGACTGTATACAGGTTACCTAACTTCTCTGAGTTTCATGTTCTCAAACATTGTGTGGAGCTAATAATGCCCATTTTCCAGGCTTGTTTTAAGGATTTGATGAGCTAAAGCAATAGTAATAATGATGGGGGGAGGGAGGGGCGTGGAGGGTGGACACTGTGGTAGCTGCATCCCCAGGTCCCTCACAGCTTGGAGGGCAAACAGGGACACCCTCTGGAAGAGGGACCCTGGCCGCAAAGAGGAATTAGTGCTCTTGTGACAGGATAGAAAGACACTCTGGGGACTTGTGAGAACATGATTATTTTAGAGGCAAGTCCGAAGAGCACGGGAGAGAGCGGAAGTGCCTCTGTTGAGGTCTGCTGGATGCGGGCTCCTTCCTGCCGAGCTCTGGGGACCTGGGTCTGTGAAGGCTCCGGGTGCCCACCGTGTAGATTCCCCCTTCCTCATGCACCCTCGCCCTGCCATGTTTCTGCCGGGCCCTCTTTCCTGCCATTGCCCACTCTATTCCTAGAGGTCAGGGACCAATAATCACCAGGTTACCCTGCCTTTTTCATTACTCTTTTGGCTCTCATGCCATCGGACTTCAGGAATATAGAGATGCACACAATGTCTATTATTCTTACTCGATGGAGAGTGTATCACCCAGCCAGCCAGTCATTCATCCATCTTTGTCTTCTACCCTCT
The DNA here is from genome assembly GCF_951640355.1 of Cnephaeus nilssonii. NCBI lineage: Eukaryota > Metazoa > Chordata > Mammalia > Chiroptera > Vespertilionidae > Cnephaeus > Cnephaeus nilssonii. The sequence continues at coordinate 36,229,262 of NC_137084.1, read as the reverse complement.
CCTCCTCCCTCCATTTCTTCCTCCCTTCAGTCCAGAGATTTAATCATCCAACCTGCCAATTATCCACCCAGCCTGTCACGCATCCAGCCAGCCAGCCTCCTCCCACAAGCAACCACTGCAGCTACAGCCTATGCTGGGAACTGGAGAAACACTCAGGAAAGACACAGCCCCTGACCTTTCCTAGTTCACATATATGCTGACAGGGGAATCAGAGAAACAAAAAATGACAAGCCACTCCAAGGACAAATAATTGTAATATACATTCCTGACCATTGTAACATCCAACATTTCTAAAACACAGTCTGCTTTGTCCTAGGCACAGCTCTCGCTGTGTGACCAGGACCACTAGAAGCCATCCTGGTGGAACTGACCTTTTGACCCTTTCCAAGCTTCTTTTCCATGGAGAACAGAGCATCAAGCACCTGCTATCCAGGGCACTGGCTTTACTGCTGGACGGGGCCAGGGAGGACACGAAGCTGGCAGGAACACCTCAGCAGAAACTTGGGTTTCAGTCTCCACTCAACATAACACAACTATGTGACATTTGACAATTACATAACCTCCGAGACTTCATTCCCTCTTCTATAAAATTGAGATAATAATATCTACCTTGGAGGGATGAGCACATAGCAGGTGCCCAATAGATGTCTCTGATATCTCATACAATAGATCCTAATGCTTTCCTGATCATTTATTTTATTTTTTAATATATTTTTATTGATTTCGGAGAGGGAGAGAGAAAGATAGAAACATCAATGATGAGAGAGAATCTTTGATCGGCTGCCTCCTGCATGCCCCCCACTGGGGATCAAGCCCACAACCCGGGAATGTGCCCTTGACCAGAATCGAACTCAGGACCCTTCAGTCTGCAGGCCGACGCTCTGTCCACTTAGCCAAACCAGCTAGGGCTCCTGATCATTTATTTAAAGCTATCTCATAGAGAATCTTAAAAGAGGCTATTCTTGCAAAGGGTGTGATGAGACAAGTGGAAATGAGTTCAGGGAGGATGAATTCAAAATCCTCAGTTGGAGCTTTCAAGGGACCGCTTGGTTTCTAGTGACTGGAGTGTGCTTACCCACCATGTTTTTCTCATCTGTAAATGGGATAATAATCACACTTACCTCCTAGAGCTGTGAAGTTACTTAGTATAGAGTTCTCAGAGCAGTGTCTGTCACGTGGGAAGCATGGCATGAGGGTCCTTAGTCGGTGAGCTGGGGAGGCGTCCCCGCTCTGCACGTCCTTACATGTACATGTTTTACATGTAATATCTATTTTGTCTTCACTTTGTTCCTGACAGAGAGAATCAGTTCTTTGGGTCCTTTTTGCCCCATGAGGGAACACACATTTTCCAAGGGGTCTCCAGGGAGGTGAACTTCCCTGTTCAGAAAACAAGCTCAGGGCACAGCCTCACAGAGTGTACTGGCAGGAGGCTTCAGTTCTTTGTGGGTTTTGATTACAACTTCTGATGAAGCTTCTAAAGTGTGTGTGTGTGTGTGTGTGTGTGTGTGTGTGTGTGTGCGCGCGCGCGCTTATGTTCATGTGTATGTGTGAGAGTCTCTCTGTATGTGAGTGTGTATCTATATTTGTGTGTATGTGTGATGGTCTCTCTGTATGTGTCTATGTTTATATGTATGTCTGAGAGTCTCTGTGTGTGAGTGTACGTATGTCTATGTTCGTGTGTATGTGTGTGAGTCTGTGTGTGAGTGTATGTGTGTGTGCAGAAAGAAAAACAGGATCTGGGTCTACTGCTTTATTGTTTTTGTGTGGGAAGGCCTCAGCTAGTGCTCGTGTCCGTGATGGGAAATGGGGGCTGGGGCCTGAGGAACCAGAAGTAGGGCTGGACCCCAGGGAGTTGTAAACTCAGAAGGATGCTCCATTCTTTGCCTGCTTCACAGAGTGGGAATTCACACGCTACCAGGAGTTGCAGCCGAGCCCTCCTGGCCAGCCCTACTTCCCTGGCTTCCTGGTTTCCGCTGCTCCCAGGGACTCAGGCCCCCACGCTGGAGGCTCCAGCCTAGCTCATAGGCCTGACCCTCCCCTGAGGCTATGATTGCCTGACAAGGCTTGTCTGATGGGTGCAATAGAGGGAGATGCTCTTCACAGACAATGACTGTGGGCTTCCGGAGAACTCAAGGAGGCCCAGTGCCTGCCATAAGGGCAGAGAATAAAATAATACTGAAACTGATGTGGCCTTCAGTCTGAGGTGCAACCTGCCCTGGCTCTGTTGTTCCTCAGGCCAAAGAAGACACTCAAAGTCTGGCTGAACAGACAGAGTCTAGGAGCCAGCCACTAACAGTTGCCCTGCGGGGGGAAATGAGGAACTGGAGACACAGAAGTTTTAACAGACTCACACAAGATCTCTTGACCAGGATGTGGAAGAGCAGTGACTCCAGCCCAGCTTCCAGGGGCAGGAGCCTGAGTCCCTGGGAGCAGGAAAACCAGGCAGCAGTGACTCCAGAGTCCACATTCTTAAATCCTGTGCTCATAGTCCTCCCTTATAAGACCTGAGCATGCTGGCTCTGGCTCACCTGAATGGCAAGGCACAAACAGTCTATTTTCTTGACTTTTCAAAAGCACAGAGATAGAGTCATGGCATTTGAAGGACCTTTAGAGACCACCCCCTCGTGTTATAGAAGTCTGCTTTTAGCTCAAGATCATAGGGAGAGTGAGCTGTGGGGACCCAGAATCTGGAGCTTCAGCTGTTCAACTAGGGTTCTCTGTCCCTCAACTATGTGGTGGGCTCCTGGAGCCCATCCCCTGCGTGGCCACCCCTAAACACTCACCCTCACCTCTGACCCAATGCAGCTGCACCCATGTGTGGTTTGAAGCCATGAAGGTCAGAATGGCCAGCAAGCTTCTGTGCTGTCTGGTTTTGTGTCTCCTGAAAGGTGTGAAGAATCCTTTAGAGAAGTTGGGAACCAAGATGAAGTGAACTCCATGTAAAAGGATCTCCTCACTGATGGTGGAATTGCATCTTTGCCCATCTTTTAATATTATTTTTTAGGAATACTTGTATTAGTATTCTTGGGGAGCACAGCATGGCAGCTGTTTGGGGAAGCTGCCCAGGATTCCAGAGCTAGGTTTTGCATCAAAATCTAGCTTACGGGCACTACAATTGTTAGTGAAGTGGAAGCGGTCAGGAATAGCGAAGGCAAGGAGTCCAGGGCTGAGGATTAGGGCAGCTAAGGGGACAGAACCTTGGAAAATAGTGACCTGAAGACTGCAAATAGTCACATTTGACTACAGATGGGAATATTTTGTTTTTGATAGTCATTCCTTTCTTTAATCTCCAAGTTTTCAGTAGGTGAACACATTTTATGGTTGGTTAAACCTTTAGTCCTCTGTTGGCAATGCTTTGGGGGAATTGTCCACACTTGGTAGGAACTGCAGTAGGAGAGGGGCAGAGCACTGAGTTTAGGGAAGGCCAGTGGTCACCGCAGAGGAGGATTCTGGAGCCACTGAGAGTAACTGAGGAGCAGCGCCCCCATGGTCCAGACATTCCTGGGAGGGGGGCTCAATAAAACCCTGAGCTGGCTGCCTTCAGCCAAAGACATGGGGGCTTGGCCCACTGTCATTTAAAAATTCAAGAATTCCCAAGGCTGCCAAGTTCTGCAACAGCATGAGCTTAGGACATGGAGATACAAAAGGCCATTCTTTTCTAAGTATTTATTATCTAAGTTATGATGTGTAAGAAAACAAATGTCATCCTAACATGAAAACATTCACTAAGAATCTTGCCACTTGTCAAATGAATGCTCACTCGTACATTCTTCCCTCACTTAACAAGTGTCTATCCCTGCTGGCTGAGGGCAGTTGGGATGACTGTCGGATATATCAGGATCATACAAGTTCAGTGCAAAGTCAAAGAAAACAAGGTTGGAGAACTTCACGTGCAAGGTCTTAGACCAATGAGGAGCAGATGGAGCTGGATTAGTTAACAAATGAAGAACAAAATTATGAAGAGGTGGCAAGATAGGTTCTTCACAAGGGAATGGTTTGAATATTGAAGGATTGAAAGAGATTCTTGGGAAAACAAATGAAGATCTCAAACATGAAACAAACAGAATCTCCAAATGAAGGCATTGTACAGTAAAGTGTGAAGGAAGTGGTATCAAGTGAACAAATCGTCTTGTTGGTATAAAAGTAAATATGCCCACACCAAAATCAACACACTTGATTAATTCTTTGTTCATTCTAAAAAGTGCCATATAATCTATATTTCATAGTATATATAGCTAGAGATAACTTGCTTTCATAATTTCATTTGTGCAATGCAATCTCAACTTATTTTCACAATTTCCTTTTTTTTATAATATACTTTTGCTGAAAATCTTGTTCACTATTTACTATGAAAATCTTATCTTCATTTTAAGTGACTCTTGCTGCTGCTCATGACCCTGCCATGATGAGGTTCTCCTCCAAGTCTTTCTCCATTCTCGGAGGAAGCCTACAGGGCTAGGATGGTTTTACGTCCCAGGAGGCCTCAGACACAGCCTAGGAGGCTCCAGTCCCAGGGTATGTGGGGACCTCGAGCAATTCAAAGGAACTTTGTGTGTCTATTCCTCAGTGTGGACACTGCACACCTTCCCCAGCCTCCCAGTGCAGCCTGCACGGGCTGTCGGCAAACCCTCTGGCCAGACCGGACACTATGGCCTCAGCGCAGGGCGCTTGGCTTGGCCCTGTCCAGGCTAGCTGCAGGCAGGGAGGGGGCACTTACTTGGCCGGTGGGGCTCTGAGCTGCCTGTGGCTCTCCGGGGGGCTCCTCGTCCTCGGGAATGTGGGGCATGGCAGCCTTCTGGCAGGACTGGCCGCGGGTGCCCGGAACCTCTGCTGTGTCAGCCCCAAAGATGCTCCAAGAGGCCTGGGCTCCGCAGGCTGAGGAGATGCCAAAAGGACAAGTCAAATCCACTCACATCCCTGGGCCAAGCTGGGTTCCATTTCCAGGGGTCATGAGCTGCAGAGAGAGCCTGCCTCAGTTTGCGTCAACACCAGAAGTGGGAATAGAGGGCATTTGGAATTGCATTTCCTCCTGTTCACTAGCTCTGTTTACAAAGTCAGAGGTGGCCTTAGAGATTTTGCATCTAATTTGGTCCTTACAGTAAACACAGCTATCCTGGGAGGGAGAACTAACGGAGGACACTCCATAGGGATCGATCTACTTATCTACCATTTGTTGAGCACCTACTGGGTGCCAGGCACTCTCCTAGTAGCATTATCAACATTGCCATAATTTAATCCTCACAATGACCGCTGATGCAGGCATCAATATTCACATTTCATAGATGCAAAAACTGCTTCAGAGAGTGGCAGCCATTTGGGTCTCATAAAGAACCAAGCATTTGAATTTAGATCTTCCTGATTTTGAGGCCAGGGCTCTCTCCACTATACCACACAGCCTTCCTTGGCTGAGTGGGGGAAGAGGAAAGGATGGTGTTTCCTGACTTCCTGCCCCATAGCTCCCCTCACACACTTTAGCAGCTTTTCTAACCCTCAGTGGGGGCTCCGTCACTTGTGAACAGACTTCATTGGGCCTGTCAGCCCGGCTGAAGCCATGATTCTGGAGGCTTGGCCTGGGTGGATCTCATGTGCCTTGTGCAGTGTTCACCCCAGAAACCTTGGGTTGCCTCCCCCAAACCAGGTTTACCCCTTCCCCATGGAATAGCAGCCTTGAGGTCCTGCTGGATTGATCCCAGTTATGATAATCCCATCCATCTTGTCACAGTGATTGGCTCAGGGACAGACAATAGATTTAGCCTAAGCCTGTGGTCGGCAAACTGCGGCTCTCGAGCCACATGCGGCTCTTTGGTCCCTTGAGTGTGGCTCTTCCACAAAATACCACAGCCTGGGCAAGTCTATTTTGAAGAAGTGGCGTTAGAAGAAGTTTAAGTTTAAAAAGTTTGGCTCTCAAAAGAAATTTTGTTGTACTGTTGATATTTGGCTCTGTTGACTAATGAGTTTGCTGACCACTGGCCTAAGCCAATGAGCATGTGACAGTGTTTGGGGGCCCAGATATTTTCTCTTGCCCTGGGTGGTAGAGTGTGCAGATGTGAGCCTGGTGCTGCTGATGCCATTTTGCTTCCATGAGGAAGGCCAGACTGAGGATAAAACTGACACACACAGAGCCCGGGGCAGAGCCAACAGACCTGCAGAGAAATGGATCTGGAGCCCTGATCAAAGTTCACCTGCAGGCTGAACTCTTTCTAAACTAGCCAGTTACACAAACAAATTTTTTAGTGTTTAAGTTAATTCAGGTTGGGTTTACTTATAACTGCTAACTTGTAACTCCTATACTGTCTCTTGTAACCACTAACTGCTCTTTCACGTTTCTTGCCAGTCAAGGGGCCTAGGACCATGATCTCTCGAACAGACCTAAGCCAATGGGTCTGGCTCCTCTGCTTCCTCCTAGAAAAGGAGACCAGTGATGTCGGGCTCCATCTGGAGAGACAGAATAGCAAGGTAGAAAGAGCATAGGCTTTGAAAACAGATTCCTGGGTTTGAGACCCCTCTCTGCCACTCAGGGCTGTGTGGCCTTGAATGTTGGTTTCATCTCTGAGCCTCGGTTTCCTAGTCAGGGAAACAGAGATAAGAATGCTCCCACATAGGACTATTCCAAGGATGAAATGAGGTAGAGTACCCAGCATGCAGTAGTGCTCACAGAGGCCATGTACCTGCAGGAGGTCTGCAGCCCAGGAACTTTGGCCAGAGTCCAGAGAGCTCTGCCTGGCCTCTTCCCACCTCTAAACTCCTTCAGGTCCCTTTCCCCTAGTGGAGTGTGGACACCTTCACGGACATGCAGAACCAACAACTAGCCTGGTTCTACAATTTCAGAGGTTCCCTGTTCTGCTGGACGGCAGATGAAAACCACCAGACACTGGGTCATCTTTAGATCCTGTCCTCAGCCACAGTCAGGGGGCTGCTGGACACTCATGCAGAGAACAAAGGACACTCTCATTTGCTGAGCACCTGCTATGTCCTGGGTCTTATGCAAGGTACAGACTGCTGGAGGCTGCAGGAAGCAGAAGTAGAAAGCCCTGCCACCTCCCATGATACTAGGTACTGACCAATGCCCACACCTGACACATGTACCTCGAACTGAGCTCCCAGATGCAGGCAAGAGGTCTGATTCCTCATGGGTAACCAGAAGATTTAGCCAAAATTTTTTGTTGCTTTGTATTTAAAGTCTAGAGAACTTCAACCCTTGGGTTGGTTGATGTGACCATCATCTTGACTTACTCTCTGCAGTGGAAAGGTAGTCCCATTCATCTCTGAAACAGTGTGGGTGACCCCTACTGGACAGCTCAAGAAATCTCATCTCAAGTAGACTATGAACTGAGCATTCATTCATTCATTCATTCACTCAACACAAGCACTGACTTTACATCCTCTCTACCAAGCCCTTTGCTAGGTGCTGGTGACATAAAGATGATAAAGATGTGGTCTTGGCCTTCAAGAGGAACAGAGTCCAGTGGCAGGAGGCAGTTGGAAAACAGTATAATGGGATAAATAATTTGAAAGTGAGATGTTGCAGGATCCCAGAAAAGGGTTTTAACTATGAAAATTACGATGGATGGAATATAGTGAAGATTCTACATTAGAAATGGTGTTTGAGCTGAGCCAGGAACACTGAAATGCTGAATGGAATTTATCTGAACAGACTGGCTGGAGGCCTAGAGGGGGAGGTGAGACAAGAAGAGAGAAGCCATGCTGGACAGATAGAACCTGGTTCTCAGCAATGAGAGGTATGGGGCCAGGCCATGCTGTCTCCATCCCAAATGGTCACTATGGGAATAAATTGAGCTTTGTAGTTGCCCAAAGATAACTTCTATTATCTTTACTCGGACTTCAGCAGCAGCGATATCGGTGGTGCTGGTAGCAAGGTAGCAAGGGTATCCACAAACCCCAATTCTATCAGGGAGGTTGGCTTCACCTCCCAAGAAACCACTTAAAATGATACGTGATGTATGTGCAGGTCCAGGTCCAGGTCCAGGCTGTCTTAATAGGAGTATGATTTCCAAAACATGGGAGATGACAGTTCCACTTTTTCTTTATGTCTTAATCTGCACAAAGCATATTGTGCTCTGCATGCTGTGAAGGATTCAGATAAATTGGTAATGTTCAAAAAAGGGAAGCAGGATGTAGGGAGACAAGAAGTCGTGTTTAAAGAACTAAAGATCTTTAGCCTGGAAAAGAGAAGGTACGGGGAGAAATAAATCTCTTCTCAGATATTTGAAAGCCGTTTGTGCAGTCCTATTGTTCCCAAAGGACAGGTTCATGAACAATGACTGAAAGGCCAGATCAACGCAAGGGAAAACTTTCTAGTGGTTGGAACCATCTGAAGAGGCAATGGACTGCTCTTTAAGGTAGTAAGCTCCCTGTTCCGGGGAGAGTTCCAGCAAAGGCTGTGACAAGGGTCACAGGATCCCTACCCACTTCAGGGATCTTTTTCAACCTTAGATGCCCCTAAAATCCTGTATCCTTTCTAGTCACTATAAACCACAAATTTGATATTCCCATCCTATACTCTTTAAGCAACATCTTAATTCGGTTCCTGGGTCAGAAAGCAAAGTAAAACAAATGAATTAAGTCAGACAAGGCCTGAAAGGTGTCAGCTGCTGCAAGATAAAGCAGAGTAGAGGTTGGCTAGGTCCCACACTTGACAAATCAGAACCCCGGGCCCTCAAGCGGAGTCCCAGCAACCGCGCCTGCCCAGGCCATTCCCACGCTGCTCCTGCCCCTTTGTTTTCTCTCCCTCCCATTATTATAAACTTGCTGCTTAAAATAGCAAGGTAAAAGCAGAGTCCCTCCCCCAGGGTGACATCTGGGTTCTGCTGGAGTTCGTGGGCACTCGGACCTCACATCCATCACAGCAAAGTTTAGAATACAATCTCCAGGAAGTGGTGATCTAGAGCACCAACCCATAAAAGGGAAAAATATTTAGTCATGTTTGGTCTCCAGCCGCTCCTTCTTTAATGCATTTTCAAGGCTCTTCTTGCTGCCTCTCAGGCCTGGTCAGTAAAGGGTTAGGTGAGTCATTAGCCAATCAGCTCTTTGGATTCTACTCATCCTGCCCCCAGCCAGTGTTTAAGTTTAACCTGGCACACTTTACAGGAAGGAAAACTGAGGTGCAGAGAAGGGAAGCAACTTCACTGGGTCCAGTTAGCTTTGTATCTGGTGCAAATTATCTACGAGGCTCCGTTGGGAAAAGTATCCAATCATTTGTGTGACTGAAAAGGCCAACAGTTTCTGAACCATATTTAAATATGTTATCTGCCCCCTGGACATGCTCATGAGAGAAAGCAAACTAACATACTTTCTTTACTCGTTCATTCATCAGGTATTTCAACGTTGCCTACTGAGTATCTGACAATAAGAGTATGCACTTCAAGTGCTATGTTATTTAACCCCTGTGAGATGGGTTTTATTGTTTCCGTTTTATATATTAAGGAACTGAGAAACAGAGAGGTGCAGCAACTTGCTCAAGGTCACACAGCTAATAAGTGGCAGGCCAATGATTATAACCCAGGAGAATCTGATTCCAAGGCCCGTTATCTTTCCCCTCTTCTACTCCACCTCCTCCACCAGGAGTTCTGCCAGACTACAGCAGCGGGACCCAGTATGAGCACCTGCCCCACGAGAACTGGAGTGTGCATTCCCCGTGGGGTTAAGGATAGGTGAGGGGGCAGGGAAAGAAGCAGCAGGTGGTCAAGCCAGAGATCTTATGAGGACAAAACAGTGGGCCCACAGTTTGAGGTTGTATGACCCACATTGTGGAGGTGCAAACCCACCTATTCATTTATCTGTCTGTCCATCCATGTACCTATTCTCCTGACTTTTCCATTTACACAAGTGTCTGTTAGTTTTCCATCCAACCTTTCACCCTAGGAAGTCTCATGCCTATGGCATCAGCAGCACAAGCTCTGCCCCCTGGGAATAGCCTCTGCAGGACCCTGTGGGCTGTGGGGAGAGGACAGAGGGCCGGAGAGGGCTGCTCTGACAGAGGGGATCTACAGACAGAGGCGTGCCCATCTACAGCTGAAGGAACCCTCCATTCTGCACACTTCAGCTGGGGGTTGGGCTGCCTGTGTCCCAGCAAGCATTGGGCCATCATCTGGAGTCATGACTTAGCAAGGGCCAGTACAGAGACCACCCCTTCAGTGCTCTCGGCAACCCTGCGAGGTGGGTACCGTGAGTACTATTATTATTAACAGCGTGATTAGTCCCATTTTACAGAAGAGGAAACAGGGGCCCAAAGACTTGCCCAGGAGTGGCTGTGCAGAAAGTCAGAGCAGGTCTGTCTGCCTCCCCAGCCCCTTGTAGGGCCAAGCCCACCTGCTCATGGGTGGCGTTCTTGACAAGCAGCGGCCTCTCACAATGGCCCCAAGGATGCCTCTCCCAGAGCCTTGCGGTCAGCCCAGAAGACACTAAACCCTCTCTGAAACCACAGTGGCCAGGGGCACAGCCCACAAGCTGAGCGTCTCTCCTATTCTCTCGTGAATCTCTGGGTGTCTGGGAAGAGCCAAGGCCCTTCTGGTAAACAATGGGTTAACCCAGACTCGACTGACCTTTTTGGAATGACTCAGAATTCTCAGAAGGGAGTTTTTTTGTTCTTCCAGCTTTGAATTTTTGCTTTCATTTTAGCAACACAAAGAATTTGAAAGAGATTAGGTTGCTATTAATACCACTGGTCTATGTCTAGATGAAGAATTGGATGGAGCGGATTGTTTGGAGTGGCTGCACACACATCTCTCAGTCCCTCTGCAGCCTCAGGGATGACGGCTGGGCCAGTGGAGATGGGTCAGTCCTGCCCCTGCTCCCATCACACAGGTCCAGACAGAGGCAAGGACTTGACCAAAGCCACGCCTGTGGGTGAGGGGCAGTCAGTAAACCCCGGGCCCAGGATTTACTTTTAGTAAATAATCAGTGAATGTGTCCATGCTGTGAAAGCAGGAGTCCTTGGGCGAAGCCTTCCAATTCTCTTTTCTCTCATGGTCATTCTCATGGGAAAGAGAGAGTGCTCCCTGCTCCCTCTGCTCACCCCAGGGCCGTCCTGTATAGATTTGGAGAGTCTCCTGGGGCATCAATTATCAGTTCAAAGTGCTGAGAGGCACCTCTGTGGGTCCCTGGGCCTGGCCAACTGCAGAGCTGGGTCCTGTGCCCCTACGAGGCAGTCCGAATAGGGGTCCACTTCAGGATGGCCCCATCCTGCTTCCTAAAGTCAGGATGCTACGAGAGGGCTTTGGAGCTTGGCAGAAGGGCTTCTAATTCTCCCGCTGCCTCTTTCTTGCTGACTCTGTCTTTCCCGGCCTCAGTTTTCTCACCTGTAGAATGGAGGTAATAGTACCTGTCTTTTAGGGTTGTTGTCAGGATTAAGTTAGGAAATACATGCAAGGCGCCAGCTTGTACTCAGTGAGTTCCATTCCCACTCTCTGAATGGGGTGGCTGAGTTCTCTTAGCCACAGCATCATCAAAACCCAACCAGGCCCAGGTAGTCTGTGTTCATCCTGGGTGGCAGAGCTCCTAGCTTTGCTTCTTGCAGGTAAAGGAGACATGGTCCAAGCCTGGCCAGGGCTTCTCCTCTGTGCTGACAAGTAGATAAAAGACCACCAGGCATGATTGGAACTAAGCTCACCAGGAGCCATGCATCTGGTGATGCTGACATCCTCTCTGCTGTTGGGCAGCGGTGGCTGCAGGTGGGAGAGGATACAGTGGTCAGTCCCAGGCCTGTGCTGCAGTCCGTCCTGGTGGAGCAAGGGTGGGGTGTAGAAGGGTAGAAGGAGGAAGGGGAACAGGAGGGAACAGAGGGACTTCCCTAATGACTTCTCACCCTCCACACAACCCCTCTGATCCAGGAGCTGGGAGCACTGGGGCTGTGGCCTGAGGGTGCTTTGGTGAGGCTGGCCTTGAGCATGCCAAACCCTCCCCCGTCCCCCCCCCACCCCCCCCCAGAGTCTGCACCCTCTGGTTACGCTCACCAGCCCCGAGGATCTCTTACAGGCTCTGTTGGCTGGGAGTGCCTTCCTCCCTGATTCAGAACCCGTTCTAGCCCTGGGAGTGAGCCAGCATCTTCTCAGGCAGGGCCAGGGCCACATTTAGGAGGAGAGGCCGGCCAGCTCCCAGAGGAAGAGGTCAGGAGTTGGTATGGTGCTCAGTGGGGGAGAGGGAGTGGGGGGGAGGTATAGGGGGGTAAGGGGAAGAGGGAGAAATGACACATTTAAAATAGTAACACCCACCCCCGCTGCCTTGCCCTGCCCCTCACACAAACAGCCCATTCTGTACTCTCTGCCTTGGGAAGGGTTGTAGCAGCAAGAGGTAGAAAGGGAGTGTATCTCGGCCTTCTATGTCACCAAGGAAAGTGCTCAGACACAGAAAACAGATTTGGGGGAAACATCCTAAGTAAGGGTAACTCCCCCGCCCCCACCCAAGACTAGTAAAATATTATGGGGCAAGCGAGAGACAGGAGAGGTGGAGTAGAAGCTGTGAGAGGCCACTCTGGTGAGTCCCTGAGAAAAGGGCCTGAGCCTGCTTCCCTGGGAAGAAGGTAAAGATCCCTAAATCGGAGAGCAGAGAGGTCCTGAGCCTATTTCCCAAACAAAATCCAGAGGAGAAGGCCCAAAGAGAGGGAGAAATGGCTATTAGGTATGACTTTATAGATAAAGCCTTTAGACAGCCTGGTTCTTGCACCCCGGGCAGGGGTGCAGGGAGTAAATAGCACAATACTTTCTGTGCACCCAGGAGCAGAGTTGCCAGAAAGGAAGGTGCTTTAAGAAGCTGATGCAGAGGTTACCTACCGACCAAGGACTGACGGAAAGTATGATGGACTTCTTGTCAAATGCCAGCCAGGACAGATGACATTTGGGCACCAGGGTACCCCTCACCCCAACTTCCCGACACTCGGACCTTAAATGCCACCGTAGAGGAAGAGGAGGGTTAGAGAGACCCTGAAATGCCTGTGACCCAGGATCAACACGACCCAAAAATGGTCAAGCTAAGGCCAGACTTCCATCCACCCCACCCCGGCTCCAGCCGTAACCGGAAATAAGCCGGAACATCTCCCCAGGTTTCCTCTCCAGCTCCCTCACTTCAGCAATTCTTTTTTTAAAATAAGTCCACTTGAAGAATTTTTTGCTTCTTGGAAACATGTGCAATTGCTCAATCGGAGGTGGTTCAAAGGCCCCGGGAACAGCAGAACCTATCTGAGCTGCCCATTCAGCTCCCAGCAGAAAATAAATCTCATCCGGATCTCATCCGGTTCTCTTTGTTCCAGGCTGCCCAGCAGCCTCCTTTCTGAGTCACTCACTCCAGGGTGCCGTGAGTCATCTTCCTGGGGTCACGGACCACACGGTGTTCCTGGGTCTGAAAAGCCGGCCAGGGCTCGAGGGGCCATCAGAAAGAGTGGGGGACTGAGGACTGCCTCCTGGGTCCTGGAGCTGGCTCTGCCCTCCCTTGCGTGTGACCTCGGGAGTCCCCGGCCTGCTTGAGGAGGAGGGGCATTTCCGGGCCCTCCCAACTTGCTCTGGTTTGGAGCCTCTCCAGTGATGTGCAGGAGCCTGCTCGCAACAGCCCACGAGAGCCGAATGTAAAATTGTCAACAATATTGTGAGCTGGTCATTAAACACAAACATCATTAAAAATTAAATTACAAGTAAGTTACATTAAATACAAAGGAAATAAATACCCCAAATAACCATGCTCTGGTTATGTGGCTACATTTTACTATTATCTGTGCTCTTGACATGATTTGTTTCTAATGGGTCTGTGGTGGAAGCACTATGTAATGATGTGCTACTGTGCACCTCTTCCCCTCTCCATGTTCAGTGATGTGGAGTTAATGCCTTGCAATGAGTCGTGACGGGAGTATTTATACAGTGGGAACCAGCAAATGCTACATATCAAGGCCTTTCTTCCCTCAGAGAGCTGGCTGTTAAACACTTACTAGCACACCACTGAGCCTCTCCTCCTCACCCCTGCCAGGGCGCAGAAGGAATGCAGAAGACTTTAATCTTGACCCACGATAGTATAGTTATAGAGATTTGATTGCCAACTGCCTTTGGATAACTCTTCCTGCGTGTACAGTGGGCCCCTCCCACTCCTCAAGTCCCAGACAGAAACCACCATTCCTTCCCCTCCCCAGCTCTGCCCTCCCCCAAGCTCACTCTTACTGGGCCCTTGTGAATGACACCCAAGCTAAAAACCTGGAAGTCATTACCCTCCCTCTTATCTCCCCTTCCCGCCCCCCTCAGTTAGACTCTGAGCCCTGTCAATCCTAGTCAGAAAGTCTTTGATCACTTCCCACTACCCATGGCCACACCCTGGCAATAACGCTGCCCCGCTGTGTTACTGCAACAGCCTCACTGGTCTCCTCACCTCTGGTCTGGCCCTTCCAACCACCCTCCACAAGACACCAGAGCAGTCTCTCTAAAACATAAATTGGATCCTCTTTTCCCTTCTTAAAATCTTTGAGGACTCTGTTTTTCCATGGAACCAGTTCTAAGTGAAGACCCTCGCCCTTCTCTCTGGCCTCATCTCCTATTTCAGCCTTGATACACCTTATGCTTCCACCACAATGGACCAACAACCAACCTCCAAACATGCCCTGCTTTTTCACGCTCTTTGCACGTATCTTTTTGCCTATGCCTGGGCTCCCTTCCTTCCCCTTTCTATAACTGATGAACTCCTACTCAGCCAAGAACCCGTTCAAAATATCCCCTTCCTCATAAACCCTTTCCACCTCTTCACCCCAGGAAAAGTTACTTCCTTCCTGTTTCCTACGGCTGCTCTAACACATTATCACAAATTTGGTATCTTAAAAGAACATAAATTTATTATCTTACAATTCAGGGGTTTAGAATTCCAAAATCAGTCTCAGTGGGGTAAAACCAGAGTATCAGCAGGGCTGTGTTCCCTCTGCAGGCTCTAGGAGAGACTCCGTTTCCTGGCTTTTCCAAATTCTAGAGGCTGCCTACATTCCTTGGCTGGTGGCCCTTTCTCCGTCATCAAAGCCAGCGGTGTAGTATCTTTTCTCCTCTCTGACCTCTGCTTCCATCCTCACATTTCCTTCAAGTCTGGCTTTGACCAGCCTGCCTCCTTCTTGTAAGCACTCTTGGGATTACATTGGGTCCATGCAGATAATCCAGGATAATCTCTCAATCCAAGGATCCTTACTTTAATCATATTTGCAATGCACCTTTTTCTATTTAAGGTAATATGCACAGGTTCCAGGGACTTAGCAGGGGGCAGGAGGCGGGAGGGTTATTCAGTTCATCACATTTCTCTACTCTCCCAGAGCACTTTGCACAGACCTCAGTTCAGCTAGAATTTGAGTACCTCGACAGCAGGGACTATACTTCTATTCATATTTTTATAACTATTTTAAAATATTTTTAAAATTTACCTAGTACTGTTCCATGCTTTCTACATCATTTAATCATTGTAGTGCCCTGACAACAACTATGAGAGCTGGTATTAATTGAGTAGGGACAGTCTGCCAGGAAAGTATAAACTCTTATTGTGCTTCAACTCCCTGAATTCTAACAGTAGTCCTAAGAAGTGGGTACCATTTTTACCCACACTTTACAGAAGAGGAAACAAAGTCAGGTAACTTGCTGAAGATCATATTTATTAGATTGTAGAGACGAAGATAAAATAGGTAGTCATGTGAAGAATCGGAGATTATGAATGAGAGAGGAACCTTTAAGATCCTCCAGTCCAGAGTCCTCATTTTAACCTTTTATCTTTTCTGAGTCCCTGTATAGTGCTTCTTTTATTAAAAATACTTCTAAATACTAAAAAATAAAAATCATGTCCTAGACTGTGGGCTCCTTGAAGGCAAGGGTGGTGTATATTCACCTTTCAGGGTTTCTTGAATAGATGGATGGATGAATGAAAATGTGTCGTACACTCGATGATACAGAAAGGTTAAGAGAACAAACCCTGATTGTTGAGGGAGCCTTGGGAAGTCAAGTGACTCCTCCAGGGCTGATTTCACTCGTGGCCCATAATGGCCTTGGAGCCCCTCATGTGAGAAGTGGAGTAGAATTGGCTCCCTTTTCCTCTTACTGACATGACATGAGCACACATCACCTTAGCAGCTGCCTGTGCAGGTGGATGGCCTTGCTCCCCCTGCCTCCCCATTTCTACTGAGCTTCCCCAGGTTAACAGCTGAGCTTTTCTCTGAATGATGTAACTGGGTTTCTTGTCTTCCCTGACATACATGGGCAGATTTTTCACCTGGGAGTCTACCAGCTAAAACCTCTCAAAGGGCAGGGACTCCTCTGCCATCTTCATGTTTCTGGGTGACCATCCAGGAGTACTTTGCAAAGTGACTTTTAGAATTAACTTATCAGTAGGCTTCCAGCTTTAACCTAAACCCAACAGGAAGCCACAGAGCATGAAAAGCTAGCCAATGCATTCCCTGAACGGCTGGTGGTGTGTGCTCAAACATGCCATCACCCTCACGTCTGCGGCCATGGCACTCCTGGAACCACCTGCTTCCCGACAAGTAGAGCCATGAGGGTTTGTAAGGTGGTAATAGCTTCCCTTCCCAAACTTCTGCTGTGACAAGGGGACTCTGATATTGGGGGTCCTGGCAACCCAGCACCTAGGATCACCCATTTCTGTGAGGCGGGCTTCTGGGAACTGTTGTCCCTTATTTCAGGGAGAAGACCGGAGGAATCAAGCCAGCTTGATGGGCCTCAATGGGTCCTGGCAACAGCCAGTCCTGTCCACACTGCACATGCAGCGTCTCTCAGAAGCCAACAGTGGGACCAAGTCTGAGCCAACAACCCCTTCCTTGGATCTTCTGGCCTCTGCACCTGAAGATGTCCATTCCTTAGAATGGGCATGAGGATGGGGAAAGACAACCTGCTTTTTGTCCAGGGCATGAGATCTGTCCAGGGCCAGCTAGACCGCCAGGAGCAGCTTGTCTGAAAAAGCCAGGATCAGCCCTCTCTCACCTCGGGAACTTTATTCCAAAGAAAAATAAAATGTCTTCCTTGATTCAGCAACAGCTCTATCCTCCACAAAATAAAAATAAATAAAAAATAAATGAACATCCAGTTCCCATGTGCCTTTCTTTGTCATTCCTTCCTCTCCTTCTTCTCCCCCTCCCTTCCCAGCTTTGTTCTGGGAGTGACCATCAAAGTCTATATGCAGGAACTGGTTTGGGCAAGTCAGAGGAAAATTTGGCCTCCACAATGCCTGCCTAAATCCTTCACTCATTCAAGAAGTGCTTCTGAGCGCCTGCTCAATGTCAGGTGCTCTGGTAGGTTGGGGCTCTGCAGTGTGTCCTTCAGGGCTGCCTCCCCAGAAGGCCTTCCTGGCAACCCGGCACCTAGGATCTTTCCAACATGCTGTGAGCTCTCTAGTCTATGATGGCACCGCACAGCTGCCCCCATCTGCCATGCAGTAATTTCTGTGTCCTGCACATTAATCACATTTGCCAAGCCTGAGAGCAGAGAGCTTTCTTCTGTGCCCCAGCTGTGGGAACACCGCACAGGTCCCGAGCAGTTGCTCAATGCCCGGTGCACCCCTTCTTTTGCCAGAAAGGACTCTAGGAATAAAGCCTCGCTTTCCTGTGTACATACCCAGCACAGCATGTACATATCAGCTCTTGAATCCTCTCAGCTCTGTGAGGAAAGTCATAGCTCCATTTTTACAGGTGAGGAAATCGAGCCTCAGAGAGGTATAGTGACTTGCTCTAGGTCACATAGTCAGGACTAAAACCTGGGCCTCCTGGCGCCAAAAATGGGGTCTCCAACCCTTCTCAAGAAAGGGCTCATTCCCATTCTTCTCTGACCTCGGTAGAGACAGAACAGAGTATTGGGAGATGTTCCCTGGTGGGGATTTTGACTGTTCCAGATCACAGCCCTGCCTTCGGGCCAGCAAGGACAACTCCAGTTGAGGCACAGAACTGGAAACCATCCACGGCATCCCCAGGGGAGACAGGAAGCAGCTGCCTCATCTAAGACAAACAGAAGATGGCTCTTCCCTGCTGGGATGGAGTGTCCCCACCCTAAGTCCCACCCACTGTTGATCTCCACTCTGGGAGACCCAGTTCTTAGAAGCTATGAAAGTAGGCCCAGTAACCTGGCACTGGACTGCAGGGCAGAATCTGGCCTAATATGTGCTTTGGAGGCCAAAGAAGGATTGCAGCAGGCTCCGCGATGGAGCTTCTGGGAAGGGAAGAGCAGACTGTGCACCAACCACCTATGTGGGGATGAGATCCTTCACCACTTGGGCCTCAATCTCCCTAGTACAGGGTTGCGCTAAGTTGCCAGCCCATGAGTTTGGGGTCCTCGTTGCCTATTGAAAGAAGACATGCAGTCAGTAGCGAGAGGTCTGACTGGCAACCCCAGCTGAAGGCAGCCTTTGGACATCTTTGCATCACTCCCTCCGATCACAGTGATTGGTTCAAGGGTGAGCATGTGACCTGCCCAGAGCCCATTAGACATAATAAGACTTTACTGGGCACTCTGGGAAGAAGATTCTTTTTTTATTATTATTGTCTAAAGTTTTACATATGTCTCCTTTTCCCCCAATTGACCCTCCCCCCCAGCCATTCCCACTCTGGGCAAGCCCCCACTGCCCCAGTGTCTGTGTCCATTGGTTATGCTAATATGCATGCATACAAGTCCTTTGGTTGCTCTCTAAACCCCTGCTTCCCCTACCATTTGTCTCTGGATCTATTCTTGTTCATCAAATTATGTTGATCATTATATCCCACATATGAGTGAGATCATGTGATATTTATCTTTCTCCGACTGCCTTATTTTGCTTAGCGTAATGCTCTCCAGTTCCATCCATGCTGTTGCAAATGGTAACAGTTCCGGAAGGAGATTCTTACTCTTTGTTGCAGGTCTTGAATATAAGAGGGTGAAAACAGAATCCTTCTTGTGATGGTGAAGAACTTGTCTAAGAAAGGAATCACTGGGAAAGAGAGTACAGCAAAGAGCCAGAAAGAAACTATGTCCTGAGCCTGTCATCTAAGGCCCTGATCAAGCTATGCCTGATATTCCTGGCCTTTTATGTTTCAAGAACCAATTAATACTCCTTTTTGCTTAAAGTGGCTTGTGTTGGCTTTTTTGGCTCTTGCAGTAAAGAGTTCCAACTGGTACAAACAGCCTCAACACCAAAGGCTTCTCTGCTGCCTACTTGAGAGTTTTAACTAGAAAACTCAGATCTAGAGTGAATGAGCTTGCCCTGCGTTATTCCGTAGTGAAACTTATCAACGTGCCCCTTTCCTCAAAACCTGCTCCTCCTCCTGCCTTCCCTGCCCCTGATGCTGAGCTCAAACCTCTGAATTCCCCACCCCCACAATGCCTATCCCCCTACTTCCCCGCTACTACACACACATTTAAACTCAGGCTCCAGAGGAGGGACTAGGTTT
This sequence comes from Cnephaeus nilssonii, assembly GCF_951640355.1. Taxonomy (NCBI): domain Eukaryota; kingdom Metazoa; phylum Chordata; class Mammalia; order Chiroptera; family Vespertilionidae; genus Cnephaeus; species Cnephaeus nilssonii. The sequence goes on along the minus strand of NC_137084.1, from coordinate 36,209,878 downwards.
GACCAGCTTCCATGTTCCTGTCTAAAAACATAATCCAGTGCACATAAAGACAACTTTGTGGAGTCAAATTTCAACTCTCAAATGATTCCATTGCCTCCTTCCCGATAACCTCCAGGGACCCACTCCACCTACTCCTTAGCTCAGAGTTGGATGGGATCTGACTCTCCCTGGAGAGTAGACCCCAAGACTCGGGCGTTGAGAGCCTGTGTGAACAGGCTTGACCCTCTGCCCTGGACTCCAGTTTGCAGGACAAGGAAGAAGTGCAAACTTGCCCACCAAAGCCGACGGAGGGGGAGGAGCAGTTGTGGATCTTGTCTTTTTATTTTTATTTTTTTTCCACCAAAAATTCTGAGCTGAACTGCATTTGCAATTTGGTCAACTCAAAAGATGCTCCTTGAACAGAGGCTATGGCGACAAGAAGCCAAGCAAAAGTAAACAGAGCAGTTCCCTTGGTATCTAAATCTCTGCAAATAGCTGCAGGCTTTGAGTCTGTAGACACCACTTGAGAACAGGCTTTGGTAAACAGTGATGTGAAATGACCTGGCAGGGTAGGGGTTGAGAGGGGGAAAGCAGGAGCTTGGGAATAGCTCTCCCAACAGCAAACTTTGGTGGCTTAGACACATGAATTTCATTGCATTGCTACTTAAACAGGCATGTGCTGCTGCTTAATGATATGAGACAGGAAGTAACCACAGAGGACTTCTCCCTGGAGGAGCTGTCATCTTTTCACAATGGAAAGACAGGGAGCACATGGAACAATTCCACAGCATCAGCAGAAGAGCACTGATACTTGTTGCACCAGGCTCTCTACCTGGCCCTTTATATCCTTGATGTTATTCATTCCTTACATGGCACTATTATTCCCATTTTACAGAAGAGAGAATTAACATTCAACACACCACGGTGAGGCTTCTGGGGCAATACAGAAGCCAGCAACAGTGGCACCAACCACCAGCACCGCCACCTCCACCGTCACAAAAGAAAGGACCAGGAGAGGGTTTTCTGGCTAAGGATTCACCAACTCGTCTTGGAGAAGGTGTTATCCTTAACATCAGATTCACAAATGTCCTGTCTGTTCAATTGTAGTTTGCTATTTGTATAATATCTTCCTTAAGTTAACTGTTCGGTGAATAACGTGAAGTTCAATCTAGTGTTTAAGCCTAGTCATTCTTAAGAAGCTTCTGGAAATTTTTACCTGCATTTCCAGATGAGAGAAGCCGATAACTAACCAGAAAATAGACCCTTGGGAGGGTGGGTTCTTTGATGAAGTCATCCACCTTCCAAGTGGAAGTGGCCTTCCTAATACATGACTTTGGTTCTATTCCTCCCTTGAGTAAAACCTTCCAGTGTCACTCAATGCACTGATTTCCAAACCTGAGAAAGCATAGTAGGATCATCTGAGGTGTTTGATAAAATGCACACTCCTGGGCCCATCCCAGATCTACTGAATCCAAATATTAGGGGAAAGGGCGCAGGAATGTGTAGGGTTGGCAGTCGCTCAGTGGAGTCTGGTGTGGCACATTCAGAACACCAGAACTGGGAACCCCGGTCCACAGAGTTCTGGTTCATTGGCATGATGGCATGTTCTGCTCTGAGCTTACCAACCTCTCCTGTTTCTTCTACAGACTACCACCATGGTACCCCACACCTCAGTATCACCTCATGCCCCAGTTTCCAAAATATTCCACGCACTTTCAAGCCTCCCTGGCACTCTTTATGCCTCAAAGGCTCATCTCGCCCATCTTCCTCCATTCTTGGGACCTGAGGTCTTCCCTGCAGCCATGTTCTGAGCCTGTTCTCCCTCCTAGGGAGATCAGCTCACTACCTCCCTGACCAAAGTTCATTACCTGAACTTTGCAGTTGAAAACTTTTCCCTGATGGAGAGGAGAGGAAAAGCCCCTTCTAGGAAATTCTCTTTTCCCATTATCCAAGAGGACATAAATGGTGGGTCTGACAACCTTCATGGTCCTTACATGGGCAACTTGTATACTCATTTTTTAACATGTTTTTATTGATTTCAGAGAGAGAAAAGGATAGATAGATAGAAACATCAATGATGAGAGAGAATCATCCATCAGCTGCCTCCTGCACACCCCCTACTGGGGATCAAGCCTGCAACCCGGGCGTGTACCCTGACCAGGAATCAAACCATGACCTCCTGGTTCATAGATCAAAGCTCAACCACTGAGCCATGCCAGCTGGGCAATATACTCATTTTTTTTTAAAGTGAACTAAAATTAATAGTCTTACTCTGTAAATATATATATTTACTTTGACTTTCCATGAGCTAACATTTCCTGAGCAAAGTTCCTTTTGGAAAGAGAACTAGGATTTCAAAGCAATGAGGCCTTTCTTTGTGGGCTGATTATGAAACCACTCTGTGACCTTGGGGCAGTCATGCCTTTCTATGGGCCCCGCTTTCAGCTTCTGCACAATGACTTTCAAACTTTTGATTCCCTGGAGTTCTGGCCACAGGGGTGGCCTCCACAGGCTCTGGGAAGAAAGCAGTAGCCTGACTAAGACAGCTTAGTTGAGCTTCTCTTCTCTGCCATGCCTCTGTGCCACAGCAACACACTGCCCTGCCTTCCCCTCCCCAGCAAGCACAGCAGTGCATCCCTGCTGCCCTTTCTTGAGGCCTACAGAGGAGACTTAGCTCTGAAGCAGATCCTTGGGAGATAAGAAAATGCCACTGATGTGGTTGGAAAAATCTGAGCTGGATGAAGTGGAAACACAGAGCTCTCCCTTGAGGCCAGAAGAGAAGTGCATGGATGGAGGCCAAAGTCCATTCCTTCCCTGAGCCTCTGGGAGCCAGCAGCCCCCCCTCTTTCAGAATGCAATACCCCTTGCCTTTCTCCCTTCTTGCAGACACCCCCTGGGGCATAACTGCTGAGCCTGCAGGATCCTGGATATCTGGGGGCAAATCAGTCTTACTGTGGATTGTACTGGTTTTTATTGATTGCCTTATAGGTGATTTATAACTGCCTGCTTCCTTAAAAAATGGTTTGTGGCCAGATGTCAGTAAAAACACTCAGAGGGCAAGAGAGTTAAAAATAAAGCTCTGAAAAAAGGGATTAGAGACTACACAGGAAAGAGGAAGATAACTCCAGCCAAGGTGGGATGACTCCTCAGCTCAGGTGACCTCGAGGGAAATCTTGATTTTCATTTTCTACTGACATAGCTCATTGGGATCAGCAGCAGCTTGCTTTTGGCTACTGTAAAAATAACAGAGCATGACTATTATATCTTGAGCTAACTCACCAAAATGGACCCGCCACTCAAAAGAGAACACAATTAGAGTGAGCTTTTGCATTGAAGAACTTTAAGGTTCACAGGAGTCTTTGCATTTAACTTCAAATATCACTTCACAGAAGGACTTCTCGTGTGAGTACATCACTATACTGTTTAACAGCAGGCCCTGGGATTACCTTTGCTTTTTTAAAGCAGGCAGTATAGAGGTTCTGGGTGTGATGTGCATGTCTGAGTCTGGTAGCTGGTCATCAACCCTCCTTGATGTGGCGATAGAGTAAAACTGACCAAATGAGCTCCCGGAACATGCAGAACCACACATGAGGATCCTTTAGCTCAGGGATGATTAGCAGTGCCTTTTAATTCTGACTAAAGGTCACTCTCATTTGGTTGTCATGGTGAATGAGTTAGTTAACAAATTCTGGCTTCGCTAGTTACAACTCACCAGAGATCATATCTTTCAGAGGAAAACCAAGAAGGGTTGTTGTGGGCTGAACTGTGTCCTCCCCAAACTCCTATATTTGGGACCTGAGGTCTTCCTTACAGTACCTCAGAATGTGACCGTATGTGGAGTTAGGGCCTTTAAAGAGATGTAAGTTAAAAAGAAGTCGTTAGTGTGGGCCCCCAATTTAATCTGACTGGTGTCCTTGTAAGAAGAGGAAATTTAGATACACAGACACCAGGGAAAGGCTGTGTAAGGACATAATAAGAAGGTGGCCATCTTCAAGCCAAGGAAAGAGACCACAGGAGACACCTGATTGGTTACCTGCTGACACCTTGATCTTGGACTTCTCTACAATGGTGAGAAAATACATTTATGTTATTTAAGCCACCCAGTCTGTGGTATTTTGTTATGATAGTCCTAGCAAACTAACACAGCTGTTGATGGAATTCTTAGCCATATCAGGTTTTGTTTGTTTGTTTGTTTGTTTTTAATATATTTTATTGATTTTTTTACAGAGAGGAAGGGAGAGGGATAGAGAGCTAGAAACATCTATGAGAGAGAAACCTCGATCAGCTGCCTCCTGCACACCCCCCACTGGGGATATGCCCGCAACCAAGATACATGCCCCTGACCAGAATCGAACCCGGGACCCCTCAGTCCGCAGGCCGATACTCTATCCACTGAGCCAAACCAGCCAAGGCGCCATATCAGGTTTAAGTTCAAATCTCTTTCAAACATCTGATCTTTGGAATTAGGATCCATGAATTTTGGGGAAATAACTACTTTAATATTTCTTTTCTAGGCCAATCTCAAAATTCCTTCTAATAAACTAAAAATAATCTGAACTAAGCCCCAAGATTCTAGTTTCTAAAAAATATAACTATCTCTACTTGCAGATGGCATGATCTTGTATATAGAAAATCCTGAAGATTATACTAAAAAGCTATTAGAATTATAAATGAGTTTAGCAAGGTTGCAGTATACAAGATTGATATACAAAAATCATTATGTTTCTATACACTAGCAAAGAACAATCTGAAATTAAGAAAGCAATTCCACTTACAATAGCATAAAAAAAATCACAAATACTTAGGAATGTACTCAACAAAAGAAACGTACACTGAAAATGACAAAATATCATTGAAAGACATTTAAAAAGACCTAAATAGAGATAATGCCATCACATTTTCTAGATCAGAAGATTTAATATTGTTAATATGGAAATACTTCCCAAATTTACCTACAGGTTCAACACAATCCCTATCAAAATCCTAGCTACCTTTTGCAAAAATTGACAAGCAGATCCTAAATTTCATAAAGACATTCAAGAGACCAAGAATAACCAAAACAATCTGGAAAAGAGAAGGGAAAGGGTGTTGATTCACACATCTCAATTTCAAAATGTAATATAAAACTACAGTGAGACTGGATACTATACAAGGGCAGACATAGACCCATGGAAAAGAATTGTGAGTCCATAAATAAACCCTTACATTTACAATAAATTGATTTAGATAATTCAATGAGGAAAGAATAACCTTTTAAATAAATAGTTCTGAAAAACTGGACATCACATGTAAAAGAATAAAGTTGAACCCCTTTCTTATACCATACACAAAATTTAACTCAAAATGAGTCAAACACCTAAAGGGAAGAGCTAAAACTATTAAAACTTTAGATGAAGACGTAGTATATCTTTGTGTCCTTGGGTAGGCAATTCCTTCTTAAAACACCAAAAGCATAGGTAACAATAGGAAAAAACACACATAAATTCAACTTCATCAAAATTAAAAACATTTGCACTGCCAATGATACCACTAAGAAAGTAAAAACACAACCTTAGGAGAAAATATTTGCAAATAATATCTCTAATAAGGGACTTGTATCCATAATATATAAAGAACTCTCACAAATCAATAATAAAAAGACAACAATTTAAAGTGGGCAAAATATTTGAATAGACATTTCTCCAAAGAAAATATACAAATGGCCAATAAACACATGAAAAGATGCTCAATATTATTAACCATCAGGGAAATACAAATCAAAACAACAATGAGATACTACTTTACACCCATTAGGATGACTAAAATAAAAAGCAGAGAAGAACAAGTATTGGCAAAGATGTGGAGAAACTGGACCCCTTACTTGTTGCTGGTAGAAATGTAAAATGACACAGCCACTTTGGAAAATGAATTGCTAGTTCTTCAAAAGGTTAAACATAGATCCACCAATGCTCTCCTAGGTATATACCAGAGAAATGAAAATGTATGTCCACACAAAATTGTGTACACAATGTTCATGACAGCCTTATTCATAATAGCCAAAAAGTGTAAACAAACCAAATGTTTTTATAAATATCTTACAATTTTATTTACCAATTACATCTTAATAAAGCTGGGAAAAGAAAGATTAATAGTTTTAACTAATTTTTCAATAGTTTCTTTTTTTTAGAGGTAGATCACAACTAACTAATGGATGAATAAAAAGTGGTCTATTCATACAATGGAATATTATTCAGCCATAAAAAGGAATGAAGTATGAATATATGCTAAAATATGGATGGACCTTAAAAACTTCAGGCAAAGTGAAAAAATCTGTCAAAAAAGACCATATATTTTATGATTGCGTTTATATGAAATGTCTGGAATAGAGCAATATAGAGGCAGAATGTAGATGAGTGATTCCTTAGGGAGGGATGGGGAAAGTGAGAAGTGACTATTAATAGGTACAGGGTTTCTTTTGGGTGACAAAAATATTCTGAAATTAAAGAGTGAAGATGACTGCATACTTCTCTGAATATATTAAAAAACATTGAATTGTACATTTGAAATGGGTTCATTGTATAGTATGTAAATTCTTTCTTCTAAAATGTTTAAAAATAAAACTTCTGAAGAAGAAAAAGAGGAGGAGGAGGAGGAAGGGAGGGGAAAACTAGCTTTTGTCCTTAGTACATTGTGAGCAATCTGGACACAGTTTCCTCAAACATAAAAAGATGGAAATTAAGCTGAGTGACTTCTCAGTTTCCTCCCATTTCATGTGTATGTCATGTAAGAAAAGAGGTTGAGGAAAAGAGGTGGAGTACATGTCAAAATGTGTCTAGGACGAGGTTACATGGTGATAACTGAAAGAGGAGACAACAAATAGAGTAAAAGAAATAGAAAGAGATGCAGGGACAAGGGACATGAGCTCAGAGAGAAAGACACATAGAAACATGGAAACAAGATTCTGCCCAAAAGAAAGAGAAACTCACTGAGATGCATGTACACCTCACTTGTCCATTTTTCCATGTAGCACATATGTACTGAGTACCCACAAAGTGCCGAGCTCTGTGTATGGCAGTAAACCAGGTGGGCCAGGCTGAGCTCAGTGATAAGAGACCCGGGCTGCAGTTGCTCAAGACTACACAGGGAACATGCATGCACACGTACACACGCAATCCACACTCAACACTGCACCACACTCAACATGCAACATTCCCAAAAGTCCAATCATTTTTGCAGGGTGCACTATTTCTCATCCCAGGCAGTTAGAATTCTCCTAACAAAGACATTCAAATATATGTTGTGTTTTTACAAGGATGGGCATGAATGGGAATGACACCTTTTATTCTTCCCCTGAAGTCTCTCTGACACAACGCTCAAGAGCAGGATTCATTCCTAGTCTGGAAATGCCCCGTCCTCTTTCCTTTTTCTTCATCAGTGAGGAATGGGTTTGGAAACAGAGAACATGGCCTGTCACAAGCACACAACTTTCAGCTGGAAAGTTCCCAGAACACATTCTGTTCCACTCTCCTCTCATCCCATCCAGACCTGGCCCAATAAAGGCACGCGATGCCCGTGTCCTCTGTCTCGTGACCTCTCTACTGCTGGCAGGTATGTGCAAGGGACTCAGTTCAGCAGGAAAACTGACTCGCTTCCCTGCAGTGCCTGCTCTCTGAGACGTCAACCACTTCTGAGAAGGGAAGGCCAAGGAAGTTTCTGGATGTCTGCTCTGATCCCTTTACTCCAGACTCAGCCAGAGCCCAAGCAGCACAATTTGCTGAAATAGCCTTCAGTCACATCCTAAGATGGTGGGCCATCTCCTTGTATTAGTAGGAAGGATGTTTGGAGGAGTTGATGTTGGATGCTGTGTGCCCCCACATAACTAGGAAATGCACAGCAGAGCCTGGAGTTAGGGGAGGGGACACTGGCCTGCAGATTCTGGACAGGCTGAACCAGATCTGTGCTGGGAAACGGCCCTCGGGCCCCTGAAGACCTCCCCAGCTGCCTACCATTTGGAGCAGTAGTGAATTAATGTGGTCCAAGCTCCAAAAATAGTAGTCAGAGCATCTAAACTTATCTTCCATCCTGGGCCCGGCCAGTCCCCTGGGAATGTCAGCATTTCTAAAACATCTCTATTCATCCAGAGTGCCTTGTGTCAGACCCCAGTTTGGGTCTGGGCAACCATTAAACTCTCTTGTTTCTTCCACGCCTGCCCAGTCCTCTCAACTCTGCATCACTCGCTCTGCACCCTAAACAGGAAATGCTCAAGATTTATGCTTGCTGCACCCAAGCCAAAGGCCTTTAACCTGGCGCATGGCTCCAAAGGGCAGAGAGGGCCCCTTGGAGAAGTGGCCTGGGCGCTCTCTGTCGTTAGTTGTGAATTAATTGCTAACCATGAGAACTGGGGAAGCACAGTCACCTGGCGAAGCTTGAGCTCTGGCTTGCTGCGATGCCAAAAGAAGCCATTCCCACAGCAGTTTGTCTTTCTCTGACAAATTTATCCTGGGTTCTCAGGGAATTTTGCCGTCATGAAGACTGGTCGCTCCAGGCATGCCGCTGGCCTCTGTACATCCTGTGCTCTATGTGTGGAATGCCCTGTATTCCCTCTGCCCTGCCTGACAAATGCCCCATTACCCTCTCCCTCGAGTCTACTAAGGGCAGGGACGCTGTGGTGTTCACGAAGTTTGTCTGCAGTGAATGCCTCTGAATGACCACCAGGTTACACCCCATATCTACCACCCCTGACCAACCAGGATTCCCAGCTGCTTGCCCATGAGACAGGGATGATACAGGCCATGAGCGGTCTCCCCTGCCTCCTGGAGACTGACTTCTGATTGTCTAATAATTCGTGGTCAGGATCTCTAACAACTGCATGGGCTGTGTGATCACAATGCAGTTTGAGTGTTCTTCAGCTTGAAGATCATGCACTTTACTTCTCATTTTCTGAGCTGTGACGCTCTGCAGTGGCTCCATCTGCCTCCCTCAGAGATACCATGCAGCTCAGAACATAGGAAGTGCTTGAGGGGTGGGGAGTGAGGACAAGATCCTCTACGGCCTCAGTTTCCTCCTCTGAAAAATGGAGGTAATTGTTTCTATCTCAGGATGGCTGAGAGGATGGAATGAGATGCATAAACTACTTGGCACAGAGTTGGTGCTTTGAGGGGACATCTGCAGTTTTTGTCCCTTTGGCACCCAGTCCTCCCTCTTCTAGTAACAGCAGCATCCTAATTGTCCCTGTGGTTGGAGTGGGCGTTGGCCCCACTGTAGGAGGGGGCCTGTCACACAGCCCTGGCTCATCAGAACACCCCGGGCCCCTGGCCCTGGTGATTAACTGAGGCATAAACGCAGGATTCAAACAGGGCCAATAAATTCAAGTTGGCAACTTTTCTGAAATTTTAGGGGGAGTCTTGATACTGGGGGTTCTAAAAGGATAGATGTAAACTTGGAACTGCAAGTACCACGATGTCACCACGAGAAAGAGTCACCTGAGAAGAGAGATCCAATACTCAGGATCGTTGAACGACAGAGGGAATGAGCCCCATGGCTCCAGCCATAACTGAACCTGCCCTAGTCTTCTCAAGTATGTGTTCCAGGAAAGTCTGGTTCTTGTCTAATCAAATTTAAATGTTTCTGTCCCAAGCAAATAAGAATCTTGTGTAATGCAAAGCTCAACAGATTTGGCCTACCTTCCCCCTTGCCGCTGACATTGCTCTGGGGGACATCCGTGATCCTTGCCATCTCCTTGTCCCCAGTCTCTCTCCCTTTAGTCCATCTTCCACCAGCCTGATCGTTCTCAAACACAGGCTTAGTCATCTTACTCCCCATCTTAGAAGACTCCTTCACTCCTGCTGCCTGGAACCGAGTTCCCACTTCCTCAGCTCCACCTTCAAAGCAGTCCGCAATCAGACCCCAGTTCCCTCTCTTTTTCTCTTTTTTAAATTGAGATATAATTGACATAAAACATTAGTTTTTGATGTACAGCTATTGATTTGTTAGTTAACATCCAACATCATATACAGTTACAAAAAATTTTTTCCTTGTGATGGGAACATTTAAGATTTACTCTCTTAGCCATCCACCCTAATTCCCTTTTGAGCTAATCTCTCAGGACCCTCTTCCGTGGCACTGCTCGTAATGTGCACGATTCCTATCAACCCATTCCCACTCGGAAACACTCCCCCACTCTCCCACCTGTGCTTCCTGCAGGAAACCCTTCCACTCCTAACCTGCCTGCCAAAATCCCACCTACGCCATTCGCCAAGATAGAATAAATGTCTCGCATCCCTGAATTTACCCCCTTGTTATATATAGTCCCTTCACTCTGTTCTTCCGTGGGAATAACATACTATATAGATATTTCAAGGGCAGAGAGCATGTCTGACTCAATTGTGAATCCCCTCGAGGGCCTTGCAGAAGGTTTGCCAACATAGGCCCTTAGTCAGTTTGCTGACACAAGACCTCAGCTTTCAGCGACAAACTCTGAATCCCCTGACCCTCCCCTCAACCACACTCTAGGAGAGTGGATCCTGACCTTTGGGTCACATTTCTTCTTCATCAGAAAACTTTTTTCAGAAATTATGGTAAAATACACATAACATGAAATTCATCATTTTAACCATGTTAAAGTGTGCAGTTCAGTGGCATTAAGTGCATCCACAATGTTATGCTCCTAATACCACTACTTACCTAGTTCCAGAGCTTTCCCATCACCCCAAAGGGGAACCTCATACACATTCAGCAGTCACTTCCGATTCCTCCCTTCCCCCTACCCACAAGGTCCTGAAAATCACCAGTCTGCTTTCTGTCTCCATGAATTTTCTTATTCTGGACATTTCATATAAATGGAATCATACAACATGTGGTCTTTGTGTCTGGTTTCTTTCACTTAGCATAATGTTTTCAAGATTCATCTGTGTTGTAGCATGTATACATACTTCATTCCTTCCTATGACTGAATAATATCCCCTTGCATGGATATGACACGTTTTGTTTATCCATTCATCTGTTGATGGACATTTTGGGTTGTTTCCACCTTTTGACTCTTGTGAATAGTGCTGCTATAAACATTCTTGTACAAGTTTTTGTTTGAACACCTGTTTTCAGTTCTTTTGGGTACGTACATACCTAGGAGAGGAATGGCTGGGTCAGACGTTAATTCTGTGGTTACCAGGAGCCTCTTATACTTGCCATCTCCGATCCTCACCAGCATTCTGGGTCTGCTTGGCTGATGTCACCACTGGCTTTGTAGAAGGGACCTATTTATCTTGATATTGTCTCCTGATGGCAAACCTTAAAGGGTGTTCCTAGTTTTTTTATATCAACTTCAGGCTGTTTAGTGTCTTCTATTGTCTAATCTATTTCAGATCCTCTATGTAATTTGTTCCTCACAGCAATATTATAAGGTAGATAGTATTATGTCTGTTTTTCAGGTGAGGAGGCTGAGATTCAGTGGAGTGAAGTAACTTGACAAGGTCATAGCCATTAGGGCCCAGCTGAGACGGCCTCCCAGCCCAGGCCCTTTCCACACCACCACAGTGGCCCTCTCTCCAATTTGCCTCTCTGTCCAAGATCTTTAAAAAAAAAACCTCCTGAAATGTATTCTCAGATTCACCATTGCTTAGAATTCCTCTTACTAGGTAATTAGGCAATGCTGGCACAGACTTCCACACACACTCTGCCAGTGGGATCTCATTTACAATCAAAACGCTTTCCTAGGGCAGATTCTGCCTGTACTTTTGCCTTTTCTGAGTCTTCTATGAATTCCTGGAACCCTGGGTTAATGCCCCCTTTTTAAATATGTTTTTTAATTGATTTTAGAAAGAAAGTAGGGAAGGGAGAAAGAAACATCAATGAGAGAAAAATATCCATTGACTGCCTCCTGCAAGTCCCCTCCTGGGGATGGAGCCTGCAACCCCGGAGAATATGCCCTGACAGGGAATCAAACCGGTGACCTCTTGGCACACAGGATGCTCAACCAACTAAGCCACACCGGTCAGGGCAATGCTCCTTTTTGATGAATCTGAGTGTGGCCCACAAGCTGAACCTCAAGCTCTTGAAATTTCCACCCTATTCTTTTGTTCAACCAAGTTCAACCAGAGAGCACCTCCTTTCCCTTCTCAGGGGGAAGCTATATCTTGGACTGGGGAGTCCCTGGACCTCTTTGGAGCAGAGAAGAGGCACAATGACCTCAGTGGAATTGGGTATGACACATGGAATTGGGCCCAGCCTGCTGCTTAAAGCCTTCAACCCTAACACTTCCTACTTACACCTGGAATGCATAGGAGACTAAAAAATACGGCAAGCAAACTAGACAACAGATAACAACGACAACACTCACAATTCATCAAAGGCATACCATGTCCCTGACACTTTGGGCTTATTCATTCCCTCAATCCCCCACCTACGGTATAGGTAAGTGCTAGCTTGCAAATAAGGAAACTGAGGCTCAGTGTGGTGCTGTGACTCTTCCAAAGTAACAGAGCTGATGGGATTGTAAAGTGGGATTGTAAACCAGCAGAACCCATGCTATCCCCACTGGCCACTGTCAGCATCCCAAGGAGATGCTTTTGAGCTGACCTGGGCCACTTAGCACCTGCCTGGGGAGTTCTGAAAGCAGTGAGGGCTTTCCAGATGCCACATAATCCACCTGCTTCCTCTCAAGCAAGAGTGTCCCTAGCCAGCTTTTCCCAAAGTCTGTTCTCTGCCACCCTTGTTCTCAGTGATTAGGAGCTGTGAAAATACAGGCTTCCATGTTTCAATACATTTGGGGATATTAGTATGAGACAGTCTGCTGTCCTGCAAGCCTTTAATAAGAAAATATCTCCAAGAGGGAGAGAAAGTAGTACAGAATGTTTCTCAAACTTATTTGACCAGGGAATTGTTTTTCAAGGTCTCAACGTGACCTCCTCAAAGTGCTAGTCCGATGAGTGAGTGGCCAGAGGTGAGAGAACAGAGTGGCTGTGCACGTGGGCTCCGGAGCCAGGCTGCCTGAAGTCCCATCCCAGCTGTGCCACGTGGTAGCTGTGTGACCTTGGGCAAACTACTTCATCTGTCTGTGCCTCAGTCTCCTCACTTGTTAATCAAGGATAAGGATATTCATGCAGATTATGTAACACACATAAACTCCTGAGAACAATGTTTGGCACATATTCAGAGCTCATTAAATGTTAGCTGGCATTTTAGCTCCTTCCAGAGCCTTGCTGAAGGGGATATCCCACATCCATCAGAGACAGAGTCTGCACCTGGCACTCCCGCCCCCAGGCCACAGCAGCCACTTGTTCTGTAAGACCTCTCAGGGAAGACAGAGCGAAGCAGAGTAAAAGACTGCCATTGTTCCCCAGGAGTAACCCTTCCAGCTCCTGATGGCTGGAAAAGACTTCTACTTCATTTTTTTCTTCCTCACAGATGGGCACCTGAGAGTCAGAGACTGAGATTCTAAATCCAACTTACTCTTCACTGGGGTCTCGAGTTTCCTTCCCTATACCAGAGAACAGAACAGGCCTCTAATCCAGGGACATGGCCCAGAGAAGGGTGGGGTTAGAGCTCTAGGCAGGCAGTAAGTGTCCTGCCCTTGGTGAGAAACAGGAGAGGGGGCCCATGGCCAGAGCGCTTGGGTATTAAATTGGGATCATTAACAGTAGTTGCTGCAACAGACCCAACATCTCAGTGGCGTTGAAAGTACATCTTGCTGACTTAGATCTAATGCATATTGGGATGGCCACCTCCGCCCTAGAGTGCGAAGTTCTATAACAGAAAACCCTAAGGGAACATACAGGCAGCATTAAGTGGGATGCCAAGAATTCCTGGAGGACCCTGCCTGCCAAAGCCTTTTTCCTCTGTTGGCCAATTGATGCTCCGCTCTGCCTTGTTGCAGATGTAAGACCCTGGTGGAGGGCATGCCTTTGCTTCTGAACGAATTCTCCCAGTTTTTCTAGGACTTCCTTAATGCCTAGCCCCCAGAAGGCCTCAGGCTCTGCAGGAGCTGGGTATTGGCCTTACTAATTCTCTGCCCGTGGCAGAGATGGTTAGTGCTTCCTGAATCTTCTTATGCTCTCTGCAGTTCCCAGACTCCCTTGCAGTTGGTTGGGGGGTGGGGGGGGGTGACTAGCTCTGGCCAACAGACTGTGTGTCACCTCTGGGTTGAGGCCAAGAGCTGTCCGCCTACTGCATCCATCTCTTCCTCGGCCAAGATGGCTCTGGAGGCCAAGTGCTCATGGGGAAGCTGGAAGAACTAACTCAGAAGCCGATAGCCCCTCTCCCGGGTCTCACCTCTGCACGGAGTGGCAGAGAAAGCATTGACTGGGGAAGAGAGGAGAACGGCTTTGGCAGGCAGGGCCATCCAGAAATTGTTGGCATTGACATGGCCATTTAATGCCAGGTATTTCTTTCCTATAGGATTTTCTGTTATTAGACTTCTTGCTGTAATTTGGGATACAGTGTGCCCTGTGATTCAAATATTCCCAGTAGTACATGGCAACTGTGATAGGCAGCTTGCCTCAGACTACAGCATGAACATGAATTACCTGGGGGTCTTGCTGAGCCTCAGATGCTGACTCCGGAGGCCTGAGTCTGTGTTTCTAACAAACTCCCAGGTGGTGCTGCTGCTGCGGGTCCCTAGACCGTGCTCCGGATGTAAGGTGATGGGGCAGGGCTGACCTCCAGAAAGTCTGGGAGGAACAGTGCCTAGTGCCCACAAAAATGTTCTCATTTTGCCCTAACCAGTTTGGCTCAGTGGCTAGAGCGTCGGCCTGCAGACTCAAGGGTCCCAGGTTCAATTCCAGTCAAAGGCATGTACCTTGGTTGCAGGCACATACCCAGTAGGGTGTGTGCAGGAGGCAGCTGATCAATGTTTCTCTCTCATTGATGTTTCTAACTCTATCCCTCTCCCTTCCTCTCTATAAAAAATCAATTATATATATATATATATATATATATATATATATATATATATATATATAATTGATTTTTTTAACAGTAGTTGCTGCAACAGACCCAACATCTCAGTAGCGTTGAACGTACATCTTGCTGACTTAGATCTAATGCATATTGGGATGGCCACCTATATATAAAATGTTCTCTTTTCTTTTCAAATCAGAAGACAACATGAACTATTTAGTCAAAGAAAATGTTTCCATAGATAACATTGATATATTTATCTATACCGACAGAGTTATAAAATAAATTTCTTAAGTACAAACATGCCTAGGGCCCCTAAAAATCCTAACATGGCCCTGGGGGTGGGATGGGAGAGGCTATGCTACCTGCAGCCCTCCCTGTCACAGACGCAGTGTCTGACACCATTATTGCTCTGGGGTGGCTTCAAACATGAGACTACAAGGGTGAATCACTAGGCTTTGGGGGGTAAGCAGTTCCCAGATGAGGAAACCAAGGCCTGGGAAGGAAGATGTGATTTGCTCAAGGGCACAACATCTAAGAGACAGAGCCAAGTCTAGATCCCCGGAGCCCTACTTATACACTGTCTTCATTTCAGCTTACAAAGTGGCAACAGAAATGGATACTGGAAGACTTTCACTGTCTTTCCTCTTCCCTTTCTTAGGAATGAGCTGCCTGCTAGGAACACACATTCATTCTGCTGTGCTCCACCTGCTCCGAGATTGAAAGGAACCTGCCTCCAGCAGAGGGCACTGCAGAGGGCTGGGGGGTAAGTCTGCTTCATTCAATATTAGAAAGCCTACTTGCCTGCAGGTGTAAACCACATTCTCCAATACCAGCTTTCTGTCACAGGGTGATATTAGACTGACTTCTCAACGAGCCTTAGAACTTAATCAAAGGAGGGAGGTGATGTTCACTGGGCCTCCTTAATACCCCACCTCTCACCAATGGCCAATCATCTAAAGAATAAGTCTGCCACGCTCCTTGGGGTATTAAATGGAGGTGAGAATGGGACCCAGGATTATGGGCAGTCAGAACCTCAAACCCAGTGCAGAAGTCTCCTGGATGGAATCTGTGAAGGGGGACAGATAGAGGCTAGGAACAGTCTCAGCTAACATTTACTGGGTGCCAAGAACAGACACTGGGCTAAGAAATTTAACCCTGCAAAGTGGGCACTACTTTATCTCCGTTTTACAGGAGGGGAAACTGAGGCTTGAGAGATTAGGTGTAGCTCAAAGTGTACAGTGGGTCAGCAGTGGCACTGTGCTGCCTCTAGCACGTGGCGTCCTCTCCCACTGTGACAATGAGGGGAGATTGGTCAATGCTGAACTCACCCCCAACTTGGGGCCAACGCTCTTTTGACTATACCTGTATGAGCAAAGTCAAGGGTGTTTCTGGTTTTCTTCTCTTTCTGATGAACTAGGAGCCTTGGACTCTCTGGAAACATCCTCTCTGTTAGCTTGTCAGTGGCAGAACTCCCTCTGGCCTCTGTGTGTCCTTTCCAGGGTGGCCACCGTGCCCTCTGCACCCCGTCCCAGACCTACAGCCCCACCAGGAACAGTGTATCTTCTCGTCCTCTCAGCATCTCCTGCCAGCCCACAGGTTCCTATCTTTCCCTGGTTAGCCGGGGTGGCTCAGCTTCCCCACACCTGCACTTACTGGTACCCCTGCTCATAGAACCCGGTTTTCTCTAAGCCAGCATTTCCTACACTTGAGTCATCTGCACACCATCCTCATAGTTTCTGTCACGTCTGTGTGCCACTTATGCATTTATTGACTTAATATTCTTTAATGTGACTAGCAATGAGCCAGAAAGCCAGGGTTGAAATCCCAGCTCTGCCATTTACCAGCTCTGTGTTGTTGAGCAAGATACTTAATCTGTCTATACCTCAGTTTCTCCATCTGTATAACAGGGATAATACTGGTAACTACTTTAGGGGATTCCTATAAGGGTTAAATGAGATATTGCAGGTAAAGCATTAAAACAGTCCCTAGCAGCCCAGCCGATACAGCTCAGTGTTTGAGCATCGGCCCATGAACCAGGAGATCATGGCTTGATTTCTGGTCAGAGCACATGCCCAGGTTGTGGACTCGATCCCAGTGGGGGTTGGGGGTATACAGAAGGCAGCTGATCGATGATTCTCTCTCATCATTGATGTTTCTATCTCTCTCTTCCTCTCCCTTCCTCTCTCTCTAAAACCAATAAAAACTTCTCTATATATAAAAGCCTAAGTGACCATTATGACTGCTCAACCTCTCAACCTGTCTACCAGTCGGTCGCTATGATGATGCACTGACCACCAGGGGACAGACAGTCAACACAGGAGCTGCCCCCTGGTGGTCAGTGCAGCTCCCACAGCCAACCTCCTGCAGTCCCTCCGCCTGGCTAGCCGGCCCCATCGGCCCATTCGGGACTGGGCTTGATGGCCCCAATTGGCCCCAATCGCTGGCCAGGCTGAGAAACCCTACCTGTGAATGAATTCGTGCACCTGGCCTGTAGTATTTTTATAAAACAGTACCTACCACACACAAGCACTCTACATGTTAGCTACTCTTGTCATTACATTTATTTTAAAAGGAAACTTCATATCTCTACTGAAAGTGGAAAAATCAATACCACTTATACCTCTCAATACTAATTGAGAGGAATTGTAAAAGTGAATTAAATGAAAAAAGTTACTAAATTCTAGCAATTGCCTGACAAAGGCTTTGGGCCTGAGGCTTGCTCTCATTTTGTCAAGAAGAGAGACACACGAGTATCCAAAAGATGGAGAAAGCACTCCAGGCTCAGGCCAAGGAACACTTGTCCCGCCTGGCCTGGACTTCCCGTTGCAGCACTGGGAGTCCTGCGGCACCCCTCACGCCTGGGTGCCTCGGATGGAGGCTTTCTCCTTCAGCAAAGGCCCGAAAAGAACTCAAAAGGGAACAGCGTTCTTCTGATGTGAGTTTGCGTGCTTAGGCTGAGTCAGTATCCCACTGACCAGCATCTTGCAGCCCACGCCCTGGGCCACACCGAACAAGCCCGTCCCTGAGAGCCAAGTTTCCAAATTCCATAAACATATGGAAAGGCCACCGTGAGACTGTCCCCAAAGAAACATTTGTAAATGTCTAACGAGAGGAATGATGACTAGCCTGTTGCACAGCTAAAATTACTCTTCATTAGACAACCACTGAAAAATCATACTTTGAAGTATCTTGAATGACATGGAAAAATGATGGTGATAGAATGTTCACTTAAGAAGCAGACTAAGATGTCCTTCATTAGGTGAGTAGATAAACAAGCTGTGGTCCATCAGTCAATGGAATATTATTCAGTGCTAAAAAGAAATGAGCTATCAAACCATGAGAAGACATGGAGGAACCTGAAATGCATATTACTACATGAAAGAAGCCATTCTGGAAAAGCTACACACTATATGATGCCAATTATATGACATTTTGGAAAAGGAAAACTATGGAGGCAGTAAAATGATCAGTGCTTGCAACAGGTTAGGAGAAGAGAGCTGAATAGGTGGAGCACAGAGGATTTTTAAGGCAATGAAAATGCTCTATGATACTGTAATAGTACATGTACTATACATGTGTCTAAACTCATAGAAGGTACAACACCAAGGATGAACCCTAGTGTAAGCTTTGGACTTTAGATAATAATGATGTGCCAGTGTAGGTTCATCAGTTGTAACAGATGTACCACTCTTGTGGAGGGTGTTGGTAATGGGGAGGCTGTGCATGCGTGAAGGTGAGGGTATACAGGGAATCTCTGCACCTTCTATTCAATATTGTTGTGAACTTAAAACTGCTCTAAAAAATCAAGTCTTTAAAAAAAATTTTTAAAGCTGACTATAAAACCACATATAGTAAGACCCTAGTTTTATAAAATATAGAGACATATAAAGAAACACACCATATTATTAATAACTAGAAGCCCGGTGCACGAAATTCGTGCACGGCGGGGGGTTGTCCCTCAGCCCAGCCTGTACCCTCTCCAATCTGGGACTCCTGGAGGGATGTCCGACTGCCCGTTTAGGCCCACCAGGATCGGGCCTAAACGGGCAGTCGGACATCCCTCTCACAATCCAGGACTGCTGGCTCCCAACTGCTTGCCTTGCCTGCCTTCCTGATTGCCCCTAACCGCTTCTGCCTGCCAGCCTGATCACCCCCTAACCACTCCGCTGCCAGCCTGTTTGCCCCAACTTCCCTCCTCTGCCAGCCTGGTCACCCCTAACTGCCCTCTCCTGCAGGGTTGATCACCTCCAACTGCCCTCCCTTGCAAGCCTGGTCCCTCTCAACTGCCCTCCCTTGCAGGCCTGGTCCCTCACAACTGCCCTCCCTTACAGGCCGGGTGCCTCCCAACTGCCCTCTCCTGCTGGCCATCTTGTGGTGGCCATCTTGTGTCTACATGGGGGCAGGATCTTTGACCACATGGGGGCAGCTATATTGTGTGTTGCAGTGATGATCAATCTGCATAGTACTCTTTTATTAGATAGGATAGAGGCCTGGTACAGGGGTGGGGGCCAGCTGGTTTGCCCTGAAGGGTGTCACAGATAAGGGTGGGGGTTCCCTTGGGGTGTGGGGCGGCCTGAGCAAGGGGCCTGTGGTGGTTTGCAGGCCGGCCACGCCTCCTGGCAACCCAAGGGGAGGCCCTGGTATCTGGAATTTATTTTCCTTCTACAATTGAAACTTTGTAGCCTGGGGCAGCAGCCATTTCTGGGGCGGCAGCCATTTCTGTGGCAGTTAATTCACCTTCTACAATTGAAACTTTGTAGCCTTAAGCGGGTGAGCCCAGCCAGGGTGTGCGGAAAGCTTTGCTTCCCCTGTTGCCGCTGGCAACCCTGGCCTGCTCTCTCAAGCTCCATTCTGCCGCCATTTGTTTGAATTTGTTTACCTTCTATAATTGAAACTTTGTAGCTTGAGTGGAGGCTTAGGCCTGCAACGGCTATGGAAAGCTTGGCTTGCTCTGTTACCTGGGAAACCTTGCTCTCTGTGGCTGTAGCCATCTTGGATTGGGGTTAATTTGCATACTCGCCCTGATTGGCTGGTGGGCGTGGCTTGGCTGGTGGGCGTGGCTTATGTAGCGGAGTGATGGTTAATTTGCATATTACCATTTTATTAGAGAGGATATTTATCTCTTAGTAAAAGGATTCGGGAGAGATTTTTTAAATTTATTTGTATTTATTTCCAAGTAATTTATTTCTTACTTATACCAATTTCTATATTTTCCAAGAAAATTTAATAAAGAACATACATTACTTTTATTACCAGGAAAATTCTTGAGTAAAAATTATAAATAAAAAATTCTAGGGAGAAACTAACCAGAGCTAATTACACCCATTCTTCACACACTGGTTTTCTGTGGCCGATGGGAGCGGGGTTTTCTGTCTGCCTGACTGACTGTCACCTGCTTTCCGTCTCCCCTGGCAAGGGCCTCACAGAGAAAGTAGGGCTCTCCAAGGTCACTTCTCCTCTGTTAGGACTCTGGGTCTGAAGGCCCATCCAGGGAGGGTACCCCGGGCTGTCGCCTGAACTCAGAGTCTGGCCTGAAAGGTGCACAGAGCAAACACTACACTCCCTCTCCCTCTTTTCTTCATTTTTCCATTTTTTGGACTGTGACACATGGTAACTGCAGAGAGCCAGGCTACTAACTAGAGGCAGGGTGGCATCTAACACAGAAAGTGCCTACTTGGGACCGAGGTGGCCTGAGCTGGAATCCCCGCTCACACCTATCAGCTGTGTGCCTGTGGGCATGTCACCTCGCCTCTCTCACAGCAGTGTCCTCGTCCCATCACAGGACTAAATTAAATAGCCATTCTAGCACAGATCCTGGCACAAGGTAGGAACTCAACTTATATTGATTTTCTCTCCTCCTTTTATATTTACTACACAAGAACTCAGTTCTCTGTCTCCCTCTCCTGACTCACAAGCTCCCCAAGGGGCAGGGACAGAGTCTGGGGGCTCCCATACCTCTCCTCCCCCTCCATCCATGCCTCTGTTCCTCGTCAGTCAGCAAACAGAATCTCCCTGCTGACTGCCAAGCCACAGAGGGCATGGCTGAGGGGCAACCCAGTGGCTCCATGGGGCTACCCAGGAGCAGTGACAGGGTAGGGAGGGGGTGGATTACTTAAGACCCCCCACTTTGCATCCTCTGAAGCCAGACTAGAAGAATCTGATCATCATGCTTACATACATTATAAACTCTCATGCTTACAAACATTATGGCCCTGTTTAACCAGAATACACTGTATAAGCATTCTGTCCATTTCTACATAATAAAGAAAAAAAGATCCTGAGCATGGTACACTCCCAGCATCATCCTGGGTGCAGGACGCACAGGGGAGAATGAGGTGGTCTCTGGCCTCATGAGCTCAGTCTCCATTCCTACTGGGGATGTGGGGTACATCCATCCCCTGTATTACCAAGACTTAAAGGAAAGGGTGGGGACAGTTTGGGAAGCTGAGAACCTTAAGTGTAGTTAAGCCCACCATGCACAGAATGGAGCTTCCTCTCACAGACACACGGAACCCCTCACCCTGAAACTATAAGCCCCCCCTCCACCCCACCTAGCAATTAGTTTCAAGCAGAAGGTATTACATGACCATCACTCTCCTCATCTAAAATACGAAGTCCCCTGCTCTGTGTCTGGGTGGCCTTGGGAAGTCATTTAACATCCCCTAGTACTTGTGTCCTCCCCTGTAAACAAAAGTGAAGACAGAGGCCTCATAGTATTGAAGGAAAGTGCCCATGAAGGAAGGAGCCCATGACCCCGCATGTAGGAAGTTGAAGGAAGGAGCCCATGACCCCACACACAGGAAGTTGAAGGAAGGAGCCCATAATATCACACATAGGAAGTTGAAGGAAGGAGCCCATGACCCCTCACGTAGGAAGTGGAAGGAAGGAGCCCATAATATCACACGTAGGAAGTTGAAGGAAGGAGCCCATAATATCACACATAGGAAGTTGAAGGAAGGAGACCATAATATCACACGTAGGAAGTTGAAGGAAGGAGCCCATAATATCACACGTAGGAAGTTGAAGGAAGGAGCCCATAATATCACACATAGGAAGTTGAAGGAAGAAGCCCATGACCCCGCACGTAGGAAGTTGAAGGAAAGTGCCCATGACCCCGCATGTAGGAAGTTAAAGGAAGGAGCTCATGACCCCTCACGTAGGAAGTTAAAGGAAAGAGCCCATGACCCCGCATGTAGGAAGTTAAAGGAAGGAGCTCATGACCCCTCACGTAGGAAGTTAAAGGAAGGAGCTCATGACCCCTCACGTAGGAAGTTAAAGGAAGGAGCCCATGACCCTGCACGTAGGAAGTTGAAGGAAAGTGCCCATGACCCCGCATGTAGGAAGTTAAAGGAAGGAGCTCATGACCCCTCACGTAGGAAGTTAAAGGAAAGAGCCCATGACCCCGCATGTAGGAAGTTAAAGGAAGGAGCTCATGACCCCTCACGTAGGAAGTTAAAGGAAGGAGCTCATGACCCCTCACGTAGGAAGTTAAAGGAAGGAGCCCATGACCCTGCACGTAGGAAGTTGAAGGAAAGTGCCCATGACCCCACATGTAGGAAGTTAAAGGAAGGAGCCCATGACCCCACACGTAGGAAGTTGAAGGAAGGAGCCCATAACATCACACGTAGGAAGTTGAAGGAAGGAGCCCATGACCCCTCACGTAGGAAGTTGAAGGAAGGAGCCCATAATATCACACGTAGGAAGTTGAAGGAAGGAGCCCATAATATCACATGTAGGAAGTTGAAGGAAGGAGCCCATGACCCCTCACGTAGGAAGTTGAAGGAAGGAGCCCATGACCCCTCACGTAGGAAGTTGAAGGAAGGAGCCCATGACCCCACACACAGGAAGTTGAAGGAAGGAGCCCATAATATCACACATAGGAAGTTGAAGGAAGGAGCCCATGACCCCTCACGTAGGAAGTGGAAGGAAGGAGCCCATAATATCACACGTAGGAAGTTGAAGGAAGGAGCCCATAATATCACACATAGGAAGTTGAAGGAAGGAGCCCATGACACCGCACGTAGGTAGGAAGCCTCAGGTGCAGTCCTGGAGGAGCCGGTGCTCCTCCATGTGCCCTGCTACCGACCAGAGATGAGCAGAGGGTGCTGCTTATGAGCAGGGCCTCCAGAGATGGGCAGCCCGGGATCAAATGCCAGCTGTGCGACGTCTCTGTGCTAAATCATCCCCATCTGCAAGATGAGGGCAGTAATAATGGCCCCTGGTTTGTGGGTTGTGGAAGCCTTGAACTCCTGCAGGGGACATGCTTAGAACAGCATTTGATGCATAGTAAGAACAGCGTGCTTGCTTTATTTTCTCTTCAGGAAACATGTTGATGGGAATCATTGATCATGTTGTAGCAACTGGCATATGATTACACCTCCCAGATGATCTTAGAGGGAATGCAGGAATGTCCTCCTTACCACCAAGCACACAGGAAGATACACCAGATGTGAACGCGCGCGCGCACACACACACACAGAGACACTACTGAATCATGGACAGAACAAACATAATGATGACGACTGTTTTGTCCATTAGATCAAAACTCAGGAGACATATTCAAAGCAGAAGTGCTCCCTCCCATCTGAGATGAGGGGCAGAAGCACTGGAGTTAGAGGCACACAGACTTGGGTTAGAGCCCTAGCTCTGCTCTTTCTTAGCCTCTGACCTTAGGCAAGCCACTTAACCTGAGCTGCCTCCCCATAAAAATGTTGGGGTGAGGTTGGGGGAGTTAACTCCACTTGCTCCACCAGCCTGTCATTGCCCTCTGGTGGGGACAAGGGAACCCTTAGCGGGCTCTGACTCCCTAGTCCTCCCAGCCTAACACTTCTGGGGAGCTTCCTTCTTTTTCCTGCAGGAGACCCAGCTGAGACAGACCCATGGCCTGCTTTACTTCCCACTGAGACCCCCAAAGAGCAGCCTGAAGAGTGTTAAGACGACAGCAGCTGCAGGGCTCTGGGAGGCAGGAGTGCCGGCCAGGGGTGCCAGACTCACACTGTTTACTCAGACTACGGAGCATCTCTAGGCTTGACAACTGGTTACTGGGCAGGAGGGAGCAGGCCAGCTGGGCCCCTCTGGCTCCCACTGGCCTTTCCTTTGGAGAAAGCCAGCCTCAGTGCCATGCCACTCTCTCTAGAAATAGATTGACACCGAGCACCTGGAGGTGAGCAGGGCTTGGGGACAGACTGGGCACACACACACACCCTCTAGGGAGCAGGGTTAGGGCACAGGGGGACAAAGCTGGAGATAGGAGAGTTGGAGACAGAGATAAAAATGAGCTGTGACCGAACCACAGGACAGGAGAGGCAGGAACAGAAACAGGGCAGGTGAAGGATGGAGACAGGGCTAGGCCAGCACAGGGACCAAGGGGGATGGGGGCAGTGCACAAAGTGGGTGGTTGGGGGGCAGAGCGAGGCACCGTAAGCAAAGCCGGGGTGGTAAAGGGGGCGCAGGCAGTGCAGGCTCACATAATCTAGGGACACTCAATTGCCCCAAAGGAGCCCACAGGAAATCTGGGGGTGGGGATCTCCTATAAGAACCCACGTTTTTACCATAACCTGTGCGTGCTCTCCAACAGCAAGCAAAAGCAGCACAATTTCGTTAAGTTAGGACTGGCAAAATTCCCTTCTTATTGAAAAATTAGGACATAAAAATAGTCAGCTGAAAAGTCACCCAACAAAGCCAACAACCTTGGAAAGTTAAAGTCAAGTGCCCCCCTCCCAGCACCCTGTACCTTTAAGAAGGAGAAGTTTCCCTCTGCTTCCCAGCTGAAGAGGCAGGTTATTCTTGGATATAGCACGACTTACCTAAAACTGAGTTATTCCCCGTTCCTCCTCTGGCCAGCCTCTCTTCACTCTGGGGAGCTTTTACCATTTAAGGTCAATGTTACATCTGGCTCTGGAGCTCAGAGCTGAGAAGCCTCTGGCTGCGGAGCCTCAGCCACCCGCCTCCTCCGAGGGGCTGGGACTTAGAGCCCAGAGCTCCTCCGGAGCCCTCTCTGGCCCCCTCTGGCCTGGCTCGGGGGGCTAAGGGCAGGGGAAGCTGACCAGACTGGCCCAGGGCTCAGGGCAGGCTGGGCCTGCCAGGCAGCAACTGGCCCTGGGCCCCTCCCATGGACACCCACGCAGCACATGGCAAAACCCCTGGGCATCTCATGCCACTGGGCACTGTCCTGGCCAGCTGGGGACCAAGGGAGCTCTGCAGATCTGCCTCCCAGCCTGGACTCCTCAGCAAGCATGGGAGCCTAGACAGGACCCTGGCCTCAAGCCAGGAGAAACTGGGAACATTTCCTGTCCCAGGGACTTGTGGGTGGGGGCCGCTCCCACCTTAAACGCTTGGGATTATCAGAGAGAAGGGCCTGGGAGATTCAGCTAATCTGAGACCTGGCATCAGCCCCAGGGGCTTCGATCGCTGCGCCCCTGTTCCACAGCCTTATTGTCTTAACATTGTGCAGCCTCAGTCTCCTCCCCTCTAAAGTGGGAATAAGTGATTGCACCTAACTCATGGGGTTGTAGGAGGATTAAATGAAATAATACTGGAAGGCTTAGCATAGTGCCAGCATCTCACAGGTGTCCATCAGCACAAGTTCATTTCCTGCTCCTTCCCAGACACAGGTGAGGAAGGGCTGCCTCTCCTGGAAGTCCACACCCTGTCCTTACTCTTTCCTCACCTCCCTTGGGTGCAGTGCCCACTCAGCCAAGGTCACGGAGCCCAGGCTCCAGCCTTCTTCTGAGGTTAGAGGCAGCTCAGACCAGTGGTCACCAACCTTTCAGACCTCACAAACCACCTGGGTAGAGTTCACACAGTCCCTGAGTAGACTTGCCAGATAAATGACAGGACACCCACTTAAATATGAATTTCAGATAACAACACATAACTTTTTTAGTATAAGTATGTCCCAAACATTGCATGGGACATACTTATACTAAAAAAAAATTTTTTTAATCTAAAATTATAATTTAACTGCGCATCCTGTATTTTCATTTGCAAAATCTGGCAACTCTAGCCCTGGGCCATCACCTGTCACCCAGAATGTATTCACAGTCAAGCTGAGAGCTCGATTGGTGCTTCAAGGCCTGTGGCCTCAAGCCCTCCTGGTGATGGCTCCCCAGCTCCTGGCCACGGGTCAGTCACCCCAGTCATGATGGGCTTTCTCTACCAACCCTGGCCCACTGCGCCTTCACCCCAGCCTGTCCACAGGCATCTAGTCCTGGACTCTCTCTCCTCCCTGATTACTATGAGAGAAATTCCTGATGGGAATGCCGTGCATGCTGTCCGTGATACCTATAATTAATAGTATTTTTGCAGGTAAAACCAGAGGAGACTATGCTGGATCCTAATCATGCTTTTTCTCAGGTGTCTACGCCGACCATCTACTAGATATAGGCCCCCACTGGCAAAGCCACACAGTGGTAACTACTAATATTGCAGGTAGAGGTCTAGAAGGAATTTTCCAAACTCTTTAGATTGTTTCTCCAACTTCATTGTGAGTTAGAATCCCCAAGTGCAAAGCTGCTTGGATCCCTCTCCCAAAAATGCTAATTCCACGGATCTAAAGTGGGACCCAGGAACCTGCATTTTAATTCATGCCCCGGGTGATGCTTATGCTATTGATCCTTGGGCTCTACTTGGTGAGTGATGCTTCAAAGACTGATCTTTGAATTCAGCAGGACTTACCACAGAGAAAACTAGAAACAGCTCAAAATGGAACGATGGCTTTGTGTGAATGCGAGGGAGGGTGCATGTGTGTGTGTGTGTGTGCGTGTGTGTGTGTGTGTGTTTACAAACTGTATATTGAGCACCTGTTTTGTTCCAACCACTATATTAGATGCTCTGCATGTATGTATGTGTGTGTGTATATATATATATATATATATATATATATATATATATATATATATGTGTGTGTGTGTGTGTGTGTGTGTGTGTGTGTGTGTCCTCACAAGTATCCTATGAAATGGAATTATTATATGTCTCCATTGAAAATAAAACTGAGCCCTGGCCTGGTGGCTCATTTGGTTGGAGCATCACCCTGTACACCAAAAGGTTGTGGGTTTGTTTCCTGTTAGGACACATACCTGGGTTGTGGATTCAGTCCCCTGTCAGGCTTATACAAGAGGCAACCAAATGATGTTTCTCTCTCTCTCTCTCCCTCCCCATTCTTCTTTCTCTTTAAAAAACAACAACAATAAAAACACGTCCTCAGGTGAGGGTGAAAGTAAATCTATATATATATATAAAAGCTTAAGCAACCATCCAACTATTGCACATTCACCCAGTAGCTATGATGTGCAATGACCACCAGGGGGCAGTCGCTCAACCAGTAGAGGAGGGAGCCTGATTTCTCTGGGAATTGGCCCTGGGTTAGGTTGCTGCTGAGGCACTGTTGGCCCCGAATCTGCTTCACCAGCACCCCAGACCCAAAGAGGTCCCTCAGCCTGGCCTGCAGAGATTGGGCCGAAACGGGCTCTCTGACATCCCCCAAGGGGTCCCAGATTGCGAGATGGTGCAGGCCAGGCCAAGGGACCCCATTAGTACATGAATCCGGCGCACTGGGCCTCTAGTAAATAAATAAAACTGAAAGTTGAAGAAGTGAAACAACTCGCCTGATGTTCCACATCCCATAAGTGTGAATTTAGGCTGTTTGGCTCTAAGGCTCTTTCCCCTGTGCCATACATCCTCCCATTCAGCCAGGGTTACTAAAAACAAGGGTTCACGGATAGCCTTCAGGGGTCTCGGGGCCAACTAAAACTGTCTTCAAAACACTGTGTGAGTTGTGTTTTTTCTTGTGTATAGGCCCATAACTTTCACCAGACTCACAAATAGGCCACCAAATAACTTTAAAATCACTTCATTAACACAAGCATTTCTTAAACACATCATTGGCTGGTGTGTGGAATGGAACAAGCTCTATAGAAAGCAATTTAGCATCATCAAGATTGCAAGGCTGATATCCGTTGACCCAGTTCCACTTCTAAGAATTTACTCTACAAACACACTCCCACACTTGGGAAATGACAAATGAACAAGATTATTCATTGCAGCTTTATCGTAAAAGCCAAAACATTGGAAACAACACAAATGTCCACCAATTGGGAGCCATAAAAGATGATGGGGTATAACCATAACAAAGGCTAAGGAAGCTCTTTGTGTGCTGATATGAAAACCCTCAAGCTATATGGTTAAGTGGGAAAAGTAAGATAACTGAATAGTATATAAATATACACCTAAATACACATATTTACACATACACACTCAAAAGTGCATATATGTATGTGCACACAATTTCATTAAAATTAACACAATAAACAAATAACATCAACACTAGTTGCCCATAGGGAGGAAACCTAGTGGAGGGAAAGAGCATACAGTGTCTATTTATACATTTAAAGTTTTGAATTATAAGAATAAATCATGCGTTTAAACTCAAAGATAAATGATGAAACAAAACACTGCTGTGGACAGGGATTTCATTAATTCATATTTCAGCACTGCTTCCTCCAAATGTCACAGAGGATTGGTGTGAGCCTGACTAAAGGTTACTTATTTTTTGTACTTTTTACTTTGGAATAATTACAGACATATGGGAAGTTGTAAAAATAGTCCCATGTACCCTTCACCCAGCTTCTTCCCAGCGGTGACATCTTACATGGCTGTTGTATAGTATCAAAACCTGGAAGTTGACATTGGTCCATTACTGTTAACTAGGCTACAGATCTTATTCTAAAGTTATTTTTAAAATCTAGCTCCCTCACTGCTCATTTATCCATTTAGAATGTTGACTGAGCCCCTGTAGTGGGCCGGACATTGTGTTGGAGATTTAGAGATGAAACAACTAATGTTCCATAGCCAGTAAGTGTGAACTTAGGGTGTTTGGCCCTAAAGTTCTTTTCCCTTTTGTGGTGGGGACTCCTCAGACACATCCCTGCCCTCATGGGGTGCAGACTAGTGAAGGGGGCCCCTTTGTTCAGTAGAAATGGCGTCCCAGGGGTCCGGAATCCAGCAGTGCACAGGGGTGCTGACCACAGCTCTAAAAAAAGGAACTGTGTCCCTTGCTGTCCTGGTCATGGAGCTTCCCAGCTTGCCTGAAGCTGACTTCTAGTCCTTAAAAGAGCATGAGCAATTACTTGAGCTATATTTATCCCCATTCCTGGAGCCACGCAGGGATTTGGCCTCACTCTACCCAAATCATCAGCTCATCACTCAGGCCCATCAGAGACAATCATGCGTCCTCAGCATAAAAGCAGTGGGCTGGTGGAGGCACCACAGGCCATTTGACTCAAGGCCAGGGGAGAAATGTGCAAGTCCCAGGCCAAAAGCACATCCTGGGACCAAGAGAAGCCATGCCAGGAGACGTAACATCCTGCAAAGGAGCACTGTCTGCTCAGGGCTGATGCTGAGGTGACTGCTCCCTGCCCCATTTATGCTTAAGGGCTCTGCAATGCCCCTTTAGTAGGCCCTAAGGGAATAACTAGACAAATCAGGGGCCAGATCAGCAGAAATTGCATCCCGGGGACAATACCAGGTGTCATTTACTAAACATGGTGCCAGACACTGTGTCAGCCACCTTACATATAAGATCTAGTTCCGTTCTCCCTAAATCCATGTGATGTAGGGTTCTCACCCCATTTCTTAGATGAGATATCTGAGATTTGGAGAAGTCAAGAAGCTGACCATTGTCTCAGTTTGTAAACCCAGATCTTTCTGATTCTGGAGTCCTTGGGAATCAGGTTCAAGACTGGGAGCCTAAGTGTCTCCTTTCCCTCCCAGGATCCCATTAAAATGATAAGGAAAGGCTCCTTCAGAACGAAGGAACCCTTAGCCACAAAGAGACCTGGAGGAGGCAGACAGGAGTGAACACATTTCTGGAACAGGCAAGAGGATAGAGGAATGATGCCTAATGGAGCCAGGAGGAGGAGGCCCCAGGCTAGCCCTAGACAACCCACCGAGAAGGGGGCTCTGGTGCCCCAGAGAGGCCCTTCACTTGAAAAGCCAGGTGTGACAGGGACAGAAATGAGATATGGAGAAACATAGAGGGTCCAATTGAAAGTCTATGGACAGAAGGGGCTGACAAGAAATTTGCTCAAATAGTTTTTGTATGCAGCACTTGGACTAAATACCTTTAGGCCAGTAGTCGGCAAACTCATTAGTCAACAGAGCCAAATATCAACAGTACAACGATTGAAATTTCTTTTGAGAGCCAAATTTTTTAAACTTAAACTTCTTCTAACGCCGCTTCTTCAAAATAGACTCGCCCAGGCCGTGGTATTTTGTGGAAGAGCCACACTCAAGGGGCCAAAGAGCCGCATGTGGTTCGCGAGCCGCAGTTTGCCAACCACGGCTTTAGGCTAAAGGAATAAACAAACTATAAATGAATATTGAGTAGATTTTTTTTTTATAAACATAGGGATTAGCAATTCTGAGTGCTCCTGAAACACCCCATAGAAATGTGGCCCTCAAGAGAGAAAAAGATGTCAAGGATGGCCAGGTTGAACAACTGGGCTTATAATGAAGTCATTTATGGAGGTAAGAAAGTGAGCTGAGGGGACAGGATAATAGGCTCAAAAATTCCATTTGGGACCTGTCAAGTTTTAGATGACTATGAAACATCCCAATAGAGGTTGACACATGGGCATTTGGAGCTCTGCAGAGAAGTGGTAACAGCAGTAATGCGGGTGGGCAGGAACTTGTGACCGAACTGCATGTGGGGAGTGGAAATGAGAGATTGGGTGATTCCAAACTTTTGATCCCTGGACAAGTACAAAGAATGTGAATGCCTTAGGAAGCCAGGAGCAGCAATGCATTGGTAAAAGAAGATATGAGTTCAGTTTGAGATGCTAGTGGAATACCCAGATGGAGATACCCAGAAGATGGTTAGAAATACAGGATTGCAAGAGTTGTTGTTTGAGTGATGTTCAGACTGATGGAATAGATTTTAGACAGATGGGTCTCTAAAAGAGCTTTAAGTCACAGGTGAAGATGGTGAACAAGCTATTGGACCTTTGAGAGAGCTGTTTAAATAGGCTGATGGGATCAAGAGCCAATTTGCAGAGGTTAGTTATGGGGTTTGGTCAGATAGGTCTTGGATGTGGTGGCAGTGAAGCTGTTTTTCATTACTTGGCAACCATGTGCGGGCATGAGTGCGTGGGAAGAGGGTAGATGTGGGGAAGGATGGGCTGTGATACCAGGGTGACCTTGGAAGTCCCATAAGGAGATGGAGGTCAGAGGAGGATGTCAGAGAAAGCAGTGCTGCTCTTGGAGAAGCCTGGATGAGTTTTCCCCCCTCTTCTGGGCTCCCCTGCACTCTGTGCTTACATGTCCCTGGTCTGCCATGGGAAGATGGGGTGGGCTGGGAAGGCTAGAAAAGCTGTAGAAGCTCAGGGGGAAGAGAGTCCTCTGGAACCTGGTCTGGTTGGGAAGGGCTTCATGGGAGAGATAGGAACTTCAGCTTGGCTTTGAGTGCCGAGTAAAACAGGGAAAGACAGGGGAGGAAGAAGGAATTCCAGGTTGGGCTGATGGATGAGCAGAACC
Source organism: Cnephaeus nilssonii (assembly GCF_951640355.1). Lineage (NCBI taxonomy): Eukaryota > Metazoa > Chordata > Mammalia > Chiroptera > Vespertilionidae > Cnephaeus > Cnephaeus nilssonii. The sequence goes on along the minus strand of NC_137084.1, from coordinate 36,178,495 downwards.
TAATGGCCAGAAGGGATGGGGAAATTGTAGGACACGTTTAGTTGCAAAGAACAGAAACCCACTCTGCTGGCTCAAGTGTAAAGGGGCTTGTGTCAATTATAATTGACCCCCCAGAACTCAAGGACAGGAAAGGAGCAGAGCTGGCAGGACCTGAGGCCCCTACTATGTGTATCTGTCCTAATGTCTGTATCCTTCTGTCTCCCAAAGGCCTCTCTCCTTTCTCTCTGTGCATCTGCTTCTTCCTCCTCCTTCTCTTCGCTCTACTCCTGCTTTTTCTGGACACGCACCTTGTTACGTCTCACATGGCCTCTCCGTTCCAGCTCTCTTCTCCGCTCAATCACCTGACAACTATATTGTTTCAGATTCTCAAAAGCATCTGTCCCAGCTTGATTTTTTAAATCAGGTCTCCTAAGTCACTAGCTACCTTAGGTGCGCTATCTCTCTCTGATGTAATAGTCCTAGCTGAAGCCATGAGATAAATATGGTGGCCAGCAACCTCAGATGCTGGTATCAGCCAACCAGAAGTCTCTTTATTCAGGGGATTCTGACTTCCTTTGGCCAGGATACTAGATCTCTTTGAATTCAGCCTACAATTGTGATGGCTCTGTGATGACATGTAACAACCATGTCATTTACTTGGCTCATAGAAAACCTATGGTCCACTGAGACGCCCAGACCTTTATCACAAGAATTGAGCTCTTCCTACCTTGCCCTCCCTAAACTACCCTGAGCAACACTGTCGTCTCAGCCTGTTCTTCAAACACAGGATTTCTGTGCTGGTGCCATGAAACAACAGATTGTTTATCTCACCAAAGGAAGAGTCAAACCTTTCTCAGATTCTCCCTTCTGGCTTCACATAGTTTTTCTTTTGGATGAAAAAGGGAAAGAGATGCAAAGCAGAAAAGGATTTTTGAGGTTTTCAAGTTGACATTCCACCATTAAATTAATGCTAACAAAAGCTCGATTTCACTAATTCTGAGAGGAACTTGATCTCCAGATGCACTGGACTTGCTGGTTCAATGCCTGCACCACGAGGCCTCTTCTACAGCCTGGAGTTGGGTGGGTTTTTTTTGTGTGTGTGTGTGTGTGTTTTTTTTTTCTTAAAAGACTTTGAAGTTTCAAAGAGCATATATCACTTTTTAAAAGCAAACCCAAAAAAGTTTTGTAAGCAACTTTGTTCAAGTGAAGGCTAACTGAATTAAATAGAACAGTCCCCTTTCATAATGATAAAAGAAGAAGAAAGCAGAGGGGAGAGAAAAGGAGGGAGGGAGAAGAGGAGGTGGGGGATGCATTTGTTCCTCCTCATCTCCCGGATGTGTAGCACTGGGCTGTTCCAGGGCTTAGTTCTCAAACCTAGATTCTTTCTATCCTCACTCACTCCCAAGAGGATCTGATCTGAGCTCATGATTTTAAATACCATCTATACTCTAAAGACTCTCAAATGTTTATGTCCAGTCTGGGCCTCTCCCCAAACTCCAAAGTCATATATCCAACTGCCTACTCAAACCCTCCTCTTTAGTGTCACATAGACAACTCCAACTTCCCCCAATACCTACTCTTTTCTCAGTCCTCTCTGTCTCCGTAAATGGCAAGTCCATCCTTTAAGCTGCGCAAGCATAAAACATGAGTTATTCATGATTCTCCTCTTGCTCCCCACATACCCCATAGGGAATCCATCAGAAAATTCTGTTGCTCTATCTTCAAAATATGACCTGAATTGGACTGTTTCTTATTTTAGCACTCCTATCCTGGTCTAGGCTACCATAATTTCTTGCCATGTTACCCAGGCAATCGCCTCCTAACTTCTCTCCTGCCCCCACAAAGAAGGCAGAGTGATTATTTTCATATATTATATCATATCTTACTTATTTTGCACTAGGTACCATACACAGCAATTTGTATACATCACTCATTCTCAGAACTGATTTTCAAAAAATGTTTGGTCTGCATTTTCCAGCAAAGAGAATGAGACTTAGAGACATGAAATACCTTATATAAGAACATACAGCTGCTCTATGAAAGAGCTGGACCTGAACACCCCAAAATGCATGCTCTTTCTTTCAATCCAGTTGCTGAAGAAGAAGTCTATTTTTTTCCCCACAGGACATCTCTTTCTCAAAGCTGCTTGATCCAGTAAAAGCAATCTAAAGTCAAGTTCTTAAAGAGAGGTCTTAAAAAAATTAGGTAAGTAAGGATGAAGGGGAAAAAAGCAGAAAGAACACTGCTGTAGGTCAGTCTTCTTGACAGCAGTTGACCTGCCCAATTTCTTCCATCCAATCAGTAACTTCATCCACCTTATGGTTTGGTATGTCAGAAAGAGGTTGTCCAACCAGGTGTCCTGGGGCCACATGAGGATAACACCAACCATATTTTCTCTCCTTTCCCTCCTTAGGATTCTGGGCCCTGTATCATCATTTATTTATTTATTACATCATTCTGGGTGCAATGTTCCACAGCATCAGTAACTCTTTTAATTCAACAATGACAAAAAGTGCACAAATATTTGAGCACATCCTCCAAACATGGAGAAATGTCTACACTTCAGAATTCACAAATGCCCCATTCAATCCATTTGTTTTTGTAACCTTGAACTTTCACATTTAAAATAAACCATGTACTAGACAAAAGAATTCACTTTGGATCTGGGCCTTCCTTTGTGATCTTCCTTCCTTCATCTGGATTAAAAGCAAAAGACATCTTAAAACATCAAGGCCTGTTTGGGATTCTTCAAAAGCTAGTTTTGAGGGGTGCTAGGGAACTTCCTTGTCTTTCCTGGGTGAGAACAATGCCTTTTTTCCTGAATGGTAAAAGCATTCTGGGAATGGAAAATTGCAAGGCAGAACCCTGGGGGTGGGGAACATGGGTGATGGGTTCCCCAAGAACAGCAAGAGCCTAAGCAAAGAGGGTACCCCGTCAAAGGTGCATGGCTATAGCAGCCACCTTGGCTCTGTGTGTAAGCTGTCATCCCATGGCCCATGGGAACCCATTTGTGCTTTAAATGTGGCTGTAGTAGTTGGGATAGGGATTCTAGTGAGCTAAATATGTGATGTGAACCAGAAAGCCTTTAAGAAAAGATGCTAATAAATAAGACAGCTCTGACTACAAGAAGTGAAGAAATAAAGCACACCAAAGTGCAGAACCAGACTTAATACCAGCTTGCAACCAAGCCCCCTAAACACCAGAGAGCACAGAGGAAAACTATATAGGATCTCAGGGGCTACAGCCAAAGGGACTTACCAGGAAGGGAGAGGATGCAGATCTGTAGGTCAGTAGAGGAGAACAGGAAGGGAGGGTTTTACTCTTCAAGAATTCTGAAAACCCACCAGAGTCCTTAGGGAACATGGCACATGCTTCAGAGAATTGCCTCTGGCCAGAACAGGGACCCAAAGTCACAGCTTACTCTCCACAGCTTAATATTCACTTACTTATCCTGTATAATAAAAGACTAATGTGCAAATTGACCTATTGGCAGAACGACCGGTCGCTATGATGTGCACTGACCACCAGGGGTCAACAGATGCTCAACAGAGAGCTGCCCCATGGTGGTCAGTGCGCTCCCACAGTGGGAACACTGCTCAGCCAGAAGCCGGGCTCACTGCGGTGGCGAGAGCCTGCCTCCATGGCAACGTTAAGGATGTCCCACAGCTGGCTTAGGCCAGCTCCCCATGGGGAGCTGTCTTACAGTCAGACATTCCCCAAGGGCTCCCGGACTGCAAGACCCCTCTGGGCTGAAGAACGCCCCCCCCCCAAGTGCATGAATCTCATGCACCGGGCCTCTGGTCCTATATAATAAAAGGCTAATATACAAATCGACCAAGTGGTGGAACAACCAGTCACTATGATGTACACTGACCACCAGGTGGTCAGTGCATTCCCACAGGGGGAACGCCGCTCAGCCAGAAGCCGGGCTCACACCATGGCAGCGCTAAGGCTGTCCAACTGACAGCTTAGGCCCACTCCCTGCTGTCAGTTGAACATCCCCCAAGGGCTCCTGGACTGCTAGAGGGCGCAGGCCAGGCTGAGGGACACCCCCTCCTCCCCAAGTGCATGAATTCCATGCACCGGGTCTCTAGTCCATTCAATAAACATGCATCTTTTCTATTTCTTCCTAACTAGCTTATGTGAAATGAAAGTTTTGGAATCCCCCAAATACCTATAATTTCTCTCAAAAAATAGTCCATCTTAAAAAATAGTCTATGCAATTACTTTGCCATGATTGCTAGTATGTTTTAAACAGAGAAACAAAATGAGAACACTAATTCCTCAAAACATGAGAATGATTTGTTCCAGGAAGGAGACAGTGTGTCCTTGGTGCAGAAGTGGAGAGGAAAACTTTAAGACAGAAATGTTCAGTGCTGGCTGGTGCCCTCTCTGGCTGGCAGCTGCAGGAATAGACTGAGGCTGGAGGAGGAGCTAGCACAACCAGCCACAGTACTGAGCTGGGAGACAGAACCACAGGGGCACCCCTCCCGTACAGGTGTCCATCTTCTGTCATGAAGCCTCATGCTTCAGTGGCCACTCACTCCTCCCCCCCCCCCCACCCCCCCATCAACAGGGATGGTTCCTAGTTAATTTAAGCCAATCACAGATCCCATTCTCCTCGCTAGCTATGGGCTTAGGCACGTGACCAAACCTGGCCAAGGAGATGGGAAGGCAACTTCTGCTGAAGGGGTTCTGGGAAAGGTCTCCTCCCTACAAAGGGAGAGATATAGGAAGAGGCCATCCCTTCTTGTTCTGCGCATTGTGTGGTCTGGCTATGATGCCTGAACTGCAGCAGCCTTTTTGCTACAGGTCTGAGGCCAAGCCTGAAATAGAACTAGGAGGCAGAGTGAGGACCCTGAAGGTTGGAGCCAACCTGTCCCTGGGCTTCTAATTTTGTGAGATAATGATTATCTTTATTGCTTAGGACACTTTGAATTGGGTTCCTATTAAATTGCATCAAAAACATTCTAATTACTAGAGGGAACTTCTTAAAACCCCCAACTCTGTGTGTGACAAAATGTGAAATCAGACAGAAAATGTTTTACTGTAACAAGAGCTGACACTAGAAATCCTTCTAGGGAGAGAACTGCTTTATTTAAAAAAGAAAGAAAGAAAAAAAACACCCTGAGAATTGTTGGGGTAGAAAGCAGAGCTTTAAAGATCTGGGTGTTAGCTGGAAAAGAGGTATCAGATGGGGACTGCTCTGCACAATGAAGGAGAAAGGAAACTTGTGGATACTCTGGAGGAAGATGTGACAGAAATAGGAAGGCTTTGGGGTGCATGATGTGACCACTCTCCCTCTGCTAGGTCCACAAATACTCACTGTGAGTATCTCTCATGCACACCAGTGAAGGCTGAATTGTGCATTCAGGTTGACATTCGAATCAGGATGGCTCATGCAGTTGCTATAGCCTAGGAGCAGAAGCACCAGAAGAATTTGCAGTAGACTTGGGGAGTGTTCTGGACTTGCCCAGACTGGAATTCGGGGTTGAAAGCAATCTTTTCCAGAGGTCAAATACTAAGAAGGCACCAGATGACAACTGAGTTACAAGGAGCAGCTTGTCACCCTGTTTGAGAAATGGGCCAAAGGCTTAATCAAGCCTTTCTATATTGCAGATCATCAGTAGAGGTGCAAAAATCCCAGATAGTATGAAGAAAAAAAAAAGTGAAACAACTCGATCCCATGTCCAGCATTTGAAGAATAAAATATCCCTGGGAGGTAGAGTAGCTGAAGCTAGCAAAGAGATGTAGTGCCATTTCTGAAGAACCCTCCATGAATAACCTAGTAAGTGTGGGAGAGTGTGAGCCAGACCGCCACTGGCTCTGGGAGAAGGAGGTTGGTCGTTGTCCACTTGCTCTGGCCTGGTCAACTGGACGTGAACCATCAGCCTATACCTTGTATCCGGGATATAACAAGGGGTCTGTTGAGTTTGTCCCAATCTGCTTACCATTCCCATTCCTGCTATTTCATGGGAAGAACAACAGAATTGTTAGAAGAGATCCAAGAAGCATTTCTAGGGATAACCAAAGACCCCAGAGAGCACAGAACCTGTTGGTACTTTCAAATATCTCTTGCAACTGAAGCCTGGGTCTTGGAAAATATGGGAGGTGTTGGGAAAGAAACTCTGGCTACAGGAGTCAGGCTGGAGGATGGAATTCACAGTTCTTGGACTCCAGCACCTGAATAAGGGCACACCTGGAAAATAAGCCAGCCCAGAACTTGACCTGATCTGACCAAGAGGCCTGAGCATGAAGCAGAACAGAGAAAGTGTCCAATCAAAACTGCACAACAGTCAGGATTCATAACAGAACTCCTGGCTCTGGGTTACCTGCCTGAAATTCCAGCTGTTGTTGACTTGGGTGTCCCTGCCCTCATGTTGAACACTTGAAATGCATCGCTAACTTACTTTAGACCCATGCCATTGCCGGTCATGAAAGGCCTTTAACAGCTCTAGGCAGAACAGGCCTTCCTCATTTCTCTTCTGATTCCAGACCCTGACTTCCTACCAGATAGCACCTCAGTGGACCTAGCAGACGTGCCCAGACACTTCCTGAGTGTCTCTCGGCCACTATCGGCCGGCCACCATTGCTTCCCCAAGGGTCTTGGATCTCAGATATGAGCTTACAGGCTCACCAGCTGGGAGCACAGCCAGCCTTCAGGAAGTAATGGCAAGGGACTTGCTTCCCCTCTGGGCTCCGCTCACCCACCTTTCCACCACTCCAGGGTTTTCTCAAGTGTGCATACCTACCTTTGGTGGGACATGGATAAGCATTTTAAGTGTCATTAGTTGTATATTTTAATACACATTTTGAAAAATAAATTTTCCAGAAAAGGCAAAATTTTAGAATCCCATTTTAGATTAATGAGCCTATAGAAGGAAGGGCAAATATGTTTCATTCCATCCAGTTCTGATTGATTGGAAGTCGCTGTCTGGAGCACTGTGTTGACAGGAATTCTGAAGGAGCATCTGGGCTCAGCAGGAAAGAGTTGCATGATCAATCGGTCAATAAATGTATGAAGGTGGGGAGTAGGCCATGGGTGCCACACACTAACTACTTCTGGCCTGTGGTTATTGCTCATGGCCACTCTCTGTACGCATGCCCTGAACCCAACCTGTCAGCACCTTGGGGCTTGGAGCTGAGGTGGGTACCTGAGCCAGAATGTAGCACAGGGACTGCAACAAAGCAAGCGTCCACGTTTATGTGTAGATCTGTCCGACTATGCAACATGTGAGAATTGTACAGAGGGGTTACTTGCAAGGTACTCACATTACATCTTGTCAGCAACCTCTTACTTCCCCATTCTCCCTGTCCCCTTTCACTTCTCCACTCCAGATGGCCTCAGAGGGAGGATCAGAGTCCCCCACCCCCACCCCTTTGCCCCCTGTTTTAAAGAGTAATTCAGCTCTCCATAACTCCTTCCCCAACACTACCTCACCCACGCCCCTCGGATGCTCCATTCAACACTCTTACCCCTCACTCCACAGAAGGCAGTGAAAAGTGGTTATTCTTAACATAGTTTTTTTCTTCCTCTCACATATACAATGGAATAGTAGACAGCTATTGGATTTAAAAATGTGTTAGCTCTGTTAGTACTGACATGCAAAAATATGTCAATGATCTATCATCAAATGAGAAAAACAAACACACAAGTTGCAGGGCAATATGTAACCTATATATCCATGAGGTTTGGCAGGTTACATGTCAAACTGTTAGTGGTAGTTACATGTGGGGAGAAATTGGGGTTGGTGGTAGGCTATGAAGGAGAACATTTGTTCTTTTACTTCATATAACTGAGTTATTTGAACTTTATTTTACAGTGAAAATGTATTGATTGTATAAGTAAGAAAAAAATAGGTGTAGGATTCCAGAATGGGGAAAGCAGGCCAAGAATCACCAAAGCTCTGCCTTCTTGGAGAAGCAAATTTTTACCCTCAGCTGGTTTGCTTGGGGCCAGCTGCTCATTTATCCCAAATGCCTCAGGAAGCTGGGAAAGGGTGAGCACTCCTTTCCAATGCTTGGAAAGCCAAACTGAATGCCCTTGCATTACTGCTGCGTGACAACCCTTCTCTCCACTGTGTGGAGCAGCTTTCCAGAACACTCGCCTGCACGCAGTGCCCCAGGGTAATCTGGGCCTGAAACACTCCTTAATAGGTGCCCCTTCCTCTGGCAAGAGCCATGCTGGAAACCCTAGGGGTCACCAGGACCCCAAGCTCCTCTTTGACAAGAAGAGGTAAGGAGATTCTGAGATGCTGATGTCTCTTTTCACCTTTCTTGGCAGGATTAATCAGGCTTGGCTAAAACCATTCAATAACTCTGAATGAACACAGGGAACTCCCAGCCTCAATTCTACCCTCAATTCCTTCTCCTTTTGTCCGCCATGCGTCAACTCATAGGAAACCAAGAGGATGAGTCAACAGACTGTGGTTTTCAATCATTTTAATGGATCAAGGGAGGCAAGAGCCTTAAATGTCCTCCCAGGTCAGAGGGGAGTTTCCCTTCTGGGAGAAGAAAACGCCTAGCAAGTTAGTGCTGGTTGTTGGCAGGAGGCCTCGGTTCCTCACCACATGGACCTCTCCGTAGGGCCGCTTGTGTGTCCTCCGACATGGCAGCTGGCACAAGTGACCAAGTTGTGTACTTTATGACCTCGTCTGAGGAATCACATATCACTTCTGCCACGTTCTGTTTATTAGATCTGAGTCAGTAAGTCTAGCACAGGTTCAAAAGGAGGCTCTACTTTTTTTAGTAAAAAAAATTTTGTTGATTTATTTGAAGGAGAGAGAGAGAAACAAACATCGGAGAAAAAAAAACATCGATTGTTGTTCCATTTATTTATGCATTCATTTATTGCTTCTTTTGAAAAATATATTTTTTATTGATTTCAGAGAGGAAGGAAGAGGGAGAGAGAGAGAGATAGAAACATCAATGATAAGAGAGAATTATTGATTAGCTGCCTCCTGCACACCCTCCACTGGGAATCAAGCCTGCAACCCCGGGCGTGTCCCCTGACTGGGAATCGAACTGTGACTGCCTGGTTCATGGGTCGATGCTCAACCACTGAGCCATGTTGGCCGATCATTGGTTGCTTCTTGTATATGCCATGACCTGGGATCAAACCCACAACCTTGGCGTATCAGGATGATTCTCTAACCAGCTGAGCTAATTGGCCAGGACCTAGGCTCTACATTTTGAAGAGAGAAGTATCAAAGAGTTTGTGGGCATATTTTAAAGCCATCACAGTTAGTACCTATCAGAACTTGTATCGGTGCAAGGAACACAGACATGAGTCATACAAATCCCTATCCTAAAGAAACGTGTAGCTTATCCGCAAATCAATAAACGTGATACATCACATAAACAAATTGAGAGATAAAAATCACATAGTCATATCAATAGATGCAGAAAAAGCATTTGACAAAATCCAACACCCTTTCTTGATAAAAACTCTCAACAAGGTGGGAATAGAAGGATCATACCTCAACATAATAAAAGCTATATATGATAAACCCACAGCAAACATCATACTCAATGGGCAAAAACTAAAACCATTTCCCCTAAGAACAGGAACAAGACAGGGATGCCCACTCTCACCACTCCTGTTTGACATAGTACTGGAAGTATTAGCTATCGCAATTAGGCAAGAAGAAGAAATAAGAGGCATCCAGATTGGAAAAGAAGTGAAGCTGTCCTTATTTGCAGATGACATGATATTGTACATAAAAAACCCAAAAGATTCCATCAAAAAACTAATAGACTTAATAAATGAATTCGGCAATGTAGCGGGATACAAAATTAATGCCAAGAAATCTATGGCATTTCTATACACCAATAGTGAACTTACAGAAAGAGAGACTAAAAAAGCAATCCCATTTACCATCGCACCAAAAAAATTAAGATACCTAGGAATAAACTTAACTAAGGAGGTAAAAGACCTATACGCGGAAAACTACAGGACACTGAAAAAAGAGATAGAGGAAGACGTAAACAGATGGAAGAACATACCATGTTCATGGATTGGTAGAATCAACATCATTAAAATGTCCATACTACCCAAAGCAATCTACAGATTCAATGCACTCCCCATCAAAATACCAATAGCATATTTCACAGACCTAGAAAGAACTCTCCAAAAATTCATCTGGAATAAAAAAAGACCCCGAATAGCCACAGCAATCCTGAGAAAGAAGAATAAAGTAGGAGGGATCTCAATACCAGATTTCAAGCTGTATTACAAAGCCACTGTTCTCAAAACAGCCTGGTACTGGCACAAGAACAGACATATAGATCAATGGAACAGAATAGAGAATCCAGATATCGACCCAAACCACTATGCTCAATTAATATTTGACAAAGGAGGCATGAACATACAATGGAGTCAAGACAGTCTCTTCAATAAATGGTGTTGGGAAAATTGGACACACACATGCAAAAAAATGAAACTAGATCACCAACTTACACCATACACAAAAATAAACTCAAAATGGATACAGGACTTAAACATAAGACGGGAAACCATGAAAATACTAGAGGAATCCACAGGCAACAAAATCTCAGACATATGCCAAAAGAACTTCTTCACTGACACTGCCCCTAGGGCAATGGAAGCTAAAGAGAAAATTAACAAATGGGCTGCCAAAACCGGTTTGGCTCAGTGGATAGAGCGTCGGCCTGTGGACTGAAAGGTCCCAGGTTCGATTCCGGTCAAGGGCATGTACCTTGGTTGCGGGCACATCCCCAGTAGGGGGTGTGCAGGAGGCAGCTGATCGATGTTTCTCTCTCATCGATGTTTCTAGCTTTCTATCCCTCTCACTTCTTCTCTGTAAAAAATAAATAAAATATATTAAAAAAAAAGAAAATTAACAAATGGGACTACATCAAAATAAAAAGCTTTTTTACAGCAAAAGAAACCATCAACAAAACAACAAGAAAGCCCACTCTATGGGAGAACATATTTGCAAATGCTATCACTGATAAAGGTTTAATCTCCAACATCTACAGGCAGCTTATGCAACTTAATAAAAGGAAGATAAATGATCCAATAAAAAAAAATGGGCAACAGACCTAAACAGAATATTTTCAAAAGAAGACAGAAGGAAAGCCAGGAGACACATGAAAACATGCTCAAAGTCACCAATCATCCGAGAGATGCAAATCAAAACAACAATGCGGTACCATCTCACACCTGTCAGAATGGCTATCATTAACAAATCAACAAACGATAAGTGTTGGCGAGGATGCGGAGAAAAAGGAACCCTTGTGCACTGCTGGTGGGAATGCAGACTGGTGCAGCTACTGTGGAGAACAGTATGGAGTTTCCTCAAAAAACTGAAAATGGAACTCCCATTTGACCCAGAATCCCACTCCTGGGAATATATCCGAAGAAACTAGAAACACCAATCAGAAAGGATATATGCACCCCTATGTTCATAGCAGCACAATTTACAATAGCTAAGATTTGGAAACAGCCTAGGTGCCCGTCAACAGATGACTGGATCAGAAAACTGTGGTACATCTACACAATGGAATACTATGCTGCCATAAAAAGAAGGAATTCTCATCATTTGCAGCAACCTGGATGGAATTGGAGAACATTATGCTAAGTGAAATAAGCCAGTCAATGAAAGAAAAATACCACATGATCTCACTCATTTATGGATAATAAAGAACATTATAAACTGATGAACAAAAATATAGATACGGAGACAGTAAAGCATCAAACAGATTGTCAAATTACAGGGGGAAGGTTAGGGAGAGGTGGGGGAGATAAGAAATCAAACGAAGGACTTGTATGCATGCATATAAGCATAACCAATGGACGCAAAACTCTGGGGGGTGAGGGCATGTATGGGTGTGGAGTGGGGGGGCAATGGTAAGATATGTACACATATAATACCTCAATAAAAAAATAAAAAAAGAAAGAAAGGAAGAAAGAAAGAAAGAAAGAAAGAAAGAAAGAAAGAAAGAAAGAAAGAAAGAAAGAAAGAAAGAAAGAAAGAAAGAAAGGAAAACGTGAGGAGACTGACATGTTTCACTGGATGACATAAGCTATGGGAACAGAGAACATTCTCTATGGGGGGAGAGGACACAGTGGGAGAGGAGCCTCTGAGAGGAGGTAGCATTTGATGTGGGTCTTGGAATATGAGTAAAAATGTGTTAGATAAAGTGAACTGATGGTCAGCACTCACTCTAACCTGCCTCTAGTGTGCCTTTCTGTACTGCAGAAGCTGATAATATAAAACTACATTTCCCAGACTCCCTTGCAGGCAATACTCTGGCTAGGATTTAGGTTCTACCAGTAAGATGCACAAAAGATTTGGAGGGCAGAAGTCAGGCGTGAGTCAAGCTCCCATTCTGTTGTCTCTGCTGACAAGTCTGCCATGGAGGTGTCTGCTTTTTCTGCAGCACAGGTGGACATGGCCCCAGCGTTCAGACACTGGCTCACGGGTGTCCAGAGATAAAGTGGGACATCCTTTTGCTAGTGAGGTTGTGACTGGTATGGCGTGCAAATTGCTGAGTGGCTCCCTGAGAGCAGAAAAGATGCAGGCCTTCCAGCACCTCTTCCAGAATTGGGGAAGGAAGACTCAGAGCACCCGAACACCTTTCCTCAAACTCCCTCATGTGTCCACTCCTCAAAGCTCTTCTGTCCTTAACTGAGTGGTCACCCACTTTCACAAGCACTCAAAGATGATCTTACTTTGGAAAATGCCAGGATCTTGGAGCCTTAGCTGCAACTGAGAACAAAGCAGTTTCATTTTAACAACCAATTATTCCAAGTTAAAAACCATAAAATGGCAACAAAAAATTAATCTTGCGCTCTCCAGTCTTCTCCTTTCTCCCTCACTGAACCCATCCACACTCCACAGGCAAAGCTGTCAGCCAAATGGAGGTGCCAATGGATTCATTTAAGAGATAAATATGGGAACTTAAGAAAGTTTATAAACTCAGCAGCTGTCAAGAACCAAGCTTTGCTATGCTGGTGTTTGCCCAGGCTTTCTGGGCTAAGATGTGAAGGTTAGGACAGAGCTCATCCCCCACCAGCCCTGGGCAATGGAGACACTGAATCCTGATGGGGTTTTTATTACCCTTGTTTTCTATCGCTATTGCATCAACATCACATGCCAGCCTCTATGGGGCTCTCACTCTCCCAGCACCCCCTGCACACACACACCGCCCCAGACACTCTTTGGAGACTGACATCCCCACACTTACTTGATAAATATTTATAGCTTAAAAGATGACAGGCTGAAAAGCACACAACAGCCATGGATCCCACCCACAGTGGGACCTGCCTGGTGTCAGCTTGTCTTGTAAATCTTTCTGAGGGGAGGGCAAGGCGCCCTGGGAAGAGGCTATAAACATGCACTGCTTGGCTGAGCTCCTAATTGACAGAATCTTGAAAGCAGAAAGCTGATCTAAGTTTCCTGCCCGGCCCATGAGCCTTCACTCTCCAAGGTGCACAGCCTCTATGGAAGACAAGCATGAGGATGACATGGATTTGACTTTTGAAAGATGACTCTTTTTTGAATAGCAGTAAAAAAATAAATAAATAGTAATAATTAAAAAATATATATATATATATTTTTAAACCCACACAGTATCCAGATGTTCCTAAATAAGACCTCCTTTTGCATCTCCTAAATATTTTCCAGGTCTTGGACCCCTTGCAGAATATGATTAAAGCTTTGGGTACTCTCCCCAGAAAAATGCACACAGGCACAAACACAACCACTCTGCATGTAATAACTTCAGGGTTAAAGATTAATTAGGCCTATGCCTTTGCCTTCCAGAAGCTAATAGTCTTACAGAGAAGGTAAAGAAACAAATAAAAATGCATATAAATATAAGTGAGAAAATGCCAGAACTCTGAAGGATTGTAGTGCCTAAGTATTTTGAGAGTTCATGGGGAAGAGAGAATGAGAGTTGTAAGACAAAGAGCCAACAGATGTGAAGTCCAAAATGCTATTCATGTGTGCTGCAGATGTCCGCTGAGGGCCTTGGCTCCTTGATATCCAAGGTGGCCTTGGGCTTCTGAGTCCCGTGGACTAGGGAGTGTAACATCCTCTCCAGTGTTTCTGCTGGTTCACTGTGGGGACCTTGGTCTCCTAACCCTTCCACCTCTCAAATTTCTGGCTTCCTCACACACCACTTCTGTCCTCATACTGTGTCTTCCCCACATGAAATTCAGTCACCCCTCTGGTTTCCACAACCACAACAAAAATCAATCAGACCGCCGAAACCGGTTTGGCTCAGTGGATAGAGCGTTGGCCTGCGGACTCAAGGGTCCCAGGTTCGATTCCGGTCAAGGGCATGTACCTTGGTTGCGGGCACATCCCCAGTAGGGGGTGTGCAAGAGGCAGCTGATCGATGTTTCTCTCTCATTGATGTTTCTAACTCTCTATCCCTCTCTCTTCCTCTCTGTAAAAAATCAATAAAATATATATTTTTTTAAAATCAGACCAAGCATTTATACAGGTTTCATCTGCAAAATGAGGGTATGGACTAGGTCAGTGGTTAGCAAACTGCGGCTCGAGAGCCACATGCGGCTCTTTGGCCCCTTGAGTGTGTGTGGCTCTTCCACAAAATACCACGGCCTGGGCGAGTCTATTTTGAAGAAGTGGCGTTAGAAGAAGTTTAAGTTTAAAAAATTTGGCTCTCAAAAGGAATTTCAATCGTTGTACTGTTGATATTTGGCTCTGTTGACTAATGAGCTTGCCGACCACTGACTTAGGCCAATTGGAAGCTACCCCTGAAGCCAAGAGTTGATTTGATTCTATACTTAAACCCCATTGTTGCTATACCAGTGGGAAAGCTATTGGACAGGCAACCATAATACCCATTACAAAACCCTTTATCAGTGTGAGTGTGAGTATGTTGTGCTGTGTGTGTCAGTGTGTGTGTGTGTGTGTGTGTGATGTGTTGGTGTGTGTATATGTGTGTATATGATGTATCTACATGAGCATATGTGTGAGATGTGTATACATAAGTGTATATATGTTTCATGTATGTGTGTGTGTGTGTGTGTGTGTGTGTGTGTGTGTGTGTGTGTATTAGTTGAGAAGACCATGTTCTCAGACTAATGCCCTTTCCCTTTGGAGCCTTTCACCCTGACCTCTGCTGTTAGCACCTTGCTGGCCCCTAGGGGGCACTGTGCTTCCCCTCTGACCCTTAGCTAAAGTGTGTACAAAAATCCCTTTTCCCTTAAGCACGTATGATAGGTTGGAAATTTTAAAAGCAGCTTGACTGGCAAAAGGAGAACAGAAATTATATCAATGCAGAGTGTAAGAAACATACAAAGTTATTTCTGGCAATGTATGTCGCTGAACCAATAATAACCTCTTACTTTCCCCAAAATGCTATCTTGCCTTTGAGCCTCCTCCCCAGCTCCTGCCTGGCTTTAACTGACCAACACCAGCTTATTCCCTGGTTTGCAGGATAGTCTCCAAGAGACTTGTCCCTTGTAGCCAAGACCAAAAATTCCCATCTGTACTCGCCATTTCGCCTCGGCCTTCCCCTCTCCCCATCACTGTGCCAGGGGATTATTTTAGCCCTTTCCAACGAGAGACTCACAGTAAAACGGCTTCATTATACTCTGTGTGATAAGAACCGGTAGAATCTAAACACGAACAGAAAGGTGACCTCACGCTTTCCATCAACGCATTTTAGACTCCTACAAAGGACTAGACAGACGGTCGCCTTCTCCCCAAACTCGAGTCTAGTGCTGGTTCTAGCTGCCAGGCCTGCTTGCTGCCCAGCCCCTCCCTCTCCGCCACCGCACACGCCCAATCCGTCCTGTGCAGCCCTCTGCTGCCCTCTGCTGGGGCCTTCCTTAAACAGCCCTGGAGTTCACCAGCAACTGGGGAAGGGAGGCCCATGGGGTGTGCTCTCTTCCCTAAAGTCTTGCCGAGTTCCCCTTCAGTCTGGCTGTTGGAACAATATTTTAACCCCCTCCTCAGGTACTTCAACACAAAATAAACAAATTTTAAAGGTGGATGAAGGGATTTAAAACTCTCACTTCAAGGTGAAGATTAAAAGGGCTTATTCATTCATTAATCAAATGTTTATTGCATGCCTACTGTTTGTTAGACACCTGTACAAAAAGGAATATTAAAAAACTATCTATACATATAAAAGGCTAAGTGTGCATCCGTCCAGCCGGTAGCTATGATGCGCACTGACTACCAGGGGGCAGGTGCTCAAAGCAGGAGCTGCCATGACGAGCACTGGCCATTTAAAAATAAATGGCACCGCGGACCTGGCACAGACAAACCAACACTTGGCTTCCCCCAAGTGGGACACAGGCCCCGCCACCACCCCAGAGTGACACCCCACCAAATCACAGCCAACGCTGCCAAGACCCCTTGGTGCAAAATGCGGCCCACAGCCCAGGCCACTCCAGAAACCGTGGCTATGGGCGCCGGGTAATGATGTCACATAGCAACGCCCGGCTTCCTCTCCCTGGCGACTAGCCTCCTTAGAGTTCCTTCAGCCCAGGAACCCAACTTGCTTTATAGCGAGGTGCTAACATTTTACAGTTTAACCAAGTGTTTGTGAAGCGTTTTCCCGTGCCTCATCTCATTTGATCTTCACAGAAGTCCTGAAGATAGAAGATTCGGTAAAATTCTATTTTCTTTTCTTTAGCAAGATGCAAATAGCAATATTAAAATATTTCTTCTAATTAGTTTCCTTTCAATATGCACGAATTCGTGCACCAAGCCATTAGTCCCATATAAGAATAATAAGATGCTGGGACAGACTATAACAAGGGAAGCTACTTGGATGAGGAGGAAGTAAAACTTGAGCAGAACCGGAGTCCCACTGAGAATGGGATAAGGAATCTGGGGCTGAGTCTTCCAAGCAGAGAGGCAAAAAGACCATTATGAAGGCCCAAAAGATGGAGGTTGGGAGTAGCTAGGGTTAATGGGGTTGGGTAGACACTGGCCAGAATACTAGCCAGAATGGGAAGAGCCTCAGACAAGGTAAAAGACTTCACTCTCAGTGCAGTGGAACCACAGAAGGATTAGGAGATGGGTTTCTGATATCTCGCCCTCCCTCTTCTTCCCGCATACACTGCCTGATCCCCAATCTCGCCATTTCACCACCCATCTCTAAATGCTGGTGTTCCCTGCAACTCGGTCCTGGGCTCTCTTTTCTTCTCTTCTCCCTCCATCATCTCATCCAGTCCCATGATTCTAAATAGCATGCATATGTGGGCGTGTGTCTCCACATGGAGCTCTCCTTCTGGCCCCAGATGCATGCTTGTAGCAAGCTGCCCACTTGCTACCTGCTTTTGGACTTTGCCGACATCTCAAACTTAACATCTCAGCCCTGCACTCCTACACTCTTGATATAATCCCAGCCCACACCCCTTCATTTCTAAACCTATTTCTCCTCTAAGTCCTCTCCATCTCAGCAAATGGAACCACTTGCTGAGACTATGTTGTAAATATGACAGAATATGATATTTTTAACGTTCCTCAACTGTCCCCCAACCATTGCCATTTTTCCATTTTAAAATATGTACATTCATAAGATGAGTAAACTTAAATGGTGCAGGAAGATACAAAATGAAAAGAAGGTCCCTGGGATTCAGCTATGGATCCTTTCTATTACTCGCCTTACATCCAAGCTATCAACAAATCTTATCAATTCTATTTCCAGAATGTGTCTCAAATTTGTCCATTTCTCCCCAACTGTACTGCCCATGCTATAGCCTGTTCACGACCACCTCTGGCCTGGAATACTGCAGCAACCTCCTAACTAGCTTCTTGGCAACCTTTGCTCTCCACCCACCATCCTGCACAAAATAGCCAGAGTGATGGATGACGCTATAGTCCAGGAAATTTGAGCTGTCACCTCTCTACTGTTTCCTTTGAGCTTAACATGAAACCAAGCTCTCCCAGCAAAATCTGGCCTATCATTCCAACTCCATCTCACTTCCTTCTCTCCCGTGTTTTCTTAGTTCCTTCAAACAACATCAAGCTGTCTTCTGCCTTCCAACCTTTGGATATGTAGCTCCCTCTACCTGGGATGTTCCTGCCTCCGTATCCATGAAGTGGGTTACCTCTCATTCTTCAAATGACAGCTTAAATGTCACCTGTCAGCAAGATCTCTGTCTACCCCATCCACAGCATGTCCACTTCTACATTTATCTGATATCAAAGCATATTTGGAACCTTCAATCAATAAAGCAGTTTGATATAAAAGAAGTAATTAATTGAACCAAAAAAAAATCAGAAATCAGACTCTAATGCACAAGGGAATTTAGTATATTGTAAAAGTGCAAAGGTGAGATTTCAAATCACTGGAGGAAAGAGAGATTAGTAAATAAGTAGTGATGGCACAACTAGTCAGTGTCGTGTCTACGGAGATAAGAACAAAACTGGGGTTCCATCTCACTCCTTAAACCAAATCAATCCCAGGTAGATCAAAAGTTAAATGTAAAAATAAATCATAAAGTAAAATGTGAGTTAGTTTTGTACTAATACAGGAAAGATAAGGCTATTATATCTCTATTAGAAGCCCGGTGCACAAATTCGTGCATAGGTGGGGTCCCTCGGCCTGGCCAGCAATCAGGCTGTGGTCAGTGTGCATCATAGCTACCATCCAGTCATCCAGTCATCTGGTCGTAATGGTCACTTAGGCTTTTACATATATATATATATTTCTGAAAGGCTATAAAGTCCAGAAGCCATAAAGGGAAAAGTTAATCAATTCTTCTAAGTAGTAATGTAACTTTGGTATGAAAAAAGAAAGAAAAAAACACACAACTAAAACTTAAATCAAAAGACTAAGTTTCAGCCCAGCCAGTATGGCTCAGTGGTTGAGCATTGACCTATGAACCAGGATGTCACTGGTTCGATTCCCCATCAGGGCACATACCTGGGTTGTGGGCTCCATCCCCAGTGTGGGGCATGCAGGAGGCAGCCTATCAGTGATTACTTCTCATCATTGATGTTTCTATCTCTCTGTCCCTCTTCCTTCCTCTCTGAAATCAATAAAAATATTTTTTTTAAAAAAGACTAAGCTCCGGCCCGGGTGAGGCCACGTGCCCCTGGGTCCGGGTAAGGCCACGTGCCCCTGGGTCCGGGTGAAGCTGGATCCTGGGTCCGGGTGAGGCCGTGGGCCCCTGGATCCGGGTGAGGCTGGGTCCCGGGTCCGGGTGAGGCCGTGCGCCCCTGGATCCGGGTGAGGCCACGCGACCCTGGGTCCGGGAGAAGCTAGATCCCGGGTCCGGGCGAGGCCGTGTGCCCCTGGATCCGGGTGAGGCTGGGTCCCGGGCCTGGGAGAGGCCACGTGCCCCTGGGTCCGGGTGAGGCCACGCGCCCCTGGGGTCCAGGAAAAGCTAGATCCTGGGTCCGGGTGAGGCCGTGTGCCCCTGGATCCGGGTGAGGCTGGGTCCCGGGTCCAGGTGAGGCCGTGCGCCCCTGGATCCGGGTGAGGCCACGCGACCCTGGGTCTGGGAGAAGCTAGATTCCGGGTCCGGGTGAGGCCATGCGCCCCTGGGTCCGGGTGAAGCAGAATCCTGGGTCTGGGCGAGGCCGTGTGCCCCTGGATCCGAGTGAGGCTGGGTCCCTGGGTCCCGGGTCCGGATGAAGCCGTGCCCCTGGGTCCGGCTGAGACCCAACCAGAGGGAATCGAACCTGCATTACCACCATTTGTCCACCATCCAGAGCTGAGGGGTCAGTGCCGACATGTACACATAAGGAACTGGTGGACATTGATATTGGGTCTCAAAAGAACTGTTGGTCCAGAAAGAAACTCACTACAGACTGATTCATTTGCCTGTCAGCATAACTATTATTGCTCATCTCACATTCAGTTCATATAAGTATATCTCTAGTGACACATGATCTCGCTCATCTAGGGGAAATGATGAACAACATAGACTGATGAACAAGAACAGAACCAGAAACAAGGAGGCATCGATCGGACTATCGGGCCTCAGAGGGAGGATAGGGGAGGGTGGGGGGAGGGGGGAGAGATCAACCAAAGGACTTGTGTGCATGCAGATGAGCCTAACCAATGGTTAAGTTCAACAGGGGGTTGGGGCATCCGTGGGGAGGGGTGTGGGATGGGAATGGGGGGATGAGGACAAATATGTGACACCTTAATCAATAAAGAAATTTAAAAAAAAAAAAGACTAAGCTCCAAACAAAGAAAACATATTTAAAACATTTGTCAGAGTTCTCTTCCTTAACTTAAAGAGAACTTGATATAAATGAATATGGAAAAAAAATAGCCCAATAGAAAATTGTGTAAAGGATAGAAATATTTTATAGAAAAACAAATTCAAAAGATGATAAACATATGGAAAGATGCTCTATTTCGTGTATAATTTTAAAAGGCAAATAAAAATTGTTTAAAAAAAACAACTTTTTTTTTTTCTACTTATCAAACTGGTATATGGCTTTCCTGGTGCTGTGTGGAAATTTCCAGGGATGTGTGGAAATTAATACTGTCATTACTTTTGATGGGAGGGTACAAGCAGGCTTACAGCAGGTTAATTTGATAACTACCAAAATTTTAAAAGGCACATATCCTTCCACATAGCAAAGAATTTAGACATGATTATACCTACAGAAATTCAGTCATATGGATGTACAGGAACCTTCTTGGCAGAATTTTTAAAAAGCAAAACCCAAAGCATCCATTGAAAGTATATCAATTATCCATCATCCACATGACACAATATTGTGCAAAGGTTAAAGATAATATAGAATATCTGGATGTGCTGATGGGAAAATATTTATAAGACATATTAATTCTTATAATAATTAAGAAAATGTGTCCTATAAATTTTAATGATAGTTAAGAAAATTAATCCTTTTTTCTTCTCAAAAGCATGGTGTAGAGAAAAATCCTTTTGTGTAAATTGTAGCATTGACATATATATGGGTAAATGCATCTTGTTTTTCCGGAAGGAATCACAGGAAACTATGCTTTTTGCCTTTGGAGAGAGAATATAGATCAATGCCAACCAATTTTTGGAGATGATAAGAAAAATAGAAAGGAGAGAGATCCATGAAGGATGTTAACAAGGAAGGCTTCCTGGAGGAGATGGGATACATGATGGATGACAAAGAATTGGTAAATTTTAATGCTGTGATGTGTTTATTTGTCCCTGGACTTTAAAGAGTGTTATTCTTGCTGTTAAGAGTTTGCTAAAAAAAAAAAAAAAAAAAAAAAAAAAAAAAAAAATGGCAGCAGAATGAGTGGATGCTGCACAGACATGCTTCCAGGAACAAACTGGAATTACAACTAAAATACAGAAAAATTTCCTGAATGATCAATGGAAGACTTGCAGGAGAGAACCCTGATACCTGAGGACCAAAAGTGGAACCAAATAGAGGCTCGGGGTGGGGGTGGGGGTGGGGGGATAGAGTCACAAAAGGGCTGGCAGGGTGCCCACAGACAGCAAATGAAATTCCCGAGAGATATCTCAGCTATGGGGGGTTGTCACTGAGAACTCTGGGGTCTAATCCCCAAACTGGGCCTCCAGCAGAGAGCACCAGAATTGAGAAGGGTATCCACATAACATCTGGCTGTGAAAAGCAACAGGGTTGCTGTCTGTCAGGGAGAGACAGCTGGAAATTCAGGCATCCTCTTAAAGGGCCAATGCACAAAATTCCCTGTGGAGCCACCCACCTTGTGCTCCAGTAGAGGGAGGGCAGAGTGGACTGAAGCTGTGCCAGCAGAAGCCAGGACTGGGGACTCGGGGGGTTAGAGCTCAGACAGACACCCCCAGTTTCCTGTGCTGAGACATTCCCTCATGCAGTGGAGGACATCTTTCCCACACAGACATTTGCCTTGCCTGGGGGGAAGACAGTTGATCCACCCTATTGGGAAACACCTTGCCCTGAGGCCACTTGAGAGACTAAAAGTAACAATTAGCTTCCAGGCAGAAGCAACTGCCCCACCCTATTGAAAAAACTCTCCCACACCTGAGGACGATTGCCTGGGATTATTCAAGTGGGAATCCTATCAGTCTGTAGGCAGAGGCCATCTCTGGAGGCTTTGAGTCTTTGCCTGATCTGTTTAGTCAGAAACAGCATTTGACACTGTCCTGCACTAGAGATGGAGAAATGCAGAGGATCTACCTAATACATAGTCACAAACCCAAACAGACAGCCAAAATGAGGAGACAAAGAAATAACCTCCAAGTGAAAGAACAAGAGAATTCTCCAGAAGAAGAGATAAATGAAGCAGAGATAAGAAATTTATCTGAAACAGAGTTCAAAGTAATGATGGTAAAGATTTTGCTCAAGCCCTAGCTAGTTTGGCTCAGTGAATAGAGCATCAACCTGCAGACTGAAAGGTCCCAGTTTTGATTCTGTTCAAGGGCATGTACCTTGGTTGCAGGCCCCTCCTCAGCCCAGGCCCTGGTCAGGGTTCAAGCAGTAGACAACCAAATGATGTGTTTCTCTCACATCAATATTTCTCTCTTTCTCTCTCTTCCACTCTCTAAAAATCAATGGAAAAATATCCTTGGGTGAGGATTTAAAAAAATATTTTGTTCAATATCTTCTCTACTTGAAACACTCTCTCCACATTTGTTTATCCAAATCCTATCCATCTTTCAAAGCTACCTCAAATTCTATCTTCTTTTTTTCCTTCAATAAGGATTAATAATAAAATCCTTAAGACAAGAAGGGATCTTGTGCATCTTGTCTTTGGGGACAACAAAAAAGAGGAAGAGAAGTGTTTGAGAGTCTGTGTCCTACTTAAAGTGAGAAAACCCCAAGGAATAGAGCAAATGGTCACAGTTTCCAAAGGAGATTCACATAAGCATTGACCTACCACATTACACCTCATCTTTTTTAAAAATATATTTGTATTGATTTCAGAGAGGAAGAGAGAGAGAGAGAAACATCGATGATGAGAGAGAATCATTGATTGACTGCCTCCTGCACGCCCCCTACTGCAGATCGAGCCTGCAACCTGGGCATGTGCCCTTGGCCGGAATCGAACCTGGGACCCTTCAGTCTGCAGGCTGATGCTCTATCCACTGAGCTAAAGCAGCTAGGGCCACACCTCATCTTATTTCACATCAACCCTAGGAGATATACCTGACCATGGCCAATCCCACACACCATTGACAGATTACTGTACCCATGTCATAGGGCTGTTCTGAAGATGAAATGGATTTCAGCATGTAAAGTGCTGATACACTTTCAATGCCTATTAGATACTCTTATTTAATCCCATTAGAGGAAGTAAGGATCAACCCAAAAGATTAAGTAACTTGCCCAGGCATCCCACAGATACCACACACTTAGGGATAGTTCTTATGCTAATATCTTGCCTTGGGAAATCCCAGAACAAGTGGGTAATGTCAAACACCAACCTTACCTGAGATACAGACTCGTGGTTGCAGGTTCTCAAGAAAGACATTTGCCTTGCCTGGGGGGAAGACATTTGGTCGAAGTCTGCCTCCATCACTATTACCACCCCCCTCCGAAGCTTTTATAACCAGAGGCCAGAGAGTAATATGTATTGGTGAGATTTTTTCTTTAGTCCCATCCACTTTTTCTTAGAAGGTAGTCTTTTCAGGCTTCCAGGGTGGTCCA
The DNA here is from genome assembly GCF_951640355.1 of Cnephaeus nilssonii. Lineage (NCBI taxonomy): Eukaryota > Metazoa > Chordata > Mammalia > Chiroptera > Vespertilionidae > Cnephaeus > Cnephaeus nilssonii. The sequence continues at coordinate 36,154,946 of NC_137084.1, read as the reverse complement.
GAGCCAATAATTCTCTTTCTGCATGAGCCTTAAAATTCAAGTCCCTGATGCCCTATCCGGTTTGGCTCAATGGATAGAGCATTGGCCTGCAGACTGAAGGGTCCCAGGTTCAATTCTGGTTAAGGGCATGTACCTTGGTTGTGGGCACATCCCCAGTAGGGGGTGTGCAGGAGGCAGCTGATCGATGATTCTCTCTCATTGATGTTTCTAACTCTCTATCCCTCCCCTTCCTCTCTGTAAAAAATCAATAAAAATATATTTTAAAAAAATTCAAGTCCCTGAAGTAGTGGAAAACAACATTCTGCTTGGACCCACCACTATCTGGGTAGTCTTAGCTTGGGCTTAAATTCCTGTCCAGATTATGAGATCTCTCAGCTATGCATTTATAAGGACATTTACTGTGTTGTTCTTATTGTTTTTAACCTAGCGTATCTAGGTGTTAATAGCAGGAGAATTTTTTGGTTACTCTAATTTGCCAGAACAAAGATTCCAATCACAATTTTTTTTTATTGACAATCAAATTAAACCTTTTAACCTCTACCTTCCCAGTTCTTAAGTTAGGGAGCATTTTATGCAGTTTTAAATTCCTGAAAATAGGCTCACGTTTTTTAGATGAATTTTTATTGAAAACCTAAAACAAACTATGGCATAAATTCTAAAATAGCTGCCCAGACAACTGTAACACCAAATTATAAGCCTAAAATGTTTTACTAATGATCATATGTCCTAATTTCAGAGACAAGCCTTATTTTAATAATTGACAGAGAAAGCACAATTTAAAAATGCAGCTGCAAAAACTTATTGTATTGATAGATGCTGTTAGGGCTGAATTATGTCCTCCCAAAATTTATATGTTGTAGTCCTAACCCCCCCAGTACATCCGAATGTAACTGTATTTGGAGATAGAGTCTTAAAGAACCAATTAAGTTAAAATGAGATCATTAGGGTGGGGCCTACTCCAATATGAATGGTATCCTTATAAGAAGAAGAAATTAGGACATAGACACTCAAGGGAAGACCATGTGAAGATGGCCATGTACAAGCCAGGGAGAGAGGCGTCAGAAGAAATCAACTTTTTTTCGAACTCCCAGCCTCCATAAGTGTGAGAAAACGAACTTCTCTTGTTTGAACCTCCCAGTCTGTGGTACTTTATATGGCAGTCCTAGAAAACGAATACAGCTTCCTATTATTTCTTAACAATGTATACAAACTATTTAAAACACTTCCCATTGTGTCCTGCTATTTGAAAGTTATCTAATTTAAGATCTCAAATATTCTTTGTTAAGATTAAATATTCCTTATCCCTTTTAATAATTATCATATTTTATCAACATATAAAATAGCTCAGTCTTTTGACTGGCTAAATGCAGGTATTTACCAATAACATAACCCATCACAGTATCAACAACAGAAAACTAAAGAATCTTAGCTATTTTGTTTTTTATTTTTGTGGGGTTTTTGTTAATCCTCACTAGAGGATATTTTTCCCATTGCTTTTCAGAGAGTGAGGACGGGGGGGGGGGGCGCGGGGGGGGGAGAGAGAAAGAGAAACATCAATGTGAAAGGGTTAGTCCAGTGGTCGGCAAACTGCGGCTCTCAAGCCACATGTGGCTCTTTGGCCCCTTGAGTGTGGCTCTTCCACAAAATACCACGTGTGGGCGCACATACATTGCGATGGAAACTTCGTGGCCCATGCGCAGAAGTCGGTTTTCGGCTCTCAAAAGAAATTTCAATCGTTGTACTGTTGATATTTGGCTCTGTTGACTAATGAGTTTGCCAACCACTGGGTTAGTCAACCGGTTGCCATCCAGGGCGGGGCATGAACCCGAAACCCAGGTACATGGCACCCTGGACTGGGAATCAAACCCCACGACCCTTCGTGGGGATGGGGAAAGGGGACACACGGCCCAAGGGCTTAGCTATTTTGAATACTATTCAACAAAACCCACACTGACTAAATACACTAATTGCTTTACCTTGATCTGGTGCACTCAGGCCCATCATAGAGCTTAGCAGTTTATGAACAGACATTGCCCAACCATAGCAGCTGAAATAAAATCTTTGTACTCATTCCAAAATGGAATCTACAGCTTAAAAACGTCTAATTTAATCAGTCTTTGCTACAGTTAGGGAGAAACAAAAAGCTGACCTCTGGGCCCTGGGCAGCACCTGGGCCCCCCGGTTCCCAAGCGCCCCCCTCTGCCTGAGTCCCCATGCAGAGATGCAGTGAGCGCAGCCGACCCTACGCGGTGGGCTGGGGCACAACATGGGCCTCTGGGCCATCCAGCAGCACCGCCCAGAAGACGGGCGGGCAGCAAGCTCTCTCCGACCGATGGGCCTCGCAGACCTGCTCCTGTGCAAACCCACAGGGAGCCTGACTGGCCCCTTTGGTCCTGGCGGCTGTGGCCCGGCTCACCCAGAAGAGGCCGTGCGGGTCTGGGGTGGGCCCCTTGCTGGTGCCTGGCACCTGAGTAGGAGGAGGAGGGCTTCCCCAGCACTCGAGCCCTGGCATCCCCGGGGACGGTACCAGGAAGAGTGGGAGCAAGCTCAGTGGACACCCTGCATTCTCACCCCACCTCCATCCCCGTCACCCCCACCCCCAGGTATCCAGTGAGAGGTCAAAGCCCGCAGCGCATCCCCCCGCCCCCTCCCCGTGGTCAGTGCATGTCAGAGTGAGCGGTAGAAGTCCCAGGCTCCCAGTTGAACTCTCGGTCAAACGACTGCCGGAGGGGACAATTTGCATATTAGGCTTTTATTATATAGGATATAGGATGTGTATGTATATATTTAACAAAGTTTCCACTTAAAGGATTTGAGGGAGGTGGGAGGAAAAACAAACATCAAACTGGTATTTTTAAAAGATAAGTGTTTAACATGATGAAGTTGGACTGGAGTTTGAGGGCAGGGTGGATGAAGTATTGGTAAAACAGGCTATTGCAGTAATACAGGTAGGAAAGCAAGGATAATGCTTGGGGCTAGAATGGAGGTGGTGATGAAGAGAAGGTACATCTGAAAGACACTTTGGGAGGTAAAAGTGTACTGTTGCCTGGCCAGTTTGGCTCAGTGGATAGAGTGTTGACCTGTGGACTGAAAGGTCCCGGGTTCGATTACGGTCAAGGGCATGTACCTTGGTTGCGGGCACATCCTCAGTAGAAGGTGTGCAGGAGACAGCTGATCGATGTTTCTTTCTCATCGATGTTTCGAACTCTCTATCCCTCTCCCTTCCTCTCTGTAAAAAATCAATAAAATATATATATATTTTAAAAAGTGTACTGTTTATAAATTTATTTAATCAAATTCTTCTCTGGGAAGTAAGGCTGGAGATTAAAAATGGTAGCAGAGTAAGTGGATGCTGCACAGACATGCTCCCAGGAGCAAACTGGAATTATAACTAAAATACAGAAAATTTTCTTGAATAATCAACAGAAGACTTGCAGGAGAGAACCCTGATACCTGAGGACTGAAAGTGGAGACCACATGACACTGGTACAAGGGGAGGAGGCAAGAAAGGGCTGGCCAGGCCCCCACAAACAGCAACTGACGATCCTGAAAGATATCTCAGCTATAGAGGATTGCCACAGAGAACTCTGGGGTCTAATCCCCAAGCTGGGCCTCCAGCAGAGAGCACCAGAACTGAGAAGGGTACCACATAACATCTGGCTGTGAAAAGCAGCAGGGTTGCTGTCTGTCAGGGAGAGACAGCTGGAAATTCAGGCACAAAATTCCCTGTGGAGCCACCCACCTTGTGCCCCGGTAGAGGGAGGGCACAGTGGGCTGGAGCTGTGGGAGCAGAAGCCTGGACTGGGGATTCAGGGGATAGAGCTCAGAAAGCAGACACCCCCAGTTTCCTGTGCTAAGTCATTCCCTCATGCAGTGGAGGACATCTTTCCCACACAGACATTTGCCTTGCCTGTGGGGAAGATAGTTGACCTACCAGTGGTCTAGTCAACAGAGCCAAATATCAACAGTACAACAATTGAAATTTCTTTTGAGAGTCAAATTTTTTAAACTTAAACTTCTTCTAACGCCACTTCTTCAAAATAGACGGGCCCAGGCCATGGTATTTTGTGGAAGAGTCACACTCAAGGGGCCAAAGGGCCACATGTGGCTTGAGAGCCGCAGTTTGCCGACCACAGACCTACCATGTTGGGAAACACCTTGCCCTGAGGCTACTTAAGAGATTAAAAGTAACAATTAGCCTCCAGGCAGAAGCAAACTGCTCCATCCTATTGAAAAAAATCTTTCGCCAAGCCTGAGGACGATTGCCTGGGGCCATTCAAGTGGGAATCCTATCAGTCTGTAGGCAGAGGCGAGCTCTGGAGGCTTTGAGTCTTTGCCTGATCCGTTTAGTCAGAAACAGCATTTGACACTGTCCTGCACTAGAGATGGAGAGGCCCAGAGGATCTACCTAATACATAGTCACAAACCCAAACAGCCAGCCAAAATGAGGAGACAAAGAAATAACCCCCAAGATTCTTCTCTGGTTTAATCAAAACATTGAGTACTGACTAATGTAATTATATCAATAATTTCATTAAAACGGTAATTAAAACATATTTGATCAAATTTGTAATTTAATCAAAACTTTGATTACAGGTTTAATAAAATTCTTCAACAATTTTATCAAAGTCACAAATCTATTCTCATATGCTTCAAAGAACCAAAAAAAAAAAAAAATACCGGTAAGCACAAAATACATGAACTATCACAATGATTACAGAATCCATGTAACGTTTATATTAAAATGATCACAAATGAACATTATATTAAAATGTTCATTATAGTTGAGGAAAATAAGATTGGCCACGCCCACTCCACAGAGGCCAGTCCCCAGCTCCGAGGAGCGGATTAAAAGCATTGCCTGGAGGTCACACGTCAGTCAGGGGCAGGCCCCGAACCTGCGCCTCATTGGTCGCTCCGCTGGGAGGGGCGGGGCGGGGCGGGAGGCTCCGCCCTCGGCCTATATATACTGGCCCGTGGCCGTGGGTAGCTCAGACTCAGAAGCGGCTGGCTGGTGGGAGAGTGCGCCAGTCAAGGAGAGCTTTGGGATCTGTTGTCCAATAGGCCCTGCTGCCGGGAGTGCTTCCGGGACAGGGGGTCGGGCTGCCGGAAGTGACCGGAGGCCGTCTGCTGCTCGTTGTTTCAGCGGCTGACGGGAAGGAGAAGCCGGAGCTCCGGCGGCGCCGCGGCGCGGCGGTGGGGACGACCAGACCCCGGACCACTGTCGACCTCCGGACGCGGCGGACGCCAGAAGCACCGGCTGCGGAGCGGCGGGGCAGGGCGCCCGCTCGCCTCTCGATCTCATCATGTCGCGGGGCTCCATCGAGATTCCCCTCCGGGACACTGACGAGGTGAGTGTCGAGCACGGGGAGGGTTGTTGGGGCGGTGAACTCGCACGTCCCCTCTTCCCACGCTCCCGGACCCCAGGTCGGACACCCCGGCCGAAGCTCTGCGCGCCTCGGTGCCCAGCCCCCCTGCGCCCGCCCAGGCTGGGGACAGTGCGATCCTGCAGCCTAGGGCCACCCGAGAAGGAATTCTTGAAAGTTCCTCTCCAGCCTGTTCGTTTGACAATACTCGGCTATTTTCCTAATTCACGGTCGCAGGGGGGTGAGAGTGCTCAGTAAGCTGGAAGACAGATCACCGAGGTGGGTGATGTCACCGTGGTCCCTCTGCGGCTCAAACCAGGTGTCTTTCCCTGGGAATAGGTAGGATGTCGTCCTTTCTCCCTTAGAAACTCGAGTCTGTCCCGGTGCACGAAATAGGAACCCCAAGATATAGCCGTTGCTATGTTCTGACAGAATTCACCCCCTTCCCTTCCCGACGCCTCCTTCGCGGGGGCCTGTGGCTGGTCCGAGTAGAGCTTTCAGCATTGATGTTCTCTTATTTTGTTCGTTTGGTTGGTTGAGATATAATCCGCTTACCATAAAACCCAGTGTTTTTGGTTTTTTTAAAAATATATTTTTTTACGGAGAGGGAGGGAAGGAGAGAGAGAGAGAGTTAGAAACATCGATGAGAGAGAAACATCCATCAGCTGCCTCCTGCACACGCCCTACTGGGGATGTGCCCACCACCCAGGTACATGCCCTTGACCGGAATCGAACCTGGGACCCTTGAGTCCGCAGGCCGACGCTCTATCCACTGAGCCAAACCGGTCAGGGCAAACCCAGTGTTTTTCAGTAATATTCACAAAGCTGTGTAACCATCACCACTTTCTAATTCCTGAATATTTCCCTACTGCTGTGGTTGTGCCCACATTCAGATGTGTCTGTGACACAGATGATTAATGTGTACAGTGGCATTCAACTTGGCATTGCTTCTGGGATGTTTGTCTGCACTCTGCCTGCAAATATATGTTAAGCAGAGTTTTGTTTTGTAGTTTTTGAGTAAACAAAGCTTTTGTAGTATCTTATAGTTGTAGTGATTTGTGATTTGAAGACAACTAACAGGACTTGTTTGCTTCTCCATGCATTTTCTGTTAATATTACTTATAACCAACCTACTTGTATGCTCCTTAAACATTTCCTAATATATACTAGTACACTTGCTCAGCCCTTCTGAAAGTGAGCAGAAACTCTACATATATCCATATTGATGTATATTCAAGAAAAGCAGCAATGACATGTGAATTTAAAAAGAAGAAAGGTTAAAAACCTGCATTTTGTGTTTTAGGTCATTGAACTTGACTTCGATCAGTTACCGGAGGGGGATGAAGTTATCAGTATTTTGAAGCAGGAACACACACAACTGCACATATGGATTGCTTTGGCGGTCAGTATTCATGAAACAAGTATTTTTTTATATGTTGACTGGGAAAACTTTTCAGATACAGTAATAGCGAGCTCAGGTGCATAAATAACTTAATTGTACCATGTGTATAGTAGTTAATTGTATTACCATTTATGGAACAAAAAAGTATATATTGGTAAAGGCAAAATTCATTTAAGTTAAATAGTACTCTGTATTAAGTATTTGATTATTCAATGATAGCTTAATGTTTAAGGATAAGCTGAGAAAAGACAAGGTGTCAGGATGTAAACATTGCTAGTTAACATTATTTCCCATAAAATAAAACATTGCCCATAAAATACTCTAGAAGGTGATTAATTTCCAGACTAACTCACAAAAGCCCTTATGGATAAAGCTTATCATGGGCTTAAGGTTTTTATCCTGTTTGGTCATCAATACTACTGGAAATTCTCAGGAAAATTACCTCAGAGATCCTAAAATTCTACCACCCTCCACCTTGCCAGCACCAGCTGCATAATGATGTTTCCTTTTTTGTGGGAACATTATAGTGATTATCGTAATAGAGTAAACACTATAATCATTATTCCTAAGCAAGTGAGCCACAGGCCACTTTTATGGAAAGATACATAGCTTTCTTGTCTATGCAGAACAAGCCATTAATGCTTGCTACACATTTTTTAAAATCAGAAAGTAATTTCGGTGTTTTTTTTTGTTTTTTTTTTAGTACAAATGTTTCCTTTGATAGCACTTATACAGAAATTGGAGTAGTGAAAAGTTAGCATGGCGCGGGTGGTAAAATAAATTGGTGAAACATTGTGGGCTATTGCTTGTTACATAGAGAAGAGTGTAGGCTTTGGGATTATAGAGTCCTTTGTTCAGATTCCAACATGGCTGCTAACTAGCTGTGTGATCCTGGACAAGTAATCTACCTCTGAGCCTGTTTCCACATCTAAAATATGGGGATGTTAGTCTTCACTTTAAGGGTGGTGTACAGATTAAATATAATGTATATGAAGCTCCTGGCATAGTATGTGGCCCATAGTAGGTAGTTAATGAATGATTGATATTTCTTTTATTATTAATTAATAAACATGCCTAGGGAAGTTATTCAACAAGCCCCAAGTCATAGATAATTTTTGATAGATCTAGAGCCAAAACCCAAGTTTTCTGTTTGAAGTTCTTTATATCTCTCATTATTGCTTTCTCTCTTGGGCTCTGATTTAGTTTGAAAGCAACTATTGCTAGGTAAGAAGTAAATTGGAAACATTTGTAGTAAATTATAATTTTGATAGCTATATAGATATAAGCCACCTATAATAAACTGCATATATTTCTTGGGTACCACTTGAGAAGTTTTATCATATATAAACACTTGTGAAATCATGACCACAATGGAGATAATGTATATGTCCATCCCCCTACCCCCTAAAACTTGCCTCCTAACTTTCTCCTGCCCCCTACAGTGCCCAAGTAACACTTGATCTGCTTTTTGTTGCTAAAGATTAGTTTGCATTTTCTAGAGTCTTATATAAATGGAATCATATAATACGTATTCCTTTTTGTCTGGTTTCTTTCACTCAAAATAATTTTAGATTTATTTATGTTATAATATGCATCAACAATTCTTCCTTTTTACTGCTGAACAGTAGCCATTGTACATATGAACCACAGCTTGTTTCTCCATTCACCTGTTGATCAACAACTAGGTTGTTTTCAGTTTTTGATTATTACAAATAAAACTGTTATAAAGATTTGTGTACAACTTTTTATATGGACATATGCATTAGTAATTCTGATTTGATTCTTTACCTCATAGTTGGAATACTACAAACAAGGAAAAACAGAAGAGTTTGTAAAGTTGTTGGAAGCAGCGCGTATAGATGGCAATTTGGACTATAGAGACCATGAAAAAGACCAGATGACTTGCTTGGATACATTGGCGGCCTACTATGTACAACAGGCTCGGAAGGAAAAGAATAAGGACAATAAGAAAGATCTTATTACACAGGCAACCCTGTTGTATACAATGGCCGATAAAATTATTATGTATGATCAGGTAAAATAAGTCATATTTCTTTGAATTTATGAAAGGAAAAAATATTACATGAAAGAAATGTGTATGATAGGCAATAGATCTTTTTGAGAGAATTTTTCTTAAAATATGGTTAATATAAATAGTCAAAATGAAGAGGGTTCCTTGATTTTTGTTTTTATTTTATTTGTATTTTCTTCCCCTTATTAAAATTGGAATTTCTTTGGTCCTTGTACTGTTTAAGTAATTTAGCATACAAAACTTATCCACATGTTTAGTCAGTAATTCCAACATCTCCAGGTGAATTTCAAGCATACTTTTTAAAGTTTTAACTTTTCTTTGTGTCATTGTTTCTAGCACAGGAGACTTGTTGCATTTCAGAATAATTTCTCAGTTTGCTATTAAGAATTGCTCGTTACTAGTTTAAACACCTTACAGTTGATAGAGGAATTTGGGTGATGCTGCACCTCCTTTCTACATGGTTTTCACTTTAGTGTTATACATTCATGTTAAATTGTGGTTAGTCCCGGTAAAGAGAAGTCAAACATGATGCATTGCTTTTTCAGAACCATTTATTGGGAAGAGCCTGCTTCTGCCTACTTGAAGGTGACAAAATGGATCAGGCTGATGCACAGTTTCATTTTGTACTCAACCAGTCTCCAAATAATATTCCAGCCCTCCTTGGTAAGTCATTTTCGGCAAACATCTTACAAATCTATCTTTTTCAGCATATGCCTGAAATGTATCTCTTCATAATAGCTCCTTAGTAATGGGCTGGACACCAAAGTAGAGAGCTTCACCTTATTAATAATAGAACTATCTGTAATAGATCATTGTTTTTGTTGAAATTATAGAACTAAAATATATACCAGTTAGAACAATTTTGTTATCCACTTCTAAAGAGTCTATAAACAATCTCTATTTGGACAACTCTAAGCTATTTTAATTATTGTTAACATTCAATATAAAGACAGGACTGTTTTATTTATAGGCATAAATTAATATACCCTTATGGAAAACAAGTTTTGATAGAAGTCACTTTCACTATTTTCAAGTATTTCTTACTGAGGTGTATTTGATTTAGGTGAGTGTAGAGCATGTGAGACTTGTGTTCTTTAATTAGTGCATGTTTATTTTTAAAAATCTTTACAGGTAAAGCTTGCATTTCATTCAACAAGAAGGATTACAGGGGAGCTCTTGCTTACTATAAGAAAGCATTGCGTACTAACCCAGGATGTCCAGGTAAGAGGAAAACCTTATTTTAAGTCTAAGCTGTGTTTGATCCAACTTAAAATATTAAGGCTTTGGCAGTTGCTTATAAAGTTAGTTTTGAAAAGATACTGTAGGTTTATTGAAATGACAGAATTGAGACTTTTACAAACATACTATGTTTGATTCGAAAACTGAGTAGTAGATGATATTATAATCTTTTTGCCCTATACTACTTTTACTTCTAAAATCCCATTATTTTAGATCTCAAGTTTTGCTGTTAAGGGAAGAATAGGAATGGGTTGACAAAGGAAAAGGGAAATGGAATCAAGATTTTTTTTAAGATGGGAGAATGTGTGTAGATAAGAATGATTTAGTAGAGAAGGAAAATTGGATGATATAGGAAAAATACCCTTACGTATATGTGAAGTTAGGATCTTGTGACCAGTGGAGAGGTCCTTTAGTTTTGGCATGGCCTTAAAATCAAACAGTGTGTATAAGCATAGCTATGAACAGAGATAATATGTGCATGTAGTCAGTCATAAAAGGTCTTAATGAAGCTTTTTGTTATCTTTTTAAATTACTCTTCAAAAATTAGGTATTGTAGAGATAGTGTAGCCAGGAGTGTTGGAAGACAAGAAAAATAGCAGTGTTATAGGTGTTCTGTTCTATGGTGAGAAAGGTATCTATGGTGAAGGGGTCAGGGTTGGGGGGACAGGGAGAGAGTAGTATGATCTAACCTACAGTGAATAAAGTTTGTAATATACCACAAAATTTAACTGTAGTTATACTGAGGTTAACTTGGGGGCTTTTTTTGCAACTCATGAATAGAGAATGTTTAAGCATTTTTAAAATTTAAATCCTAAAATGCTCTAGTTTGACAGATTGAATGAATTTATTTTTTTAGCGGAAGTTCGTTTAGGAATGGGCCATTGCTTTGTGAAACTTAACAAACTGGAGAAAGCTCGTCTCGCATTCAGCAGAGCGCTGGAACTTAATTCCAAATGTGTGGGAGCATTGGTCGGACTGGCTGTTCTAGAGCTCAACAATAAAGAGGTATGTGAGTGAAAAAATCCTGGCCAATAGTCAGGTCCACAGTCCCTTGTCTAAAACTCCTGAGGCCAGAGTGTTTCAGAAATCAAGATTTCAGGTTATAGAAATGTAACGCGGCGCCTGCACTGCATAATATAGAAAACCCGGTTATTAGGACTCAAACCCAAATGTGAACTTATATTTCTATGGCAAAAGGAGTGGCTATTCACACCAATAGGATAGCCTCACGCTTCAGGCAGAGTCTGCCACCAAATGAGCTTGCTCCAAGATAATAAAAAACTTTTTTTAGAGGTTTTTGGATTTCAGAATCTCAGTTATGAGATTATAGACTATCAGTTTGGAGTGCTTTCAACTGCATGTAACAAACAAAAAGCACACACAAGTGACTTAAACATAAGGCTTTTCATTGTGTACTAAACCAGCTAGACTTGGATTTGGCACTTCATTGTCATCAAACCCAGGGTTTTATATCTTTCTGTCCTCCCTTACTATGTGGCCTTTCCTCCTCATATCTGTCACCTCATAGTTGTAAGATAGCTGCTACATCTCCAGGCATCTCATTATTATATGTATAAGAAGGGAGGAAAGGGAAAGGATAAAAGGCTTTCTCTTAGAGAAGTTCTATTCTGCTTTTTGGCTGGAGCCACCATCTTCCAATAATTCACCAAAATGACTAACACAAAGGGAAAGAGGAGAGCACCGGATATATGTTCTCCAGGCCTTTTAGAAAACATGGAGTTGTTCCTTTGGCCACACACATGCGAATCTACAAGAAAGGTGATAGTGTAGACATCGAGGGAACGGGCACTCTTCAAAAAGGAACACCCCACAAATGTTGCCATGGCAAAACTGGGAGAGTCTACAAGGTCACCAGCATGCAGTGGGCATTGCTGTGAACAAGCAAGTTAAGGGCAAGATTCTTGCCAAGAGAACGAATGTACGTATTGAGCATATTAAGCACTCTAACAGTTGAGATAATTTCAAGAAATGTGTGAAGGAAAATGATCAGAAAAAGAAGCCAAAGAGAAAGGTACATGGGTTCAATTGAAGTGTCAGCCTGCTCCACCCAGAGAAACACATTTTGTGAGAACCAATGGAAAGGAGTCAGAGCTGCTGGAACCCTTTCCTATGAATTCCTAGCATGATAAATGTCAAAAAATAAAATACCTCTGTACTGGTTTTGTAAAGTTCTATCCTGTATTGAGAAGGAAGCTCTCAGATGCTTCCCTGTATAATTGCCTAGACAGGGTTTTCAGTGGAGGTGCTTCTGCAATTAATTATAAGAAAACTAAATTTTTACAATTTAATTCACTGCTTGAAGTGTTTTATCCCTGAAGGTCAACTAAAACAAGAGCTATATTTTGGCATCTGAACTTAGGTTTATGTAACCTTATTTCTTCAGACTATAAAGAAAACTGGAAAGTGCTAATTAAGTAATGTTTTCACTCAGCCCTGTCATCATTGTTTTTCTTTCAGGCTGATTCCATCAAAAATGGTGTCCAGCTTCTTTCCAGAGCTTATACCATTGATCCTAGCAACCCTATGGTATTGAACCACTTGGCAAATCACTTTTTCTTCAAAAAGGTAAGAGGAGTAATTTCTTAAAGTTCTTTGCTTTTAAAAAATATATATTTTTTTTAACTCATAGACACAGACAACAGTATGGTGGTTTCCAGAGGGAAAGGCTGGGAGGGGAAAATAAAGGGTAAAGGGGGTCAAATATATGGTGACGGAAGGAGATTTGACATTAGGTGATAGACATACAATGTAATATACAAATGATGTACTATAGAATTATACTCTTGGAATCTATATGATTTCGGTAATCCAAATGAAAGTCAGGTCTGTTGTGAATGTCATGACCCATGCATTCATATAGAGCTGAATTCAGTCTGGCAGTTGCTATTCTCGGGTGATACAACATTTTCCTGGAGTAAAAAACATCTGAATTCAGCCCAGCTGGTGTTGCTCAGTGGTTGCTCATCAACCCAGGAACCAGGAGATCGCTAGTTTGCTCAGTCCTGGGCTCGATTCCCAGTGTGGGGCCTGCAGGAGGCAGCTGATCAATGATATTCTCTCATCATTGATGTTTCTATTTCTCTCTCCTTCTCCCTTCCTCTCTGAAATCAATAAAAATATTTTTTAAACAAACACACCTGAATTCAGAGTCTAGTTTTTCTACTTTAGACAACACGCTTTATCTCTTTAAGCCTCCACTTCCCCATCAGTAAAATGGTAATAATGACACTCTTGGCAGGATTTTGACTAAACTTGGAACTAATGCAAGTATCCCTAGCATAGTGTTTGGCACGTAGTAGTTCTCAATAAATTGTGACTGCTCCTGTCATATTAATAAGGGACTTAACCTCTCTTAGGTTTTTCTCATCACAAAAATAGGGCTGATTACTGCAAAGGATTGTTGTCGGGATTAAGAAAGTAATAGATATAATGGGCAAATGTTAAGTACTGGGTAAATGTTAGTTCCTATTTCCCCTAAATTTATCAGCAAGTGAAATGAGAAAAACGATTAGTGATATGTATACAGTGCTGTTATTGTTAGTTCAGTTAACATTTTAAAAGAAGCCTTTTAAAGTTGAGAGTGATAGAGTTTGAATTCACTCCGTTGATTTCCGATCTTCGTTGTTCAGGATTACAGTAAAGTCCAGCACTTGGCCCTCCATGCATTCCATAACACAGAAGTGGAGGCTATGCAAGCAGAAAGTTGCTACCAGCTGGCTAGATCATTCCATGTTCAGGTAAGATCATTTTCAGCCTTCTCTAAATATTAAATCCTTTTTGTTTTCTAGTTTTTCACATCTTTGAAACACTTTGTACATATTGTTGATCCTGCTTTACTTTCATTTTTTAGGAAGATTATGACCAAGCTTTCCAGTACTACTATCAAGCCACACAGTTTGCCTCATCCTCTTTTGTGCTGCCATTTTTTGGTTTGGGACAAATGTATATTTATCGAGGTGACAAAGAAAATGCATCTCAGTGCTTTGAGAAAGTTTTGAAAGCTTATCCTAATAATTATGAAACTATGAAAATTCTTGGCTCTCTGTATGCTGCCTCAGAAGACCAGGAAAAACGAGACATTGCCAAGGTACATTTTTTAAAAATCTTAGCTATTTTCTGTTACCTAGTTCTCCCTAGACTCATTCCTTATTTCTTGCCATTGTTAGCTGAGCTAGCTCCAGTTGAAAGAACAGTTGTAGAGTAGCCACCACTTTCTACTTGGACAGCTTGTAGCTCGAATGCTTTAGCTTACACTCTTTTCCCCAGGGCCATTTGAAGAAGGTCACAGAGCAGTATCCTGATGATGTTGAAGCTTGGATTGAATTGGCACAAATCTTAGAACAGACTGATATCCAGGTATTTTCGTAATGCTTTTCATCTCCTACCTAATGTGTTTTTTGTAAGCAAGGTGGAGTATATGTCTCACTCACTTACACTTACACCTTATTCTGCTCACCTTGAAAATACAGGGTGCCCTCTCAGCCTACGGAACAGCAACACGGATCCTTCAGGAAAAAGTACAGGCCGATGTCCCCCCAGAGATTCTAAATAATGTGGGAGCCCTCCATTTTAGACTTGGAAATCTAGGGGAGGCAAAGGTAAGAAAATAGATAGTCTCTTCTTCTATACTATCAAATTGAATGCATACTTTTTTAGCTGTATCCACTAAGTCTTTTAACAAAACAAGTTTCTTTTTTTATAGAAATATTTTCTGGCATCCCTGGATCGTGCAAAGGCTGAAGCTGAACATGATGAACATTATTATAATGCCATTTCTGTCACAACATCCTACAACTTAGCCAGGCTGTATGAGGCGATGTGTGAATTCCATGAAGCAGAAAAACTCTATAAGAACATCTTACGGGAACATCCTAACTATGTTGATTGTAAGAATTTGAAATTCATTTTAATGTATTAAAATTCCCACAGTGGCAACGGAAATTTAGCCTAAAAAAATATCTTTCTTAAAACCAATAGTAAAGAATTTTTGAAGGTTTCAATGTCCCCTTTTTTCTTCAAGGCAAATTTGTGGCCTTAAAAAAAATGCAGCTTCCCTTAAATTTATGCTAGAAACTGACACAACTAGAAATCAATTGGACCTATTTCATGGGTGAGGCTATCTCAGTGAGTCAGCTACCTTTATTAGACTTAACAACTCCTTGGTGATGGATTTACCTTTATGTTGGTCCTGCTTTCATATATAAACATTTTTGCAGTGTTTGTAATAGTGAGAAAGAGTAGTGTTTTTCCTTGAAATAATCATTACTAAAAATGTTCTACCTTGAATTTTTACAACCTAAACATTGTAAAATTTGGGAAGTTTTTAATTGAATATAATTTATATTCTGTACTTCCTTAAAAGAACCTAAAGCTAAGGTGTTTTGACTGGTCAAATCAGGAGCTATTAACTTGGCTCCTGACATGCTGTTATTGATGCAATAATCAATAAGAGTTTAGTGGAATGCCAGACTGAATCTGAATTGATTTGATAGGCAGTAGTCAGCCATGGTTGGTTTCTTGAGGAAAGTGACGTTTTATGGAGAAAATAACTTACGTTTGTGTGGCACCTTTATTATTATTACTTAAGTGAAAGAGTCACAGTTAGGGTACAGGTTTTCTAACAAGTAACCCCTAGTCATCCATGCTTTCACTATTTTGCTGTATAACAAGCAGCTTTGTAAGAAAAAGTAACTTGACAGTGCTGTGCATCCGAGAGAAATTGGAGACAGAACAGCTCTAAGCATTTAAAAGAATTTAGCTTGAGATAAGGTCTTGGAACAGGGTGCTAGCATTGGAAATGGAGTGGGAGAGGTCAATCTGAGATTTCAAACAGTAAGACTTGATAGTGGCCGAGTTGCTCTAACTTGTTAGATTATTAATTAGTTATATTGATGCTTGATATTTTTTCACCTGTGGGACTTTTTCTGTTCATCATATGAATGGTTAAACAAAAACCAATTGTTTCAAATGTATGCCTTTAAAATTATGACCTTTATAGCTAATATTTTAAGCAAAAACTTTTAAATGTTCATTTTCAGGCTATCTGCGCCTAGGAGCCATGGCTCGAGATAAAGGAAACTTTTATGAGGCTTCAGATTGGTTTAAGGAAGCGCTTCAGATTAATCAGGTTGGTAATATTAACATTTAGGTTTGAAAAATAATTATTTCATCTTTTCCCCCCAGTAAATCAGTTTTTCCTTTTAATGGCTATCATATTTCTAGTATCTTGGTATTTCCCTATTTTGTTTTGTTTTTTCATTTGTTAAAGATATTAAAGAGTATAGAATTTATCTTAACTTGCCCTGACCGGTTTGGCTCAGTGGATAGAGCGTCGGCCTGCGGACTGAAAGGTCCCAGGTTCGATTCCGATCAAGGGCATGTACCTTGGTTGCGGGCACATCCCCAATAGGGGGTGTGCAGGAAGCAGCTGATCTGTTTCTCTCTCATCAATGTTTCTAGCTCTCTATCCCTCTCCCTTCCTCTCTGTAAAAAAAAAAAAAAAAAAAAAGAATTTATCTTAACTTTTTTATATGGCCCACAGTAAGAAATAGGCTTCACGCCCTAGCTCAGTGGTCAGCAAACTCATTAGTCAACAGAGCAAAATATCAACAGTACAACGATTGAAATTTCTTTTGAGAGCCAAATTTTTTAAACTTAAACTTCTTCTAACGTCACTTCTTCAAAATAGACTCACCCAGGCCGTGGTATTCTGTGGAAGAGCCACACTCAAGGAGCCAAAGAGCCACATGTGGCTTGCGAGCCGCGGTTTGCTGACCACTGCCCTAGCTGGTTTGGCTCAGTGGATGGAGTGTTGGCCTGCAGACTGAAGGGTCCCAAGTTCGATTCCTGTCAAGGGCACATGCCTGGGTTGCGGGCTTGATCCCCAATAGGGGGCATGCAGGAGGCAGCTGATCGATGATTCTCTCTCATCATTGATGTTTCTATCTCTCTCTCCCTCTCCCTTCTTCTCTGAAATCAATGAAAATATATTTAAAAAAAAAAAGAAATAGGCTTCACATCTTAGCTTAGTACACACATGTATACAAACAGCTGAAATGAAAGTTGCTAGTCATTGTGTGCTCTTGCCATGTGGGTGACACTGATATCTTTACTGTATTACTCCATTCTACTGCACTTCTTTTGCTGATAATTACACACTAAATTGATTTAACAACTCTCAGTTTGAAAACACTGTTGAAAATGTAGCTTATAAACCTCTTCAGTAATCAGCTGTGTGGAAAGATAATTGATCTCTCTGAATCCAAATTAACAGATTTCACTTATTTTTATATGTGTTTCAGGACCATCCAGATGCTTGGTCTTTGATTGGTAATCTTCATTTGGCGAAACAAGAATGGGGTCCAGGCCAGAAGAAATTTGAGAGGATATTAAAACAACCGTCTACACAGAGTGACACGTACTCTATGCTGGCCCTTGGCAACGTCTGGCTCCAAACTTTGCATCAGCCCACCCGAGATAGAGAAAAAGTAAATTTCTTTTTGTCTCTTTAAAACAAAACTGATTCTTGTTTCCTCTTGTTTGAATTTTTGTATAACATCTGGTGGTTGTTTTTTTATAGGAAAAGCGCCATCAAGATCGTGCTCTGGCTATCTACAAGCAAGTACTCAGAAATGATGCAAAGAATCTGTATGCTGCCAATGGAATAGGTGATTATGAGACTTGGATCTCCATAATTTGTGAAATGAGTGCTTTTGGAGGAATGTTGTAGATCAGAAGTTAGTTGTTTTAAAATGGACTTACGCTTGTTTTTCCCGCCACAAATAGAAAATTCTGAACTGTGAACCTTTTTCTAACTTTAGGAGCTGTTTTGGCCCACAAAGGGTATTTCCGTGA
This sequence comes from Cnephaeus nilssonii, assembly GCF_951640355.1. Lineage (NCBI taxonomy): Eukaryota > Metazoa > Chordata > Mammalia > Chiroptera > Vespertilionidae > Cnephaeus > Cnephaeus nilssonii. Next base: position 36,137,032 of record NC_137084.1, on the reverse strand, counting down.
AGCTCGTGATGTATTTGCCCAAGTAAGAGAAGCAACAGCAGATATCAGTGATGTGTGGCTGAACCTGGCACACATCTATGTGGAACAGAAGCAATACATCAGTGCTGTCCAGATGGTAACGTCTTATCTTTCCAGATATTTTTATTTTGTGGTCATTGTTGAGCAGATGTTTTCTGAACCATTCTGGCCCTGTCATGGAGTTGCATGCTCTCTTGTGAAACTGTGTCAATTCATAGATTTATAATTATATAATGTGAAGGCCCATCTTTGGTGTCCAGAGACATGAGCCTTGGATCCACCAGTTGCTTCATATTTGTTGAGTGCTCAAACTTGAAGTAAAAGAGTCCAAAAGTGCAAAGGCTCTTGGGCTCCAAGGGAAATACTAGGGTAACAGAAAGCACGCTTCTTACTAAAGGTAGACAGCAAGAGCAGCCAGGCTCTGCAGAGCGGTTAACCTTTTTTCTAAGAAGAGTGGGCATTATTACTGCATTCAGAACATCAGAACGGCACTAGTCACAAGGACTTACAGAAGCCAGATTGCATAGGATAGTCTCAGAAGTTGTGTTTTTGGAGGTGCGCCTTCCTGATCTGCAGAATGATAATGTCGCCTTTTAAAATGCCATTGATTACTAGAGATAATCGGAAAAACTGTCTAAGCATCTTTCATGAAAAAGAACTTACCTATGACAAGATATGTTCCATGATCAAAAAGTGGCATGTGCATGGCAAAAGTAATACCAGTATTGTTATATTATTGGTTTTCCAAAATGTTAACAGCCAAAAATATGAGCTTCTCATGCCCATTGCCAGTAGGTTCCACCTATCCTAAAGACAGGTGGAGGAGAGTATAACCCAAAGGAGCAAGGTGTGTGACTTCTAATAAGTTGTCAGTAGCTGATTCTAAATAGTATTGCTAAAAATGAAAACGGCCTTCCAATCTGCTTATCCTTTCTATGTTGATCCAAATTTCAAATGGAAAAGCTATTCCTAGTAGTTTTTCAGATTTTTTATGTTGTAAAAATGTATCCTGGTGAAAGTCAAAAATCATTCTCAGATTCTTTGAAATTAACAATTTAAGGGATTAAATATGTTTTTATATAGCTTTAAGATTGTTTGAAATTTTATTACAAAATAACTATCATTTAATCCTTGTTGAGTTTTAACTTCCTCTTTTATTGTAGTATGAAAACTGCCTCAGAAAGTTCTATAAGCACCAGAACACTGAAGTTGTGCTCTATTTGGCCCGGGCCCTCTTCAAGTGTGGCAAGTTGCAGGAATGCAAACAGACTTTGCTGAAGGTAAAAATAACTTATACATTTTATTCTGTTTTATGCATGTTCACATACCTGACACTCATATTTGACTAAAATCTTTTTTTGTGTCATTAGATGATGTGCAATATTTACTTTGTTTTTTACTTATAGGCTAGACATGTGGCACCCAGTGATACAGTTCTTATGTTTAATGTGGCCTTGGTCCTACAAAGGTTAGCTACCTCTGTCCTGAAAGATGAGAAGAGTAATCTAAAGGAAGTACTTAATGCTGTGAAAGAACTGGAGCTTGCACATAGGTAAAGAGTTTGTAGAATCAACCTTTGAAATGCTTTATTTCTTTAGACGTATGTGTCTCAAAAAGTGCTGAAAAATTACTTTTCTCGGGAATCTCTTAGAAAAAGAGAATCTTGAAAGGGAATCTATTCAAATCATTCCAGCGATTTTTAAACCAAAGCAGATAGCTGCCACCAGGTGGTGCCAAACTGTAGCTGGGATCCTGCCAGATTTGGATCACAGAGCCAGATCCCCAGAATTGGCTGGCTAGCTAGCTTTGCAAGCTTTTCATTTTTAGATTTTTCATTAACCTGACAGTAATATGACCCCGCATTTAACACACTTGAAACTTTTAGGTTCCACTTATGTTGGTTTTGTTATGCCAATGTGTCTTTTCATGGGATATTAATTTTCATTGAGTTAAGTTAAGGCCTTTCCTCTTAAATAATGAATACGTTTATTCAGCTTAAAATGTGTGTAACTTGATAGTATTTATTTGTAATTCAGTGTGTGCTAAATATTCATTGCTTGAACAGATTTTTGGTTATTTGTTAATTTACTGATGACATTAAGCATAACTTGGCTTTTCTTAATGAACTTGGTTTTTTATTGAACAGATTGAGTGGCATATTGATGAGAGTCTTTTTTTAAGTGGGTTGCATATATAATTTTCCTATTGAGATGCTAGCCCTTGATGTATTAAATACGTGCATGTAAGTCAGTTGATGTATAAATCTTTTCTCAGACTATTGTTGTACAACAGATAAAAAATCTAAAGGGCCTATTTTATTTAAATTATTTTAAGTATTTTATTTTCTCATTTTGTTTAGATACTTCAGTTACTTGAGTAAAGTGGGAGATAAAATGAGATTCGATTTGGCCCTTGCTGCCACAGAAGCCAGGTAACTACTGTTTGTGAATGGTGACTTTGGGAGAAGTGGTGATGGCAAGGTGGGCTGGGAGAGGGACTCAGTGAGCAGGGTCCTCCTCCGTCAGGGGTCAGTCTTTCCCACTCCTCTCTGGGACCCCAGCCTGGACCAAGGCTTTCTTCTGAGGGTTCTTTCAGGGAATGTGACAACATTTGTTTAGTGCTTACATTGGCTGTGAAACTACATCAGCTGTGTCACCAGAATCAAGATATGATTCCTGATTCTTTGAGTCACATGTGAAGATAATATTGAAGACCTTTTTAGCTCTGCTTTGGGCGGACATTTAAAATTTGGAAACTTAACATGGTTGACAGGATAGGTTTATGGGAAATGAAGTTAATTTTGCTCATTAACACTTCCCATAGATATCAGCTAATGGTCCTGCTTCAGACTTCTTAATTTGTATAAGGAAAACAGATGCGTTGAGTTTTGAACAAAAAGCACACTGGCTGCACTCAAGTTTCTCTAAATCTGAAATGTTCTAGGCAGTGCTCTGACTTACTGAGCCAGGCCCAATACCATGTGGCCCGGGCACGCAAACAGGACGAAGAAGAGAGGGAGTTGCGGGCCAAACAAGAGCAAGAAAAAGAACTGTTAAGGCAGAAACTTCTTAAAGAACAGGTATTTATTGTGGCTTATGCTAGAATTAAAGAATTATGTGCACACATATACTTTGTATGATAAAAAAGAAGTCCTTTTGATGGTAGCTATGATTTATTTCACCATAAGAACATTTTGATGAGGTTTTTTTCTCCCCTTTTTTTCTTCTAGGAAGAGAAACGTCTGAGAGAGAAGGAAGAGCAAAAGAAACTTTTAGAACAGCGGGCCCAGTACGTTGAGAAGACCAAAAACATTCTCATGTTTACTGGAGAGACTGAAGCAGCGAAAGAAAAGAAAAGAGGCAGTGGCGGCGGACGGGTAAGATACGCCTCCCACCGACACTGCTGGCCCCCTTCCCTGCCCTGACTTCCAGAAATGAAGATAAAAACGATGGCATTCACTCACTCTGTACTTAGTCCTTAGCTAAGGACCGTCTTCCCAGACAGTGCTTTCATTTAGAAATGCATTCCAGTGTTAGCTGAGCACATTCTACCTTGTAGTGAACTACCTAAGTTGTTGACGATTTTTGCCATCCTAATTAGAAGTCTTTAAAATATGGGCCTCGCCAAGCACCTCTTCCATGTGACTTGGTACAAAATCCTCCATTTGTCACACGACTGAGAGGATATGGCCTCTTTCTATACCTTAGAATTCCAGCCACATTCCATCAGCCAGGAAAGAGCTGATTATAGTCTTATTTGGATTTCAGCGTTCTAAGAAGGGAGAGTTTGATGAATTTGTCAATGATGACACCGATGAAGACCTGCCAGTATCCAAAAAGAAGAAGAGAAGAAAGGGCAGTGGTAGTGAGCAAGAAGGCGAAGAAGAGGAGGGTGGAGAGAGAAAGAAGAAAAAGAGGAGAAGGTATTATCAATGTGTTATAAATAACCTTAGAAAGATGGCAAAGACCTCTCATTTTCTGAATCAATCTTATGTATAGAATTTGCAAACACCCGGAAATCACTTGATCTTCCAGGTAGTAAAGCCTCTTGATACCCCACTTCCTGTTTAATCCTTAGAGAGATCACTAAAGGCCCCTGAGTACTAGAATCACCTCACATCTTCACAACTTCCCTTCTGAGAGCCACAAGTTAGAACTAATTGCCTTTCTTGTATCTTTAAAATTGTAATATTTATTGGAGGATGTATGCAATTTAGAATGAGAAAACCCTGTGTGTCCATACTACCTGTCCCTGTGCAATCTTAGAATAAGTCACTGTGCCTCAGTTTCCTCCCTGTAAAATGGTAATAGTGATGCCCACTTCATGGTTTTGATGGATATTTTAAAAAGTGAATTCATGTGAAAGCAAGGTCTTTTAATCTGCCCAGTGCCATCCACTTTGAGATAAGTGGTGCCCTGCCCATCTCTCTCCTGGAGGTGCCTCTAAGGTGTCCCGTTCCTCTTCCCTGGTGCTTCCCTGTCCAGGAACCTTCAATGGGCTTTCTTACCTAGGCCTGTTCTTCCAGACCCTTGGATGACTATATTTGGGAAAGATTCTGATTAATTCATTCACACAGACCCATAGAATTGAAGCTGTAATAGGATATCAGCTGGCCTAGAATGAGTAGTTAGGAAGGAAGAAAGGTCAGGGAGATGTTGAGGTCTGGAACCTGGGTCTTGTCTCACATCCTCTGTCACCACCACATGCAAGGTTCAGCCTTATTTTAGATCAATAAGAGGGCCCAAGAGTGACTTAGTTGGCGAACATGAATGTTTTGATGGCAAGTAGACTTTATAGGCATGCGTGAATCTTGACAGACTTTTTCTTGGTGTTCACTGCTTAAGACCTACAAAGGGAGAAGAAGGATCTGATGATGAAGACACAGAAAATGGCCCCAAACCGAAAAAGCGCCGCCCACCAAAAGCAGAGAAGAAGAAGGCGGTGAGTTTATAATACTGTGGTTCTCCGTAAAAGGTTGTCGTACACTAAAATACATTCTTTCCCTGCAGTTTCTTCAAGCGCTGACTCTTGATTTTGGAATTTATTGGTTGCTGTTTGAATGTATCATTATAGTACAAACCCAATTGAACAAAATGTCCTGACGTGAGAGTCTTGACTGATCTGTTATATTTGATCTTTCTTTAGCCCAAGCCAGAACGTCTGCCTCCTTCAATGAAGGGAAAAATAAAATCCAAAGCCATAATATCATCAAGTGATGATTCTTCGGATGAGGATAAACTGAAGATTGCTGATGAAGGGTAGGCATATTTTCCCAATGAAAGATAAACTGAGCTCTTCCAGGGACGGTCTCTATAAGCATTCAGAATGGTCCAGCATTTGACATACCATTATAGGCTATCCTACAATACAGCCTCTAGCAAAACTAGCCAGGCCCGAATCCCTGGTAATAGAGTTGTTTACCTTTACACCAAAAAGGGTGGGAAAGTGCCAAAATCCATATGGGGTGTGTGCCTAAGCACTCTCTATGGAGTTAGTGTGTGAGACCTGAAGTTCTAATGAGGTTGTCTAAAATGAAAAAAGCATGTCAGTAGGGCCTGTGGTGGGCCCATGTGTGTAAATTGTGCTGTGACAAGGCCAGGCATGCTTTTCTTACTGAGGAGCACAAAGTCATTGTGAAAGTGTTGAAGACACAAGCACAGAGTCAAAAAGGTAAATTTAAAAAATGAAGCTTTTTGAGTAATAAAAACAGTGAAAAGACAAAGAAAGGAAGGAAGGAGGGAGGGAGGAAAGGAAGGAAGGAAAGAAACAGAGTGGTCACTGCCAAAATTCTCTTCCACATTCTCTTCCAACTTCTTAGAACCTTATAGTTGGAAGAAACCTTTGCACCCATCTTCTTCTAACCCATCATTTTGTCCCACTATGTGTTTGTCCCTCGAAGAAGAAAACCTATTTTGAAATCTTATTTCTTCATTGATATTAGCTGAAATTTCCTGCATGCCATTTTCCTAAATGTATCATTTTTCTGTACTACCATTGACTGGAGGAGCCCGATCCTGGTCACGTGGAGGTAGGGACTGCTTGACCGTTTCCTCCCATGTTGAGGTGACTCAGCTCCACCCGCTTGGTGAGGGCTTATCCTAGACAGCTTGTCCAGTACTCTCCTTTACCTCACAACTCAACGGTGAAGCAATATTTGCTTTTACTTGTCCTGAACTTGCCCTTCAAAATTGAGGTGCCCACCCGCCCCCCACCCCCCACCCCCAATTTGGAATCTTAAGACCAGGACTCATGATAACTCTACTATACCATGTTCTTCTGATGGTCATCACATCATTTATTCATTCAATAGACATTTGAACATTGTAGGAGTTGGTGTGCTAAGTACTGGGGTATAGAGGAAAAAGATGTAGACCCCGCCCCCAAGGAATTTATGCTTTAGAAGCAGCGGAGAATCACAGATAAATAAAACAATTGCTAAACCATTCCTACAAGGTTTGACTGAAACTGGCATTCTCATGCTCTTTGTGTTAAGCAGCATCCAGTTTTGACTTTTATTGCAATCTTTCACCAAGTGGTGCAAGAAACTTGGCATTAATGTCTTTGTTCCGTTTTAATCTTAGATTAAGAATATTTTTATTTTCTGGGGGAATTACTGTATAATTGCACTGAAGTACAAATGAAAGGAAGGTTTTCTTCAGTAGTGTAATACTGTAGGTAATATAGTAGGTTAAGTGTTATCACTTAGGTTTGCATTTATTGTTTTCCAGGGACCATACCTAATCTGGAGTTGGGAAGCTGTAAGAGATATTTTTTGTGAAAGAGAGGTGGTTTGAGTTGAGTGTTAGAAAAAGAATAGATAGTCCTGGTTGGTTAGAGATTGAGGCAGAGGTGAGAGGTTAGCACATTGAGGGACTAGGAGTGCTGGTTGGTGTGAGGCTGGCCTTGTAGGGTAGGGATCTATAAGGAGCCGTCTGTGAAGATCTGCCATTCCCCTTTTCTCTGAAGACACTGGCTGACAAATTCGGGTTGCTTTCCCCTACGGCACTGTTTTGCCCTTGCCCACAGGGTTGCTCTGGCCCATTGGTTAGAGGCATGTGCGATCAGAACAATGAAGTGTGTGGTTTTGGAATGAGCACTGTTAAAATGCTTAGCCAGAAAGGTCAGTGTGAGAGCTGCTGCCAAACCTACACCTGAGGCCAAGGCCAAGTTGATTGGAGCCACTTGCATCAGTTAGACTTTGTCCCAACCACTGTGACGTGCTTGCTTATTTGGCCAGATGCAAAGGAGTGAATTGGATCCCAGGCGCCCACAGAATGAATATTTAGTGTCCTCTTGGCCACTTCGTATTCTGTCAGAGTGACCTGAGTTACGTAATGTGTGTGCATGTAGGTTTCAGAAGAACGTAATATATTCACCTCCCTCACCTCTCTTAGACTGAACCCTGTAGGATTCAGAATTCCTTTCTTGGGATATCTGCAGTGGGAACCAGAACTGAGGAATATGCCAGAGAAGTATGTCCTCTCTCCAAGGCGCTGGGGGGGGGGGGGGGTGAGTGGTTAAAGGGATATTCTTTTCTCCAGAGCCTTCAGGAAGCAGATTCCCCGGTGCCACCACCACTCCCTGCAGAGGCACCAGCACCCTTGCTCTCCCTCACAGCTGGTAATAAGCTGCAGAATCCCCGAGCCCAGCTTCCCAGCTGAGCAGGTCTGGCTGGAGGGCACCAGTGCAGTAGCAGATCCAGGGGGAGAAAAGCTGACTGCTCAGCACTGACAGGAAGTGTCCCAGTCGTCCAGCCTTGGGCCAGGGTTCACCTCCAGTTTCCACAGCCAAGTGAGATCCCGGGCTTCTCCTGGGCTGCTATGGATTTGCTTATAAAAATAAACTACCCTTTTTCATAATTTTATATATGAAATTTAATGCTCTGTTCTAATGAAAGGTGCCTAATAAAGCCAGTGAGGACCGTCCTTCACTGTTTATATTGCTTATAGCTAAAGTGCCTGATTCTTTTTTCCTTTTTAATCCTTTTTTATTGTGAAATATATCACATTTATTAAAAAGTACCCAAAACATATCACAAATGAACATCTGTATGAACACCGTTCAAGTCAAGAAATAGAACATTAAATGCCCTTATTTGCTAAAAGCACATTCTCTACTTGTCAGGTTGGCCAGAATCCTGGTGTCTGACAGTGTTTGTCTTTTTGCCAGACATCCCCGCAACAGCAACAGCGACTCGGACGAGGGTGAGCCGCGGAAGGACCGAGCCTCTTCCGAGAGCGATTCCGACGAGAACCAGAACAGGTCTGGCAGTGAGGCGGGCAGCCCCCGCGGGCCCCGAAGACAGCGGTCAGATGAGGATTCAGACAGCGACCAGCCGCCCAGGAAGAGGAGGCCCTCGGGGTCCGAACAGTCGGACAATGAATCTCTGCAGTCTGGGAGGAGCCCCTCGGCCGGATCGGAGGTGGACTCTCGGCCGGCTTCCCCAAGTGCTGAGTCAGAGCGAGATTCGGAGAGAGGATCTGATAACGAGGGTTCTGGCCGAGGTTCCGGAAATGAGTCAGAACCAGAGGGATCCAACAACGAGGCCTCGGATCGGGGCTCAGAACACGGGTCAGATGATAGCGACTAGGTTTTATTTCATAAATAAGGATCTCTGGAGGAAACTTTTTAATATATGAAGCTGTGATAAAAGTGTTTCAAATGTTTAGTCAAACAGTTGTGAATTTTTTCCTAAGGCAATATTTTTTATCTGTTTGTATATTGCTAAGCCCCAAGCAACATTTCCTGTGTGCAAGTCCAATATTTGAATCTCTTGTGCAAGTGAAGAATGTGACTATTCTTCATTGTGGTACAGTCCCACCTATCATATGTGAAAACTGCAGTAAAGATAAACCCGATGCTAAACCATTCCTACCAGGTTTGACTGAAACTGGCATTCTCATGCTCTTTGTGTTAAGCAGCATCCAGTTTTGACTTTTATTGCAATGTTTTACCAAGTGGTGCAAGAAACTTGGCATTAATGTCTTTGTTCCGTTTTAATCTTAGATTAAGAATATTTTTATTTTCTGGGAGAAGAGGTACCTACTGTATAATTGCACCAAAGTACAAATGAAAGGAAGGTTTTCTTCAGTAGTGTAATACTGTAGTGATGTAGATAAAAATCACAAACCTATATATATAATTCGTTAGGTTGAGTAAGATGTGGAAAATGCTTTTTTGTTAGTAGAATGCAGAGCTACCTAAGCTGCATAATAAAATTCTTTACAAACTTTTATGGGTAACTTTGTGTCTTTTTTATATGTGAAAGTTTAGCATAAATAGACTCGACAGGTATTTGGAAGAACCTGAACTAAGTCAAATGTTTATTCAAAACTTTTGTAATTCTTTGTAGATTTGTGGAGGTTTTTTTTTTTTTTTTTAAGTTGCAAAGAAACTAAGGTACTAGTATGAGTTTTACTTTCAGTAAGTTATCCATTAACAATCTAAGAGCAGAATTTTTATTTAGCGCAGTACAGTTTGTAAAAGCTATAATATATTCAACAAGTATTATTAGGTTTTGAGAATGGAGAGATTAAAAAAAAAGTCTTTTCTGTCCTGAAAAATTAAATGGTGAAAGTTCATTGTCCCTGTGGTATGAAAAATGGGGTAATGTTGGACAGGTTGTGGGAGCAAAGGGAGGATGGAGTTTAGGCCACGTTTCCTGATGGACGGACACCTGCCAGGACCTGCCAGGTGGAGAATTAAGGGTGGGCGTTACAGGCCGTGGCAGGAACCAGAATAACTAAGGGAGGCGAGGCTTTCAAAGGTGAAGAGCCTGAGATTCAGAAGTTCATGCAGCTCTTCAAGGCGAGGTTCAAATCGCCTGCTTTTTCCAATGTCACATAACTGAGGTGAGTTACTTAATCCCCAAATGACACAAGTCCATCTCCGTTAAAAAGCATTTCCCAACTGATAACTCTTCAAGCAGTATCTAAACCAAAGTTCACTGGCAGGTGGTCCCTGGAGTGCTGGTTATGTAGGGATTTAACCTAGTGCTGATGGTAATTTCACTACAGTCGCATTGCCCACTTTGGCTGTTGCCCACTTGGGCTGCGTCAGAAGCCACAGTTTGTTCAGGTGCAGCTCCCTTGGGACCTGGAGGCGACAAAATGACAGGTGTGTGGAATGCCCCACAGAGGAAGGAGAAGGCCCCTCCTGTGACAAAGGAGACGGCCTGACCTGCTATCTGCTGCCACTGCCCTCGGGCCGAGCAGCTTCATTGTCCTGGAGCCTGCTTGTCAGGATTAGCCTTCCTTTTTTTGAAGTATATATTAGTTTCAGGTGTGCAACATAATGACTTGATATTTGTATATACTGCATTAAGTCTAGTTAAAATCCGCCACCATACATAGTTACAAAAATGGAAAACAGTATGGAGGCTCCTCAAAAAATTAAAAATAGAATTATCATATGAGCCAGCAATTCCACTTCCGGGGATTTATCAGATAAAAAGAAAACACTAAAAAGAAAAAAAAATTATTAAAAAAGAAAACACGCAAAAAGATACCTGTAGCCCTGTGTTTATTGCAGCATTACCTACACCCTAGATAATGGGAAACCTCTGTGTCCACGGGGGGAAAGAAAAGGCTCCAGCCTCTGCTCTCAGAGAGCAGCTCCACGGATCCCTCCGTGTGCGGCCAAAGCTCCCAGACACGCAAGTCAGCCTCTTTCACAGGAAGATGGGGGCGGGGTGGCACTGCGGTCTGTGCAGCGCCCGGGGGTGCTGGCCTGCCAAGAACTGGCTCTGATGGGACAGTTCCATGGGACGGAGGAACACAAGCCCCTCTGGCCTCCCATGGTGTCCCCTGGGCAGCAACCACAAAAACGGGGCCACCAGATGCAAACACCAGGGCACCGGCCACGCCTAGAAGCTCCCCTCTGAGAGACACTGGGGCTCGGGAGGGCAGCGGAGGCAGGGCACGGAAGTGGCGAAGGCAGAGGGGGCGTGCAAAAATGTCACCCGCCAAAAAAGAAAAAGGAAAAAGAAGAAGATGGTGCCTGCTAGCTTCTGCAAGGCAGAGCAGGGAGAGGGCACCGGAGCAGAAAGACGGCTTTCGCAAGGCAGAGGGAGTGCACAAGGATGGCACCCACCAGCTCCCGTCGGGCTAGCATCCCATCAGGCCCTGCCCCCCTCCTCGGCTTTAAACTTTAAACGGGCAGGTGAGCTCTTGCACCTGAGGGCGCGCTTTCCCGGGGCTGCTGCCGGCTGGGCCCGGGGTGAGTGGGTGCGCGCCAGCCCTTTCTCAGTTCACCACGGGCCCCGGGTCTTTGGGGCACCAGCCCCGACGGTTCTCAGCGAGGTATCTGGGGGCTCCCAGTGCAGATGGAGGGTATACACTCGCTCCTCGGAGAAGCTCTGGGTGGTGAGTGCCCTCCAGATGGTGGGTGGGATGTAGGTGAGGTTGTGTCAGCCTTTCCTACCCGCTTCAAAGTGGTTTTTTCTCATTTGCCTGAACTGAAGGAGTATTTTACTAGCTCTGGGGGGGGGGGGGGGGGGGGTGTTGTGTGTTTTTTAGGAGAAACGGTCCCATATGAAGCGGTGGTTTGGGTGCATCCTCGGCGGAGGAGAGGTCGGGATCTCCTGTGGAGCCATCTTGAAGGGAAGCCCAGCCTCCCTCGTGGCGGCAACACCTGAGTCGGTGGTTAAGCGCACACCTGCGGACTCCAGGGGTTCTGCGATCGCCCCGGGACCGTGCTCTGTGTGACCTCGGGCAAGTCACTTCCCCGGGGGGGACCACTTTCCTCACCTGAAACGAGCCCTTTCTCCTGCACGGTAAGTTTACTTTTTCTTTCGGCTTTATTTTGGATTGGTTTCAGGTGCACAGCATAATGGTGAGACAACCGTGGACTTGACATAGCGTTCCCCTCGATATTTCCAGGAGCCCAACCGTCGCCATATATAGTTATTTCAATATTATGGACTATATTTCCTATGATGTACTTTCTTCCCGGTGACTGCTTTGTAGCTACCAGTTTGTGCTTCTTACTAAAAACAGGGAACGCAACGAATTTGCACGTCAGCCTTGCGCAGGAGCCGTCCCAGGCTTAGCCCGCGTGCTGCTGCAGTGAGCACGGCACTGCAAGCGTGGAAAGCCCCCGCTGGGTCTGTCCCAGGGAGAGAAAGTGAATTGCACTGGCTCTGATGTCAATGCAGAGCTAGACCAAGTACCACAACCATAATTAGAGCTATTTAATTTTAAAGTAAATTTTGCCTAAATTTAGGCAGGAAGAAACACCACATTGTTATTCTGACTCTGTAACTAAATCACTTCCTCCGCCGACAGTACTATTTTTATACCATGAGGTTTCCTAAGTGAGCAACGATTCCATGATAGCAGAAGACGACACCTAATTCATGGGATTGTTGCAAGGATCATGCAGGCAGGTTCAGGGGTGAGCACCTGGTAAGTGCCCAGAGGAGCCCCCCCCCTCCCCCCAGGACCTGGCAGGCATCAAGCTCCCTGAGCCCTGTTCAGGCCAACGGGGGACTGGGTCAGTTACTCCTTTTCATCGGTCCTTCCTTTAAAGAATTCTGGCTCCTTCCTAGTTCTCCTTGAGAAAAAATGTTTGCTCTCAAGGCAATACGACTTCCCTGGAGCTTTCAAAGTAGCCCTTGTTTTGATTCCACTAATGAGCAGTTTCTTCCCTGGGAGAGTAAGTAGCCAATAGAAGCAAGAAAGACCTTTTCAAGGAGACTAGTCTCAGCTCCGAAATCTAGAACTAGAATTTGGAGCCTAAGCCAGTGCAGATGGTTCCTAAAGGTGGTTTCCTAAAGGTGTCCTGTTCCCGGATGTGTGGGAGCAGGACAGGTCGGTCGCGATGCTTGCCGTGTGCATCAGCAGCACAAGACAGGGGGTGTGCTACAGGCAAATCAAGTTCATCGAGATCTGTGTGTCCTTGATTTCGTGGCGCAATCCACAGACTGCAGCCTGTCATCAGTCTCCGTTTGCATCAGGCCCTGACAATAGGAAGGCTGCCCCGGCCTCCAGCCCAACTCGGACACTGACATCGAGGTGACAAAATGCTTCAGGTCTCAGCCTCAGCATCCTGATCTATAAAATAAGGTTGTTTGAGGCTCCTTTTAAGTTATACATTCCAGGGTCATTGCACAGTTTTATTTTTATTTTATTTTATTTATTTATCGGAGTAAAAAAAGGTTTCTTGATCAAGAAGGCACCAACTGAGAAGATAGTGCCTCAGATCCATCGTGCTTGCTTAACCCTAGGTTAACACGTTAAGCGTCCAGCCTGTTCTGTCTTCCGGATGGAAAGTATAGTGTCAGGGTGACTGACTGGGCGCTTAACGTGTTAAGGGTTTCTGAGGGCTTAGGTGGATCAGACATGGGGAAGGCTGGTGGGGCAAGTTTTACATGCAGGGCCCTGGGACTCAGCCAGGCGTGGTCAGGGGCTCAGCCAGATCTTCCTGGGCAACAGACCCTTCACCTCTGAAAGGGTTCTGGGCTTCAGGTTTCGTCCACATCCCAGTCCTTTGATCCCATTGGGGGGGAGGTTCCGTGGTGGGAGGGCCTTTGGTTCCAGGTGCAGCTGGAGGGCATTCTCTCCTGTGCACCTGCCTCCGCTGCAGGGCCCGTGGTTTGGGTCTGTTGTCTCCATTGCAGAGAGTTTTAAACAGACGGTGTGATCAGCCTCCACTGCATTAGTAACTTGAGGTCTTTCTGTTTTAAGTAATTGAAAACCATGTCTGCTATTTCGGACCTAATATTTCCAAAGGTACAGATAAGTTACCTTTTTTTTTGCTTACGAAATACATGTATTTACTGCTGCTTTTTGCTTTTCTTTATTCTGCTTACTACAGCAAAAATGTTTTGGTTACATTTCTCATTTTGAAAATATTGAGTTTCGGAAAATATATCAACTTTGCATGCATTTTCCTTGACGTAGCTGAGTGACTGTAGATTGCTGTGATTGCAACATTCGGGGGGCAAATCTGTATGTGTTCGTGCGGTCCACGGCTGTGTAGTGAAGAGGACACCAAGGCGCAGGACATCGGGGCTGGATGAGCAAGTCTCTTATCCAGAAGTCATACGCTTTGCATTCTTGTCAGTTCTGCCTCCTGACTAGATCGCTGATCCATGTGTCCCCAGAATGTTTTCCATGAGACGCCAGTCCCAGAAGATACTCCTCAAGAAAGAACGGGATAGGCAAATAAGTGAGGAAAACGCTGTGTTCTATAGCTGATTGCAATGAGGGTGCTTTGGGTGACAAATCACAGCAAACCGTTTCAAATTGAGTTAACAATCAGGAAAGGTCCTGTCCTAGGCATTGGGGGATCGGGGGAAAAGAAGGTAAGTTAAATCGGAAGATTCAGTGTTGTCAGACTCCGCTCATTCCTTCCTTTTGTCATGCACACAGAAGAATATGTAATGTAGTAAAATGTGAAGGTAATGCAATGCCTACACCCCTAGAATCTTCCTGTGTACCCTTTCTTAGTTGCACCCCTCTCCATTCCCATATGATACTTCTGAGTGAGATATTGAATCCTCTTGATGGTTCAGGGTCATAATTTGGACATTGCTTATTGTTGTGTGCTCCTATAGAAAGGAGGTGTGTGCCCAGCTGGCACGGCTCCGTGGTTGAGCGCCGACCTATGAACCGGAAGGTTACAGTTCAATTCCCAGTCAGGGCACTTGCCCCACTTGCAGGCTTGATCCCGGTGTGGGGTGTGCAGAGGCAGCCCATCAATGATTCTCTCTCATCATTGATGTTTCTGTCTCTCTCTCCTTCTCCCTTCCTCTCTGAAATCAATAAAAAAATATTTTTTTAAAGAAAGGAGATGTGTTAGGCTTCTCACCTCTGTCCTAAATTACCCCAGATCAGTGGTCAGCAAACTCATTAGTCAACAGAGTGGCAAACCGCTGCTCGAGAGCCACATGTGGCTCGCGAGCTGCAGTTTGCCAACCACTGCCCCAGATTATTGATTGAAGTGATCTATTCATATGTCCCCACCAGTCAGCGAGCTCAAGGACATGGATTATATCTTTTCATCTATTTTCCAAGGGCCAAGCATAAGACTTGGCAAGAAGTGGGTGCTAATTGATATATTTTGTTCTTAAAAATCAAATTTCTTATCTAAAAATAGAGGTTGCGGGAAAGGATTGGACTCTCCCCGCTGCGGTCTCCGGTAGCTCCGTCCTCTCCTGCAATGTGTTTTAGCGAATTCACTTTGTCCGAGTGATGTTCACACTCGGACGGTCAAAGGCAGCCATTTGCTCGGAGGCCAGGGGCACCTGCACTCAGATGCTGACCCTCAGATGAGCTGCTGGCTCTCCACGTGGCTGCACGTGGCCAGGCTGCTGTTTCTTAGGAACCGTTCACATTGCTCACCAGATTTTGTTCTCATTCCGACAACGGTGACGGCACTGAGTGTTAGTCAAACGACCGGAGGACCACTCACTACTCTTGAGCACGATCCTTAATAAACCGACTTGTAAGTGGTCTGCAGTCCCAGGCAGGCTGGACTCATCTGAGAGGGGTGGAGTGTCCGTGATAGCATCTTCTCCAGAGAGGGGTCCCTGCCAAGCCTTTGTTCTCTCCTGGGCTGTCCTGTGAGTTGAAACAATGCTGCTTTGATTTCTCCAGTGGGAGCCAGTGCTTCCGTTTCCTTCCCTGGAAAGAAGCGGGGACTTCACTTCCTGCCTCAGCCTGCGGCTGGATGGTCTGGGCCCACATGTGCGTTCCCCGGCCTGTGTGCGGACACACTCCTCGCGTCTCTCTCCTCCTGCTGCTTAGAGCGGCAGCTGAAGCAATGCCGGGGACCACGCGTGGGCCAAGGAGTTAGGAGAAGGGAGCGCCGGCCGCTGTATTCCTTGGCCTTGAGCAGTTACGTGAGGGCCAGAAGTTAAATGGATGGTAAAGCCTGCTTCCGCAGCCTGCAGCTCTCTTGCTGGTCTAGTCTGAACGTTCTGGCGTAGGAACCAGACATTCTTCTTTTCCATGGTTCACAGAAATCAAGTTTCTACTTTTCTGATCATGCAAGAGGACTCGGGGATTCTTCTTGCTGGGATCTCACATTGCAAACAGCTGATCTTCACAGCCCCTATGCAAGGCAGCCTCGAAGCTCTCCGTTTTTACGTGCGCTGGCAGCGTGCTCCCAAGGACCAGCATGCTCTGGCCGGTGGCCCCTTGTTCCCTTCAGTGGGGATGGCACGTACCTTACAGTTTTGGGGCCCCAGGGAATGGGGTCTGAGAATGGGGAGAGGGTTTGGCCTTTGGAAAGAACTAAAACCTTTCATCCATAGAAAAAAGGAGGAAAGTCACGCGTCGGGGCAATTGCTGGCCAGTTGGTAGTTTCCGTGGTAGGAAGAAATGAAGGGGATACAATTGATTCTCAGTGAAGTAGAAGCTGAGTCCCAGGACACTGTGGCTGGGGACGCAGTACAATTCTTGCTGGTCAGCCAGGGGCCTGTACTAGGTTGTGTATCAGAGCTCGTCAAACTTGAACGGGCTAACAAAGAACCTAGGGGTTCTGATCCAGTGGGACTGGAGTGAGGCCAGATATTTTGCGTTTCTTACAAACTCCCAGGTGGTACTAGCCCGAAGACTACACTTTGAGTAGCAGGTTGTATATCATTGTAAATGCATCCTTGCTGGGAGAACACCCAGTGTGTGCGTGTGTGTGTGTGTGTGTGTGTGCGTGTATGTGTGCGTGCGTGTGTGTGTGTGTGTGTTTTTCCAATATAGCTGAAAGGCCTGACAAGGTAATTTCATAAGATAGGAGGGAAGAATCAAAGAAGGCTTAGGGAAAGAGGAGAAGATATAAAATGGAAAGGGAGCACACCAGGGAAGTAGTAAAGTCTGGTGGTGAGAACTTCAAAGGATCTGAGTCCTTGGTAGAAAGGAGGGCAGAGCAGTTGGAAAGCACTAGTGGGAAGCAAGGTGAACACTGGCCACACCAAGGCCATTGGTGTGAGAGGAAATACAGCAGGGGAAGCAATGGCATTGTGTGTGTTCGGGGGTGGGGGGCGGCGGGGGGGCACCAGCAGGTTTCCTTCAGAGCAAGAAGGTGACAGGAATGTTCAGAGAGAGACTGAGGATACAGGGACGTTTGCTGGTGATAGACTGTGGGACACAGAGGGTGTGGAGGAAGGATTCAAGAGAGAAGGGGTGGGGGATTGGGGCAGATTTGTAGAGACGAGAAGTTATGGGGTCAGGATCCAGGGTGGATGACCGGGGCCTCGCCTCGGGCTCTGGTGGGCTGAGGGGGGAGTAAGGCGTGAGGAGGAGACGGGTATTAAGTTCCTGTTGTGTAGGGGGCTGTTGGTGAGCACTGTCTCCTGCAGCTCCAGTAATGCATCTTTTTTCGGGCGGGGGTGGGGGGACACAAGAACTACAGGGGTGATGTCGCTCCTGGTGCAGGAAGCGGGGGCGTTCCTTCTCAGAGCCCTGTTGCACTGTGGCACGGGAGCATGAGGCATATGGACCAACCTTGTTTCTCCGTGGCATGTTGCTATTGACGTTGCTTTTGTAACTTTTTTATTGATTGATTTTAGAGAGAGAGGGAGGGAAGCAGAGAGAAAGAGAGAAACATCAGTGTGTTGTTCCACTTATTTATGCATTCATTGTATGTGCCCTGACCATGAATTGAACCTGCAACCATGTCATATCGGAACAACACTCTAACCAACTGAGCTACCCAGCCAGAGCTGATGCTGCTCTTTTACAGCAAAGTAATTAATCAATGCAGTTTCTACATTACACTGGTGACTTAGTATTCCCTACTCAGCATTTCTAAAGACAAAGTGATAATTGTGTTTTGAGGCCTAAATATCATATATGCCCCAATATATGGTGGCCTGAATATAATGTAATCAAAACCCCATTCTTGCCCTGGCTGGTTTGGCTCTGTGGATAGAGTGTCGGTCTGTGAACTGAAGAGTCCTGGGTTTGATTCTGGTCGGG
Source organism: Cnephaeus nilssonii (assembly GCF_951640355.1). Taxonomy (NCBI): domain Eukaryota; kingdom Metazoa; phylum Chordata; class Mammalia; order Chiroptera; family Vespertilionidae; genus Cnephaeus; species Cnephaeus nilssonii. The sequence goes on along the minus strand of NC_137084.1, from coordinate 36,119,096 downwards.
GGCACATGCCCAGATTGAAGGCTCGGTCCCCACGTGCAGGAGGCAGCCAATCAATGATTCTCTCTCATCATTGATGTTTCTATCTCCCTCTCTCTTCTTCTCTGAAATCAATAAAAAAAATATTTTTTAAAAAGAGCTTCATTTACATTTCATAAAATGTGTAATTATATAAAATAATTAAATAACTTTATTTAAATTCATGATGAAATCTTTGACCAGGGTCTTGATCTTGAACTGCTTTCCAAATCATCTAACATTGCTTCTGAGAGAACATTCCCTTCCCTTCCATGGCAGTGCTTGAGATCCAGGCCTGACCATATTCAGCTGGAAATACTACGCCTAGTTACAAGTGCTCATCTGGATCACATCGGGACATTAGGCCTTTTATTTGTCCAGTAGGTGGGTATTTTCAATCTCAATTGAGTGTATGATTTTTAAAGCAATCCTTAAAATGCTTGTTTATAACTTTTGTTAACTCTTTCAGGCGTCCTCAAACTACCGCCCGTGGCCACATGCAGGTGTTTTTGCCATTTTGTTTTTTTACTTCAAAATAAGATATGTGCAGTGTGCATAGGAATTTGTTCATAGTTTTTTTTAAACTATAGTCCGACCCTCCAACGGTCTGAGGGACAGTGAACTGGCCCCCTGTTTAAAAAGTTTGAGGACCCCTGCTTTAGATTGTGATCATGTCTCCAGGAATAATTGTTAAAACTGTGTTAAACTTCTTTGTGCTGTTTTTGGTTTGGTTTGGTTTTGTACCAAGCCCCATCAGGGGGCCTTCATAATCATAGAAAACTAGCCATGATTGGGCCATGTCAGGTTAATGTGTGTCAACCGATGTTCATTGGCGCCAATTCATTGCCAACAAGAATCCCTAATTTGAGTGCAGTGAAGAAGAAAAACTATATTCAGTGTAAAACAGCTCAATTGTGATACAGCACAGCTGCGAAAACAGCCAGGCCCCTCTCTGGCTACACAGCTCTGCATCTTGCTGGCCTGCTCTGCTCCATGACAATCTGCTCTATGCTGATCTGCTCTGCTCTGCTCTGGTGAGACATACCTTCCATGTTTCAGTTCAGCCCAAAGAGGCACAGTCCTGATTGGAAAAGGAAAGTGCACTCTCCGAGCCAGAGGGAACTGGCTTATATGGACACAAGTCCCTGCTCCTGTCTTTGACTGGTCCGTCCTCATGCAAATGAGGACTCCAAGTCCTGGAAGTTTGATTGGTCCAAGAGGTGCTGTCCTGATTGGTCAGAATAGAGCCTCTCTGATTGGCTGGAGCTATGCAGTTCCTGTTGGATGGGGAAAGCTTCAGTCCCATTGGTCGAAATAGGATTCCAGAACGCCTTTAAAGGGCTGGCTCAGATGGCAGGAACAGTGCAGGCAGTTCTGTGCAGAAGCCGGCAGTCTGGTGCCAGTTTCTGCTGGGCCAGAGCCCTGGCTTTCCTTGGACACCCCTTGGGAGGCTGTCTCTAAAGCTGGTGAGATAAGTGGGAAAGAGTAAGTCCCTGTCCTCCTGGCCCCACTACACAGCTGGTACCTGAAGCTGCTCTGCACAGCCACCTCCAACAGAAGGTGAAGGGTGTCCCTCATTCAGTCTCTGGTCTTTCCGTTATAGAGCAGAAGGGAGGCGGGGCTCTGTGGAGCCAGGAGAAAGCACAGTCGGGTCCCCGGCTCTGCCTACAAAACTCTTCCTTGAATGATTGCTGGGAAAGTGACTCTTCCTTGAAGTCTCAGTTGCCCCAGGATGTTTCCTCTTCTCAGCGTAGGTGACACCTTACTCACATCTGAGTGTGGCCCGTCACCTGCCGGTGTCCCCAGAATCTGCTCCTGGCTGTCTCCCCTGCTGACCAGTGGACTCCTTCGGGGGGGAGACACTGCCTCAGCCATGCTGAGTCCCAGACCCTGGCACAAGGCTGGCAGTGATGAGGCACTCACTTTTGAATGCACAAGTGAATAAATTAACATAATGTAGGAACCGGGGGCTTTGTAATTGAATTGGAAGCATTGGGAAATGGGAAGGCCGGGGCAGCCACAAATGAAAAATCTTAACCTTTTGCACTCGGATGTCGAGTGTGACTCGACACGGTTAGCATTAGAATAAAGGAATCGAGAAAAAAGCAAGCGAGTGCAAAGGGTTAAATCACTTCAACAAGCACCTACTGATAACTACCGTTTTTAGTTTCCATCTAGTGCACTGGTGCAGGTAGGTACAAACATTTTTATACTGGAGTGTATCGGCTATGGTCAGTCTTTCACAGTTACCATGAGGTCAGTCAAGTTTCAAGGCGATCCTCTTACACAGGACTCTTTGTGGATCCTAAACCTAATTCTTTAAGAGCCACACCTTCTCCCCACAATTGTATCAAATTCAGGTTCCACAAAACCTGGACTTACCGTTGCATTCAGTAACTATTTATTGCATGGGGAGGGGTTGATTGGGAAAAAGGAGACATATGTAATACTTTAAACAATAAAAAAAAAAGAAAAAAGAAACAAATGATGGCTTCATTATAACACTAAATATATATAATTTTAAGCAAAAAGCAAAAAAAAAAAAAAAGCTATGTATTGATCTCTGATATGTGCCCAGCACTGTGCTAGGCACTGGGAAGAGAGCAGTGAATGAGAAAGACACCCCGGACCTTGGCCCTCTCTGCTCAGTACGGTGGAAAGACAGGCGGTAAGCCGTGGTCACAATGCAGTAGGTGCATATGGGGAAGTGAGGTACAGAGTGGACAGTTACTGTATTTTTGTCACTCTCCACCCAGATCCCTCACGAAGTTTTTTGTTTCCCCCCATACTGTAAGTCTTGGTGGGAGTCAGGGCCTGCTTGACACAAGGGCCCAGAAGGCCAGTCCTTGCTAAAGAAAACCAAGGCAGCAAGGGGTGGACCCATGATCCAAGCTGTTAACTGTGGACGTCTGCCTGAGACTCTGAACCAGGACCAGATGTCACTGGAGACTTCATTCGCATACTGGCCCGGGAAGCTCCAGGGTTTGATGGGGGTGGTTACACCACTGTCTTAGCCAGGTTCTCTCTGGTTTATTCTATCCAACTTCTCTTAGTCACCATTCATTTCCAAACCTGGTGGATCTCTTAAGTGGAGTTCCAATAAACTCCCCTTCTACTTAGTTTGTCCACAGTGAGTTTCTCTTCTTTGCTACCAAGAACTCCCCCAATTCAACCTTGGCGGAGAAAGGCAGGCTTTCCAAATGTGGGATATCTATGCTAACACCTGGAGGAGAGTAAGACTAAGTTAGCTGAAGAGGGGTGAATAGTAGGGAGAGCAATGCTCCAGGCAGAGAGATTAGGAGAGATGAACAAATAAAATGTATAAGTGGGCAGGGGGGGTGGGGGTGGGCAGGAAGGAAACAGCAGATGGCTCGGGGCCTTGTTCAATTAAGAAATTTGAGTTTTATTCTGAGGAAAACCTGGAGCCACTGCAAGGCCAAGGAAAGACCAGATGCTTATGGAAGACCACTCTGATTGTAATGTGGAGAGCAAGATGAGAGGCAGGGAGACCAAGTGGAAGTTTATTGCGTGAGTTATTCAGGTGCTTGGACTAGGGTGGTGCAGTGAAGAGAGATGGAGAAAAGTGGCTTCAATAGCTATAATGTAAACCAAATGAACAGAATGCAATGATTGGCTGAGAGGGAGGAGGGGTCAAGGATGACTTATGTTCCATTTAAAGTTCTATGGCACATTCAGATAATGTCCAGGATCTGGTTGGATGTGCAAGTCTGACATTCTGGAAAGACGTTTGATTCAAGACATAGATGTCATCAGCAGATAGATAGATGGTAATTGGAGCTACAAGAGTAAGTGATAAGAATTGAGGGAAGAAAGCAGAGTATTCATGAGCCAGGCTAGAAAAGCCTGAAAAGGAGACGGAGAAGCCTGAGAGGAAGACAAAGAGCAGTTGACTGTTGCTTTTTTTATTTTTATTTATTTTTTATTTTTATTGATTTCAGAGACGAAGGGAGAGGGAGAAACATCAATGATGAGAATCGCTGATCGGCTGCCTCCTGCATGCTCCCTACTGGGGATCGAGCCCACACGTGCCCTTGACTGAACGAACCTGGGACCCTTCAGTCCACAGACTGACACTGCATCCACTGAGCCAAACCAGCTAGGGCGACTGTTGCTTTTGATAGTCAAATAAGACCGAGCAATGCCCATTAGATTTTAGCTGGTGATTGCAAGCTCAG